>NC_092042.1:25570964-26894125 GCF_003086295.3 Arachis hypogaea
CCCAGGATTCAAAATACAATCCAGGATGTCTAATACAATAGATAAATGTCCTATATATACTAGACTAGCTACTAGGGTTTACATGAGTAAGTAATTGATGTATAAATCCCTTCCGGGGCCCACTTGGTGTATGCTTGGGCTGAGCTTGATCATTCCACGAGCTAAGGCATTTCTTGGCGTTAAACTTTGAGTTATGACGTGTTTTGGGGCGTTTAACTCCGGATCATGACGTTTTTCTGGCGTTTAACTCCAGACAGCAGCGTGTACTTGGCGTTTAACGCCAAGTTACGTCGTCATGCTTCGAATAAAGTATGGACTATTATATATTGCTGGAAGCCCTGGATGTCTACTTTCCAACGCCGTTAAGAGCCGCCAATTGGAGTTCTGTAGCTCCAGAAAATCCATTTCGAGTGCAGGGAGGTCAGATTCCAACAGCATCAAGCAGTCCTTTTGTCAGCCTTCTTCAGAGTTTTGCTCAAATCCCTCAATTTCAGTCAGAAATTTACCTGAAATCACAGAAAAAAACACAAACTCATAGTAAAGTCCAGAAATGTGAATTTAACATAAAAAACTAATGAAAACATCCCTAAAAGTAGCTCAAACTTACTAAAAACTATATGAAAACAATGCCAAAAAGCGTATAAATTATCCGCTCATCACAACACCAAACTTAAATTGTTGCTTGTCCCCAAGCAACTAAAAATCAAATAGGATTAAAAAGAAGAGAATATACTATAAAGTCCAAAATATCAATGAATATTAATTTAATTAGATGAGCGGGACTTGTAGCTTTTTGCTTCTGAACAGTTGGCATCTCACGTTTTCCTTTGTAGTTCAGAGTGATTGGCTTCTCTAGGAACTTAGAATTTTCAGATAGTGTTATTGACCTTTCCTAGTTAGGCATGTTGATTCTTGAACACAGCTACTTATGAGTCTTGGCTGTGGCCCTAAGCACTTTGTCTTCCAGTATTACCACCGGATACACAAATGCCACAGACACATAGCTGTGTGAACCTTTTCAGATTGTGACTCAGCTTTGCTAAAGTCCCCAGTTAGTGGTGTCCAGAGCTCTTAAGCACACTCTTTAGCTTTGGATCACGACTTTAACCATTCAGTCTCAAGCTTTTCACTTGGACCTTCATGACACAAGCACATGGTTAGGGACAGCTTGATTTAGCCGCTTAGGCCTGGATTTTTAATTTCCTTGGGCCCTCCTATCCATTAATGCTCAAAGCCTTGGATCCTTGCTAAAATTTTCGCAAATTTTTTTTTTCACTGCTTTTTCTTGCTTCAAGAATCAATTTCATGATGTTTTTCAGATCATCAATAACATTTCTCTTTGTTCATCATTCTTTCAAGAACCAACAATTTTAAACACTCATAAACAACAAGATCAAAAGACATATGCACTGTTCATTCATTCATTCAGAAAACAAAAATTATTGCCACCACATCAATATAATTAAATTAAATTCACTAATAATTTCGAAAATTATGTACTTCTTGTTCTTTTGAATTAAAACATTTTTCTTTTAAGAGAGGTGAAAGACTAATGGATTTTATTCATAGCTTTTAAGGCATGGTTACACACTAATGATCATGAAGTAGAAACACACAAACATAGATAAATATAATACTTAAAAACCGAAAACAGAAAGAAAATAAAGAACAAGGAATGAATCCACCTCTAGTGGCGTCTTCTTCTTGAAGGACCAATGATGTTCTTCAATTCTTCTATGTCCCTTCCTTGCCTTTGTTGCTCCTCCCTCATTGCTCTTTGATCTTCTCTTATTTCTTGGAGAGTGGGGGCGTGTTCATGATGTTCCACCCTTAGTTGTTCAACATTATGGCTCAAGTCTTCCAAAGAGGTACTAAGTTGCTCCCAATAGTTGGGAGGAAAGTGCATTCCTTGAGGCATTTGTTGATGATGAACTTCCTCATGTTCTTCTTGAGGGCCGTGAGGAACTTCCCTTGTTTGCTCCATCCTTTTCTTGGTGATGGGCTTGTCTTCTTCAATGGAGACATCTCCATCTATGATAACTCCGGCTGAATAACATAGATGACGTATGAGGTGGGGGAAAGCTAGCCGTGCCATGTATGAAGGCTTGTCAGCTATTTTGTAGAGTTCATTAGAGATGACTTCATGAACCTCTACTTCCTCTCCAATCATGATGCTATGAATCATGATGGCCCGATCCACAGTAACTTCAGATCGGTTGCTTGTAGGGATGATGGATCCTTGGATGAACTCCAACCATCCTCTAGCTACAGGCTTGAGGTCCAGTCTTCTTAGTTGGACTGGTTTGCCTTTGGAGTCTACTCTCCATTGGGCACCTTCCACACAAATGTCCATTAGGACTTGGTCCAACCTTTGATTGAAGTTGACCCTTCTTGTGTAGGGGCGTTCATCACCTTGCATCATGGGTAGATGAAACGCCAACCTCACATTTTCCGGACTGAAATCTAAGTATTTCCCCCGAACCATTGTGATATAGTTCTTTGGATTCGGGTTCATACTTTGATCATGGTTCCTAGTGATCCATGCATTAGCATAGAACTCTTGAACCATCAATAATCCGACTTGTTGCATAGGTTGGTTATGACTTCCCACCCTCTTCTTTGAATTTCATGTCGGATTTTCCGGATACTCATTCTTTTTGAGCTTGAAAGGGACCTCGGGGATCACCTTTTCTTTGCCACAACATCATAGAAGTGGTCTTGGTGGCTTTTGGAGATGAATCTCTCTTCTCCCATGACTCGGAAGTGGAAGCTCTTGCCTTCCCTTTTCCTTTTCTTGAGGAAACTCCGGTCTTGGGTGCCATGATGGTGAATGAAAAAAAAAAGCTTAGGCTTTTTACCACACCAAACTTAAGATTTGCTCGTCCTCGAGCAAAAGAGAAGAAGAGTAGAAGAAGAAGAAGAGAATGTGGAAGAGGGGAGAGAAGTGGGTTCGGCTATATGAGAGAAGAATGGGTAGTGTTGTGTGAAATGAAGAAGAAAGGAGAGGTATTTATAGGGAGAGGGAGGGTTGGGTTTCGGCCATTTTGGGTGGGAATGGGTGGGAAATTGAATTTGAATGTATGGAGGTAGGTGAGATTTATGGGGAAGAGGAGGTTGATGTGAATGGTGCATGGGGAAATTGGGAAGAGGAATTGAGGTGATTGGTGAAGGTTTTTTGGGAAGGGTGACATTGAAAATGAGATTTGGAATAGGAGAGTGTGATTAGGATTAAAAGAAAAGGTAGGTGGGGATCCTGTGGGGTCCACAGATCCTGAGGTGAAAAGAAATACCATTCCTTCACCTATAGGCGTGTAAATTGCCTTCATGCATCATTCTGGCGTTCAAATGCCCATTGGTGCATGTTCTGGGCGTTAAACGCCCATGTGATGCTTGTTTCTGGCGTTGAACGCCAGTTTCAAGCTTGTTCTGGCGTTCAGCGCCAGATTGTCCTCTGTGTGCACATCCTGGCATTAAACGCCAGGTTGTTGCTTGTTTTGAGCGTTCAACGCCAGAAAGATGCTCTGTTCTGGCGTTGAACGCCAGCCAGATGCATCTTCTGGGCGTTGAACGCCAGCCCGTGCGTCCTCCAGGGTGAAAAATTTTTTCTTCTGTTTTTGACTCTGTTTTTAATTTTTTTTATTTTTTTCGTGACTCCTCATGATCATGTACCTAATTAAACACAAAAATAACAAAGAAACAAAATAAAATAAAATTAGATAAATAAAATTGGGTTGCCTCCCAACAAGCGCTTCTTTAATGTCAATAGCTTGACAGTGGCTCTCATGGAGCCACAAGATGATCAGGTCAATTTTGTGTGTAGTCCCACACCAAACTTAGAGTTTGGATATGGGTTTAACACCAAACTTAGAGTTTGGTTGTGGCCTCACAACACCAAACTTAGAGTTTGACTGTGTGGGTTCTTCTTGACCTTGAACTGAGAGAAGCTCTTCATGCTTACTCTCTTTTGTCACAGAGGGATGACCATGTGCTTGAAACACAAGGTATTCCCCATTCAATTGAAGGACTAACTCTCCTCTGTGAACATCTATCACAGCTTCTGCTGTGGCTAGGAAAGGCTTCCTAGGATGATGCATTCATCATCTTCCTTCCTAGTATCTAGGATTATGAAATCAGCAGGGATGTAAAAGCCTTCAACTTTTACTAGAACGTCCTCTACTATTCCATAAGCTTGTCTTATTGACTTGTCTGCCAATTATAATGAGAACAAGGCAGGTTGTACCTCAATGATCCCTAGCTTCTCCATTACAGAGAGTGGCATCAGATTTATCCCTGACCCAAGATCACATAGAGCTTTTTCAAAGCTCATGGTGCAATGGTGCAAGGTATTAAGAACTTGCCAGGATCTTGTTTCTTTTGAGGTAGAGTTTTCTGAATCCAAGTATCTAGTCACTAATGAGCAAGGGAGGTTCACTTTCCCAAGTCTCATTACCAAAAGCTTGGCATTCAGCTTCATGATAGCTCCTAATATTGAGCAACTTGCTCTCCAGTACATCTTCATCCTCTTCAGAGGATGAATAGTCTTCAGAGCTCATGAATGGCAGAAGGAGTTTAGTGGAATCTCTATGGTCTCTGTATGAGCCTCAGATTCCTCAGGATCCTTAATAGGAAACTCCTTCTTGCTTGAAGAACATCCCAGGAGGTCTTCCTCACTAGGATTTTCGTCCTCCTCCTCCCTATGCATTCGGCCACTTTGATTAAATCAATGGCCTTGCACTCTCCTTTTGGATTTTCTTCTGTATTGCTTGGGAGAGTACTGGGAGGAGTTTCAATAACTTTCTTACTCAGCTGGCCTACTTGTGCCTCCAAATTTCTAATGGAAGATCTTGTTTCATTCATGAAACTGAAAGTGGCCTTTGACAGATCAGAGACTATATTAGCTAAATTAGAAGTATTTTGTTCAGAGTTCTCTGTCTGTTGCTGAGAAGATGATGGATATGGCTTGCTATTGCCAGCCTATTGCGTCCACCATTGTTAAAGCCTTGTTGAGGCTTTTGTTGATCCTTCCAGGAGAAATTTGGATGATTTCTCCATGATGGGTTATAGGTGTTTCCATAAGGTTCACCCATGTAATTAACCTCTGCCATGGCAGGGTTCTCAGGATCATAAGCTTCTTCAGAAGCTGCCTCTCTAGTACTGTTGGATGCATGTTGCATCCATTCAGATTTTGAGAGATCATGTTGACCTGTTGAGTCAACACTTTGTTCTGAGCCAATATGGCATTCAGAGCATCAATTTCAAGAACTCCTTTCTTCTGAGGTCCCATTATTCACGGAATTCCTCTCAGAGGTATACATGAACTGGTTGTTTGCAACCATGTCAATGAGTTCTTGAGCCTCTTCAGGCGTTTTCTTCAGGTGAATAGATCCACCTGCAGAATGGTCCAATGACATTTTCGAAAATTCAGAAGACCATAATAGAATATATCTAATAGGGTCCATTCTGAAAACATGTCAGATGGACATCTCTTGGTCAGCTGCTTGTATCTTTCCCAAGCTTCATAGAGGGATTCACCATCTTTTTGTTTGAAGGTTTGAACATCCACTCTCAGCTTGCTCAGCTTTTGAGGAGGAAAGAATTTATCCAAGAAGGCAGTGACCAGCTTATCCCAGGAGTCCAGGCTATCCTTAGGTTGTGAATCCAACCATATTCTAGCTCTGTCTCTTACAGCAAAAGGGAAAAGCATGAGTCTGTAGACTTCAGGATTAACTCCATTCGTCTTTACAGTATCACAGACTTGCAAGAATTCAGTTAAAAACTGATAAGGATCTTCAGATGGAAGTCCATAAAACTTGCAGTTTTGTTGCATTAAAGCAACTAGTTGAGGCTTAAGCTCAAAGTTATTGGCTCCAATGGCAGGAATGGAGATGCTTCTTCCATCAAACTTGGACGTTGGCTTTGTGAAGTCACCAAGCATTCTCCTTGCATTATTATTATTATTATTTTCGGCTGCCATGTCCTTCTCTTGTTCGAAAATTTCTGAAAGGTTATTTCTGGATTGTTGTAATTTAGCTTCTCTTAATTTTCTCTTCAGAGTCCTTTCAGGTTCTGGATCAGCTTCAACAAGAGTGCCTTTATCCTTGTTCCTGCTCATAAGAAAGAGAAGAAAACAAGAAAAGAAAAGAATCCTCTATGTCACAGTATAGAGATTCCCTTATGTTAGTAGAAGAAGAAAGGGGTGAAGAATCCAAATACAAGGGATATAAGAGGTTTGGATTCTTAGATGAAGAGAGGTGAGAGAAGTGTTAGTAATTAATAATTAAATAGAAGAAGAGAAGAGAATAGAATTTTCGAAAATAATTTTTGAAAAAGGTTAGTAATTTTCGAAAATCAAAGACAAAATATAATTAAAATTAAAATTTAAAACAAAAAGAATTTTTGAAAAAGGAGGGAGAATTTTCGAAAATTAGAGAGGGAAAAGTAGTTAGGTGGTTTTGAAAAAGATAAGAAACAAACAAAAAGTTAGTTAGTTGATTGAAAAAGATTTGAAATCAAAATTTGAAAAAGATAAGAAGATAAGAAGTTAGATAAGATATTTTGAAATCAAATTTTGAAAAAGATAAAATTTTTGAAAAAGATAAGATAAAAGATAAAAGATATATTTGAAAAAGATATTTTGAAAAAGATTTAATTTTAAAATTGACTTAACTAACAAGAAACTACAAGATAAGATTCTAGAACTTAAAGATTGAACCTTTCTTAACAAGAAAGTAACAAACTTCAAATTTTTGAACCAATCACATTAATTGTTAGCTAATTTTCGAAAATTTGATAAAAGATAAGAAAAAGATTTTGAAAATATTTTGAAAAAATTTTGAAATTTTCGAAAATTATATAAAAAAATGAAAAAGATATGATTTTGAAAAAGATTTTGAAAAGATAAGATTTTTTAAAATTGAAATTTTGACTTGACTTGTAAGAAACAACTAATTTTAAAAATTTTTGACCAAGTCAACCCAAAATTTCGAAAATTTGGAGGAAATAAGGAAAAGATATTTTTTTTGATTTTTGAATTTTTAATGAAAAACACAAAAATGACCCAAACATGAAAATTTTGGATCAAGACACAAGATGCATGCAAGAATGCTATGAATGTCAAGATGAACACCAAGAACACTTTGAAGATCATGATGAACATCAAGAACATATTTTGAAAAATTTTTGATGCAAAGAAAACATGCAAGACACCAAACTTAGAAATCTTTAATGCATGGAAAATATGAATGCAAAAGTGCACATGAAAAACAACAAAAGACACAAAACAAGAAATCATCAAGATCAAACAAGAAGACTTGTCAAGAACAACTTGAAGATCATGAAGAACACTATGAATGCATGGGATTTTCGAAAAAATGCAAGAAAAATTTTTAAAGCATGCAATTGACACCAAACTTAAAAATTAACACAATACTCAAACAAGAAACACAAAATATTTTTGATTTTTATGATTTTCTAATTTTTTTGTATTTTTATTATTTTTTTTTCGAAAAACATTTTCGGAAAAACGAAAAATAAAAGAAAAATTTTGAAAAAGTTTTTGAAAAGAAAGTTACCTAATCTGAGCAACAAGATGAACCGTCAGTTGTCCATACTCGAACAATCCCCGGCAACGGCGCCAAAAACTTGGTGGACGAAATTGTGATCACTATTCTTTTTTGTATACCCTGATGACATTGTTTATTTTCACAACTCCGTTCAACTAACCAGCAAGTGTACTGGGTCGTCCAAGTAATAAACCTTACGTGAGTAAGGGTCGAATCCACAGAGATTGTTGGTATGAAGCAAGCTATGGTCACCTTGCAAATCTCAGTCAGGCAGATTAAAATAGTTTATGGCTTTCGAAAACAGAAATAATGAAAGGGATAAAGATACTTATGCAGGTTCATTGGTAGGAATTTCAGATAAGCATGTGGAGATGCTGTAGAGCCCAAGGACGCCTGCTCTCCTACTGCTTCTACTCAATCCTTCTTACTCCTTTCCATGGCAAGCTTTGTATAGGGGTTCACCATCAACTGTGGCTACTTTCTTCCTCTCGGGGAAATACCCTGTGCGGCTGTCACTCGCACAGCTAACCAGTCTGGAGGCATCACCCATGGCTAATGGCTACATCCCATCCTCGCAGTGAAAACTAATGCACGCACTCTGTCACAGTACGGCTAATCACCGGTTGGTTCCCGCTCCTACTAGAATAGAATCCCTCTTTTGCGTCTGTCACTAACGCCCAGCAGGTTAAAGTTTGAAGCACGTCACAGTCATTCATTACCGGAATCCTACTCGGAATACCACAGACAAGGTTAGACTTTCCGGATTCCCAGGATCCTACTCGGAATACCACAGACAAGGTGAGACTTTCCGGATCCTCATAAATGCCGCCATCTATCTAGCTTATACCACGAAGATTCTGTTGGGGAATCTAAGAGATACGCATTCAAGCTCTGTTGCATGTAGAACAGAAGTGGTTGTCAATCACTCACATTCATAAGTGAGAATAATAATGAGGGTAATCTGACTCATTACATTCATCATGTTCTTGGGTACGAATGAATATCTTGGAATAAGAATAAGAGAGATTTGAATAAAAGATAATAGAACTTCATTAATACTTGAGGTACAGCAGAGCTCCACACCCTTAATCTATGGTGTGCAGAAACTCCACCGTTGAAAATACATAAGCAAAGAGTTCAGGCATGGCCGAATGGCCAGCCCTCTCTAACGTGATCCCAGGATTCAAAATACAATCCAGGATGTCTAATACAATAGATAAATGTCCTATATATACTAGACTAGCTACTAGGGTTTACATGAGTAAGTAATTGATGTATAAATCCACTTCCGGGGCCCACTTGGTGTATGCTTGGGCTGAGCTTGATCATTCCACGAGCTAAGGCATTTCTTGGCGTTAAACTTTGAGTTATGACGTGTTTTGGGCGTTTAACTCCGGATCATGACGTTTTTCTGGCGTTTAACTCCAGACAGCAGCGTGTACTTGGCGTTTAACGCCAAGTTATGTCGTCATTCTTCGAATAAAGTATGGACTATTATATATTGCTGGAAAGCCCTGGATGTCTACTTTCCAACGCCGTTGAGAGCGCGCCAATTGGAGTTCTGTAGCTCCAGAGAATCCATTTCGAGTGCAGGGAGGTCAGATTCCAACAGCATCAGCAGTCCTTTTGTCAGCCTTCTTCAGAGTTTTGCTCAAATCCCTCAATTTCAGTCAGAATTTACCTGAAATCATAGAAAAACACACAAACTCATAGTAAAGTCCAGAAATGTGAATTAACATAAAAACTAATGAAAACATCCCTAAAAGTAGCTCAAACTTACTAACTCTATAATGTGAGTCAGATTACCCTCATTATTATTCTCACTTATGAATGTGAGTGATTGACAACCACTTCCGTTCTACATGCAACAGAGCTTGAATGCGTATCTCTTAGATTCCCCAACAGAATCTTCGTGGTATAAGCTAGATAGATGGCGGCATTTATGAGGATCCGGAAAGTCTCACCTTGTCTGTGGTATTCCGAGTAGGATCCTGGGAATCCGGAAAGTCTAACATTGTCTGTGGTATTCCGAGTAGGATTCCGGAAATGAATGACTGTGACGTGCTTCAAACTTTAACCTGCTGGGCGTTAGTGACAGACGCAAAAGAGGGATTCTATTCCAGTAGGAGCGGGAACCAACCGGTGATTAGCCGTACTGTGACAGAGTGCGTGCATTAGTTTTCACTGCGAGGATGGGATGTAGCCATTAGCCATGGGTGATGCCTCCAGACTGGTTAGCTGTGCGAGTGACAGCCGCACAGGGTATTTCCCCGAGAGGAAGAAAGTAGCCACAGTTGATGGTGAACCCCTATACAAAGCTTGCCATGGAAAGGAGTAAGAAGGATTGAGTAGAAGCAGTAGGAGAGCAGGCGTCCTTGGGCTCTACAGCATCTCCACATGCTTACCTGAAATTCCTACCAATGAACCTGCATAAGTATCTTTATCCCTTTCATTATTTCTGTTTTCGAAAGCCCATAAACTATTTTAATCTGCCTGACTGAGATTTGCAAGGTGACCATAGCTTGCTTCATACCAACAATCTCTGTGGATTCGACCCTTACTCACGTAAGGTTTATTACTTGGACGACCCAGTACACTTGCTGGTTAGTTGAACGGAGTTGTGAAAATAAACAATGCCCTCAGAGTATACATCCTACTAGTAAAAAGAACAAGTGATCACAATTTCGTCCACCAAGTTTTTGGCGCCGTTGCCGGGGATTGTTCGAGTATGGACAACTGACGGTTCATCTTGTTGCTCAGATTAGGTAACTTTCTTTTCAAAAACTTTTTCAAAAATTTTTCTTTTATTTTTCGTTTTTCCGAAAATGTTTTTCGAAAAAAAAATCAATAAAAATACAAAAAAATTAGAAAATCATAAAAATCAAAAATATTTTGTGTTTCTTGTTTGAGTATTGTGTTAATTTTTAAGTTTGGTGTCAATTGCATGCTTTAAAAATTTTTCTTGCATTTTTTTCGAAAATCCCATGCATTCATAGTGTTCTTCATGATCTTCAAGTTGTTCTTGACAAGTCTTCTTGTTTGATCTTGATGATTTCTTGTTTTGTGTCTTTTGTTGTTTTTCATGTGCACTTTTGCATTCATATTTTCCATGCATTAAAGATTTCTAAGTTTGGTGTCTTGCATGTTTTCTTTGCATCAAAAATTTTTCAAAAATATGTTCTTGATGTTCATCATGATCTTCAAAGTGTTCTTGGTGTTCATCTTGACATTCATAGCATTCTTGCATGCATCTTGTGTCTTGATCCAAAATTTTCATGTTTGGGGTCATTTTTGTGTTTTTCATTAAAAATTCAAAAATAAAAAAAAATATATCTTTTCCTTATTTTCCTCCAAATTTTCGAAATTTTGGGTTGACTTGGTCAAAAATTTTAAAATTAGTTGTTTCTTACAAGTCAAGTCAAAATTTCAATTTTAAAAAATCTTATCTTTTCAAAATCTTTTTCAAAATCATATCTTTTTCATTTTTTATATAATTTTCGAAAATTTCAAAATTAATTTTCAAAATATTTTCAAAATCTTTTTCTTATCTTTTTATCAAATTTTCGAAAATTAGCTAACAATTAATGTGATTGGTTCAAAAATTTGAAGTTTGTTACTTTCTTGTTAAGAAAGGTTCAATCTTTAAGTTCTAGAATCTTATCTTGTAGTTTTTGTTAGTTAAGTCAATTTTAAAATTAAATCTTTTTCAAAATATCTTTTTCAAATATATCTTTTATCTTTTATCTTATCTTTTTCAAAAATTTTATCTTTTTTCAAAATTTGATTTCAAAATATCTTATCTAACTTCTTATCTTCTTATCTTTTTCAAATTTTGATTTCAAATCTTTTTCAATCAACTAACTAACTTTTTGTTTGTTTCTTATCTTTTTCAAAACCACCTAACTACTTTTCCCTCTCTAATTTTTGAAAATTCTCCCTCCCTTTTTCAAAAATTCTTTTTGTTTTAAATTTTAATTTTAATTATATTTTGTCTTTGATTTTCGAAAATTACTAACCTCTTTTTCAAAAATTATTTTCGAAAATTCTATTCTCTTCTCTTCTTCTATTTTAATTATTAATTACTAACACTTCTTCTCACCTCTCTTCATCTAAGAATCCAAACCTCTTATATCCCTTGTATTTGGATTCTTCACCCCTTTCTTCTTCTACTAACATAAGGGAATCTCTATACTGTGACATAGAGGATTTTTTTTCTTTTCTTGTTTTCTTCTCTTTCTTATGAGCAGGAACAAGGATAAAGGCACTCTTGTTGAAGCTGATCCAGAACCTGAAAGGACTCTAAAGAGAAAATTAAGAGAAGCTAAATTACAACAATCCAGAAATAACCTTTCAGAAATTTTCGAACAAGAGAAGGACATGGCAGCCGAAAATAATAATAATAATAATGCAAGGAGAATGCTTGGTGACTTCACAAAGCCAACGTCCAAGTTTGATGGAAGAAGCATCTCCATTCCTGCCATTGGAGCCAATAACTTTGAGCTTAAGCCTCAACTAGTTGCTTTAATGCAACAAAAC
The DNA here is from genome assembly GCF_003086295.3 of Arachis hypogaea. Lineage (NCBI taxonomy): Eukaryota > Viridiplantae > Streptophyta > Magnoliopsida > Fabales > Fabaceae > Arachis > Arachis hypogaea. The sequence goes on from NC_092042.1 coordinate 25,583,063, forward strand.
TGCAAGTTTTATGGACTTCCATCTGAAGATCCTTATCAGTTTTTAACTGAATTCTTGCAAGTCCGTGATACTGTAAAGACGAATGGAGTTAATCCTGAAGTCTACAGACTCATGCTTTTCCCTTTTGCTGTAAGAGACAGAGCTAGAATATGGTTGGATTCACAACCTAAGGATAGCCTGGACTCCTGGGATAAGCTGGTCACTGCCTTCTTGGATAAATTCTTTCCTCCTCAAAAGCTGAGCAAGCTGAGAGTGGATGTTCAAACCTTCAAGCAAAAAGATGGTGAATCCCTCTATGAAGCTTGGGAAAGATACAAGCAGCTGACCAAGAGATGTCCATCTGACATGTTTTCAGAATGGACCCTATTAGATATATTCTATTATGGTCTATCTGAATTTTCGAAAATGTCATTGGACCATTCTGCAGGTGGATCTATTCACCTGAAGAAAACGCCTGAAGAGGCTCAAGAACTCATTGACATGGTTGCAAACAACCAGTTCATGTATACCTCTGAGAGGAATTCCGTGAATAATGGGGTCCCTCAGAAGAAAGGAGTTCTTGAAATTGATGCTCTGAATGCCATATTGGCTCAGAACAAAATGTTGACCCAACAGGTCAACATAATCTCTCAAAATCTGAATGGATTACAAAATGCATCCAACAGTACTAGAGAGGCAGCTTCTGAAGAAGCTTATGATCCTGAGAACCCTGCCATGGCAGAGGTTAATTATCTAGGTGAACCCTATGGAAACACCTATAACCCATCATGGAGAAATCATCCAAATTTCTCCTGGAAGGATCAACAAAAGCCTCAACAAGGCTTTAACAATGGTGGACGCAATAGGCTAGGCAATAGCAAGCCATATCCATCATCTTCTCAGCAACAGACAGAGAACTCTGAACAAAATAATTCTAATTTAGCTAATATAGTCTCTGATCTGTCAAAAGCCACTTTCAGTTTCATGAATGAAACAAGATCCTCCATTAGAAATTTGGAGGCACAAGTAGGCCAGCTGAGTAAGAAAGTTATTGAAACTCCTCCCAGTATTCTCCCAAGTAATACAGAAGAGAATCCAAAAGGAGAGTGCAAGGCCATTGATTTGATCAAAGTGGCCGAATGCACTAAGGAGAAGGAGGACGAAAATCCTAGTGAGGAAGACCTCCTGGGACGTTCCTCAAACAAGAAGGAGTTTCCTATTAAGGATCCTGAGGAATCTGAGGCTCACTTAGAGACCATAGAGATTCCATTAAATCTCCTTCTGCCATTCATGAGCTCTGAAGAATACTCATCCTCTGAAGAGGATGAAGATGTGACTGAAGAGCAAGTTGCTCAATACTTAGGAGCTATCATGAAGCTGAATGCCAAGCTATTTGGTAATGAGACTTGGGAAAGTGAACCTCCCTTGCTCATTAGTGATTTAGATACTTGGATTCAGGAAACTCTACCTCAAAAGAAACAAGATCCTGGCAAGTTCTTAATACCTTGCACCATTGGCACCATGAGCTTTGAAAAAGCTCTATGTGATCTTGGGTCAGGGATAAATCTGATGCCACTCTCTGTAATGGAGAAGCTGGGAATCATTGAGGTACAACCTGCCTTGTTCTCATTACAGTTGGCAGACAAGTCAGTAAGACAAGCTTATGGAATAGTGGAGGACGTTCTAGTAAAGGTTGAAGGCTTTTACATCCCTGCTGATTTCATAATCCTAGATACTAGGAAGGAAGATGATGAATGCATCATCCTAGGAAGACCTTTCCTAGCCACAGCAGAAGCTGTGATAGATGTCAACAGAGGAAAGTTAGTCCTTCAATTGAATGGAGAATACCTTGTGTTTCAAGCACATGGTCATCCCTCTGTGACAAAAGAGAGTAAGCATGAAGAACTTCTCTCAGTTCAGAGTCAAGAAGAACCCACACAGTCAAACTCTAAGTTTGGTATTGTGAGGCCACAACCAAACTCTAAGTTTGGTGTTCAAATTCCATATCCAAACTCTAAGTTTGGTGTGGAGACAACACACTAAATTGACCTGATCATCTTGTGGCTCCATGAGAGCCACTGTCAAGCTATTGACATTAAAGAAGCGCTTGTTGGGAGGCAACCCAATTTTATTTATCTAATTTTATTTTATTTTGGTGTTATTTTTGTGTTGAATTAGGTACATGATCATGAGGAGTCACGAAAAAATCAAAAAAATTAAAAACAGAGTCAAAAACAGAAGAAAAAAATTTTTTCACCCTGGAGGACGCACGGGCTGGCGTTTAACGCCCAGAAGATGCATCTGGCTGGCGTTCAACGCCAGAACAGAGCATCTTTCTGGCGCTGAACGCCCAAAATAAGCTACATCCTGGCGTTTAACGCCAGGATGCGCACACAGAGGACAATCTGGCGCTGAACGCCAGAAACAAGCTTGAAACTGGCGTTCAACGCCAGAAACAAGCATCACATGGGCGTTTAACGCCCAGAACATGCACCAATGGGCGTTTGAACGCCAGAATGATGCATGAAGGCAATTTAGACGCCTATAGGGTGAAGGAATGGTATTTCTTTTCACCTCAGGATCTGTGGACCCCACAGGATCCCCACCTCAGGATCTGTGGACCCCACAGGATCCCCACCTACCTTTTCTTTTAATCCTAATCACACTCTCCTAATCCAAATCTCATTTTCAATGTCACACTTCCCAAAAACCTTCACCAATCACCTCAACCCCTCTTCCCAATTTCCCCATGCACCATTCACATCAACCTCCTCTTCCCCATAAACCCCACCTACCCTCATCAATTTCAAATTCAATTTCCCACCCATTCCCCCCCAAAATGGCCGAAACCCAACCCTCCCTCTCCCTATAAATACCTCTCCTTTCTTCTTCATTTTCACACCACAACAACCCCTTCTTCTCTCATATAGCCGAACCCCCTCCTCTCCTTCTCTACCCAAATTCTCCTCTTCTTCTTCTACTCTTCTTTTCTTTTTTGCTCGAGGGCGAGCAAATTTTAAGTTTGGTGTGGCAAAAAGCCTAAGCTTTTTATTTTTCATTCACCATCAATGGCACCAAAGACCGGAGTTTCCTCAAGAAAAGGAAAAGGGAAGGCAAAAGCTTCCACTTCCGAGTCATGGGAGAAGGAGAGATTCATCTCCAAGAGCCACCAAGACCACTTCTATGATGTTGTGGCAAAGAAGAAGGTGATCCCCGAGGTCCCTTTCAAGCTCAAAAAGAATGAGTATCCGGAAATCCGACATGAGATCCAAAGAAGAGGGTGGGAAGTCATAACCAACCCCATGCAACAAGTCGGAATATTGATGGTTCAAGAGTTCTATGCTAATGCATGGATCACTAGGAACCATGATCAAAGTATGAACCCGAATCCAAAGAACTATCTCACAATGGTTCGGGGAAAATACTTAGATTTCAGTCCGGAAAATGTGAGGTTGGCGTTTCATCTACCCATGATGCAAGGTGATGAACGCCCCTACACAAGAAGGGTCAACTTCAATCAAAGGTTGGACCAAGTCCTAATGGACATTTGTGTGGAAGGCGCCCAATGGAGAGTAGACTCCAAAGGCAAACCGGTCCAACTAAGAAGACTGGACCTCAAGCCTGTAGCTAGAGGATGGTTGGAGTTCATCCAAAGATCCATCATCCCTACAAGCAACCGATCTGAAGTTACTGTGGATCGGGCCATCATGATTCATAGCATCATGATTGGAGAGGAAGTAGAGGTTCATGAAGTCATCTCTAATGAACTCTACAAAATAGCTGACAAGCCTTCATACATGGCACGGCTAGCCTTCCCCCACCTCATATGCCATTTATGCTACTCAGCTGGAGTTATCATAGATGGAGATGTCTCCATTGAAGAAGACAAGCCCATCACAAAGAAGAGGATGGAGCAAACAAGAGAAGTTCCTCACGGCCCTCAAGAAGAACATGAGGAAGTTCATCATCAACAAATGCCTCAAGGAATGCACTTTCCTCCCAACAACTATTGGGAGCAACTTAGCACCTCTTTGGAAGACTTGAGTCATAATGTTGAACAACTAAGGGTGGAACACCATGAACACGCCCTCACTCTCCAAGAAATAAGAGAAGATCAAAGAGCAATGAGGGAGGAGCAACAAAGGCAAGGAAGGGACATAGAAGAGTTGAAGAACATCATTGATCCTTCAAGAAGAAGACGCCACTAGAGGTGGATTCATTCCTTGTTCTTTATTTTCTTTCTGTTTTCGGTTTTTAAGTATTGTGTTTATCTATGTTTTTGTGTCTCTACTTCATGATCATTAGTGTGTAACCATGCCTTAAAGCTATGAATAAAATCCATTAGTCTTTCACCTCTCTTAAAAGAAAAATGTTTTAATTCAAAAGAACAAGAAGTACATAATTTTCGAAATTATTAGTGAATTTAATTTAATTATATTGATGTGGTGGCAATAATTTTTGTTTTCTGAATGAATGAATGAACAGTGCATATTTTTGATCTTGTTGTTTATGAGTGTTAAAATTGTTGGTTCTTGAAAGAATGATGAACAAAGAAAAATGTTATTGATGATCTGAAAAACATCATGAAATTGATTCTTGAAGCAAGAAAAAGCAGTGAAAAAAAAAAGTGGCGAAAATTTTAAAGCAAGGATCCAAGGCTTTGAGCATTAATGGATAGGAGGGCCCAAGGAAATTAAAAATCCAGGCCTAAGCGGCTAAATCAAGCTGTCCCTAACCATGTGCTTGTGTCATGAAGGTCCAAGTGAAAAGCTTGAGACTGAATGGTTAAAGTCGTGATCCAAAGCTAAAGAGTGTGCTTAAGAGCTCTGGACACCACTAACTGGGGACTTTAGCAAAGCTGAGTCACAATCTGAAAAGGTTCACCCAGCTATGTGTCTGTGGCATTTGTGTATCCGGTGGTAATACTGGAAGACAAAGTGCTTAGGGCCACAGCCAAGACTCATAAGTAGCTGTGTTCAAGAATCAACATGCCTAACTAGGAAAGTCAATAACACTATCTGAAATTCTAAGTTCCTAGAGAAGCCAATCACTCTGAACTACAAAGGAAAAAGTGAGATGCCAAAACTGTTCAGAAGCAAAAAGCTACAAGTCCCGCTCATCTAATTAAATTAATATTCATTGATATTTTGGACTTTATAGTATATTCTCTTCTTTTTATCCTATTTGATTTTTAGTTGCTTGGGGACAAGCAACAATTTAAGTTTGGTGTTGTGATGAGCGGATAATTTATACGCTTTTTGGCATTGTTTTTATAGAGTTTTTAGTAAGTTTGAGCTACTTTTAGGGATGTTTTCATTAGTTTTTATGTTAAATTCACATTTCTGGACTTTACTATGAGTTTGTGTATTTTTCTGTGATTTCAGGTAAATTCTGACTGAAATTGAGGGATTTGAGCAAAACTCTGAAGAAGGCTGACAAAAGGACTGCTGATGCTGTTGGATTCTGACCTCCCTACACTCGAAATGGATTTTCTGGAGCTACAGAACTCCAATTGGCGCGCTCTCAACGGCGTTGGAAAGAAGACATCCAGGGCTTTCCAGCAATATATAATAGTTCATACTTTATTCGAAGAATGACGATGTAACTTGGCGTTAAACGCCAAGTACACGCTGCTGTCTGGAGTTAAACGCCAGAAAAACGTCATTATCCGTAGTTGAACGCCCAAAACACGTCATAACCTGAAGTTTGACGCCAAGAAATGCCTTAGCTCGTGGAATGATCAAGCTCAGCCCAAGCATACACCAAGTGGGCCCCGGAGGTGGATTTATGCATCAATTACTTACTCATGTAAACCCTAGTAGCTAGTCTAGTATATATAGGACATTTATCTATTGTATTAGACATCTTTGATCTCAGTTTTGTTTTATTCTTCATCTTAGGGGATCATTGATCACGTTAGAGAGGGCTGGCCATTCGGCCATGCCTGAACCTCCTTTGCTTATGTATTTTCAACGGTGGAGTTTCTGCACACCATAGATCAAGGGTGTGGAGCTCTGCTGTACCTCAAGTATTAATGAAATTCTATTATCTTTTATTCAATTCTCTTTTATTCTTATTCCAAGATATTCATTCGTACCCAAGAACATGATGAATGCTATGAGTCAGATTACCCTCATCATCATTCTCACTTATGAACGTGCGTGATTGACAACCACTTCCGTTCTACATGCAACAGAGCTTGAATGCGTATCTCTTAGATTCCCCAACAGAATCTTCGTGGTATAAGCTAGATAGATGGCGGCATTTATGAGGATCCGGAAAGTCTCACCTTGTCTGTGGTATTCCGAGTAGGATCCTGGGAATCCGGAAAGTCTCACCTTGTCTGTGGTATTCCGAGTAGGATTCCGGTAATGAATGACTGTGACGTGCTTCAAACTTTAACCTGCTGGGCGTTAGTGACAGACGCAAAAGAGGGATTCTATTCCAGTAGGAGCGGGAACCAACCGGTGATTAGCCGTACTGTGACAGAGTGCGTGCATTAGTTTTCACTGCGAGGATGGGATGTAGCCATTAGCCATGGGTGATGCCTCCAGACTGGTTAGCTGTGCGAGTGACAGCCGCACAGGGTATTTCCCGAGAGGAAGAAAGTAGCCACAGTTGATGGTGAACCCCTATACAAAGCTTGCCATGGAAGGGAGTAAGAAGGACTGAGTAGAAGCAGTAGAAGAGCAGGCGTCCAAGAGCTCTACAGCATCTCCATCCGCTTATCTGAAATTCCCACCAATGAATCTACATAAGTGTTCTATCCCTTTATTTTACATATAATCTATTTTCTTATTTTTATTTTCTAAATTCATAAACCATTTTAATCTGCCTAACTGAGATTTGCAAGGTGACCATAGCTTGCTTCATACCAACAATCTCTGTGGATTCGACCCTTACTCACGTAAGGTTTATTACTTGGACGACCCAGTACACTTGCTGGTTAGTTGAACGGAGTTGTGAAAATAAACAATGTCATCAGGGTATACAAAAAAGAATAATGATCACAATTTCGTCCACCAAGTTTTTGGCGCCGTTGCCGGGGATTGTTCGAGTATGGACAACTGACGGTTCATCTTGTTGCTCAGATTAGGTAATTTCTTTTCAAAAACTTTTTCAAAAATTTTTCTTTTATTTTTCGTTTTTCCAAAAATGTTTTTCGAAAAAAAAAATCAATAAAAATACAAAAAAATTAGAAAATCATAAAAATCAAAAATATTTTGTGTTTCTTGTTTGAGTATTGTGTTAATTTTTAAGTTTGGTGTCAATTGCATGCTTTAAAAATTTTTCTTGCATTTTTTTTTTCGAAAATCCCATGCATTCATAGTGTTCTTCATGATCTTCAAGTTGTTCTTGACAAGTCTTCTTGTTTGATCTTGATGATTTCTTGTTTTGTGTTTTTTCTTGTTTTTCATGTGCATCTTTGCATTCATATTTTTCATGCATTAAAGATTTCTAAGTTTGGTGTCTTGCATGTTTTCTTTGCATTAAAAATTTTTTTCAAAATTATGTTCTTGATGTTCATCATGATCTTCAAAGTGTTCTTGGTGTTCATCTTGACATTCATAGCATTCTTGCATGCATTCATTGTTTTGATCTAAAAATTTCATGCATTGAATATTTTTGTTGTTTTTCTCTTTCATAATTAAAAATTCAAAAAAAAATATCTTTTCCTTATTTTCCTCCAAATTTTCGAAATTTTGGGTTGACTTGGTCAAAAATTTTTAAAATTAGTTGTTTCTTACAAGTCAAGTCAAAATTTCAATTTTAAAAATCTTATCTTTTCAAAATCTTTTTCAAAAATCATATCTTTTTCATTTTTTTATATAATTTTCGAAAATTTCAAAATTAATTTTCAAATAATTTTCAAAAATCTTTTTCTTATCTTTATATCAAATTTTCGAAAATTAGCTAACAATTAATGTGATTGGTTCCAAAAATTTGAAGTTTGTTACTTTCTTGTTAAGAAAGGTTCAATCTTTAAGTTCTAGAATCTTATCTTGTAGTTTCTTGTTAGTTAAGTCAATTTTAAAATTAAATCTTTTTCAAAATATCTTTTTCAAATATATCTTTTTATCTTTTATCTTATCTTTTTCAAAATTTTATCTTTTTCAAAATTTGATTTCAAAATATCTTATCTTTTTCTTATCTTCTTATCCTTTTTCAAATTTTTATTTCAAATCTTTTTCAATCAACTAACTAACTTTTTGTTTGTTTCTTATCTTTTTCAAAACCAACTAACTACCTATCCCTCTCTAATTTTCGAAAATTCTCCCTCTCTTTTTCAAAAATTCTTTTTGTTTTAAATTTTAATTTTAATTATATTTTATCTCTAATTTTCGAAAATACTAACCCCTTTTTCAAAAATTATTTTCGAATTTTTCTCTCCCTCTCATCTCTTCTTCTATTTAATTATTTAATTACTAACACTTCTCTTCACCTCTCTTCATCTACAAATCCATCCTTCTTCTTTCTTATACCCCTATCTTCTTCTACTAACATAAAGGAATCTCTATACTGTGACATAGAGGATTCCTCTTTCTTTTCTTGTTTTCTTCTCTTTCATATGAGCAGGAACAGGGAAAAGGGCACTCTTGTTGAAGTTGATCCAGAACCTGAAAGGACTCTGAAGAGAAAATTAAGAGAAGCTAAATTACAACAATCCAGAAACAACCTTTCAGAAATTTTCGAACAAGAGAAGGACATGGCAGCCGAAAATAATAATAATAATAATGCAAGGAGAATGCTTGGTGACTTCACAAAGCCAACGTCCAAGTTTGATGGAAGAAGCATCTCCATTCCTGCCATTGGAGCCAATAACTTTGAGCTTAAGCCTCAACTAGTTGCTTTAATGCAACAAAACTGCAAGTTTTATGGACTTCCATCTGAAGATCCTTATCAGTTTTTAACTGAATTCTTGCAAGTCTGTGATACTGTAAAGACGAATGGAGTTAATCCTGAAGTCTACAGACTCATGCTTTTCCCTTTTGCTGTAAGAGACAGAGCTAGAATATGGTTGGATTCACAACCTAAGGATAGCCTGGACTCCTGGGATAAGCTGGTCACTGCCTTCTTGGATAAATTCTTTCCTCCTCAAAAGCTGAGCAAGCTGAGAGTGGATGTTCAAACCTTGAAGCAAAAAGATGGTGAATCCCTCTATGAAGCTTGGGAAAGATACAAGCAGCTGACCAAGAGATGTCCATCTGACATGTTTTCAGAATGGACCCTATTAGATATATTCTATTATGGTCTATCTGAATTTTCGAAAATGTCATTGGTCCATTCTGCAGGTGGATCTATTCACCTGAAGAAAACGCCTGAAGAGGCTCAAGAACTCATTGACATGGTTGCAAACAACCAGTTCATGTATACCTCTGAGAGGAATTCCGTGAACAATGGGATACCTCAGAAGAAAGGAATTCTTGAAATTGATGCTCTGAATGCCATATTGGCTCAGAACAAAGTGTTGACTCAACAGGTCAACATGATCTCTCAAAATCTGAATGGACTGCAACATGCATCCAACAGTACTAGAGAGGCAGCTTCTGAAGAAGCTTATGATCCTGAGAACCCTGCCATGGCAGAGGTTAATTACATGGGTGAACCTTATGGAAACACCTATAACCCATCATGGAGAAATCATCCAAATATCTCCTGGAAGGATCAACAAAAGCCTCAACAAGGCTTTAACAATGGTGGACGCAATAGGCTGGGCAATAGCAAGCCATATCCATCATCTTCTCAGCAACAGACAGAGAACTCTGAACAAAATACTTCTAATTTAGCCAATATAGTCTCTGATCTGTCAAAGGCCACTTTCAGTTTCATGAATGAAACAAGATCTTCCATTAGAAATTTGGAGGCACAAGTAGGCCAGCTGAGTAAGAAAGTTATTGAAACTCCTCCCAGTACTCTCCCAAGCAATACAGAAGAAAATCCAAAAGGAGAGTGCAAGGCCATTGATTTAATCAAAGTGGCCGAATGCATAGGGGAGGAGGAGGACGAAAATCCTAGTGAGGAAGACCTCCTGGGATGTCCTTCAAGCAAGAAGGAGTTTCCTATTAAGGATCCTGAGGAATCTGAGGCTCATACAGAGACCATAGAGATTCCACTAAACCTCCTTCTGCCATTCATGAGCTCTGAAGACTATTCATCCTCTGAAGAGGATGAAGATGTCACTGGAGAGCAAGTTGCTCAATACTTAGGAGCTATCATGAAGCTGAATGCCAAGCTGTTTGGTAATGAGACTTGGGAAAGTGAACCTCCCTTGCTCATTAATGAACTAGATACTTGGATTCAGAAAACTCTACCTCAAAAGAAACAAGATCCTGGCAAGTTCTTAATACCTTGCACCATTGGCACCATGAGCTTTGAAAAAGCTCTATGTGATCTTGGGTCAGGGATAAATCTGATGCCACTCTCTGTAATGGAGAAGCTAGGAATCATTGAGGTACAACCTGCCTTGTTCTCATTACAATTGGCAGACAAGTCAATGAGACAAGCTTATGGAATGGTAGAGGACGTACTAGTGAAGGTTGAAGGCCTTTACATCCCTGCTGATTTCATAATCCTAGATACTAGGAAGGAAGAGGATGAATGCATCATCCTAGGAAGACCTTTCCTAGCCACAGCAGAAGCTGTGATAAGATGTTCACAGAGGAGAGTTAGTCCTTCAATTGAATGGGGAATACCTTGTGTTTCAAACACATGGTCATCCCTCTGTGACAAAAGAGAGTAAGCATGAAGAGCTTCTCTCAGTTCAAGGTCAAGAAGAACCCACACAGTCAAACTCTAAGTTTGGTGTTGTGAGGCCACAACCAAACTCTAAGTTTGGTGTTAAGGCCCCATATCCAAACTCTAAGTTTGGTGTTGGGACTACACACAAAAATTGACCTGAACATCTTGTGGCTCCATGAGAGCCACTGTCAAGCTATTGACATTAAAGAAGCTCTTGTTGGGAGGCAACCCAATTTTATTTATCTAATTTTATTTTATTTTGTTTCTTTGTTATTTTTGTGTTTAATTAGGTACATGATCATGAGGAGTCACGAAAAAATCAAAAAAAACTTAAAAACAGAGTCAAAAACAGAAGAAAAAAAATTTTTCACCCTGGAGGACGCACGGGCTGGAGTTCAACGCCCAGAAGATGCATCTGGCTGGCGTTCAACGCCAGAACAGAGCATCTTTCTGGCGTTGAACGCCCAAAACAAGCAACAACCTGGCGTTTAACGCCAGGATGTGCACACAAAGGACAATCTGGCGCTGAACGCCAGAAACAAGCTTGAAACTGGCGTTCAACGCCAGAAACAAGCATCACATGGGCGTTTAACGCCCAGAACATGCACCAATGGGCGTTTGAACGCCAGAATGATGCATGAAGGCAATTTACACGCCTATAGGGTGAAGGAATGGTATTTCTTTTCACCTCAGGATCTGTGGACCCCACAGGATTCCCACCTCCCTTTTCTTTTAATCCTAATCACACTCTCCTATTCCAAATCTCATTTTCAATGTCACCCTTCCCAAAAAACCTTCACCAATCACCTCAATTCCTCTTCCCAATTTCCCCATGCACCATTCACATCAACCTCCTCTTCCCCATAAATCCCACCTACCCTCATCAAATTCAAATTCATTTTCACACAACACTACCCATTCTTCTCTCATATAGCCGAACCCACTTCTCTCCCCCTCTTCCACATTCTCTTCTTCTTCTTCTACTCTTCTTCCCTTTTTGCTCGAGGACGAGCAAATCTTAAGTTTGGTGTGGTAAAAAGCCTAAGCTTTTTATTTTTTCATTCACCATCAATGGCACCCAAGACCGGAGTTTCCTCAAGAAAAGGAAAAGGGAAGGCAAGAGCTTCCACTTCCGAGTCATGGGAGAAAGAGAGATTCATCTCCAAAAGCCACCAAGACCACTTCTATGATGTTGTGGCAAAGAAAAAGGTGATCCCCGAGGTCCCTTTCAAGCTCAAAAAGAATGAGTATCCGGAAATCCGACATGAAATTCAAAGAAGAGGGTGGGAAGTCATAACCAACCCTATGCAACAAGTTGGAATATTGATGGTTCAAGAGTTCTATGCTAATGCATGGATCACTAGGAACCATGATCAAAGTATGAACCCGAATCCAAAGAAATATATCACAATGGTTCGGGGGAAATACTTAGATTTCAGTCCGGAAAATGTGAGGTTGGCGTTTCATCTACCCATGATGCAAGGTGATGAACGCCCCTACACAAGAAGGGTCAACTTCAATCAAAGGTTGGACCAAGTCCTAATGGACATTTGTGTGGAAGGCGCCCAATGGAGAGTAGACTCCAAAGGCAAACCAGTCCAACTAAGAAGACTGGACCTCAAGCCCGTAGCTAGAGGATGGTTGGAGTTCATCCAAAGATCCATCATCCCTACAAGCAACCGATCTGAAGTTACTGTGGATCGGGCCATCATGATTCATAGCATCATGATTGGAGAGGAAGTAGAGGTTCATGAAGTCATCTCTAATGAACTCTACAAAATAGCTGACAAGCCTTCATACATGGCACGGCTAGCCTTCCCCCACCTCATATGCCATTTATGCTACTCAGCTGGAGTTATCATAGATGGAGATGCCTCCATTGAAGAAGACAAGCCCATCACAAAGAAGAGGATGGAGCAAACAAGGGAAGTTCCTCACGGCCCTCAAGAAGAACATGAGGAAGTTCATCATCAAATGCCTCAAGGAATGCACTTTCCTCCCAACAACTATTGGGAGCAACTTAGTACCTCTTTGGAAGACTTGAGCCATAATGTTGAACAATTAAGGGTGGAACACCATGAACACGCCCTCACACTCCAAGAAATAAGAGAAGATCAAAGAGCAATGAGGGAGGAGCAACAAAGGCAAGGAAGGGACATAGAAGAATTGAAGAACATCATTGGTCCTTCAAGAAGAAGACGCCACTAGAGGTGGATTCATTCCTTGTTCTTTATTTTCTTTCTGTTTTCGGTTTTTAAGTATTATGTTTATCTATGTTTTTGTGTTTCTACTTCATGATCATTAGTGTGTAACCATGCCTTAAAGCTATGAATAAAATCCATTAGTCTTTCACCTCTCTTAAAAGAAAAATGTTTTAATTCAAAAGAACAAGAAGTACATAATTTTCGAAATTATTAGTGAATTTAATTTAATTATATTGATGTGGTGGCAATAATTTTCGTTTTCTGAATGAATGAATGAACAGTGCATATTTTTTATCTTGTTGTTTATGAGTGTTAAAATTGTTGGTTCTTGAAAGAATGATGAACAAAGAAAAATGTTATTGATGATCTGAAAAACATCATGAAATTGATTCTTGAAGCAAGAAAAAGCAGTGAAAAAAAAAAGTGCCGAAAATTTTAAAGCAAGGATCCAAGGCTTTGAGCATTAATGGATAGGAGGGCCCAAGGAAATTAAAAATCCAGGCCTAAGCGGCTAAATCAAGCTGTCCCTAACCATGTGCTTGTGTCATGAAGGTCCAAGTGAAAAGCTTGAGACTGAATGGTTAAAGTCGTGATCCAAAGCTAAAGAGTGTGCTTAAGAGCTCTGGACACCACTAACTGGGGACTTTAGCAAAGCTGAGTCACAATCTGAAAAGGTTCACCCAGCTATGTGTCTGTGGCATTTGTGTATCCGGTGGTAATACTGGAAGACAAAGTGCTTAGGGCCACAGCCAAGACTCATAAGTAGCTGTGTTCAAGAATCAACATGCCTAACTAGGAAAGTCAATAACACTATCTGAAATTCTAAGTTCCTAGAGAAGCCAATCACTCTGAACTACAAAGGAAAAAGTGAGATGCCAAAACTGTTCAGAAGCAAAAAGCTACAAGTCCCGCTCATCTAATTAAATTAATATTCATTGATATTTTGGACTTTATAGTATATTCTCTTCTTTTTATCCTATTTGATTTTTAGTTGCTTGGGGACAAGCAACAATTTAAGTTTGGTGTTGTGATGAGCGGATAATTTATACGCTTTTTGGCATTGTTTTTATAGAGTTTTTAGTAAGTTTGAGCTACATTTAGGGATGTTTTCATTAGTTTTTATGTTAAATTCACATTTCTGGACTTTACTATGAGTTTGTGTGTTTTTCTATGATTTCAGGTAAATTCTGACTGAAATTGAGGGATTTGAGCAAAACTCTGAAGAAGGCTGACAAAAGGACTGCTGATGCTGTTGGAATCTGACCTCCCTGCACTCGAAATGGATTTTCTGGAGCTACAGAACTCCAATTGGCGCGCTCTCAACGGCGTTGGAAAGTAGACATCCCGGGCTTTCCAGCAATATATAATAGTCCATACTTTATTCGAAGAATGACGACGTAACTTGGCGTTAAATGCCAAGTACACGCTGCTGTCTGGAGTTAAACGCCAGAAAAACGTCATGATCCGGAGTTAAACGCCCAAAACACGTCATAACTCAAAGTTTAACGCCAAGAAATGCCTTAGCTCGTGGAATGATCAAGCTCAGCCCAAGCATACACCAAGTGGGCCCCGGAAGTGGATTTATGCATCAATTACTTACTCATGTAAACCCTAGTAGCTAGTCTAGTATATATAGGACATTTATCTATTGTATTAGACATCCTGGATTGTATTTTGAATCCTGTGATCACGTTAGAGAGGGCTGGCCATTCGGCCATGCCTAAACTCCTTGCTTATGTATTTTCAACGGTGGAGTTTCTGCACACCATAGACTAAGGGTGTGGAGCTCTGCTGTACCTCAAGTATCAATGCAATTCTATTTTCTCTTATTCGGTTTCTATCTTATTCTTATTCCAAGATATTCATTCGTACCCAAGAACATGATGAATGTAATGAGTCAGATTACCCTCATTATTATTCTCACTTATGAATGTGAGTGATTGACAACCACTTCCGTTCTACATGCAACAGAGCTTGAATGCGTATCTCTTAGATTCTCCAACAGAATCTTCGTGGTATAAGCTAGATAGATGGCGGCATTTATGAGGATCCGGAAAGTCTCACCTTGTCTGTGGTATTCCGAGTAGGATCCTGGGAATCCGGAAAGTCTAACCTTGTCTGTGGTATTCCGAGTAGGATTCCGGTAATGAATGACTGTGACGTGCTTCAAACTTTAACCTGCTGGGCGTTAGTGACAGACGCAAAAGAGGGATTCTATTCCAGTAGGAGCGGGAACCAACCGGTGATTAGCCGTACTGTGACAGAGTGCGTAGCATTAGTTTTCACTGCGAGGATGGGATGTAGCCATCAGCCATGGGTGATGCCTCCAGACTGGTTAGCTGTGCGAGTGACAGCCGCACAGGGTATTTCCCCGAGAGGAAGAAAGTAGCCACAGTTGATGGTGAACCCCTATACAAAGCTTGCCATGGAAAGGAGTAAGAAGGATTGAGTAGAAGCAGTAGGAGAGCAGGCGTCCTTGGGCTCTACAGCATCTCCACATGCTTATCTGAAATTCCTACCAATGAACCTGCATAAGTATCTTTATCCCTTTCATTATTTCTGTTTTCGAAAGCCCATAAACTATTTTAATCTGCCTGACTGAGAATTGCAAGGTGACCATAGCTTGCTTCATACCAACAATCTCTGTGGATTCGACCCTTACTCACGTAAGGTTTATTACTTGGACGACCCAGTACACTTGCTGGTTAGTTGAACGGAGTTGTGAAAATAAACAATGCCCTCAGAGTATACATCCTACAAGTAAAAAGAATAAGTGATCACAATTTCGTCCACCAGAAGTCAAATTCAAGAACTGACATTATTTTTTAGAGTAATTGTTAGAATCGTTTAAATTTTTTTCCTAAAAAAAATTATTCTTAACATAGTTTATATAATTCTATTGGTAACCTTTTTTTAATTAAAAGATTATAGTATTAATATTTAGTATAATTTTTTTAAAATTTATTTAAAATATTTATAGATAAATTAAAAAATTATAATAATTTTTTTATTATTTTTTAAATAAATATTTTGTGACTAAAAAATTGAATTATAAAATTAAAATAATTTATTTATAGATTATTTTTAATATAAGTTTTTATATTTAAATTTTTTTAAAAATTTTAATTAAATTATTTATTCAAATTATCTCTTATTCTTATGTGCCAAAAATAAAAAATTATATCCATTGAAACCACCAGAATAAAGATAACAAATATTCCTTTAGTAAGCAGAACTAAAAGAGAAGAATCTTTCTATAAAAAAAGAAAGGGTTCATCTACTGTACAGATGCATGTTTGTACAGATTTACAGATTTTGATTTAAAAGCGTGTCACTAAAAGTGTTGTTTAAAGAGAAAGTGTTACCCTTAATCGTTAACTTGGCTCTGATACCAATTTTTAAAAGTAAAACGACTTTAAAAATTTTTCGAATAATTTGCCAATTCATAATCAAAAGTATTGACCATAATTCTGATTTTTATAGTTTTTCAATCTTGTTTTAGTTTATAATATTCTTTTTTGCATGGATTATTGTATATAAAATCTTTTATCTGTTTGTCTTTTTCTTTAATATATTTTCTTAAATCCTCAAAAACCTCTTTTATTTCTACACTTTCTGTTGTTTCTAAATATCTTTTTAATTTTTTAACTTCATTCTCCATTTTTTCTTTTAATAGCTTTAATTCTTTTAAGTCATAATATGGTTTTCTAGGCATTTATAAATTTTTTAAGTTTAACTCCAACTTGTTTATATTTATTCTTATTTCTATCCTTTTTATTATAAGGTCATCAATTTCGATGTGAAGATTATTTAATTCCCTTTTATACTCCTTTATTTTACTTTTTAATTTTTTCGCCCTTTTTCTTTTTATTTTATTTTCTGGTCTCTCAATCTTTGTATGCTTCATTATTTATCTTAGAATTTCTGCAAATTCTATCATCGATTCATCACTATTTTCTAGAGATTCTATTAATTTTTCTAGCTCTTCGACTTCTCTTTTTAACTTGTCATATATTATTTTTAGAGCTTCAAATGCTCTTTGATTTATTTCAGAAAACTGTAAATAATTCAACCGATTTTCTCTTTCAAAGAGCTCTTGTTTCTTGTCTTGATAAGTTACATATATTTTTTCTTTATCTATTGTCATAATTTAATGTTTAGGGTTTCATTTAATTTTTCGACCTTTTTTGTTAATTCTTTTATTTCAGAATTTTCTTCTTTAATCTTTAACTTTGATAAACTTAAAGGGCTATTAATTTTAGATTCTTTTATTTGAAAATTCGATGAAACTAATTTTCCTGATGGTTCTTTTAATAATAGAACTGGATTTTCAATAGCTTTATATTTTGGTATTTCTATTTTTACAATTTTCTGAAATAATTCATCAACATAAATTCTTTCTCTGTTTTTAAATATTATACTATGATGGCTATTTGTTAAAACATAATTTATTGCATATGTAATTGAAAATGGTTCATTGTCTTGTTCCATTAGATTCTTTCTGTGAAATTTATAAGCCAAACTTATAGATCTTCCAAGATTTTCAGTTGATAAAGGTATAGCATATCCAAGATGGGCATTAAATTTAACATTTACGTTTGCCAAGTTTCCATGAACAATTCCAATTATTTGATCTATTGGGTTATCAGTAATTCTTTTGTCATAGATTGCTAAGCTTATTAGTGAATTAATTCCTTTCATATATGTAGATTTGATTAAGACTTGTATAGTACTAATATGAATCCATCCAATTTTAGATCTTTTTTGTTGATCCTTAATTTTCTCAATCTGTTTACTCAATTCTTCATCATTTATCAAAGCTATTTCAAGTTCTCCATTGGCAGATTTTATCTTTACAGGGGCTTCAAGTTGAATTTTTTCATAGTATATTATATTTTTTCTATTAAAAACTTCTTTTAAAAGATTTTGTTTATTAAAATTTTCATTTGATTTGAGATTTAATTCTGTTTTTAGAACAACCTGTTTTTCATTATCTAATAAAGCAGATAATCTATAATAATCAGATTCTTCCGTTAATTCTAAACTTTCTAAATAATTCATAACTAAGAGATTAGGATAAAGGCGTACCTTTCTAGAGAAAAACTTCCTTTATTTAGAATATTTTACATAAGATATTTTTATCTCCAGAGGGGAGATTGTAGATACTAACTCCAGAGGGGAGTTTAGAATTGGTTTTTCCTAAGGGAATTCTTCTTCAGACTATAGAATCGCCTCGGCAGCTTCCTCCTTGCTCTCCTAGCATATGAGTACTCTTAGCCTTCTGCTTTCTATTGTCTGATGCTTCTACAATTGCCTAAGCAACCTATTTATAATAGTTGGGTTTGATGGACAATTCCCATCCTTACCCTTCTTATGACGTCATTGCTTACGTCATTGTTTGTTCTCTTGCACCAGCTACATTGTTGGTGCTCTATGACCTAAGTGCTTACGTCACTATGCAATAATGTTAAGAGATGCTTCAGATGTACTGTCCTCCTCTTTTATCATGTTACCCTCAGATGCATTGTCTTCTTCCTTCATCATGTGAGTTGATTCCGTTTCATTATTGCTTTCTTCAGATAACTCTGAGACACATAGCTGGCACTTGTGGTCTTCTCTATCTTTTATCAAATAGTAGAGATTCCTCTTTATCCCTTCGGGGAGCTTTTTTAAAAGTCCAGATAAGTTGTAGAATGCTGATTCAAATTCCACCAAGAGTCTCATCTCTCTTTCTTCAATTTCATTCTTTTTACTGTACACAAGCAGAGTATTTCTACTTTTATAATTAATCCTTATGTGAGATTCCTTCGTTATTTTTTGAGTTCTTTCAAAGACCCTTGCTAACATGCTGGCTAGCCTTCCTTCATGACTGTAAATTGTTAAATCTTAAATCTGATCAATTGGTTGAAAATTTCCTGGGAAGACGGACATGAATATTACTTGGTGTGCTGGAACCAAGCATTCTTCTTCTTCATTAAAAATAGGTTGAGTGTTTGTAAATTTTAGGGATATATCCCTTGGATTTACGTTGTCAATCATATTTTTAAATCTCTTTACTGCATCAACGAATCCTGCAGGAAACTCACTAATAATTTTTAGATAATTAAAAATTAAAATTGTATCAATTAGTCCATACTGGAAAAACTGATAGGTATCAGATGGGGAAGCCTCTGGAAATATAACCAGCTTTGTTAACTGTTCTTTGGCAATAGGATAATATCCCAAAATTGCCCTTTTTTCTTCGGTCCAATTCAGGACTATGTTAAGGGTTTCTCTGAGATTTGATCTACAGACCCTTTTCTTTTCCTTGATTTCAGCCCTTGTAGGAATGTTTCTTATTATCCCTGTTCTCTGGGTTTGAATTGGAGCTTTATCTGCTCTTTTTAGGGTTTGTTCTGGATGAAGAGCTTCATATTCCCTGAAGGATTCCTTTGCTTCTTCCAGTGTTAGAAACCTTCCTTTATGAATTATCCTTGATTGATGTGTGAATGGTGCTGCTTTTTTCCAGGCATCATATACTCCTTTCATGGGGCCATTATAGATTACATAATATTTTTTATCTTGGGTAGATTTTTTGATAATTTCAGCAATTGTTTTATTTTCTGGAATTTTTTCTTCACCTGATTTGTTCACCACGCTTAGCTGGCTGAACTCTGATGGTTTTAGTTGTTGTGTTGATTTCATTGCTTCGATGGCCTTCTTGAGGGATTGGATCTGTGTCCTTATTTGCTGACAATGCTTGCATTTTTCGAGTTCTTGTTCGTATTTTTGAATTTCTTGATCTAATGCGTTGTAGACGAACTCCATTCTCTTGTTAATGTATCTGCAATAACATTTTTGTCACCCTTAATATATTCAATTTTTATTGGATATTGTAACAAAAATAATTGTCATCTTACCAATCGTCCATGATTATAATCAACTTTTAAATTATATCGTATGAAACCTGTTAGGTAGCTTGAATCTGTCCTTAATATAAATTCTCTGGGTAGTAAATCAATTTTCCATTTCTTAAGAGATTTAATTGCTGTTAGAGTTTTCTTTTCATGAGTAGTATATCTCTGTTCTGTTGGAGTAAAAGTCCCTGAAATATATCTGCAAAGTAATTCCTTTGGGGAATATTTAGAATCTAGTGATTCTTTTTCTTGTTCCAAACTTTTTATAGCTTTCTTGACTTTTAGACATCCTGACCAGGTTATGTCTGAAGCATCTGTTTCTACTATTAAGTAGTCATTTTCTTCTGGAATGTAAAGTTCTGGAAGTTTTTTACATAATTCTTTGATTCTTTGAATTTGCATACTATCTTTTTCATCCCATTTCCATACTTTTTTTGTACTTATTTTTGGAAATAATCTTTTAGTATATTCTGTTATATTCTTTAAAAATCCTTGATCAGAAATATAATTTATACACCCTAAAAATCTTTGTAATTGTTTTCTATCTTCTATTTTATTAGGAAATAGGTTTACCTTTTCTAGAACATTTGGTTGAAGTTTTAGCTTTCCTTGAGTGGATAGAATTAATCCAAGAAACTCTATTTCTTGTTTTGCTATTCTTGCTTTCTTTTTGCTAAGAACTAATCCTTTTTCTTTACATCTTTCTAAAACTATTAATAATTTTTGAAGATGATCTTCTTTATCTTGTTTTGTAAAAATTAGTATATCATCAATGTATACTAAAACAAATTCATTTAACTCTTTTAGATTTTCTTCCATAAATCTTTGATAAATACCTGGGGCTTGTTTTAATCCGAATGGTAATACATTCCATTCATAGAGCAACACACTTGTTGATTCTTTTGTTGGGCAAGTAAAAGCAGTTAATTTCTTTGTTTCTTCGTCTAAACGAAGTTGTCAATATCCTGATTTTGCATCAAGAGACGAAAACCAAGTTGCTCCTTTGATTTTCTCTAAAATAGAATCTTTTCTTGGAAGTTTATGAGCATCACCAATAGTTGCTTCATTCATCTTCTTATAATTAATAACCATTCTTCGTTTTTCCCTTTTAATTTCATTATTGTTTTCGACATAAAAGGCTGGAGCCGCATGAGGACTTTTACTTAATCTTATAATTCCTTTTTCCAAAAGATCTCTACATTCTAAAGAGAACTCTTCTCTATCTCTTGTGGAATAAGGAATTTTATTTGGAACATTTATCTCTTTTGTAGGATCTTTTAATTTAATGCTTACTAATTTATTATTTGTATTTTTAATATCTAAAGGATTTTCAGTACAAATTTCATCCAAAAGTTCTTCTATCTTTATTTCAAGGTTATTTTTTGGAATGTTTATTTGAAAGTATAAATTTAAATAACATGTTTTTAATATAGAAAATATTTTAAATTTTAAGATCTTATCTATAGTAGTAGTTGGTATTTTTATACGTTTTGATTTTTGATTTATTGAAGAATCGTGTGGAGCTTTTAAAATTATATATGTTAATTCTTGAATGAATGGATGATATAGCTTTAAAAAGTTATTTCCTATGATAAAATCCATTCCAGAATCTAACATATATATAGATGGAACAATGAACCTATAATTTTGAATAAAAATTTCAGCCATCTCTGCTTTTTGGTCAATTTTATGTATTGATTTGTCAGCTATTCTAACTCTTAATGGTTTCTTTAATTTTTTCCAATCAAGTTTTATATTTGAAATAGCAAAGCATTGTGTTGCTCCAGAATCTTATAAAAGCATTTACAAACTTTTCTGTTATTTTTATAGTAATAAATGTGGCATTATTACTCAGTCTCTGAGTCTGTTTCTGAGACATATTCAAAAATATAGTCTAAGTTATCATCAGATTCCTCTAAAGGTTCCATGAAACAAGACTTAGCAATTTCTATTTGTTTAGTAAGATCCTTTTTATCCTTCTTTTTCGGACATTCATTTGCATAGTGTCCTTCTTCTTGGCAATACCAACACTTACAGTTTTCTTTTTTATTAGGGCAATAGTCATTTTTTTGTCTTTTGTTTTTATTGTTATTTCTTTTTCTAAAATACCTCTTTTTTCTCCAGTTTGGATAGTATTTTCTTTTTCTAAATTGGTATTTTCTTTTTCTTTGAAAATTTTTATTAAACCCATATTTTTTGGGTATCTCTTCATTATCCTGACAGCAAATTCTAATTATATTTGCAAATCTTTTTTGAGTTGCTTCTTGCATACAGCGTTCTTTTATTTCCTCTCTTATTGCAGAGGTTGCTCCACCAAAATTATTTTCAATTGTCCCTCTATTTATTTCTCTTATAAATCTTCCCATTATAAATTCATTAGCAAGATATGGAAGTTTTGTTATATACATACTAAGATAATGATTTTTATCTTCTTCTTTTAATTTGTAATAATGTATTCTATATTTACATATATAAGACTCCTGATGATTGGATTTTTGACGGTATAGAATTTCACAAATGAATTCTCGTTGCAAGTATAGTTTCCAAACCAATCAAAAATCCTTTCATACAAAAGATTGTTTGTCACAAGTAACAAACCCCTAATTTTATAAACCGAAGTATTCAAACCTCGGGTCGTTCTCCCTAGGAATTACAATAAAGTGCCTTGTTATTGGTTAGAAATGTGTTTTGGGGTTTTGGATAAGAAGCATGAAAAGTAAATGGCAATGAAAATAAACTAACAACTATAAAAGGCTCTTGGCAAGGTATGAAAATTAGAAGTCCTATCCTAGTTATCCTTCTCAATTGTGATGAGAATTGTTCATTGCTACCACTTAGTTAACCCTTACTAAATAAAGGAAAGTCAAGTGGATGAATTAACTTGAGCCACAAGTCCTAGCCAACTCCCAAGGAAAGACTAGCTTTAGTGCACTCCAAACCAATTAGCAATCTCTCCAATTATCAATCAACAAAGGAATTAGATAACTCAAGTGTCACTAATTACTCTACCTAGGCCAAGAGGAACAAAATCTACACTAAAACTAAAAGAGACATTTCAACAAACACATAAAGTGCAATAGAAGTAAACAACATAAATTGCAAGAATTAAAGAGAGATCTAACTACAAAGGCAAGAGATCAACAATAGAAAAGTAAAGAAGAACAATTATTATGAATTACCTCTTATTGAATTGAAAGAAAATGGAAGGAACAATAGTAGATCTACAACAAAATATAAGAACAACATAAAGGAAATTACAATAAAAGAATGGAAGAAGAATGAACGTAATAACAAGGAATTGAAAAGATAGAAGTAGAAGAAGATGAATTAAAATCTAGATCTAAGACTAATTCTAATCCTAATCCTAGAGAGAAGTGAGAGCTTCTCTCTCTAGAAACTACTTCTAACTACTAAACTATGCTAATGGTAACTAACGGTTAAAAGCTCGTCGATCCCTCTTCAATCCTTGGCTTAAATAGCATCAGAAATGAGTTGGATTGGGCCCACAAGGCTCCTAAAACCGCTGGGGACGATTTCATTAAAGTGGGCCACGGACAGAATCGGCGCGCGCGCGCAAAGTGCGCGTGCGCGCCCCTGAACGCGAAGCAACATATGGCAAAATTTATATCATTTCGAAGCCCCGGATGTTAGCTTTCTAACCCAACTAGAACCACATCATTTGGACCTCTGTAGCTCAAGTTATGGTCATTTAAGTGCGAAGAGGTCGGCTTGATAGCTTTCCGGTTCTTTCATTTCTTCATGAGTTCTCCAACTTTTCATGCTTTCTTTCTTCATTCCCTTGATCCAATCTTTGCCTCCTAAACCTTAAAGCACTTAACAAACATATCAAGGCATCTAATGGAATCAAGGAGAATTAGATTTAGCTATTTTAAGTCCTAAAAAGCATGTTTTCACTCTTAAGCACAATTAAAGGAGAATATACAAAACCATGCTATTTCATTGAATAAATGTGGGTAAAAGGTTATAAAATCCCCAAAAATCAATACAAGATAAACCGTCAAATTGGGGTTTGTCAACCTCCCCACACTTAAACCTTAGCATGTCCTCATGCTAAACCAAGAACGAAATAAGGGTATGGCATTTATTCAATGGAAACTAACTAAATGCAATCTACCTATATGCAACTATCTAAATGAATGCAATTTGCTTGGTCAAAATAAATCAATTCCCAAGAAGCATATATGCACTAGGGCTAAGGACTAGCAAGTCTAATCCGCAATTGAATTGAGTTATTAAATATTTTTACAAACTTGCATGAAAATTATGATCATAGGTGAAAACATATAATTGAGCATCAAACCCTCACCGGTAGTGTTTGCACTCTATTCGCTCAAGTGTTTAGGGTTGATTCTCTCAATTCTTCTCTAATCATGCTTTCTAAGGTTTGTTTTTCTTCTAACAATCGACATATATTTCATGCATGCATACAAGTATCATGAGGTCTTTTCTTTGGTTGTAATGGGGCTAGGGTCAAGGTAGGATGCATATATGGTTAAGTGAGCTTGAAATTTGAATCTTTGATAAGCTTAAACTTCCCACCTAACCTATGACATCCTATACAATTAAGTTCTAACCTAACTACCCATTTTTCACTTTTTCACATACTCATGTATCCCTTTTCATTTCACAACACTTATGCATTGATTTTATTGAGCTACACTTTGCTTTGGGACATTTTATCCCCTTTTATTTCTTTCTTTTTCTTCTTTTTCTTTCTTTTTCTATTTTTTTCTTTTCCTTTTCCATATTATTTTTGTTTTCTTTTTCTTTTGTTTTTCTCATTTTTTTTCTTTATACAAGAACCTCAATGCATAAGGTTTTACATTTGATCAATACATGAGTATGTACCCAATTCCCAATATTTTCAATAATAATACAAAACTACCCTTTTATTCACCCAATGTCCCAAGGTTCTCACACTTGAATGATACTCACACACACTAGCCTAAGCTAATCAAAGATCCAAATAAGGACATTTATTGTTTTCCGCTTTAGGCTTATAATGTGCTAAAATTAAGAACGAAGTGGGTTAATCGTAGGCTCAAATTGGCTAACAAAGGAATATAAAAGGTAAGGCTATTTGGGTAAGTGAGCTAATGAAGTGATGGCCTCAATCATATAAATGCATGAATATACAAAATAATGGACATAAAGAATCAAACAAATCAAAGATTACAATTATAGAAAGAGAATAATGCACACAAGAAGGAAAAATAAGTGGTTATAAGATGCAACCACGCCATTAGGCTCAAAACTCACTTGCTTGTGTTCTTAGCTCAAAAAAACATGATCCACAAGATATATAATTCAAGCAAGTTTAATGAAAAGTTTTCACTCAAATCAATTGGTGCCCTCTAGATAGAAATCCTGAAAAATTTTATTATTTTGACTAAGCTTATTGTGTATATATATGCAAAAAATTAAGAGAATGCAAGTAAAAATCCTAAAAACCTAAAATGAAATGCAAAAGTGTTGGGATTAGAAATTTGTCACCCAAAATCGCCGACCGGTCGGACAACCTCCCCACACTTAAAAGTTTGCACCGTCCTCGGTGCACTCAAAGATGAGTAAGGGGGTACGGCGACTCTCCGGATTGCTGCGTGTTCTTTCTTCCGCTTCCATGTTTGCTTGTGGTGCATTGTTCATGGAAAACAAAAATATAACACCATAAGATGAGACAATACAAAATCAAGGAAGCATACTTTGTTGGAGTGAGGTAAATCACTAGAATTGAGTGAGTGAATTAGTGTGACATGAATGACGAATAAGTGTGTGAATTCTAAATTGCGCGGTTTAGAACACACATTAGCCTAAAAGTTATGCCACAGAAGAAGCATGCACTTTACTTATTCTAGTGTGCTTAAGATGCTTTAAGTAAACTTGTAAGGTAAAACAAGCATTAAAGAAGCATGGAAGCATTCAAGCTAAACATATATGGATGCATATGATCATGAAATACAATACATTAAGGTAAATGCACAACATCCATCAAGAAGTTGCCTAATCGAGGAAAAGGATTCAAATTACATGGTGGCCAAATCATGCAATTCAAGAGGAGTTACAAATTCGAAGGCAATTCTCATCACTTGGTATTTTCAAAAGGTAAGCATGAAAAATTCAAAACCAAGTAGCAACAGATAACCTCAATCATAGAATCCAACAAAGATTATAACATAGTGACGTTAAGAAAACATCCCTTTTTAATACCCAGTAGCAAGTAGTGGTAAGCAAGAATAACAATCCAACACTTATAATGAAAAAGAGAAAATAGAATGAAAACTAACTAAAGCTAACTAAGCAACCAACTAACTAACTAACTAACTAATTATCTAACTAGCTAATTAAAATAAATGGATATCAATGGTGTTTGGAAGTGTTGGATGAGGAGTAGAAGAAGGGAAGAAGAGAGGGGAAGGAAAGAAATGGAAAGAGGAGAAGAAAAGAAATATAGTGAAGGAAGGGAGTCCACGCGTGCGCGCGCATGGTGCGCTCGCGTCGATGTCTTATTTTGAGAGTGGCGCGCACGCGTCATGTGCGCGTACGCACGAATAGGTTTGTGCTAGAGGCACAACGTTGGCGCGGCGCAGGCACATTACATAGATCATATATCTGAATATTAGCTAAATGGTTTTTTGCTTCTTGATATTCCTTATTATAGACTTCTTGTCTATGATCTATAATATTTTTTCCAAAAAATTCTTTATATAGAATCATCATTATATATAATATCTTATCATAAGCTGTTGTTTTTGTTGCTAAATCTTCTATTATTTGGTTTTCTATTGATGTCATATAATCTCTTATAGTTCCTTTAGTATGAAACCCTATGTAATTCCAAATATCTCTTCCAGACAATTCACTAAGCTTTGGATTAGTAAAAGCTTCTAATAAAAATGAATTCAACCAATTTTCGAAAATTTCTTTTTCATTCTTTTTACAGTCTAAGTCGAGCATTCTTTCTCCTTCCATTTCCTGGATTTTAGGAACGTATTTTGATGGTATTTTTGTATATTTTGAATCTTTATTTATAAACCCTTTTTTAAAGGCATAATTATCAAAACATGTTTCCCATTTAAATTGAGATTGATTATTCTTAGATGTTCCAGCTTCATTTTTTACTTGTATTGGAATTGCTGGTTCTTCGTTACTCGAATAATCTAGAATGTGTTCTTCATTTTCTATATTTTCCGAATTTACTAATTCTTCTTCTATTTGAAAACTATGTTCCATAATATTATTTTCTTGAGCCATTTTTAATTGTTTAAAAAGCATTGTAACTTTTTCTAATTTTTCTTCAATATTCATAATTTCAATGGTGGTTTTACTTTTAAGTCTGTTATGTTGATTATATTTTGAAAATTTTCTTCTTTGGGATTCTCTTTTTCCTTATTTCTTTGAAATTTTATGGATACTAATATTTCTTCAAGCATATCTATTATAGAATTTAATTGTGGGTTAAAAGTATGATAAAGATGTGGGGAATCATTCCCATGGTAACATTTTTTAGAAATTCCATGTGAAAAATAAGTTTTTTCAAGTTTTTGAAGTCCTTCAATAAAACTTATAGTAAAGTAAAGATTTTGAGAAAAATCATTTTGTATTGATTTTAAGAATTCGGTATCATTACAGTTGACATTAGTTAAAATCATTAATTTTTGATCTATTAATTTTGATAACTTAATTATTTCTTCTCTTAAATCTTCTAATTTACTTTTTTCCATTAGGTGACACTTTTCTTTGTGAAGAGTTACGGTTTTATATTAAAAGTGTGGCTTTAGAATATGTGGTTAAAATTTTGCCACGTAATCATATATTTAAATCTGTACAAATTTAGATCTGTACCATATAATTTTCCAAAAAGAAATTGTCCTGCTTAAAGAAGAGACCTATGCCGCTATGCAACATCGATAATTCAATACATAGCTTTTGTTGATAAAGATTAAAAGTTTATTTACGTGGCACTCGATTTTACTTGAAGTTGATAATTTTATTTAACGATTTTTATTTATCTACTTCATGTAAAATTGATTGTATTTGAGTTTTTATTTTTATTTATAATTAAGTTCAATTTAAATAAATAGTTAAATTAAATTCTTTTAAAAAATAATTTAAATAATAAATATTTATATTAAAAATAATTTATAAATAAATTATTTTATATTTAAATTTTTATTATGTCAATCATTAATATTATTATTTTTTATAAATTAAAACTAAAAAAAAATAACTTTTAAAACTTTTAAACGGATCTTAAAATTAATAAAGCAATTAATTATTTTTACGATAATAATTAATGATTATTTTACTATTTTTTTTCTCGAAAGAAAAAAAAGGAAAAAGGAAAGGAACGGACCTATTCTCTTCGTTGTCATTTGTCGTCTCGAAGTCTCTTCTCTTTTCTTCTCCAAGAACTCAAATTTCCCCAATTAGCCAATTAGGGTTAATTTCAGTCTTAATCTCCATCTCAATCTCAATCTCAATCTTACGCCCTTCTTCCAGCCACCACCATCTTGAACTTTCTACGGGATCTCGAAATTTAACCCAACGGGTCCTCGGTTCCTTCACGGTGAGCCGTTGTAGCTCGTAATTCAATTTAACCCCATGCCGAAATCCGTTTTATACATCCTCTTCTTCTCTCTCTGCATCGTCTTCTCCGTCGCAACATCCGCCGAATCCGAAGGGAAATCCTCCTCTGTCATCAGTTTGCCGTCGCAGTCCGCCGGACTTTGCGCCGGAACGCCATCGCCGTCCTCTTGCCCCGCTAAGTGCTTCCGTACCGATCCTGTCTGCGGCGCCGACGGCGTCACCTACTGGTGCGGATGCGCCGAGGCGGCTTGTGCCGGCGCCGAAGTTGCGAAGTTAGGGTTCTGCGAAGTCGGAAGTGGTGGATCTGCAGCGCTACCCGGTCAGGCATTACTCTTGTTACACATTGTGTGGCTAATTGTGTTAGGGTTTTCAATGTTGTTTGGCCTATTCTAGTTCACGAGGATTCTGGATTTTGTTGTTCGATTTCTGAGTTGCGGACGCCATGTCAATTTAGTTTTCTGAAGATTTTCGACATTGATTTGGTAGGTTTTGATCTATTCCAGCAGTGTATATTTG
This sequence comes from Arachis hypogaea, assembly GCF_003086295.3. NCBI lineage: Eukaryota > Viridiplantae > Streptophyta > Magnoliopsida > Fabales > Fabaceae > Arachis > Arachis hypogaea. Next base: position 25,612,005 of record NC_092042.1, read on the forward strand.
GTGTTAATTTGTTACTTAAATTGATTTCTTAAATTTCTTTACACTGTGAATATGAATATATCTTGGGAATGGTATGTAATTATTGCAATTCAAAGAAAATCTATAGAGGACTAAATTGATATCAGCGGGTGTCATATTTAGGGTAATTTGATTCTTTTTATTATTCGGAAGAGGGATTTTGATGGTGGTGTGTTGTAGTATGCATTCTGGCAGCTTAATGCATTCATAGAGGGATTTCGAGTTTTGTTGATTGAGGATTCAACATATTATTGTACTCATTATGCTTCTTGTATTTGTATACTTTAATACGATGATGTTCTTCAATACATTCTTGAGTGTTTATTGTGTTGTTTTAAAACTGTAATTATACTTAAAAGATGTTGTACCTCAATCCATTAATACATTTATGTTCTTTCCTTACGATTTTGGAATTCCAAAGTATGTTGTTCAAGTGGAATTAGAGAATCACTTGAGGGCACTGCTGCAGATGATTTTTTCTTATCAATCTTAACCAAGACAGGCTAGACACACAAATTATGAAAAATGAGAAATGTATGCAAATTACATGTAATGGTTGACCAGATCACCTTAATATATTTTGTATTGGTCATGGTCAAAGTGAAAGAATATTGCTGTGGGAATTGGTATTTCTAGGATGTTGTAAAATTTGAATTTCCATTTATATATGAATTTCCAAAATTTATAATAGAAAAGCTCTATGCACTATTAACACTATTTTGTACCTTTGATTTTAATGTACACTAATCTCAGTTGAATCTGGGAATCAAACTCGGATATGAACTTTAAAAAGATAAAAGAATTGCCACTTATATCCGCCCACGTCCACGAAAGTAGATTTGTTCAATGCCATATGATTCAAGCAACTACCAACAAAAGTGGAATTGATGGTAATGCCCAATACAACTTCTCAAGGGATGGATATCATTTCGTGGCCATGAGTAATGTTATCAAAATAGAAATAGCAATATTCATTCCTAATAGAAATTATAGCTAAGAGATGATATACTCAGTATACATATTGACTGATAATTGTCTTGGATATTCTATTTAAAAGAATGCATCAGATACATCATAAATGACATATTATCCTGTTCCGGCTCAGCCCACCAGCGACCCGGGTCCGAGCATGAACGACCGATCCAACCAAATGACATATTATCCTGTTCCAGTTCAGCCCACCAGCGACCCGGTCCGAGCATGAACGACCGATCCGACGGGTTGCTGGACCCGAGCCTGGAGGTGACCCGCACGTCACCCTCCCTTCCATGAGAAACCTGGACAACTGGCAGAAGCTTCTAGAAAAGTGGGTCTGACCATCAAGACCTACCCGAATATAGGCCAAGTACAGATTATAAAAGGGGAGAGGCCTACCCCTCTTCAGAGGTACGTCATCTACCCTAACCCTAACAGCTGCCTTTTGTACGGACGCTGACTTGAGCGTCGGAGTCTTTTGCAAGTAGCCCCACCACTTCCTCACCTCGTCAACTCGGAGGAGTCTCACTCCCGGAGTCCATCCAAATCCAGCTTTCAGCAACCCACTCACCTTCGACACCCATCAGATCCGACTCGTTCAGGATGCGAGCAACCGAACAGAAAGTTTTCTAGATTGCTTTGCTGCTTTGGGGTAGATGCAATATGCAAAAAATTAGTAGAGAGATGTTTGCATATTAGTTTCTTTTGTACTCCATTGAGATTCATAAATTTAAAAATAGAATTTAAAAATTATGTTCTTTGCTAATAATATTTTTTTGCTATCATCACCCTTTAGGATAATTTCTAGATAGTAACACTTAGCCCCTCCCTTTCAACTACCTCAATTTGTTGCTCGTCATTGCTATTTTGTTTCTGGTCATTGCTATTTTCTAGTGTATTTCTACTGCTGATATTGTTGGTCCTTCTGTTTCCAAGGTCACAGTTCTTTGTTTTTAGTGATTGAATGTGCAGATGCTGAAACTTCTAGGTCTCGGGTTGCTGCCCCACAAGTTAATACATCTAACATATTTAAACCAAAATGTGATAATTGGATCTAATAATTTCTAGGTGTGCTAACTAGTTGTTATTCAAATTGAATATGTTGTCTATTTCTTGCAGCTACAATGTGAAAATCAAACTAAATTTGTAGCATCTCCTGCAATTCGACCACTCCCAATTAGGTCTCTTCCAACCAAAAAGCCCACAAATAGAAAGACCACCAAAAGGCCTCCTGGATTTCTGGAAACTCGTTTCAAACCACCAAGATCAAATAACATTATTATATCGCCTCCTACATCCACCAATATCCAGTTAAGGCCTCCTCCACCATCTACAAACCCATCTCTCGCTACTGTGGCCCCAGAGACAATATAAAGTACTAGTGTTGGCACAAGAAGAAAATTCATGCAGTTCATGCCTAATCCGAGCATGTGAGGAACATCAACTGGAGTAAGAGGGCCAGTTCCTGGTTTTAAAGCCCCAACACCTAAATCAAGCAACGTATTCTCCAGTAGCAATTCTACCCTAACTTGATGATGCTTGTGATATCTAGTGTTGTACTCTGTTGCTTCTTTTTGTTTTTTGTTTTTTTTTTTGGGTGATTTATAGATGTAATTGAACACTCCTACCTTTTTTGCTACTTAAACAATGGTCATTAGACCTTGAAAAAGACTTTTGATGCTTGTTACTTTTAATTTTAGTGTTGGTTTCGATTATGTAATTTTCATGGATTATGACGCAGCTTAGTTGTGTTACTAGCTAATGTGAATAATGGATTTAGTATTGTTAAAATAGTCTTCTTAGATGTTTGCTACATGTTATTGCCAGTGCTACTTTTGATATCTGATTGACTGATTCATCCTTTCTGTCTATATGTCATTTTTTTAATTAAAAATGGTTACATGTGTCATATTTTAAATAAAAAATGATCACATATGTCAAATTTTAAAACAAACGTGACCATAATTGTCAAAGTCTTCATTCTCATTTCATACAAACATCAACAACTACACAACTCAAAGAGAAGACAGATTCAACCCTAAATCATTATCATCTTCTATCAGATCCCTTACTTTCACCCTAAATACTAACAAGAAGTTCATGACGAAACACACTAACAAACCCAGAAAAAGCATAACAAGCCACACTTTCATATATTGAGTTTCCGCTTTAAGCTTCCCCATTTTCATCACAATCTTCTTCTTTGTCTCATTGTTATCGCTTCTCTGAATTCTCAGTTGAGTAGTAGCTTCAACCTCATCTTTTTTTGCCCCCATTAGTGTTCTGGCCAAACCCACCAACCACCTTCAATATCATCAACCCAGACAAAATATTGACAGTCCTTTGTGTGCGAATACATAAATTTCTTCAATGTAACTCACAGAAACTCAAAACCCATTAAAAAAATTCAGACCTAATGCATACTGCCCATAGAGGACAACAGATGAACCATCTCCCAGGATTGTTCATAGTGTCAGATTCCAACAACATCACATTGAGTCAACAATTACATTTGCCATCAACTTTCATCACATCCTTCCTTCTGAAATTGGAAGCTCCAGAATCACTACTACTCTCCATCGAAGTAACATGGTTCAATCGTTGCCTTGCCATACCTTGTATTCTCTTTTCTTCTCCAGGTTAAGTGTCTAATTTGTTAGGATTTTTCAATCTGGTTGCTGAACAAGATGATATAGCAGCAACACATTTGGGGATTTAGAATTTATTTTATTTTTAATTTGTTAACATGTGCATCAATACTTTTGATTCAGATCTCATTTAGTGTCCTATATATACTTTCAAAGAGAAATGTGGTTCACAAATTCAATTACCAAACTTTAAAGAGCTAGCTAGCACTTGCTTTAATTTAATTTATTTGTTGTATTTGTAACTTAAAAATCTTTACATTATTTTCAGCTTTCTTCTTTCCTTTGCAAGTTCTATTATAATATATAAAAGTTGATACTAACTCTCTTTATAATGAGTTTAAGCCATATTTTTTTTTGCTAATGATGCCATATCAGCAATTCTAATGACTTGGCAAAAGATAAAAATCAACTAATCACTATTTAATAAAATATTTTAAAAAAATTAAAACAAAAAACTCTTATCTATTATTATTCAATTAAAACATCAAGTACTAATTAAATGCAATAAACATACATTAAAAGTGTCCTAATAATAATAATTATAAAAAATTTCAGTTATAAATATTCAAATTCTATAACTTATATATATTAAGACTCTTACTACTCTTTATTTCCTAATCTTTGATACTAATTGTCACAAATTTCTTAAATTTAATATAACATTTTTATATGTTTTTCATTCTCGTTCATTTATTTTTTTAATTATTTACAAACAAAAAATCCGTAAGAAATTAAAAGACAAAGTGTAGCCATTAATGTAAATCGAAAAATGAAAAAAAATACAATTTTGTATAACTCTAATATAAATAATCTGTCTTTTTTAAAAATAAATAAATTCAAAATCTATTTATAATATGTTCTCTAAAATATTTTTAATATAACCTTTATTAAAATATACTATATAGTATAAATAATCTATCTCTCCACGCATTATGCGAGTCTCACTTTAGTTTCGAAAAATAAAAGTATAGTAAGGGTATCCCTTATCTTCCAGTGAAAATTCTAGATGAGTGCTTAGCTTGCTATTACATGTTCAAGAAGGAATTTAATGCTAATTTCCTTTATTTTAGATTTTAATTCGAACATACAATTTTACATAAAAGATGTTTCTAAAATAAGCTCAACTAACTCTATATGCATTAGATATGCTACTCTTATGATTCATTGGATTTCATAATATAAATGAAAAAAAAAAAGTTTATAAAAAAAAGTGTTGAGAGATTTTAATAAATATAGAAGATATTAGAATATAAATAAATATTTTTTAATATAGAACACTTTAAAATAAAAAATGCAACATTTTATTTTTTTAAATAAATATAAAACATATAAATACATAGAAATATAAAATTTTTTTATTCATTAAGACTAATTATTATGTTGTAAATTTTATAATAGTAAAAATTCATATTGAAAATGTTATTTTTAATTATAATATATTAAATATAAAATAATTAAATTTTATTACTTGACAAACACAATTCTAAATATTGAATAGTAAAAAATTTGGGTAATGCATGCTCATAAATTATATTATGGTAGTTAACTATATTTAATTTTATTCATATATCATCAATTTAATCAGTTATATGACAAGAAGTTATATTATGCAATATATTTATTTATTATGAATTTCTTTTCATGCTCGTATAAAGCACAGATCCATATACTAGTATTTAAAAAAAATGGTTTTTAATCAATTAACATGTAATTTATCTTTTATAATATGTCAATTTTTAGTTAGTAGTTTTTTTATTTAGTCACTAACAATTATTAATTTGGATTTTTCAAATTTAACCAAAGTTAATATTTATGATCAATTTGTAATTAAGTTATTCTTTAAACATATACTCTTATTGTATAATTAAGTTTATTCTTTAAATTTTTTTTTTTTGCTTTCCTTTTTTTTTCAAATGTCATAGTCTTCCCTCTTCTTTGTTTTCTTTACCCGTCCACTTTTTACATTTTTGATTCAATGCTAAAAGTTAAATAATAATATATCTAATCACGTAACGTTTTGACATCTAATTTTTTTAATTATTTTATCATTAAACTATTGTTAAGGTTGCAAGTGTGAGGAGTATAAGGAATTAATTCTACGTCGAACAAAATATTAATAAGTAAAGAGTATATAAAATGAGAGATCTATTAACTTAATATTTAAAGTTTTGAGTTGGATATGTCATTTTCTTATCTTGTGTTCTCTCATTTTATTAGTGCAAAATGATAAAATTTTATTTTTATATTTATTTATTATTCAAAATGATAAAACTATTAATAAATGTTAAATAAAGCAAGTTTGATCTATTTTTTATTATCTCCCTAACATTAATGTTTTTACAAATTATATCATTTTGATTTAACCTCCAAAATTCTTTTTTATTTTATTTGCCAAACAACGTAGCACAAATAACGATAAATTGAAACCTCTTTTAAGATTCATTTATTTTACTATTTTGTACAGACAAAATATTAATGAGACGTAATTATTTTCAGCTTTAATTTTTTATTATCTTCCTAACACTACTGTTTTTTCAAATTATATTATTTTAATTTAACCTCCAAAATTCTTTTTTATTTTATTTACCTAGCAACATAGCACAAATAATAATAAATTGAGATCTATTTTAAGATTCATTTACAGGTAGTTATTTTTAACTTAAGTTTATTTTTTAAAACTAGTAGAATTTAGTATTGTTTAGGAATAAATTAAGCGTAACGAGTAATAATTATACATTTATGTTTGTAATTGCAAATGCAATTCAAGTACCGGCAATTTATATCGGCTTTTCTTTTATTCTATTTAGGTTTGTGATATATATTTTCAATCAATAAATTTAATTGGTTTGATGTTTAGTCCTATATATTAGAGATCTTGATTAGGAGCAAAAATGTAATACCATTAAAATTTTTCTAAACTTGTATGTTGGAATCTAATTTATTTTTCATTACATCTTGCGAGGCACACCACAAATGTAAAACTCTATCTCAATTGTTCCATCTTTATTTTCAGCGCAAATGGCAACCCATAGCGACGAGATTCTTAACGATCTTGTATTAAAAATTCTAGCAAAATTACGTGTTAAGTCTTTGAAAAGATTTAGTTGCGTGCATAAGTATTGACTAAATTTACTTGAAAATTCTGATTTCAAGAGTATATACTATGAGAATTTAAAATCTAAAAGTGCTTATTTATTGTCTCTCCTTCTATGGAGATATTTTGATGACAAAAGAAGTGATGGACGCATTTATGAAAATGATGTGCATTTGCTTTTTGGAGAAAGGTATGAAAATATAGTTACGTTAATTTTGCCAAGTCTGTTTAAAAAAATTGGTTTTGATAAAGTTCTAGCCTGTGTTAATGGTATCATATGTTACTATAAAAAAGCTTATCTTAATGTAAAAATAGGACTTTGGAACCCCAAAACTGATGAGCGTAAAATTATTTCTCCAAGTATTATTACTAATAAGCCTGACTTTGATTTGGAGGTATGTATTCATGGATTTGGTTATGATAATGTGAATGATGACTATAAAGTGATTCAATATGTATATTATATTCATCATACGCTTGCTCTAGCAAATTGGCAAATGTATAGTCTAAAAAATAATTATTGGAAGAAACTTAATTTTAAAATGACTCAAAAAGAACTGACTCATGAAAGTTCTGTAGCATACTTGAATGGAATATGTCATTGGTGGAGATGGGAGGAGGATAAAAAGAGGTACTTGTGTCATTTAATCTCGGCACTGAAACATTTCAAACTACATTGATTGATTGGCGACAAAGTGATACTGGTCACCCTACCAGAGCTTTGGTAGTGCTCAACGAATCTGTTACTTTGATCTCCTCTTTTGATGAGAATAGTCGCATTAAAATTAAATATCCATTTTGAGTGAAGTTGGTGTGGAGAAATCTTGGGTGAAATTTTTTTACAGTTGGACTCTTTCAAAATTTTTGGCATCCAATACGAATGGACAACAAATATGATCTAATATTTTTTTATGGGAAATGATAACCGTGAATTGGCTTCATTTGACGTCATTAGTGGCAAAGTAATTCACAACATTAGTATTAAAATAAATATGTTTGGCACTTGGATTTTATTCATACACTGGCCCAACACTAAGGCTCAGGTCCAAATACACCAAAAGGCCCAATCCAAAGATTGGCCTTCGTTATTCACCGACCTCTTTAGAAGAGGTCGGACTCAGCACAGACTTCTTTCCAAAGAAGTCGGGCTCAAGAGATAGCTGGCAGATAACACTTATTCAAATAAGTAACTGCCCCTAAAATCTCTCAACCCACTTCTAGAAGCTATATCCCAACAATTCCTAGATAAAAGGGACGATTATCCGCCTAAAAAGGTGGCACTACTCCAACGGTAGTTATTGGATCACCACTATAAATACCCTGACACTCCTCAGGTATCTCTAAGTCCAATACATTCTAAACCTGCTTAACCCCATGCTGACTTATGCATCGGAGTGTCTTTGCAGGTACCACCCCCCATCTCTTGGAACACACAACTCGGAGGCGGCTCCCAGACGTAAACCAAGTCGGAGACCACACTCCTCCAGCGCTTGGGCCTCAAACAAGTCCAACCACCATCCGGTTCTAGGTAAGCCCCGGAACATTGGCGCCGTTGCCGGGGAACCTGGAGCTCAACTCTTGATAATGGCGGATGATCAATAACATAGTCAGACAACCACTCGACATGAATAAGATGCAAGCATGTTAAAAAGAAGCTGGAATACAGTTTCTATGGATACCAGAAATCCCGTAAAAACTTCTCCCAATGGGCAGAGGATATCAAATAGGGATGATGATTCTACTTCTATAGTTAAATTGGATTAAAAGAGAAGAAAGCACCGTCCCAAGGCCATTGTAGAAAGCAAACCAAGATGAACTCGAAAGCCAATTGAATAAAAGAATTTTCAATTCAGAAAATTCAATTGGCAAAAGAAGTTACGTGAAAAAAAGACGAACTCGAAAGCCAATTGAATAAAAGAATTTTCAATTCAGAAAATTCAATTGGCAAAAGAAGTTACATGAAAAAAAAAAAGACGAACTCGAAAGCCAATTGAATAAAAGAATTTTCAATTCAAAAAATTCAATTGGCAAAAGAAGTTACGTGAAGAAAAAAAGGAGGAAAAGGGAACGTGACTAATCCCAACCTCTTCGTGAAATAGGATGGACAATGACATCTGTGCCAACTTACAATCTCGGAAAAATCCATGATACCCACTCATGAAATGGAACAGTTGCATGTTCCAAATACACAGCATCAGCCAATTTGAACGCAACCCAATCCGACAACGGAGTGATGAATCCAATTTTTTCTTCAGTGGATTCACCTGTCAATTACAACAGTGAATAACACAAATAATTCTCATGGTACATCTTTCGTTGGTTGCTCACAAATTACATCACTGCCAATGGATATGGAAAGAAATATTCCTGTGGTAGAATTTGATATTGTTTGCACACCAATAAAGATGGATGTCTTCCAGGAAGAAAACTGGAATCCGATCCAAAGAAAAAAGAAAGTCGGGGTGACAAAGGCCCAGTCTTCATTGGAGGGAATGATGGTCAGACTTTTCTTCAAAGGTCGGATGAGCCGGGAGCTCACAAAGAAAATCCGACCTCTTTTAGAGAGCTCATGAAGAAAAGTCCGACCTCTTTTAAAGGTCAGACTTTACAACAAGGTCGGATGAGTTGGGAGCTCACAAAGAAAATCCGACCTCTTTTAGAGAGCTCACGAATAAAAGTCCGACCTCTTTTAAAGGTCAGACTTTACAATAAGGTCGGATGAGTTGGGAGCTCACCAAAGAAAATCTGACCTCTTTTAGAGAGCTCATGAAGAAAAGTCCGACCTCTTTTAAAGGTTAGACTTTACAACAAGGTCAGATGAGCTGGGAGCTCACAAAGAAAATCCGACCTCTTTTAATCCCACGAAGAAAGTCCGACCTTTTTTAAAGGTTAGACTCTACAATGAGGTCTAAAACCTCATTGCTCAGAAGAATCCGACCTCTTTAGATCCGACAAGGAAAAAATCCGACCTCGTTTTGGAGTCTGTAAAAAATCCGACCTCTTTCACGATCAACTCTACAATGAGGTCAAAAACCTCGAAGAATATCAGAAAGAGATTCCGACTTCTTTTAAAGATCAGAGTCTACAATGAGGTCGAAAACCTCCAAGCTTAGAAAGAAAGTCCGACCTCTTTCCAAGCTTAGAAAGAAAAATCCGACATCTTCTAAAGATCCAAGCTTATGAAGATAATTTGACCTCCTCAGAGGATTCAAGTCTACAAATAAAAATCCGACTTCAAGAGCTTACAAAGAAAAGTCCGACTTCTTTCTTGAGGTACAACTTTGAGAACCAGATCCTAAGCATAAATGGCCATGAGAAGGTCATACGAAGAAATTTCTCAACTGACAACCTCGTCTTGATCCAAAATGACATCGGATCAAAAGCGGACGAAGAAAAGCCAACATCAAAATGAAAAGATCCAACAAAGTCACTTAAGACTTGAAAAAGAACTACTACAACATACTCAACTTACTCGAAAACAATCTACCTAGATTGTGCCATGTTTACAACAAAAGGGATACTACAGCTAGAAAGCGCACCTTACTCCTTAATGCACACTTTTTCTGACTTGAAGTGATGAGATCCAAAGTGGCGTATGAAGTTATAAATGCAAATCGTGGTCCGACCTCATTAAGCCACTTGTACTAAATCAAACTGGCAAGGGGCAAAGCCTAAAACGAATTGCACAAATAACTTAAGGACAACGTGATCATAATCAAACATCAACACGAAGAGGATGTAAACCCGACGTCACAACAATTTGTTTAAAACAAATTGAGAAAGGATGGCGATTTATAAGAATGCCTCCTCAAGCCAAGAGATAAGTATCCGACCTTACTAAGTTGACACAACAAGTATAAAACAAGTTATCCGACCTCCCAAAAAGAGAGTCCAAAATAACTTGTAAAAGTCACATAGCAACAAATAGTAAGATTCAAGAATGGCATGACTGAATACTCGAGTCCGACTTTATGAAGCTCGACCTCGAGTAGGGGCACTAGCTTATCATGAAAGCTAAGTCCAAAATTATTAAAAACTAAAGACAACATTCTACAATGATGCTAGAGCACGAAAGAAGAACGTGACCCCCTTCCAGAAACCTGAGAGCAAACTCAGATAAGGAAAGAGCTATTGAGACAAAGGATGGCTACGAGATTCGCCGCAAAAGACCTCATCTTGACAAGAAAAAATATCAGGCTACTGAGTTCGGACGAATGAAAGCTGACAACAAAAAGGATAGGACCCTACAAGATTACTGAGATCTTAGGAAAAGGTTATTACAAGGTGACCGACTTAAACAGCACCGAGCTACCAAGGTCGTGGCATGCTTGTAACATGAAAAGGTACTATAGCTAAAAGCGAACTCTACTCCCTGATGTACTCTTTTTCCAACTTCATGATTTTTTTCCAAAAATTAAAGGATTTTTTCTGAAGAAGGGTTTTTAACGAGGCATCATAGTAGAGACTAAGGGATCATAGATAGTGAAAAACCCTTAGTAGCAGTAAAAGTACCTTCGCAAATAAATAAAGATCTTTTATCTCTTATAAATTCCTTCTCGTTTTTCTTTCTTTCTACGAAACGCACCGACTTAAGCTCAACAAAGCGTGAAAATCCCATGAACCAACCTAGATGGTCGTCAGGATAAAACGACGAGGTACAAGTCGGTGTAAAGAGGTTATAAAAGTCGATCGTAATAAACTCGGAAATTATCTGACTTACAAGTCGGAAAAACCGAGAAAAAAGGAAACGCATCGCAAAAATAACCTAAATCATAAGAGCTCAATAAATCAAAAATTGAGTATAAGGAATACTAAAAAGAGATCAGGAAACCTATTGAAAGCACTAAGGCAAAAGGCTGTCCCGAGTTGTTAAGGAAAACTTAACTTAAAGAAAGGAACAGTCAGCCAAGAAAAAGGTTTTTCAAAACAAAGATCAAAAAGGTTTTTTCTAAGATTACTGAAATCTTAGAAAAGGGCTACTACAAAGTGTCTAACTTCGAGGGTGAAAAACTACCCAGGTCGCAACACACCTCCAACATAAGGAGATAAAACAATTCCTTATGAAAATTGATTTTCTACAATTAACACACATCAATTGAAGCTCGATAAACCGTGAAAATCACGGGCCGATCATATAGAAATCGCCTGGATGAAGCGACAAGGAACCAATTGGTGGAAAGAAGTTACATATGCGAATTGGAAAGAAAACACCTCGAAACAGCTCGGGCCAAACAGGTAGAAAAAGTTGTGTTTAGAACAAGTCGCAAAAGTAACTTAATATGCCCCTTGAGGCATAAATACGATCTAACAACTCGATCCACACAGATAACAAATGGATTGTACAAAATCTCAAGCCCACAATCTCATCTCTACAAGTTCTAAAAATAAACGACCTAGTCGTATAAAATGGAACACTTTCACAAAAACAAGTTGTTCCAAGAAAACTCATTCTAGCATTCACAACAACATAAGGATAACTTGGATTAAACGAGTTATGCCAGTCAACCATATTTTCAACGAAATTGTGTTAAGCACAAGCCATGTCTATCTAAAAGCAAAGCTTTAAAAGTGATTTGTATCAAAATGAATCACTTCAACCAAACGACTCGTATAGAAATGAGTTAAAAAGGAAGGATTGTAAACGTTTTTTGAACAAAATCGAAACGTAAAACTATCCTCCAAAACAACTTGGATAAAACAAGTTGTATCATACACAAGGACGACAACCTTGTAAAAACTAGAAAGGGGAGGGAATAAGCATATAATCCCTTAACCTAAGGCGCCAATTTATGCTCGACAAAGCGCAAAAATCACGAGCTGGCCTTTTCAATTGTCGCTCGGATAAAGCGACGAGGTATAAATTGGTGTCCAATGGTTATAATACGGCTTGATGATTTAAAACAACTCAAGCCCATGAGTTGAACAAAATCGAGTAAAAAATAACCATATGATCTAAGTAATTTGTATTAAAATAAATTGCGCAAAACAACTTGATATATAACGAGTTGTGCTTCAAAAAAGTGACTTGTATAAAAAACAAGTCATCTAGAAAACTCAGAATGAATGAGTTCAACAAAAAAAAAAGCTTCATTCGAAAATCTTTTCTGCTTGATTGCTCGAGTCCGACTTCATAAAGCTCGACCTCGAGCAGGGGCATAATGGATAAAGCAACGAAGTCCGATGGTTATAAAGATGATCTGATAGTTTAAAAGGACTCAAAATAAACAATTTGTACTTGAAACAAGTTGTGAAGTCCTAAAAAACAGCTCGAATTTAAATGAGTTGTATGAAATTAGATCAAGAAATAGCCACATTTTAATTAAACGATTTGAAATGAAACAAATCGTAAGACCTTAAAACTACTCGCATCGAATGAGCTAGATGAGGTTATACTAAAAAATAATTACGAGTTTTGAAATAAACGATTTGTATCAAAACAAGTCGTAAGAAATCAGAATAAGTTTCAGAAAGGTGATTTGTATTAAAACAAGTCATGTATCCTCAAAATAACTCGAATTGAACGAGTTGTACGAAACTAGGACAAGAAATATTCTTTGGTTAAATAAGATGTGCTAAAACCAATTATACAGAGCCTACAAGCCCGAGTTTAAATACTCGAATCCAACTCTTAAGAAAAAGAGATTGAACTCGAGTAGGGGCACTGTTCATACACTGGCCCAACACTAAGGCTCAGGTCCAAATACACCAAAAAGCCCAATCCAAAGATTGGCCTTCGTTATTCACCGACCTCTTTAGAAGAGGTCGGACTCAGCACAGACTTCTTTCCAAAGAAGTCGGGCTCAAGAGATAGCTGGCAGATAACACTTATTCAAATAAGTAACTGCCCCTAAAATCTCTCAACCCACTTCTAGAAGCTATATCCCAACAATTCCTAGATAAAAGGGACGATTATCCGCCTAAAAATGTGGCACTACTCCAATGGTGGTTATTGGATCACCACTATAAATACCCTGACACTCCTCAGGTATCTCTAAGTCCAATACATTCTAAACCTGCTTAACCCCATGCTGACTTATGCATCGGAGTGTCTTTGCAGGTACCACCCCCCATCTCTTGGAACACACAACTCGGAGGCGGCTCCCAGACGTAAACCAAGTCGGAGACCACACTCCTCCAGCGCTTGGGCCTCAAACAAGTCCAACCACCGTCCGATTCTAGGTAAGCCCCGGAACAGATTTATAAGAAAAGTCTCCTCTCTTTTATTATAGAAATTAATTAATTTGTAAATATACAAATTCATATGCTATTCCTATATATTATAATAATACCAATTTATTAATAAGTCTTCTTTAGATTTGTTTGATGAATTTTTAAAAAATTTGTTTCGGAGTTATCTTTTTTTTTAAAAGATTTTTTTAAAAAAGTAAAAGTAATTTTATGTTTGGATATCTAATACAAATAGATTTTTTTATCTATCAATTATATTTGGGTACAACAATATAAAAATACTTTTTTGTTTATTTATTATGTAAAAAAAATTTTTTTTAAAGAAAAAAGATCTTTTAAAAAAATATGTAAATTATAATTTCTCAAAAAAGATATTCTTTTTATATTTTTCTAATACTTTTACTTTTACTATCAGAAATTTGCTAAATACACTAAAAGATAAAAAAGATTTTTTCATTGAATTTTATTACATTTAATATATATAAAAACTGGATATACCTACAAGATATTTTTCAATTCAAATTAAGAAAATGTTCTAATTTTTCTTAGTTTTAGATATTATTTACTAATGCAATAAAAAATGAATAACAATAATCATTTACATAATAAAAATAGACCATTCTAATATATACATGACATTACATATACTAAGGATATTATTATGTATGATGAGCAAATTTTTTATTTTTTATAAAGATAATTTATGTGTAAATCAACTAATTAATCTTTATAACATATGATTTATTGTATAATTTGTTTTCTCTTAATATAAATAAATTAATGAATTTAATATACAAAATATAATTTATATTATTTAATATACAAAATAAACAACTTAATTTATCATCTAAGATAATAAATATAATAGTACAAATCATTTAAAATGATTTTTAATTCGTCATTGATTTCATTAATTTTATAAGTATTTTAGAGTTTGACCATGATAGAAGTGTAAAGTTTGTATGTTGATAACAATATATGGCTTTTAAAGTTAATAATAATTACAAAAATTAAATTGTTTTAATAGTGCGTGCGATAATATTTTATTAATAACTATATGAAAATATATATTTATAATTAAACCAATAAACTATATTCCTCACTACATATGTTAAACTTAAAATCTTTTTAATGGTATATAATTATTAAATTTAATTGAGAAGGAGAAAGTAAAAATTTTATACCATTTTTTAGAAATAATTCAGCAATATTTAGCATTTATAAACTTTAACCAATTTGACTTGAGTGAAGTTGACTTATTTATAAGTAAAATTTTAAATGTTTGATCCTAAAATTTAATGCTCGTAATTCACAACTAACCACATACCCAAACATCATTTTTGTGGTCCTGACTTTAACCTCCAAAAAATCTTCATCACTTACAACTGCAATGATTTAAAGGAGAAGCCAACGATGAAAAAAGTGAAGTATCTCCACTGCACCTATCATGTTCTATGTGATATTACTGCGTGTTTGGAGGTTACTATTCCTTCAACCCCTTCCTCCTGCTTTTGTGGTACTAATATAATTCGAACTTTACATTTTTATTTAAATTTTCTATAAAAGTGACTCGAGAGGTCTAATTAGTAATTACAAATTCTCCAATGAGTAACAATAACAGAAAGAACAAAGAAGTAAATTAGCTACTTGAGAGGGAAAATGTGAACTCAAAAGGAAGAATGATATCACTGAAAGCAGTGCCATTGGAATGTTCTAAAATATATTTTTACTGCAGTTGGTTGAACTGAATGATTTCCAATAATTAACCATCTTTTTTATTTGCTTTGCAGTTGACATCTCATTAAAATAAAATATTCCTCGAGCTAGGAAGAGAAAAGAAAAGTGTAAGGAGGGAGAGGGCTCATTGCTCCCATTATTTTTCAGAACCAAATCAATTACCTGTTTCGGTGTTGATTCTTTGTATTATAACGAAAGGGTGCTTTGATGTTTCTTAGAAAAAAATAAATAAATTTATTTTTCTTATTAGAGTATTTGTTTTCCTTTTACTCTTATATTTATCATCAGAAAGAGAAATTTTGTAGAACAAATGTTAAATAAGAAAAAATTTAGTCATATTAGAAGCCATTTTGTAATACTGATTTTATTCTAATTTTTATTTTCACGTTTTAACAATTTTACCAAGATATTCTTTTTAAAGTAATTGATGGTGGATAGAATCATGAGACAGATAACATACAAAAGGATAAAAAATATTTTACAAATTATTTTTATATTTTTTTTATAAATACCATCTAATATTTTAGTTGTTCATTGAAGTTAGCTTCCAGTCTCCCACAGAACTTTGTCTAAAAAAAAAAAACTAATTCATCCACCATTTAGACCTAAACTCATTTTTTAAAAGATAAATAAATTATCAAATTAAGTAATTTCACAACTAAACTGCAATTTAATGATGTTACCTTAAAATAGATCTCCAAATTTAATTCAATTCTATTATAATAATAATTTATACATATTTTTTACGTCTATAATAATAATAATAATAATAATAATAATAATAATAATAATAATAATAATAATAATAATAATAAGGTACAACAAGCATATTTAATTTTAGGAAATCAATAATTGATCCATATTTTTTATATAATAATAATAATTGAGTACAAGCATATTTATTTTTGAGAAATCAATAAGTAATCCCTATTCTTCACACCATAATATTAATAATAACAACAATAATAATAATAATTGGTATAAACAAATATCACACCGGTATTTTAATAGAATATTTTTTAAGTAACAGAGATGCCTCTATTAATAGGACATAAGATATATATCATTCTGTTAACATCGAGACATAAGCGAACTTCATTCAATAACACATCACTCTGAGATTAAGGTTAAAATTGTATGCACCTTAATTCGGGATTAATCTGACCAATCTTAACTTTTATTGCATTAACAATATTAACATAATTATAAGATATAATTGCATTAGGATCTAATCTTGTATTTTTAAGTATAGTCAGAATGTCTAACTTATTTTTAATAGTAATCGCTAATTTAAAATATTGAAATTATTTAAAATTATCAGCACTACAAGTTCCATGCTTATTCCGTTGACGTCCCCAAAATTAGTTATTGAATTTTTCGCCATGTAGTAGATTAGGCCAATCATTCACTAATTGAGATGTCAAATTGCTTATCTACGAGAGTAAACCACAATAATAATTAAGAAGTAATTTATTAAATAACAAGATAAATAAAAATAAATAAAATCTAATTAATTAACTTACTTCTTTTGCGTCAAATGGATCGTTTGAAGAACAATATTTTGGCGAAGGATAAGAGTCATATTCGGGCCATAAACCGTGTATTGCGAAATTCTTTTGGATTGTCAGTACTCCATGTTCAAGCTGAAAGGATGGTGGTTATTGTAGGACAAATTTAAAGAATTGATAAGCACCGGAAGTAAGAAAAGATGAAAATATAATTAGTATGATAGAGAAAACAATAAAAATTGACTTCATTGTAAAAGTTGAGGGTTGGAGAGACTGATGGTTCTACCAGGTTAGAGGGTTGGAGAGAGTGATGATTCTCTCCCCATATAAATAGAGGGTTAGAATTCATCTAAAGAATTAATTTAAGCAAACACAACTTTTTATTCTAAATTAATGATATATACAAAAGAAGAAAATATTTAATTGTAACATGCATCAAAGCAAACAGGTCAGAGTATGAATCTCTTAGGAGTATGGGTCACAAGGTAAACTGAACTGCAAAGCAACAGTTGTAACATGATATGTTGCAAAACAAACTAAACTGCAATTCATAGTTAACCATTAATCAAACCAGTCAGTCGGACTATCAGGAAATTTGTTGGGACCAGCTTTTGGTTGCGCGAAAGAAGCCGACGACAGTGAGGAAACTGACGGCGAGACTCGAAGCAAAAAGACAATAACGACAATCAGCCCCCGGGACCAGCTGCCATCGGCGATGATGAGCGCAAGGAAGGCTCGCGACTGAGTGTGAGACGGTGACGAGATAGAAAACGACAACAACCAGTCCGGGACTTGCTGCTTCTGCCGCTGGCGAGGACGAGCACAAGCAAGGCGCACGAGCACTCACCAGGGGAGGCCGGCGAGACGCGAGCAGCTGAACACACAACACAGACGGAGGAGAGAGGCCAGACGGGACTCGCGAGAACATGGTGAGGTGGATCCGACGAGAGTCGTGGATACGGAGGCGAGCATGCGATGGTGTCGTAGCGGTGAACTAAGGTGAGAGAGAGAGAGAGAGAGAGAGAGAGAGAGAGAGAGAGAGAGAGAGAGAGAGAGCTGCGAGTGGCTGTCATTTTGAAAGGTGAGGTGAGAGTGAGAGGCTAGGGGTGGGTAAATGGGTTCAGGAAGGACTAAGCTAGGGTTTCGGAAAAAAAAGTCAACCGGCGTCGTTTTGGAGATGGTTTTTTTCTAAAAAAAATTCAAACCGATCCAGGTTTCTTTTATTGAGCTTGAAATGACTAAAAAAAAGATGTATCTTACAGCCTGTTTGGAATGCATCTGATTTGAAATCATAGATGAATTGAATTCTATTCCTTGCTTTGGAATAGAAAAAAAAACATGAAGTTGAATTCCGGTGAGAATTCCAATTCTCATTTTACCCCCATTTACAAATCAGACCTACTTTGGTCTGATTTCAAAATCAATTTTCACCTAAATCTCACTTAAACTGTGCAATATCAAAAATATCCCTGTCCAAATTATAATATTCCATATTCCCTTCACTTTCTTAAACCCTATTTTGCTTATTTATTGGAGGATTAAAGCTGCACACTGTGTTCGTATTCGTCAGGGTTGTTCGCTACTTTCACCATTCTCCAACAAGGTACAAGCTCTTTGTTGCAGTGCCGTGAAGCCTTCCTCTTCGAGCAACACAAACTCTTCACTCTGTCAATTGCTAGGAGCTGAAATTAGAGGTAGGAGAATGTTGATTACTTTGGCAAAAGTTTGTTACCCATACTCTAGATTTGTATATTTATTTAATGTGCACAATCTGTTTGATGAAATGTCTAATTTGATTTCTAGTTCCATAAATTGTCATGATTTTTTGGCTTGTTATTATTACTGATGGTCATAATCTTCAATCTTTGTTTTTATTTTGAGCACGCGATTCTAATCTGTTTGATGATTGATCACTTCTTCATGCTCATATCCACAACAACTTATGATTTTATTTTTAGCCCGCGGTTCTCATTTATAATTGGTTTTGTTGCTACTGTTTGGTGATTGTTATAGTGTGGTGTATTGTTTTAATAAATTACAGGCTATTTTATTATAGATTATTTTGTTGCTCCCATGTTAAATTGGATAGGACTCAATTAAAGAACCGTTCTCGATGAAAGATATTTTGATACATGGATTACAAATTTGGATGGAATGGCTATTTTGTTTTGAGCCTTTTACTGTTAATTAATTTTCAAGAATTTTGTATGGGTTTGTGATTGTGATGTCATCCCTTTCATGCGATGGTTCTTTTGGGTATAAGAGAAAACTAAGTTTCTTTCTTTAAACATGTATCCTTTTCCTATCCAATGCAATATCATTCTGTTTCTTTATTATCATCAACATGCCGTTTCTTTATTACTTTGATATTATGTAGGTATCTAATATGATAGAATCTGAAATAAATACAATTTTAACCATAGTTACTTTTGCGGGCTATTTGGCTTGTATGCGATATATGATTCGGCAAATGTCTTGTATTGAAAGATCAATCACCCAATCTTAACGTCATAGTAGAGAACAAATACGTCGAGAATTGATTGCTCAATTAGAAACATATTATAACTCACATTCTATAATACGTATGAGTTATGATGCTTTCACTAGATTAGTTGCAATACTTCGTCAACGAGGGCTTCTTAGAGATAACCAATAAAGTATTATTGAAGAGAAAATGGCAAAGTTTTTACATATTTTAAGTGGTCATTCAAGTACTTGACGAACCCCATTTTGAGGGTTTATCTTGTGCTAATTTCAAGGGTTTTATCAATGATTCCACACATTTTCTGTATGAAAATACAAGGATTTGCATTCCTTTCCTAGTTTTGCACCATGGATGAAAACATACTTATTTTGCACTAAAATAGATACATTTCTAATCCTCTCTCGATGCCATTCGATGCCGTGACCCGTGCGTTAAGTGGTTCGAGAATACAGGGTAGGAGTGGACCGGAAGAGAGAAGGAAGATGGGAGCAAAGGAAGGGAGCAAGAGAATCAAGCCTTGGAAATCTCGGCATGGGCGCGTGCGCGCACTTGACGCGTCCGCGTGGATAGAACAACTAGAAGCCGAAGCCAAAAGTCAAGCCACGAGTCGGCTTGCGTAGCGGCTAAGCCATGATCTTCTTGGGCGCGCACGCGTACATCTCGCCTCCGCGTACACTCCAAAATGCATCCATGGCGCGCGCGCGTACCTTGTGCGTACGCGCCGATGTTCGAATGTGATTTTTTTAAGAAGTCACGTGACTCAGGCGTGGAGTTGGTTGGAGATCCTAATTTTTGGGGAGTGTATTGGCGGGAAAAGTTTAAGAAGACCAGGGGAGCAAGGGTCAAAGACACTTAGTTCATTTTCTAGTTTTGGATATTTTGTGAGGGATACTGAGTTAGATTCTTGGAGGAGGAGAGAGAGATCTCAAGCTCTTACTAGGGTTCTTCTTCATCAAATTTCTGAATTTTCACCCACTCTTTGGTGAGATCCATTGCACTTCTCACTTTACTTTGTTCATGTAATAGATTTCCTTCTCCAATTTCAAGTTGTAGTTGTAATTGCTAACTCCCTTAGATCTAGGATTCAACTTTATGATTTTGGATTTCATTAATACTTTGAGATTTTGATCTTCATTATTGCTCTTTGACAATTGTTGTTAATTCCTTGTATTGCAATATCTTTAATTCTACTTTTCTTCTCATTTTACTATGACTTTCTTTCTTGCTCATCACATGTTTGATAAAATGTCAACACTAGTTATGGAGTAGAAAATTCTCACTTGGCATAGGGTTGGATCATTAGAAGAAGTTGAATAGTTGTGTCAATTGATGATTTGGAATTAGGGATTGCTAATTGACTTGGAGTGCACTAAAGTTAGATTCCCATGAGGTGAAGCTAGGACTTGTGACTCAAGTTGATTACCTTCATTTGATTTTCCTCTACACCTAGGGGATAACTAAATGAGGCATGGCCTAATTGTTATCTTCATTGAAAGAACTATAAGGATATGTATTCAATTGCCAACTCTAAGCCAAGTCCTTTAATGATTGATTGCTTGTTCCCTACTACGTTGCTAAAACTTTCAAAGAACCTTAACAAATCTTTCTACTCAATAAGATGCACATTTTGGCAATTTCAAGGGAAGATGACTCGGGACTAATACTCTCGATTATAGATTGTAGATTTGTTTGATGATGGATTTTGCGCCGGTTTAGACTATACTACGATTGATTACTTGATAATTTCTATACCGACAAAAAATTCATTTATCAGTACTCGGGCAAAAGATTTTTTCTTTCGTCGGTCTACTGAGACTATTAGTCGACATTTTCACCAAGTCCTTAGAGCTATAATAACCATAGAGGATCAATTTTTAGTTCAAGTGAACGGCTCAACTGTCCCACCTTGAAATATTCAATAGTGGAGGAAGATTTTATCCTTACTTCAAGGTATATTTTTTTGTATAAATGTAAACTTTTTAATAAATTTTTGTACTAATACATGGTCGTAACTATTAATTTATCTTGAAACTTTAGAATTGTATTGGTGCTTTGCACATTTGAAGATGCGTCAAGGTATAGAGGAAGAAAAGGTTTTCCTACCATGAATGTATTGGCAGCTTGCACATTTGATTTGAAATTTACTTATGTCTTACCTGGGTGGGAGGACTCTGCTTCAGATTCAGGAATATTAGAAAATACAATTCATAATAAAGATAATTTAAATGTTTCTCAAGGTATTTTGTCATTTTTCCAAATATAAATTTGTTGTTATTGTATGTTTTCAAAAAGATTATAATATTTACATATGTATTTTACAATTTGTTTTAGGTAAATTTTACTTGTTGATGCTGGTTATATGTTGAGGTCGGGGTTCATCACTCTATGTCGAAGTACTCGATATCATTTAAGGAAATATTCTCGACATCCTCCTGAAAATCCAAAAGAGTTGTTTAACTTAAGACATTCTTCATTGCGCAATGCAATTGAAAGAGCTTTTGGTGTCTTGAAGAATAGATTTCCAATCCTGTCAGAGATGTCTAGATATAATGTAGACACAGTCAATGAAATCATCATAGCTTGTTGTATTTTGCATAATTTCTTAATGAATTTTGATCCTGATGAAGAAATTATTGCACAAGTTGATAGAGATCTAATGAATAATGTACCTAAAGATAGAGCAAGTCGTGAAAACATTGCTAGAAGGGAAGATGGATGAAGGGGAGAGATTTTAAGGAATACTATACCCGCGGAAACGTGGAATGATTATATTCGTAGACAACATTAATTTCTTATTATTTTGTGTACGTGTGAACATTTGTTTATTCTGGTTGCTTTGAATTGAACATGAGTTTATGTATTAATTAGATTTACATATATCATATACTTTTGTTATTTATGAAATAAGTTAAATACTTCAATTTTATGTAATGTATTTGTTTAATAAATTGTTGTTTATTATTTTAATTTAGATTGATTGTAATAATTGTACTTCTACTTTTTTTACTTGTGATATAACAATAGGTGGTGATATGAATTTCGAAAAAAGTTAGTGATGTTGAAGAAAAAAATGAGTGTGATACCTACTTTAAATGGACCATGAAAATGGATGGCTTAATGCTTGAAGTTCTTAAGGAGCAAAAGAATAAGGGTCAAAAGGAAGATAGAACTTTTTCGACTGAATCTTATAGAAAGGTGGTGGAGAAAATTAATGAGAAATTTTCTGTGAGCATTAATAAGAGTAAAGTTCTAAATCGTTTGAAAACTCTCAAGGAACAAATGGTTTTAGCAAAAGAAATTAATCAAAAGAGCGGAATAGAATGGAATGATACAACCAAAACATTTGAAGTTACACCTGATGTGTGAAATCTTTATGCTCGGTATGTATATTTTTTTTTATATATATATATTTGTCTATTTTAATATTAATATTATTTATTTTGTTTGATATTTTGATATGAATTATTTTATTAATTTTTGTATAGGCAAATCCTAAGTTTAAAGCTATTAGAGAAAAACATCTTTATCACTTGGAAATTCTTAAAGAGATTTATAATAAAGATATAGCAAATGGAATGCGGGTTAAGACTGATAAACAAAAAGTGAGAAGATGGAAAAAGAAAGATACACACGTTAATATTGATGACATTGATGAAATGCAAGCAAACAATGAGGTGTATTTGAAAAATTTTAATTCCTTTGATTATGAAAGTATGCCAGCAAGTCCAACCTCACAAGTTCCACCATCTTCTATTCCATCAGTGTCTAATACCTCATCTGCTAAAGATAAAAAAAGAAAAGTGGCAATAATAGACGTGTATTCCCAAGATATGACTATGGCAATGAAAGAGATTGCAAATGCTATCATAAGTTAGCATCCTAAAATTTGGAAGACATCTGATATGAGGAAAGCTTTAACTAAATTAGGTTTGCAAGGCCGCTCATTTTGTGAAGCTCTTGAATGGCTTGTTACTCATCCTACTCTTCTTGGAGTATTTTTTGGCTTACCGGAAGAGCTTCGTCTTGAATGGTTGAGGGGAAAAA
Source organism: Arachis hypogaea (assembly GCF_003086295.3). NCBI lineage: Eukaryota > Viridiplantae > Streptophyta > Magnoliopsida > Fabales > Fabaceae > Arachis > Arachis hypogaea. The sequence goes on from NC_092042.1 coordinate 25,635,702, forward strand.
TGGATTTTGAGTTTTAGAAATTTGTGGCAATGTTTTTAGATTTAAACTAATGTTTCTTTTTTATGTTATACTTAATATGATGAAATCTCTACTATTTAGACTTTTATGTTATGTTTAGTGTGATGGAAACTCAAAACTTCTATGAGGGTCATGTGAGGTTGATTTATTGATATGGATTATGAGTATTTTGTTTTAAATTAAACTTTGTTATGTTTATGGTTTATGGGGTTATCTTATTTTTAATTTTATTGTTTTTTAACAAAAATATGATCATATCAAATGAGTGTCATAATCACACACAAATAAGATTATAGAAAAAAAATGAAAAAGTTATGAGATGTTAATTTTTTTTAAATAATTTAAATTTTTTATTTTTAAAAAAATTCTACCTATTATGATTTCATGGGTGAGATGAATCTAATTGGTGAGGTTATATTAGACCAATTTTACTTATAAGTGATTTATATAATTATATTATCTAATTTAATTGATAAATAAAATTATACTTAATATTTATTAAAGAGTAAAAATATCTTAAAAAAATAATGTAATTCATCAACAAGTCATTCCAAATAATGAAATTCAATTCTATAATGAGTTAGTTGTTTACTTGTTTCAAACTATAGAATTGAATTCCATTTCTTTAGGAATTTATTTTTTGATAGATAATTCAATTCATTTAAAGTCCAAACACTCTGTTAAGTTCTGTAGCATAATTAAATGGGCTATGCCACTCATGGAGTATGGGGAGAGTAATAAAGTTTTTGTAGCATATTTAATGGGATATGCCAATGATGCCGTATGGTAGGGGTGCACAGACCCGGCCTGGCCCGAAGGTCTGGCCCGGTCCCGTACACTTTAGGAACTAATTTGGAGTGATTTCATCGTGTTTAGGGTCGGGTACGGGTCTCAAAAATAGACCCGGTCATTATTTCGGGTCGGGTCCGGGCCATAGCTCGGGTCACCCGAAGTCGGCCCGGTGGCCCGGTCATCATACACAATTAATATTTTGTGTTATTAGTGATGGATCATGACTATTCTTACGTGGAATTTAAGTATTTTAAACCTTAATATTTTGTGTTATTAGTCATTATAAGACTATAAGTTAATTTTATCTTTAGAATGCATAAGATTTTAGACTAATACATAAGATTGTGTTATTTGTATTGATTTAAATATTTGGTATTATTAGACAATATTAGTATTGATTGTGGTTATGCTTTAATATTGATTGTGGTTATGCTTTAATTTTGAAGAATGGTTGGTTCTTGTTATACTTTTCTAAGTGAATTTTACCATGTTAACTAATGGTTGGAGCCTTGGAAATTTGGATATTTTTACATGCTAGTTTACAAGAAGGTATCAACGTAATGTAATGTTAACGGCCCGGTTTTCACCCGGTTTTCACCCGGTATAATTGTGGCCCGAAAGTGTATTGGTTTCATCGGGTTTAAGGCCGGGTTCGGGTCTAATAAATAGACCCGGTGTATATTTCGGGCCGGGTCTGGGTCACATCAAACCCGGCTTCACCCGGCCCATGTGCACCCCTACCGTATGGGAAGTGGTCAAGTGGAGGTAAACTTTCTGATGAAAACTGATTTTAATAATTAATATTTATATGTAATCAATTATATCACACAAATCAATTTCGTATATCTGAATATTAATGAAAACAATTAAGAACAAAATCAGAAAATTGTCCATTATTCAAATAGCAGTGCGTTCTGTATCACTTAGCACAGCTTCAGAAAGTCTTTTTACCAATAAAACTTGATGATTCAAGATTCTACTAAGAGTTCTTTACTGAAACCTTAAACATATACACTTCCGTGGATGGGAACACCTTCACTTACTCTTTGCTCCTAAAGTTCTCTGCCAACCTTGGTTTTATTATTCATGGGACTATAATTCATGGCCATATTGTGAGACTTGGCTTTCAAGATGACTTATTTGTTCAAACTGCACTTGTTGACATGTATGCTAAGTGCACTTATGTTGATTGTGCACGCCACATGTTTGATGAAATGACGCAGAGAAGTGTCGTGTCCTGGAACGACATGAAGGTGAAGCAGAGCAACCGAACACATCCCATCTTCTGCACAAGTCCATATTCTAACTACTCAATCAGTTTTTGCAAGCCCAATACGTGGTCTTTATCCGATGAATTCATAAACAACAATCGTATTACGTGCTTATTAGTCTCGTAAAGTAATTATGGGTGGTTCAAATTCCATCTTGTACAAACAACAATTTATTGATCAGCCATAAATTCTCAAATAAAATTTTAATTTGTGAATGGATTAGTTTTTGGTCTCCATGCTGTGAGATAATAAGAAGAAAAAAAGGAGGAGGAGGAGGGTAAGACTCTATATCAACTTAATATTTATTCACTATTAGCTGAGAGTTGTTTATTTTAAGTGGGATCATTAATATATTGAGAAATGCATAAATCAATGTAGTCTCTCATATTAAGAATTGTGTTTAGTAATTGAATAATGACACAAATACATATAGATAGATAGATAGATAGATAGATAGATAGATAGATAGATAGATAGATAGATAGAAAAATATGTTTGGACAAATAAAAAAAGCAAATCTTAAGACACAAATTTGTATCTTTTTTGTCCTTCTAAATAGTAGAGACAAAAAGAATACAACTATATTTGCGTTATGTCCCAACTAACAAACGCAATATATGTACACACATATATAATCTTTCATCAGCAGCAGCAATCTTGCTTCACTAAAAGGTACAAGAATAAGCATTGCAAAGTCCAGTATTGGCACTACTATAAGGAAACAAGGCAACAGGGCGAGTTCTTGGAAGCTCAGGAATAGGCTTCTCCATGTTACCAAGAAACTCCACAACTTGCTCCATTGAGGGTCTCCCTTTGTTCTCATTCAAAGTGCAAAGCAAACCAATTTCAAGAACTCTAATTGCTTGCTCCAAGTTTATCAATGATCCCATCTTTCTATCTACAATCTTCACTTTCTCATCAATCTCATGCAAGTTCCAAGCAAAATCCAACAAATTCTTCTCCTCAGGCTTCCCTTCATCACTCTCATTCCTTTTCCTTCCTGCTATTACTTCCAACACAAGGACTCCGAATTCAAACACGTCTGCGCCGTGGCACACTTGAGCCTCGAATTGTTTTGATTCGGCCCCCATTAGGACGAATCCAAAGTCCCCCAACACGGCTCTGAAGCTGACATCAAGGAACACACTGCTGCATTTCAAGTTCTTGTGGGCTAGTTGCTTGCCGTGGAGGAAACTCAAGCCATCAGCTACATCCTTTATGACTTTGAATCTTCGCGTCCACGGAAGAACGCCGGCCCCAAATAGCCATTTATCTAGGCTGCCATTGGGGACAAAGTCATAAACCACCATGACTTGATGATTGTCCTGGCACCAGCCTCTAAGGGGAAGCAAATTTGGGTGGCGAACCGCGCTGATTGTCTTGATTTCCTTTAACAAACGCTTCTTATCAGATCCGTGTGTGCCAAGGAACTGCTCCGAGAATCTCTTCACAGCAACCTGTGTACCATTAGAAAGCTTCCCTCTGTAGTACACTCCTCTGGAATCATTTCCAAGCAACTCAATTTCACTGTAAGACCGAGTTGCGGACGAAAGCTCAGAGAAGGTGAAGCGGCGAGGCTTGTTTGGAGGCCTTGGCCTGTGAATATCTACATCCATTGGACTTTTTGATTTGGCAGCGTTTCTTCTGTGCTTGCTGACAAAGTAGAAACCAATCAGAACAACGAGAACAATCGCGACCGCCGCCACGAAAATCAAGAAGCTTTTAGAAGGTTCGTCCTTTGAAGACTTTGTGGTAGCTTCTTCTGCAGCTCCAGTACTATTCTGAAGCAAGATCTGGCCCTGGCAAGTTTCGGATGACGGTAACCGGAGGAAAGCTTGGCTAGTTGAAGTGAAATTCCAAGAGAGTATATTATGGATTTGAGTATGGTTACCTATGTTGCGCAGATAAAAATACTAGTATTAGATATAACAAATTAGTGGTAAATTTAAGATGGCAATATCCAATACCAATCATACTACGTGTACACTAAAAATCAGTGACTAAATCAACTACTGGTATAAAATACATATTAAAATATAAAATATATATTGAAAATAAATCAAACTAACACATGAATTTACAAAAATACATGATGACTAGTTTTTTGTGTGCATATAGTATTTTTTATTCAATGCAGATGATAGTTTGTTACCTGTGGAAGCTGAGAACCCTACAAACATGTACTCATTTAGATAAGGAGTAAGATTAATGGACTCTGAGAAGATTGGCTTGGATGGATAAACAAATTGGTCGGCGAGGCCGAGATGAATATCCATCCTCCTTTGTTGACCATCATATTTGATCCAAGCCCTATGAACAGAACCATCCTTAAGAGAAACACCAGCATCAGAAGCATTTATAGTTTTTGTAGATACTATGGTACCTAAATTGATACCAATATGGTTATCATTTGGATCACGAAATTCAGGGTTCTTCCTTGTGTCAAATTCAACTGCAACTGCCTTATAGTCATTCTCACAAACATCATTGAGCATTGCAAGCCATGGACCAGATCTTCCAACTGTGAACTCATCAGGAACAATTATGAAGGTTAAACCACTTCCTCCATTGGAGGATTCATCAGAGGATGTTGAATTGTTGAGCTGAAAAGCGAAGGTGGTTTCGAAAGACGCCGGAGTTTGTGTTCTCGGATCTAGAAGGCGAATTGGGAAGTTGTAGATTCCTCTACCTGCTTGGTGCCTTATGTCAGTGTCTTGTGACTCAATTGGGATCTGAATTGCACCATTTTCATCTGAGAATTTGGCACTGCCTAGAAGCTTCACTTCATGGACTAATCTAGGGTTGTTGTTCAAGTTGAAATTTGGGAAGAAAAAGTGTTTGGTAACATTAATTGGAACATCACTAGCATAAGAAGAAACAGCAAATCTGTATGGAACTATAGCTGCTAGAAGATTGAGCAACAAAATTATGCAGAAAATATTATAGCATGAGGGATCCATCTCATCTCATGCCAGAAAAATTTAATAACTTAGCATAGGATGATTATGAATTATGATTGGTGGTGCTAACTGCTGATATTAATAATAATAATGGTGACAATGCTTCAAGTAAAGGTAGGGAAGATTGTACAAAATTTGAATTAGGTGCTGCAGGTAAAAAAACCAAATGACAAGATTGCTAAAATCTGACTAGATAATGTTTTGGACTCATCCTCAAAGAGACAAAATGCCACTTGAAAATTTTCTGGTTATAAATTATTTAGAGGTGGAAATTTTTTTCGCATTAATCAACTAGAGTTTGAGTTGCATCATTGTGCTGAGGGAAGGAATAACCGAATAAGCACTCACAAAAATTTGTCACGTGCAAAGTGTAATAATAATAATAATAATAATAATAATAATAATAATAATAATAATAATAATAATAATAATAATAATATTAAATATGAGATCAGTTAAGACGGTAAAAATATAATATTTTAATCATAAAATTTCGAGTTCAAATCTTTGAAAGGTGTATATTACGGTGAAAAAGAAAAATGGTGAAGAGAATGAAGATTCTCTTTGAGGAGTGGTTAGATAATTATCACATAAAATATGTTATTTTGTTTTTGTTAATTTTAAAAATAAAATTAACTATTCCTTTTCATTCTATGCATATGAAAACCTTTTTATTATAAAATTGGTCTCTTTAAAATAGTATAAGTATATTTTTATAAGTTATATATAATAAAACAACATTCAAAAAAATAATTATACTAAATATATACTGAAATTTATCAGTAATATAAAATATACAATAAAATATAAAATATATATTAAAAATATTTTTTTAAATAAAAATAAATTAAATTAATATATATTTATATATAAATATATAATGATTGATTTAATAATTAATTTTTTATGATATAATATTTTTGAAAATTAAAATATTTACTAATGGAACAAAAGTTGATACGATTTGTATGCAATTGTAAAGATAACACAACTCAATTATTCATAAATGGATAATAACAAAATAAATAAGCTGCTGTGTGGGGTACATTTACCAGAGGTGGAAAACTGGTTATCCATGGTCCAAGAAATGGCACAAGTCTCTATTTATGTTTTTTTGGAAAATAAATGGCGCAAGTCTATCATCAGCCAAGGCAATCATGCAAATATATTCCGTAACCCAAATGAAAACCATAGGTAACCATAACTTAAATGTTTTTGTTGGACAAGTAACACGTGTCAAAAGGAGGCTTCTTCCGAATGAATAATGTTATTTAAATATCACAGAAAGAAATAATAATTATTATGGCTAAAATAAGTTGTGAAAGAATTCTTCTGAATGTTGATTTGGTTTAATAAATCTTAGATATTTAAATGTTAAGCAATCAATCAGTGCACCGTCTGCTAATTATTTTATAGTGCATGATTAGGATAGTCATTATAAGTTTATAACTATATTATTTTAGAGAAGTATAGGTAAATAATTTTTAATTGGCCAATTTTAAACAATTATAATTAATAATAATTAATTAGTATAAAGTGTAACTAAAAAAATTTGTTAGTCTATTGTTGATTAAACTCTTGTTAATTATCTAATAGAATTGCATTATTTTTTAAGAATAAATGTCTTTTCCGGTCTTTAACTATTTGTCCGATGAACTTTGCATCTCCTAACAAATATAAAATCCCAAATCGATTCCTATCTACTTTGAAATATGTACGTTTCAATTCGTACAACTGATTTCGAGCAGGTCACTTGCTGATGTATCAGTAACTTGTCCACGTGGGTTTCTCTCCTTCATAATTGAGACAAATCGCCCCCTGAATCTTTGTTGAAATGCTGCGTTTTATAAAGAGTCTTATTCCATAAAATTCCTTCCTCTCCCTCGTCATTTACATTTAACCCCAATTCTAAAAGTCTTTCTCCTTTCCTCCAAAAGAGCGTTACATTGAGGACGTGCGAGTGTGTTGCACCACTGTGTGGGAAGACATTGACTGTGTTTGGAAAGTTTCTTTGAAACGGTACGGAATACTTCGTTCCCTTCTATTTACTTTATCTGTTCCTATAGTCTAGTTGAGGAGTGTGTGAGATAGTGGCCACGAAATTAGCTTTGATAACTTTGTGAGTGTTATGCATGTTGATTATGGGTGGATATGGTGAAGCATTGGCTTTGTGTGATGAGTTAGGGTTGTTGCGAAGCTATAATAGTGATGTTAACTTTGAAAGTTTCTACCTTTGTGTTTACTATGAGTTAAGAATTATTAATTGATAGACATTGTAGTTATTTGCTCTTGATTAAGTTTGAAGTTTAGCTCTGTTACTGAATTGTGGTTAGAATTTTTGCAGATATCTGTGTTTGTTGTCCCTGTTTTTCATCATGGTGGGAGACTCAAGAAAGATTCAAATGGAGTGTTACGGTACGTAGATGGAAAGGTTGAAAAGTTTTCACTCATGGATATTGATTTTGTTAACAAGAAGGACTTGGAAGAATTTTTCAGGGGATTAGGTTATCCAGAATGCAAAAAAAATTACTAGCTTGATCCAGTAGTAAAAAACTTGGAGTTTGGGCTTCATATCCTTAAGGGTGACCATGATATTAATGACATGTATGAAGCCACCCTAAGTTGTCCAGATAAAAATAAGTTCTACATCTACTTTGAGCACCTGGTAAGTCAACCAATGGAAGTTGAACCAGAGCAACAAGCAGAGCCAAAACCAGAGGAAGAGCCTGTTGTGGTCACATATGATTCTTCATCGGATGACGGATATGAGAGTGCCGAGGATGAGGCCTACAAGCCTCCTTCTCCTGGTTATGAGACTGATAGTACTGAGTCTGAGTCTCCAAAAAGACGTAGCAAAAATACAAAAAAAAAACATCGGTGTCTCCATCAAGCAAGAAGAAAGTGTCAAAAAAATGGTAAGAAATCGTCAAAGAGGTATACCGGGAGGAGAAGGAAGAGACATGGGCTATATAGTGAATCTAGTAAAGGAAATCAAACTGACACACTTGCTAGTGGGTTGGGGGCTGCCCAAGGACCAGTAGAAACAGACATGGGAGGCCCAGTAGTGGTTAATGAAAAGAGTGACAGTGATGACTACAACTATGAATATGCTTCTGAATATTGTCATACCCCAGTTTTTTCTGAGGATGAGAGGACAACGCAAGGACTTGATTTCAATGAAGAAAATGAATATGGAGAGGTTCAGTTTGAGCTTGGAATGTAATTTTCGAGTATAGAGAGATTTAAGATAGCCTTCAGAAATGTATTTGTCTGTGATGGACGAGATTACATGTACATAAAGAATGAGAAGGAGAGGGTCAGAGCTATATGTGCAGAGGAGAACTGCCCATGGTTGATATACGTGGCAAGAAACTCAAAAACAATGGCATTTGAAATAAAACATTCCATAACAAGCATACATGTGGAAGGAATTATGGAAGTAACTTGGCCGATAGGACATGGATCACATATAAGATGGAAAAAAGGTTGGTAACACAGCCTAAGCTAACACCGAAGAAAGCAACAGGACATATGAAACAAAACTACAATGTTCAGCTCCATCTAAAAATGATCTAGAGAGCTTTAAAAGCAGCTAGGGAAATTTTTGTTGGAAATGACAAGGCACAATATGGAAAGTTGTGGGATTATTTACAAGAGTTGTATAGAAGTAACCTAGGAAGCACGATTGACATGTGTGTTGACTCGATTCCTCAGTCTTTACCGCTGTTTGACAAAATTTACATATGCTTATATGCATATAGAAATGGGTTTATTAAGGGTTGTAGACCACTAATAGGCCTAAATGGATGCTTTTTAAAGGGGTATTATGGAGGCCAACTCTTGACTGCAATGTCATTTGATGCTAACAACCATTTATTCGTTATTACATATACCATGACAAGAGTAAAAAATACAGAGAACTGGATGTCGTTCTTAACTCGGCTTCAGGATGATTTAGGAGACCATCAAATGTATGGATAGAATCTCATGTCTGACCAACAGAAGGTAACAACATGTGCCAATCTATTATAACAATAATTGGATTATAATGTTGATGTTGTTTAGAGTTTAGATTGTATAAAGAACTCTGTTTGATATAATTGGCTTATATCAAGTCCTAGTTAGACTTATGTTTCATATATTGGATTATAATTCGATTTCTGTAACAATTATAATTGGCATATAATTGGTTTATAAATAGAATTCTGTAGCATATAGTTGACTTATAGTTGGTTTATAGTTAGACTACTGTTACTTATAATTGGTTTATAATTAGATGTCTGTAGCAATTATAATTAGCATATAATTGGTTTATAAATAGAATTCTGTAGCATATAGTTGACTTATAATTTGTTTATAGTTAGAGTACTGTTACTTATAATTGGTTTATAATTAGATCTCTGTAGCAATTATAATTGGCATATAATTAGTTTATAAATAGTGTTCTGTAGCATATAGTTGACTTATAATTGGTTTATAGTTTATAGTTTTTTTAAACCATCGTTGCAGGGACTTATACATACAGCAAAGAAGTCATGCCCTATGCACACCATAAAAATTGTACGCTACACATTTGGAAGAATCTTCAACAAAGGTACAATAACAAGCAGGTAAATGGACTGTTATGGAATGCAGCCAAGTGCACTACTCAGGTGCAGTATAAAGCATCAATGGAGAAGTTTAAAAGTGTGTGCCATGGAGCAAGGGAGTATATGAATCAGTATGACCTCGGAGTTTGGTGCAAGGCATATTTCAATCATGGTCCAAAAAATGACAGCCTCATCAATAACATGTGTGAGATTTGAAATTCTATGATAGTTGAGGCTTAGGAGAAGCCGATTCTAACATGTGTGAAGAGATAAGGTGTACAATAATAAAGAAGATGGCCAAGCATAAGAGAATTCTAGGGAGATGCACTGAAAAACTAGCACCAGCCCAGCAATAGAGGCTTGACATGCACATTAAACCATAGAGTCATAAATGGAATGCACAATGGAGTAGAGATAATGACAGGGTTCTATTTGAAGTTACTAGGAGAAAACACAAATTGGACATCAATCTCCAACAACAAATATGCACTTGCAATGCATGGCGGTTGACAGGTAAACATTAATTATTAATTCTTGGCTTATTATTTTCACTATTTTTAACGTACCATATTCATGCTTTTGTTGCTATTGTCTAGGGATGTCATGTGTCCACACAGTTGCTGCTATCTCTAGGCTGATGATCAAGGATGTCGAAGACTTTGTAAGCCCTTACCTCACCATGAATGCTATCAGGAAAACATATGACTTGTGTGTAAATCCAGTAAACAGCAAAGAATTTTGGGAGAAGACAGACCATCCAAAGCCATAACCTCCCACGATAGTTAGACTAGCTGGTCATCCAAAGAAACGTCGGACTGAATCCGGTACACCCCTCCCCCCAGTGGTTGGCGACAAAGTGAAAAGAACTTTTCAGGTAACATGTAGCAAATGTAGGGAGAAGGGGCATTACTATAAAACATGCAAGGGAGCACCAGCTAAACCCGACTGGCAACCAAAAAGGAAGAAGGCAAAAGCTTCTAGCAAAGCTTTGGGTGATGACTGAAAATGTAGCTCCTACTCGTTCCCCTATAGAAAATGTGGCTGGTATTGATGATGGTGCAAATAACATACCTGTTGAAGAACTTGAACCTATTAACATGGACCCTCTTATAAGTTTTTTCTTTTTTTTTAGACCAGTATTTTGTTAGTTGTGTAGATTTTAGGTTGTGTATTTGTGTATTTACAATGATTTAATCTTTGTAAACATATGTGGCTACAAAATATCGTTTTGTAATATAGGATAAGGACATAAAAGAATAAGAAAAAAATGCTAAAGAGGTCTCATGTAGAGCCAGATGAGATAAATATTTCACAAACTGTCCCAACTGCAGAGGTAAATAGACACACCATAGTTGTTAGCTTCTTTTTTTTACATAAAAGATGAAATTTTGGAGACCATATGTGATTTACTATTGTTTTAAGAGGTTCTAGGAACTGATCAAACTGATCCAATGAATCAGGCCACAAGTCAGGCTCCAAAGACTCAGCCCCCATCAGCAGCTCAAAGTTTAGGTCCAAACAGAGTGTGAGAAGGCCTCCACCTCCTCTAGTGCAATCCAACCAACCTACTCACAATGTCCAAGACTAACCAGAAGGACAAGGCTTACCAAGAACCCCTCCTCATGTAATCTCCAATAGAACTCTGGGAGCAGCTAGCACTGTGACCTTATGAAGGCTCTTCAAGTTCATTCCAACACCAAGAACCGACTAAAGAAACAGTGAAAGAACCTGCTATATGGATATTATGTTGTTTAGGGAATGTAGAGCTTTATTTTTAGGGGGAGACTCTATCTTCATAATTTGGTTTATGTTAATGATATGATTAGGTTTTGACTTGAAGTCTACATAATACTCAGAGTTGATTTAGAGATACTGTCAATTTTTTTGGTATTTGTGTTAGTATCAAGTTGCAAAAACACACATGGTCTTGTTTGTGAAACTCTAGAGCTGTTCATAATTTGGTTTCAACTTGTAAGTGTTCTTGGTATAACAAAAAATGAAGAACTGCACTTTATGTAGAAAACACGCAGAGAGATTCGGAAACTGGATATACTTTTTTATTTGATATGTAATTCACACCTATTACAATATAGCATACTTCCATATATACATATTCCAAGGATGCATTATCATAACTAATTGATTCTAAATTCCTCTTAACAGAATTATAACTAATTCAAATTGATTCTAACTAATTCTAGTTAACTTATTACACACATTACTAATCTTTTCCCTTAACACCCCCTCTCAAGCTTAGTTGGGATTTGATTCCTAACCTAAGCTTGGACTTAAAGCGATAAAAAATTTTAGACGACAACGATTTAGTCAACAGGTTTGCTACCTGATCTTGTGCCGGCAGATTAACAACAAAAACTTGTTTCTGGTTGACAAGCTCCCAAAGAAAATGCAGGTCAGTTTCAAGATGTTTATATCTGTTATGTATAACTGGATTTACTGCCAACATATAGGTACTTTGATTATCGCAGTAGATAGTAGGTGTAATCATTTGTGGTACTTGTAGTTCCTTCAAGAGATTCTGAATTACCATACTCTCCGTTTGAGCCGATGCATCTGCGTGATACTCTGCTTCCGTGCTTGATCTACTCACCTTAGATTGTTTTCCACACTTCCATGCTATCAAATTACTCCCTAAGAATACCAAATATCCACTCACAGATCTTCTATCATCCAAATCTGTCGCTTAATCTGCATCAGCAAAAGAAATAATTTGATAGTCAGTGCATTTGCTAAATATCATTCCTTAATTCATACTACCTTAAAGATATCTCAATATTCGCTTGACTACTTTCCATTTTTCAACCGTAGGTCTGCTCATGAACTGGGAACACTTGTTCACTGCAAAGGCAATGTCTGGCCTTGTTATAGTAAGATATTGAAGAGCACCTACTAAGGCAAAGGTAGATCGAGAGGTTTGTCAGATCACTGCCCGATTATAGTCGAGGACTCCAAATTCAGAGGAGGACCACGACCTTTTCGGAGCTTAGATTATTGGTTTACACATGAGAATTTCTTAAGAATGATGAAAGAGGAATAGAGAAATCTTGGCGAGTTGCAGTTTACAGAGAAATTGAAGGCTTTAACGCTGCCTTTGGAGAGATGGCATAAGGACAAATTTGGTGACATGGACAAGAAAATTCAATGCGTTGAGGAGGAAATAAAGAAGTTAGATGAGATGGCTGGGAATGGAGTTTATGATGGTACAGTTGAGGTTGGAAGAAAGGCTCTGGTAAGCTGTTGCAAGCAGTGGTACGTGAGAAAAGAAATACACTGGAAGCAAATATCACGGTCTAAGCATGCAAAGGATATGGATAAAAATACTAGGTACTTCCATAACTTGGCGTCGACAAGAAGGAGGAATAACAGACTTGATGCATTGGTAATTAATGGACAGCTGATAAGAAATCAATCTCGAATCAAGATTTCTATCAGAGAATTTTATAAGGATCTGCATCGCCAGGAGAGATCACCGGTTGTGGGGTTTAGAGATGGACTGGTAAATCGAATTGATGAAGAAGAGGCTACAACATTGGAGAGAATGCCGACAATGGAGGAGGTTAGACAGGCAGTCTGAGATTGCGAGTCATCTAAAGCTCCAGAAAGTGATAGGTACAACATTAATTTTATTAAAAAGTGCTGGAACGAAATTGGTGCAGAGTTCATGTCAGCTGTATTGGAATTCTTTCATTCATCAACGTTGCCTTTTGATTCGAATATTACGTGGGTGGCCCGAGCATCAAAGTTTACTGGAGCAAAGGAGATTAAGGACCTCCGACCGATTAGCATGGTAGGTTGCGTGTATAAAGTAATCTCGAAAGTGATGGTCCGAAGGATGAGATCAGTGATTCCAGGTCTGGTAGGAGAGACTCAAAGTGCATTTGTCAAAGGTCAAAAAATATATGGGGCACTTATTGCATGTGAAACAGTACAATGGTTAAAGATGAGGAGGAAGAAAGCGGCAATCATTAAATTATACTTTCAGAAGATGTACAATCAGGTTAAGTGGAGCTTCGTGGATATTGTATTACAGAAGATAGGCTTTGGTTGGAGGGGGAGGGAATGGGTGAAGGAATGTGTTGGTACAGCTTCTATGTCAATTTTGATAAATGGCTCACCAACGAAACTGTTTAAGATGGAAAGGGATTTGAGACAAGGAGATCCACTGTCTCCATTTTTGTTTGTTCTTGTTGTCGATGTATTGCATAGGATGGTACGAGAGGCAGTCAAAAACAGACGTATTTCACCTTTTCTAGTTGGTAAGGATAATATAGAGTTATTATATCTCCAGTTTGCAGATGACACTATATTGTTTTGTCCAGCGGAGGAGGAGACCATCAGAAACTATGTCAGGCTGCTAAGGTGCTTTGAGTTGATGTCGGGGTTAAGTATCAACTTTGATAAGTCAAGCTTGATCCCAATCAACTGCGAACAGCCATGGTCCCACAATATGTGCAACTTATTGGGATTTAAGGAGGCTAACCTTCCAGTAAGATACCTTGGTATTTCTTTAGGAGCAAACCCAAGGCGGGTTAACACTTGGAAACTAGTAATTGATAAAGTGGAGGAGAAGCTTAGCTTGTGGAAGGCAAAAGTGCTCAATAAAATGGGTAAACTAGTCCTTATTAAAGCAGTACTGAATAGCTTATTGGTATACTATCTGAACCTGTATAAGATGGCGAAAACAGTGGCAGAAAAGTTGATTTCATTGCAGAGAAAATTCCTATGGAACAAGGAGGAAGGTAAGAATGGTATGTCATTAATTAAGTGAGAAGTGGTTCAGGATCCCAAAAAATTGGGAGGATTGGGGGTAGGTGATGTCGTAGTTAGGAACACAGCCCTCCTCTTCAAGTGGTGGTAGCGATTCTCAAAAGAAGAGTGTCCACTATAGAAGAAGGTTGTATGCTCTTATCATAACTTGGACCCCAATGTGATGTTATCATCTCAGACACTGCCTAGTAGAGGGGGTCCATGGAAGGATATCTACCAGCTATAGTTTAAAGATCATAATGTGAGAGATAAGATGATTGCTGGATTGTCTATGGAGGTGGGTGATGAAAGGAGGACCCGGTTTTGGGTAGATATTTGGCTACAAAGTGGTTCGTTAAAGACAAGCTTTCCGAGGCTCTTCTCTATTTCAAACCAAAGAAAATCTGTCATAGGAGACTGTGGATTTTGAGACGGGTTAGAGTGGATTTGGAACTTCCAGTGGAGGCAAGTTCTATTCCAATGGGAGTTAGAATTAGTGGATCAATTGCATGAGACCTTAAGGCCTGTGAAGTTAGCATGTGATACACAAGAAAGAGTTATTTGGAAGTTTGACAAGGAAGGTAGTTTTTTCAACTAACTCTTTTGTGTAGGTGTTGCAGTTAGAAACACTTCCGGAGGATATCACTAGCTATAGTTTTACCAAAACATTATGGAAAGGTTTGGTTTCGCCACGAGTGGAGTTATTTGTTTGGTTTGTTTTGATAGGAAGAGTGAATACCAAAGAAAAATTGTATAGGCTAGGAATTATTAGCCATGGTGATAACATGTGTGTATTGTGTAAAAAAGATGTCGAACATATCTATCACTTGTTTCTTGGTTGTGCCTGGCAGGTGTGGTGTGAATGGCTATATGATTTTGGGAGGCTATGGGCTATTCCGAGTTCACTGAAAGAACATTTTGAGAGTTGGATAGGAATTGTTAACAGGAAAGAGGAGCGTAACAAGTGACTCATATGCTTATTTGCAGTTATTTGGAATGTATGGCTAGAGAGGAATGGGCAGATCTTTGATAACAAAGAAACCGGAGTGGAAGAGGTATTTTGCAGATCTTTGACCAGCTACAGAGAATGGTGTAGTTTGGATCCCTTTGGTTGTTGATAGCAATGCCCGAGATAATATTAGGGATTGTTTTCAGGTTTTAATTCGTTACATTTGTTGTTTGAGACTTGGTTTAAAATTTTGTCGTTCCACTTTATTGTGTTGAGCTCACTTGTTCAAAAAAAAAAAAATCTTCTTATAATTATCAGTTGCTGTTAACCAAATCGATGCATCTATTTTAACGGATGCATCTAAAACGAGCCCAATAATTTTGCGTAGATTGGATGCACCACTTTTTATGTACCATTAAATTTTATTAAATAAAAATAAAAAAATATTATAAAAGAAGAGTATTAATAGACTTTATAAATATAGATAATATTAGTGCATATATATATAAATATATTTTGATATATAATATTTAAAAATAATAAGTATGACCTTTTGCTTTAAAATAAATAAATATAAAATATATAAATACATAATAAAAAATAAATATTTATTAAAATTAATTATTCTAGAATATTATTTTTAACTAAAAAATACAAAATAATTAAATTATTTATATTACTTAAAAATAATTAAATTATTCGTTAAAAAACATTGTAATAGTTAATTTTGTTAAAAATATATTATTATATATACAATGTTATTTTATATTATTATCGTTGTATTATACAATAAAATTTATTATATTATTTTAAGATCTACATATTATAATTAACCATAAAATTTAAAATGGTTCTATTGCTATTTAGTTATCTAAAAAGTTTATAACATTAGTTTTTTCATATCGTGCAGATCTAAATCTAGTTTTATATAAATTATAGTGCAATCTTTTATCAGCTATATGTTGTTACACTCAAGGTTTGTATCGAGACAACAAATATTCTGATATTTTTACCTCCAACCTGTTATCATTGCAAATTATAAAGACAAACAATCAAAACCCAAGATGATTTTGAGCTCGAGACCTTTGAGATGAGAAGACCAATTTTTTTTTTATCGGGTGCAGTTGGTAGGAATTGAACCCAAGACCTTTGAGATGGGAATGTTGTGTGAGCTATGGTTCATTGATCCTGAAGAGTTATTTAATTTGAGAGAAAATTTTACTCTCTTTTTTTAAAAGATGTTAAAATATTTTTTTTTAATTATAAAATGTATATTTTTCCCTTTTATAATTTTTAAAAAATCTCTTCTTTAATTCATTTAAAATTTTTTGTTTTAACTACCATTAATTTTACCCTTTTTTTAAATATTTTTACAAAAATATCATTTAACAATAATTTTATTTTTTGTGATAAAATTTTGTTTACCAAAATATGCTTTAACAAATTATCTTTCTATTGATTAAATTGTATTTTTTTTAAAATATTGTTTAAAAAATTTTTTAATGATTAAATTATTTTTTTTAAGATATCCTTCAATAATTTTTTAATTATTAAAGAACTTACTTTGTAAAGATATGAAAGAATGAGATGTTAATTTTTTAAATTTTGGATTTATCCATCTTGACTTGTTTTTAAGTTTTGATAAAATTTTTAATAATTTTTAATAGTTCTATGAAAATAAATTATGTATTAATATTAATTGTTATACTAAAGTTTAAATAATATACATTGAAATAAAAAAAATTAATAATAAAGTACAAAAATTTTGACAAAATCATAATTTAATAATTAAAAAAATTATTAAAAAGAATCTTAAAAAAATAATTAATTATTAAAAAAATTTTAAAAGAATATTTTGGTAAAAATATAATTTAATCAGTAAAAAATAATTTATTAAAGAGTATTTTGGTAAATAAAATTTAATAAAAAAATAAAATTTTTATTAAAGAGTAATTTTTTGTAAAATATAATTTCTTTTTTCTTAAAAAATAGATAAAGTTAGTGTTAGTTAGCACAAAAAAATTTAAAACCACTAAAAAAAATTAAAAAAAAATGTATATTTTATAAATAATAATAAAAAAAAGTGTCATTTTAACCTATGTCATGAGAGTGAAATTTTCTCTTAATTTAAACAAAACCTCATAGTTCAAAGACAAAACAATACTCGTTCTTACATTAGAAATTGTTAATGAGGTCAACAATCATATCATGAAATACTTATATGGCGAGGAGAAAACATATTTTAGCTTAAATTCTTTGTGTCGAGGAAGGTAACATGGAATCAAAATTGAACGCAATCACTTCCAGTATTCTAAATGGTATCAATTTTTTCGGATTATCACCTTACCATTAACACTAAATGTTAGTTAACCTCCTAATTTATAGCAATTAGTTAGTTAGAAGAATAAGTAAGTTCGGAGTTTGTTACATATAATCAGGCAAATAAGTAAGGGATGAAACATTTTCACGTAATAAAATTTTTTCGCAATTGAATCTCACAGATTCAACCATGGTGCAGAACACCAACTATTTAACACTAAAACAAGGACGGTGTTCCTGTCATGCTAGTAAAAAACATTGATCAATCAAATGTTCTATACAATGGAACGAGATTATAGGTACGAAGTGTTGGGAATAAGGAGTATATTAAAATGTTAATATAATAAGATCTTTGATTAAATTTAGAGATTTATCATTGTGATAGTGATTATAATATTGAGAGATAATTTTTTTATAATTTAATCTAAATTATTCTTTGTCATAGGATTATTAAAAAGGACATTAATAATCCGAAAATATATATATATATATAATGATCTTCATTGGATAAAGATTAATAGATCTCATTTATTAAATTATATATATATAGATGGTGCATATAGAGATATGATCATTGAATTGAGTCACTTTGAGAATTCCTAATGGTTATAGTTACCGCATATTTGTCAATAGAATATTCTCAAGATGAACATAGTAATAGAGTTTCCTTTGACCTGCGACTGTCATAGTAATTAATAATGTATTTATTATACTTTGATTTCGGACACCTAATACCCTAGGGTGCTAGTTGAATGGATATTGGGTATAATTTAAATACTTGTAGAATTAATAATTAGTCAATAAAGAATCCGTCAACTCTCAGTAAAGAGTTTGAGCTCTGTGATTATAATGACTGAGATGAATAAAATCTTGGCAAAGGAGATTGAATGAATGAAGAAATGAGTTTCTTAGGTCATTCACAGTTCATTATAATAATGGTAACAAGTTAGAGTTTGACAATTAAATCATACTCTAAAGGTTAACCAAGAGCTGAAAAGATGGAAGGAATTATACTTTGTTCTTCTAAGGTTTTTAGTAAAAATATATTACTTCATACTATCGGGTCGTTAAGGAGTGTTGCTAGACGCCAACCTTGATTAGTAAATTTAGTCTAACTAATTTACTACCCGTTTAGTATTGAACCTATGGGGTCACACACTAACGAGTGTTCTAATCTTTGCTATAGAATTATTTAATTATTATTTTGATTTGATCAAATAAATAATTATATTAATTCAAATGGAATATTATTATATTCTTTGCTAGCACCAAGAATATAATAATTATATGATAATTGAGAATATTAAATGAGATTTGAGAATAATTAGTTATTCTATAAATTTAGATGAGATCCTAACTGATTCTTTTTCAAATTGAGTTATGATATGATTTATAAATTTGAAGGATTCAGATTTAGAATTTCAATATATGATTTAAATTTGAATAGAGAATCAAATTTAAAATCAATAACAAATCTCATACTATATATATGTATGCTAAGAGTAGCGAAAATCGTGAGAGTAAAACACAAGAATTTTATTTCTTTACCTCTACACACATAAACGTATGTAAGCCTGATTCTTGGAAAAGAATTTTATGGCATGCAAAGAGTTGCAAAAGGTTTTCTCAATTTAGATCAAATGTCCATTGATCAAAGAGTTGACAGCAAAGATTGGTCTCGATATGGATACGCATAGCGCCTTCGTACCATCGAAGGAGAAAAAGATTTTTACTAGCGTATTCAGGTATTTAGATCTGATCTAATATATATTTATTATCTACTTAATATACTAAAACTGAGTTTTCCCCCAACTACCAAAGATGACGTGTCGATCTCTCATGCCTCTGTTTTCCCTCCAAAACGAATAAATTTTTTTCTATTCTAAATTATTTTATTGTAATTATATTATAATTAATACTAAATGAATAATATATAATTATACTAATTTAGCAACATATCTTCATTATAATTATATCAAATCAATATTTAATGCACTATTAAACTATTTATCAATTATCAATTCAAAATACTTTTAATAATTTTAATGATAATAATAATATCAATAATAGTAATAATAGTAATAAAAAATCTTTGTTACCCGATTCACGTATATCAAATAATTTTTCTAAATTATTTTATAAAAAAGTATCTTTAATATAATTATATTGTAATTAATATTTAATAAATAATATATAATTATACTAATTTAGAAACATATCTTCATTATAACTGTATCAAATCAAAATTTAATGCATTATTAAAAAATTACCTTAATAATAGGTAATTTACATATTTATTTTTATTTTACTAAAGTCTATATATAGTGTTTTTCTGTGGTATATGAATCTAAATTTGAGAGTCAATTCATAATTTTATATTTAGTGTTTTTTTACTACTTCATAGAATAAGAATGTATTCTTCGTTTTTTATTGAAGTTGATCATTTTAAAGTACAATTTATAATTTTTTATAATATTTTTCATATACTCATTCTATTATATTATTCTTTTAATAATTTTTTATTTGTTGTTACTCTAAGTTATTCTTATCGTCTAATGTTCCAATTCGATTGTCTTTTACCACAATCATTTACAATGCACCACATCCATGAAATACCTCATCGAGTTGTCTTCACTGATTCGGGTTCCAACTACATGGATGTAAGCGTTCAAAGAAGATGCAATAGTCTCTACTTTAGCGAAGAATGGTTGGATCTACTCACCTATTATGACCAATCCAATGGAATGTGGTTAAAGTTAGATTTCTTAGGAGGAGCTCGATTTTTGATTGAGGAATTGTATCCACAGAACTTTATAGGGCAAGTTCAAGTTCCATCCCCTCCATGCTTTTTACGTCTGCCCGAAAATCTTCGAAGTGGAGCACATAATGAAATTGAATTCCCTCGGTTTCAGTTTAGTTTTACTAAATTCGTGACAAATTCAAATATGCAATTTCAACGATTGGTAATATATTTAAATTTTTTTAGTTTAAGTTGTTCATTATTAGAATAATTTTTTAACATATTTTGATTTTTTTCAGAAATTACCAGCTTTCTTTTGCATGCATGCAATGCCATTGAAGGGAATAAGAGTTAGTTTGGTTTCTCGGTGTGACAATTCTACATCTTGCCGCATTGCATGGATAGCGGATGATGAAGCTTATCTAACAAGAGGATGGTCTAATTTTGCACGAATTCTAAATATTGAAACTTACGATGTTATTTCGGTTGGTTGTCGTTACAATAATGATTCTATACTATACGTGACTAAGGACTAGAATAGGTTCAATATTGTTTAGGTAATTTGGTTTTACTATTAGTATTTGATTAAATTATAATTATAGAATTTTAAGTTATTGCCTCAATTTATATATTACGATTATTTTTTTTGTGGATTTACTATTTTTAAATAATTTAATAAAATGAAGTAGTGTCAGATATTATTAAGTTTATTTTATCCTTTATTTCTTTATTTGTATTTTCATTATATTTGACAAAAAATGAACCTACACATATATTAAATCGTTGACCTAAAGACAATTTATTTACCAATAAAAACATATTTTATTTATAATTGGAATAAAATTTATTTGCCAATAATCGGTGGATAAAATTAAAATTACACCCGTGTCATATAATTATAATTGATTAATTGGTATAAAATGAAATTATACCCTGCTATGAGTAATAATCTAAATAATTATATCTTAATAAAATATAATTTGAAATAATTTATAAACAATTATCCTAACAAAAATAATTATTTAATAATTGATTTAAAAATCAATGCAAAAAATAATTATTAATAATAGTATTATTAACTGAGTAAATAATATATGAAAATCTATTGAGTAAATCAATGATTTTGCATTTTAATAATTTGACAATTATTACTCAATTAACCAGTTAATTGAATTAGTAATAACAATTTCCAATTTCAAATTTTGTATATTAAGTAGTTATTAAAAACTGAGTAATAACGATTTACACGGGAAAATCATTAATAAATTCAATTGACCATATAGAAGATAATATACTAACAGTTTTAGTATATTATTTATGGCAAGCAAAATTATTTCCTCAGATTTTCTATTAAAATTGAAATTAGTAATAGTTTAAAAAAAGGTTTATTAATAAAATTACTAATAGTCACATTTTTATACATAGGATATATATTTTCTATATATTATTTAAAAAATATAATGAAACATGAATAATGAATGAGTATGTTATTTCTTCGGCTAGCTAATTAATGCAAAATTAAGTACCTTTTTTTATTCGATTGAGGTCATATTCTATTTGGTGAAAGTTTCAATCACCTTAATTAAATCCTGTGTTTGTGCCTTAACTTATACAGGTAGTAATATGTTATATATTATTTGGTATATCTAAGTAGTTATTTCCCATAGCGAAAATGTAAAAAATCATATTAAAGTTTATTGTCAAATAATTAGTGGATGAATAATAGTAGATTATATTATTTTGAGAAAGTATTTTCATTATAATTATATCAAATCAATATTTAATTATGATAAAATATGTTAATTATAATTATATCATAGAATTATAAGAATTACGATATTTATGTTATATATTTTAATCATTTATGTACGTAAATAATTAGAAATCAAAATATAACTTATAATTACCCGTGCCATGCAAGATTAAATAAGATATATAATAACATAGATAATTTGTTACTTATACTGATTAAATACAATAAATACATATTAATTTAGTTAAAAAAAATACTATCTCCTATGTTTTCCTATTTATTTTTTTAATTCATTAAATCCAATCAATTATAATAAATTAATTATATCAACTAATTAATTCAATCAATTATTTTTTAATTTATTTTTTAAATTCAATAAATCAAATAAAATTCATTATGCTAATTATTTGTATTGACTAATTGATTTGATTAATTCTTAAAAATATTTTTATTTAATTTATTTTATTTATTTAAATATAACTAATTATTTATTTTATTTTATTAGGATAAATATCAAATTCTATTTCTAAAATAAAAATACAAAATTTTATTCATTCCATTTTTATTTTACCACTATAAAAGACCATATATGCTAGAAGAAAATATCATTCATTTACCAATTACTCTTTCATTGGGTAGCTTTTACAACAATTCTTTTTCTTCCTATGAGGCACCGTCACAAGAAGGCAACTATCATGAACACAAATCGACACACACTCTTCAATTTTCGTGCTCATCATTTAGAGCAATATATGATACGTTATCCATTAAGCATTTATAGACCATAGTGTTATCATGCTTGCATAAATAAATAAAAAATCCATAATTAAGCTTAAGTCATTTATCTATTTGTGTGGAATATTGTAGTGTGAAATTACTTTTAATTTGGGTTGTGCAATGATATTATGGTTTAATTTAAGCTTTTATTTTAGAATTGTGTTATGATTTTATCTCATCCTTTTTCTTAGATATTAAGTTGATGTATTTTTATTTATTATTATTGAAGTAGATGTGATATAAAATTTGTAAAAAGAAAAAAAACTTACATTCAATTTATTTTATTGTAGTCTTCTATTCTTCTATTTTTTATTCTTTATTCATTTTATTTTCTTTTTAAATATCATATAATTTATTATAATGTATACTAATTAATTAATTATAATTCACTATATCAGTTAGTTTAATTCATTAATTTATAATATACATGATAAAATAGATCATTTGTTACTTATACGTTTATTTTTCTAAAATCTAAATCTGAATAATTATATTTTCAGTTTTTTTATGAACAAAATATTATTAATAATGAATAATAATTAACCATTCATACTTTTAATTAAAGTGTTTGGATGGTTTTTATATTTATTAATATTAATTATTAATTATTTTTTCATAAATAAATTATATTATAATTTTATGTTAGTTCATATTTGATTAATGATTAATGTTTATAAAGCTATGTTACTCTAAATTTTATATTTTATAAATATTTTATTTAAATATAATTTTTTTAACATAAAAATGTATTATTTTTAATAATATCATAATTTTATATTTTTTAATTATTCTAAATAAATATTTTATCAAATACTAATTAAAGCTATTCTTCCATTTGCTTTTACTAATATATTTTCTAACTATTATATAAAATTAAAATTGTATTAATAAATTTAATATTAAAGTTAATTTAGCTTTTTATTATTTAGAGTGTTTTTCAATCAATAATTTTATACTCTTTATTTTTTTTAGTTTCATTTTAAATTTTAATTTGGTACTCAAAGGTAGTGAAATTCTATTGATACTGAAATAAAGTTACAAAAGGGTCCATAGGGTAGAATAAGTAAAATAATGTGATACCCATATTGCATCATTCAAATGAAACAACTTAGGATCTAAAATGTTATCTTTCTCTTTCTCGCCGTCTATTATATTATCTATCCTATCATATAAAAATCGAATTTTTACCTTTAATGATAGAATCAACGTAACATGCTTCTGTATTATTTTGTTTAACTCATTAAAGTCAATTCATTATGATGAATTAATTATATCAACTAATTGATTTGAATAGATATTTAAGTATCACACAATTTAAAATTATGTATATTAATTATTTGATTTAATTTTTATGATATATAAATTTAAGAAATAAATTAAAATAAGATAATTTATTACTTATTTAAATTGAATACAACAAATATAAATTAATTTTGTTAAAAATTTACTATTTTCTAATCTTCTATACATAAAAATGACAAAACAAAATTATAAAAATAATCTTTTATCACTTTTTCTATTTTAATTTTATTTTCTTTGTTTTTTATGTACAATTTTATTTTATATTAACTTTGTTTATTTAATAATAAAATACACTCATATTAATTCTATCATATAATAATATATTTTTCTCCTATATTAATCAAAGAATTTCAATAGTTATCAACTACATCTAATAGAATGACTGAGAAGTGAGAAGTACGAGAAGTTAAACCCAGGTTCAAAATGCTGAAACAAAGAAAAGAAAATAGTGGATATATGATTAGAGAAAAATGTATAATAATGACAAAATATACTAAAAATAGATTTTTTCTCCAACTAATAAAAGTGAGGTGTTAATTCCTCATGAATTCATTTTTTCTCTAAAATGAAATCACTATTTTCTTTTCTAAATTTATTTTAAAAAATATATTTATTATAATTATATTACAATTAACATTTAACGAATAATGCATGATTATACTAATTTAGAAAAATATTTTTATTATGATTATATAAAATCAATATTTAATACATTATCAACTAATAAAAGTGAGGTGTCAATTCCTCATGAATTCATTTTTCCTCCAAAATGAAAGTACTATTCTCTCTTCTAAATTTATTTTAGAAAAATATCTTTATTATAATTATATTATAATATTACAATTAGCATTTAATGAATAATGCATAATTATAATAATTTAGAAAAATAAAATAAAGTCCAGTAATTTATCTTCCGACTGCACACGTGTATAGAATAACTTTTAAGAAGGAGTCATGTATAGTAAATACGGTCGATGATTGTAAAACTGTATACTAACATTGATATAATATTATTTTAGGTATATGTTTTTCAGGCATAAAAAAAAAGTGTTGAGTTATTTTTTAGTAGATTTAAATTATTCATTGTTTATTAGAGAATTTTGTGCATTAGAATTCTCTAATAATTTATTATTTATTTTGAGCTAATTTTGATATGTTCTTATTTAACAGTAAAATAACATATAAAAATTTGTTGGTGGGTCTAAGTATTATTAAGTATTTATGGTCACATTAAGTATATATGTTTAATTTACTGAAGAAAGTATATTACTAAAACCAATTAATAACTATTTAGAGTTAATATATTTAACACTAGCTTAAGAAAAAACAAATAATACATAACATGTTATATTTTTATTAATCAAATTATTATAATTTAAATTAATCTTAACAAAATAATTTAAAATTATAATTTTAATATTATCACGTACATGCCATAAGTTAATACACTTGGAAATTACTGCACGATGAATGTGGTATATAGAGAATTTTTTGAGAGCCTATAATAAAAAGATAATAACAAAATGTCTTACTAAATCTATTTATTTATTAAAATTTATTACTATCACTTAAAAAAATTTAGAAATTCTAAGAACTAATAGATGAATTCTTATTGTACATTAATAGTTTGAGAATATTAAAATTATCATAAAAATTCGTATAATTTTATTCTCTTGACAAACAATTTTATAATTATGTTAATCATATAATTTTATATACAAACATTGATACAGTGTTGTTTCATATATATATTTTGCAAATATCAAAGGATAGCATTGAATTGTTATTTAGTAGGTTTAAATTATTTATTGTTTATTACAAAACTTTCTGCATTAGGATTCTCTATTAATTTGTTCTTCATTTTGAGCTGATTTTGATATTTTCTTACTTCACAGTATACCAACATATAAAACTTTGTTGGTAGATTTAAGTATTACTAGATTATTTATGGTCATATTGAGTATATATGCCTGATTTATTGAAAAAAGTAAATTAAATAACTATTTTATAGTTAATACAATTAACACTATATTAAGAAAAGAAAAATAACGCATACAAGTTATTTTTTTATTAATTAAATTATTATAATTAAAATTAAATTTAACATAACAACTTAAAATTATAATTTCAATCTTATCACGTGCATGGCACGAGTGATTAAACTTGTTGGAATAAAGTTTAAGCACAAAATATATCTTTATGATTACTTTCTTTTCTTTCGCTGCGTGTTATGAACACATAGTAATCCTTCAGTGATATTAGAGCTTTGGCTTTTGTGTGTTTAAATTTTTTATTCCTATTTTCTTAAAGTTTGTGAATTAATAGGATTAATTCAAATTATTTTTTTAAGCGTGTGATGTAATTATTTCCATTGAGATGGTTTTCTAATAAATTAATAGTTAATTTATTTTAATTATTTAATTATCATTCTTTTAATATAAAAGTTATATTTATAATCAAATATTTTGTTTGATTTTATTTATATATTAAATTTTATTGTGATTTTGATCACAATAAAAAAATAAGATGCAAAATATCTTTTTTTATTTTTTTATATATATAAGTGTATATATAAAGGTCAAATTTGATTTGATAATTTTTTATGGCTAAACGTTAGTATATGAAAAATCAAATTTTGATTTGATTGATGTATTTTGAACACTATAATTTTAGAAATTAGTTTTTCTAATATTCTTTATTATAAAGAGCACCTGACAACCAGGAGTTTTATTTTCAAGATAATAATTAGTATATACATTTGATGTATTAGGGATTTAATTTTATATTTTGCCTAGACAACCTGGGAGTATAAAATTTTATCTATAAGTACTGATAAAAAAATCTCTAACAATAGAGATGAATCCTAAAAATTAGGAGTTTACCAAAAATAAATTTATCTCTTGTTTACAAGGAATAACCTGACAACTAGAAGACTTGTACTCAAAGATAGAATTTATTTATGCATATGATGATATATAAGGAGAATTAATTTTATACTTGAACCTAGACAACCTAAGAGTATAAAGTATAATTCAGTTGAATAATTGTCTGACAACCAGATAATTATTTGGAATTATAATTGTGTGGGATGCAATTTAATCATGTTTATTTAGAATAGGTATGAGTAACAACTTGACAACCAAGGTACTCATTCGCGATTTTGAATAAATTTTTTTACAGAAATATAGATTTCTTGATTTACTTTTATATTTTAAATTTTTAAATATGCCCATTTTTTGTATGGCATACTTGAAAGTAATATATTAGCTAACATCTGAGAATTGTTCTCATGTATAAAAGGTCATGGAGATGATAATTCTATTAAAAAAATATTCTCCAATAAATTGACGATGGAATAGTCAGTACTTGTGAAGTATTTGAAATATTGCTTTACTGTAATATGTGTTGTTTTTTACAATCATGAGTTCCAATTTCAAAGGCATCTATCCACTATTTATTATTAAACATCTTGAGAAGATGTATGGTGCCCAAAATAAGATAGTATGACTATCAAAAGTTTTGTTTAAATTAGTGGGAGTATTGGATGATATATTTTGAATTAAACAACTTTAGAAGTTAGAATGCCATTAGGCAAATGACTTTAGCGAGAATTGTTCTTAGCATTTTTGGAGATTTATTTTATTACAAACAATTTAGAATTGGCCTTAATATGATTCATGTTTGTGATCTTTTTAGAAAAACTCAATATGAGTATTGAGGATGCCAATCAAAATTTCTCTTAAGGGTTGGTTTGACCAATAATAAAGATATTGAGTATTTTTATTATAAGAGTTTAAAGTAAAATCTCTAACATCTAATTAATATTCTATTGAATAGAGAATGAGATTCTTTTAACGCACAAATACTAGTACTCTATGTACTCCATCATGTTTAAAGAAACATAGAATTTAATTTAGCTGAGGATCACTGTTTGTCAAATATTTGGACTACGTTTTAGAAATGTGGCTAAATTAATAAATTTCTCACTAAATCAGTTTTTTACTTATATGAGATATGGAAAGGGCATAAGTCGAAACTCAAAAACATTAGAGTTTGGAGATGTCTTATATATGTTAAGAGATTGCACAACAATAGAATTGATATTAGGTCTGATAAAAGAGATTTATTAGTTACCCTAAAAAAAATTAATGAGATTATTTTTATCACTCTTCTTATGACAAAGTATCTGTGATAAGAGGTTAAACTCTTTTTAGAAAAGGTATTCCATCTTAAAGAAAGAGTGGGAGTATAATTACTTTTATTAGAATTGTATACCACTCAATAAAGGTTATACTTTCTCCTGAAAGTATAAAATGTTTGATCGTTAAACTAACTTTTCGAAAAAATAGCCTATATGTATCATGATACAATTCTATAAAAATAGATATAATGATTACCTAAATTTTTTATAATCATGTTCAATAAGGATTGTCCTTAAAATAAAATTATGCACTATTGTAGTGGGAGATTTCATATTTTGAGAAAACGTGATATTTATTATACACTAGGTGTATTTTACAAAAGGTCAAGCAAACATGCTCAAGAGTAAAGGTATTTAAGGTCAAAAGAGTTTTGACAAACACAAATGTGCATTGAAAAATTATATACATGATTGATTGGTTCTAGTGCAAGTGGGAGATTATTGAGATAATAGTATGTCCAAGATCCAATCTATCATGATTGGCTCTCGTGCAAGTGGGAGATTGTTGGGAATAAGGAGTATGACCACAATCCAATCAATCATATGTCAAATAATTTGTTATTGTTATTATATTAAAATGTTAATATAATAAGGTCCTTGATTAAATTTAGAGATTTATCATTGTGATAGTGATCATAATATTGAGAGATAATTCTTTTATAATTTAATCTAAATTGTTCTTGGTCATAGGATTATTAAAAAGGACATTAATAATTCGAAAATATCAATATATATATATGATGGTCTTCATTGGATGAAGATTAATAGATCTCATTTATTAAATTATATATATAGATGGTGCATATAGAGATATGACCATTGAATTGAGACACTTTGAGAATTCCTAATGGTTATAGTTACCGCATATTTGTCAATAGGATATTCTCAAGATGAACATAGTAATAGAATTTTCTTTGACCTGCGACTGTCATAGTAATTAATAATGTATTTATTATACTTTGATTTCGGACACCTAATACCCTAGGGTGCTAGTTGAATGGATATTGGGTATAATTTAAATACTTGTAGAATTAATGATTAGTCAATAAGGAATCCGTCAACTCTCAGTAAAGAGTTTGAGCTTTGTGATTATAATGACTGAGATGAATAAAATCTTGGCCAAGGGGATTGAATGAATGAAGAAATGAGTTTCTTAGGTCATTCACAGTTTATTATAATAATGGTAACAAGTTAGAGTTTGACAATTAAACCATACTCTAAAGGTTAACCAAGAGTTGGAAAGATGGAAGGAATTATACTTTGTTCTTCTAAGGTTCTTAGTAAAAATATATTACTTCATACTATCGGGTCGTTGAGGAGTGTTGCTAAATGCCAACCTTGATTAGTAAATTTAGTCTAACTAATTTATTACCCGCTTAGTATTGAACCTATGGGTCACACACTAACGAGTGTTCTAATATTTGCTATAGAATTATTTAATTATTATTTTGATTTGATCAAATAAATAATTATATTAATTCAAATGGAATATTATTATATTCTTTGCTAGCACCAAAAATATAATAATTAGGGATAAGTACTTTTCATCCCCAAGATCTGGGGTCGAAATCAATTTCGTCCCAAAGGTTTTTTTTTTATTAAAATCATCCTAAACCTTTACAAACACATTAAAATCATCCTTCCCCCAATTACGAAATTTTTTGGACACAATTGCCTCTGATAGTCCATAACCCTTCGTTTTTCATTCCCGCAAAGATCATTTACATTCTCATTTGTTACACACAGTCGAGGGTGATGTTTCATGTTCAATGATGCCCTAGGTGTGGTGTATCTTCATTGGAGGAGTATCTGAACTACATTGGGAGGTCAGTAGCTACGGTGAGGAAGCTGGTCAGTCCAGCATTGTCATCGACATTGAGGTACATATGCCGCATTTTTTACGGAGTTGTTTCGAGTT
Source organism: Arachis hypogaea (assembly GCF_003086295.3). Taxonomy (NCBI): domain Eukaryota; kingdom Viridiplantae; phylum Streptophyta; class Magnoliopsida; order Fabales; family Fabaceae; genus Arachis; species Arachis hypogaea. Next base: position 25,666,055 of record NC_092042.1, read on the forward strand.
AGCATTGCGAGGGTTTGAATTGGTTTTTGTTGTGTCTTTAAGTAATGGGAAGCTTTACTCTGACTGTCTACCATGGGAGACGATTTGGTTATGAAGAAGCGACGTTGCAGTATCTAGGGGGAGAAAAGATAGTCATTGAAGATATTGATAGTGATTGCTGGTCTTTATTTGAGGCATATGCAGAGCTAGGGTAGTTCGGATACACCAGAGAGAATATTGCAGCTCTATGGTATAAGGATCCAGCTAGTCAATGGTTAGAGAAGGCCTTGAAATTATTTGCCACTGATAGAGATGCACTTAACATGTGCAAAATAGCGAACTTGAGGGGTCATGTTGAGGTGTTTGTGGTGCATGTAGTTGAGGATGCAGAAGAATTTCCTGAAACTGGGTTTATTGATGTTGGATACCAAACACAGCAGAATCCGTGTAATGGGTTGGTAGTTTATGAGGGTGAAAAAAATCAAGAGAGGAAAAATGATGATGTGCAACAAGGCAATGAAGAAGATCACATAGATATAGATGTGGCCACTGAAAATGAACGGGCTGAGTCAAATAGCGATGATGACAGCGATGATGAGGAGTTTATTCCGTCCGATCTTGAGGGTGATAGTGTAGACGACATTCATTTTACAGATAATGACGAGGAATATGATTATGAGAGTGGGTTTGAGGAAGATGCAACTGCCAAGAGTAGTAAGAGGGTTGATAAAGGCAAATGGGTTATGAATGGCGATTTTAGTAATGAGGAAGGCTTCAATAACGATGAGGTGGACTTGGAGTATGAGGTTGGTGTTGGTTCAGATGATGAGGAAGGAGAAGGGAAAGATAAGAATGAGCCAAGGAGTTATCCAATTCATAAGGATTGTAAATACATGAATAGTTACAAGTGGGAGGTGGGAACAGTTTTTGCTTCAAGAGAGGAGTTTAAGGACATTGTGACGTCATATGTAGTACAAACGAGAAGAGGATTGAGGTATGCGAAGCTTGATTTGGTTAGGGTGATGGCTATTTGTCAGCCTGCTTGTAATTTTTGGTTATATGCTGCTAAGATGAAAAATAAAGCAACATGTCAACTTCGGTACATGAATCTTAAGCATACTTGTGGCCAGTATCATAGGGTTAGAATAATGCATACTTCATGGATGAGTAGGGCCTTTAGGAAGAAGGTGGAACATAATCCGAGGGTTAAGATCAAGGAATTGGTGAACAAGGCACAAAGGAAGTGGAACCTGACAGTTACAACCTCAATGGCAGCTAAGTCAAGGCAAATGGCGTTGGATGACATACAGGGAGAGTATAGGAAGCAGTACAAGAGGATTGGTGATTACTGCTATGAGTTGCTCCGTTCTAATCCAGGATCCTCAGTGACTCTGAAGATACAGAGGTCCCCTGACTTCGAGCATGAGCAGCAACACTCATCTTTGAACAACTATTGCATATTTCAAAGACTTTATGTATGCCTAGATACTTGCAAAAAAGCTTTCTTCAATGTAGGAAGTTCATCAGATTAGATGGTTGCTTTCTGAAAACACCTTAAGGGGGGCAGCTATTGACTGCTATAGGGTGGGACCCGAATGATCAAATGCTCCCAACCGCCTATGCCGTCGTGGAGTCAGAGACGAAGGATAGCTGGACCTGGTTCCTAAAGCTACTAATTGAATATTTCGGGTCTGAGACAATTCACAGGGCAACCTTCATGTCGGATCAGCAGAAGGTAAAAATGAAGTTAATATTAGCTTCCTCATTTAACTTAATATGAACTTAATATTATGCATGCTTACCTAGTTTTACTAGGGGTTACTGCCAACTTTTGATGAGGTGATCCCAGGTGTAGATCACAGGTTCTACGTTCGACATCTCTACAGCAACTTCAGAAAGAAGTTTTCTGGACTGCAATTGAAGCAATTAATGTGGAGATGTGCAAAAGCTACACACTGGAAGGATTGGGAGTGAGAAATGGCAGTGATCTGAGGGGTTAATGTCGAGGCTCACAGGAATTTGAACTCAATTCCTCCAAGATTATGGAGCAGGTCCAGGTTTAGCTTCCATTCCAAATGTGATACTCTTGTAAACAATATGTGTGAAAGCTTTAATGGGGCAATAGTAGATTCTAGGGAGAAGCCAATAATTACTATGCTAGAAGAAATTAGGGTGTACCTAATGAGTAAATGGGCTGTTAATAGAGAACGAATTCAAAGGTTCAATGGAACAATTTTACCTCGAATTAGGAAGAAGATAGAGAGAAGAGGAAGGGCAGCAGGTGAGTGGAGGCCTTACTGGTCTGCTGCACAAACTTATGAGGTAGTCAATGAGTTGAGCAAATATGCTGTTGATTTATCACTTCGTGAGTGTTCATGTAGAAAATGACACCTAAGTGGAATTCCTTGCACACATGCAATCAACTGCATTAACTTCAAGGGTCTTGAATTAGAGTCCTATGTGGATGACTACTACAAGAGAGATGCCTATGTCAAGTGTTATGAACCCTCAATCAACCCTCTCAATGGCCCAGATCTGTGGGAGCACACTAACTTCGACGATGTCATGCCACCACCTTATCGGAAGCCTAGTCACAGACCAGTGAAGAAGAGAAAAAGAGGACCTGATGAATCAGAGGATACATTCCATATACACTTGTCTAGGAGGGGGCAGATACAGAGGTGTTCAAAGTGTGGTGCATCAGGTCACAAGAGAGGAAGGTGCAGCAATCCACCCCTCCCTGTAAGTTCAGTTCTTTTTATGTTTTGTTAGGGTTTATTGCATTGTTTTCCATATGTATGTTACTGTAATATGTGTCTCCTTATTGATATATTGCAGGCCCAACCTACTAAACAAATTGCTGCCAAGATAGCTACTAGAGGAAAGAAGAGCTCCAATTCAAAACCTGTTATGCAATCTGCTACCAGAGGGAGAAAGAGGTCTAGAGGTCAAGGAAATTCATCATCACAGACCCAACCAGCCACCAGCTCAACTCCCATAACCAGGTCCAAGTCATCTCATTCCCAGCCCATCCCCAAGCCCATAACACATGCAACTAGGCCCATGACAACACAAACAGCTACTCCATAGCAAAGGCCCAACAAGAAGCCCATCAAAAGCTCAACCCAACCACCACCAGCAACTAAGGACAAGGATGCATCCAGCTCAAGCCAACCAATTATGACCAAGGTCTCCTTCACTCACAACATTGCACTGCATGTTTCACCAAGGAAGTTGAGGCTGATGGCAAAACTGCCTCCAAGTGAATGGGGAAAGCTTTGACAATGTTTACTAACTATTTAAGTTGTTAGCTGGTTAATGTATATCTAGTTTCATGATACTGCTATGGTTGTTAGCTTTCATTTTGATTGGAACTTATTACAGACTATATATGCCTTATGTTGTGTAGAAGTGAACAAAATTACTGCTGTTTTGATGTAACTCCAACTGTGATCTGGTTTCATGAATGCTTTAAGACTATTACCCTTGGTTTATTAATGAATGAAGTCACATGGTTATGTTTTGATTTATCTAATGTTCTGCTTTCATTCTGATGTAATGCAACTACTCTATGCTACATGTTATGCATTAGTAAAATAGACACATATTCAGTCAAATTTCATCTCAACCACTTCCCCTTTTATTGCCAAATTCTCAGAAATTACAAACACACACAATCACTTACATACACATATACTCAACTTCAATAACCAATTTCAATACCAAATTACTATCCAGCCACAGCACCAAATTTAAAATTACATAAAGTAGATTTCAATGCCTGATGAGCGGATAATTTATACGCTTTTTGGCATTATTTTTAGGTAGTTTTTAGTATGATCTAGTTACTTTTAGGGATGTTTTCATTAGTTTTTATGCTAAATTCACATTTCTAAACTTTACTATGAGTTTGTGTATTTTTCTGTGATTTCAGGTATTTTCTGGCTGAAATTGAGGGACCTGAGCAAAACTCTGATAGGAGGCTGACAAAGGACTGCTGATGCTGTTGGAATCTGACCTCCCTGCACTCAAAATGGATTTTCTGGAGCTACAGAACTCCAAATGGTGCGCTCTCAACGGCGTTGGAAAGTAGACATCCAGAACTTTTCAGAAATATATAATAGTTTATACTTTATTCGTAATTAGATGATGTAAACTGGCGCTCAACGCCAGTTCCATGCTGCATCCTGGAGTCAAACGCCAGAAACACGTCACGAACCAGAGTTGAACGCCCAAAACACGTTACAACTTGGCGTTCAACTCCAAGATAAGCCTCAGCTCGTGTAAAGATCAAGCTCAGTCCGAGCACACACCAAGTGGGCCCCGGAAGTGGATTTCTACAATAATTACTTACTTCTGTAAACCCTATTAGCTAGTCTAGTATAAATAGGACGTTTTACTATTGTATTAGACATCTTTGGTCTCAGTTTTATTTGATTATTCATCTTAGGAGACTATTGATCACGTTTTGGGGGCTGGCCATTCGGCCATGCCTAGACCTTCATCACTTATGTATTTTCAACGGTGGAGTTTCTACACACCATAGATTAAGGGTGTGGAGCTCTGCTGTCCCTCGAGTTTTAATGCAAGTACTACTATTTTCTATTCAATTCGACTTATTCTTATTCTAAGATATTCGTTGCACTTCAACATGATGAATGTGATGATCTGTGACACTCATCATCATTCTCACTTATGAACGCGTGACTGACAACCACTTCCGTTCTACCTTAGACCGGGCGCATATCTCTTGGATTCCTTAATCAGAATCTTCATGGTATAAGCTAGAATTGATGGCGGCATTCATGGGAATCCAGAAAGTCTAACCTTGTCTGTGGTATTCCGAGTAGGATTCCGGGATTGAATGACTGTGACGAGCTTCAAACTCGCGATTGCTGGGCGTGATGACAAACGCAAAAAAATCAAGGGATTCTATTCCAACATGATCGAGAACCGACAGATGATTAGCCGTGCTGTGACAGAGCATTTGGACCATTTTCACTGAGAGGATGGGATGTAGCCATTGACAACAGTGATGCCTTACATACAGCTTGCCATGGAAAGGAGTAAGAAGGATTGAAGGAAAGTAGTAGGAAAGCAGAGATTCAGAAGGCACAAGCAGCTCCATGCGCTTGTCTAAAATTCCCACCATTAATTTACATAAGTATCTCTATCCTATTTTATTCCTTCGCGTATACTATAATTTCTTAACACAGTGGAATCCGCCTGACTAGGATTTACAAGATGACCATAGCTTGCTTCATACCAACAATCTCTGTGGGATCGACCCTTACTCACGTAAGGTTTATTACTTGGACGACCCAGTACATTTGCTGGTTAGTTGTGTGGAGTTGTGACAAAGTGTGATTTATGTTTGAGAGCACCAAGTCTTTAGAGCCATTGTTGATGATCACAATTTTGTCCACCAAGTTTTTGGCGCCGTTGCCGGGGATTGTTCGAGTATGGACAACTGACGGTTCGTCTTGTTGCTCAGATTAGGTAATTTTCTTTTTATTCTCTTTTCAAAAAGTTTTCAAAAATATTTTTCAAAATTTTTCCCTTTGTTTTCGAAAATTTTTTAAAATTTTTTAGAATGAGTTCTAATATTTCATGAAGCAGGTTGAAGCTTGGCTAGCTGTAAAGCCATGTCTAATTCCTGGGGTTTTGATTGAGGACTATGAATTCATTACTTCCTTTTTCCAAAATATGTTTTCGAAAAATTTATTAAGAAAATATAAAAAAATAATAAAATCATAAAAATAAAAAATATGTTGTGATTCTTGTTTGAGTCTGGTGACAATTTTTAAGTTTGGTGTCAATTGCATGATTTTAAAAATCTCTTGCATTTTTTTCGAAAATTCATGCATTCATAGTGTTCTTCATGATCTTCAAGTTGTTCTTGGTAAGTCTTCTTGTTTGATCTTGATGTTTTCTTGTTTTGTATTTTTTGTTGTTTATCATATGCATTTTTCATTTGTTAGAGTCCAAGCATTAAAGATTTCTAAGTTTGGTGTCTTGCATGTTTTCTTTGCATAAAATTTTTTTCAAAAATATGTTCTTGATGTTCATCATGATCTTCAAATTGTTCTTGGTGTTCATCTTAACATTCATAGTGTTCTTGTATGCATAATGTGTTTTGATCCAAAATTTTCATGTTTTGGGTCATAATTGTATTTTTCTCACTCATCATTAAAAATTCAAAAAAAAAATCTTTTCTTTAATTTTCTCATAATTTTCGAAAATTTGAGTTGACTTAGTCAAAAAATTTTAAAATTAGTTGTTTCTTACAAGTCAAGTCAAATTTTCAATTTTAAAAATCTTATCTTTTCAAAACTTTTTCAAAAATCAAATCTTTTTCATTTTTTATTAATTTTCAAAATTTATTTTTTAATATATTTTTCAAAAATCTTTTTCTTAGTTTTATCTTTATTTTCGAAAATTATGCTAACAATTAATGTGATTGGTTAAAAAATTTGAAGTTGTTACTTTCTTGTTAAGAAAGATTCAATCTTTAAATTATAGAATCTTATCTTTTAGTTTCTTGTTAGTTAAGTAATTAATTTTAACTTTAAAAATTAAATCTATCTTATCCTATCTTTTATATCATATCTTTTTCAAAATTTTATCTTTTTCAAAAATTTGATTTTAAAATATCTTATCTAACTTCTTATCTTCTTATCTTTTCAAATTTGATTTTAATATCTCTTCTAACTAATTATTTGACTTTTTGTTTGTTTCTTATCTTTTTCAAAACCACCTAACTACTCTCCCCTCTCTAATTTTCGAAAATACCTCTCCTTTTTTTTCAAAAAAAAAAATCTTTTTAATTAACTAATTATTTTAAATTTTAATTTTAATTCTATCTCATCTTTAATTTTCGAAAATCATTAACTCCTTTTCAAAATTAATTTTCGAATTCTCTCTCTCATCTTCTTCTATTTATTTATTTATTTACTAACACTTCTCTTCACCTCTCTTCATCTCCAATCACTGCCTCTATCCTTACCCCTTGTTTTTGGATTCTTCTTTTTTTATTCTTTTCTTCTTCTACTAATAATAAGGATCCTCTTTACTGTGACATAGATGATTCTTCTTCTTTTCTTGTTCTCTTCTCTTTCATATGAGCAGGAACAAGAAAAAAAAGCACTCTTATTGAAGCTGATCCTGAACCTGAAAGGACTCTGAAGAGGAAACTAAGAGAAGCTAAATTACAACAATCCAGAGGCAACCTTTTTGAAATTTTTGAACAAGAGAAGGAGATGGCAGCCGAACCCAACAACAATAATGCAAGGAGGATGCTTGGTGATTTTACTAAACCCACGTCCAAGTTTGATGGAAGAAGCATCTTAATTCCTGCCATTAGAGCAAACAATTTTGAGCTAAAACCTCAATTAGTTGCTCTAATGCAACAGAACTGCAAGTTTCATGGACTTCCATCTGAAGATCCTTACCAGTTTTTAACTGAGTTCTTGCAGATTTGTGAGACTGTTAAGACGAATGGAGTAGATCCTGAAGTCTACAGGCTCATGCTTTTCCCTTTTGCTATAAGAGACAGAGCTAGAACATGGTTGGACTCTGATAAACCCCTATTCATGGTTTATCTTGTGCTCAATTGAGTGGTTTTTAGCAAGTCCTTGCCCACTTATTCATATGATTCGCATGTTTTACGTTTTCCTTCCTGATTTTGTGCTATGATTGAAAACATGCTTCTTTGGTCTTAATTTAGATAATATTAATCCTCTCTTATTACCATTAGATGTCTTGATATGTGTGTTAAGTGATTTCAGATATTATAGGATATGAATGGCTCAGAGGATGGAAAGGAAGCATGCAAAAGTGGAAGGAATAAAAGAAGTTGAAGAAATTGCTAAGCTGTCCAGCCTGACCTCTTCGCACTCAAATGGCCATAACTTGAGCTACAGAGGTCCAAATGAGATGGTTCTAGTTGCGTTGGAAAGCTAACATCCGGGCTTCGCAACAATATATAATTTACCATAGCTGCCCCAAAGTTAGGCGACGCGAATGCGTAAATGACGCGCCCGCGTCGCATCTGCGAACTTCAATCCGCGCGGACGCGTGGATGACGCCTCCGCGTCACTATGTCGCGACCTGTACGGACCAGAAAGTGCTGGGAGTGATTTCTGGGCTATTTTTGACCCAGTTCTCGGCCCAGAAAACACAGATTAAAGGCTGCAAAGTGGGGGAATGAAGAGGGACAACTCATAATTCATAATTCTTAGGATTTAGATGTAGGTTCTAGAGAGAGAGGTTCTCTCCTCTCTCTTAGGATTTAGGATTTTAGGATTTCTATTAGTTTAGTTCAATTCATCTTCATTCCAGGTTCTATGTTCCTTCAATATTTATTTTCTACTTTTATTTACTCTAATACTTTTATTTGTATTTGAATTATGTTGCCCAATTGGCTTATGGACCTTTCTATGTTATGACTTGAATTTATGTTTAGACGTAATTTGATATGTGTCAGATTTATGATTGCTTTATTTACATGAATGCTTTTAATTTAATTTAGAATTTTCCCTTTTGGCTTGGGTTAAATAATTGGTGACGCTTGAGTTATCAAACTCGAGGTGTTGACTAAAAATTGGAATTCTTCAAGAATTAATTCGAGATCCAATAACTCTAACTTTTCCCAAGCAAAGACTGGAATTTGAGGATTCGAATTAATTCATCCACTTAACTTACCTTCATAGTTAGAGGTTAACATAGTGGGAGAAAAATCCAATTCTCATCACAATTGATAAGGATAACTGGGATAGGACTTCCAATTTCTCATACCTTGCCAAGAGTTTATTTTACAGTCATTTATTTAGTTTACTTGTCATTTATCATATCTGCTCCTCATTCTCAAAACCCCCGATTTACAAAACTCATAACCAATAATAAGAACATACCTCCCTGCAATTCCTTGAGAAGACGACCCGAGGTTTAAATACTTCGGTTATCAATTTATTTAGGGGTTTGTTACTTGTGACAACCAAAACGTTTGTAAGAAAGGTTGATTGCTTGGTTTAGTAACTATACTTACAACAAGAGTTTACTATAACCTCTAAACCATCAATCTTCAGTTCTTCAAAATGGTGCCGTTGCCGGAAAATCGCAAACGTATGCCTTATTATTGGTTATTGTAAATATTTTTCAAAAAAAAAATTCAGATTTTTATTTTAAAATTTTTTTAATCTTATCTTATCTTAGTTTTAAATTTCAAAAATCTTATCATATTTTTTTTCAAAAATCATATCTATTTCAAAAATCTTATCTTATCTTTTTTTTTTCAAAAATCATATATTTTTCAAAATATTTTCTTTTTTATTAATTTTTATTTTTATTTTATCTCACTACTATGAACTCTCACCCCTTTGGCTATGAGTCTGGTTACAATTATGTTGCAGGAAGAGGAAATTACAATGAGAACAGGCATCAAGGTTGGAACAATCAAAGATGGGAGGAGCCACAAGGATTTGATCAACCCTCATGGCAACAACCACCTCCTATGGACTATCAACAACCATTCTGTGATGCATATCAAGGCAATGGCTATGGTGATCACTCTTTTGACTATCAACAACCACCATCATACGCCTATAAACCCCCTCCTCAACATAGCTTTGGACCACCATACTCACAAGTCCCTTCTCACCATTCACTTCCATATGACCCTAACCTTCAACCACCATACCAACCACCTTATGAGCCATATGAACCATATATAGAACCACCCCGATTCCAATCCAATTACCCCCAAGAACCACCACCTCAATATTTGCCATTTCCATATCCATCAATCCAAGAGTCTTATGGTCCTACTTATGATACCCAAGCGGAACAAGAATCAAGGGATCGTCTCAAGGAAACAGTGGAAAAATTTCATGCAACCCTTCACCAATTAAATCAAGTGATAAGTCAATTAGCTTCCCGACGTTCGGACACTCAAGGAACCCCCATGGCTCCATGTGGACAATCTAATGAAGAACGCAGCACGAAGGAGATACTAGAAACTCCAGTGGACAGTACGGAACATGACTTTGTACTGGAACAAGTGGAGGAAGCTGTAATTATCAAAGAAGAAGAATTGGTTGAAGACTTAGGAGATGCTGAACCTCCATGGAAAAGTCAAGACATAGAGCCTCCTTCCAAGATAGTTGCATTTGATGTTGAGGAGGGTGTACAACCTCCAAGGCATGTCATGATTAAGGACTTGGAAGAGGTCGATCAAGAGATGGAGACTAAAGAAGCAGAAGCACAACCTCCCATGCCCTTGGTAAGCAATGAAGAAGAGAAGATTGAATTGAAAGAAAGCTACCAAGAGGAAGAGGTCGAAATTGAAGAAGCTTACAAGGAGGTGGAAGTTGTCAAAGAGCACAAGGGAGTGGAGCTTGAAATTACCTTACCAAAGTTATTGGAAACCCCTCCCCCTAAGTTACCATCATCCTTCACAACATTCAAGTGGGTAAAATTCATATCCCTTCGCTTTCTAATTCCACTTGAATATGGGCTACTGGAGATGGATGGTCAACTTAGAGCTCTTTGTGGCATAAAGAGTAAGAGGAAGATGGACAGTAGTAAGAATAATGGTACGCCTCAGAGGAAGAGAATTCTTGAAATTGATGCTCTGAATGCCATATTGGCTCAGAACAAAGTGTTGACTCAGCAAGTCAACATGATTTCTCAAAGTCTGAATGGATGGCAAAATACATCCAACAGTACTAAAGAGGCATCTTCTGAAGAAGACGCTTATGATCCTGAAAACCCTGCAATGATAGAGGTAAATTACATGGGTGAACCTTATGGAAACACCTATAATTCATCATGGAGAAATCATCCGAATTTCTCATGAAAGGATCAACAAAAGCCTCAACAAGCCTTTAATAATGGTGGAAAAAATAGGCTCAACAATATCAAGCCTTATCCATCATCTTCTCAGCAACAGACAGAGAATTATGAACAGAATACCTCTAACTTAGCAAACTTAGTCTCTGATCTGTCTAAAGCCACTTTAAGTTTCATGAATGAAACAAGGTCCTCCATCAGAAATCTGGAGGCACAAGTGGGCCAGCTGAGTAAGAAAATCACTGAAACCCCTCCTAGTACTCTCCCAAGCAATACTAAAGAAAATCCAAAAAGAGAGTGCAAGGCCATTGATATAATCAATATGGCCGAATGCAAGGAGGATGGAGAGGATGTAAATCCCAATGAGGAAGATCTCATGGGACGTCTCTCAAGCAAGAAGGAGTTCTCTATTGAGGATCCAAAGGAATCTGAGGCTCATATAGAGACCATAGAGATTCCATTAAATTTCCTTCTGCCATTCATGAGCTCTGAAGATTATTCTTCCTCTGAAGAGGATGAAGATGTAACTGGAAAGCAAGTTGCTCAATATCTAGGAGTCATCATGAAGCTGAATGCCAAGTTATTTGGTAATGAGACTTGGAAAGGTGAACCTCCCTTGCTCATTAGTGAACTTGATACATAGGATCAGAAAACTTTACCTCAAAAGAAACAAGATCCTGGGAAATTCTTAATACCCTGTACCATAGGCACCATGACCTTTGAAAAAGCTCTGTATGACCTAGGGTCAGGCATAAATCTTATGCCACTCTCTGTAATGGAGAAGCTAGGGATCATTGAGGTACAACCTGCCTTATTCTCATTACAATTGGCAGACAAGTCAGTAAGACAAGCTTATGGATTAGTAGAGGACGTGTTGGTAAAGGTTAAAGGCCTTTACATTCCTGCTGATTTCATAATCTTAGACACTAGGAAGGAGAAGGATGAATGCATCATCCTTGGAAGACCTTTCCTAGCCACAGCAGAAGCTGTGATAGATGTTAACAGAGGAGAATCAGTCCTTCAATTAAATGGGGACTACCTTGTGTTTAAGGCACACGGCTATCTTTCTGTAACAAGGGAGAGTAAGCATGCAGAGCTTCTCTCAGTACAGAGTCAAACAGAGCCCCCACAATCAAACTCTAAGTTTGGTGTTGGGAGGCCACAACCAAACTCTAAGTTTGGTGTTGAATCCCCACAACCAAACTCTAAGTTTGGTGTTGAATCCCCACAACCAAACTCTAAGTTTGGTGTTGGGACTATACAACATTGACCTGATCACCTGTGAGGCTCCATGAGAGCCCACTGTCAAGCTATTGACATTAAAGAAGCACTTATTGGGAGGCAACCCAATTTTTATTTATCTAATTTTATTTTATTTATTTGTTCATTTATGTTTTATTAGGTTCATGATCATGTGGAGTCACGAAAAAAATATTAAAATTAAAAACAGAATAAAAAATAGCAGAAGAAAAATCACACCCTAGAGGAAGGACTTACTGGCGTTTAAACGCGAGTAAGGAGCATCTGGATGGCGTTCAACGCCAGAACAGAGCATGGATCTCGCGTTGAACGTCAGAAACAAGCAACATCCCGGCGTTCAAACGCCAGGAATGCACCTTGAGGAAAGCTGGCGCTGAATGCCAGAAACAAGCATGGAATTGGCGTTCAACGCCAGAAACATGTTGCACATGGGCGTTGAACGCCCAGAACATGCATCACTTTGGCGTTTAAACGCTAGAATTGCATGGAAAGACATTTTACATGCCTAATTGGTGCAGGGATGTAAATTCTTGACACCTTAGGATCTGTGGACCCCACAGAATCATCTCAGGATCTGTAGACCCCACAGGATCCCCACCTACCATATTCTCCCCTCTTCTCAACATTCATCTTCTCTTTCCAATAAACACTCTTCCCCAAAATCCTTCACCAATCACCTCAATCTCTCTTCCCAATCACCCCCTTCACCACTCACATCCATTTAATATTCCCCATAAACCCCACCTACCTTCAAAATTCAAATTTCTTTCCCACCCAAACCCACCCTAAATAGGCCGAACCTACTCCCTCTCCCCTCACTATATAAACCCCTCCATTCTTCTTCATTTTCAAACAACACAAACCTCTCTTCTCCTTCATGGCCGAATACACCTCTCCCCCTCTCCTCCATATTTTCTTCTTCTTCTTCTTCTCTTCTTTCATCTCTTGCTCGGGGGCGAGCAATATTCTAAGTTTGGTGTGGTAAAAGCATAGCTTTTTTTGTTTTTTCATAACCATTGATGGCACCTAAGGCCGAAGAATCCTCTAGAAAAGGGAAAGGGAAGACAAAAGCTTCCACCTCCGAGTCATGGGAGATGGAAAGATTCATCTCCAAAGCCCATCAAGATCACTTCTATGATGTTGTGGCCAACAAGAAGGTGATCCCCGAGGTCCCTTTCAAGCTCAAGAAAAATGAGTATCCGGAGATCCGACATGAGATCCAAAGAAGAGTTTGGGAAGTTCTAACCAACCCCATCCAACAAGTCGGAATCTTAATGGTTCAAGAGTTCTATGCCAATGCATGGATCACTAGGAACCATGATCAAAGTAAGAACCCGAACCCAAAGAATTATCTTACAATGGTTTGGGGAAATACTTAGATTTTAGTCCAAAAAATGTGAAGTTGGCGTTCAACTTGCCCATGATGCAAGGAGATGCACGCCCCTACACTAGAAGGGTCAACTTTAATCAAAGGTTAGACCTAGTCCTTATGGACATATGTGTGGAAGGAGCTCAATGGAAAAGAGACTCCAAAGGCAAGCCGATTCAACTAAGAAGACTGGACCTCAAGCCTATGGCTAGAGGATGGTTGGAGTTCATCTAACGCTCCCTCATCCCCACTAGCAACCAATCTGAAGTTACTGTGGATTGGGCCATCATGATTCATAGCATCATGAATGGAGAGGAAGTAGAAGTTCATGAAGTCATCTCTCATGAATTCTACAAAATAGCCGATAAGCCCTCTACTTTGGCAAGGCTAGCTTTTCCTCATCTTATTTGCCATTTATGTTACTCAGTTGGAGTTATCATAGAAGGAGACATCCTCATTGAGGAGGACAAGCCCATCACTAAGAAAAGGATGGAGCAAACAAGAGATCCCACTCATGGAACCCAAGAGACGCATGAGGAAGCTCATCACCAAGAAATCCCGGAGATGCCTCAAGGGATGCACTTTCCTCCCAACAACTTTTGGGAACAACTCAACACTTTCTTAGAAGATTTGAGTTACAATGTGGATCAATTAAGGGTGGAACATCAAGAGCACTCCATCATTCTCCATGAAATTAGAGAAGATCAAAGAGCAATGAGGGAGGAGCAACAAAGGCAAGGAAGGGACATAGAAGAGCTTAAGGACATCATTGGTCCTTCAAAAAGAAGACGCCACTAAGGTGGATTCATTTCTTGTTCTTATTTTTTTGTTTTTTTTTTTTATCTATGTTTTGTGTCTCTACTTCATGATCATTAGTATGTAGTAACTATGTCTTAAAGCTATGAATAAATTCCATAAATCCTTCACCTCTCTTAAATGAAAAATGTTTTTAATTCAAAAGAACAAGAAGTACATAAATTTTGAAAATTGTCCTTGAAATTAGTTTAATTATATTGAAGTGGTGACAATACTTTTTGTTTTCTGAATGAATGCTTAAACATTGCATAATTTTGATCTTGTTGTCTATGAATGTTAAAATTGTTAGCTCTTGAAAGAATGATGAACAAAGAGAAATGCTATTGATAATCTAAAAAATCATGAAAATTGATTTTTGAAGCAAGAAAAAGCAGTGAAAAAGCAAAATGTTGTGAAAAAAAAAAGTGGCGAAAAAAAAAATTTAGAAAAAGAAAAAGCAAGCAGAAAAATCCAATAGCCCTTAAAACCAAAAGGCAAGGGTAAAAAGGATCCAAGACTTTGAGCATCAATGGATAGGAGGGCCTAAGGAAATAAAATCCAGGCCTAAGCGGCTAAATCAAGCTGTCCCTAACCATGTACTTGTGGCATACAGGTCCAAGTGAAAAGCTTAAGACTGAGTGGTTAAAGTCGTGATCCAAAGCAAAAAGAGTGTGCTTAAGAGCTCTGGACACCTCTAACTGGGGACTTTAGCAAAGCTGAGTCACAATATGAAAAGGTTCACCCAATCATGTGTCTGTGGCATTTATGTATCCGGTGGTAATACTGGAAAACAAAATGCTTAGGGCCACGGCCAAGACTCATAATAGTAGCTGTGTTCAAGAATCAACAAACTTAACTAGGAGAATCAATAACACTATCTGAAATTCTAAGTTCCTATATATGCCAATCATTCTAAACTTCAAAGGAGAAAGTGAGATGTCAAAACTGTTCAGAAGCAAAAAGGTACAAGTCCCGCTCATTTAATTAAAATTAATATTCATTGATATTTTAGAATTTATAGTATATTCTCTTCTTTTCATCCTAATTTATTTTCAGTTGCTTGGGGACAAGCAACAATTTAAGTTTGGTGTTGTGATGGGCGGATAATTTATACGCTTTTTGGCATTGTTTTTAGGTAGTTTTTAGTATGATCTAGTTACTTTTAGGGATGTTTTCATTAGTTTTTATGCTAAATTTATATTTCTGGACTTTACTATGAGTTTGTGTGTTTTTCTGTGATTTCAGGTATTTTCTGGCTGAAATTGAGGGACCTGAGCAAAACTCTGATAGAAGGCTGACAAAGGACTGCTGATGCTGTTGGAATCTAACCTCCCTGCACTCAAAATGAATTTTTTAGAGCTACAGAACTCTAAATGGCGCGCTCTCAATGGCGTTGGAAAGTAGACATCCAGAGCTTTCCAGCAATATATAATAGTCCATACTTTATTCGTAATTAGATGATGTAAACTGGCGCTCAACGCCAGTTCCATGCTGCATCCTGGAGTCAAACGCCAAAAACACGTCACGAACCAGAGTTGAATGCCCAAAACACGTTAGAACTTGGCGTTCAACTCCAAGATAAGCCTCATCTCGTGTAAAGATCAAGCTCAACCCAAGCACACACCAAGTGGGCCCCGGAAGTGGATTTTTGCATCAATTACTTACTTCTGTAAACCCTAGTAGCTAGTCTAGTATAAATAGGATGTTTTACTATTGTATTAGACATCTTTGGTCTCAATTTTATTTTATTATTCATCTTAGGAGACTATTGATCACGTTTTGGGGGCTGGCCATTCGGCCATGCCTGGACCTTCATCACTTATGTATTTTCAACGGTGGAGTTTCTACACACCATAGATTAAGGGTGTGGAGTTCTGCTGTCCCTCGAGCTTTAATGCAAGTACTACTATTTTTTATTCAATTCGACTTATTCTTATTCTAAGATATTCGTTGCACTTCAACATGATGAATGTGATGATCTGTGACACTCATCATCATTCTCACTTATGAACGCGTGACTGACAACCACTTCCGTTCTACCTTAGACCGGGCGCATATCTCTTGGATTCCTTAATCAGAATCTTCGTGGTATAAGCTAGAATTGATGGCGGCATTCATGGGAATCCAAAACGTCTAACCTTGTCTGTGGTATTCCGAGTAGGATTCCGGGATTGAATGACTGTGACGAGCTTCAAACTCGCGATTGCTGGGCGTGATGACAAACGCAAAAAAATCAAGGGATTCTATTCCAACATGATCGAGAACCGACAGATGATTAGCCGTACTGTGACAGAGCATTTGGACCATTTTCACTGAGAGGATGGGATGTAGCCATTGACAACGGTGATGCCCTACATACAGCTTGCCATGGAAAGGAGTAAGAAGGATTGAAGGAAAGCAGTAGGAAAGCAGAGATTCAGAAGGCACAAGCAGCTCCATGCGCTTGTCTGAAATTCCCACCATTAATTTACATAAGTATCTCTATCCTATTTTATTCCTTCGCGTATACTATAATTTCTTAACACAGTTGAATCTGCCTGACTGAGATTTACAAGATGACCATAGCTTGCTTCATACCAACAATCTCTGTGGGATCGACTCTTACTCACGTAAGGTTTATTACTTGGACGACCCAGTACACTTGCTGGTTAGTTGTGCGGAGTTGTGACAAAGTGTGATTTAGGTTTGAGAGCACCAAGTCTTTGGAGCCATTGTTGATGATCACAATTTCGTCCACCAATGCTTAAGTAAACTAACTACAATTGCCCTATTTTCTACCAAACTTTCATCAACCCAGTTTCAGAGGCACCAAACATGGTAAACCCTGGTTATGATTCGACAAAACCTGGTTGCAGCCAGCAACATACACAACCAACCCAGCCAACCATGCCGAACACCCAAGCAACCTTCAACTTCCACACAGATGCCTTCACGTCTGCCTTCAAGGCTATGACTTTCCTTTTCAACCTTGCAACATGCGGATCTTCGCTTCCAACTTCTGGATCTGCCCAACGAAAAAACTGACATTCATCATTAACCTACATCAGCCCACCATACTCAGTACCCAGAAATAAAACTTTGGGATCAGCTGAGAATAACTGTTCATGAACTCACCTCATAGTAGACGCAGCCCCAAAATCGGCGACCTGGGTTTTCTTTGGTTCCGAAAACTCGCAACACTGGTCTCTCTCCATGCCCACAAAGAATCCCCCTCTTCTGCGCAGATCCCCTGCTTCGAGACGACCTTGAGCTCTCCGACGCCATTGCTGCGCTCGAACCCTATCCCTAGCAAACGTGTTATGCTTCTCTTTTGGGGGTGACATTTTTTATTTACAAAAAAAAAAACTTATTTTTCTATATCATTATGTAGGTAAACTACCGGTAACAACCTTAGGGGCAATTGTGTCAAAAAAATTTTGTAAATGGGGGGAAGGACGATTTTAATGTGTTTGTAAAGATTTAGGATGATTTTAATAAAAAAAACCTTTGGGACGAAATTGATTTCGACCCCAGATCTTAGGGACGAAAAAAGTACTTATCCCTAATAATTATATGATAATTGAGAATATTAAATGAGATTTGAGAATAATTAGTTATTCTATAAATTTGGATGAGATCCTAACTGATTCTTTTTCAAATTGAGTTATGATATGATTCATAAATTTGAATGATTCAGATTTAGAATTTCAAGATATGATTTAAATTTGAATAGAGAATCAAATTTAAAATTAATAACAATTTCATACTATATATATGTATGCTAAGAGTAGAGAAAAGCGTGAGAGTAAAACACAAGAATTTTATTCCTTTACCTCTACACACATAAACGTATGTGAGCCTAATTCTTGGAAAAGAATCTTATGGCGTGCAAAGAGTTGCAAGAAGTTTTCTCAATTTAGATCAAATGTTCATTGGTCAAAGAGTTGACAGCAAAGATTGGTCTCGGTGTGGATACGCATAGCGCCTTCGTACCATTGAAGGAGAAAAAGATTTTTACTAGCGTATTCAGGTATTTAAATCTGATCTAATATATATTTATTATTAGAATAAAGTTTAAGCATAAAATAGATCTTTATGATTACTTTCTTTTCTTTCGTTGCGTGTTATGAATACATAGTAATCTTTCACTAGGTTAGGTAATTATATTGTTGAATGCATTATATTAACAAAGAAAAAATGCAGGCTAGGTCGCTGTAATTCCACGCATGAACATGATTCCCAATAACTAGACAACTTCAGTTAGGTTTTAAAGGAGACCATTTTTATTAGGTGTTTCATTTGCTATGACTATTATATGTTGAACTCTATTTACCAAAATCTGTTTTTACATATGGGCAATCAAAGATGATGGTTAAGATTATTAATTGAATGATTACTCTTCAATGTCAATAGATTCAACTATCAAGGTCGTGTGCAGGGAAGTCTTCGAAAACCTTGGTCCATTATATTACAAGTCCTTATTTCATGTACAAATTTAGTACGAAAACGTAATGTTTCTCGAAATCAAGTAGGACTCCGCCCGTAACACAATGGACAGATTCAAGATATATTTCTGTAAGTAAAAAGGGTTTGAATAGATATTGATTGTGTTTGAAATTTTATTAATCAAATTGATTCGTATGCGTATGCGTATGCAGGCTTTTTAATTTTCCATAACTTTCTATGCCGTGAATGGATTGATACACAGCAAGCTTTCACACTTATCCTTTCTAGGACTGACATGGAACGAAATACGATATGAAATACACTAACACACAAATTTTAAAATTTTATAAGACGCGAGATACGTATATATATAAAATATAAACTATTCTTTAGATAACTTGTAATAATATTTTGATATTTTATTGAAATTAAAACATAAATTAATTTTTTAATTTTTTTAATGTTTTAATTTAATTATATAAAATATTTGTTGTTTTAACGAATAATAATCTATACTATTTTTAATTGAACGAATATATCAATAAATATCCAACCCGTACACACGATAACTTAATGATATAATTTATAGTTTTTAATTGAATGGTTCTATTACTCTCTTCGTTGTATTCTTTTGCGTATTATTTAGCAAATAATTTTTCTTATAAAACGATTATATGTCACATTCCATTTTAAGATCATAAATTAATAACACACCATCTTCAACCTAACTCCCGAGTCTAATTACACGAATCCAATATTTAAGCTGTTCGAAATTATTATTATCCTTTAATCATAATTGGTTTTCATTCGCATCAGCATACCCGTGCGTTGCACGGGGTACTTCAATAGTAAAAAAGAAAAAAATAATTTTTTTGGTGAACAACGAAAAAAGAAGAAATGGTTTGATTTCCTCGTAAAGATATCTAATGATATGTCCCTTTTACTATCAACATCAATGTTGAAAAATGAAAATGCATAAAACATGCAACAACGAACGATAAACAATAAATCAAACATAACAATCATCTCCTGCCACAAAGCAAAAGGGGTTATCACTACTCGGTTGTTGCCACATGGTGCGCGTCTCTTAAATATATAAAGGGCCATCACTGAACACTTGCATTTCTCCTAAAAATAATAGAGAGCTCTAGAGAGAGGCCCTTTAACTTCGTTTATATGGTTTGCAAACCAGCTAAATCATTATTTATCTGACTGAAAGCCAGAGACATTGAGAATTTGTCAATTTGAGATAATGAGATCAGGTAGGGTGAACGAGGATCCAAATTTCGAAAAGTGAAAAATTAGACCATTGGTGAGCGAAATAGAAAGTAAATTTTAAAGAGGATAATCCAAAAGGACCTCTCTATAAACTACCAAAAACGGGTGAATGTTAAATAATATGGAAAAATGAGAAGCAAAAATAATATCAAAATTCCTCTTTGCCCACAATTTACTGCTCATCAAGAATTGTCCCCTTCTCGCTAACATAGATACCATCAAGGAACTTCCGAATATCTTTGTTTTTGACATGGCATTTCTGTTGTAAACCAAAAAACACAAGGGGAAAAAACAGAATTACAATCTAAGCAAGGGCAAAAGATGAACAAAGTTAGGAGTCATAGAGGAAAAGAACTGAATACCTGGTTAATGAGGGCACAAGAGCGCGAAACAAGCTCAATGTCATTTCCATCCACGATCAACTCATCCTTGACCTTTTCAGATCGAACAACAGAAACTCCCTCAAGCATGTCCACTTTCCTCACCTGAGAGTATGGCAGCCAAAGACATTTCACTTTAATAACAACATCATAGCATATCCATTGCAAGATGCCTAGCTTTCTTCAACAGTACTACATAAAACAGCATTACCCAAAACATGTAATACCATTACTGACACTTGTGACCATGAGGTATAACAGAATAGCAGAATACACAGAATGCTGAAGAATAAACCAAAAAATGAAAAGACACCAACTTCAACGATAGTGTCAAAAGCATATCAGCAAGTGAAAATTTTTTGAAAGCATCCCCTGCCTTTGCCGGGGAAAGAGGGAAAGCATCACTAGAACTAATAAGCAATGTATAGTATAGTAATAGTAATATTGCTCCATTGAAAAGTAGTATGACTTGGCTAATGAGAGAGTGACATTTTGGTTAACATTTGAATAAAATTTAACCAATTCAAAAACAAACACTCCACCAGCAACTTGTTCATTGATTTAAAAACCTTTTAACACATTTGCAAAAGCAATTCACATACATACATTTCTTCACAACAAACAATACATTTTCACGCTTAATAATAATAAATCAAAAGCTTTGATAACAAACAAGCATCTAATATTCTCAACATTCACCCAAAGGCTTATTCCATAGAACAAAGACCTATCACAATTGATTAACTAACGAAAGTATCAAATAAACCCTGAAATTTTTGTATACCACAGTATCTTAAACCATGATCAAACATGGCAGTGTCATATGAAGAGAGTAATCCAAATTCCAGGCTATCAGCACCTATTATTTAATTATTTGTAGCTAAAAATCAGTCGCAAGTCTCACAACTCAAGTTTCTAAATTTTTGAAAAATTAAATCAAACGCATTGAATAAATAAAATGCACGACTTTATAAAACGACATTCATTCTGATATTCAGTGCTCTTAATGCTATCAATAAAATCCATAACTAACATAAATTACACTAACCGCAGGCGAAAAATCCACGTTCTAAAAAAGAAAAGAAACGAACCTTCTTCTCGCCAAGGAAGTTGCGAATCTCGATGGAGGTGTTGTTACTAGCGATGCTAGCATTGATCGGAAAGTGAGCATAGACGAACCTCATCTTGTAACGATAGCCCTTGGTGACGCCGGTGATGAGATTCTCGACGTGGCTGAGGGCGGTTCTGATGGCGGCGGAGGTCTTCCGTGAGCCAAACCAGGCGTCGATCTTCAGCTTCTTGTTTCCGTTCTCGTCCTTGATGAGCTGGAAATCAAGGTTGAGGTGCTTGAAATCGCGCACAAGCTTGCCACGTGGGCCTTCCACCTCGATCACTTTGGCGTGGACCTTGATGCTCACCCCGTCGGGAATGTTCATCGTTTCCGATGACAAAATCGTCTTCATTGTTTCTCTCCGTAGAGCGTAGGAGGGGGGAAAGGGTTACTGTTATTACGGTTAGGGTTTATAAAACCCTAATTTAGAGATGGTTGCTTATATATGAGGAACAGGAAGTGGAAGAGAAAGAGGGAGGGAAGGTCTGAGAGCAGAAGGACGAGGCTATTGGGCTGTTTAGTAGTCGGGCTTCAGCTTTTTGTGACAAGTTTAATTATCCTTTTTAAAAATCACAAAAGAAACACAAGAATTGAAAAAACAATGGACAGTTGGTCTGCTCTGTTGTGGTTATTAGTTTATTAGTCTTTTTAAATAAATCTCCAGAGTTTAAATTTTTTGTGTGCAGATTGTAATTATTGGTTAATAATAAATTTTTAAATAAAACTAGTGTATGTTCCCGTACCTTGTACGGGATAATACATAAAATTATATTAAAAATTTTATTAAAAAATTAAATAATATATAGTAATTATTATTATAAATATTTTATAAAGTTATAATTAAAATCCAACTCTCAAAATTTTTAATATTAAAATATTAAAAATAATTAGTATTTATCTTAATCAATTTGAGTTTATTAAGTGATTATCTCACTCGTCCGCTTAAACAACTATTAGGAGTTAGAATCTCGCCTTGTGTATATAGCAATCCATTGGCTAGCGATAAACCCTTAATAAAAGGAGTATCAATACGTGGTTAGACTTGACAGGAGTTTTCGAATACGCAGGTACCCGACCTGTCCATACCCGAATGAAAAGGGTAATAACTTGACCCGAGTCGGGGTAGATTTTGCTCAAGACAGGTATCGTCGGGTTTAGGGTGTACCCGCCCTGATTATATACATATAAACACTTTTTAGGAATTAGGATTTGTCTCGCATCACACATGATTCATAACTTCAGTCTATACTCTATAGCCATGCAAGATAAATTCAATCATCCTCACCTAAAATCCTCTTCTTCTCGACTTCTTCACAAAAAAACCGCATAACTCCTGTCATGTTGTTGCTAGTCCATCGTTGCTTACCTATTCACAACTTCCATCTTCCTTCACAGCCAGAGATGTACCCACGTTTAATATAGAGGGGGCATTTGCCCCCACAAATTTTTTTAAAAAAATTAATACTTATATGCATATATACCACTTATTATATTATATTTGTCTCAAAATAAAATATAAATAGTTCTTTTGTATTTTATGTTAAAAAATATTTTGTTAAACTTAACACATAATAATAATTATATTGTTAAATTTGATTTAGTATGAAAAATAAATAAATACACTCAAAAATTAGTGATAGTTAATTATATTATATTAGTTAATTAATTAATAATTAAATTAAAACTTAGTTTTCTAATTAAATACAACTTAAATTATTAGTAATTTTTTAAAAATTGTTTAAGATAAAAAATATATTATCTATCTATTAATATACTGTAATTGTTTTGGTTAAAAAATTTATTTATACTATAAAAATTATAATAAGTATATTTGACAACTAAGTAAAATAATTATTTAAAAATACATATAAAAAATAATATTTAATCATGTTAAAAATAAAAAAGTCCTTATAAATATTTTTTGTTATTTTAAATATTATATTATGCATATGAAATTATATTTTTATTATTTTAAATATTATAATAATGATTGTGTGTATATTTCTAGTTCTTATCAATATGTATTAGATAGTTCTAATTTTAAAATTTGAATATATCTAAACCAATTTAGATTGATCAAGTGATCGACTTAGTCGTCTGCTTAAATAAGTATTGAGGGTTCGAATTCTGTCTCGTATGTATAGCAACTCGTTGCCGACCAATTGTAGATTATTAAATGGAATTCAAATTCATGACAGATTAGTCCTTAACTTGTTGAATATCGTGGGAAGCAAAAAATATATCTATACCTAAATTTTATTATATTTTTGTCCCCATTACGTACTAAATTTTTCTGGGTCCGTCACTGTTCACAATTTATGTCATCATCGTTGCTCATCCTGTTACCGTCGTTGTTGAGCTCGTCGCCACCATTTTCATGCGAGTTCCTTTTCTCTAGGTAAATTTTTCCCCTCTCTCTTTCTCTCTCTCTCTCTCATTGTGAGTCCGTTAAGTTCTTCTATTCAAATATTGATATTTAAATTATAAAAATAATTGATTTTCATATTTTATAAAATATCATACTGACGGTAATTGTAAATATGACGCTACTTAGAATTAAATAAAGTAACATAGATAAAACAAATAAAAAAATAAAAAATAACTTAATCTTGTATAAAATTTACCTATAAAATTCTGTACCAAAAATGAATTTAATTTTAGTATATTAATAATATAAAATATTTTATATAATCATCCAATTCAATTAGATTTATCTATTTAGGTCATTACTAAAAATAAATTTAAGATACCAACATACAATTACTTTAAATTAAACAACAATTATCAATACTATATAAGGGACACACTATTCCACTAAGAATGATTGCCATAAGAAATAATTTTCCAATTTTCTATACTAATATTAGAAAGTTTATATAATAATATATAATAATATTATCATGATCAATACTATATGATATTAAAACAAAAAAAAATACCGTGCTAATATAATGTTATTAATATTATATAAATCATCTTTGTATTTATTTTTCTGTGCGTATATAATATTTAATTAACACATTAAGACGTATATAATATTTTGTTAATACATATATAATATAAAGTGATTTACAAATTATTATTAATTCGTATATAATGTATAATTAAATTTAATGAATTCAATTAGAATAAATATTAAATTATTTATTTTATTTTAGACTGTATAAATGAATAAATTAATTAACTAATATAACAAATTATAATTAATGTAGTAAATTTAATTAAGTAATATATATTATAATAAATTATATTAATATTTAAATATCTAATCAAATCAATTAGCTGATATAATTAAGTCATGGTAATAAATTGTATTGAATGAGTTAAAATAATTAAATCAGGAAACACTCTGCAGAGCATGCCACGTCAACTCCATCATTAAGTACAGATATCTGATTTTTATATAATAGAATATATTTAAATTTATAACTAATTAATCTTTAATTTATTAAATTAAAAAATTTTAAATAAAGTTTAAATCTTTAACATGTTAAATTGAGAAATGTTATAAAAAAAATCCAATTGTAAATTTAATTTCATCAGTTTGGTATAATTTAATTTTGTTTGAAGAATCGAACTAAAACAAACTGAATCAATTTGGATTGGCTTGATTTTGGATTTTATAATAAAGCTTTTGTAAAATATAAAAATGTTTAATTACTTTATTAGTTTCTATAGTTTTACGAAATTTTTAATTAGGTTCTTATATATATATTTTTTAATTGAATCCTTGCACCAATTTTTTTTAATTAGTCTCTATATATTTTTTTCTTTTATTTGGATTTCTGTATTATTTTTTTTTTAATTAAGTCTCTATACAATTAAACTTACTGTCAAGAGAGACCTAGTAAAAAATATATATATTTGATGTAGGAACTAAATTAAAAAATATATAAAAATTTAATTAAAAATTTTGCAAAATTATAAAAACCAATGAGATAATTAAACCATATAAAAATTTAACCTTTAACAGGAAATTTAGTAAAATTACACAAATGTACAACTATTTACCAGAAAGTATGCACACAAAAAATGCATTAGCATAATCATATTTTATTATATGTATATATATGTCATAAATATATAGTTAGTACTATAAATATAAAAAGCATTATGTATAAACAAAAGATAGCCACCAAATTAATCATATAGTATATTTATGTATATACATATTTTATTTCGTATATTTTTAATATGTATTTAATATTCTAATCGATCACTAATTTTTATGTATATAGTATAGTTGTATTTATATATAATCATATTCAGTTCAATATTTTGCATGATTTGGTTTCTAAATCCATCTGTTTAACAATGTACTACTGTCAAAACAAATAATGATCAAATTTTAAAATTTTTGTCACAAAAATTCGTGTCATGAAATTTTAAGTATTCTAAGAATTTAAAATATATGTTAGATAAATACACATAAATTCTCTTTTGTTAGATTTATAATACTATATAATAAAATATTAAGATGCCAATATTTTTTGTCTTGAGCTAATGTTTTACAATTTTTTTATTAAAAATATTGTTTAGCTAGCATTGTTCCCATAAAAACGAGCTTTATGCCCAGTAGTCCAGCACCAAAAGAAAATACAGAAAAAAAAAAAAAAACGAGCTTTGGCCTTTATTAGGTGAATAATTCCGTGGTTGTCATTTGTTTTTCTTGACCAATTGTGGTAAAAAACTAAAACTTACGGTTAGATCACGATTAAATATGATTTAACAGTGTGTGTTATGTTTTGCCAATTATAATCAATTTTCTTTTGTAATTAATGCTATATGAATTATGGCCCAATAAAATTTGTTATTTTAATAAAAAAAAAATTGTTGTATCCTAAATTTGACTCCCCCGCAAAGTTAAATTTCATAATTTTTGATTAATTAAATGCACAATTATCTTTCATCTCTTAAATTTCATATTTTATAATATTGCAAGCTTGTTTTTTTTATTAAATTTATGAGATATATCTTATCTCTCAACCTCTATTAAAAAACAATTTGAATTTCAATATCTAATGAAGTAGGTTTTTTATTAATTTAAAATCCTAAGTCATACTCTTAAAATTAATTTTGATAGATTTCTTACATCATCTCGTAAAATACCTAATTTTAATTCATTTGTCCGTGTAAAATTATGTAGATGACAACAATAATGTTGACCGATTCTACGGAAATTCGAAGAATCCATTGAAAAATATGATGAGATCTTCATGGATGCTAACTTGGCAAATGTAGAAATTGTTTCTTCAATGAAAGTGTTCATTTTGATTAATTGAATAAATCCTATAAGATTGATAGGTGGAAAGACATAGGAAATACTAAGTTATTGAATATTGTAGATGTTGATATAAAAAGTATTATTTCAGTTATTTAAGAGTGGTTTTTTATTTCTACAATGCATTTGCCAAGTTAAAAGGATTTAATAGTCGAAAAAATAAGACGCAAAAGCACAATGAGGTAATTGATCGACATAATTTTGTTTGTTGTCGCATAGGCTTCCGACGAAAAAAGACAGATAATATGCAGACCAAAAAAACAAGAGCCTAGAGCTAAAACTAGGTATGGCTGCAAGGCAAAGGTTCAGGTGTCATTACGTGTTAGTTATGAAGCACGGATACTTCGATGAGTTGCCGTATCCGCGCGTCGGACATATTTGAACACAACACTCACAGACACTCGTCTGACACGTGTGTCTGTTGTGTTCAACCGTGTCTTAATAAAAAATAAAAAATCTTCTCTGGACATGCATGGACACACCTAAATACCATCACGTATCCGAGTGTCCAGTCTTATTCTTAACATATATTTTTAAAATAAATTTAGATATAGTATATATTATTATTTATTAAAACAAAAAATATTTTAAATACTTGATATAATTAAAATAAGATATTAAAAATTTTAATTTATATTTTAATATCAATAAAATATCAAAATACTAGTATGATTTATCTAAAAAATATTTTATATTTTATATTTATGCGTGTCTCCATGTCATGTAAGATTTTAAAATTTGCGTGTCGGTGTGTCTCGTGTCGTGTGTGTCCCGTGTCCGTGTCAGTGTCCGTACATCATAGCGTGTTAGTGGTCGCTAGATTGTTTTAGAATTTTTTTTATTTGCACAATCAGGACCTTCTTTCTCCAATTGTTACTGCAATGCTTCCTGGCCAAAGAAAAATATCTGCTGCAGACATTGAGCAAATAAATATATTGAGGAAGGGTTGATTAGGCACTACATATATTTTTGCAGCACTCTCAAGCAAATCTGGTGGTCACCACAATATTTTCTTTTTGTCCAGGGACTTGTACAATCAAGTCGCACAGCAACATCGACGGTTGAAGGGTGTGCTAGTACAGCTTTTCAATTTATGAGGAAGATGAAGTCCATTGACCCAGTCATGGTTAGATATGATGTTGATAGGTTTCACTCAATAAAGAAATTATTTTGGTGTGATGGAATAAGCCAACTGATTATCAATTATTTGGTGATATATTGTCTTTTGACGCTACTTACAAAAAGAAAATAATATTATTGTCCACTTCTCATTTTTTTGGGTATTAATAACCATAACCGCACACTTGTCTTTGCTTCTGCTCTTGTGTGTGATGAGTCAGAGCACATACGTGTTTGGTTGTTGATGAGCGGATAATTTATACGCTTTTTAGCATTATTTTTATATAGCTTTTAGTATATTTTATTCACTTTTTAGTATATTTTTATTAGTTTTTAAGCAAAATTCATATTTCTGGACTTTACTATGAGTTTGTGTGTTTTTCTGTGATTTCAGGTATTTTCTGGCTGAAATTGAGGGACTTGAGCAAAAAACTGATTCAGAGGCTGAAAAAGGACTGCTGATGCTATTGGATTCTGACCTCCCTGCACTCGAAATGGAATTTTTAAAGCTACAGAAACCCAAATGGCGCGCTCTCAATCGCGTTGGAAAGTAGACATCCAGGGCTTTCTAGCAATATATAATAGTCCTTACTTTGCCCGAGTTTAGATGACGCAAGCTGGCGTTCAACGCCAGCTTTCTGCCCTATTCTAGCATTAAACGCCAGAAACAAGTTGCAAGCCAGAGTCAAACGCCAGAAATAAGTTACAAACTGATGTTCAACTCCAAGAGAAGTCTCTACACGTGAAAGCTTTAATACTCAGCCCAAGCACACACCAAGTGGGCCTGGAAGTAGATTTCTGCATCATTTACTTGTTTCTGTAACCCTAGTAACTAGTTTAGTATAAATAGAACTTTCTACTATTGTATTAGACATCTTTAGATCATTTTTGAGACTATCTTTGGATCACTTTTGATCTCTTGATCACGTTTTGGGGGCTGGCTATTCGGCCATGCCTACCCTCTTTTCACTTATGTATTTTCAACGATGGAGTTTCTACACACCATAGATTAAGGTGTGGAGCTCTATTGTTCCTCGAGTATTAATGCAAAGTACTATTGTTCTTCTATTCAATTCATGCTTATTCTTATTTTAAGATATTCATTCGCACACAAGAACATGATGAATGTGATGATTATGTGATGTAACACCCTAATATGCAAATCCTTATGCTCGAGTCATAAGTCAATGATATTACGGTGGTACGACTCACGGGTGGATTTTTTTAATATATAAATATAGGTAGTTTCGAAAGGAGTATTAATCGAGAAGCCTGAAAAGAGTAGAAACAAAATCGTGAAGACGTATCACTCACGTTTCGATAACGAAAATTTAAACTGTGAAGCCGAAAACGATATACGGACAAGGCATAAAGGAGATTGAGAGATAGATAACAGATAGATATATATATATAGCATAAATAATAGCCACTAGTCGCGACCCGCGAAGTTTAGGCCGGCTAGAGTACAATATGAAAGTAGTTGACAACAGTATATCCTAATCTCTCTCAAAGGAAACATAAGAGCCTCTATAGGCAAGTTACAAAAGAGTTCAATACATAATATAATTATTTCAACCAAAATGGCTGGGCATTGGGTGCAGCGCATCGACGCCCACGCGCACACCACGCGCGCGCGTGGATGGTGCCTTTTTGAAGAACGACGCGTACGCGCCAAGTGCGCCTACGCGTGGAGGGTCATTCTGCTAAAAATTTTCTAAGTTAAAAGCTGCAGAATTCACAGATTCAACCCCCAATCTTCCGACGGACATAACTTCCTCATTTTAAATCCTTTTTCACCCGTTCTTCGAACGGCAGGGACACCCCGGATCCAATTTCATTTCTAAACAGATTTGGTACAAAACAGAGATCCGTAGTCCAAGTTATGTCCCGTCAAAGTATGCCCAAAAACCATGTTTTTCATACAAAACCACAAGGTGCCCTTTTCAAAACAAGCCATTTTCAACCCTTTTTAAAATCAACCAAAACATGCTAGTTTCAACCCTTTTTGAAATCAATCAAAATATACCAAAATCAACATCAAGCCTCCTCAACTCATACATTAACACTTTACCACGATGCACAAAATCGCCATATAACCATTTTTACCCATCTCAAACAAATGGCTCATTTACAAACACATTAACATGTCATACATCTTTCCTCATCCCAATTTCCAGCAATACTATTTCCAATCAATCATCATTACACATAATCAATATTATACTCACTGTCACATAGTTTCACCCACAAATCAACCTTAATCATTTCTCAAGCATATGCCACAACATACATATCTCTTATGCATCATCATACCATCAAGGCATCAATAATCATGATCACATATACGACCACATAACATACCTCAACCAAAACCAAACATACCTCATCTATACAATTTCACCCAAAATTACCAATTTCCACACTTCATCTCCTCAAACCTCATTATTCAATAACCAACCCAATCATTCATATATTCATTATCTAAAATCCATCCAATCACTTGTGTCATCATACAATGCACACCTCAACTTACCTTCCTTACCTCTTACCGGCCTCCGGCCCAAAATTTACGGCCTCTGGCCCAATTTCACAATTTAAATGCATAAACCACAAATCAATACTCATTACCCAATACATCAAATTTTCAATACACCAAACATACAAGGCCATACAATTCTCAATCCAATCATTAATTTCACATTACATACCAACTATGCATATTAGCACCAACCATTTACACATTCCAAACTTAATCCTAGGGGCATCTAGCCTAGGAATTCTCATCACACCACACGGTACTTAAATGAAACTTAAACCGTACCTCTTGTAGCCAAACCAATTGAGCCACTTCTTTAGAAGTCTCTACCAACCATAGTCCCAAGCCTCACTAAAGTTCCTCAAGCAACACCAATCTCCCAATTGTGCACCAAGATCATCAAATGCACTAACATAACCAATATCACATACATACATCAACCTAGGGCTCATAAAAATGACAAATTACAAGGGTTTGAGCACTTCTTACCTCAGCCTATATGAAATAGGGGTAGAACCCACTTGGAATCCATGTTGGAGTATCCCTAAACACCCAAAATCACAAGATTTCAACACTAACTACCCAAAAACGTATAACAGTGGGAAATTTCGAAAACTGGGCAGAGATGAATGGAATACTCACCACAAAATTTAGATAGAATTGTAGAGAATGAAAAGAGCGACGCGTGGCCGCAAACGGCTCGTAAATCGGAGCTCCGTAGCTCAAGTTATGGTGATTTGAAGATCAAAGAGAGTTAGGTTTTCTCTCTTCTCTTCTCTCTCCTCTATTTCAGCGCCCCAACCTCTCTTTTAGGGTAAAATGAGCTGAAATGCTCATAATTAATGTTTATATATGTTGGGTCTTGGGCCCACTTAGGCCCAGTTCACTTATTTTTGTCCGTTGGCCCAATTTTGGGTCAAAACCTTTAAGATTAACGCTCTAAATCGCACTTCAAATATTTCTACCTCCCCTAATCATAATTCCTCATTTCTTAATCCTATTTACTCATAATCAATTTTTTTTAGCTGCAGTACCAGACAGGTCTCAGCCGGTACTGCCGGTCAAAATTTCACTGCGCGCTTTTACGCAGAAAACTATGTCTTCTGACTCGGAAAAATTCACTGAATCCAGATATCATATTTAAATCATCAAATTCCAATTGCCAAATCTTTCAACCATATTCGCTCCTACTTAACTCATTATTTAATTAATTTCGGTTAGACCGGGTATTACATTCTACCCCCCTAACAGAAATTTTCGTCCTCGAAAATTCCATCCATCACTACGAGTACGCGCACGTAGTGTGCCTTTATATCCAACGCATAACAGTTCCAAGGTCTTTTCACTCTGCACGCTTCCGTTGCCGTGCTCTGATTTCTCCATTCCTGAGGGTCTCGGTCGTTCGTTCAACGCTGACCAACAGCCTCGTTCCTTACTTTTATCGTCTCATCAACTCACACCCTATTAAATCTCAAATCATGTCATCAATAATATTGCCATCATCGTTAATCATAGCCATCATTCCATATCACTATAATCAATCAAAAATCATTCTCGAAACTATAACCAACACTCTCTCAAATTATTGGAAAATCTTGACAGTACCTCTCCTAAAAACTGGAGTCTACCACCCGTCACGGGTTTCCTCAAACCAATCTAAGTACCGCATCAGCATTGCAATTTAAAGGTTTCCAAACGATTCCTCTGAAACCGATCATTACAAATCTTGATCTAAATCCAAGGTCACCATGACCAAACATCAAAGTACTCATCTCTCGAACACGACAACTTGCACTCAATCATCATCTAAATCCGATTACGCATCAATGATAATTTCCTCATCCGTTTCAGAACCATCAAGGCTCACAGCCACAATTTAACTTGACCGACAATTCAAATCAACGTTTCCAAATCCATTATTTAGGACCATCCCTTATCTATTTAAATCAAAGGAACTAAAGTCACGGGTTCAATCCATTTCACCAAAAATCCAGAAATTAACCAACTATATAACAAACACAACACATCATTCTCAACAGAAAATTATTACATCTCAGGCATTTATCCATTTGTGTTAAGGCAAATCCTTACTCGGACCATCCGGTTTGCTTCTCAGTCTAATATTAAGATTGACATTCCCAGTTTTACTGTACATGCGGTATTATAAAATCACACACTGCCATTTAAGCTTGATTATTGCAATTACCTCAATCTTACTGCCGCAATCGGCCCGCATCCTAACTCTCTCCCTGTTGGCAATTTCTTGATACATGCCCTGGTAACCCGCACTTGTAACATACGCCTAACCCCAATCGGCATGGCCTATTTGGGTGATGACTTCCACACCTCTGACAGCTCAGAACATTAGAAGCAGCCGCTGCCGGTTTTCCCTTACCATTCCTTTGGGACTCCTCACTCGTCGCAAGGTCATTTCGCCTTTGAGGAAAACGTTGTGGGTATCCTCTTCTCTTAAACTCTTGACCCCTTGTTGGGTATTCTTGATTGTGCTCCCTGCGGTGGGACTCCCGACGGTCATTCTTTGCCTCAACAGCCTTCCTCACACATTCTTCAGCAATACGGCTCTTGTTCACAAGTTCAGAGAAGACCCTAATCTCCATCGGTCCAACAGAGCTCAGGATTTCACTTCGAAGTCCTCCCTCATACTTAATACACTTCCATTCCTCAAAGTCTCCCGGAGCTCCCTGACACATGCGGGAAAACCTGAATAGCTCCTCAAATTTGTCTGTATACTCAGATACGGACATAGCACCTTGCTTCAGCTGTAGTAACTCCAATTCCTTGGCTGTTCTGGCAGAATTCGGAAAGTACTTCTTATAGAATTCCACCTGGAAGGCATCCCAAGTGATAGGATCATTCCCCTGTTGCAGGAGACATCGAGCCCCTTGCCACCAATGTGATGCTTCCCCCGTGAGCAGATAGGTAGCAAATTCAACACGCTGCTCTTCAGGCACCAACTGCGCTTGCAGTGCTCGCTCCATGGCCCGAAACCAAGTATCAGCTTCAGTCGAATTGGTGGTTCCCTTGAACTTAGGTGGATTAACCTTTAAGAAAGTTGCCAGTGTCATCGGGCCCTGAGCTTCCCTTCTGCCATTGCCATTATTGTTTATCTGTTGCCCAAGAGCCTCCGCAGTGGCTTGCATAGCAGCAGCCATATTCTCCAACGTTGCCATAAGGTTTACCTGGTTATTCGGGTTGACTTCCGGTTCCTGCGTGCTAGTACGATCTCTCTCACGTCCCCGACCGGGTCCACGAGGCGCCATCTGGTTCCTATACACACCAAACAATCGATATCAAGTTGATCAGTCTCAATATCGGAAGTATAGTGCTTCAAAGTACCAAAGGTACACTCATGGACTTCATGCTAGATGTACCGGTTAGATACCCTAACTAGCACAGGCACAGACTCAGAGTATGCATTGAAGCATAAGCAGTTCCATCCCTCAGGCTCACGAGGACGAACTGCTCTGATACCATAATGTAACACCCTAATATGCAAATCCTTATGCTCGAGTCATAAGTCAATGATGGCTTTGCCGTGACCCGGCAATAACTCAGCCATCCGGCTCATGGTTCAATCCAGAACCAGCCATTTATCAATAAATATAGCCCTTCGGCTCATGGCATACACGGTACTTCTACCGTCATCCTCCATATCTCATTTAATCATCGTTGATCACCATTGATCATAACTTTTTCCTTTGCTTCACTCGCAAGTTACCACATCCCCTAGCTCCTTTCTCATTGCTAGGCATATCATAATGATCTAATACATGAGGGGTGAGATCGGAGGCTTAGAAGTATGAGATTTAGCTTTTAAAACTCAAAAATCAACTTTGGGATGAAAACAGGACCACGCGTACGCGTACTCCACGCGTACGCGTACTCCACGCGCACGCGTGGATGGTCACAAAGCTCATCGACGCGTATGCGTCATACACGCGGACGCGCGGATTGAAACACAGCCAGACGACGCGTAAGCGTTAGCCACGCGTACGCGTGGGTGCATTTGCGCCCCAGGCACAAAACTGGCACAACTCTGGCACAACTCTCGGGAAAATGGCTGGGCATTGGGTGCAGCGCATCGACGCGCACGCGCACACCACGCGCGCGCGTGGATGGTGCCTTTTTGAAGAACGACGCGTACGCGCCAAGTGCGCCTACGCGTGGAGGGTCATTCTGCTAAAAATTTTCTAAGTTAAAAGCTGCAGAATTCACAGATTCAACCCCCAATCTTCCGACGGACATAACTTCCTCATTTTAAATCCTTTTTCACCCGTTCTTCGAACGACAGGGACACCCCGGATCCAATTTCATTTCTAAACAGATTTGGTACAAAACAGAGATCCGTAGTCCAAGTTATGTCCCGTCAAAGTATGCCCAAAAACCATGTTTTCATACAAAACCACAAGGTGCCCTTTTCAAAACAAGCCATTTTCAACCCTTTTTAAAATCAACCAAAACATGCTAGTTTCAACCCTTTTTGAAATCAATCAAAATATACCAAAATCAACATCAAGCCTCCTCAACTCATACATTAACACTTTACCACGATGCACAAAACCGCCATATAACCATTTTTACCCATCTCAAACAAATGGCTCATTTACAAACACATTAACATGTCATACATCTTTCCTCATCCCAATTTCCAACAATACTATTTCCAATCAATCATCATTACACATAATCAATATTATACTCACTGTCACATAGTTTCACCCACAAATCAACCTTAATCATTTCTCAAGCATATGCCACAACATACATATCTCTTATGCATCATCATACCATCAAGGCATCAATAATCATGATCACATATACGACCACATAACATACCTCAACCAAAACCAAACATACCTCATCTATACAATTTCACCCAAAATTACCAATTTCCACACTTCATCTCCTCAAACCTCATTATTCAATAACCAACCCAATCATTCATATATTCATTATCTAAAATCCATCCAATCACTTGTGTCATCATACAATGCACACTTCAACTTACCTTCCTTACCTCTTACTGGCCTCCGGCCCAAAATTTACGGCCTTTGGCCCAATTTCACAATTTAAATGCATAAACCACAAATCAATACTCATTACCCAATACATCAAATTTTCAATACACCAAACATATAAGGCCATACAATTCTCAATCCAATCATTAATTTCACATTACATACCAACTATGCATATTAGCACCAACCATTTACACATTCCAAACTTAATCCTAGGGGCATCTAGCCTAGGAATTCTCATCACACCACACGGTACTTAAATGAAACTTAAACCGTACATCTTGTAGCCAAACCAATTGAGCCTCTTCTTTAGAAGTCTCCACCAACCTTAGTCCCAAGCCTCACTAAAGTTCCTCAAGCAACACCAATATCCCAATTGTGCACCAAGATCATCAAATGCACTAACATAACCAATATCACATACATACATCAACCTAGGGCTCATAAAAATGACAAATTACAAGGGTTTGAGCACTTCTTACCTCAGCCTATATGAAATAGGGGTAGAACCCACTTGGAATCCATGTTGGAGTATCCCTAAACACCCAAAATCACAAGATTTCAACACTAACTACCCAAAAACGTATAACAGTGGGAAATTTCGAAAACTGGGCAGAGATGAATAGAATAATCACCACAAAATTTAGATAGAATTGTAGAGAATGAAAAGAGCGACGCGTGGCCGCAAACGGCTCGTAAATCGGAGCTCCGTAGCTCAAGTTATGGTGATTTGAAGATCAAAGAGAGTTAGGTTTTCTCTCTTCTCTTCTCTCTCCTCTATTTCAGCGCCCCAACCTCTCTTTTAGGGTAAAATGAGCTGAAATGCTCATAACTAATGTTTATATATGTTGGGTCTTGGGCCCACTTAGGCCCAGTTCACTTATTTTTGTCCGTTGGCCCAATTTTGGGTCAAAACCTTTAAGATTAACGCTCTAAATCGCACTTCAAATATTTCTACCTCCCCTAATCATAATTCCTCATTTCTTAATCCTATTTACTCATAATCAATTTTTTTTAGCTGCAGTACCAGACAGGTCTCAGCCGGTACTGCCGGTCAAAATTTCACTGCGCGCTTTTACGCAGAAAACTATGTCTTCTGACTCGGAAAAATTCACTGAATCCAGATATCATATTTAAATCATCAAATTCCAATTGCCAAATCTTTCAACCATATTCGCTCCTACTTAACTCATTATTTAATTAATTTCGGTTAGACCGGGTATTACATGTGACACTCATCACCATTCTCACTTATGAACGCGTGATTGACAACCACTTCCGTTCTACATGGAAACAAGCTTGAATGTATATCTCTTGGGTTTCTAATCAACGATTCACATCGACTCCCTTCTGACAATGGGGCATCTGAATCTGAGATTAGAACCTTCGTGGTATAGGCTAGAATCCATTGATAGCATTCTTGAGATCCGGAAAGTCTAAACCTTGTCTGTGGTATTCCGAGTAGGATCTGGGATGGGATGACTGTGACGGGCTTCAAACTCGCGACTGTAGGGCATGGTGACAGACGCAAAAGGATAGTAAATCCTATTCCTACACGATCGAGAACCAACAGCTGATTAGCCATACGATATCTGTGCATGGTATTTTTCATCCGAGACGAATAATCCGACAGTTGATTAGCCGTACAGAAACCGTAGAGGACCATTTTCACTGAGTGGACGGAAGTAGCCATTGACAACAGTGACACCCAACATACAGCTTGCCATGGAAAGGAGTATGAAGGATTGGATGAAGACAGTAAGAAAGCAGAGATTCAGAAGGAATAACGCATCTCCATACGCGTATCTGAAATTCCCACCAATGAATTACATAAGTATCTCTATCTTTATTTTCTGTTTATTTATATTTTAATTATTAAAATTCCATAACCATTTAAATCCGCCTGATTGAGATTTACAAGATGACCATAGCTTGCTTCAAGCCGACAATCTCCGTGGGATCGACCCTTACTCACGTAAGGTTTATTACTTGAACGACCCAGTGCACTTGCTGGTTAGTTGTGCGAAGTTGTGAAAAAGTGTTGAGATTACAATTGTGCGTACCAAGTTTTTGGCACCATTGAGATCACAATTTCGTGCACCAAGTTTTTGGCGCTGTTGCCGGAGATTGTTCGAGTTTAGACAACTGTACGCGTGACATACGCCACGTGCAGAAAATGCAGAAAATGCTGATGGGTGATTTCTGGGCCCCATTTTAGCACCCAAGTTAGACGCGGATCCAGTGAAGCCAAGTGGTCCCCACGTTACAAGACGCGGAGTAGTTAGTTAATTCTGATTTAAATTCAAAATTTGATTTAAAAATAGGAAAATATATTATCTTAATTCTAGATATTAGATTTTAAATTAGGATTAGTTATAAAAAGGAGAGACTTCTCTTCTATTGAGGTTCCATTAGGGGGATTCCATTAGGGAATTCTATACAAATTTATATTTCGCATTTCATGAGCAACTAATCCTTCATTGTTAAGATTATGAGCTCTGTCTATTTGTATGGATTGATTCGTTTCATCTTTCTAATTTAATCCATGTTTTAATTTATATTTCAATAATTGTTTTCGTTCTTTATTTTATGAATTTGGGTGGAACGGAAGTATGACCCATGTTCTAATTGAGTTCTTGTAAAACTTAGAAAAGCTCTTTACTTGAACAACAGCTTGAAAACATATTATCCTAAATTTCTAATTGTTTGTATTTAACGGGATACGTGACATATAATCCCCTTATTTTTGGATAATTAGGATTTTTGTAGCATATAAACTGGAACTTGATCATCACCCTCTAATTGGAATTAATTGACCAAAAAATTGGCAGTTAATGAATTTTAGAGGAGAATAGGAAGGTCTAAGGAATTAGGGTCTAGTCACATATAGTTTGCCATGAATTAAATCTTGCATGATTAAATTAGTTAGTAAGAAAAGTTAATCCGAAAAAATAGATAACTCTGAAACCTTAACTGTTTTCTCTATATTTTATTCCCAACTTATTTATCTACCTGTCTTTAATATTCTTAATTTACTATTTAATGCTCTTTGAAATGCCAAACACTATTTTTTGTTTGTCTAACTAATCCTATCAAACACTATTGTTGCTTAATCCATCAATCCTTGTGGGATCCACCCTTACTCACGTAAGGTATTACTTGGTACGACCCGGTGCACTTGCCGGTTAGTTTGCTTGTTGTAAAATACCGCACTAGTCAGGCATAAACTTAATGCCACTCTCTATAATGGAGAAACTGGGAATCTTTGAGGTACAGGCTGCCAAATTCTCATTAGAGATGGCAGACAAATCCATGAAAAAGGCTTATGGACAGGTAGAGGACGTGCTAGTAAAGGTCAAAGGCCTTTACATCCCTGCTGATTTCATAATCTTAGACACTGGGAAGGATGAGGATGAATCCATCATCCTTGGAAGACCCTTCCTAGCCACAACAAAAGTTGTGATTGATGTGGACAGAGGAGAGCTGATCCTTCAATTGAATAAGGACTACCTTGTGTTTAAAACTCAAGGATCTTCCTCTGTAACCATGGAGAGGAAGCAAGAAAAGCTTCTCTCAGTGCAGAGTTAAATAAAGTCCCCACAGTCAAATTCTAAGTTTGGTGTTGGGAGGCCACAACCAAACTCTAAGTTTGGTATTGAACCCCCACATTCAAACTCTAAGTTTGGTGTTGGGAGGTCCGAACAAAGCTCTAAACATCTGTGAAGCTCCATGAGAGCTCACTGTCAAGCTATTGACATTAAAGAAGCGCTTATTAGGAGGCAACCCAATTTTTATTTATCTATGTTATTTCATTTTTTTAGGTTGATGATCATGTGGAGTCACAAAAACTACTGCAAAATTATAGAAAAATCAAAGCAGCATTAAAAACAGCACACACTGGAGGAGAAACTTACTGGTGTTTACATGCCAGTAAGGGTAGCAAAATAGGCGTTTACCGCCCAGTCTGGCACCATTCTGGGCGTTAAACGCCAGAAAGAAGTACCAGACTAGCGTTAAACACCAGAAAGAAGCAACAAACTGGCGTTAAACGCCAGAAACAGGTTGCAGCTTGGCGTTTAACGCCAGAAAAGGAATAAAAGCTGGCGTTTAACGCCAGAAACAAGTAGCAGTCTGGCGTTAAATGCCAGGATTGCACACTAAGGGCATTTACATGCCTAATTGGAGCAGGGATAACAAATCCTTGACCCCTCAGGATCTGTGGACCCCACAGGATCCCCACCTACCCCACCTCTCTCTCTCCCCCTCAAACATCTCTATAACACTCTACCCAAAGCACCACTCACCTATCAAATCCTATTCCTTTCCCTATATTCTCTTCACCAATCACCTCCATCATTCTTCCCTAAAAACCCCACCTACCTCACTTTTAAATTCAAACACTTTTCCCTCCCAAACCGACCCAATCCTATTCGGCCACTCTCCCTCTCTTCCCCTATAAATACACCTCTTCACTCCTTCATTTTCACACATCTTATACACTTTTCCCCTACTTGGCCGAACCACTTAACCACCTCCATCTCCTCCATCTCTTCTTCTTCTCCGCCCTTCTTTCTTCCTTTGCTCGAGGACGAGCAAACATTTTAAGTTTGGTGTGGTAAAAGCGTTGCTTTTTATTTTTCCATAACCATTTATGGCACCTAAGGCCAGAGAAACCTCTAGAAAGAGGAAAGGGAAGACAAAAGCTTCCACCTCCGAGTCATGGGAGATGGAGAGATTCATTTAAAAAGTCCATCAAGACCACTTCTATGAAGTTGTGGCCAAGAAGAAGGTGATCCCTGATGTCCCTTTCATGCTCAAGAAAAATGAGTATCTGGAGATCCGACATGAAATCTGAAGAAGGGGTTGGGAAGTTCTTACCAATCCCATTCAACAAGTCCGAATCTTAATGGTTCAAGAGTTCTATGCCAATGCATGGATCACTTGAAACCATGATCAAAGTATGAACCCGGATCCAAAGAATTGGCTTACAATGGTTCCAAAAAATTACTTAGATTTCAGTCTGGAAAATATAAGGTTGGCATTCCACTTGCCAATGATGCAAGAAAACGCACACCCATACACTAGAAGGGTCAACTTTAATAAAAGGTTGGACCAAGTCCCCATGGACATAGTGTGGAAGGAGCTCAATGGAAAAGAGACTCAAGAGGCAATCCAGTTCAATTGAGAAGACCGGACGTTAAGTTCGTAGCTAGAGGATGGTTGGAGTTCATCCAACGCTCCATCATTCCTACTAGCAACCGATCTGATGTGACTGTAGATCGGGCCATCATGATTCATAGTATCATACCTCTAGAACTCTACAAGGTGGCTAACAAGTCATCCACCTTGGCAAGGTTAGCCTTTCCTCATCTTATTTGTCACCTATGCAACTTAGCTGGGATAGACATAGAAGGAGACATCCTCATTGAAGAGGACAAGCCTATCACTAAGAAAAGGATGGAGCAAATAAGAGAGTCCACTCATGGACCTCAACAAGAGCATGAGGAATTTTCTCATCAAGAAATTCCTAAGATGCCTCAAGGGATGCATTTTTCTCCACACAACTATTGGGAGCAATTCAACACCTCTTTGGAAGGCTTGAGTTACAACATGGACCAACTAAGGGTGGAGCACCGAGAGCACTCCATCATTCTCCATGAAATTAGAGAAGATCAAAGAGCTATGAGGGAGGAGCAACAAAGGCAAGGAAGAGACATAGAGGAGCTAAAGAGCACCATTGGTTCTTCAAGAGGAAGATGCCACCCTTACTAAGGTGGACTCGTTCCTTAATCTCATTGTCTATTTATTTTTATATTTTTGGTTTTGAGCTTTATGTTTGGCTATGTTTTGTGTCTTTATTACATGATCATTAGTGTCTAGTGTATATGCCTTAAAGCTATGAATAATTCCATGAATCCTTCACCTCTCTTAAATAAAAAATATGCCTAATTACAAAAGAACAAGAAGTACTTAGATTTCAAATTTTATTTTGAAATTAGTTTAATTATTTTGATGTGGTGCCAATACTTTTTGTTTTCTGAATGAATGCTTGAACAGTGCATATTTTTTATAGTGAAGTTTATGAATGTTAAAATCATTGGCTCTTGAAAGAATGATGAACAAAGAGAAAAGTTATTGATGATCTGAAAAATCATGAAATTGATTCTTGAAGTAAGAAAAAACAGTGAAAAAAAAAGAAAAAAAGAAAAATGGCAAAAAAGAAAAAGAAAAAGAAAGAAAAAAAAGCAAGCAGAAAAAACCAATATCCCTTTAAACCAAAAGGCAAGGGTAAAAAGGATCCAAGACTTTGAGCATTAATGGATAGGAGGGCCTAAGGAAATAAAATCCAGGCCTAAGCGGCTAAATCAAGTTGTTCCTAACCATGTGCTTGTGGCATGAAGGTCCAAGTGAAAAGTTTGAGACTGAGTGGTTAAAGTTGTGATCCAAAGCAAAAAAAGTGTGCTTAAGAGCTATGGACACCTCTAACTGGGGACTTTAGCAAAGCTGAGTCACAACCTGAAAAGGTTCACCCAGTTATGTGTCTGTAGCATTTATGTATCCGGTGGTAATACTGGAAAACAAAGTGCTTAGGGCCACGACCAAGACTGATAAAGTAGTTGTGTTCAAGAATCAACATACTGAACTAGGAGAATCAATAACACCATCTAAAATTCTGAGTTCCTATAGATGCCAATCATTCTGAATTTCAAAGGATAAAGTGAGATGCCAAAACTGTTCAGAAGCAAAAAGCTACTAGCCCCGCTCATCTAATTGGGACTAAGTTTCATTGATACTGTGAGATTCATTGTATATTCTCTTCTTTTTATCCTATTTTGTTTTCAGTTGCTTGGGGACAAGTAACAATTTAAGTTTGGTGTTGTGATGAGCGGATAATTTATACGCTTTTTGGCATTGTTTTTATATAGTTATTAGTATGTTTTATTCACTTTTTAGTATATTTTTATTATTTTTAAGCAAAATTCACATTTCTAGATTTTACTATGATTTTGTGTGTTTTTTTGTGATTTCAGGTATTTTCTGGCTGAAATTGAGGGACCTAAGAAAAAATCTGATTCAGAAGCTGAAAAAGGACTGCTGATGCTGTTGGATTCTGACCTCCCTGCACTCGAAATAGAATTTTTGGAGCTACAGAAACCCAAATATCGCACTCTCAATTTTGTTGGAAAGTAGACATCTAGGGCTTTCCAGCAATATATAATAGTCCATACTTTTTTCGAGTTTAGACGATGCAAACTGGCGTTCAACGCCAGCTTTCTGCCCTATTCTGGCGTTAAACGCCAGAAACAAGTTGCAAGCCAGAGTCAAATGCCAGAAACAAGTTACAAACTGGAGTTTAACTCCAAGAGAAGTCTCTACACATGAAAGCTTCAATTCTCAACCCAAGCACATACCAAGTGGGCCCGGAAGTGAATTTCTGCATCATTTACTTGTTTTTGTAATCCTAGTAACTAGTTTAGTATAAATAGAACTTTTTACTATTGTATTAGACATCTTTAGATCATTTTTGAGACTATCTTTGGATCATTTTTGATCTCTTGATCACGTTTTGGGGCTGGCCATTCGGCCATGCCTACCCTCTTTTCACTTATGTATTTTCAACGGTAGAGTTTCTACACACCATAGATTAAGGTGTGGAGCTCTGCTATTCCTCGAGTATTAATGCAAAGTACTATTGTTCTTCTATTCAATTCATGCTTATTCTTATTCTAAGATATTCATTCGCACACAAGAACATGATGAATGTGATGATTATGTGACACTCATCACCATTCTCACTTATGAACGTGTGATTGACAACCACTTTCATTCTACATGGAAACAAGCTTGAATGTATATCTCTTGGGTTTCTAATCAACGATTCACATCAACTCCCCTCTGACAATGGGCATCTGAATCTGAGATTAGAACCTTCGTGGTATAGGCTAGAATGTATTGGCAGCATTCTTGATATCCGGAAAGTCTAAACCTTGTCTGTGGTATTCCGAGTAGGATCTGGGATGGGATGACTGTGACAAGGTTCAAACTTGCGACTGTAGGGTGTGGTGACAGATGCAAAAGGATAGTAAATCCTATTCCTACACGATCAAGAACCAACAGCTGATTAGCCATACGATATCTGTGCATGGTATTTACATCTGAGACGAGCAATCCGACAGTTGATTAGCCGTACAGAAACTGTAGAGGACCATTTTCACTGAGAGGACATGAAGTAGCCATTGAAAATGGTGACACCCAACATACAGCTTGCCATGGAAAGGAGTATGAAGGATTGGATAAAGACAGTAGGAAAGCAGAGATTCAGAAGGAATAACGCATCTCCATACGCTTATCTGAAATTCCCACAAATGAATTACATAAGTATCTCTATCTTTGTTTTCTGTTTATTTGTATTTTAATTATTAAAACTCCATAACTATTTGAATCTGCCTGACTGA
Source organism: Arachis hypogaea (assembly GCF_003086295.3). Lineage (NCBI taxonomy): Eukaryota > Viridiplantae > Streptophyta > Magnoliopsida > Fabales > Fabaceae > Arachis > Arachis hypogaea. The sequence goes on from NC_092042.1 coordinate 25,709,931, forward strand.
GATTTACAAGATGACCATAGCTTGCTTCAAGCCAACAATCTCCGTGGGATCGACCCTTACTCACGTAAGGTTTATTACTTGGACGACCCAGTGCACTTGCTGGTTAGTTGTGCGAAGTTGTGAAAAAGAGTTGAGATTACAATTGTGCATACCAAGTTGTTGGCGCCGTTGAGATCACAATTTCCTGCACCAGTTGTTAAAAGTTTTCTAGAAGCAATAAAGGTAAAAGCCCCAATTTCAGTTATCATAGATGGTGCCCTATCAATGAAATATGTAATAGAAAAAAATTAATACACATCATCGCCTATGTGCTTGGCACCTTATTCGTAATGCCACAAGTAATGTAGTTAATCCTAGGTTCACATCGCAGTTTAAGAAGTGCACACTTGGTGATTACGAAGTTCGTGTATTTCGTAGTAAATGGGATCGAATGGTTGAAAAGTTTCATGTGCAAGAAAAGCAATGGATAAATTGACATGTATGATAACCGACATAGTTGGACAATGACACATATCCGTGAAAAGTTCTTTGCTAAGTTTAGGACCACTTCTTGATGTGAGAATTTGCACTGAATTATTGCAAAATATGTCAAGTTTAGGTATAATTTAAAAGATTTTTTAGACCACTTTGATAGATGTGTTACCTATATTCATTTTAAGGATAGTCTAGCAGACTTTGAATGTGCATATGGAGTACCTATGATACAAACTCATTTATCGTCATTGAAAAAATCTGTAACTAATTTATACAAGAGAGGTATTTTTTCTATTTCTCTCTATTATTATAAGGTTTGATTCAATGAAAGTGTTAGATTGCATTGATGTTAGTTTTTATATGTTATACACGGTAGTTAAGTATGGTAGTCCTAATGATACATGACAAATATCTTTCTATGATTTACCAATAGAGTTTACCTGCTCCTGTATGAGGATGGAGTCATTTGACATTTCTTGCGAATATATTCTATCTATTTTAGTTAGACTTAACATTTGTGAATTGTCAAAATATTTTAGTGATTGATGGAATATAGATTGGTGGCCACACTGAAAGCTAATGATATTGTTAGTGCAGTTGCTTCTGGTAGTACAATTCTTGCCACTGATATAGTTTCCCGTGACCCCTCCATTTGTAGAAGGGCTAAGGATCGTATCAGACAATGATGTAGTATATGACAGAAGTTCGGACATAATAAAACTACATGTCCAGATTGGAATAAGTATGATAGGCACATAAACGACATAGCTAACTATAGATGATGATGCATATGAGACTATGTAGGATGAGGAATAAGATTTCATTTATGAGAAAGATGAAGGTAAAGATGATGTAAATTCTTGTTTTGAATCCAGCAGAGATCAAATGAGACATTCTTCAACTTTAATATTTTATTTACTAGCTACTTTGGGGTTCTTCATGTGTTCCTCATAAATTGTGTTATTTCAGGATATGAAGATAGATGACTCTAATGCTGAATTTGAAAATGAGGATGATGGAGCCAATGAAATTAATTAATCCTATATTACTTTTGTTGCATTTAATTTTTAAGGAAAAATATAGATAAACGATTTCTAACTAGCCAACTGTAATTAATACTTATTGATTTTATATTTTTTAAAAATAAAATTTAAATAATTATTAATTAATGACAATTTGAAAAATCAGGATTACTAATTAATGACAAGTTGGTTGGTAGTTGGCTGGTTGAAGGTTGGTTACCTAACAGAGTTCAATTTTTAATGTGTATTACTTGTTCTAAGTCAATTTACTTTTACTTTAACCTTTAATTTTTTTAAATATGGATATATTCTATTTAAATACACCAAAATGTGAAGAAGTAATCGTGTCTAATTTGGTGTGCATTGAATTTAAGTTCTAATTTTTAACTGTGTCTAATTAATTTTTTGTTGTTATTAGTTACCTATTTTAGGTTACGTCGATGAAAGATGAAAGCTGGAAATGAAAAGAAAATTTATGTTACCATGTGAGGGAGTTTTTCATCTTATCTTTTGTTTTAGTATTAGTGTTTTACAAGTCTGAACGCTAGGATCTTATATTACTCTTCATACAATAACAAGGATACTCAAATTCATGCACTAGTTATGTTATGTAGGTTACTTAATGGTAGACCATACAATGATAAAGTTAAGTTCTTTTAACTCCAATCCATTCATTAGTTATACTATGTATGTTAGTTGGTAGTAGATCATACATGTTTTTTTTATGTTAATAACATAGTGCTTTAAAGTCTTGTGCTCTCATTTTCTTATTTTTTTTAATAATGGGAAGATTTTTAACTATTACTTCGATTAGTTATTTGAAAAATTTTGATTTCTTTGTTTTTTATAGCAAGATTGCTATGTTGTATTAGTTTAATTCATGCTAAGCAGAGAAAATATTATAAAGTCATGTTTTCTTTTGTTTGTCTATGTAACTTTATAATATAAAAATCGAATAAAAAATCATTTAAATATAATTAAAATGGTTTAAATCATAACTATGTATAATTATCTTATCATGCAGATTATAACTAGATAGATGCGTATATGAGCAAAATAAATATTTTAGAACTCAAATTCTAATACCAAGTTAATAACTATAGAATATAAATATTTTTTAACTCAAATTCAAATATCTAATTAATTTTTTTCCACAACTATATTCCACCATTGATTTGTGTTTATTTGAATGTCTTACTTCTTTTCGTTGCTATCAGATAATACAAGCTTTAAGATTCTACTCATGCGGACTTTTTCATCCTTGAGCTACATATTCACCAAATTGGCACTTTAATAATACAATGATTATACGTTGAGCTAGACAACTCACTATGCTTACCACTCTGAAGACAAATAGGGGTGAAATGAGACTCTATATTCAGCCATTATATAATTCAACAAGCAAAATTTTTACTATGCCAAATTATTAAAGTTTGATTAAAACTTCAATGAAAAAATATGCATTAACAAGAGAAGCGAAAGTATACTAACAAGTGGTCTACCTTGATTCCAGTTGTGATAATCCATTTGCTCGAACTATATTCCATTTTTTAAAATGGGATAATGTTATTTAAAATAATCCTCTGATAATATTATTTAAACAAACACTTGTTCCTATAATCATGGCTGTATAAGACTCAATGGATCTTATTTTAGCATATCTTGACACTTGCTATATTGAGATGCTTACTATTACTTTTATGTCCTAAAGTCTTTTTTTCTCACCAAATTTTGATGAGGTTACCTTGTTTACGATTCTAAAGATCATAAGATATTAATGACCAACACTCCTTAATTGAAATATATACCTAAAATTTTAAAAATTATTTGATTTGAATATCATAAACACAACAAATGATATATATTTAAATTAGTTTTTTCACTAATTTTAAATATTTAAATTAGTTAAAGTCAATGAATTTTTTTTACCCATTTAATATTCTTATTGGGTTGCATAAAATCTTTTTCATAATCTCTAAGTCATCTAGTGTTTTATTTTTGAGGACATCCTCCTGGAATTTAAAAAATAATATATACTATAATACACACAAAATATGAGACTAGTCAATTCAAATTGTACTAAGTCCAGTTAATCATTTACACAATTGTACAACTTTTACGACACAACACTCATATTGAACTTAATATATGCTACATTGTTACATATATTTGGACTATTATGCTTAATTATTGAGATTACCGCAAATGATGGTGGTAAGCTCCATGGTGTCTTTTTGTTGTTACTCTATTCATATATTGTTCTAATGGCCATTAACACACCTACAGTTTTGAAGTATAATCTTTTATATTATTGTTTCGATGTGTGAATCACTAAAGAATTAATGAGTTATTGTTGTTAATTTATGAAATTTTAATCGTTAAATGCAAACCTCTTCTGAAATCTCATATCTTGGGCACATGCATGTTAGCTGCGCTCTAGAAATTCTGTAGCTTCCATGCTTAATGATCTTTATTTTTTGCAATGGAGTTCAGCAAATTGGATAAACAAATTTTAGTTCAATATTATCTTCATGTAAGGTTTCTCACTGAGATACTTAAAAAGCAACAACTTACTCCCTATAAGATGATGAACAGAAAATATATGCCTCAATTTTTTCATGCTCTTTTCTTAGATTCAAATCAGGGATCGGTCTGAAAATGCATGATAACCCTACTAACGATGCAAAATTGTGATTAACTTTTTTTCTTGATAGGATTGTCCTTTTCAATGTAGCATCTTGGGGATACAGTTGCATACTTAGTATTTAAACGAGGGTGTTGCGGTGGTTATTCTTTAGTGTTGTAGACGATAATTCGCATTTGTTTTACAATGGTGGGACAGTGCTTGAAGCATTTTTCATTTGAGTATATTTACTATATTTTTCCCATTCATCGACATTAGGAACGAAAGCATATTACAAGATAAAAAATGATATTTACAAATTAAAAAATGCATAACATGCAAAGTGTTATCGGTGTCTGGAATCTTGTCATGCTTCCTATTGTCATTAAATTTTTTTTAGAATTGATGTCAGAGGGCTTTTTTGGGTTGATTTAACCCTATGCAGTGGCTGAGACATGGTTGTAATCACGTGATTCTTCGGAGTTATCACTGTTAATTTTGGAGGTAGCATTGATGACAAGTCATCATATACCCATTTTTCAAGCTAATTTCATTTGTTTTGTTAGTCTTTATGCACTTTCTTGCTTCTTAAGTAAAGTGATTTGGAGTGAAAATGCACAACTTCTTTAAATCAAGCAACCACCATGAAATTAATGTTAATCCATGAGGTTTAAGCTAATTTTAATTGAATTTTAATTGATTTATAAGCCTCTTGAATTTAGTGATACTTTGAGTGGTTGTTTTGGTTTATTGTAGGTGAAGAAAAGAAAAAAAAGGAAAAGCGTGGCCTAAGAAAGTGTGGCCCAAGGAAAAGAAAGCGTGGTCAAAGAGAGAAGAAGTGTGGCACACAACATGAGGAAGGGCAAGCATTGCCCTCCACAAGGGCACACTGCCCTCTAGGAGGGCAACATAAGGGAACCAAGCAGAGAAGGCAACTCTGCCCTGCCCACTACAAGGGCAGAGCACAATTTTGTGCCTTGGAATCAAGAGGAATGAAATGTTGCCCTGCCCTCCACAAGGGCAGTATCGGGCTCACCAAGGGAGAAAATCAAAGGAAAATGTCTCCAAATGCTTGCCACAAGAGTTGAACACGGGACCATGAGGAAGCTAGGTACTAAGGTCCACTACCGTGCCAAGAAACCAAGGAAAATGACTTAGCGTGTGTCTCTGCCCGGATTCGAACACGGGACTGCATTTTGAAAACACTGCCCTGCCCTCCGCGAGGGCAGGGCAGCATATTGTTGGTGCACAACTCTGGCGCACCAAGAAGTGAATCTGGCGCACCACACACGACCCTGGCAGCACCAGCGCGCACCACACACAATCCTGGCAGCACCAAATTTTTCTGCCCTGCCCTCCGCGAAGGCAGGGCAGCATTCTGCGCACCAAGGCACGACCCTGGCAGCACCAGCGCGCATCACAGCTTGAATCTGGCAGCACCAAGCACGCACCGTGGCATTTCTGGCGCACCAATTTTTCCTGCCCTGCCCTCCGCGAGGGCAGGGCAGCATTTTGCGCACCAAGACTGCACCAAGCCGCACCAAGCCGCACCAAGCAAGCACCAACACGCACCAAATCCTGCCCTGCCCTCCACAAGGGCAGGGCAGCCTCCTGGAAGCAATCTTTCATGGGCCAAAAATTGAATTAAAAATCTAATTTAATTCATTTCTTCACCAAATCAAAAGCCCATCCAAATCCCAAAATCCAAGAATAGAAAGTGTATAAATAGGAGCTAGTTTGATGTAATTAGGACTTTTGACCATTTACCTTAGCTAGACTTTTGAATTTTACACTTTCCTTGAGTTTTGAATTTCTGGCAATTGTTCTTGAGAGACTTGACCGAGAGTTCAGAGGATTAAGGGAGAATTGACTGATCTCCTTCCTCATTCTTGCTCGGGCAATTCTACTCTTCTGTTTCTGAGTTTTGGGTGTGAGAAATTGAGGAAATTCTATCTCAATTCCCATTCAAACTCTCTTCAAATCTTTTTTTCTGCACAATTCAATTTTAATTCTGTTCTTTACTGCTTCTTCTTCAATTCCTTGTCAATTGCTTTGTGAACTTGGATCTGGGAAGGCAAATAGAGATCTAGGCTCTGCTACCTAGTCTCTTGAGACCTGAGGCCCCAATTTACTTTTGGTTCTTCTGTGAACCCTGCTGCACTTTAATTTCATTTTCTGTTGCATTTCAGTTTATACCAATTCATCTTCTACTTTTATTGATTGTTGCATTTTACTTTCTCTTTGTTTAGATTCTGCAATCCCAGTCCTCAATTCCCTTTTATATTCAAGCAATTTACATTCTTTGCCATTTAAGTTACTGCAATTTACATTTCTTGCACTTTAAGTTTCAGTCATTTAATTTCTTGTTCTTTAAGATTCAGTCTATTTTACTTTCCTATTCTCTAATTTACTGCAATTTCCCTTCTCCCTTTACATTTCAAGCAATTTAGCTTCTGTTAAATACAACCCACTCAACCAAAACCTGATTCGCTTGACTAAATCAACCACTAAACTAAAATTGCTCAATCCTTCAATCCCTGTGGGATCGACCTCACTCATGTGAGTTATTATTACTTGATGCGACCCGGTACACTTGCCGGTGAGTTTTGTGTTGGATCGTTTTCCACACATCAAGTTTTTGGCACCGTTGCCGGGGATTGAAATAGATTGACAATGATTAAGTGAAGTGGAGGTCTAGATTAAGCACTTTTTCTTTTCTGTTATTCTAATTCTTACTAACACACTAACTATTTGAATTTTTGCTTAAACTAACTAAAACTTCATTCTAGCCATAGATTGAAGTTTCATTGGCTTTCTGGGTTTGTGTGTTTATTGTTGTGTGTTTGTATGTCAGGTATAGGAAGATCTTCCCCTATCCTCTCTGAAATTGATCAAAGAACTCTTCGGAGAATAAGAAGAGCCGAAAGAGGGAAGAACATTATTGGAGAAGAAGAATCTGAGGAAGAATTTCAAGAAATGGAAGGAGATCCCAATCAACCAGGAGAAGGAGCCAACAATAATCAACAACAACGAAGAGTCTTGGCTTCATACACATTTGCAAATGCTAGACACTGTGGAAGTAGCATTCTTCCTCCTAATGTCAATGCAAACAATTTTGAACTAAAGCCACAACTCATCACTTTGGTTCAAAACAATTGTTCTTTTGGAGGAGGGCCTTTGGAGGATCCAAATCAACATTTGTCTACCTTCTTGAGAATCTGTGACACGGTGAAAACCAATGGTGTACCTCCTGATAGCTACAAATTGTTGCTCTTTCCATTCTCTCTCAGAGATAAAGCCACTCAATGGCTCGAGACCTTTCCAAAAGAAAGCATCAACACTTGGGATGACTTGGTGAGCAAGTTTCTTGCCAAATTTTATCCCCCTCAAAGAATCCTAAGGTTGAAGACTGAGGTTCAAACGTTCACTCAATTGGAGGCTGAGAACTTATATGAAGCATGGGAAAGATATAAGGCTCTGTTGAGGAAATGTCCACCAGAGATGTTCACTGAGTGGGACAAGTTGCAGAACTTCTATGAAGGACTCACTCTTAAAGCTCAAGAAGCACTTGATCACTCAGCTGGAGGCTCTTTGCAACTCATGAAGACCACAGAGGAAGCTCAAAACCTCATTGATATGGTGGCCAATAACCAATATTTCTTTGCTCATCAAAGACAACGCCAACCATCACAAAGAAGAGGAGTAATGGAGTTGGAAGGAGTGGATTCAATTCTGGCTCAGAACAAGATAATGCAGCAGCAGATTCAACAACAGTTTGAACAAATGGCCAAAAGAATTGATGGCTTGCAAGTTGCATCAGTGAGTGCCACAAGCCAACCACCAACTACTTGGGTGCAAAGTGAAGAAACTCAAGAGGAGCAACAGCAAGAGCAAGTCCAATACATGCACAACCAAAATCATGGAACAAATGAAGTCTATGGTGATACTTACAATCCATCTTGGAAGAACCATCCCAACCTCAGATGGGGAGATAACCATAATCAAAACCAACAACCATGGCAAAGAAACACAAGTCAGAACAATTGGAAAAACACAAACCACAACCCCCAGCCAAACACTAACCAAAATACATACAGAAAAACACAAAATAACTACCCCAACTCTAACCATTACCCACCCAATAACCACCCATCAAATCAAAACACCTATCATCATCCATCAACACCCCAAAACCAACCAATTTCACAAGAATCTCAAAGGATCACTAATCTAGAGCTGCTCATGGAAAAGATGATGAAGAACCAAGAATTAACAACAAAGAACCAAGAAGCCTCCATGAAGAACTTGGAAAGGCAAATTGGGCAAATCTCCAAACAGATTTCTGTTGAGAAGCCATCAAGTTCACTACCTAGTGACACTATTCCCAACCCAAAGGAAGAATGCAAAGTCGTGCAACTAAGAAGTGGAAAGGTGTTATTGGATGGTAACCAAGGAGCAACCAAGAACAATGATAATGAGCCAACAAAGAATGATGAAGCCATCAACAAGGACATGATGAGCAAAAATGTCCCAGAAAAACTTACAGAGGAAGACAACAAACCACAGAATTTGAAGAAAGGAAAGCAAATCATAGAAGAACCAAATCCAAAACAACATCAAGTGGAGAAGAGCTCAACACCACCACTACCATATCCACAGAGATTTCACAAAGATACAAAGGATCAGCATTTCCACAAATTTCTTGAGACTTTCAAGAAGTTGGAAATCAACATACCTTTAGCTGAAGCATTGGAGCAAATGCCTCTATATGCCAAGTTCTTAAAGGAGCTCATTAACAAGAAGAGGCAGTGGAATGAAAAGGAGACTGTAATGCTTAGTGAAGAATGCAGTGCACTCATTAAAAAGGGACTCCCTCCCAAGCTTGAAGACCCTGGAGGTTTCTTCTTACCCTGCACTATTGGAAACCTATTCATTAACAAGGGGATGTGTGATTTAGGAGCAAGCATAAATCTAATCCCATATTCTTTAGTGAAAAAGCTTGGCATAGAGGAGGTGAAACCAACACAGATGTCCTTGGAATTGGTGGACCAATCAGTAGTATATCCTAAAGGGCTGATTGAGAATCTTTTAGTTAAGGTTGACAAGTTCATCTATCCGGCAGATTTTGTGATCCTGGATTCTTCAGAAAATGGAAATGACTCCATAATACTTGGTCGACCATTTTTGGCCACTGCTAGAGCCATTGTGGATATAGAGCAGGGAGAGTTAACTCTCAGGATGCATGAGGAGAGCATCATCTTGAAAGTCTTTCCAGAATTACAAAGGGATGAAGAAACAAGCAAAACAAGTGGTGATCTCCTTCCAAAGCAAGCAACCGACAAGGCAGTAGAACAAACAAACAAGCAGATGCAAGAAGAAAAAGGAATTCAAAAGGAAGCAGGGGTGATAAACAAGAAGGAGGGTATCACAACCCAAGTCACTGTCAAGAAAGAAAAATCAACAAGAAAGAAAAAGATGAAGAGCAAGAATAAGGCTCACAAAGGGTGGAAGAACAAGAAAATTCCAACTGAGGGGTTTTCCAAAGGTGACAAAGTACAATTAGTATATCAACAGCTAGGAACAGAAGATTACTACACTGTCAACCAAATACTTTCTCTTGAGCATATGGAAATTGAACATCAAGGCACACAAAGAAGGCTGACAGTGAGAGGTGACAAGTTGAGACATCACCAACATCAACCACCCTAAAGGGAGTTCAATGTCAAGCTAGTGACAATAAAAGAGCGCTTGTTGGAAGGCAACCCAACCTGAGGTAGTTTTCTTTCATAGTTTTTTTAATAAAAATGTTGAATAATTGGTATGGATTGCAAGGAGCTAAGTTTGGTGTTGCACACCAAAACAATTTAAGGGAGAATGAAAGATTCTAAGTTTGGTGTTCCACCAAAAAAAAATATCATTTAAAAACACATTCTTACCTCTTGCATGATGCTAGCTCCAAGCAACCAAACACATTATTCAACTGTTTAATTGCTTTCTAGTTTTAAATTTCATTAACCTTTAGCAAGGACACAAGGTTTCACATATGGTTAGAATGGTTGCATAAGAGGCAGTGGCAAACAATTAAGTTTGGTGTTCCCACACCAAAGTAAATACAGGAGCCACACTATGCATACTAACCAAGTAATTAAGGGCTTGAGAAGCAAGCAACTTTGAGAATTATGCAGGACATGAGGCAACAATTGAAGACATTATGCATCTTAACTCAAAGAGAACACAACAGAAGGAAGAATCAAAGGGCTGCAACTTCAAAGGTTGTATCTACACTTGATCCTTGCTGCTGTGAAATGTTTTGAATCTGGAAACCATTGTATGTCTTGCTAAAGTGTTTATCTAGTTGCAAGTGAAATTGTTTGTTAAAAATGCTAAATCTGCACAATGCTTGTTATCCATCACTTAGCTTTAAGTTTTGTCTTGTTTCCCATATGCTTAAATAAAAGAGATTTGTTTGAATTGAAAAGTGAAATATCCAATGTTGCATAAGTAAGAATGGAAGTTAGTGGTGGTATATGTGTTTGATTAAATGCATAACTCATGAAATAATTGTTGCATAATATCATTCTCATTCAAATGTGAGTTAGCTTGCTGTTACAAAGACTCTTATCAATAATGAAAAAGCCCTTGGTAACGAAAATAGAAAGAAAAGGAAGAAGAAAAAGCCAAAATGGCAAGAAAAACAAAGAATAAAGGTTGGACACCAATAGCTTGGACCCTAGGACATATGCCTGTGGTGTTCTTGTACTAAGATATGCTTGGATGAGTAAATTCTAAGGGGTATTTTAAAACACGGTCACTTAGATCAACTGATTTGGGATGGCCAATTGAAAATCCACAATAAAGAGCAACTTAGATACAGAACATTTAGTTATCCAAAGAGATGCTGGGCATCAATGATCCTAGGAAAAATTAGTGAGCAATATGTCTGTGGTGGAAAGATGTTGAGCAAAAGAAAAGAAAATAAAGCCAAAGGCTAATACTGTAACATTTGACACCAAACCTCCAAAAGAATAATAAGCTTGTTAAGCATTGTAAGCCAAGAAAAGTTAGCAAGGGAGGAATTAAAAAGTGAGTCTTATAACAGCAAGTTTAGCAAGCCTTTGAGGAAAGATGTATATTATGTAACAGCAACAATAATTGAGTTATCATTGTCTGCATAAAGACTCTATAAATCAAGTTCTGCTATATGCCTAATAAGGATATGTGTTCTTTTCTTATTCATATCATTTACTCTTAGTTTTGATGCTTGCTTGGGGACAAGCAAGATTTAAGTTTGGTGTTGTGATGACAAGTCATCATATACCCATTTTTCAAGCTAATTTCATTTGTTTTGTTAGTCTTTATGCACTTTCTTGCTTCTTAAGTAAAGTGATTTGGAGTGAAAATGCACAACTTCTTTAAATCAAGCAACCACCATGAAATTAATGTTAATCCATGAGGTTTAAGCTAATTTTAATTGAATTTTAATTGATTTATAAGCCTCTTGAATTTAGTGATACTTTGAGTGGTTGTTTTGGTTTATTGTAGGTGAAGAAAAGAAAAAAAAGGAAAAGCGTGGCCTAAGGAAGTGTGGCCCAAGGAAAAGAAAGCGTGGTCAAAGAGAGAAGAAGTGTGGCACACAACATGAGGAAGGGCAAGCATTGCCCTCCACAAGGGCACACTGCCCTCTAGGAGGGCAACATAAGGGAACCAAGCAGAGAAGGCAACTCTGCCCTGCCCACTACAAGGGCAGAGCACAATTTTGTGCCTTGGAATCAAGAGGAATGAAATGTTGCCCTGCCCTCCACAAGGGCAGTATCGGGCTCACCAAGGGAGAAAATCAAAGGAAAATGTCTCCAAATGCTTGCCACAAGAGTTGAACACGGGACCATGAGGAAGCTAGGTACTAAGGTCCACTACCGTGCCAAGAAACCAAGGAAAATGACTTAGCGTGTGTCTCTGCCCGGATTCGAACACGGGACTGCATTTTGGAAACACTGCCCTGCCCTCCGCGAGGGCAGGGCAGCATTTTGTTGGTGCACAACTCTGGCGCACCAAGAAGTGAATCTGGCGCACCACACACGACCCTGGCAGCACCAGCGCGCACCACACACAATCCTGGCAGCACCAAATTTTTCTGCCCTGCCCTCCGCGAGGGCAGGGCAGCATTCTGCGCACCAAGGCATGACCCTGGCAGCACCAGCGCGCATCACAGCTTGAATCTGGCAGCACCAAGCACGCACCGTGGCATTTCTGGCGCACCAATTTTTCCTGCCCTGCCCTCGCGCATTTTGCGCACCAAGACTGCACCAAGCCGCACCAAGCCGCACCAAGCAAGCACCAACACGCACCAAATCCTGCCCTGCCCTCCACAAGGGCAGGGCAGCCTCCTGGAAGCAATCTTTCATGGGCCAAAAATTGAATTAAAAATCCAATTTAATTCATTTCTTCACCAAATCAAAAGCCCATCCAAATCCCAAAATCCAAGAATAGAAAGTGTATAAATAGGAGCTAGTTTGATGTAATTAGGACTTTTGACCACTTACCTTAGCTAGACTTTTGAATTTTACACTTTCCTTGAGTTTTGAATTTCTGGCAATTGTTCTTGAGAGACTTGACCGAGAGTTCAGAGGATTAAGGGAGAATTGACTGATCTCCTTCCTCATTCTTGCTCAGGCAATTCTACTCTTCTTTTTCTGGGTTTTGGGTGTGAGAAATTGAGGAAATTCTGTCTCAATTCCCATTCAAACTCTCTTCAAATCTTTTTTTCTGCACAATTCAATTTTAATTCTGTTCTTTACTGCTTCTTCTTCAATTCCTTGTCAATTGCTTTGTGAACTTGGATCTGGGAAGGCAAATAGAGATCTAGGCTCTGCTACCTAGTCTCTTGAGACCTGAGGCCCCAATTTACTTTTGGTTCTTCTGTGAACCCTGCTGCACTTTAATTTCATTTTCTGTTGCATTTCAGTTTATACCAATTCATCTTCTACTTTTATTGATTGTTGCATTTTACTTTCTCTTTGTTTAGATTTTGCAATCCCAGTCCTCAATTCCCTTTTATATTCAAGCAATTTACATTCTTTGCCATTTAAGTTACTGCAATTTACATTTCTTGCACTTTAAGTTTCAGTCATTTAATTTCTTGTTCTTTAAGATTCAGTCTATTTTACTTTCCTGTTCTCTAATTTACTGCAATTTCCCTTCTCCCTTTACATTTCAAGCAATTTAGCTTCTGTTAAATACAACCCACTCAACCAAAACCTGATTCGCTTGACTAAATCAACCACTAAACTAAAATTGCTCAATCCTTCAATCCCTGTGGGATCGACCTCACTCATGTGAGTTATTATTACTTGATGCGACCCGGTACACTTGCCGGTGAGTTTTGTGTTGGATCATTTTCCACACATCAAGCATATCAACTGTATCAACTTCAACAACTTCCTTTGAGTCCTCATCGACATCACTAAGTAAGGTAATCAGGTTTATTTTTTTATATGTGAGCTTAAAAATTTTTTCTATGCATTTAGTTTGATGGTAGATGCTGATTTTAGTTTTTCTTAGACCCTTTTAGTGGCACCTTTACTGAACACATCTAGATAAGGTGACCTCATTCTTTGTTTCTTCTCCCGCCTTCCTTTGTTTCCACTACTTGAGTTGCCATTGGCAAGAAAGATAGACTTGACATGAGCAATGGCATTTATCTACATATAATTTTTTAATGTCGCCAACCTTTTTTTGGAGTAGTCGTATCTCAGATAGCAAGATATCAATCAATGTGTTATTTTCCTCCATATTAAAAATGGCTGAAGCGATAATCCTTGTATTCTATTGCATACATGTTCTTTTGTGAGGGTGATTTGCTATTGAGGAGTGTATGTGTCTTCTTGACTTTAGCTACCTTATTTGTTTTCACATAGCTTCACACTATTCACCAAATTGGCAAAGCATATGTGTAGACACTAATGTCATACCACTTCCAATGAGTGTAACATAATTTTGTCTCTTTTGTGAGCCGTAGCAAATAGTATCGCATGCTCTCTTATTTAATGTGTCTGCTGCTATTGTACCTGTATACGAGTTGTCCAGACTGTATTGGCAAAGTTATGGACATATATGTGGTTTGGTTTGTCTTTACAATCATATTAATAGACTTCCACATAAATTTTTGAGTGAGTGATATGAATTTTTTTTTAAAAATCATGTCTTTCTTTAGAAATTTTGTTATGATAATTGTGGGCGATAGTGAAATTAAAGAATTTAAATGACTTAGAAAAGCTTATGTGGAAGTCTATAGACTAAGGTATCATTAGTTTAATTAATAGTAAACTTAGACGTTAGATGAAATTACATTAAAAATAAAATTTGTGCTTTAAAAGTGAAATAAACAATTTATGTTTATACTCTCTATCATGTTAATCTAATTTAATTTCTCAATTGAGAACAAAACACTTAAATGAGCACTATGATTTGTCGTGTTAAAATAATTGATATTATCATTCCATTAGAGTAATTAATATTATATATTTGAGAATATATTTAAATCTATTTTAAAGAAACAAATATGAGAATTTTGTTGTTGGAGTAATGGGTTAAAGAAATTTTTAAACAAGAGACTAGCTTTGCCTTTGTTTATCATTATGTAATCATATATTAGGAAAAGCACAACTCATGCATCCATCTCATGCATTTATCCTCCCAACTGCATTGTTCAATATCCATACATGATCATGCCTTGTTCAAAAATTTTTTGCACAATCCTATTTTGGTAGCAATATGAGTCCATACGACTTTTTATATCCTATATTGTTCCCTATATAACATATGTTACATGGTTCACTATTGTACACATAAGAAAAAACATATTACAGAAAAAACACTTCAATGGAATTCCTGAACTTGGAGGCCTCTTACAGCACCAGCTCTGTTTCACAAGTTTACGATAGGTAATAATATTAAGATCTCATCTTAAGTGTTTATTTTAATATAAGTTTTAATTTGTTGGGTCTATCTATGTTGACTTACCTAACTATATTGTTGATCTTATGCTTGTAGTGATGTTTTTTCCAAGGTTGAGAGCAACCATGACCATGCTATCCCGAAGAAAACAGTGGATGTTAAACATGCTGACAAAATCAATGGAGTAGACACTATAAGAAAAATATTGAGTACCGTCATATTTATCATCAAATTTAGCATCCCAGAGTAGCGGTGGATTTACAGCCAGTGAAGGCATCAAATTCGTCAAGTCAAATTATTGCTGGTGGATTTACGTTTCCGACGAAAAAATTACCGGTAATAATTGGAGGAAAACAAAAAAAATAGGCGCGTAAATTAGTATCGAATTTACCATTGGATGAATTCGCCGGTAAACTCACTTAGTAAAAATGCTACATTTTGGCGACCCGCAATGGTTTACCATCCAATTTTCTGATGGTAAATCCGATAGTAACTATGCCATAAATTTGAAGTGCAAAACCCTCTTCTCCTTCATTCGAATTTGTCTTTGTCTTTCTCTCTCTAACCCTCTCACCTTCTAATCTCTCTCTCTCTACCCTTTTCATCTCCTCGGCAGCCCCATCTTCTCTAGGAGCCACTCCTCGTCGTTTTTTCCGTCACTATTGTATATGCTAGATTCTGAACGAGTTGCTACCGCCACCGCCAACACCGTTGCTTCTTCCACCATCTATGCTGCTGCTTCTACCACCGTCTATGCCGCTTGTTCTTCTCAGCTCTGTTTCTATTCTTCAGGTAATGCTTTTGAACTTATGATTTTTTTAATTTTGAGTTGTTGATATAATTTATAAGGTTTGTTTTTTATTTTTCTACTTCTGATTATTGTTGATTATTTAGTTATGAATTTAGTATACTAAACTTGTTTGAACTTAGAGTTTTCTAATATTCTGAACTTACGATACTGAACTTGTTTAGTTTCAATTTTAATTAGAACATGTTTTGACTTGTGTTCCTTATTTAGTTCTAAACTTAGGGTACTAAGCCTGTTTTGAGCTTAGATTTTTCTAAAATTATGAATTTAGGGTACTAAACTTGTTTAGTTTCAATTTTAATTAAAACATGTTTGATTTTTGTTTTTTATTTTGTTTTGAACTTAGGGTACTGAACTTGTTTTGAACTTAGGATTTTCTAAAATTCTGAACTTAAGATACTGAACTTGTTTGTTTCAATTTTAATTAGAACATGTTCTAATTTGTATTCCTTATTTAGTTCTGATTTGTTCTGATTCTAATTAAAACATGTTTTGAATGTTATTGATTTGTTCTGAACTCGTTTTTATAATTTATAAGGTTGATTTTTTGTTTTGAATTTCTGATTATTGTTTATTTGTGTTGATTATTATTGATTTGTTCTCTTTATTTGGTTTTGATTAGAGACTCCGATAATAAGTCACATGAATTTTCAATATGTTTTAAAAGTGAAAATGACAGTAAATTAAAAAAAATCAAATATGAGATCATTTTAAATGACTTATGGATGACTTTTGATTTGTGTATAGATAAAATTATACATGTAATAATATATATTCCATATATTAGTTAGTCAAAATAAATCTTCCTAATCATGGGATCATGTTTCTTATCCCATATAAATTTCTCCTGCACAAAGTAATTCAACAACATTAGTTAGTCGAAATAAATACAGTTAAGATACAGTTAATTCAACAACATTGATTTCTTATCGTCCACTTCTGAAACCATCGCCTCTAGTCTCAGCAAGGATCTTCGTGTAGCTCGGCCATGGTTATCGTACATAGACTTAATTATATTGGAGATCTCCTGTGTACATACATTGTTGTTTGGTGCAAACCTATAAATGAAAAACTTAAGATTTACAAACACAAAAAAATACATAAAACTTAACATATTCAAAATATGTTGCGGATAAAAGACATTAAAATATTACTCGCCCTGTCATGCCATCAGGCCAAATCCTCCTCCATATGACGAGCAGTGGTGGAAGGGCATCCATTAGAGGATTTCGGTATCGCGGTCTCTGTCACTAGAGTTGGAAGAGGCATAGCAAAAGGAGCCACGTAGTTGGGATTTGGGACCATGATGAACAGCTGGTCCGATAGACCTGCCTATGACGTCACAAGGGTCGACGGGGTAGTCGGGGTAGAGGGCGATGACTAAAACGTCCCTGTGGTACCGGTTAAAACCTTTCCTCTACCACAATCACGAGACGACTCATGACACCTCTGCTACCTGTCGTCATGTCTGCAAAGAGAATATCAATTAACACTAATAAGCATATACAACACAAATTCTTCAACATTTTTATTATTTCAAAAAACTTTTGACATAACCTCCCTAAAATTGGACATATATCCACCTTTATAGTTCTCACAAATCCAATCAACCTCAATACACAACATCTGTCAAAACTCAACTAAATTCACCAAATCTAAAAATACTAATACACATATAAAAGACAACAACAATTTATGGTGAATTTGTATAAAAGTAAAGTTTTAAAGTGTGATATGTAGTGATTGAAAGTAAGTTCATAAACAAACCAATGTGGCATTATATCACTACATACCAAAAACTTAATTATTACAAGAGATATATTATCAAACACTTGACATTCAAAAACCTCAAACATATCAAATAGCAAAACCAAATATTCATTCAACTCTAATTGACAAGAAGTCAATATTAACAATATACTAGCTACAGTAATTCATAATATTTCCAGCAGAATATCCAAACAAACAATTTTAATCGATCAATTCATTCATAATTCCAAATACTTTTCAACAACTTGAAACCTAACACTTTAAATCTAACCTATCTTAATAACCTAAATCCTCTAAAATAAAAAATTATTCTAACTCGAGCATAATACTAATTAACAACTAAAACCTATAATAATACTAAGGATAACTAAAACAAAGATTGAATTTAATATTAAAATAAAGAAGAACCTGGAATGCAGGAGTAGTGAAGAGAATAGAGAAGGGGGCGGCAGTAGTAACGACGGCAGAAGCAACGACAGTAATAACGGTAGCAGCAACAACAGCAATGGTGGGAGAATGTTTGAGGGCCGGCATTGTTGGTGGTGGCTGCAGAGGTGGATGGCATGGTGAAAGGGAGAAAGGGTGCCAAAAAGGATGTCGAGGAAGAAGGTTAGAGAGAGAGTGGGCTGGAGAGGGTGAGGAGAGAGGAGGCGGCAAAAGTGAGCTGCAGAAGGGCTGATGAAGCGGTGGGTAGATGTTAGAGAAAGAGTTGGAGAAGAGAAGGCAAAGAGAGAGGAGGATTCAAAATGAAGGGGGAGAGGGTTCGCGCTTCGAATTTTATGGCTCGTTACTGTCAAATTTATTGGCGGATAAATATGGCGGTAATATTTTGTGGGTGACCAAAATATTGCGTCACACTAAATTGAGTTACTGTTAGATCTATCTGACGATAACTCCGATGGTAACGAATCTGTGCCAAGTTTTCTATTTTTCCTCTAATTATTTCCAGCGAATTTACTATCAGAATGGCGAATCCGATGGTAAATATTTGACACGATAAAATAGTTTCACTTTTCGCTTGTGAATTTGACAAAAAATTTGACGGTAACACACAACGCTAAATCCGATGGAAATCCGATGGTTCTCAACCATTTTCTTATAGTGATCCAAATGTTTAGATTTGCTTCAATTATTTTGGGATATCAATTGGGATTGGGAATTATTTTAGTATTTCTAAAACTAAAAAAAACGTCTCTCTTTATTTTGAGTCATTTGTCACATAAACTAGTTTTTTTCTTGTCAAATTAAAAGTTCCTATCATTAAGATTATCTTAGTTAGGTCTCTCTTTCTCCTTAATTTCTGAAGTGCAACTAGTTAAAGTAATCTAAGAGTGAAAAAAGATAAGAGGGGTGAGCTCAAAAGAGACAAAAAAGTCTAGATTAAGTGCAAACATGAGTGACCTAATCCGAAAGGTACACGTGAGAAGATTGTTGTGAGGTCCTCATTATTCTTTTTATAAGTTTCTAAATCAGATTCAATGACGACTGATGATGATAATAGTGATGATGAAAGAATCTCATATTATCTGAGAAAGGTTTTCAAGAGGTAAATCCCTGCCTTTCAAGAAAAGAATGATGTTAAAGCATATTTCAAATGGGAAAGAAAGGTAGAGTTGCATGTTGCATCCTGTTAGAGGAAAAAAGGTTAGATTGGTAGAAGCCAAATTTTCTGACGATGCTCATATTTGGTGGAATGAGTTCGAATGGTTTAGAGAAAAGTACAAAAATAGACTAATTTTTATCTAGGAGAAGATAAAAAAATCATGAGAAACCAGTTTGTGTCATTATCATACCAGAAGAAGTTTCTTAAAAAGTTTCATAGGTTGAAATAAGGATCAAAATCTGTAAAGAAATACCATAAGGAATTGTTGAATTTGATAAGCATGACTAACATTGAAAAGGGTTTTGAAGTTCTTATGGAAAATTTTTTTATTGGACTAAACAAAAATATTACAGATAAAATCAAACGTTACCATCATGCAACAATGGAGAATTTAGTCACTTTTACCACTCAGGTGAAAAAGCAACAATAACTTATAGCAACTTGACTTTATTCAGAGTCCAATTTTATGAGAGTTTCTAAAGAAGCAAAGTTTGATGATAAAACGAAATTAAAAAAGAATTTCAAAAAGAATTATATAAATCAACATAAGAAAAAGAGTTCTTTTAATCCTATCTTTAATTCTTCTTCAAAATTAGTTATGAAAAAATTTATTGAGTATGCTGTAAATAGATATGTGTGTTCGGAGGAACCAACAGAGCCAAATTTTTCAAAAGAATTCTTGGGGTGTGAGCAATTTAAAAAATAAGAGAGAGAAAAAAGAATTTGAGAGAAGAAGAAACTGAGAAAAAAAATGAGTATTGCTTAGTATTTTTATGTTAGATTTTTAAAGTTTTGCATAATTATTAATACATTTTAGAGCATTAATATGGATGAAAATAGAGAAATGTAACTAATTTCATTCTTTAGTGAGCAGTTATATGAAATATCTCTCAAGTATTCAACATATAACAAGGTATTGTATATTTTACATTTAATAGTTCAAGGGATCTTAAACAAAAGGCATGCAAAGTGAACTAAGTTGTTAGATTATTTTTCATATGTGATTAAACAAGATAATGAGAATGTGCTTGCTCATGAGTTATCCAAAATATATGATTTAATCACTACTCTTACTCCTAACTTGTTAGTATTTGATATTTGAAGAATGTGTATGTAACTAAATCTGATTTTTGCGCTATATATGTTGCTTGTGGGAATATCAATTTAAAGTGTCATAGTGTAATAAAAAAATTTCATATATGTTATCTACATATTTTTGTTGGCCACTTAGACGTAAAAATGTTGAAAAAATTTATTCTGATTGCATTGCATGTAAACAAGTTGAATCTCAAGCTTTGTTAATTATTAAATAGAATATATTTTTTTAAAAGTGATTAGAAAAAGAGAAGTATCCATACTGATATCAGAATGTATTATATAAACATATTTGATACTAAAATGATATTTTTTATAAGATAATATAATGAAAATGATATATATATATATATAGTAGTTTATTATTATTTAGAAAAACAAATTTTTACTCGTTATAGTACTTAGAGTTAAATACGATTTTGGTCCTTAAGGTATAGATCAAAAAGTTTTTTGTCCCAAACTTTTTTTTGCCTACAAAATTATCCATAAAGTTTAACTTGGTTTTAAAATCGTCTTTATCTTAGGGGCCAAAATCATACGGAGGTGGCGGCGGAAGCGAAGTCAAAGGTGGATCGTGGACAACTTCTTCTTTTTCTTTTCCTTTCTTTTTCCTTTTTTCTTCTTCCCTTCCTCTACGCATGAGCAGAAACACTCTATTCTCTCTTATTTTTTTATTTTATATTTTTTTATTATGGGTAATTTAGTCTAAAATTTTAATATTTAAGTAAAAAGAACGATTTTAAAACTTGGTTTTAAACCCTATGAACAAGTTTGTATACAAAAAAAGGTTAGGGACGAAAACAATTTTTGACCTATACCTTAAAGACCAAAATTATACATAGCGCAACCGGAAAGCTGGGTTAGACTCGTTGGTGACATGCTGTCAAAACGCAAACGATGTAGTATTTGGTGTGGTGCCAAAATGATGTAAAACAATGTCGTTTTATGCTCAAAACCTCCTTCTCTCAACGTTAACGCATTATCTTCCCCTCTCAAAACACAACACAAACACAACACAAGCAGAGGTCTCTTCTTTTCCATTGCCTTGATCTCTGGCATGGTGCAATTGCAGTTACCGGAGCAATTTTCATCGAGAACCCAGGCTCTGAAGGATTGGTTTCATCATCTGCATTAGATAGAGAGTTGTGAAGGCTGGTTTCTCTAAAACAGGTAAGCAAAAAAAGAGATAAATATGTGGTAAAGCTCTACTTTTTATATTTGTTGTTAATTTAATATTTTCAATGGGTGAATACGTTTTCTTCGAGTGTAATGTGTCGGTATGCATGCTTGTGTTTTGTGCTACTTGCTAGGTTTTGATCAGAACTAGGTTTCTTAGTGGTTAGGCCAATAGAGTTATAGACTGACTAGGGATTTTGTTAACATGGAAACTTGTTTTTTATGTCCTAGGGTTTACTGCATTTACAGTTGACAACAGGGTGTTATGTTTGAGTTATGGAGTTGATAATGTGGTTGAAGTTAGTGATTCTAATATAAAAAAAATTAAAATTACAAATGGGTGAGCATTTGATTACCATCATATTTCACCATGGAGGGTCATTTATCAAAGAGGTTGATAGAAGTATATATTACAATGGTGGAGAGGTTTCTGAGTTGTCGGGAGTTGATAGAGACACACTGGATGTCTTTTTTGTCCGAGACTACCACAAGAATATTGGTTATGACAAGGTAACTCAAATATGGTGGTTGGTGCCAAACAGGCCTTTGCAAAATGGTCTAAGGGCTATAACAGATGATAAGGAGCTCTTGGAGATGTGTTACCTTGCTCAGCAGAACAAGGGGGTTATTCATGTGTACTACAAACATGGAGTTTCGAAAACTCTGTATAGTGAGGAAGCAGAACTAGTGTCAACTAAAGGCAAGGAGCTAATGATGATACAAGACTTTATTCCCACCCCAAACCCCACCACCAATGTCATAGCCAAACCAATTCCCTTCACAACACCATCTACTCCAACTTCTAAACCAAATGACACCACTATTCCTACCCAAAAAACAGTCTCCATAACAAAGCCTATAGATAACTTGTCTTTAGAACTAAAACAAAAGATTTCACCTATTTCAATTTCTGTTGGTAAACTAGACTAACCAGAAAAAATACACTTCCAACCCACTATAACTCCTAGGTCTAAGCCCAATCCACCCCCAAAAACAAAGGCCCAACCAAGTAAAACCAAGCCCAAGAACCTACCAAAAAGAATGGCCCCACCCACTGTAAGTTTTAAATCATGGTCCAAATTGAAAGAAACCAAGAAGTCTGATGTACCAAAGAGAGGCTCTAAGAATGTAAAATTTGCAACACCATATAGAAGGAGGCCACTAATAAGAATAGCTACTACTGGAACTACTACAAGACCAATTGCTAAAGGAAAACAGCCCCAAACAGTATGTGTGGCATTGTCTAGCTCAGATGAGTCCTCAGATAGTCATGTCAGTGATGATAGTGAAGAGCATGAAACATATCGGCATGGTGGTGATGAGGTATCTAGTAAGAAAGACGTGGCTGTGGAGAGATCAGCAAGAAAGAAGACTAAGGTGAAACTAATAACCAGGACAGATAAGAAACTTACTAAACAAATGAGGGTTGTTATAGTTGAAGATAATGGTCTTGTGTGTGTGCTGACTCAGACTCTGAGGATAATAAACTTTTTGTTTGCACTAATTCCTAAGTTTGGCTCAATAAAAGCATACCATGATGCCCAAGATTAAGCTTATCAGGAATTTGATGGTGGAGACTCATGGCACTCGGAAGAAATGAAGACTCCTCCAAACTCTGAGGATGAGTTGGAGGAACTTGATTCAGATGAGGTCTTGCCTGTGTTCAGAGAAAGAGGAAGGTTTGGGGAGCTTAGGCTTGAGATTGGAATGACATTCACTACAAAGATGGAGTTCAAAGAGGATGTGCGTGAATGTTGTATACAAGAGGGTCGAAGGATTTAGTTTAAGAAGAATGATAATGTAAGGATGAGAGTTGTGTGTAAGGATAAGAGCTGTGGCTGGTTTGTGTATGCTTCTAATAATACTGAGAACAATTACTGGCAGATCAAGACGTTCATAGATAACTACACCTGTGCAAAGGAGACCAAAAACAAACTGGCTAAGAAGTGGCTTGCCTGTAAATTAGTGAAGAAGTTAAGAAAATTCCTAATCTAAGACACTGTGAGGCTGCATAGTATTTTAAGACAAAATGTGACTTAGATCTAAGCAAGTGTTCACT
This sequence comes from Arachis hypogaea, assembly GCF_003086295.3. Classification (NCBI taxonomy): domain Eukaryota; kingdom Viridiplantae; phylum Streptophyta; class Magnoliopsida; order Fabales; family Fabaceae; genus Arachis; species Arachis hypogaea. The sequence continues at coordinate 25,733,514 of NC_092042.1, forward strand.
GACTAGGGCTTTAGGAGATGCTAAAACTATTGTGTATGGTGAGGCTTCTGCCCAGTGTGGGATGGTGACAAATTATGGGCAGACACTGCTTAAGAGTAATCCAGGCTCCACTGTCACAGTTGGTGTTATACCTCAACCCAACCCTGATGATGATCCAATATTTGAGAAGATGTACATTTGTTTGGATGCGTGTAAAAAGGAATTTCTGGCTAGCTGTAAACCCCTTATAGATTTGGATGGAGCTTTTCTAAAGACCCAGCATGGTGGTCAGATCTTGTCTGCTATTGGACAAGATGCAAACAACCATATATATGTGATTACATATGCAATTGTCCCTGTTGAAAATACTAAAAACTGGAGGTGGTTCTTAGAATTGCTTCATCAAGACTTGGGGATTATAAGCAAAACAAGCTATATTTTATATCAGATATGCAGAAGGTATGTAGAAGAAATTCATTTGTTGTGTATAGCTAGTACCTGCTCTATTGATTGTATTTATTAATTGTTATATGACTGGTGTATGATCCAAGCCTATTGTGTGGAATTGGAGGGAAAGCATCATCTGACATTGTAATGGTTTTTGCTGTGTAATTAGTCTATTATTTGGTTGCTATAACTATTTGATAAGTGAGAAGCTATTCATTACATAGTAGTTGGACCATTGTTTATATAATAAACTACTATGTATGTAATGAACAACTGTTTACATAGTAGCTGGACTGCTAATTTAATAAGTTGCAGTGATTGAAAAGGGACCAATCTGATATCACTTATAAAAGTTTAGAGACCATTTTGGTGTCACTTATGAAAGTCAAGGGACCATATAGATGTCATTTATGTAAGTTAAGCCACTATTATGATGCTCCATAACAAGTGTCTGACCACTTTTTTGTTAAATTCAATTAGGGCCTTGTCCTTGCTGTTAAGGAGATTTTTTCAGATGTCCATCACAGATTCTATGTGTGGCATTTATGGAAGAACTTCAATAAGCAGTGGAAGGATCTCCAACTTAGAGGGTTGCCATGGAATTGTGCAAGGTGTACTAACTAAGATGGATTCCTTGAAATTATCAAAAAGTTTGAGAGGGTTAATAAAGATTCTTGGGAGTATTTGAATAAGTGGCCTAGGGACTCTTGGAGTCGGACTTTCTTCAGTAATGCACCTAAAATAGACAATATCTACAACAATGCTTATGAAGTCTTTAACTCTAGGATCAAAGAAGCTAGAGCCAAGCCTATTATTACACTCTTGGAAGAAGTCAGGATGTATGTAATGAAGTCCATCGCTAAGAACAAAGTCAAGCTTAATTCGAACAATGGGATTCTACCTCCTATATAGCGCAGCATGTTAGAAAAGATAAGGAATGAGTCAAAAAGTTGGGTCCCGATGTGGTCTAGTGACACAGAGTTTGAGAAATTCAAAGTTCGTGGCTGGCCAACTAACATGGTTGTGGATTTGAGAAAGTGGCTCTGTACATGTGATTTCTGGCAATTGAGTGGTAATATTCTTTTACTTGTTTATTGTTATCTTATTATTATTATTATCTGATATTATAGTTGGCTTATTATTGCTGTCTTTGTTGTTGTGTTAATGTTGTTTAAGGATGCCATGTGTGCATGCTTGTGCTGCATTAGCAAGGGATGGTAAAAGACCATATGAGTGTTGTTATCAGTGGTTGACAATGGAAGCATATAATAACACATATGTCTTTCATATCAATCCAATTCTAGGTCAAGCACTATCAAAAAAGTCACCATATAACAGACCACAAGCACCAAAGTTTAGAAAAAAGCCAGGTCCACTTAAGAAAAAAAGAAGAAAAGATGCAGATGAGGAACCAAGTGGGAGTAAGAAGCAGAGGACCAAGATGAAAAGAATTTATAAAAAAAGTCACTATTGTTATTGTGGTGAATCAGGATAGACAAAAAGAAACTGTGCAAAGAGAGCTGCTAATGAGGAGGTTGCTGCTAATGGTGGTGAAGGTGAGGCCAAATCTGCCCCAGATGGTAAAGGTCCGTGTTCATACCCTGGATCGAGCTATACGACCCGGGCTAATCGAAGACAGGTAACCGACCTCTTCAGGTTGGGTCAACACCGACATCTTCTCAAAGAGGTCAAACAAATCACCATAAGAGGCCCAAGAAGGCCCAAACGAAGGGACACAACCCAAATCTAAAGGTGGCCAAGCCTAAAGGAAGGATAAGGCGGTTCCCTTTAAAAGATAAGATAATATAACTATCTTATCTCAAAAGAAGATCACTCCACACTATTATAAATACACTGGAGCACCCAGGTATAACTCATACTCTGATTCTACAAAAAACCTGCCTAAAGCACGTGCTAACTTAAGCATTGGAGTCTCTTGTAGGTACCACCACCCTCTAGTGACAAAGGATCAGCAGCACCCCCAAGTCAAACAAGTCGGACGCAGCAGCTCCAACCACCACCGCAGATCTCATCCAAGATCGACCTATAGTTTTAGGTAACCCTCGAAACATTGGTGCCGTTGCCGGAGAACCTGGAAGTCATCCTATCATCATGGCGGACAACCTTGACAATGACCACGATTCCGATTTGGAGAATAGAATGCCGCTCAAGAATGCGGTCAGCACACCAAAAATACATCTCAACCAAACAAAGACAAGAATTCACCAAATGCAGATATCATGGAGGCTCTACAAGCTCAACAAGATCATCTCAAGCAGCTCGAAAAAGAGGCCGAGCACCAACGGAAAGCCAAGAAGGACCTTTGAAAAGAAACCAGGCGACGCCGAGAGTTGGAAGACAAGCTCCTAAAACTCGAAACTGACTTAAAGACCAAAACTATCCAGTTTAGTCACGATGATAGCCCCCACAAGGATCAAGATCCCTTCACCAAAGAAATCATGAAAGCTAAAGTACCGAAGGATTTTAAAGCTCCCGACATGACCCCATACAACGGTACCTCCAATCCAAGCCATCATCTCAGCAATTTCAGAAGCAGAATGTATCTCACTGATGCCTCAGACGCTATTCGATGCAAAGCCTTCCCGACTACCCTAACAAAGACAGTAATCAAGTGGTTCGACAGTTTGCCCCCTAGATCCATCACAAGTTTTGACGACCTAGCCAAAAAGTTTCTCGCCAGATTTTCTATCCAAAAGGATAAAGCCAAACATGCCCCAAGCCTATTAGGGATCAAGCAAGGAGACTGGGAGAGTCTTCGTAACTATATGAAAAATTTCAACAAAGCGTGTATGGACATACAAAGTTTGCAATGGAAGCAGCCATCATGGGTCTCATCAATGGCTTGCGAGAAGGACCTACGTCTTTAAACGAGGTACATGAGAGGGCACAAAAATACATTAACATGGAGGAGAACTCTCAACTAGGGGAGACCTCAAAACCTGGACTCTCCTACTCATCTCGAGATAAGGACAAATAGTCCAAGAAGAAAGAAGACCAACACGAAGAGAAGACTAAAAAATACTACAGTTATACCCCCCTTTCGGATATCTCTTGTAGACATTTTCTGAGAAATATGTCATACAGAGAAGATCCCACCACCTCACCCAATCAAAAGCAAAAAAGGGGGAGAAATAAGCGACAAACCAGAAAACCCTAAAAATAGCATCAAGACGCACATTACGGCAATGATTAGGCACAACGACACAAGAAAAGATCCAGACATTCCAAAATCCAAACAAGATCAAAACTTTTAAACACATACAACACAAGCATGCAGAAAAAAAGGCGAAGAAAGTAAAAAGAAAAGATTTGAGGGTATGTTAAAGCAAGTTAAAGCAAGTGATGAGAATAATCACGTTGTAAGTATAGTTTCTAAAACAACAGAAATCCTTTCATGCAAAAGTTTGGTTGTTACAAGTAACAAACCCCTAATAAAATTGATAACCGAAGTATTTAAACCTCAGGTCGTCTCTCAAGGAAATGCAGGAAAGTGTGCTTATAATTGGTTATGGAAAAGTATGTTTTGGGTTTTTGAAAAGTTTGAACAAGAGAAATAAATTGTAGGAATTAATAAATCAATAGCTAAGAAAACTCTTGGCAAGGTATAAAAATTAGAAGTCTTATCCTAGTTATCCTTATCAATTGTGATGAGAATTGCTCGTTGCTCCCACTTAGTCAACTCTAACTATGAAGGTAAGTCAAGTGGATAAATCAATATGAATCCTCAAGTCCTAGTCAATTCCCAAAGAAATACTAGAGTTAGTGGAATTCAAGTCAATTAGCAACTTCCAATTATCAATCAACAAAAGAGTTCGATAACTCAAGAGTCTCTAATTACTCAACCAAAGCCAAGAATATAGAAAGCTAAATAAAAATCATATATCTAAAATACCTCAAATTGCATTAAGAAAAGAAATCAAATCGAACATGGAAAAGTTCATAAATTAAATTCGGAAAATAAATAAAAGAAATATTGAACCTGGAAATTGAGAAGTAGAAATCTTAAAACCTAAGAGAGAGGAGAGAGCCTCTCTCTCTAAAAAATACATCTAAAACCTAAAATTATGTATATTAAAGTTGTTTGGATGAAGGGATGTATTCTCCCACTTTATAGTCTCTAATATGTGTTTTCTGGGGCGAGAACTGGGTCAAAAACAGCCCAGAAATCGCTGATTGCGAAATCTGCCACGCTGGTTTTTCGTCACTGCGACGCATCCGCGTGAAGCATGTATTTGCGTCACCTAACTGTATGGCCACTATGACAAATTATTATCATTTCGAAGCCCCGGATGTTAGCTTTACAACGCAACTAGAACTGCATCATTTGGACCTTTGTGGCTCAAGTTATGACCATTTGAGTGCAAAGAGGTTAGGCTGACAGCTTTGGCAATTCCTTCAGTTTCTTGTATTCCTTCCACTTTTGCATGCTTCCTTTCCATCCTATGAGCCATGCCTGCCCTGTAATCTCTGAAATCACTTAACACACATATCATGACATCGAATGGTAATAAGAGAAGGTTAATATTAGCAATTTAAAGGCCAAAGAAGCATAGCACAAAATCAGGAAGGAGAATGTAAAACCATGCAAATAGTATGAATAAGTGGGTAAAGAGTTGATAAAAACCACTCAATTGAGCACAAGATAAACCATGAAATAGTGGTTTATCAACCTTCCCACACTTAAACATTAGCATGTCCTCATGCTAAGCTCAAGAGAACTAAAAGAGTGAAGGGGAGTGGTAGAATGTATGAAATGCAACCTATCTATAAGAATGCAACTACATGCAAAAATGATTCTACCTACTTGGTAAAATAGTAAATAAATATTTCAAGAACAAATATGAACTGGATTTCACTAATTCAAATCACAAAATAAAGTACAAGTAAACTTGCAGAAGAAAATAGCTCATAAAAGCAGGGAACAATGAATCGAGCATCGAACCCTCACTAGAAGTGTATGCACTCTAATCGCTCAGGTATTTAAGGTTCGATCTCTCAATTATCTACTAATCTTGCTTTCTAAGAGTTGCTCTTCATCTAACAATCAATAAAGAATTAATGCACAGATACACATATCAAGAGGTCTTTTAAGGGTTGTAATGGGGTTAGGGTCAAGGTAGGATTGTATTTGGCCAATTGGACTAAAATTTGAATCCTTAATTAACCTAAACTTTTTCCACCTAACTTAAGACAATCCATGTAATCACAATTCAAGATCTAACTGCCCATTAACTATGTTTACCACATATTCATGCATCCCAAATTTAAGTACAACTCATATGCATTGATATTATTACTTAACTTGGGCCATTTTGTCCCCTTATTATTATTTTTTTCTCTTTTTTTATTTTTCTTTTCTTAATCTATTTTTTTCTTTCCTTTTTCAATGCATATGATTAAGGTATTGAATGCATAAACATGTTCTTAACATTCTTGTTCATATTTTCTCAAGAATACACAACACCCAATTCTCAAACCCAATATTGGTAAACCAATTTTTCCATACTTAATTTGTGAGCACTGTCACTAGTCTAAGCTAACCAAGGATTCAGATTAAAGACATTATTGTTTTTCACTTAGAGTTAGTGATGTGGTAACATAAAGAACAAATGAGATAAAATAGGCTCAAATTGGTTTGCAAAGGATAATGAAAGGGTAAGGCCATATGGGTATGTAAGCTGAGTGAAACAAGGCCTCAATCATATAAGTATATGCATACATTAAACCATGGAAATATAGAATTAAGTAAGATATAGATCACAATTTTAGAAAGAAAAACACACACCAAAAATAAAATATTGGTTGGTAAAATGCAACCAATCAAGTAGGCTCAAAATCTCACAGGTTTTGTGTGTTCGAGCACTAAACCATGTTCCAAAATAATATTTCTTCAAACAAGTTCAATAAAAATTTCAATTCAAATTAGTGAAATGCTATAAAATGTTTCTTGAAAAGAAAATGTCACTTCAACCAAGGAGTGGTAAAATATGCACAAAATCAAGCAAATATGCAATCAAACATGCAAATGCAACAATGAACTAACAAAGAAAAAAATAAAAATTGGTGTTGAGAAGAAAGTAACTAACCCACGGAGATCGGTATCAACCTCCCTACCCTTAAACATTACACTGTCCTTGGTGCATGCTAAGATGTACAAGTGGATGGGTGACTCCAACTGACGCTTTTCTCCGAAGATTGTGCAGATGGACTTGTTTGTCTCCCTATTTAGACGTCTTCCGGTTCTCTTCCCGGTGGCCATCGTGAAAGAAGAGAAAAGAGAAGAAAAGTAACCCAAAAACAAAGATAAGAAACAAATAAAATATGGTTGGGTTAATGCCAAATAATGAGGATCTCAAGTACATGGTAGCTACAGCATGCAATTGAAAAAATAATAGAAGCAAATGACATATCAATAGTGCAAACATTGTAACAAAGAGGAAGAGTGTTGATAATGAAAGACAGTATAAGTGCATATCAATGCAAAAGGAATACAGGTATCATAAAAGAATAGCATTGACTTATGAATAATAATACCCAATCAGAATAAAACAAGTCATGAAGCACCAAAAGAATACCAAAAAAGATACAACAGTTGAAAAAGAAAATTTAACACCAATGGAAAAGTAATAAATTTAGAAAAGAAAATAAAAATATGCACAAAATTAAAATGCAATGAATGAAAGTATGCAAATAAATTAAGTAAAATAGAATGAAAGTGAAGAATGAGAAGTGAAAGAAAGGAAGAAGAAGTAAGTAAGAAAGGAGGAAGGAAAAATTAGGATTGGGGAAGAAAAGATAAGATTTTTGGCACTGATCTGGATAAGATGTGCAGCGCAGGCGACGCGGACACGTAGAGTACGCGATCGCGTGGTGGGTGATAAGTTCAGGTGACGCGGATGCGTGAGTTATGTGCATGCGTGACCTGATTTGTGCTATTGGCGCGAGTGTAGCCTCGCGTACGCACAACTCTTTGTTCTAAACGCATATTGCCAAAATTCAGGGTGACGCGTGCGCGTGGGTGACGCGATCGCGTGAATGGCCATACTTTGAAAAATGATGCGGACGCGTGGGGCATGCGTTCGCGTGGTAGGACTTGTTCTTCTAGCACGATTCTAGCCCCACTCCATCATAACTCTTTGCCATACACCTTTTTACGTCGATTTTGCAGGTCACGCGTGCGCGTGGGTGACGTGCACGCGTGGAAGGCTGGATTCGCAAAGGACGCGGACGCGTAAGTGACGCATTCGCGTGGGCGTGTTTGTGTCTGAGGCACGCCTCCAGCCACGCTCCCGCGTGACTTTCTGTTTAATTCCCTTGTATCGCTAATTCTCATTTGACGCGGTCGCGTGACGCGTCGTTTGCGAATTTTTTTATGCAGTATGCAAAATGCAATGCTGATATGGATGTTATGAATAAGTCTAGGTTCAATAAAATAGAATAAAATAAAATAAAACTTAAAAACAAACAAAACGAAATACAAATTGAAATTGAAAAAGGAACGATCATACCATGGTGGATTGTCTCCTACCTAGCACTTTTAGTTAAAGTCCTTAAGTTGGACAATTGGTGAGCTCCCTGTTATGGTGGCTTGTGCTTGAATTCATCCAAAAATCTCCACCAATGTTTGGAATTCCAGTAGCCTCCAAGATCCCAAACTAGGCGCAGAAAGCCTTCAAGCAAGTTAAAGCAAGTGACAAGGCCCCAAGAGTATTGATTGCTAGACTGAATTTCGGGGTCCCAAATCTTGCTTTTGCACCCGTCTTCTTGTTGATCATCTTTGTTCCAACCGGGTGGTACGCAATTGAAATTCTCACTGAAGTGGCCAAAAAACATCCTAGACCTATTCACTTGAGCTATACACCAACCTTTGCGTTTAAACTTTGAGCACACAACCATGTTGAACCTTGCTTTACAACTCCAACCACTAACCATCTTCCTCTTACTCTTAATGTCACAAAGAGCTCTAAGCTGACCATCTGTCTCAAGTAAAGCATATTCAAGTGAGCTAATTAAGCTTAGAGATGAGAGATTTACCCACTTGAATGAAGGACTGGATGGTGATGGCTTTGGGGGAGAGGTCTCCAACAACTTTGGCAAGGTGATTTCCAGCTCCATTCCCTTGAGCTCTTCTTTGACAACTTCCACCTCTTTGCAAGCTTCTTCAATATCAACCTCTTCCTCTTGGTAGATTTCTTCCAATTCAATCTCTTCTTCATTGTTCACCAAGGGAATGGGAGGTTGTGCTTCTTCTTCTTCCATCTCTATGTAAAGTCCAATGGGAGAGGATTCAAATGTAGATAAGAATTCATCAATGATTAAATCTATCTCTTGATCATCCCCTTCAAAGTCTTCAACCATGATATGCCTTGGAGGTTGTACACCCTCCTCAACATCAATTTCAAATGTCTTTGAAGGAGGCTCTATAACTTGACTTTCCCATGGAGGTTCAGCATCTCCCAAGTCTTCAACCACTTCTTCCTCTTCAATAATTACAGCTTTGTTCAGTTGTTTTAATATAAAATCGTACTCATCCTTGATTATTTTCTTTCCATGACAACTCCTTTCAACTATTCTTTCATCTTCAAGGGTCTCTCCTATCTCTACATTTTGGCCATCCTCTTGCTCTAAGACAAAATTAGACTCCTCCTTGATGTCTTCCTTCACTAATTCTTCAATCACTCCTTCAACTTCAAGGGTCTCTACTACCTTCACCTTTAGGGCCTCCTCTAACTTCTTATGAAGTATGAATTCGCGAAGATGATCCCTACTCTCTTGTTCTATGTCAATAGCATAACTGGGATAATCTTGCTTTTGGATTGATGGATGTGGGTGCTCTTCCATGGAGGGTGGTGATAGGATAGAAAGATCATTATGTGGTTGAAAAGGAAGTGCACTAGAGTTTGAAGGTTGAATATTGGAGGTAGAGGGTTGGTTCATGCGGGATATAAGATTTTGGAGTGTAGAGGTGAGACCAATGATGTTAGAGATGAGTGTGTTGTTATCCAATGGAGGTTGGGGTGGATAAGAAGGTTCATTTGTTGGGAGAGAGGGCTCATAATACGGAGGTAGTTCTTCTTGATAAGGATATGGAGATGGTGAATATTGAGGTGGTGGTTCTGGGTGTGGCTCATATGATGGTTGGTGTGGTGGATAAGGATTAGGGTCATATGGAGGTGAATGGTGAAAAGGAGCTTGTGAGTATGGTGGTTCAAAGCTATGTTGAGGAGAGAGTTCATAGGCGTATATGGTGGTGGTTGTTGATAATCAAAAGAGCGCTCACCATAGCCATTATCTTGATATGCTTCTTGGAATGGCTCTTGGTCATAGTATGTTGGTGGAGGCTGTTGCCAAGAGGGTTGATCAAATCCCTATGGCTCCTCTCACCTTTGATTCTCACATCCTTGATGCATGTTCTCATTGTAATCTCCTCTTCCTGCAACATAATTGTAACCAGACTCATAGCCAAAGTTGTGAGAGTTCATGGTAGCTAAAGAAAATAAAAAACTAGTAAAAATTAATGAAAATAAACTCCTAAAACTAGAAATACTAACAACAATATAAGATAAAAATTTGAAAAAGGTTTAAATTTTGAAAAAGTTTGATTTTTAAAATTTTAAATTTAAATTTTGAAATTTAAATTTTGAATTTTGGAATTTAAATATTGAAATTTGAAATTTTATTTTGAAATAAGATAAGATAAGATTTTGAAAAAGATATAGTTTTTTAAAAAGATTTGAATTTTGAAATTTAAAACTAAGATAAGATAAGATAAAAATTTTAAAATAAAAATCTGAAATTTTTTTTTGTAATTTAAAAAAAAACAATTAAAATAAAGAGAAAAGATATTTTTGAAATTAATGAGGAAAGAGAAAAACAATAAAATGACACCAAACTTAGAATTTTTAGATCAAAGCAAAGAAAATAAACAAGAAAAATATTAACAATAACTAATAATAAGACACACGTTTGCAATTCCCCGGCAACGGCGCCATTTTGACGAACGAATTTCTGCCAGTAAAGAATTTTGTAAGAATAATCACGTTATAAGTATAGTTTCTAAACCAACAGAAATCTTTTCGTGCAAAAGTTTGGTTGTCACAAGTAACAAACCCCTAATAAAATTGATAACCAAAGTATTTAAACATCGGGTCGTCTCTCAAGGATTTGTAGGGAAGTGTGCTTATAATTGGTTATGGAAAAGTATGTTTTTGGGCTTTTGAAAGGTTTGAACAAGAGAAATAAATTGCAGGAATTAATAAATCAATAGCTAAGAAAGTTTTTGGCAAGGTATGAATATTAGAAGTCATATCCTAGTTATCCTTATCAATTGTGATGAGAATTGCTCGTTGCTCCCACTTAGTCAACCTCTAACTATGAAGGTAAGTCAAGTGGATAAATCAATACGAATCCTCAAGTTCTAGTCAATTCCCAAAGAAAGAATAGAGTTAGTAGAATTCAAGTCAATTAGCAACTTCCAATTATCAATCAACAAAAGAGTTCGATAACTCAAGAGTCTCTAATTACTCAACCAAAGCCAATAATATAGAAAGCTAAATAAAAATCATATATCTAAAATACCTCAAATTGCATTAAGAAAAGAAATCAAATCTAACATGGAAAAGTTCATAAATTAAATTGGGAAAATAAATAAAAGGAACATTGAACCTGGAAATTGAGAAGTAGAAATCCTAAATCATAAAACCTAAGAGAGAGGAGAGAGCCTCTCTCTCTAAAAACTACATCTAAAACCTAAAATTATGTATATTAAAGCTGTATGGATGAATGGATGTATTCTCCCACTTTATAGCCTCTAATCTGTGTTTTCTGAGCCGAGAACTGGGTCAAAAATAGCCCAGAAATCGCTGATTGCGAAATCTGCCACGCTGGTTTTTCGTTACTGCGACGCATCCGCGTGAAGCATGCATTCGCATCGCCTAACTATATGGCCACTATGGCAAATTATATATCATTTCGAAGCCCCGGATGTTAGCTTTCCAACGCAACTAGAACTGCATCATTTGGACCTTTGTGGCTCAAGTTATGACCATTTGAGTGCAAAGAGGTCAGGCTGACAACTTTGGCAATTCCTTCAGTTTCTTGTATTCCTTCCACTTTTGTATGCTTTCTTTTCATCCTATGAGCCATTCCTACCCTGTAATCTCTGAAATTACTTAACACACATATCATGGCATCGAATGGTAATAAGAGAGGGTTAATATTAGCAATTTAAAGGCCAAAGAAACATATTTTCAATCATAGCACAAAATCAGGAAGGAGAATGTAAAACCATACAAATAGTATGAATAAATGGGTAAAGAGTTGATAAAAACCACTCAATTGAGCACAAGATAAACCATGAAATAGTGGTTTATCACTCGTCTTCCCCAAACAGGGGTCAAAATCTAAAAAAGACACGACCTCAAAGAAAAAGACCGAGTTCAAGTAGGGGTACTGTTCATACCCTGGGTCAAGCTATACGACCCGGGCTGATCGAAGACAGGTAACCGACCTCTTCAGGTTGGGTTGACACCACCTCTTCTCAAAGAGGTCGGACAAATTACCATAAGAGGCCCAAGAAGGCCCAAACGAAGGGACACAGCCCAAATCTAAAGGCGGCCAAGCCTAAAGGAAGGATAAGGCGGTTCCCTTTAAAAGATATCTCAAAGGAAGATCACTCCACGCTATTATAAATATACTGAAGCACCCAGGTATAACTCATACTCTGATTCTACAAAAAACCTGCCTAAAACACGTGCTAACTTAAGTATCGGAGTCTCTTGCAGGTACCACCACCCTCCGGTGACAAAGGATCAGCAGCACCCCCAAGTCAAACAAGTCGGACGCAGCAGCTCTGACCACCACCGCAGATCTCATCCGAGATCGACCTATAGTTTTAGGTAACCCTTAGAACAGTCAGGCTAATGATGATGAAGCCACCCTTGTCCTACAACCCCCCAATGAAATTTAGCTTGAACTCAGTCAACCACCCTAGTCAAAAATGATGGCTCTCAACAGGTTCACAAAATTAGATGACATTCATTTTATTATATAGATGTTCTTATCTAGTTTACTAACTATTTTACATGTTTTCACTAATAGGTTTCTCCCTCTCCTGTGAGGCCACCAAAACTCCCTCCCAAAAGGAAGTTCTCCAAACAAGAAAAATTAACTTCAGAAAGCAGCAATCTAGCAGCAACCACCCCACTTGCTGCCATCCCACTTGCTGCCACCCCACCAGCAAGCAGTCAACCAGCAAAGAATCATCCGTCTAATCCTATGCAAGATGCAACACAGGGGACCGTTACAAGGTTTTCAAACTTCATGAAGTTTGTGCCCAACCCTGGATTTAAACCACCCAGATACAAAAAATGAAGACTAGGATTATTATGTTTAGGATCAGATTATTTTGTTTATCTATTTCGATGAAAATGTATGCTTTCTTAATTAGGATCCTAGTGTTGGAAATTTTAGTGTTCAAAACTTATGAGGTCAATATGTTGAGACCTTTGATATACTTGGTGACTATTGTTCTGGCTCTATAATGCCTATTTTGGATGTGTTTTTTACATTATGAATATGAATTATGACTTTCTTAAATTGAGATGTGTCAGATTTTTTGTTCTATTTTAGTCTCTGATATGCAATTAAGATTAATTTCATTAGATGAATACATTAGTAGTTCAAGAACAAAAATATGCATATAACATATTGTTTATTCAATTTCCAAAGTATTGTTGCACAGTGATGTCAAATAGTTTAATCTGCATTTCTTTCAAACAAAATGATAGGTACAAGTACATGAACAGCATATGCATAACACATGTCACTTATTTTTTGTTGGATACAATTGACCCTATTGCCTATCCAACTTTAAGATAAGCAAAATTACTGTAATCAGCAGTAGCATATATGCAAACAGCAAAATGTCCCCATTTTTAAAACCCTAACTTTAGACTCTAATCTTCCAAGTTTTCAAGCAATCTTCATCTTCTATTCTTCATTGTTATTTGAAGGGCTTGTTTTACCATCACATGTTACTGCATCTTCTTCCAGAATTTTATCTATCCACAAAAATAACTCACATCACCTCTTACCTACAGTCTGCATCCAAAAAAGTGAATCAACCAAGTTTATATCCAGAATTACAGCAAACAACAACCACTTACATTGTAGTTTGGACATCCCACGAACGGTCTACCTAGATTAGAATTCGTTGCTGACCATCGCAACACTGGTCTCGACCTGCACCCACACTATCTGGCAAACGCGAATCTCTGTTTCTATTCATTCTCCTCATGATGCTTCCAAATGATCGTGGGTTGTTCGAGCTCCCAACTGCGTTGCTCGCGCTAGTCATAACTGTATGATTTTGAAGGTGGAGAAGACACTACACGAGAAGCAAGAGAAGAGAGCTAGCTCTGTTGCGATGGAAAAGAGAAGAGAAAAGAGTCAAACTTTAAAATTGGAGAATAGGGTTTTTAACCTCAATTTAGGGATGAAATTGAATCAAAACAATTTATATCGCCACGTCAGCTAGCCGTTTTCTGACAGCGTGTCACCAACGAGTCCAACTCAGCTTTCTGGTTACGTCAGGTAGACGAAATTTGTCGAAAGGACAAGTCTAAGTTCTGAAGTGCAGCTTTAGAAATAAATATAAGTAATTATTAATTTTAAGGATCACTGTGAGATTTAAAAATAATTTCAATGACTACTTTAAAACTTAACTCGGTACAAATTTAAAAGAAAACATACCGAAATCCATAAAATTATATCGATTTGATCTATTAATTTTATATTTTAATAAATTAAATTTATTTCACCGTACTTAATTTTTACACACACTAACGAGTTGTTCATGTAAAAGTAAAACATAGCCAATAATTAATAACAGCTTGGGCCCTGCACATCTTTATTTTTGTTTTTGTTAAATAAAATATTAACATCTTCATATTTTCACATATTTTAGTATTTATTTAGTTCTAATAAAAATATTTAATGATATATTTTATTAATATTAATGTTTATTTTTTATTATGAATACAAATGACAGACAAATAAGGGATAAAACTTAGATTCTATCTTAATTCTATTTGCGAGTTTAAATTCTGTCTAGAAGTCATCCTTATCTATCTGAAAATTGAGAATTTTTAGACTATAATCCTACTCGTTCAGTCAAATTTCACACTTGACTCTACTCGTAATAAATCAATATTTTTTAATTAAATACAATATTTATTTATTTTATATTTTAAAATATACTAATAAAATATAAAATACAAAATTAAGTTCGTATTAAAAATTTAAAATTAAAAATAATAAAATTATAATAAAATCTATATTAAAATTACAAAAAAAGGAAGATGTGAGCCTGATTTCTATAAAAAAAAAATGCGAGTAAAAAGAACATGATTAAATTTAAAACTGACACCAAATCCTATCCAAAGGTCAGAGTTACCAATCTACTCAAACACATTAAACCAGAATGAATATTTGCAAATAAGGTTAGCATTCTCATCCCTACAAACTAGTGACAGCCCCTTATCTGTTCCAACTTTCTAAATACGTAGTGATATGCAAACCAAAAAAAATTGTAGTTATCCAACAAACAATAAGAATTTTCAATTAGCTAAGTGCTAAAATACCCCACCTAAAAAAACCTAGGTGCTAAAATATCTCACGGAAGTCTCTCTTGAAAGGATTACATACAAAGGGTGTGATATACATTTAATTTAAGCAATAAATAAATTAATAAATAAAAGATAAAAAATTAGAAAAAAGAGAAAATAGAAGTAGAAGAGAGAAGAAAATAACCTATATTTAAGCTAACTATTGTAATTTGTAACTCGAATAAGCAATTTGTTTCCTCTTCTTAAAAATGAAACTAATTTGTATATGCATTTCTTTTAGGAAAACGGTTATTTTATATCTCATTTGAAAAGATCAACCCTATTGGCCAATTTTCATTAATTCTTTCCTTAACAATTTAATACAGTGTTTTTAATCGTTTTTCACATGTCAAAATAGTTACACTTGCATAGTAGAAATAGTAGCTAATTCACTCCAAATTAAATTAAAAAAAAAAGTATATATAGATTAAAAAAAAAAATCAACCAAGTTTTCAAGAAGGAGAAGTTAACCACGCAACTCTCTCTTCTCTAATGTTCTTTTTTCAAACACAACTCATACGAGCAATGTTATATATATGATCATGGTTCTTCAATTGTAGAACCTATGCTATCAACTACATACTACTATATATACATGTAAAGTACTTCTATTAGAAAGGATACCATTTCTTTTTTCCTATAGATTGCTGAAGAATAATTTGTTCTATTGCAATTTATAGTAGCCTAAATAAACCCTTTTGAATTTTCAGAGATTTGTGAATGTCACCATTGTTGGATGTATACTACCAAAATCATCATCAGAATAAAGGGTCTTGATACTATTATTTATTTTAGGCTATTCAAATTGAGAAGCTCTAGAAGAGGTAAATAATAATCTCTTTATCTCTTCACTCGTATTCATATGTATTATTATTATTATTATTATTATTATTTTCATATATTACTACATTTTGTAGCAGCATGCTAATTTGTTTTGTGTATCATAAAGTTTGAACACAACGTAGTGGAATCCAGTCACTAAAAACAACTATGAGGGTGGGAAAATAACAACCTAGCTAGAAGCATCAATTCTAATGCAAACAAATAAAGCTTCTCCCATCAAGTATATATATAGATAAGTTATTAGACATACATTCTACTCTTTCTTAAAATCTCTCTTATGTGTCACTTTTCTTAATTTGCCTTTTAATTTATTCTACACAGTCTTGATCATGCGTAGGTGGGAATTATTAAAAAAAAATATATATATATAGATATATTTTGAATGAATTCACAACTTTTTTTATTTTGTTTCGGTTATTTGACTGAGAGTTTGTGAGTTTCTTTTTTTTGTTCTGTTAAAAAAATTGTTATGTAAAATGTAAATCATAGGCCAATTTAAATTTTAAACATTTTGATATTAATAATATATTACAATTTTTGTATTTGGCAATATGATAGCATATCTTCATGTTGAAAATTCATGTTTTTTTATTCTATTTTCCTGTGTCAAATATTCATGTCAATCAATGTTATTAGTTAAACTTATTGTTTTTATGAGTTATAACTTCTAAAAAAAATAAATTTTATTTTTTTAACGTTTTATTCTTATTATTATTATTATAAATTTATCAAACACATTAAAAAATAAAAATAAATCCTTTTTAAAATATTTACCTAAATAAATTTTTATTCTATTCACCGTGGAAAGTTATTTTTATTTTATTCAAACAAAATGAAAGTTTTTTTTCCCCTCTTTAGGGTGAAAGTACTTTTTATTTCAGTGGCCAAATGCAAAGGGATTAAGGGATTGATCCTATTGTTATCCATTAAATCACGTATTCCTAATTCTATATATGTCATTTGACAGATCATTGTTTCATTAAATGTAAATTACAGCATCCATGTGATATTTTCCCACTAATGAATTCATATAACCTAGATTCCTAGTTTGCAGCATGCTAATTTGGTATATATCATATAAAGTATGACCACAATTAATGTGGGGCATTCCAGAGTCATTACACACAACTATATAGTATATATCAAGAGGGAAAAAAAAAAAACTAACAAACTATATATAGAAGCATCAATTCAAATTTAAATAAAAGTTCTCAATCAAGTATAGTGTACAGATGATCAATTAGAAATTCTATTCTCTTTCAAATTTTTCTGTTGTCTCTTTTTCTTAGTCTGTTTTTGTTTTATTAATTTTTATATATTGTGTTTGTTTGAATGTTATTAAATTGTTTGAAATTTTTTATTTTTTAGTATGTTTAATCAAATTTTAATAATAAAAATAAAAATATTAAAAAAATAAAAAATATTTTTATATTATTATACTAAAATATGATTATTAGATAAAAAAATATTTTACGTAAAATATTTAAATATAAAATTATTTTTATTTTTTTAAAGGTCTTTTTTTAAGAAAAACTCACTTAGAAAAATATCTTTTCATAAAAATTTCCCTAAACAAGTCTATTATCTTTATTTTTCTCTTTTTATTTGGTTTAGATAATTTGTTTGTATTATAATTAATAATATACTTTAATTTTTTGCGAGTTAATACTTTTAATTTTTATGCATGGTACAATTAATAAATAAATCTATAAAATGATTATTTAAATTGTATAATATGTGAAAGTTATGTCAATTTGGTAAA
Source organism: Arachis hypogaea (assembly GCF_003086295.3). NCBI lineage: Eukaryota > Viridiplantae > Streptophyta > Magnoliopsida > Fabales > Fabaceae > Arachis > Arachis hypogaea. The sequence goes on from NC_092042.1 coordinate 25,751,232, forward strand.
AAGAGGATATTATTATGATGAGTGTATTTTGATATTTTTTAAATAAAGCTGAAATTTAAGATTTTTATTATTTTCCATTTTTTTTAGTTTTATTTATCATCTAACTATACACACATCTATATAAGATCATTTTGTGCAATATATATTTTGAGAAAAAAGAAGAGCGTTTTATTTGTTTGTGTTTCTAAACAAGTTACAGCATCAAGAAAGTGAAAAGATATATAAATAAAAATACCAAAGATATATAAATAAAAATACCAAAGAAATTAAAAAAAGCAACAAAACAATAATAATAATAATAATAATAATAATAATAATAATAATAATAATAATAATAATAATTATTATTATTATTATTATTATTATTATTATTATTATTATTATTATTATTATTATTATACCAAAACAGTCCAACCTCAGTACCTCACAGGAAAAACGTGCCCTCAGCATTATCCGTTTTAGAAAAATAAAAACTAAAACCTCTTGCCATATTTTTTGGGTTCAAAAAATCATCTGAAAAACATGATAGAGTAATTCAAAAGCACATGAATAAAAAATTGAAATTTGAATTGCTATTTTTACATGACCTAATGAATTTTTATTTGAAACTTGAAGATCTTTTTATTTTTTATTTTCAACTCATTATAATATTTTATGTTATTAAAAGATCTTATTTTAAAACAATCATACGATGATAAAATTATTAAAGATTGATATTTTATATTTTTAATCAACAACATATAAATTGTTTTATGATTTTCAATACGGGATTGTTGAACTTTTTTTAAAGAAATAAAAAAAATGAATTAAATTTGATTTAATCTGAGAATTTTTTTAAATAAAATATTAAAAATAAATTAAAGAAAGAAGAAAAGCTTTATCCTGCCATCAAATCACTTTTTGCCATATGTAACTAACTTTGATCCCATATGCTAGCAAAGCATTTTAATTAAGTTCCATGGTTAGTTTTATGAAATTCAAACTATTAAAAGAAATTTTTTATAATCATGACACTTCCTTGTATAGAATGCAGCATCTCCTTGACTCCTTGTGGGAACGCCACCAATGACCTTCACAAAATTTCCCAATTAATTATCAGTCTATGTACACGTACGTGCTCATAATAATTTTAATGTATAATAATATATATAAGAATGGTTACTATTATTGTTGTTGTTTAGTGTAATATATGATAGGTTTTTATGTCATATTTATAAAGAAGATTAATCACATATTTTAGGAAATACAAATATAAATATTATATGTTAATAATATATCCTTATTTTATATTCCAAAAGAAGTTAGTGTGTTTGAATGGTACATAAAGGAGAAAAAAATAATTCAAAAAATGAAAAAATAATAAATTTGAATATTGTTTTAGAAATTCAAAATTCTAAGAGATTTTAATCAGAAATTTTGGATATTTAAAATGAGGAATTTTAATTTTCCTAAAAAGAGAAGGAATCTCATTTCTCCTGTATCTCTCTATCTCACTTCAAAATACATTTGAATTCTTATATTCGAAATATTAAAATTTAAAAGACTTCGAGTAAAATCCGGATTATTTTAGTCGGTTAGGCTTTGAAATTTTTTATTTTAAATTCTAAACTCTTAAAAAATTAAAAAAACAATTTTATAATAAAAAATAACTATTTATTTATAAAAATAAAAGAAAATAAGGAATAGTACAAACATAACATATTTTGATAATGGAGAAGAAGATAGAGGAGGCAAATGGGAGGGTGACAGGGAGTGTTTCCTAATAAAAGAGTTTTGCTCTTATTTTATGGCATCTGTCTCCATTTGCTTTCAAATATTTTCTCTAATTGCATTTATTTCCCCTCTTCACTTATTTCTGTGCCATTAATAAACACAACACAGTGTCCCTAAGCTTCTCCTTTTTTTTTTTTCATTTTCGGTGGGTGTGTATCGCTTACCGCTAGAAGCCTATAACATTACCACACAAAACTTACACCTCCTTGAAAATAATAATAATCGAAACATAACTATCTTGTTTAATTATTAATTAATTCGTTCTTGTGTAGGAAGAGGTGTTTAATTTTGGTGGCTTATAAATAGTGCTTTTAAGGTTGTTATTATTATTATTAAGTGATTGATTTGAGAGAGAAATTAAAGCATGAAGAGTGTGAAGGAAAAGATGAAGTCATCACAAGCCATAGTGAGTATGTTAATGGTGCAAATACTCGCAACTGGGATGCAGCTTCTATCAAGAGTGATATTGGTTAATGGCACCTTCATTTTCGCACTCACTTCTTATCGCCATGTTGTTGCTGCTCTTTTTGTTGCCCCTTTTGCTCTTTACTTTGAAAGGTATAATCATAATAATTCATTTTAATCATTCAATTTCTTAATTAATATATATATCTAGTTTGGTTATTTAGTTTTTATCTTAGCTTCTCGTGTTAGTTCTCTTATTGAACATGGTAATATATCTTTCTTTCTTTCTTTTTTCTTTCTTTTTTTAGTTTAAACTTTTTCTTTTGTAAAAAATGCCATATAATAAAGAGAAATTATTATTGCATTTTCTTTATTTTAATTTCATCTACCCTATCACCGAATTCTGTTCTATCTTATTCTTCTTTTCCGTCTAAAATTTTTAGTGTATAATGTGGCTCATCAGCAATTCAGCATTTATTTAAATTGAAATTTCAGCATTGACTTTGGTCAGAACTATGTGAGTAACCAATAATTTATTTGAGTCTAATAGTTTTATATATACCCTTGAATTTCATGATCTCTTCTATATTTGTTCTTAACGGACCTTTACTATTATTATCTAATAAAATTAAATTTCGTCCACCACCCATTATTGCAGAGACAGGGAAAAGAAATTCACTTTGAAAGTATGGTTTTGGATCTTCATTAACGCTTTAACTGGGTAAGCATTCTTTGGTCCCTACTTGTAAATTAAAATGATTCTGAAGAATAAATCTATATATTTTATTAATAAGTATTTATTTTCCCTAAATAAAGGAACATATAAATGCAACGCATTGCAATTCGAAAGAATTAAAATTCATGACGATGAAGATAAACTTGAGTAGAGATCGATTATCAAATGGAACATGATATTCTGTTAGAATAATTTTGAAGTTTGATTTTTTCAAAGATTTCATGACTTTCCTTATCTTACCTTCTCACATTGGCCTTTTATGGAACAATTATTCGCACTGTGGGAATGTGCTGTTTAAAATCTTGGAAGATATATTTCAAATCACCAAGGTTTTTTTGATAAAGACAAATAAGTGTGACAAAGTAATGAGGGTAACCTCTTTCTAATTTAATTTCTATTAGTCTTTGATGGCAACTTATCATCGGTTCTTCGTATTTACAATAATTTGCATTTTTGGTATTTTTGTGCTCATTCCATTGAACATGAGACTTGAATGATTTGTAACACCTTTACTTTTCTGAAATTATTACATGGACTCATCGACATTGCAAAAATAAATAAATCAATTTCATCACTGGTATTTAGAAAATGAAAGAAGCTAGATCAGTGTCTACTCGGAGATAAATAAATGCATATATAAGAAGTTAAGAACCCTTTTTGTTTTCTTTTCAATTATTTTATTTCATTTCTGGTGGATGGTTAATGGGAAATTGGAGCTCTTCATGTTCATGAATCATGACAGCTAAAATAGAAAAAGAAATTAATATTTAATATGGTATGAAAACTTCACGGAATGATCAATAGTGCTCATAAATTCATGGTCAGAGAACTTGCATTGTGTATATGCCTTCTCCCATAAATACCACTTTGAAAGTTGTCTATACTTAGTACTTCATTCTGTATTTATCTCATTATCTTTATATTTATATTCAATTAACATCTTCTATAAGATTACTTTAAGGAACATTCTACATCGAATGTCAATTATATATCTATTATTAGTAAATCTGCTTAATGTAGATGAGTCATATGTTTGATCTTTTTTATTAAGAGTATTATGTTTTTTTTGTTAATTAAATAAATTTTAATTTTATTTATTATATTTTATATTAATAATTTAAATTTTAAAATTTAAAATTTATGATGGTTTATTTTTTTATTTTAATAATAAATTTTTTTTTTTTGAAAAAAATTACACTCCTTACCCTTTTATGTTTTGTTTTTGTAACGCATTAACATTTTCTATTTATTACACATGCCTACAATATTTGGTACAAATTCTGTAGAGTGAATATATAAGAATAATAAGAAGTTGTTTTCCACCAATTATATTGCAGAATGACAATGGCTCAGGGATTGTATTATTATGGGTTGAGGGACACTTCAGCTACTTACTCCATCAATTTTCTCAACCTGGTTCCAATATGCACATTTGCTGTGTCTATTATATGCAGGTACCTCACTTGACTAAAAGACTCCCCTAATTCATATACTAATAAAAAAAATTATTTGATAACAAAAAATATTAGCTAAAAATTATCAAAATTTATTATTTTTGTTTTTATTTAATGTACTTTATAATAAATAAATATTAAATAAGATAAATTTAAGTTATTTAGACCGAATTTTTTTATTTTTCTAATTAAAAGAAGTGTTTATTTGTCATTTAACCGAGTTATTTTATTTTTATTAATTAGGTATATATATATATATATATGAACATAATTTTAGTGGGATTCATGGCATCTAATAATACATAAAATGCAAATTAATATAATTTCCGATATTTTCTTTATATACATATTAAATCTTTTATTTTATAATTTATAAATCAAATTGATATACACAGTCTTATACTATATTAAATATATTAAATATAGTATGAGATTCATCCTCGGTGCCTAAACAAATCTACATATATGTACAGGCCATCTACCATTTAATGATTTTTTCATATGCTTTATTTGGAATTTTTCAATTTGTCACTTGTGTAACAATACCTATTAAAATACAAGTATTATATATTCATATTTATAATCAAAATGTATAAGTAATATAATAAAAAAAAACTAATTATATTTATAATTAAACTAAATTTATATTTGTAGTTAAAATACGAATAAAAATATAATGATAGTTGGTATTTGGTAGTTAGAAAAAATTTCAATGTGTTATAAAAAAGTTGGTTATTATTATAATAAATATAAAAAATTTAATTATCTTGGTAGCGAATCCATTTTACTAAAAAATGTTAAAAAAACATGTATATATATGAAACTTGAACCTATATATTAAGATACAAAATTTGGTGAAATATTTAAGTCCTAATAATTTTGTTTCTCAATCTTGTTTCTTTTTCCATGCATGTGCCAAGCAATATTTCATATATGTAGCACTAGTTTAATAACCCAATGATAATTTATAACCGTTTTGATGTGAAGAATTGAGAAACTGAGGGTGAAAACATGGGGTGGTAGAGCAAAGTGTGTGGGAGCAATGTTGTGTGTTGGAGGTGCATTGGTTACAAGCCTTTACAAAGGCCATGAATTCTTCATTGGTCAACGCCACCATGGCCACCATGATTCTCATTCTTCTGCTGCTTTGACTCACAAGACCAACATGCTTCGTGGAACTATCTTCTTGGTTCTTAGCTGTTTCTCATACACAGCTTGGTTCATTGTGCAAGTAATAATCTTTTATCATTAGTTTTCTCTCCTCCAATATTATATATATATTCTTCTTCATTAGTGCTTTATTTATTTAGTAATTAATTATTAGTATAGAGAATATAGAAAATAATACGAATAATATATTCTAAAGTGAAATTGGTTTTTAAAGTATAACAAAATATAAGGGTACGTCTGCTTTGAGTTTTTTTTTTTAGTATTTTTTATTTTTAAAATTTTGTAAAAAAAAGTGAAAACAAGAAACAAAAAATTTATTTTTTGATTTTCACTTTTTTTTTTTAAATTTAAAAACAAAAAATATTGAAAATGAAAACATAAACTAAATGCACCCTAAGGATGTATATATATTTTACTTTTGAAAAATATGTTACATATGTATGCTAACATTTTTTTAATAATAAAACTTAATTTCCCTAAATAAATTTTATATGCTATAATTTACACATAATTTCATTTAGTTAAAAATAATATTATGTTAACACTTTATATTATATTGAAAGTATTGGTTTAATTTTAATTAAGAAATGATTTTCTATATTGATTTTTTTAAAAAATAAAGTTTAATTATGATAAAATATAATACAACTATGTTGTATAATTTTTAGACATATATTATATAGCAAAAACCCAATAATAAATATCTTATTCCAATCAACAGGTCTCTCTTAACCCCCATTTCTTGAGTGTTGTGAAAATTTCCCTGAATATATATGATGATGATATCTAAATATCTAACTATCTAACTCTCAATTTATATAAAAACAGGTAAAGTTGCTGAAAGAATTTCCATTTAAATATTGGGGAACAATGCTAGCTTGTATTATGGCATCAATTCAATCTGCAGTAATTGGCTTATGCATAGATTCCAGCGGTGCTTCTTGGAAGATACACTGGAATCTACAGCTTGTTACTATTCTCTATTCGGTAAGATATTATTCCACTACTATATTTTATATATGAGCAATGCTAGGGGCTAGCAATTTTTGTGATTGTTAGCCATCAATTAGCCATCAATGATGATTTGATGGTGTGAGATTGGTGTGAGATTTCATCCAATGGCTCACCTTCCTCTGCTGGTTACATGATGGCCAAAATTCAACAAAAATACTGGTCCTTAGACTTTTTCTTTATATATTAATTAAACATTGGGATTAGGATGGTTAAATTAGTATCTCATTAAAAGTGATGTTATGATATCTCTATGTATCACATATTCATTTGAATAGTGATCCTTTATATCGTTTAGCATTTTTTTTATAGTAATGCGTAGTACACTCATTGTAGAGAAATAGAACAAATAATACATAAAATTTCTGCTCTAATCATTCTAGTTGTTTCTAATAAAGCTATAAATAAATTAATGTCTGCAAGATTCACTAATGTAACACATTTTGCATGCCTCTAGTATTTGTATAAATAATGTTAGTTTTTTTTATTATATTATGATTTAATTTGAAATGGGATCCAATAATTATATATCATGTAGCATTGATTATTAAAATATATATGTTTTAAACTTTGTGTAGGGAGCACTTGCTACGGGTGCAACATTTTGTTTACTTTCATGGGCCATTTCAGTAAAAGGACCAACATACCCTCCAATGTTTAATCCCCTTGCTCTTATTTTTGTGGCCATATCAGAAGCTCTCGTACTTGGTGAACCACTAAAAGTTGGAACGTATGTGACATTCTTCCCTTTCTTGACATTTTACCACTTTTCAATTCTTCAATTTCATACCTTATCTAAATTCAAGTATTATTTATTTGTATTTATTTTATCACATACGCGGACGCAACATATATTATTTAACTATTGAATGGATTGTAAGATTCGCATAAAATGGATCTTAATTCTAAATTATAATAATACTTAAAGTATCTTTTGTTTTGAGATACTAGGATAGAAATTGAGAAATTGAGACTCAATATCATATTTGTTAGTTCAAAAATTGGTACTAAAATTTCTGTCTCTATTTCCAAAATTTCAATATTTTAGTACTTCTAAAAAGTAGAGATACAAGAAACTGAAATCTTTAGAGACGAAAATTGAAACTTTAATAATATTTTATACCTAAAATATTCACATTTCAATTAATTAATTCTAATTTTACTTTTTGTGCAAATTAAATTAAAGCTTCATTCTTATGTCAATTTCTGTCTCCCACTTTGCATCAAACAGAATATTGAAATTTATTTCAGTCTCTATCTCTTAGTCTCAGTCTCTCAGTTTCTCGATCTCAATCTTTCGGTCTTTGTCTCTCCACGAAACGCTATCTTAATGTAATGGTAGCTTTTCTTAATGATAGATAGCTTATGGGAGTGTTAGTAATCCGATTAGATTCATGGTTGCAGAAAGCAAACCAATCTGATTAGCTGATTAGTTTTACATTTACATAGCATTTTTAATTTCGCAGGTTGTTGGGGATGGTTTTGATAATATCAGGATTGTACTCATTCTTGTGGGGAAAAAAGAAGGAACCAAAAAGCTTGGCTCAGTCAAATGTGGTAGCAGCAGAAGTGTCAGCTGACTCTGCATTGCCACAAGCAACTGCTGTTGTAGTACCAAGAGCTTCTTCACCTACTAGCAATGTAGTTTTAGAGGTAGAAACTACTAACAAGTAGTAAGAATCATACAACTCAACCATACAAAATGTTTAACTAGATAGTAACTTGTTTGCTCCATCCTCATTAAATCACCTTTAGAGCTTACTATCATTAACTAGTATTAATTAGGGAAAAAAAAACAGTGATCTCTTAATTTATTTCTAGGTACCGTATACTTTGAGTTAAGTGATTACTGCTGGGTCAAAAGTTGTAAATAATTGCAAAAATGTAATTTCTCTATTTTGCCCTTGGGAGACGGATGGAACAAATGTGCAGTTTAATAGAAGAGAATTTGGTTACCATTGTGCCATATGTCTTAATAATTACTAACATTGTTGCTTTTAAGTTTTTCAAAACTTCATTTGGATCAAGTGTTGCAAAACAATTTAAAATGGGTCGTATCAGATGTCCATTTCTATCATTAATTGCTAAGATGGGCATTAGCATAGATCCTACAAGAGTATACAATTAATGATAAAGATTCATAGTTGAAAGGGTCAATTGAGATCGTTCATTTGTCAGTACGAATGATTAAAGAAATGGATTATTTAAGACATGATGTGATGATTACAAATTGGACAACAGAGACTAAGAAATGCTTGGGATATAACATGATGAAGTTGAGATGAGTTGAGAGCTACATAGCAATAAACCAAGTCCTCCATTTGATCCCAATCATGAACCCCAACATTTACAATCATTTCAAGAATTGATTCTCTAATTTCAACAAAAGGGTTTGAGGAGTAACTTACTGCACAGAAACAATGTGCAAATGGACCACCACATACATCATTGGGAAGGGTAGCAGAAAAGCTGATTCTGTTCTTGCGCCTTTGTGATGCACTCTTCTTCTTCTCATTTTCTTTCTTTATAATTGTGGATTCTTCTTCCATGGTATGGCTCCAAGAAATAGCAAGTTCATCATTTTTCTATTTTCTTTAAATTATAAATAGTTGAACAGGATGTGCATGCAGGGCTGCCATAATTGCAAAAGTGTGTGAGTCACTTCCCATAAAATGATAGAAAACATTAAGAAATTAATGAAATCCTTGTTTCTTGGAGCGTATGTTATATTGTCAACAATGAAAGTCGTGTGACTATTTTGAAATCCTGGTTTCAAAATCTTGTGACTAATTTAAACAGGTTTTGTGGCCAAAAGAAGAAACTAAGTGTTCAAGTTGGTTGGTTGCTAGTGAAAGCAAGAGTGAGAAGGAAAAGAGCCATGAGAGAGACATTTCTTCTATACTTGTATTTGAATGAGCTTCTGAATTCCACAGACAAATTATAAAATAGAAATTATGTTCACAAAATATATATCAAGTAATAGACATTTCTATGGCTATATAGCCTATAGCTCATAAATTAATAGTCTTGCTTATATGTTAAGTAAAGTAGAATCTCATTTCTTTACTCCAAGGTTCTTTGTTGAAGCAGCTGTCTTTTTAGTAACCCAACGCCTGAACACAAGACTCAGACCTTCTCCAGAAACATGTAACATAATGTGTAAAAAATTCATTAATCTAGCTTCAATTTGAAAGATAATATTGCAGCAATCATGAAGTTATACCACTAGTCCTTCTATACACAGGAACATTCGTCACGAGTTCCTTAATATTCAATCTTCTGCACAATGATGTCGCAAAATTCATGCTTTCCACATTATATACACACATGCTGAGTAAACAAGCTAGTCAATAATGCCTGGCTTGTGTGCTATAGTAACGAGTCAATGGAAATGAATCATGCGTACAACTCTAAATTATGTTATTAAGGTCCAAATTCAGTACTACAGCTGATAAAAGGAAAGCAAGTATACAAATGCATCAAATCCTTTTACACAGCTCACATATTACAAGTCGTTATCGAAAGAGGAATAAAAGATAAATCAAAAAGAAGAGAAGTGGCCGCCGTTCGAATGGTTGTTATTATTTTTTCTCTATATAATTATTGTGACCCAAAACGCCATTTCATCATATGAAGGGAATTACCTTCATACCTGCGTGACCATGTCAATTAATATGTCATCCAAAGAATCGAAGTCACTCTGCCGCAAAATGCAGCATCCTCAAGTTCAGTGTTCTGGTTGAATGAAGGAGTAGCCCTCATTCTGTTGGCTGGCAAAAGATGCATCAACTCTTTTATGCCAATGTTGTTATTTTGGTTTGAAGCATGTCCCAGGGAACATGTGTCTCCAACAGAACAAAGGGGTGCATCTAAGTCCTCCTTATGTTGCTCCAAACTTTGCTGAGGGATGCTACATGAAGCCTCTATGATATTCCCAATTAGGCCTTCACTCTGGATAACTTAGCTTTCATCTGTGTGGCTTCGCTACACGGATAATAATCCAGCAAATTAGGTGAACCAGTGATGCCAGTGTCGAATGAGTCTGCTCTCACATAACATAAGCAGCTCCAAGAGGAGAACGATTTCTACATGCATTTAACTTATGAGTTGCTGGATAATTTCCTTGTAACAGCAGATTATTACTTGTGAATCCAGATAAAAAATAATCACTTGACATCATCTGGATTCAGCTGCCTAATACCAGTTGCATGGTTGTTCTGTCGAAAATGATAAAGTTCATTTGGTGCAGGAATTCTCTGCATAAAATTCTCAGCAACACAAAAATGTACACATCACATCAAAAGATGTAGAACAATCAAATTAACATGTTAAATGAACTAATTAAAATTGAACAATTGTCACCGAAAAACTCATGTTAAAATGCAAATTAAGGCCTATGATAAAGAGGGAATTTGAATTTTTACCTAAAGATGGCTTGCCCTTCAACATTCATCAGTTCAAGAAATTTTCTAGGAACAGCCTCTGCAATATCACATTTGGAATATCAAACTATTTCATCCAAGTGCCATGTTCTCAAGTCAAAGAAACAAAACTCACTATCAAGGCCAAGGTGATATACTGCAGCTTTGAACTTGCTACGCAGCTCTTCACCCACACCAAACCAGGCTTCTTATGAGGAGAAGCATTCTCATTCTCTTGTTCATTATCATCAGCGTCTTCAGATTGTTCCTTCCTTTTTTTATCCAATCTTTTATCATGGTTAGCACAGTTTTCTGATGCAACTCCTTGAATGCCCTGTTCAGTCACATTGCAAGCCTTCTAATCCTTGGAATCAACCTTCTTTCGAAATACATGTCTTCCATTTTAACTGGTTTCAGCAATAGTCGCAACACCCTTCTTCACCAAATTTGGCTCCTTGTGTTCTGTCACCACTGCATCATTGATTGTATTTTGGCTCATTGATTGTATTAACTGGTAGGTCCATCTCAAGTCCCACTAGTTCAAGAAGCTGAAAGCCATCAATGCCTGGCATATGTACATCGCTTATAACTTTGTTTTCCCTTAGCATCTCTATCGCCTTTCTTGATTGAGTTGTAGCCGTGACTGCAACAACAACAAAGAATCAGACATCGAAAATCTTGAAAGAAGAAGAAAAAAAAAAAGAACTTTATGAAACGGAGAGATAATTCTTGTAAAGAAAGCCTACAAAACTACGAAGTGAAAACGCATTATATGACGAGTTTGCATGATGAAAACCAGTGCACACTGGAATTGAAAGAGAAAGAGAACGGTGACGTGAAGAACCATTATAACGGCATTTCAAAAGCATCTGCTCCAACATTCTGAGACAAGCTCGATCATAGTCAACGGCAAGAACACGCATACCCACCGGAAAAGGCCCTCAAAGAGGTTCTTTTGAACCACCATGTTGACCCTTTCGGTCGTTCACCATCAATATCATCTTTGATTCTTATTGGAAAAGGATGCTACTTTTTTGTTAACCACACTCTCAATAGTCAATTCTAAGTTCTAGTCTGTTATGGATCCGGTCCACGGATCCCGGACCTAAGACCAAACCCGAGTCCGGCTCCTCGGACCAACCCGTCTCCCCCCTCCGAAAGGCCCAAAACCGACCCTATAGAGCTCTTAACCAACTTTCGAATTCAAGCACCTCCCTTATCTTAACTAAACAAGATAAGATAAGACGATTCCCCATCTCCTATAAATAAGAGGACCCAAGTCCCTCCAGGTATTCATTCATCCCTCACACTTTCTACCTCTTAGATCCATTCTGACTTAAGCGTCGAAGTATCTTTGCAGGTACCTCCCCTCCGCTCCGCCTGGACAGTCCGACATCCGCCTCGACCCGCAGGTTCCCGATCCTCCTCCTGAACCGTACCAGAGTTAATCTGTACATTGGCGCCGTCTGTGGGGACTTGCGACAGTCGAACCGGATGGAAGGCATCCTGGAGGAAAATCCTTCAAGCCAGGATGACTCCCAACCTCGTCGTCCGGCCCCAGAACACCAGGAAGTCACAAACCAAGCAAGAATAGCAAGTACCATCCACCACACGAACGAACACGTAGTCACAGACCCGCGACATCCCGAGAAAGCCAGGGACAAAGCGGCGCAGATCATCCAGGATCTCTGCCCCCGGGTCCAAGAACTTGAAGGCAAACTGACCAACAGCGGAAAACACGAACACGGAAGCCAGGCAACCTCCAAGCCAAGGTCCCACCGCGGAAGGTCGCCAACCCGTCAACACGATAGGAGAGACGGTCGCAGCACCTCACGTAACCACCGATACGAGAAATCGCCAGAACGACGATACAACAAAAAACACCACCGCAGCGTGTCCCACGATCTAAGTCGTCAACACGACTCAGACGAAGAACCAAGACGCCGAAACACCAAACGCACGAGAAACGACCACACCATAATGGGAGCCACACCCTTCACAGAAAGAGTCTTAAGAGCGAAACTCCCCAAAGGTTTCGACAAACCCACCGACATGAAATATGACGGAACCAAGGACCCTCAGGAACATCTAACAGCCTTCGAAGCCAGAATGAACTTAAAAGGAGCGGCCGACGCAGTCCGATGCAGAGCCTTCCCGGTAACCCTTGCCGGACCGGCGATCAAATGGTTTAACGGACTCCCGAACGGATCCATAGCCAGCTTCCATGACATAGCGCAAAAATTCATGGCCCAATTCACGACCAGAATCACCAAAGCCAAACACCCCATCAGCTTGTTAGGGGTCACACAAAGACAAGAAGAGTCCACAAGGAAATACCTCGACCGCTTCAATGATGAATGCCTAACGGTCGACGGACTCACGGACTCCGTTGCAAGCCTTTGCCTAACCAACGGGCTCATGAACGAAGATTTCCGCAAGCACCTCACTACTAAACCAATATGGACCATGCACGAAATCCAGAACGTCGCCAAGGACTACATCAACGACGAGGAGGTCAGCCAGGTCGTCGCCGCCAACAAATAGCAGCACACTACCAACCAACACGGCAATTCGGCTCCCCGTCATAACCCACCACCCAAAGAGAATCAACGGGACCACCCCAGACCGGCCAATCGGCCACCGAGAATAGGAAAATTCTCTAATTACACGCCCCTAACAGCACCAATTACGGAGATATACCACCAAATAGCAGATCGAGGCGTCATCCCCAGAGCCCGACCACTCAAAGAAAGGACAGGAGGCAACAAAACCCTCTACTGTGACTACCACCGAGGCTACGGCCACAAAACACAAGATTGTTTCGACCTTAAAGACGCTCTTGAACAGGCCATACGAGACGGCAAACTCCCGGAATTCGCCAAAATCATCAGAGAACCAAGGCGCGCCGACAGAAACAAGTCACCAGAAAGAGAAGGGCGTAACCCGAGAACTCAAAAGCTACCCCCCAGGGAAAGCCCGGAGGAGGACCCGACCATCATAGTGAACGTCATCACAGGCAAGGACGTATCAAGCAAATCAAAACTAATAATGAAAAAAGATCTCAAGATAATGGCCGTCAGAAACCAAGACCCAGTCGCCACGGCTGACGACACGATAACTTTCCTACCAGAAGACTGCCAACACGGCACCTCGGCCGAAGATGCCCCCTTCGTCATCTCAGCCAGAATCGGAACAGGACTAGTACGAAGAATACTGGTAGACACCGGCGCAGACTCCAACATCCTTTTCCGAGGAGTCTTCGACAAGCTCGGGCTCCGCAACGACAACCTCCAAACACACCGCCACGGCGTCACGGGCCTCGGAGACAACTTTCTCAAACCAGATGGCTCGATTAACCTCCCCATCACCATAGGAACAAGCAATCAGAGAAAGACAATCCTATCTGAATTTGTAGTCCTAAAAGACTCCACAGCCTATAACGTCATTCTCGAAAGGAAAACAATCAACGACTTCTCTGCAGTCATCTTTACCAAATACCTCCTCATGAAGTTCAGAACCGACGACGGTTTCGTCGGAACCATTCACGGAGACCGAGAAGTCGCAGCCGAATGCGACAACAACAGCTTAGCCCTAAGGAAAAAATCCCGAGACGCGGCCGGAATATTCCTTGCCGACCTAGACGCACGACAAGACGGCCAACCTAGGCCGGAACCAGAAGGAGACATGGAAAAGCTACAAATAGGGCCAACCAAAGAGGAATATACCTTCATTAACAGAAACCTCCCGTACGATCTTAAAGAAGAACTCTCCCAACTCCTGAAACAGAACAGAGACCTGTTCGCATTTACACCAGCCGATATGCCGGGAATAAACCCCGACCTAATGTCCCATCGTCTAGCCGTGGACCCCCAAGCTAAGCCAGTGGCACAAAGAAGACGAAAAATGTAACCAGACCGAGCCGCCGAAGTCAAAAATCAAGTTAAAGTCCTACTCGAAGCCAACTTCATCCGAGAACTCCCCTACACGACCTGGCTAGCCAACGTCGTACTAGTAAGGAAATCTAACGGAAAATGGCGAATGTGCGTCGACTACACAGACCTCAACAAAGCCTGCCCGAAGGACGCCTTCCCCCTACCAAACATTGACGGGTTAGTAGATGCAGCATCCGGCCACCGATACCTCAGCTTTATGGACGCATATTCTGGCTACAACCAGATCCCGATGCACCGACCAGACGAAGAAAAAACAGCATTCATCACCCCAGACGGAACCTACTACTACACAGTAATGCCCTTCGGCTTAAAAAATGCTGGAGCCACCTTTCAAAGACTTGTTAACAAGATATTTCGAGACCTGTCCGGAAACAAATTAGAAGTCTACATAGACTATATGCTCGCCAAGACCGAATCCGGTGAGCAACTAACCGACGACCTCAAGGTAATAATGAACACCCTACGAAAACACCAAATGCGGCTCAACCCGGCAAAATGCGCCTTCGGAATGGAAGCAGGAAAGTTCCTCGGCTTCATGATTACGAAACGCGGAGTCGAAGCAAACCCGGAGAAACGTCGTGCCGTCCTCGAGATGACAAGCCCCAAAAACCTCAAAGACATCCAGAAGCTTACCGGCCGACTGACCGCGTTATCCCGGTTTCTCGGGGCATCGGCTCAGAAGGCAATCCCTTTCTTCAAATTAATGAAAAAAGGAACCCCTTTTAAATGGGAGACGGAGTGCGAAGAAGCATTCCAACACTTCAAGAGGGTTCTAGCGGAACCACCGATCCTCGCCAAACCCCAAACAGGGGAAACACTTTACCTGTACCTCTCCATAACGGAAGAGGCACTCGCAGCAGCGCTCGTCCGAGAAAACGAGAAAAAGGAGCAAAAACCTGTATACTTCATAAGTAAAGTCCTACAGGATGCAGAAACCCGCTATTCACGCTTAGAAAAACTAGCTTTCGCACTCCTCTCGGCTTCTAGTTGCCTGCGGCAATACTTCCAAGCTCACCCCATAACAGTCCGAACCGACCAAGCGGTCAAACAGGTATTACAGAAGCCTGACCTAGCAGGAAGAATGCTAGCATGGTCCATCGAGTTATCCCAATTCCAGATCAAGTTTGAACCCCGGAACGCCATCAAAGCACAGGTCTTGACCGATTTCATCGCCGAAATGACTCCGGGAAAGCTCACCCCCGAACCATGGAAACTGCACGTCGACGGCTCATCAAACTCCACTCACGGAGGTGCCAGAATCATACTCGAAAATCAAAACAGGATCGCAATTGAACAATCAGTACGATACGAATTTCCAGTATCAAATAACCAAGCAGAATACGAGACCCTCTTAGCAGGCCTGACCCTAGCCCGGGAAGTCGGGGCAAAGGTCCTAGAGGTAAATACCGAATCCCAGGTAGTCAGTTCCCAAATCAACGGAAGCTACCAGGCACGAGATCCCCTGCTCCAACAATACCTCAACAAGGTAAACGAATTAAAAGAAGGATTCGAAAGCATTACCATACAACACGTCCCCAGAGAACGAAACGCCAGGGCGGACCTACTATCCAAACTAGCCAGTACCAAATCAGGACACGGTAACAAATCGCTAATTCAGGAAGTTGTTAGATCACCTTCTGTGTCAACGATAATCAACGCACATCTAGCATCCTCAAACCGGGAGTCCTGGACGTACCCTATCCTACAGTACCTCCTCGACAAAACCTTACCGCCAGACCCAAAAGAGGGAAGGCGAATAAAAAGGGAAGCGGCCAACTACACCATCATAGCAGGACAACTATACAAACGCGGGTTCTCGCAACCCCTACTCAAATGTGTCGAACCCGGGGACACGGAGTACATACTCCGCGAGATCCACGAAGGCTGCTGCGGTCACCACATCGGAGGAAAAACGCTAGCCCAAAAGGTCATCAGGGCTGGCTACTTTTGGCCTACAATCATTCGAGATTCCATACAATTGGCAAAAAGCTGTGACAAATGCCAAAGACACACCAATATCCACCAAGCCGCCCCACACCAACTCAGCACCATATCGGCAGAACGGCCGTTCGGCAGTTGGGGAATCGATCTCGTCGAACCCTTCCCCGCAGCGCCCGGCCAACTCAGATATCTCATTGTCGCCATAGATTACTACACCAAATGGATCGAGGCCGAACCTCTGGCCTCCATAACGGCGACCCAGTGTCGAAAATTCGTTTGGCGACAGATCGTCAGCCGATTCGGAATCCCCGAGGTCATCATCTCAGACAACGGAACCCAGTTTACCGACAAAAAATTCAGAGAATTCCTAGAAGGATTACACATATCCCATCGCTTCAGCTCGGTAGAACACCCCCAAACAAACGGACAGGTGGAATCCGCAAACAAAATAATCGTTAAAGGACTCAAGAAACGGCTTGACGAAGCCAAAGGACTGTGGGCAGACGAATTAGGGTCAGTTCTATGGTCGTACCGAACAACACCCCAAATGAGCACGGGGGAAACGCCTTTCCGATTAACATACGGCGTAGAAGCAGTCATCCCAGTGGAAATCGAGGACCCCAGCCCCAGGAAAACAGTCGGAAGTAACGACGAAGAAGCAGAACGAGATCTTATTGACGAAGAGAGAAGCATAGCTCACATCAAAGAGTTAGCGCTCAAACAAAGAATCAGCCTAAGATACAATCACGGCGTTATCCGACGAGAGTTCGTGGCCGACGACCTCGTCCTACGACGAAACGATATCGGTCCTCCGACCCCAGGGGAAGGAAAACTCGCCCCCAACTGGGAATGACCATACAGAATCAAGGCCGTAATCAGAAAAGGAGCGTATAAACTCGAACGACTCAATGGCAACGAAGTCCCAAGGACTTGGAACGTGGCCAACTTGCGGCGATACTACACTTAGACCAAAACTAAATAGGTCGCCCCTTATGTTTCTTTCCATTTTTACCCTTTATTTATACTTTCATCTTTTATTTCTTAATCTCGGGTACTCTTTCCCGCCATTAACGGAGGGTTTTAACGAGGCTCAACCATTCAAATAAAAATTCCATTACAAGTTATTTCCACTTTTCTACACGTCCCAAATACGGAACAAAAGACACGGCCACCACTGGAGGACTGATCACCCCCCAGGCCGAACACGCGGATATCCATAAAAACCGACCAGACGACGGTTGAGGAAAACGAGAAAATAAACGGAATAGCTCAAAACATACAAGAAGGCCCGAACGGCCAAAAACACCACAATACGGATCATACAAAAAGGCCCCGACGACCGAAAATACCATTAAAACGAAGTTACGGCCCTTAGCCATTCGAAATATTCAGAAACAAGCAAAGTTCAAAATACTAATTACAGAGATTAAAAAGCTACTCAAGGTCGACAATCCGCCCATCACGAACAACCTTAAACGCTCCCATCACGGACACGTCCATGCCAGGAGCCAGGACCAGAACCTGTGCCTTCATCGTCTCCTCGGTAGCAGCAATAGCATATTTAGCATCAGCCAACAGCCTCGTCTTCTCCTTCTTCAAAGCAGCAACCTCGGCCTTCAGAGTCTCCAACTCAGCAAGAAGCACGGCAGCTTGAGAACCCGCATCCGAAGCACGATGCCGCTCCTCTGCCAATTGGGAAAGAAGCGAAGTCTCAACACCGGCAAGTCGGAGAATCTCCGCCCCGGCCTCCTCAGAAGACTTCACCGCCCTCTCCTTTGCGACATTGGTAGCCTCAAGCTCCTCCTTCAGCTTAGCCACCTCCGCTTGAGACTGACGAAGCTTCTTTTCCAACAAACCAACTTGAGCCATCACGGGCTCGGCTTTCCGAACAACTACGGCAGAATGAAGAAAGGCACGATACACCGACTTTGCCTGGAACGAGACATCACAGCCATCAAAAAACGATTCTGTTCCAGGCATCAAGTGCTGATCAATAAACCCTGAGGCATCAAAACGTCGGTCCATCACACTAGGTACCAAACCCTCCTCCTCAAAGGTCTCGCTGCTCGGCTCCTCAGGTCTACTCCTCTTCCGAGAAGCCTCAACAGCTGTCACTACGACGACTTCAGGCGAGCTCGCAGGACCGGGAGGAGCCTGAGCACCAGTAGGCACCCCCGAAGAAACCACCCCCTGAGAAGCAGCCTGAGACTCCACGGCCGGATTCGAAACAGGAGTAGACGGAGACGACGACCCCTCCTCCCGGACCAGCGCTGCCTTCAGCCTCGCCAAAGAAGTCAACCCACCAGCCATCTCAACTGAAAAGAAGCAGGAGAAAAGTTAAAAAAAAAGGGAACACACCAATATATGTCCGACAAGCCTCAGGATCCCCCATAACGTCTCGAGGATTCAACGGACGCTCGCCAAACAAATGCCACAAAATGCTGGCAATGTCCTTATCCTCCCGAGATAAATCATCATAAGTAATCTTAGTCAGAACCGACGGGCCAGCACCAAAGTTCCAATACGTCGGAAACCGGCGCTCGCCCTCCAATGTCAACCAAAACGGACGGTGCCCCTGAACGGGACGCACCTTAAAATACTCCCACTTAAACCCATGAAAAGAATCCTCAAACAACCCAAAAATCCGGCGATGAGGTTGAGCACGGAAAGACATATATCCTTTCTTATGCTTCCCCTCCTTAGTCGGAAGAGTGCATAAGAAAAGAAAAAGAAAAACAGGAACAGAAGCCGGAAGATCAAGATACCGGCACACCAGTTCAAAACATCGCACGACAGCCCAACTGTTCGGGTGAAGCTGAGACGGCGCTACGGAACACCGACTAAGCAGACCCTGAACAAACGGCGAAAACGGGAACCGCACGCCAAGCCGAGTAAACATAGACTCGTAAACCCACATCCAGTCCGGCACGGTGGGCGAATGAAGGTTCAAATAGCAGACGCGCTCGTCGGCATCAGGGAGCACGAGCTCATACCGCCCCTCCTCATCGCCACCACCACAGATCGCCCCCTGATCACGGAGCCGCTGAAGATCATCCTCCGTCATCCGCGACGGAACGCCCCACACATCGCTGGTCACCCAACCGTAGCGATTGGGAACGCCCCTGAAGGGGGCTACTGGGGCTCCCACACCCTCATTTCTCCGACGCTGCATACCTAAAACAGGGAGGAGCACCATGATCAGCCTACTAACTCTACGCAGTAGCAAGTCGAAAACCTAACACCACTACCAACCCGACGCGGTGACCCACCACTACAATTAAAGTAAACACGGCGGTGCTCAGCCCCTCCCCCAAAACTCAAAGTACTACCCCCCAAGAAAAAAACACCAAACACAGTAAACAAACAGTAAAAAAGCAAAACAGGCAGAACAACGCATGGCGAAAACAGAGCAAGCATTCACAAAGTAAAAAAGGAAAAAGGCAAAGCATGCCAACCTGGTAATTCAGAAGGAAGCTTGAGGAAAGCTAGAAAAACAGAAGAAGCAGAGCGGCACCAAAAAAGCAAAAACCACGGAGAGAAGAGGAGTTTCCTTTCAGATGAAAAGTTTTCTTTAGAAGAAAAAACGGACGAGGGAACTGAAACAAAAGCAAAAACGGTTTCAAAAGAAAGCAAAAAGACACGACTAACCCTAGGCACAATAAAGACTCGTAGGGGCAAGAAAGAGAAAAAACCCTCTCGCAATAAATGCCCCCTTTGGAAAAACAATTAATAAATCACGCCTCGAAGAACGCAACGGGCGCAACAGGCACGGAAGGGTCACGTCAAGACCAAAAACGGTCAGATGAATCTTTCACAAGACGAAACCGGGACACCGACCTCGTCACGAAAAATCAAACGAACACTCGAAAAAGGCTGAAGACGCATGAAAAACACCTCACCTCCCAGCGACAAACCGACCTTGCTCGGCCTCCCGCTGCGGGGGCAACTGTTACGGATCCGGTCCACGGATCCCGAACCCGAGACCAAACCCGAGTCCGGTTCCTCGGACCAACCCGTCTCCCCCCTCCGAAAGGCCCAAAACCGGCCCTATGGAGCTCTTAACCAACTTTCGAATTCAAGCACCTCCCTTATCTTAACCAAACAAGATAAGATAAGACGATCCCCCATCTCCTATAAATAAGAGGACCCAAGTCCCTCCAGATATTCATTCATCCCTCACACTTTCTACCTCTTAGATCCATTCTGACTTAAGCGTCGGAGTATCTTTGCAGGTACCTCCCCTCCGCTCCGCCTGGACAGTCCGACATCCGCCTCGACCCGCAGGTTCCCGATCCTCCTCCTGAACCGTACCAGAGTCAATCTGTACATAGTCCAAGTCGCAACACGAATGTTTTTGAATTCCGTGTTAATATTTGTAATAATTTTACTGAATTGCATCCTATTACTTATTTAGTTTATGGTGCAAACGAAATAATTTTAAATAAGGTTGAAAATTTGGCGATCATATGATGTTTGCACAGGTGTAACAACCCTATTTCGTTTACAATGTAAAGAAATACGTTCAAAATTACTTCGTTTACACTTTAAACAAAATATGTCTATATATGGGAGTTTTGTTTACGGCGCCACCAAAAGCCAAAAACCTTTTATTTCCTTCACTTTTCTCCTATCATCAGATGCCATTATCCCCTACCCGAGGGAGGCTGGATTTGACAACGTAGTGCCGTTGAGAGACTTTGTTTTCGGTAACTCGATGATTATAGTGTTTGTGGAGCACTGGCGTCTAGAGACCCACACCTTTCACATGCCGTGGGGTGAATACACGATCACATTTCAGGACATCGTCTACCACCTCGTGCTGCACGATAACGATGAGCCCGTTGGTGGTTGCTTTCATGACTTTCAAACTTGGTACCACACCGGAACTTGGGAGTTGGTTGAGCGTTTACTTGGTGTCAGGCCTCCTGCAGTAGTGCAGCAGGAAACGCAGAGGAGAGAGGCTTTTTCGCTGAAGCTTACATGGCTTTGGGAGCGAGTCCGACAGATGCCACCGGATACTACCGATCCGGACACCTTGCGACAATGTGCGAGGAGCTATATCATGTTGATGATCGGGGGCTACCTACTGACTGACAATTCCAACAACACGGTCCATCTCTGGTGGTTCCCGCTGCTAGATGATTTCGAGAGGTGTTGTTCCTTTTCCTAGGGTTCCGCGGTGCTAGCATGGACGTACTATTTTCTATGCAGTGCAGCCCACCGCCACACCACAGACATTGCGGGGTGCACTCTTCTATTGGTGTCTTGGATGAGTTGGATCTACCAGAAGTTTTCTAAATGGTGTCCACCTGATCGACGTATTTACATGTAGCCGATGGCTGCGAAGTATTTGTCACGTTATTTTATTTACGATTATTATCCGTTTTCGCAATTCAATTACATTGGCAACTAATTTATTTCTAGTTTTGCTTGAATTTGTCCCTAGGTTGATTAGGAGGAGTAGTAGACCAGGGTTCACCACTAGCAGAGAGTCCTATGAAGGCATTACTGTGGGGTGAGGTAATCGAGTTACAGCTTTAAGTTGTTAACATTTTTGTAGTTTACTAAAAATAGTTAAACGTATATCGATACTGATAACTAATTCACTTCCTTAATTTGTAGTTCATGTGGACCCCGTACAACGATCTCGCACTTCAGGATATGTGTCCTTTATGGTTGAAAGAGGAGGCAGAGTGGGGGACCTGGATGTCTGTTGTCCCCTTCGTCTGCTTCAACATCGTAAAGTTCTATCAGGCTGACTGGGTGAAGTGCCAGTTCAATGGCAAGTAGCCTGTTCCAGGGGACACACATAAAGGCAATTAGAATACACATATACAACCAAATATCCACTACTACAAGACATGATGGCTAATTTGCGAAAGAAAAAGGTTTCGAAGAAGTAGTGAACTTGTTGTGAAGAACACAAAGGATTGCACATTCTTTTATAGCGGCTAAAAATTTGTCGTAACGTATTTCGTTTACACTGTAAACGAAATAATTTTGCACGTATTTCATTTATACTGTAAACGAAATAAACATGCATCAGCATGTCAGCCTTATTTTATTTACAGTGTAAACGAAATACGTGCAAAATTATTTCGTGAAATAAATAATACGATGCAATTTCATAAAAACGGTACAAATTATTTATATCTAGGGGTGGCAAACGGGCCTTAATCCGCCGGGCCGGCCCGCGTAACCCGCCAAAAAAGGCGGGCTGGGCTGGAAATTTGGGACCGCCGTAAGACAAAAGCCCGCCTAACCCAAACCGTTTAAACCGTGGGCTTTGGCGGGCTTTGGCGGGGCGGGGCGGGCTGAAGGTTTTTTTTTTTGGGCTGAACCCAATCCCCTTCACCCATGAACCCAGACCCAGAACCCATGAACCCACCCCAACCGACCCGACCCGACCCAATCCCCATTCCCCACCCACCTAAACGGCTGAAAGCCTGAAACCCTAAATTGAATCCCTCCCCCCATTCGGCCATTCCCCAATCCCTAATCCCCATTGCAGCTGCCTCACTCTCACAGACTCACAGTCTCACTCCTCGGTCCTCTCCTCTCAGTTCCTCGGCAGACGGCAGCGCCACCCAGGATCTCAGTCGTCTCGTCTCCACTCTCCAGTCTCCTCGACGGATCTCAGCCTCTCACTCGGTTCCTCAGTCTCAGTTCCTCAGTTCCTCAGTTCCTCACCGCCACTCTCAGTCTCTCACTCGGTCATCCTAAGCTCCTCACCGTCACTCTCAGTCTCTCAATTCCATCGTCCAGCGACCTCAGCTCGAACTTCAGAGTTACGTCCTCACCTCTGTCTGGTCGTCGTCGCTGCTGCCTGCTGGTCTCGGTCCTGGGCTCCTGGGTCTTGTGAGTCGTGGGCTCGTGGCTTGTCCTCTGAATCTGCTGCTCCTCGCTCTCGGTCACGGCTGCTCCTCCTTCTCGGTCACGGCTACTCCACCTCTCGGTCACGGCTGCTGCCTGCTTGTCTCCTTGATCCTTCAAGGTCTGCACAACTCTAACCTTTGCTAATGCTATTACCTGAAGTCCTGAACATATATTTGTAACTAATTCTTTGTTTTCAAATTATTAACACAAGTTAATATATGATATACTTGATGATTGTAATTTATAGTGTGTGTTGCTAAGTGAAGGTGCATGGTGTTGTACTGTTGTTATTTATTATGTACAGAAAAAGGGTGGAGTTATCTTAAGAGAATTGAACAATTTTATTGATGAGAAGAAATATCTGAGTTATTGAGGTCACTGTCATTATAAAAAAAAAACAGAAGACATATTCTTTGAATTTGTCATTCTGGTGGTTAACTCATACCTATTGTACATATTCTTTCAATTCATATGCAACTAATCCTTTTTTTTGTTCTATTGTTACATCAAATGCAGCTGTCTATGCAGTTGTTAGTGCAGTTCTTAGCACCCAAGTGGTGAATTTGATAATAGATTAATTGCTCAATTTTTATGGATCCATCATGTATTCAATTTTTAAATATACTTGATAATGGTTGATTGTTGGTTAAATACTTGAATTTGATAATGGTTGAGTTTTGAATATACTTCATAATGGTTGAGTTTTGATTATGAGTGTCAGGTCAAGCAGTAAGTTTTTTAAACTTCCAACTTTTCTTTAATCACAAGTATTCATGATCTGCCATACTCTCATTATAGACAGCTTAATCTTGTTATATAAGAAACTTCAGCTTCAAGAATGTTAAATATGTTGTTCCATTATTCATCTATATCATTATTTTGCATCTAAATCTTTCTCCTAGGCCATTTGATTAGACATTCATTCATCCTATTCTCAATTATTAAACTAAAGCTTGTTTTCCAATCATATTCTTGTTGAATAGGTCACTTCTCTGGGTTCAACACTTGCTATTCAACACTTGCAGATCCAAACTTGGCTCCAAGGTACTTAATCCTTTATGATTGTTGTTAGAATACAGAGTCTTTGAAATTTAGTTCCCAATAAATTTAGCTTTGATTGGATGTTGTTTTCATATAATTCAGTTCTAAATTTGTTAGAATCTCACAGTTGGAGATTATTTTTCTTTTAATATTTTTCCTCCTATTTTAATATTTTTCAACTGGTTGTAATTGAGATTTGAGGGTGGTACCAGTTCTTAAGAAAAATAACAATATTTGATTATACATTGATTGCGGGACAACAATTTATTTCGTTGTTAAAATATGCATTTAAGTTAATGTGCTAAATTGTTCTAACTAGATGAGTATTCAATTTTTAAATATACTTGATAATGGTTGATTGTTGGTTAAATGCTTGAATTTGATAATGGTTCAGTTTTGAATATACTTCATAATGGTTGAGTTTTGATTATGACTGAATACTTGCTGTTTTTTGTATGATTTGCTAATGGTTGAAAAACCTAGTTCATATAAACAATTTACATTTTACTTTTATTTCAGGAAATATGAATTCTGAAACTGTGAGTAACCTTGTTACCACTGGAGTTGGTTCTGAGGCTGCTCCGGTCGAGGTTGATGAACCTAGTTCGAAAAGGCTGAGACCAGCAACCTCTGATGTTTGGAATTTTTTCAAAAAGCTCGGTCCAGATAAGGATGGAGTAGAACGTGCTGAGTGTAAAGGATGCAAGAAAGTGTTTAAAGCTGGAGGTAAGCGATATGGCACTTCTACTATAAAACGGCATCTTGATAGTTGTACTCAAATTAAGCATGAAGATATTGGTCAGACTATAGCAGAATTGCAACTTAAAATGGATTCACTTAAGATTGATTCAGGAGTGGCTAGAGATATGTTTGCTGGGTATGTAGTTGCTGGGGATAAGCCTTTTAATATGGTTGATGATAGGAGATTTAGAAATTGGGTGAAATATATTAGTCCAACTTTGAAACTTCCTTCTAGGAATACGGTTAAAGCTGACATAGTGAAAGTTTACAAGAGAGAAGCTGCGAAACTTAAAAAAATTTTAGTTTCCATTCCAAATAGAATTTGCTTAACATCTGATCTTTGGACTTCCAGTACCAATGAGGGGTTTATATGTTTGACTGCACATTTTGTTGATGAGAACTGGAAATTACAGAGTAAAATTCTCAATTTTTGTCATATGCCTCCTCCTCACACAGGATTTGAATTGTCTTCTAAAATCTTTACGCTTTTGACTGAGTGGAAAGTTGATAAAAAGATTTTTTCCATTACTTTGGATAATGCTTCTTCTAATGATACTTGTGTTGAACACTTGAAAAGTACTTTGGATGTGCATGGTTCATTGTTGTGTGGTGGTGAATTCTTTCATGTTCGTTGCTCTGCTCATATTTTAAATCTTATTGTCCAAGATGGAATGAAAATATGTGGTGATGCAGTGTCTAAGATTAGAGAGGGTATTAAGTTTCTGAGAAAATCTGAAAGTCGAATGGTTAAGTTTAAAGAATGTTTTGAAGATATTGAGGGACTTGAGTATACGACTGCATTATGTTTAGATGTTCCTACTAGGTGGAATTCACTTTATGCAATGCTTGCAAGTGTTATTCCTTATAAGAAAGCTTTTGAAATGTATAAAGTAAAAGAAGCTGGGTTTAGGGAGTTTTGTCCTTCATCAGATGAGTGGAGAAGAACTGAAAAAGATATGTGATTTCTTGTTACCATTTTATGAAACTACCAAGTTGATGTCTGGAACTTCTTACCCAACATCCAACTTGTATTTTTTACAAGTTTGGCAAATCCAGCTGATTTTAATGAATAGTTTGAAGAATGATGAAGTGCTTATAAGGAACATGGGAGAAAAAATGATGATTAAGTTCAATAAATATTGGGAAGAATACAGTGTTGTTCTTGCATTTGGGACAGTTCTTGATCCTAGATTTAAACTCAACACTTTGGTTCATTGCTATAATGAGATTGATCCTATTAGTGTTAAAGACAAAGTGGAGCTTGTGAAGAGTAAGTTATACAAGCTGTTTGAGGTTTATGATCAAAATTCCTCTACAACTGTAGAGAGTTCTTCCCAACTTTCAAGTAATTTTTCTCAAGCAACATCTTCTGCAATTGGAACTCAACTTATTAAAATTGTTGGTGTAAGTATTTTTATCTACTTGATTATATGTGTTTTTTATTTTTCATGCTTTTTGATTCATATATTATTTGTAATGCAAAGGATTTGATGTCCCGTAATCAAGAAGCTGAAGTGAAAAGTGGAAAGAACCAACTGGATATTTATTTGAGTGAGGCAACATTATTTTGCAATGATGCAATCATTGATGTTTTGCAATGGTGGAAAGACAACCATCATCGTTTTCCAACCCTATCACTAATGGCACGAGATTTGTTGAGCATTTCTATTACTACTGTGGCTTCAGAATCTGCATTTAGCATGGGTTCTCATGTTTTGAATAAGTATAGAAGTCGTTTGTTGTCAGATAATGTTGAAGCGGTGATTTGCACCAGAAATTGGATTCGTGGATATGATGATTTTGGTATATTATATTTATGACATACATACTTGAGTGATTTTGAACATTATTATGTACTATTTTGCTAATATATTTATTTACTTTTTTCTAGAGGAAGATAAAGATCAGGAAGATATTGCAAAAGGAGAAGGCTATTCTTCAGGAGTTGGTTCCAATGATGTTATTGACTTATATGAAGATGAAGATGAAAATTAAGTGTATTGAATTAAGTTTAATTTGCTTTGAAGACTATTTATAATTATGTTTTTGGACTTTGGATTATATATTTATTTTGTCTATGGGACTATTTATAACTATGACTTGAGTATTTTGGATAATTGGATTATGTTTATTTACTTTGAAGACTATTTATATCCTTTGAAGACTATTTATATTTAATATTTGTATTTATATTGATTTAAATAGAAGATATTAGATATTTTCTTCTAAAAAAAATAATTAATTAGGCGGGCTTAGTCCGATTTATATTGATTTAAATAGAAGATACTTTTTCTTATTAAAAAAATAAATAAATAGGCGGGTTTAGCCCGCCAGCCCGCCATTAGGTGGGGCGGGCTAGGATTTTGGGACCGCCTGAATAGGCGGGGCAGGGCGGGCCAGCCCGCCAGAGAGCGGGCTTCCGACGGGGCGGGACGGGCTTCCCCGCCTGACACCCCTATTTATATCCATAAATAATATATTTATTTCATTTATATAAAAAAATCAAAAAATAAGGTAGATGTAAAAAAAGATATAATTATTTAATATTTTCTCTTAAAAATATATTATAGGAAATTATATTATATTTAAAAACATTATACTAGAATATTATAGAAAATTTGCTTATTTAGTATTGTAAATTGTTATAAATTTTTAATATTTTAAAAATTAAAATATAAACATATTTATTTTATTATATAAATATATTGAATAACATCTTAAAAATAATATACATGGCAGGGAAAGAAATTTTTTTTTTTAAGGTGACTATATGGTAGGGAACTAACATTATAACCATCAATTTTAGTTAATACTATAACAGATTATCAAATAATTCTACAGATTTACTACACATTTAAACAATATTATTATCTAAGTTTAATTAAGTAGACTTAACACTAACAAAAACTACTCTCATTAAAAAGAACATGATTACACACGCATACATCATTCTTCCAACCAAGTCACTTACGTTCAAGCATGGGGTTTTACGTTATCATCGTTGTTGTCTTCTTCTTCTTCAATTCCTCCTCCTCCTCCTCTTTTGCGTGTTTTTTCCTCGTTGTCATCCTTTTATTACTACTGCTATTGCTATTATTGTAGTAGAATGTGAGGAGATAGAGTTTTGAATTGTGTAGGACAACGAGTCCAAATACACCTTAATTCACTCAGAAATGAACTGAAATTACATAATGGATTGCGACACAATTAACTCAAAATTAAACCGAAATTACATAATAATTACGACACAATTAACTCAGAAATGAACCAAAATTACAAAATAATTGCGACACAAACTCAGTTCGAAAACAAGCACAAAAACAAGACTGAATCATGAACAAAAACACATCCAAAATAATTTTGGATCAGACAATGTCATTAATATGTTTCTTCTTCTTTTTTGTTTGATATCATTTCTTTTTTCTTGGTTTTATTCCTCTTAAGAGAGTAAATCAAGAAGAATTTTGAGAAAATAAAATAAGAAAGAGAAGATGAAGAAGAAAAAAATGAAAAAGAAGAAGAAGAAAGTAGTACAAGATGAGGAGGATGAGGAGAAAAAGTTTTGAATTGTGCAGGACAAACAAGTCTAAATGCACTTTAATTCACTCAGAAATGAACCGAAATTATACAGTGATTGTGACATAATTAACTCAAAAATGAACTAAAATTACATAATAATTGCGACAGATAAACTCAATTCGAAAATAAGCACAAAAATAAGATTGAATCGTGAACAAAAACACATCCAAAATTAATTTTGGATCAGACAACATCATCAACATGAAAAAATTCAACAATAACAATAACAATAACAACGATAACGATAACGACGATATGTATAAAAAGAAGAGGATGATAACGATAACGATGATGATCATGATGATGATGATGATGGAGGAGGAGGAAAAGAAAAAAGAAGGAGAAAAAATTCAAATGAGAAGAGGAGGATGAGATGGTGGTATTGTTGGTGATGACGATAACAAAAGAGAAAGATAACGACGACCAAGAAGAGAAGAAGAAGAAGAAGCGACTGCAGGCGCGCATGAATTTAAAATACTTGATTGGACTTTGTTAGAATTTATGATTTGGATGTAGAGCTTTATTGATAATTCTAATATAACGTCTATTAAAAATAAGTTTTTATTGAGCTTAAATTATAAATTTTTAGTTGAATTTTAAATATTTTTTCTAAGAATTTAAAAGATTTTTTTATATTAATATTGACTACAATATTAATTATGAATTATTGGTTCTCAATTTTTTTAAAATAAATTATTACATTTATATTTTTTTGGAGACTTTTTCCCTCTTATTTTCACTTAGTTTTTTTTACACATAAAAGATCTTTCTCTTTTATTAAAAATAACTTTTTTTAAAAAGATACTTCTTAGACAAAGAGAGGAGAAGAGAAAAAAAAACATAAATACTGTTTTTGTAAGGGAGATTAAGATTGAGAGATAGAGATTAAAAAACAGAAATTAGAAGACTAAAACTAAATTAGGTCTCTGTATTATGTTTAGTGTAAAGACTAAGTTATGCCTTTGTATCTCCCTTGATTTCAGATAAATACAATGATGAAATAAAATTATTTACAAAAAAATATTCTTAGTTATTAAAAGATGTTTTTAAAGTTTTTCATCATTGTATCTAAAAATTTTAGTATCTTATATCCTAGAATTAAAATTTTAGTTTTAGTCTCTAACCAACAAACACAATATTAAATTGCAATTTCCAGTCCCAATCTCTGAAAATAAACAGTACGAAAAAGTTTAAAATGATTGTGGAGAGAGAGAGAGACTTACTTGCTTAGTTAGATAGCTTGCTGCTATTTCTTCTTCTTTTTTGTAAGTTTTACTTTTGAGAAAAAGGTAGAATCTGCTCTCATTTCACGAGCATCTACGCCAAAAGCAAATGAGCCACTACCACATCCACGAAGGATTAGCTTCCTAACATTTCGTAATGCATTACCAGTCTTTCTCCATGGCGTTTGTTTTTTTCTCTTTTCCTATATTCTCTGTTTTTTATATTGTTCTCTAATTTTATCCTTTTTTCTCAGATTATTGTTAGAGACTTGATCTAAAGTTGGGCAGAGAGGATTTAATTTGTGAATTATCCCTTTCTCCAATGTCATCAAGGATAAATACAAATTAAACAAAATACACATCACACTAAAATGGTCTAAAAATTAATAATAAATTCAATTATATGACAAGATAAATAAGTTTCTTCATGTCTATTGTTGAGCACTCCAAATATTACATTTGTCTTATTTTATTTTTTTCCAAAATGATTTTACCATGCTAACCATTACTCATATCATTCTAATTTCACATACTCACCTCTTCATCCCACTTTCATTACCATGCACTTATATCTATGTGATCTACTTTACCCAATAGTTATTGTTTGTCACAGCCGCACTCTCTTATTCCTTTCTTGTCTTAAAATTACCGGTGTTCCTAAATTTACCCTATTATTTACACCAAATGCTTTATTTCATGAATTTTATTTTTTAGGTTCAATTGCTCCCAAGATATACGTTCCTTCCCATTTAATCCTGATTAGCACTTGATGCATAAAAGTATTGATTTTTTGTTTCTTATTCGGATTAACTACCAATTCGGTATCCGAAAAATTCAATCGCTGATAAAAGGATTTTCGAAAATTGTGCTTTTAATCGAATAATTTGAGTAATTAATCTCGCAAACGTCAGGTTGCGAGAAGATAATAAGCACACATGTGACCATCTCGAAGATGTGTCTATTAGTACCATAAAATATCTAAAAGATCCACATGGTGGATGAATAGGTCCACATATTTCGCCTTGAATCCTTTTTAGGAATTCAGGGGACTCAAATCCAACCTTTACTGGTGATGGCCTTAAAATTAACTTTCCCTGAGAACATGCAGCACAATAAAATTCACTAGATTTAAGAATCTTCTAGTTCTTTAGTGAATGTCCATGCGAGTTTTCAATAATTCTCCTCATCATGGTTGTTTCCGGATGACCCAATCTATTATGCCAAGTTATGAATTCATTTGGGCTAGTAAACTTCTGGTTTATAATGGCATGTGATTCAATTGCACTAATCTTGGTATAATACAACCCAGATGAAAGTGAGGGTAACTTTTCTAATATAACATTTTTATTTAAATCATGAGTTGTGATACATAAATACTCATGATTTTCCTCATTCATAATCTCAATATGATATCCATTTCGGCGAATATCTTTAAAACTCAACAAGTTTCTTCGAGACTTGGTAGAAAACAGTGCATTATTTATTATGAATTGTGTTTCTCCGGGAAACAAAATTATAACTCTTCTGAAGCCTTCAATCACATTGCCGAAGCCAATAATAGTATTAACATGTTCTTCTTTTGGCACAAGATGGATAAAATATATATCACTTTTAAGAATAGTGTGCGAACTTGTACTATCCGCAAGGCAAATATCTTTAGAATATGTCCTTGCCATTTTTCTTCAAAGACAAATGATAATAATAATAATAATAAAATGAAAGAAATCTGCCCATGTGTTTTCATAAAGAAATCTGCATCTGGGTTCATTATAATTGCTGTGTACGTTGATGATTTAAATATTATTGGAACTCCTGAAGAGATTCTAACAATTATAAAAACTCTAAAAGAAGAATTTGAGATGAAAGATCTTGGAAAGACTAAATTTTGTCTCGGCCTGCAGATCGAGCATATAAAAAATGGGATCTTTATTCATCAAACAACATACACAGATAAGATCTTGAAAAGATTTTATATGGATAAATCACATCCATTAAGTACCTCAATGATAGTAAGATCTTTGGATGTGGAGAAGGATCAATTCCGTTCTAAAGAAGAGAATGAAGATATCCTTGGTCCTGAAGTACTATATCTTAGTGCCATTGGAGCGCTAATGTATATTGCTAATAATACGCGACCTGACATTTCATTTGCGGTGAATTTACTAGTAAGGTATAGTTCCTCTCCAACCAGAAGACATTGGAGTGGAATCAAACAAATCTTTCGATATCTTCATGGAACGGTTGATATGGGATTGTTTTATCCATATGAATCCAAGTCACAGTTAGTTGGCTATGCTGATGCTGGATACTTGTCTGATTCGCACAAAGGGAGATCTCAAACAGGATACTTGTTCACATATGGTGGAACAACTATATCATGAAGGTCCACAAAACAGACGATTGCGGCAACATCCTTTAATCATGCCGAAATACTAGCAATACATGAAGTTAATTGCGAGTATTTTTGGCTGAGGAGTCTGATTTAATATATTCTGTCATCAGGTGGACTGATTGATCATAAGATAGCTCCAACTGTCCTGTTTGAAGATAATACAGCATGCATTGCTCAACTTAAGGGTGGATACATCAAAGGTGATAGAACAAAGCATATTTCTCCCAAATTCTTCTTCACTCATGATCTTCAAAATTAGGGGACAATTGATGTCCAACAGATCCGCTCAAGTGACAATTTGGTAGATTTATTCACAAAGTCACTCCCAAAATCCTCCTTTGAAAGATTGGTACATGAGATTGGGATGCGCCGATTTCGAGACATTAAATGATGTCGGCAAGAGGGGGAGACAGTACACTTTTTTCCTTGGTCAGGTTTTTTTTCCATTGGATTTTTCTTGACAAAGTTTTTAATGAGGCAGCCCCCATCTCAAAGGATATTGTACTCTTTTTTCTTCACTAAGGTTTTTTCCCACTGGATTTTTCTTTAGTAAGGTTTTAACAAGGCAATAATCCTAAATGGTCATCCAATGGGAAGTGTTGTGATAAGTATGGGACGTGGATACCCATTTCCTATATGAGGATTACATTTTCAAGAGAGAATAAAATTAATGAAGGTTGAAAATATTCCTTCTATATGCCTATAAAAGGAGGTTAAGCCTCCGTTGATATTACACAACAACATATCATTAAAATAACTCTCTTTCTCTCTTATGTTACAATACTTCTTTCACTTTCTTTATATTTCTTTATATTATATTTGTTACATCTTCCTTATTTATTTATTTAGTTATTTTATAATACGTTGACAAAATAATTCTAAATAATTTAAAAATAAAACAAAATAATTAATAAATATTATATTTTTTTGTAAGTAACAAAAAAATTTTATATTTATCAAATGACTTATTCATCTGATTTAAATTTTTTGTGACAATTTTTATATTTGACCCTTTTAGTTGTTCATCATCATTATGTTCAAAGCTTCTTTTTTTTTTTCCAGCAGGTGCTGAAATGAATTGGTTTGACTAAGAGACGAACGCGTGTGGTTACCTGCTGTGAGATGCCAAGACAGGAAATGAGGCAAGAACCTGTCGGATTGATGTGGTGTGTTTACGCTATGGAGTGGCAAGAATCTGTTGGATTAATATTATGTTAATTATGTATACAATTGGGTTGGTCTTTTTGTTGCTATGGGGCTTTTATTAGGAGGAAATTTTTTTCTTATATGTATTAAAAAATTATTTATATTCAAAAATAAAAAATATTATTTATTGAGATCTATTTTTTTTTTTTTTGGCCTTGTACGCAATTCACCCAATATCTTGGCGAAGTGTGTCTAGTTCACTCAGTTTGCCAAAAGATTCGGTGAACTACTCTCTCCAACAGTTTACCTAGTTTTTCAACAAGTTATAAAAGACTCCTTCCCACCTCCATTACAAAAAACATGCTAAATTGCAGGTTTTTTTTTTTTGGTTTTGTGGCGATTTTTAATCTCCGCAAAATGCGTTATGGCGGTTTGATAAAGTGACAATGTTCCGTGTCCTTAAATAAAATCAACTCAATTTTTTTTTCATCCTGGTTTAGTCATTTTGAATTTAAATAAAGTATGGTTTTTGTCTCTAACGTTTGGAGTAAATCCTAAAGTTGTCTCTAATGTTTTAATTATCCTATTTAAATTCTTAACGTTTTAAAATTGACTCAATGTTATCCTGCCGTTAGGGATCTGTTAACAGAATTGACGGCGAGACAAAATTGAGACGATTTTGAAACGTTATGAACTTAAATAGGACGAAAACGTTGGGGACAAAAATGATACATAGAAATAAATTTTAATTTTATATTTCAATAATATCAATTTTTTACTGTACATAATATTCAATTATTTTTAATCACATCTAAGTAAATTACACTTAATCACATTACTTTCATTCTAAATAAATTTATTTTTTTATAATTTTACACTTAAAGTAATATAATTTTGTTATAAATAAATAAATTTTACACTTTCATTCTAAATAAATAATGTAATGCGATTAGAATGAAAGTGTAAAATTATTAAAAAAATTATAAATAATGTGATTAAGTAATGAAAGTAAAATTACATTATTTAGAATGAAAGTATAAAATTTATTTATTTATAAAAAATTACATTATTTTAAGAATAAAATTATAAAAAAAATTATTTATTTAGAATGAAAGTAATGTGATTAACTGTAATTTACTTATATGTGATTAAAAAATAATTAAATACTATGTACAGTAAAAAATTGATATTATTGAAATATAAAATTAAAATTTATTTCTATGTATTATTTTTGTTTCCAATTTTTTTGTCCTATTTAAGTCTCTAATATTTTAAAATTATCTCAATTTTGTTCCGCCACCAATTCTGTTAACGGATCCCTAACAACAGGACAATATTGAGTCAATTTTAAAACGTTAGATACTTAAATAAAACGATTAAAACGTTAAAGACAATTTTAAAACTTATCCCAAACATTAGAATAAAAACAATAATTTACTCTTGAATTTTAATTAGATTAGAACCATTTTGTTTGGACTTGAACGCCACTTCAGTCTTCTCATCCATGGGAAAGCTAAAAATACCGCTTCAAAAATCTTGTCCTCGTACCAAAAACCTCAATATAAAACAGCTAAAATAAAAAATGAGAAACACACTTAACATTAGAAACAAAAACGGTAGCCCCTAACAAAAATAGGCAACACTACCAAAAACAATCCAATAAACAAATTATCGTCATTACTATAAGATTAAACTTAGGTCACATGGTATTTTTCTTTTTCCCCATCTCAAAGGTTTTGGATCTATCGACTACAGTTGAAGAGAAAAAATTGGTAAATATGTAGAGAATGTGTGGTTATGTATTGTACCTAGAATTAGAGAGTTGTCCAATTCATTTAAAGTACTTAAAATCATAGTTAGCAGAACCGGACCGGACCGGTCGGTTCGACCGGAAAACCGGTGAACCGGACTTAGTACCGATCCGATTTGATATTTAGACCATACAAGGTATAAAACCGGAACGAACCGGTTAAACCCGGAGTAAATCGGTGAGAATCGGTCAAACTCGGTAAGACCGGTCTGACCGAACCGTTTGAAAGGCAAATTATCCAAAATGTGTGATATGGGGTTCGAACCCCTATCTGCTGGATGATCAAAACCTCTCTTTGCCGCTAAGCTGTGTTGATTTTCATTAATATATATGCAAATTATAATATATATAGATATCTTTTATCAAATAGTTTACTTTTATTTATTTTATTTTAATTTTAGTTATAAACTCACTCATTTTTAAATTAATTATATTTTTATTTAACAATAATTATAAACTCACTTATTTTTTCTTTTCATAATTATATAATATATTAATATTATTTTTAATGAATACATATAGCAATTTTTTATTTTACTTATATTCAATTAATTTTAATTTTAAAGTCACTCATTTTTAAATCAATTATATTTTATTTAACTATAAATTTTATTAATATATATATATATATATATTAAAAAGATAAAAAAATTATTAACCATAATTTATTTTTTCTTTTTATGATTATATGATATCTATTAATATTATTTTTTTAATAAATAATTGTAGCATATAATAATAGGTAAAGACTCACATGCAGTTATCTTCATATGAAGTTAATAATTGAAAATCGTTAGATGATATTTAGTTAAACTTATCAAATCATCTAACTGTTTTTAAATATCAACTTCACATGAAAATTAATTGTATGTAAGTTTTTATTTATAATAATACAATAATACAATAAATATAAATTAATTAATAAAGTATTAAAATTTGAAAATAATTATTATTTTTATAAAAACAAAATAAAAGTACTTATAATAAAGAAAAAATAATTAAATTTTACATAATTACTTAATTATATCGGGTTAACCGGTTCGACCAGTGACCCACCGGTTGAACAAGTAACCCAATGACCCAGTGATCTCACCGGTTCGATCACCGGTTCGGTTCTGACAACTATACCTAAAATTGAGAATTATCTAATCCACTTGACCAAAAAAAAAAACTTAAGTGAATTATCATCTAAATTATCATCTAAATTTGATTAAATTTTTATTTAACAGTTCTCTATCAACTTCACGTCAACTGAATTTCTACCTTAAACTTAACTACCAATTTCAAAATTTAGAGAGAAAAAACTGACGGAATTGTCATCGAACAGAACCGATTTGTCAACCATCGCATCGCCACCCACACGCGTCATTCATCGCCCACACGTCACTTTCATCATGTGAAGAAGGGAATTACCTTCATCACCAGAGCATAATAACAATCAAGTAATTTTAATATGTGCTTGTAATCTTGCAGTCAACCTAATTTTACCACGAGGGTAAATGGCAATGAACTAGCGGCTAAATTAGCACTTACTCAGATTTTCAGAATCTCGTCTTAGGCTAGAACGTTCTATAGGTCTTAAAATTTTCAGGTTTATAAGACTACATTTTGTATCTAAGTAACAAAATAATAACAATCAAGTAAAACACGTTTCAACATGTAATTTTTCTAACATGTCAACTATGATAACAATTTTGAGATTGAATCTCCCACAAGTCACTTTCCTTAAAACAACGCCCTTCTCTAAATTGCTAGCTTCAGGGAAAGTAAAAGAGGCATGATCATCATCATCTTTCGGTCATGAATTGTGTTATCATGCTTATGCCTTGTAACAATCGTAAAATCCATTCTTTAGCTACCTTTATTAAAGCGAATTATAAAGCTAGATTCTCATTCTCCTTTAGGCTATTTTACCTTTTCTTTTCAGTTAAATGATTAAGTTCCCAATAGTCTCACTCCCACCATTTTTCTAGGCAGGTTATGGAACGACTTCACAATGTATGCAATTATTTATAGTTATTTTAATTTTGGACTTTTCATAAACTTGCCTTTAAAGTGGAAAGAAATACAAAACTATATCTGTTCCATCTTCCCTTGAATAGTTTAATTCTCATACTTTCTCACTTGAACTCCTTTCCGAACACCAAAGACTAAAGGATCTGCACATTGGAGAAAGCACTAGAGATTTTTTTGGTGATGATCAAGTCATTTTGAAAACCAAATTCAATTAAATTAGTCTAATAATTTATTAAAACAATAAAAACCAGTTGAAAAAAAAGAAAAGACGCATAAAAAGAAAAAAAAAGGTTTTATTAAGCTTATTTATAAAAATAACTTATTCACCTAATACTTTTCATGATTTTTTGTTTTTCAAGCTTAACATTCATATTTAATAACAGTAGCAACAACAAAATCTTATCTCACTAGATGAAATCGATCACATAGATAAGACAATACCATTAAGTCCTATCATATAGCTTAACATTCATATTCAACAAGAAAAAATTACCTCCACGTCTAACATTACCAAACGATCCTTATCTTGCATAACGAGCAAACATACACCCCTCTACCGTTTGACGAGATGTGGGACCAACCCATATGGGTTCTTACTGTTAATTCAATAAGATAGCAGAATAAGGACGCACAGTATTTCTCTTATCGACTGGAATATGAAGCTGCTGATGGCTAAAGTGAATAAAGAATGTTATCTTGGTAAAGTTAAAGTTGGAATTGGTGTTTTTGACATTCAGACTAGCTACCAATAGTTTAGTATTGCAATATAGCTTTAAATTAAACTATAACTACGTCATCTTTATATGACAAGTATCTTTCCTAGTTTCATTTTTCTATTCCTGAATTTGCCTTTTTGGTCAGCACGTGAGATGAGATAATATGGTGCTCATAATAGTAGTAGTAGAAAGAATATTATTATTACTTTTATTATACAAACTCCAATTAAAAAAAAAATTGAATTTGCATCGACATTGCTTTTCTTCAACCACATCAAGAGAGCGTTTCAAGGATCACTTAATAATAGCAAGGAAGAAAGAGATACAAGATATACTTCTTCACACATAACAAAAGAAAAATGATAATACAGAGAAGTAAGATGGTCACTAACCTCTAACAAGGGTCTTTTCCTATCAAATTAAAACAGACTAAATACACGGATTAATCCTCAAAGAATTCTAGATTGAATACTTTGCTCTTAACAAATTTTATTCTCTAGAAATCTTTAAGAATGACCCCAAGATAGATTGGTCCTTCTGTTGTTTTGAAAGGAAACTAATTTGTCTTATAATAATATTTTTTGAGACTTAATTGTTTATAATAAATCTGTTAGGGATTTATTTGCCCAGCATGCATATTAAAAATTTAATTGAAAACAACGGAGGGACCAATCTGTTTGACGGAAATAATACTTGAGGACTTCTAGAGAATAAAAATTTGTTGAGAACCAAAAATGTCCAATCTGAAATTAGTTGGGGACTAATTTGGGTGTTTACTCATTAAAATAACACCATGAACAAGCCAGAAACTGATGGAGAGAAAACTCTGTATTTTTCCTATTCTTAAATCATAGGTACCCTTCACAATTTTAACACATACCTAAGTTGGTTGCCAGGTGCCAAACATGTCACTTGGTTCCTTGTTATACGAGAATAGCTGGAAAAATAGAACGATACATATTAGTATCCAAGAAAAACTCAACTAAACTCCATGAGCAAAGAAAATCAAACAATTGCTTGAACATCATGATACATGACAAAGGATAAGAAACAACGAAAATTTCAATTGTATGCATCAAATTTTGAAGAATGCTTCGCAATGCAAACAAACATAATGGATGTTGAATAATATGCTTGCTAAAAGTCAAGAAAAACGTACTTGTGCATGGTCATAAACAAAAGGACACGGTAGATGCCACACTCCACAATCCTTAATCCCATGCTGACAAGCATGGAGTTGAACAAATAGAATGCAGAAAGGGAAAATGATATACGTATCACTGAGGCTGACATGCATGAACTTGAATATAGAGAAGACAATATCACAAGAAGGTAAAGTGATATACATATTACAGTGGAATCCGATATGCTCTTAACATGTCAAAGACAGGGAAATGGCCTTACTTTACAAGAATTGCCTCTTGTTTAATTTAAACATGTGACGAGAATCCAAAGAGAACAAAAATAAATAACAAAGGCGGTTCTCCTTTAAAATAAAAGGATTATAGTCACTCTTAGTTTTTATGCTTAGTTATTGAGTCAACTTCTCATTCACATTTCCCAAGAACTTCAGCATTAAGAATACTATAGATGATATTGAGCATCACTCTGCTTTATCTTCAACTTATAAATTTACTCCTTTATCTTATCAAATAAACAAGCATAAGATATACAATACAAACAATTGGAAAAACCGAAAATGGGCCCCTGTAACAATTTACCTTTTCAATGATACAAAAACGATAGTTGAGCAATTATTATTGCCCAGGTAGACTAGTTGAAGTTGCGCCATCATTTAATCATCATCACTATCATCATAATCTTCATAGTCAGAACCCGATTCATCATTCCTTGGTTGCATCAGTGAATTCATATCAAATGATGGTTCAGTTTCCATCTCCTCCATATCAATAGTGTCATATTCCATTCGTTGCTCAAACTTCTCATCAGAACAATTAAGCATCCATGAAAGAGAACACTTTAATCCTTTCTTAGCAATCACCTTATGCCTTGGTTTTACAGTTGACTCCAGACCATACGTGAAGAATGCTGGGAAAATAACCAAGTCTTCCAATGACCTTTTCATATCTATTTGGAAGTAATCAAAGCTAAGTTTCATAATGTCGATGTTTAAAGCGAGCAGTTGAGGGCATCCAACAATCATCTTCCTCATTTGCTCTAAAGAAAATCCACAATCCTTAAGAAAATCAACATGTTTCAGCATAGGTCCTTTGGTGAGGCTAACTACCTGCGGCATCTTCTCAACAATTCTTCCGAAATCATTAGGATCCACGTCAAGTACAGTGTTGAGTAAACTCCTCTGATTCGCAAGCTTTGGTTCTAGGTCGATTCCGATTATGTCAGGATATTGAGCAATTATAGAGGGAAGTAATGTTCGCCTGACATTAAACTCTTCAAGGGACTTCACATTGGGCTTCACCTTCTCGTCTAACCCAAATCCAAGAATATAAGGTTTTTTCTCTATCAACCTAGCAACAGCTAACCTTGGAATCCCCGAGCTTTCCAGAAATTCCACAAAAGGTTTGATGATTCTACCAACTCGCATCCCCAAAATCTCTGGATATCTAGTTAAGACCCCTCCAACTTCTCTTCTGGATACACCAATCCCAACCAAATAAGCAACTGATGTGCTCATGGTTCCCTCAAGTTTGAATCCTAGCACTTCAGGGTACCTCTCGAGAACACGAGGAATATCATTTGGCTTTATATCCATCCCCTCAAGATACTTGATCACCGGCACAAGATCCACAACCACACTCGCATGAAGCACTTGTGGGTATCTCCTCAAAAACTGAGTGAATGTGGATTTCCTGACTCCCAATTTACCAAGGTAATCGAGCACCGGAATCATATTCTTCTTGACACTGCAGCCAAGAACAAGTGGATAATTGTTAATATCTTCAATTGTAAGTCCTAAACTGTGAAGAAAATCTATGCGTTCCCTCATAACATCAACTGTCACAGGAAGTTCAAGACCATCTAGCTCATCAGGAACAATGCCAATTCCCCGCAAAAACTCATAAACCTTTTCACGCATCTCCTCCCTATCCTTCTTCATTACTGACAAACTAGGACGAATATATAACGACGAGCCACCTCCCCGCCTCCTACTCACCGGACGCGACTCTGCTGGTGAATCCACATGACTGGAGGCAGATGATGTCCTATCGGCAACAGAATACTTAAGCTTTGTAACCAAACGCATCCTCCTCATGCAGTTACATGGCAACCGAAGTGCCAATGCAGTAGCACTCAACTTAGAATAACCTAAAGCTAGAATAGGCATTTCTGTAGGAGCAAACAAAGAAGCCGGTGCTGTTGTGCCTCCAGAAATGCTCATTGCTCTCATATTCTAAAAGGATCAAGTACCATTGAATCTGCAGAAACAAAAGGGCATTATCATCCACTTCGAAAAGCCATGGTTGAGTATAACTGAAGCCAGCAAACAAGTTGAACGCTTTTAACGAATGCAGAGAAAATAAATACCAAAAATGAAGAATTTATTGACAGAGAGTCCCAAAAGCTTATTATTTTGAATTGAATTGAATCACAGAATCTATTAAATAATTAGACATAATGATATTCCACAGAAATGCAATCATTCGTTCAGATTAATGAAAATAAACAATAGAATCCCAAATAAATAAATCAATCATCAATGCAAAGCCATGCAATTTGAACAAATCTCTAGAAGATAACATGTTCATAGAAACAAAATACCAATCCGAGAAAAAAAAAAGTAATTTCCATTCTGACCAAAATGGAAAAGACAAAAACAATAGTGTTCTTTCGAACGAACTACTAGAAAATGAGAAGTTAACAAATAAATTAAAAGGACAAGGAATAATGAAATAGGAGTTGAAAGAGGAATACATAGATTGAGGAGAGTGTGACAGGTCCGTCACTGCCGTCAAGGGTGGTGTGCGCCGTAGGCACCGGTGGGCGGAGAGTGGTGGCGGGTGGAGAATTGGGTTTAGACTTCGGAGTGAGTGAAAAGGGTCCAAACAAGAGTGAGATGGATAATGGAAACGGGGAAAAAGAAAAAGGGTTTTACCAAGGTTGCAAGACTGAACCCGTCATTAAACCGATCAAGTGACTGGTCCAACCAGGGTCAAATCATAGTTAAACCAATTTAATTAAATATATAATAAAATTATTAAGAATTTAATATATAATTTCAGATATTCAAATTCAATAATTTCTAAACTAATTACAAAGTTTCATAATTTCACATAATAATTTATTCATAATTTATCATTTAAAGTTTCCGGTTATAGAATAAAAATTTTCTAATTAATTTTTAAGTTCAAATAAAATAATCAGCAATAATATTCATCACATCTGCAACAAAAAAAAAATCAGAATAAAAAAAGTTCAACAATAACTTCTACTAATAAAGTAATCAAAAACTTCTAACAAGAGTATCATTTTCATTTCAAACTTCAGTTAGTTACCGTGCTAAACTACATTATAGAAAACCAAGAACCATATCATCGTAACACAACAACAAAAAATTCAATTCAATTACAAGTTCCTAAGCCTGCTAAATATAAGAGAGCCAAAGTATATAATCATATTTAGTTTTTGTAATTCTAATCAATTAATCAGCAACATGGTTCTGATTTCTGAATCCAAACTAAACTGAAAACACATAAGCAACAAAAACTAAATTGAATCCAATTCCAAACTCAGAATCCAAATTAAATTGAATTCAGAACCACATCAGCATTCAACAAATTAAATGAATAATCCAATTCCAAACTCAGAACACAAACTCAGCTCAGAATCTCAAAAATTAATGGAAAAAAAAAGATGAAACTGAAGAAGAATTGGCTTACCGGAGAGATGGCGAGAGATGAACGGCTATGACAGAGTGCTCGCGGTGACAGTGAGCTCGCAGTGAGAGTGTGAGACAGAGTTACCTAAAATCAGAGGAGCAGAGACCACCCAGCAGTAACGGCGAGGCACGACGCGAAGCAGAGAAAAAACAGCAAGACTGGCGAGGAGGCAGAGAAGCAGAAACGACCCACCGCGAGGAGCCGAGAAGCAGCGACGACCCACGGGGAGGAGCGGAGCAGCAGCGACGGCGCACGACAGACACACAATGAAGAGAGACTGAGTTGAGAGTTGAGACGCGCAGTGAATAGAGTGGTGGGTTTGCTGCCTTCGGCGATGGTGGGGGCTGCGAGGAAGGGAGGTGAGCTCGGACAGAGAGAGGGAGAGAGAAGGGGCTCTGAAGTTTGAAGGTGGCTGCAACTGAGCCTCTGAACTCTGATAGGGTTTGGTTTAGGATAGGGTTTCGGTTGAGAGAGAGAGGGGGGGAAAGAAGGAGAGGGGCCGGGGGAAAGAGAAGGGGGGAGGGTGGTCTGCTGCTTTTTCTTTTTCTTTTTTTTAATGAAAACCAGAAATCTTTAAAAAA
Source organism: Arachis hypogaea (assembly GCF_003086295.3). Lineage (NCBI taxonomy): Eukaryota > Viridiplantae > Streptophyta > Magnoliopsida > Fabales > Fabaceae > Arachis > Arachis hypogaea. Next base: position 25,795,076 of record NC_092042.1, read on the forward strand.
AAATACTGGTTCAAGCGGTTCACCGGTTAATGCCGATTCGATCAATTCTTCCACCGATTTTTTGTCGGAGAATTTTTTTGCTTCAATCTAATAGACTAACACTTTCTTTGGATGGAAAATGAAAGATGAAAGATAAAAGATGAAAGATGAGAGGAAAAAAAAATAAAAGAAAAGAAAATAGAAAAAAAGAAAATAAAAAAATATTTTTTTATATTATTTGGATAAAAAAATAGGAGAAAAGAAAATTTGTTTGTTTGGTTAAAAAGAAAAGTAAGAAGAGAAAAAATTATAATTAAGTGAAATTACTTTAATACCTTTTTTTCATTATATATAAATTATATTATACAAAGGTAGAAACTCAGGTGCAATCGACTTCCGTGAAGTTGATAGCTGAAAGCCATTAAAAAATTTGATTGATTTGACTAAATTTTTATCTAACAGCTCTCAACCATCAACTTCAGGTGAAGTTGACTACACTTGAATTTTCACCTTATACTAATGTATTTAAATTATTTTTCTAATAAAAAAAAAGTAATTCCAATCTACTTAATATACTAAAACTGGGTTTTCCCCCAACTAATAAGGGTGACGTGTCACTCTCTCGTGAGTCCGTTTTCCCTCCAAACCGAGTAAAATTTTTTATCTATTCTAAATTATTTATTATAATTATATTATTATATTATATTTAATATTTAATGAATAATATATAATTATACTAATTTAAGAACATATCTTCATTATAATTATATCAAATCAATATTTAATGCACTATTAAACTACTTATCAATTATAATGCGTAATTAATGTATATAATAACAAATTGCCTTAATAGTAATTAATTTACATATTTATTTTTGTTTTACTAAGGTCTATAAATAGTGTTTTCCTGTCGTACATCAATCTAAATTTGAGAGTTAGCTCATAATTCTATATTTAGTATTTTTTTACTACTTCATAGAATAAGAATGTATTCTTCATTTTTTATTGAAGTTGATCCTTTTAAGGTACAATTTATAATTTTTTATAATATTTTTCATATACTCATTCTATTATATTATTCTTTTAATAATTTATTAATTGTTGTTACTCTAAGTTGTTCTTATCGTCTAATGTTCCAGTTCAATTGTCTTTTACCACAATCGTTTACAATGTATCACATCAATGAAATATCTTATCGAGTTGTCTTCACTGATTCAAGTTCCAACTACATGGATGTAAGCGTTCAAAGAAGGGGCAATAATATCTACTTTACCGAATGATGGTTGGATCTACTCACCTATTATGACCAATCTAATGGAATGTGGTTAAAGTTAGCTTTCTTGGGAGGAGCTTGATTTTTGATTGAGGAATTGCATCCACGGAATTTTATAGAGCAAGTTCAAGTTCCATTCCCTTCATGCTTTTTACGTCTACCCGAAAATCTTCGAAGTGGAGCACATACTGAGATTGAATTCCCTCAGTTTAAGTTCAGTTTTGCTAAATTCGTGACAAACTCGGATATGCAATTTTAATGATTGGTAATATATTTAATTTTTCTTATTTTAAGCTGTTCATTATTAGAATAATTTTATAACATATTGTGATTTTTTTTTTCAGAAATTACCGGCTTTCTTTTGCATGCATGCAATGCCATTGAGAGGAATAAGGGTTAGTTTGATTTCTCGGTGTGGCAATTCTATACCTTGCCGCATTGCATGAATAGTGGATGATGAAGCTTATTTAACAAGAGGATGGTTTGAATATAATTGATATAGTTAAATTAATACAACCGATAAAATTGAGAATATGTAGCAATTATAGTAATTATTATATCAATTATAATAATCATTCACCTGACTTCATATACAGTAATTTTTGAATTATAATTGTCACATAATTACTGTTGAATATTATTTAATTTTAGATGTTTTATAGGTAATATTCATTATCACATGAATTATCATCATTACTCAATAATAATAATAATAATAATAATAATAATAATAATAATAATAATAATAATTGATATAATTGATATAATTGATAAAATTCTAATTCTCATTCGTATGTAATAATTTTATTAGTATGTATTTACAGTTTTAGTCAATATATAATAAAAATAATAATAATAATAATAATAATAATAATATATGGACATAAAATTAATTAGTTAACAAATTGAATTTAGCTTCTGGAGTTTTATTTTCTACTCAAATTTCTAATCATTAGTGATTTTATTTTTTATATTTACAATAAATTTTGACTATAAAAAGAAAAAGAATTAGTATTGATTGTTTCCTATTTTATTTATTTACAGTTATAATTAAATTTGATATAATTATAGTAATATAAAACTGCTTCATATATAGCAATAATATTATACTTATTTATATATCTCCATTTTTATCTCTTTTTTTTAAATTTTGGCATATAATTAATGTAGAAAAAATATAATATTAAACTGCTTTGTTATATATATATATATGAAGTTATAAAATAAACCGTATAATTTATACGTATGGCATAATACGTATGTCAAAAAAAGATTCCATACTTTTTGTTAACCATTGTTTTGTTATACGAAATTGATTGAAATTATATAATTTCTATTTATATAATTTTTTTCTATTAGTAGCATTTAGTATCTGCATTAAAAATTCATACCGTTTGTAATTAGTTTATATATATATATATATATATATATATATATATATATATATATATACTAAAATTGGGTTTTCTTCTAACTAATGAAAGTGATGTGTCGATTCCTCATGAATCTATTTTTCCGCCAAAATTAATATACTATTTTCTCTTCTAAATTTATTTTATAAAAATATCTTTATTATAATTATACTATAATTAGCATTTAAGCAATAATACATAATTATATTAATTTAAGAAAATATCTTTATTATAGTTATATGAAATCAATATTTAATACATTATTAAACTACTTATCAATTATCAATTGAAAATATTTTTAATTATTTTAATTATATTGATAATAATAATGATAATAATAATATAATATGATAATTATATGATAATGGCACCGGCCATTAATAATCAATTTATATTTTTCTAAATAAATTTATTTTATAAAAATATTTTTATTATAATTACATTACAATATTATAATAAATATTTAATGAATAATGTATAATTATACTAATTTAAGAAAATATCTTTATCTATCTATTTTATTCTATTATATAAAAATAGAATTTTTGCATTTAATGATGGAATTGATATGGCATGCTCTTGAGGTGTTTCCAAATCTATTTCATTTAATTCGTCAAAGCAAATCAATTATAATTAATTAATTATATCAATTAATTAATTTGATTAGACATTCAAATCTCACCATTTATTATAATTTATATAAATTAATTGATTATAATTAATTATATCAATTAATTAATTTAATTAATTATATTAATTATTTGATTTGATTGGAGTAAATATCAAATTATTTCATAAATAATAAATATGATAACGAAATATATGAATTAATTTAGTTAGTTTATTTTTCTCAATACCATCTATTTATATAAGATTAAATATTTTTTACTCATTTTCTCTCTTTTCTCTCTCCCTATTTCCTTTTCTCTCATGTTTAGGGTACAATTTTTATAATTTATTTAATTTTTGTTTCTTTTATCTTTATTTATCTCCCTCTCTTCCTCCCTTCCTCTCTCCCGCGCTCTGTCTCTCTCATATTTAGGGTATAATTTTTATAATTTATTTCATTTTTATTACTTTTATCTTTATTTATCTCCCTCTATCCCTCCTTCTTTCTCTCTCTCTCTCTTTCTCGTGTTTAGATACAATTTTTGTAATTTATTTAATTTTTTTATTTTAACTTTATTTATATATTTTATTTTTTTAAATTTTTGTTCATTTTAATTGTTTATTATTAGGCACATATTTTTTTTAACTTCTGATTAACAAAAAAGATGTGTCATTTTTATGTTGTTTATAAATAATTTTACTATAATTTTATTTTGTAATATTTTATTTTATCATGTATACTTCAATTCATATATATATATATATTGTCTTTTTTTTGTGATTCACAATTAATATATGGTGAATTTTATCAAACCATCTCTAAAATAATATGTAATTTACTCTCTCTAATATGCTAATTTTTTATTGGTTGATATTTTAATTTATTATATTAATAACTAAAAATTTATCCCTCTTTCATGAGTTTCACTCCATTTTAACATTATTTGCAGTAATGAATTTTTATTGTTGCAAAAATTAGAACTTACAAAATAACATTATCAAATTAAAAGGAAATATACTTTTAAATATGATATTGTACCAACTGTTATTATAATAACATTTTTTTATACATATGATTTTATTAGAAGATAGTTGATGCACATATGATTTTATTGTTGTAAATATGTTTTTATTAGAAGATAGTTGATACACATATTAATAGTGACCTATTTAATTTGATATCAATTAGTGGATAATAATAATAATAATAATAATAATAATAATAATAATAATAATAATAAGATCTACATGTACATGCATTATATTTTAAAAAAGGTAAAATATATTTTAAAAAAAATAGGATATTAATAATTAATTGTGATTAATATCAACATCAATAATTAATTCTTATAATTATTTTTGTACGACTAAAAGTTACGTATAGTATTTTTTTTGTAGAATAAAAAAAGTTTGTGATTCATAATATTTTCATAAAGTTTTATCGTATGGACACAAGATTAATTAGATAATAAATTGAATTTTAATTAATATATTTTATTTTCTGTTCATATTTTTTCATTAATTATCTTACTTTTTATATTTACAGTAAATATTGAATATACAAAGAAAAAAATAATATTGAATGTTATCTATTTTATTTATTTAGAGTCATAATTAAATTTGATATAATTATAGCAAGTATCTAGAATTAATAATAACATGACACTACAATTTTAAGTTGTATAATATAATAAAAAATGTATCAATTTATGTATGCTTCCTATTAGGACCGTCAAAATGGGCTAAACTCATCGGACCAACCGGTTTATCCATTTAAATGGGCAGATTTTGCCTCTAAAATTAAGCCCGTTTAAATTTCGGGCTAAACGGACTAGCTTGTGTGCTAAATGGGTGGCCCGTTTATTTTTCTTTTACATTTTTTTCAAAAAAATCAGTACTTTTAGTCGATATTTCTCTCGATTCGACCTGAAAATCAGACCTATCAACTAAAAAAAATTATTTTTAAAGGTTTTTGACCTAAAAGTGATATTTTTTGTCAAAATATTTTTCAAAAAATAAAATTAAATGATAAACGGGTTGGCCCGTTTAACCCATTGGACTGACCATAAGTGGTCCAGACTAAAAATTAAAATTCTGTTCTCCGAATAAAGTGGGCTTAAACGGGCCAGCCCATTTAACCCACTGGTTTAATGGGCTGGGCCTAAATGGACCGGACTAGCCCGTTTGACAAGCCTACTTCTTATATAGTAATGATATTATATATATTTATATATCTCCTCTTTTAGCTCTTTTCTAAAAATATTAGCATATAATTAATGTAGATAACATATATATTGAGTAAGTATCTCTATTGAATTAATTATAAAGGTTAATAAAATATGACGAAATAAATTTCACCTAATTGTAGTAAGTATCTCCATTGAAGATATTTGTTAATTATTACCGTGTATAATTAGTGTGTATATATATATATATATATATATATATATATATATATATATATATATATATATATGGAGAGAGAGAGAGAGAGAGAGAGAGAGAGAGAGAGAGAGAGAGAGAGAGAGAGAGAGAGAGAGAGAGAGAGAGAGAGAGAGAGAGAGAGAGAGAGAGAGAGAGAGAGAGAGAGAGAGAGAGAGAGAGAGAGAGAGAGAGAGAGAGAGAGAGAGAGAGAGAGAGAGAGAGAGAGAGAGAGAGAGAGAGAGAGTTATAGTGAATTGTTACAATTATTTAATTTATCATCTAAATTCGTACCTCAGACATAAATTTTCTTATGTTTATTATTTTTCATACCTAAAGGTTACTAATTACGATTCTATCAATAGTGTTACCTATGGTACAGTAGATTATGTAATGAAAAAGTTTAAAAAATAAAGGCAAGAATTATAAAGTTATGGAAAGTCCCATCCAAATTTGACAAGAATAAGACGACTTACATAGAAATGGTTCTCATAGATGATAAGATAAGTTGATTATTTTCCATGATTCTTTCAAGTGATGCTAGGTCCATTTTATAAATATTTTTTGTTTATATTAAGTTTATTTGACAAGTAAACCTTTCCACGAATCAAAGAAAGTGTGATTTTATAGATTTATAAGTGTTAATAGTCTTTATATTTAATTTGTTTAATAGTGTGATAATATAGCTAATATATTTGTTGGTGGATTTAACTATTATTACTATATTATTTATTATCACATTCAGTATATATGTGTGATTTATTGAAGAAAGTACACTATTAAAACCGATTAATAACTATTTTAGAATTAATCCAATTAACACTGAATTAGAAAAAAAAAACAAACAATGCATGACATGTTACTTTTTTTATTAATCAAATTATTATAATTCAAATTAATTTTAAAAAAATAATTTAAAATTATAATTTCAATCTTCTCACGTGCATGGCACGGGTAATTACACTTGTTACATTTCAAAATGTTAACATGTTATCTTTATTAACAATAATATTTTTTGAATTTATCCTTTTCTGTTGTCTTTTAATGTCATAAATAAAAATATATATCATTCTTTTTAAATATATACAAATAAATACGTTCTTAAAAGAATAATAAAAACTACCCATACTTTACATCATTAATCTCCTTAATCATATTTAAAAAAAAATTCCACTAAATTGTATTTACAAAATAAAATATTATCAAATGTGGCTAGCATTTTTTTCTTACTACGTGCGACAAAAAACCATATACAATTTTTATAAACATATATTATCATCAACTTATTGCATCTTATATAGCAAATAGTCCAACATCATCTCAAGTAATCATTAGTATATATCATCAATTAATTCAATAATAAATTAGTTCAATCATGGAACACAGCATTGTATACAACCATGACCAATTTGCCATATTTTACATCATTAGGGAAATTTATTTTTACACCCAAAATCAGTTGCAGCATGAATTAAACCTAACATAAACCTCTCTCACACACGTAAAAAACAATGAACCAACTCAAAGAAAATAAAAAAATTGCGTTCCAAAAAAAATAAAAACATGCTTGCATGACCGTATTCTACGACGATCCATCTAAACTAACTCAAATTAAAGAAGAATCCATAATTACAGAACCCAGAAAATGGATAAAAAAACCTCTACAACTTCAGTTGAAGAAGCAAAGCATCCATTCGAAGGAAATTTGGGAGAAACGAAGAAAATGACAGAAAAACTCACCTTTGTCTTGAGTAGGAAGAGATGTAGTTGCGATGGACCTATGATGACGATGATGATGTCGCGGTGGCATTATGGATGACGACGATAAGACTTTGGTGGCACTGGTTTCAAAATGAAAAGAAGATAGGAGATAGGTTTTCAGATGTGAAAGAAAGTAAAATGGAAAATTTTAATTCTCTATTTACTAAGGGCAAATACGTAATTGTGACTTTATTTGTTCTTTTTTATCCGTTTTCATCACATAGGAAAAGAGAAAATATTATGTTGTACAACACTCCACTCTTTTCATTTTCTCTTCATTTTTTTTGGTAATCTAAATGGAGGAAATTTAATTTTCCACCCAATTTCTATTCCTATGTTTTCTTTCCTCCCATATTCTCTTGAACCAAATGCTGAGTAAAAGACTAATTTTTAATTAATCTAATTAAATCAACAAGTTCAATTTGGACTAAATTTCTATTGTGTCCCTAAAATTCACGATTTTTATTATTTTAGTCTCTCAAATTTAAAATTTATTATACTGGTCTCTGAGATCCAGCTCCAAGTACCATATTAATCTTTGAACCATTTTTAACATTGAGTCAACGAACGAAACACTAAATTAGCTCTCGCTAGACACATGACTAAACAGTATCTTTTCGTTTTAGCTCTTAAATAAGACAAAATCGAGGTTATTTCGGAGAAAAAAGGGATATATAATGATTTACACATCATATAAACTCTTATTTTTCTTTTTGTTTTTGCCTTATTTAAGTGTCAAAATGAAATGACGTTGTTTAGCCATTTGTCTACCATGGCAAGTTTGAGCCAATTTAAAATTTAATTTGCTAATTTAATACTAGAAAGGGTCCAAAGACCAATATAGTGTCCAAAATTGTATCTCGGAGACTAGTATAAATAATTTTGAACGTAAGAGACTAAAATAGTGAATACGATGAATCTAAAAGACCATTTTAGATATTTAGTCGTTCAACTTGCTTCTTAGAACCATGTGTTTTATAGCTTTTCTCTCTGAAGAGAGAAGACACACTCATATTTAGATGTTATAAAATTATAGCATAAACCACTGAAATCATTCTATATTATTAAATATGCCAAGAAAAATAATCTCTAATTTTTTATAATAATAATAAAAATATTTTTAAAATATAAAATTTAATAAGAATAATTAAAAAAATCTTAATTTTTTTGAAAAACTAAAATTTTTATATTTGACATACTGCTTATATATTTATCTAAAATTTTATAAAAATATTTTAATAACTATTTAAAAAATACATAAAAAAATTAGATAACAAATCGATCTCTAGAATTTATTATTTGTTTTAGTTATTAACAAAAATAAATTGCAAAAAAAATTTACTTAGAATAAAATTACCAAATTTTTAAGATAACATGTCTCATTTTTTAATCATATTTATAAAAAATTACATCAAAATTTAATATCCAAAATATTTTTGAAAATATATATTTAATAATGGATATTTTTATCACATTTTAAATTATTTTAAAAGATAATTTTGTCATTAATAAATTGGTAAGATATTTTTGTCAGTGTGTTTTAAAATTAGGACAATTTTAATAGTTTATCCTTAATAAAAGAAAAGATATTTTTTAATAAAAATATTCTATAAAAAATTAACTTGTAGTAAATTTTTTTAAACAAAAATTATTTTTAATTGATCATAATACTTATATATTAAAATTATTTACTAAAATTAATTACTAATATAAAACACACATTAAAATATAAAATACACATTAAAAATAAATTAAACTAAATATCTATTTATATATAAATATATTGTTATTAATTTTAGTATATAAATAATATTTTTTTATTTTTAATATACTGCAATCATGTGTATATGATAGAAATTAGAAATGTATCCATCAATTTGTGTATGACAATAACATGGAGCCAAAAAATCGGTGCCTACGATTTCTTTAAATTTATAATGGTGATGCGCAGAAATCGCACACACAAATTAAAAGTAAATTTCAGAAATCAGATCCTTCAATTTTGGCTTTTTGAAAATTAACAAATTTTAATTATTTTTAAATTGAAATCAAGTTCTTTAATTTTTTTTTAAAATTTAAAAGATTTTAAAATTAAAATCAGACTCTCTAATTTTTTTAAATTAAAAAAAAACTTTTAACTGGACCTTTCGATTTTTATTGTGAAAAATAAAAAATTAAAATTAAAATTGGACCAGCTAATTTTGTTTCTTTAAAAAAATCCGATATTTAAAACAAAAATAAAATTATTAGAAAAATAAAATAAACATATTTTAAAATTACAATTTTTTAAAATATTTTTATATGATTATAACCAAATACAATTAATAAACAAAAAGGTATTTTATATAGATATCCAATTATCAAAATTATTTTTACCGTTTCAAAATATATTTTTGAAAAATAAAAAATTGTTATAATGCAAACAAAAAATTGATCACCTTGTATTTATGTGTAAATACATACGATGTTTAACTCATTTTTAATGTATATTCTATACGAATGGTTGATTTTTTTATAAACACCTAACATAGTCGTAAAAAATTATTTAAAACATTTTTTTCCTAAAACGCATGCAAATATGATAAGAAAAAATAGACAAAAATACTCTATTGAACACATATATAAACATTTTCTAAACAAAGAAACTCTTGTGAATAGACAGTAGAACTATTTAGTTGAATAATTGACATTATGTTTAGTTTTTGAAGAAAACCGAACCGAACCTAAGAATTACAAAATTTTGTGGTGGTGTTGAAGGAGGGTGGGGTAGTGTGCGTTGGGGAGGGAGCTGCGATAGAGAGGAAAAAGAAGGGAGAGTGTGCGTTGGGGGAGCTGCGATGGGGAGGGAGAAGGAAGGGGGAGTGTGTGTTGGGAAGAGGGACTTACGGGGTGGTTTGCTATGTCACCAAAATATAGTGGCCACGTCAGCATCGTACTTGCCGGAGATTTGCTCCGGCGAACTCGAAAACACGCTTGTCAAATTTTAAATTTTTTAGGGACTATTTTGTCAATAACAAAAGTTAGGTACCATTTTGTCAGTGCTAGAATCTTTCAGATACTGATTTGGTATTTACCTCTTAATCTAATGCAAGATGGTGGTTGGAGGCTTAGTTGAGTGGCATATCATATGCCTCCTTAACAACCACACCCAGGTTCAAGTTGTAAAATCCGATTAATTAATGACTAATTAATCCATAAATTAAAATATATTCTAAAGAATAAGAAATGAGATTTTTATAGTTTAATATGATAGAGAAAATTAAAACGAGAATTTTGACACTAATTTTAAAGAAATTGGCCCAAAATTGGGTCGAACGAGCCAAACCGGACTAATCAGACCTGTATTGGACCCTTGGCCCAACCCAACTCAGCCCAATTAAACAAAACAGCTCTCTTCTCCCCTCTTGGCACTCATTTCACGCTGAAACACAGCCATGGGAGAAGGAAGGAGAAACGAACCCTTAGTTTGATTCAAAGTGACATAATTATTTGCTCCGAGCTCCGATTGACGCACCGTTTGCGGCCACACGACCGAGGCGTTGAGCTTTACAAAACCCATAAGGTTGTGCAAGAGGTAAGTGACGATTGGATTTTTGACAGTTTAGAATTTCACTAATGAAATCTCGTTGTAAAGTATAGTTTCTAAACCAACAATAATCCTTTCATACAAAAGATTGTTTGTCACAAGTAACAAACCCCTAAATTTATAAACCGAAGTATTGAACCTCGGGTCGTTCTCCCTAGGAATTGTAATGAAGTGTCTTGTTATTGGTTGTGATTTATTTTGGGGTTTTGGATAAGGAGCATGAAAAGTAAATGGCAATGAAAATAAACTAACAACTATAAAAGGCTCTTGGCAAGGTATGAAAATTAGAAGTCCTATCCTAGTTATCCTTCTCAATTGTGATGAGAATTGTTCATTGCTACCACTTAGTTAACCCTTACTAAATAAAGGAAAGTCAAGTGGATGAATTGACTTGAGCCACAAGTCCTAGCCAACTCCCAAGGAAAGACTAGCTTTAGTGCACTCCAAACCAATTAGCAATCTCTCCAATTATCAATCAACAAAGGAATTAGATAACTCAAGTGTCACTAATTACTCTTCCTAGGCCAAGAGGAATAAAATCTACACTATATATAGAAGAGGCATTTCAACAAACACATAAAGTGCAATAAAAGTAAACAACATAAATTGCAAGAATTAAAGAGAGATCTAACTACAAAGGCAAGAGATCAACAATAGAAAAGTAAAGAAGAACAATTATTGTGAATTACCTCTTATTGAATTGGAAGAATGTAGAAAGAACAATACTAGATCTACAACAAAATATAAGAACAACATAAAGGAAGTTACAACAAAAGAATAGAAGAAGATGAATGTAGCAACAAGGAATTGAAAGGTAGAAGTAGAAGAAAGCAAAGATTAAAACCTAGATCTAAGAACTAAACCTAATCTTAATTCTAGAGAGAAGTGAGAGCTTCTCTCTCTAGAAACTACTTCTAACTACTAAACTAATCCTAATGGTAACTAACATCTAAAGCATGAAAAGTGTATCTTGATTCCCCTTCAGTCCTTGACTTAAATAGCATCAGAAATGAGTTGGATTGGGCCCACAAGGCTTCTAAAATCGTTGGCCACATGTTGCATTAAGTGAACCAGGTGGCAGCAACGGCGCGTGCGCGTACTTTGCGCGTGCGCGCCACCATACGTGTAGCAACTATGGCAAATCTTATATTGTTTCGAAGCCCCGGATGTTAGCTTTCTAACCCAACTGGAACCGCATCATTTGGACCTCTGTAGCTCAAGTTATGGTCGTTTAAGTGCAAAGAGGTTGGCTTGACAGCTTTCCGGTTCTTTCATTTCTTCATGAGTTCTCCAACTTTACATGCTTTTTCTTCATTCCTTTAATCCAATCTTTGCCTCCTAAATCTGAAATCACTTAACAAACATATCAAGGCATCTAATGGAATCAAGGTAAATTATATTTATCTATTTTAAGACCTAAAAAGCATGTTTTCACTCTTAAGCACAATTAAAGGAGAAGTTATAAAACCATGCCATTTCATTGAATAAATGTGGGTAAAAGGTTATAAAATCCCCTAAAATCAATACAAGATAAACCGTCAAAATGGGGTTTGTCAGTAAGCCATGTTTTCATCTCTGTTCTTCCAGCCCTTAATTTCGAATTTCTTTGACAAAAATATTGAAATTATGGGCTATTTTGTGTTATAGGATCCAATTAATTTGAAGGGAAAGCTTCTTCTTACCTTTTTTGACCCTTGGGCTTGGTAAGTATCTCAACTCTAAGTCAAATGCTTGAGTTGTGGTGATTAGATCTTGAGTTTGTATGGATGGATGAATATTATGTGTGTTAGGCAAGGTATATATGTGAAGAGATTGAAGTTTGACAGAGATTTTGAGGGTTTGAGGTGATATACAAGCCGGAAATCTGATGTTGGAAGCTTTGAGACCTTGAAAGTTTAATTTGGAAGTGTTTCGGGTTGAGCGGGAAATCGGCCAAGGTATGATTTTGGTTTTCTGTATCTAAACTATAATGTGGTTGTGAAAACTTAGGCTAGAGACCTTAAGATAGGATTTGAACTATTGATGTTGTTGATTGGTTGAGATGAATTGTGTTGTTATATATGTATTTAGTGGATTGTGAAATGTTGATGTGGTTGTTGGATGATTTGGATTAAGTTGAAAATATGTGAATAATGATTGATTGGTTGTGAATGTTGCTAATTATTAATGAGCATGTAAGGTTATGAGTAGTATGGATTGATATGCTCAAATGTTGGAAAGATTGAGGCTCTTGTTGGTGAGCATGAATTAGTGTGTGATATTGATATGTGTATATATGCAGTGATTGATGAACTTGAATATTTGTTTAGAAAATTGAGATATGAAATGTTGATTATGAATGGAATTATTGAATTGAGATTTTGTTAAATGTGAAAGAATTGGTGGGTTGATGATTGAATGAGAAATTGGAAAGTGCTTGATGTTGAATGGTTGAGTTTTGGGTTGGTTTTGAATGAATTTAGAAGTGTATGTTTAGGAAATTGGAAGTTTATAAACTTTGGTAAAAATGAAATTTTGATGAACTTCAACGGATCATATCTCAAGCTATTGTTTTTGTAATTTGATGCTTTTTATACCAAATGAAAGATAATTTGATAAGCTTTAAAACAGTTCAAATTTTGTGAAAATATGAATTTTGTGGAAGGAGATATGATCGTTGAAAGTTGGGGTCTGAAATCTGAATTCTGTAAATTCTGCAGAATTTGAGATTTTTTGTTTGTGTGCGCACGCACAGCCCTGTGCGCCCGCACAACCCGTGGATTTTTGAAGCTGTGCGTACGCACAACCTTGTGTTATGTGCACGGTTGTGCGCACGTACACACGGGGACAGGGCTATTGCTAAGAGCGCTAGTATGCTCTGTGCGCACACATAACTAACGAAGTCTTGCAAGTTGTGCGTACGCACAGCCTTGTGCGCACACGCACGTTGGGAGGAGCATTCTGTTGATGGCGTTTGCGTGTCCTGTGTGTGCCCTCAACAAATGAAATTTTACTTTCTGTGCGTACGCACAACTCTGTGCGCACGCACACTTTCTGAAAATTCTTTGGGGCGTGCGCACGCACAGACTTGTGCGTATGCACGCGATCCTATTTTTTATAAAACCCTTGTTTTCAAGTATTTCACCTTCCCAACAATCTTGTGGCCTTCCAAAACACTGTTTCAAGCTTGTAAACCCCTATTTTCATCCTTTAAATCTTAAATCAATATGAAATGCATAGTGATTGAGACGAAGCTAGAGAAAAAGGTAGCTTGGGGATGAAGAAAGGGGATATAATGAGGAGTTATGACTAATGATGATGATATAAGTTGTTGAGGAGGATGGTGGAGTGCTGTGTATGATATGAGTCGAATGGCTGAGTACGATATGAGACGAATGGCTGAGTATGATATGAGTCGAATAGATGTGTGTCATGATGGTTTATGACTGATAATGAATTATAATTTTTAAGCCGGATGGCTGAGATGAATGTTAATGTATGGCTAAGAATGAATGCATGTATGCTGAATTATTGATATTGTGATTGTTGCACTCCACCTATCTGAGATACGAGTTTCCCTTGGTGAAAGCAGTGGCTAGCCATCACGTGCTCCGGGTGGAGACCCGACACTCTGCTGACTCTATGTCGTAAGTGTGGCCGGACATTGTGAAAGTTTCGGATGAGCTCGCCCCGTGAATATACACCAGTGAGGGTGTTGGATGTGAATTATGATTATGTTGTGGATAACTCGAGTTGGGGATGCACGACAGAGGGACAGTCCAATGGTTAGCTAGTAGGACTTGTCGGGTTGGCTTTATAACCGACAGATGAGACTCATTAGTCACTAGGACAGGCATATATCATTTACATTATATGTTATTTGTTTGGAATGCCTAATTGATTGCATCATTACTTGCTAATTGCCTAACTGTCATATCTGCTTCCTACTTGTGCATTTTCTTGTGTGAAATAATTGTATTTGCATATCAAGTTACTGTTGGCAGTTGGGAGGTTTGAAGGATTTGGAAAGGGGATATTTAGTTAGACTGAAGATTCTTAAGTTAGTCACCTACTTTCATTTCTCATGGTTTAGTATATCTATATGCTTTGATTATGAATTGGGAGTTCTATGATTGCCTTTGACTTTTTCAGGACATTACAGGTTATTTATTTGGGCACTGTTACCATACTGAAAATCTCTGGTTCTCACTCATGCAGATTTTGTGATTTTCAAATGCAGGACATGAGGCTCCTCGCTGAGGCATGTTGGAGACTTCTATTTTGGCAAAAACCCTATCTCTCGGGACTTTCTTTTGATCTTATATACTTGCTTAGATACTCATATTCTCCACTATATATATATATATATATATATTGTATTAACTCTTCTTAGAGGTTATTTTGGAGAAATGGGTTTTGTAGCTTGTGTATTGGGTTCTTTTGGGATTTCCTACTTTATATATATGTATATATACTTTTATGCACGGACCGGTTACCTTCGCAAACCGAGTCTCGAGCATTGATATCTGTATTTTTGACACTTTCTTGTATATGTTCTCACGTTAGCTTATTCTTTATATGTTTCGTTTTCGCTATTGATCGGAGCGTTGCGCTTTCGATTTAACGATTTTGATTTGTCCCTTTTTTCTTCAAAGACTCCTAGTTATAAACATCTTTTGCACTACTATATATACTAAATTTTATTTTTAGAGGTCGTAATACCTCACCATCTTTGTTTTATGACTTAAGCATAAGACCCTGTGTGGTAGGGTGTTACATAAGTCCCACCAGAGAATAAATGAACCCATGTAGTGTGTGTAAGTGTGTTGTGTAAGTGTGTGATGCATAAATAATGCCTAAGATTAGGGGTTGTCTAATCCACCTAACCGAAAAAAACTTCTAATACAAGATGGGATTATGCTTGAAAAACAGAAAGAAAAGAAAAATGATAACATTTACTCGAAACCATATTAAAAAGATCCTCTTGTTTTGTCTCCTTTTACTTCTATCACATACTTCTATTTTCTCTTTAACGAGTGCTAAAGACCGAATTAGAAATTCATAAATTTAAAAGCTCAATTTTATTGTAGATATGATTTTAAACTAAAATTCAACACTATCAAAATTTATTAAAAATTATCACAAAGTTTTAAATCAATAACCAAAAGTTTAATACCGGATCGTTCTCCATTAAAATCACAATCAAGTGTATGATCATTGGCTATATGAGAATTGGAGATTGTTCTCAATTGACGAAAATTTAAATAATAAAAAATTAAAGGAGCAAATAAAGATTAAATGGCAAAGCCGTAAGACTAATAACCTATTTAAAAACTTTTAATAGTATAGAATTGAATTAAATTCCATCGAGAATTAAATTTTAGTAAGAATTTAATTGAATTTTAGTGTTTAGAATGAATTAATAAAACTATAGGATTGAATTGAATTCTAGTATTTAAATTGTTTATCAAATGAATTAAAGTTTTATAATAGACAACTTTATCATTTATTAATATAACATCATATTTAAATAATACATATATTTATTCATTAACTTATATGAAATGATTAAAAAAATTATATTTTTTAACTAAAATTTTCTTCAACTAAAATTTGTTCATCTCTTTTTTAAAAAAAAATTAGATTAATCTAAAAATATTAAATTTAAAAAAATATTATTATTAATTAAGAAAATAAATGATTTTTCATGGTCGATTCTAACGATAAACCAACAACAAAAAACAAACATAAACTATTAAAAATTAATTTATTAGCAAACTCTTGGCGTCGTTGATTTAAGTTAAACACAGAAAATCTATACGTGTGGATATTTTTTAGATTTATATAATAGACCTTCTAAAAAAATAGGTATATATTATATTAAATGAATTGAAGGAAAAGGAAGGAAAGTGAATGCCAGTGGTGAGAGAAGAGAAAATGCGTGTTGAAAGGTGGAAGATATTGAGAGAAAATAAGTAAAAAAAAATTAAGAAGTAATTAAATTATAAGGACATTTTAAGCATTTTAAGTTTAAAATAAAATTTCAATGGAATGGAATTTCAAATATGACTTATTTGGGATGAAATTGATTTTAAGAGAAAACAATAGAATTAAATTGAATTCCATCTAAATAAATTTAATTATTTTTGTTTCAGTGGAATTCAATTCAATTTATGTGGAAAATTGAATTCCAACGGTACCAAACACCCTATAAGAGTAAATAAGGCAATTAATTAGAAAATAGAAGGAAATTCAAGAAATAATTGATTAAGGATTACTATCTTTATCACTAATTACAACATAATAATTACAATGAGCAAACTCAATTCGTCGATCTCTACAAATTAAAGAAAGTCACTTAGGCTTAATTAACATTGATCCACAAGTCCTAACCAATTTACTAATTGAATTAATAAAAGGTTAGCGTTAGTAGAAACAACATTAATTAATATCTCTAAATTATCAACCAACTTAGACATTAGAGACTCAAGGTCATCCAATTTCTCAACCCAAGCCAAGAATGCAAAATCTAATATATAACTAAGTCAATCATTTTATCAAACACTTAGAATGCATAAATTGTAAGAATTAATAAAATCTACAACTACCAAATTCAAGAAAACAATAACAACATATCCAATAAGCGATAATAAAACATAAAACATCAAATTCATTAAAGAAAATTAAAAATTCGACAAGAGTTCATAAACTAAAATGATATAAACAAGAAACTAACAAAAAAGTGTTAACTAAGATAGAAAAACAAGAAAATATAAATAAAATTTAACTAAAACAAGATTAAAAACTAAAACTAGAGACAATTAAAGTAAAAACCCTAATAATTTTAGAGAGAAGTTCGAACACCTCTCTTTAGAATTCACTATAACATCCTAAAACTAAAACTAAAGACTCCTTGTCATCCTCTCTTGTATTTTCACTTGAAATGTTTCAAAAATCTTATGCTTGGGGATCTTTTTGGGACCAAATCGCGAACTCGCATGCTCGTTAACCCAGGCACGTGACAGCACTGTCGCCTGGGCGACAAATCTCGCTTGGGCGAGGTTTTTGCCTAGGTGACACTTCCTTCCTTGGGCAAGGCCAGTTATCTTGACCTTCTTTTTATGTGATTCTTTCCTTTTTTAACCATATTCCATGTTTCACTTGAATCTAAATTAACTTGAAACACTAATAACCATATCAACGTATCAAGTAGATGATTAAAGATTTAAATATATTCAATTTGTGGCAAAAAAAGTATACTAATTTGTCATCAATCGCAATTAGAATCAAGAATCACAAATCTAGTCAATTAAGCACAAAAAGTAGAGGAAAATTACACGAAATTTCTAAAAAAAGTACAATAATTCACATGAAATTGAACTTCATCAACTCTCCCATACTTAAATTTTTGCATTTTATCATCAAAGATCATGACATAGTACTATGAAAATCCGTGACCATAGCCCTATGGCCACGGTGAAAATCCGTGACCATAGCCCTATGGCCACGGTAAAAAACCGTAACCATAGATAGGCTATGGTCACGGTTTTAAAGAGGGGTGACCATAGAGGCTATGGCCACGGTGAAAACCGTGACCATAGATAGGGCTATGGTCACGGTTTTAAAGAGGGGTGACCATAGAGGCTATGGCCACGGTGAAAACCGTGACCATAGATAGGGCTATGGTCACGGTTTTAAAGAGGGGTGACCATAGAGGCTATGGCCACGGTGAAAAACCGTGACCATAGACAGGGCTATGGTCACGGTTTTACGTGGGGTGACCATAGAGGCTATGGCCACGGTGAAAAACCGTGACCATAGACAGGGCTATGATCACGGTTTTAAGTGGGGTGACCATAGAGTCTATGGCCACGGTAAAAACCGTAACCATAGGTAGGGCTATGGTCACGTTTTTAAGGAGGGGTGACCATAGAGGCTATGGCCACGGTAAAAACCGTGACCATAGCCTTATCTATGGTCACGGTTTTAAGAAGGGGTGACCATAGATAAGGCTATCCGTGACCATAGATAAGGCTATGGTCACGGTTTTTTACCGTGACCATAGATTAACCTATGGTCACGGTAAAAAAACGTGGCCTAAAGTGTCAGATTTTGAAAATTAAAACCGTGACCATAAAAACCGTGACCATAGATAAAAAAACCGTGACCATAGACCTATGGCCACGAGAGAATAGGCCACGGTAAAAAACCGTGACCATAGGTCCAAAACCATGACCATAGATCTATGGTCACCCTTTTCACTAGCTATGGTCACGGTTTTTTACCGTGACCATAGGCCTTTTTTTTTGTAGTGAGTATAATCCTAAACTGACAAATAACCCTATCAATTAAATTTTGATATGGTTGTCACAAATTCAACCCCAATAAAAAATAACCGAGAGTATTAGTCTCAGGTCGTCCTCAAGAGAATGGGCAAGCATATGCATCAATATTGGTTAAAATTTCGAGATTGAGAGTCATAAACAAGAATTTAAACTACTAAAGCTTAGCATACAAGAATTTAACGTGCAAGAAACTAAATCAAAGCAATTAAAACGATGTATAAGTAAGTGCAATATAACAAGGTAACATATAAATCTACTTCTATTCTAGAACTAAGTAAACAACTAAACTAACTATAACAAGAATCAAGCAATTGGGATTTTTGGGTTTCAAATATGAATTATAAAAAGGACTCCTGGCTAAGGCATAGGAATTGGGATCACCATCCTTGTCTAATAACCATATATTGACAATTATGAGAAATCAAGCCGGCCATGATTTGACTGCATAACATTTTTCAAAATGTCAATTGGTAATTTAAAATCTATCTACAGCCAGCAACAAAAGAAAGAATGCATATTGGAATAACAAAAAAGAAAGGTCTAAAATTAACTTTCATTGTTGACTAAAAGAAATATAAAAAAAATGATGCCATAAAAATTAACCTGAAGAAGTGTCACTTTATCTAACTTTGGTGGCAGAATTCCAACGGTAACATCAACGTCTCTAGCAGTGTCTTCTACATAGTTTAAATCTATTCATATTCGTACAAGTTTCAATAATTACAAAGCTACAAAGCTACATCAAAAGTTGAGAAGTTTAAAAGAAAACACAAACTTAAATTTAGTCAATTGAAAAGTCAAGTAAAATAGATGCATACCAAGCAAAAAGGTGCTATTAAGGTATCCGTGAAGTTATAAGATCATACATGGGGATCCCAACACCGGCAAGAGCCAAAGTTACAACATTGATACAGATCTAGTTAATCAAATTATAACCCACTAGCTAAAAAAACATTAAAAAGTTAAAAAATATACCTGATGCTTTGCACTTTGCAGAATGGGAGCAGAGAAGAGAAAGACCAAGCACGGTGAAACAGAGAATGGCAGTGGCGAGAGAGAGGCAACAAAGACGACGAGCCATGCCAGACGAGGACAAGACAACGATGACAAGAAGAGACGCACAAAAGGTGACGAGCCAATGAAGGACATGCATAGGGAATGACGAGACGAGGCAGAGTAACTGGTGGCGTCGCAACAATCGTGCGGTGGCGATGGCCAGTGGTTTTTTGTGAGCCTCCCTGAGTGAGATTGAGAGAGGGTCAGGTCTCAGGTGGGGAATAGGCGCTTCGAGCAAGGTTTAGTAATTTTAGGGTTTCTCTTTTTTTTAATAGAAAAACAACATTGTTTTAGGGGAGGGAAAAAAAAGGCTCCGAACCGGTTCAGATTTTTCAAAACTTACCAGTTCACTAACTTTTATCAAAACCGACCAGACCAAACCGAGTCTTGCTGATTCTTTTCCTTCTATGATTAGATACCTTACCCAAACCGACCTTGTGACCGATTCACCAATTTTCTAATTTAACCAGATAGGTTGGTCCGGTTCTGACAACTATGCAGTTGCCTGAATGTTTACTCTAATAAATATAAGGTGCGGTTTATGGTGACTCTAATAAATGTGCTATGACTATAATGGCTATATTCTTTCCACCAATTAGTATACAACATGTAGATAGGAGAAAGTTGTTTGTCATGTTAGTAATGATAGTAAAATACTTAATCAAACACGGTAAATATACGATAATGTGATTAGATCTAAAATCATGAAAATTTTCTTAAAACATAAAAAATAGAAATCTACATAAATAATTGATGAGAAAAAATCTATTTAGGGTTTCGGGATGGTCTTGGACAGCCTATTGGATCGGGGGTGGCTACAATCAGCCGTCCAACCTACGACGGTCACCAGTGTCGGCACCAGACTCTTCATTCTCGCTCCATCACAGTAGCTGAGGTTTGAATGACATTTAGAGGAGTGACATAGATGCTCTTCAATTTGTAGCAATTGGACGAGGCAAAGTAGAAGTGACGAGCACCGAAGTCGAGGCAGAGATAGAAAGAAATCTATCCTAACCGAGCTGATTGCTAGCCCTGGCAACAAAAATGTGGCCAGAATTAGGAGCACAAGGAGCTACAATAATGAAATGCAGAAGAAGGAGCGAAATGAGTGCAGAATCTCCGGCGAGGTCCCGTGAAGACAAAGGTGAAGAGAAGCAGCGACGTTGGCTCAAGAAAGAATGGGTGGTAGGTTTTATTAGATCTCGGTCGGGTGGAATCTCGGGTTCTCTTCTGAGTTGGGCTGGTTTGTTCAACCTTAACCCATGACCAAGAAAAAAAAATACTCTTCTTCCACCTCTTCCTACTACATTCTCAAACTTCCATCCATGGCGACCTAGAACACTTAGCTCCTTTTGCTTCACATTTGTTTTGTACTAAATCCAAGCCCACAAACTATGATTCTAACTAGCAGTAAGTCCAAACTCAATTTGAAAAGACTTCGAATTATGCTCAATTTGAAGAAAAATAATATTTAAAAAATCGTATATTCTCAAACTTCCATTCATGGCCACCTACAACACTTAGCTCATTTTGCTTCACATTTTTTTGTACTAAATCCAATCCTACAAACTAAGTTCCTGACTAGCAGTAAGTTCAAACTAAGTTACAATTATTATAATCAAAGTTAGCATCTAACAATACTTCTTAATGATCTGATAGTATAAAATAATATATTTTTACTAAGAACTTAAGAAGAAAAAAGTATAATTCCTTCAATCTTTTTAGCTCTTGGTTATCCCTTAAAATATGGTTTAATTGTCAAATTTTAACTTGTTACCATTATTATAATAAACTGTGAATGATTAAAAAATTTATTTCTTCATTCATTCAATCTCCTTGGCCAAGATTTTATTCATCTCAGTCATTATAATCATAGAGCTCAAATTCTTCACCGAGAGTTGACGGATTTTTTATTGATTATTCACTAATTCTACAAATATTTAAATCATACCCAATATCTATTTAACTAGCACCCTAAGCTATTAGGTGTCCAAAATCAAAGTATAATAAATACATTGTTAATTACTATGACAGTCGCATGTCAAAGAAAACTGTATTACCATGTTCATCTTAAAAATATCTTATTGACAAATATGCGGTAATTATAACAATTAAAAATTTTTTAAAGTGAGTTAGCTCAATAATCATATCTATATATACACTATCTATATATATAATTTAATAAATAAGATCTATTAATCTTCTTAATAAATTGGTCTAATAATTTATTGACACAATAAAAATTAATTAAAAAATACATAAAAGAAACAAAAATTAATTATAATTAATTACAAAAATAACTTATTCAACTGAAATTTCTCTTTTACTCACTATAAAATTAATTAAGCATCATACCTAAATTGTAAATCAATTAACTAATCTCTCTTTATTGTCTCTCTTTTATACATGAAACGTCACTTTCTGTATAGAAGAGTTTTTTGTCTTCTATACCGTGGTATTAACTTAAGGGGAGTGCTACGTAGCCAAAAAAAGAGTATATTATAGATATAGTACAAACTAAATTTCACTCTCATGATAAGAGAGTGTACTCCACTTGCTTATCAATAACATACTTATCACCGTTTCTTCTTCTTCATTCCTATAGTAATTAATTTCATTCCTAAAATTAATTTCTGTCTCATCTCAATCAAATCCCTAAAAATCTCTCATCAACATTTAATTCTAATAACATGCAATTTCAGTCCAGTAAATTAACATCCAAATATACGAAGAAATTACATAGAGTTAAAGATCAAAACTTTCCTCCCCCTTCTCATTCCTTCCATAACCCCAGGAACCAGGAAAACGAAAAGATGCAGGGAGGAGAAACCCAGCAGCAAGATCATCGGAGCATTCTATAGCACTGTATCCGATTCATATAGGTATGTTATTTAGTATAATTTTTCCGTTAATTGGCATGTTGAAAGTACAGTATCTATTGTTGCATGTGGTTGGAGTTGATGTTAAGGATGAAAGTTTTGATTTTTATCTCATGGTGATGGGTTTGGGAATAGGGAAAAGGGAATAGCCGAAAAAAGATCACGTTTTGGGAGTAAAGATGAAGGAAAGGTAGCAGAAAAGGGGTGTTTTCGTTGTTTCCCGGCGCCTCTGTTTTGCAATAACACGCCGTTTCGTGTTTCGTCCTCTATTCCCTTTTTCTTCTGCACCATTCTCGCACCCAAGGTTTCAACGCAATTTCCAGTTCTCACTTTCACAATCTCATCTTCACCATATTCGCATTCACTGGCGTTTTTCCTCGGTAAGTAAAACCCTTTTCTTGCTCACTCGGTTTCTCTTTTTGGGCTTTGGACTTTGATTATCTGAAAGCTTTTTCTGTGAAACTCATTGAATCGTTTTGCAATGTGAATGACATGCTCTGATTATATGTTACAGTACATGTTACTCTTGAATCTTGATACTGTATGTTAGGTGGAGTTGTATATTTTTTTGTTTTTATTTTGGAAGAGAATATTTCTTCTTAATTGATTATGGATATGGCAAGACACCATTCAAAAATTCTTGTCGTAACTCCTCAATGGGATTTGGTGTATCTTTCATGGATGTTATACAATATGACAATCTATTTATGAAAAGACCTTATATCAATATTTTAATTCCCCATTTTCTATGAATATTTTTTTTAACAATTGAAAAAAAATGCTATGAACTTGCTTGGGTGCATTGTGATTAAGCATCAAAATCAGGCTAAGTCAAATCGTGATAAGTAGACATTAATTTTCTGGTGTGTCATGGTTTCCTGATTTTTTATATATTATGTGGTTTGAATAAGTATTTTTCATACTTGGTGTTGTGCTTTCTTTCAAGAAATTAATACAGTGACAAATACGAAGCAACCATTTCGTTCAAGTTGCCTCCATATTTCAAAAGTCTCCACTGGAAAAGCTGAGCATCTCATAGTCTTATCTCCGACTCCTCTAGGTATGTTATCTAGTTTTATCTTTCTATTAATTATGTTTCATGTGTGTTAACGATGTTAACGATGAAATTTTTGTTCTTTATCTCACTTTGAGGGGTTTTGAAAATGGGAAAAATTTGCAAAGATGGTATTTTGGGCTAGAGACGAAGAGAAGGCACAAAAAAGGGGTTTTTTTAATCATGTGTGTCACTTAGATTATGTATTTGTTAGTAGTTGACTAATTATGGTAGTTAACTATGGTGGGAGTACATTAGGAGTACTTAAAGTTATTGGTAATTTATTAATTTTTTTTATTCATGTGAAAGAAAAAAAATCCTTCTAGATACGGTTCAATAGAGATGTTATGCCTTGATTTTTTTTTAGTTTGAATTGCTTTAACTTTATAAAATGTTGAGTTGGAATTTTGCATGGAATTTTTTAGTGTGAATATACATACATATATGACTATTTAAGTAATGGTATGTAGTTAAACAAATTAAACTGATTTTTGATTAGTTATTTCCATTTTGATTTGGTTGATCTTGTGACGGTTTAGGAGCTTGATAGCAACTTTATGACCTGTTGGTAAATTTTGAGCAATTCTAACCTTATCAAAACTCTCCAAGTCCAATCACTTTTCCTAACTTATAATTCCAAACAAATATTTTTACACCTCCATCCATTCCTTAATTATCTCCACTACTAATAAAATCAAATAATCATAGAATCCTCGATCACCAAAGAGAGAGATAGAGAGAAGTAATGAATTGGGGAAGGGAAGAATATAATAGACAGTGATGGGGACTAATAAAAATTGTTGTCTATATTTCTTCTTATTCTTCCACCATCAATGCTTGTATCCATTAGCATAGAATAAAACACAAAAATTTTTATCATTTTCTATTCTTTATTAATTATTGTTAATGTTAAATATAAAAAGAAATATACAGAAAAAATACAGTACTTGTAAATGGTACGTATAACGTTGTTCATTTTCTTATATGAAAGTATGGGTTGTGTAATTTGGGACCATTCAAATTAAATAACATAAATTACTATTAGTTATATATATATATATATATATATATATATATATATATATATATATATATATATATATATAGTCAAAATATATAATTATATATATATATATAGTCAAAATATATAATTACACCTTCTGAAATAAAATAAAGTTTATTTATTCTCTATAATAATTTACATGATGTTAGTTACTCTACTTTCGTTCCTACTTTTTATTATTTTTTTATTCATTTTTTATTTTTGATTAACTTTAACCCTTGTATTGTTATACATTGCTTAGCGTTAATGTTAAAACATTTAAACTTGAATCTGATATTTATTTTAAGTACTAACTAGGACAGATGACTTAGATTTTGTCAACGAAATTTAAAACTCCCTATAATAAGTTCAATAATTAATAATTTGTGACTTATATATTCATCATACACCTAAATTGTGTTCTTCGCAATTCTATACATTAGAATTTGAAAAAGAATACAGCTATTTAAATTTTTTTGTATGCAAAAGAACAGGTTTAAAGTGTGCCAAAGGGATCTGACAAATGGGTTTGGGCATCGTGATGTCTAATGAATTATAAACAATAATAATATTGGCATATCTATGCTATTGATAAACATGTTGGTATGTTAATGATTAATTTAAGTGAGTTATTTGAGTATATATAGCAGTTGTTTGTGAACAGGTGTTCGAAAAACAAGAAATAGCTATGGCTCGTACCAAGAGCAAAAAAGAGACACAGAAGAATAACAATCCCGAAAGAAGATCGCAAAAAAAAATTGTTGGACCAAAAAAGGTACCATGGATGGTTAGCGGTGAATTAACTGTAAACTTGGGATATTGTGTTTTGATAGTAAATGCTAAATCCCACATTCTCCTTTGTTGTTACTTTGTGCTGATTATGAATTTTTGTGTAGAAAACACTAGTATCTAGGTGCTCGCCATGTTGCGTGGCTTCAGTTATGAAGCAATTAGACTCAGGCGCGGGCAGAGAGAAACTAATGGAGGTGCAGAACATGGGACTTGGCTGGCTGCAATATGTGCCTGAATGGGCTGTCAACCAAGATATGATGGTTGCATTAGCATCATCATATAGTCGGGATGAGAATTCCTTGATCGTCGGAACAAGAAAAATTCCCATATCAGTTGAATTAATTGCACGGTGTTTTGGACTACCGAACCATGGTACGCAATTCTCAAATAAAATAGGGAGAAAAGGGAAAAAAATTATCCACAGTACTTTCGTTGACTATATGTTTTCGGTTAAATTAGCCATTAAATATTTGGACTGCATCGACTCAATTTTGTGCTTGACAGGGGATAGTTTCAAAAGTCCAAAAACAGCAGCAGAGCACTGACTTGTTAACAGTTTCACAGGAAAGACACAAGCAGATTTGAAAAGGGATGTTATCACATGCTCGATGCAGTTCGATGTCGATAGAATCAACTTCCGGAGACAGTTCATCATGTTGATAGCCAAGTGTTTCTTCTTTCCCTCGCCGAAAGCCACTGTTTCAGACATACATATACGCGCTGCCATTGATGTATCGAACCCAAGAAAGATGTATTGGGCGAGGTACATTTATGATTTTTTAATTGAGGGAGTTCTGAGGTTTCAGGATGTAGGAAAGAAAACAGTTGATGGATGTATGTTCGCATTATTGGTGAGCCATATATCCCTAACCTTTGATTTGTTGTTTGTTATTTTATAGTATACCTTGTTTATAGCAATTACTATAACTTTCAGATTATATATCTCCATGCTAACAAGCATGGAGATTTAGGAAGATATAATGGGAGAGAACCGTGGATCAGAGACTGGTCGCTTGTTGATCTGAAGAAGATGGATGAAGAGGAAAGCACATCTCACTCGGTGAGACATAAGTGTGAAAGATATGTTAATCGGATCACTGCTTTTAAGCTCTAACGTGAATAAAACTTATACGTTGTCCACTATAGGGGCTTCTAAATTTAATTGGAAAGATGTATGGGTCACCAAAAAAGCACAATCGTGTATCAAAGAGAAGATGCATCAAGAAAAAAACAAAGTCTGATAGAAAGGCTCGTAAAGAAGCTCCCACGGTAGATAAAAACGAGACCGACATAACGGCTGACCATGCATCACTTGCTGAATTTGATCAACAACCTTCCAAAAAAAGGCAATTCAAAGATTTATTACTTTTGTTATAAACTTTTATTGCTCTAACCTGTGTCTTTTTAATATTATTATAGTATAAATAAATATCTTTTAGATTTTGTGTCTTTTTAATCATATATAAAGTTTTACCATGTATAGAGTAATTCATTATTTATCTAATTTTAGAAGTGTGATATTGATGCTGTAGTTGGTAAATCTATATTTTAAAAACTGTTGGAGATACTTATTTTGAGCATGGCAATAGACCTCACACATGTAAATACATCTTTTCCTGTTTTAGCATTAATTCCATAACATAATAAACTTGATGACTATGTGTCCTCTCCCGTTAAGTAATGCCAATACTAGTGACTTTAAATAGTATTACGAATAGCTAAATCTTGTCTCATTAGTTTGGATGTTATGTATATAATACTCCTGATGTTATTCGTGTGGCTTTTTGGATGTTAACTAATTTAAATTACGGACGTTATTGACCATTCTGTACTATACTTGGGTATACTAGATTTACTTGGTCAGATTATATTTGTGCTAGGTGACCTTTTTAATTATCACTTATAGTTGTTCATCTTCCAATTTATTAAAACAGAAAATGTAGCCAAGCTTCACAAAACGGATGCATTGAGGGGGATAAAGTGTTTATGAACAAGACATGTATCAAAATGCCTACGGGGGAGGAGACATTGGCCGACATGCCAGTGGTAAATGCAACAGATGATAATGTTAAGGACGGGCATTCAAAGGAAAGGCAAGTTATTGAATTTTTAGTTATCGTATGAAGTTTTAATGCTTTAACTTGCCTCATTGTAATAATATACTAGCATAATTTTTTTTGGGCAACTGCGTTGACATAATTTATCATTATATTTATTTGCATATAACATTTTACCATATATAAAGTAATTTTAATATACGTTACCTACGTATAATATTGTGCTTATTTGAGAAGAATGCCAAAGTTAGGGGTTGTAACTGGTATATTTATCTTGAATAGGAGTTTGATTATCTAATATTTTATCATTTAAATTCGGATGTTATGCGTGCCTCATACCCGATGTTATCTTTCTAGCATTATGGTTGCTAACTGGTTGGCAATGTGGATGTTACTATCCATTCTTTACTTTATTCTGCACGAAGAGGCTTTGGGTAAACTTTAGATTTAACATCATTTACGAACTTAAGCGTACTACATTTACTTGATTAACTCATATTTGTATCAGGTGTCTTTTGTTATTATCACTTATAGGTGTTCAACTTCTAATTTATTTAAGAGTCCCAAAACAGGTCCATTAGGGGAAATACTATGAGTATGAGGTGGACATGTCCTAAAATGCCCAAAGGGGATGAGACAATGTCTGACACACCTGTTGAAAACGGAATAGATGATAATGTTGATGAAGGACCTTCGAATCAAAGGCAAGTTAGATAGATGATTTTAACAATAATACAAATTATTGAAGATTATAGTAGTTGCATGACTCTTTTACTTATGACTCTTTCCTTTTTTTGAGGTGAAATGTTTAATTAATAATAGATGTTATCCATATAATCTTATGCTGGTTACACAACTTTCTTTATTTTAGTTTTGGCTCAGATAAGAGCACTTAATTGTTAAGAGCACTCAGTTAAGAGCACTTAATTGTTAATGATTGTGCAGGGAATCCGGAGAGCTTGCAATGGTAGTGTATGTTGCACCAGAGGACCCATCTCAAGTAGACTTTTCAATCCCGTCATTCTCGCTTGGCATCACTCAGATGCACTTACCAGACTCACTGCCCAGATCTCCGATAACAAATGATCAAAATGTGACTCCGGAACCTGAATCACCAGAAAACATAAAAACAAAAGCTGTGGTGGACACACTAATGCCATCTGGGGGTGTTGCAAGGCTGACAGGTGATGACATGAACAGGATATACAAGTGGGTGACAGATCGGAGGGGTACAAAGAATACCACACTTGCGTGGATTCGCAATGGCGATGATGTTCAGCTGTAGCGAGCGGATCTTCAATCACTGGGATGGCGTAGAAGAGTAAGCGATACGGTAAGAGCAAACAAAAAAACTGTAATAAATTGCTATGTATGTGTTATGCATTAAAGTGCCATGAAAATGTAATACGTTTATTCTATTCAGGTGGTTGATTACTACTGTGCCATGTTCAATACTTCGAGCAACGCAAGGTTTTGCACGCATTTTTACTGTATTCCACCGAGACTAATGGTTAGTGCAATCTTTCCTTACCCACTTAATATTAATTAATACCATAATTGCCTCGGTGAAGGATACTCTAAATTATTACTTTAGGTGTTTAACTAATGCAAAATGGGTTTACAGGCCATAATATTGACTGATGATAACATTGAACGATTTGCCGGGACGAACACTGGTTTTGTCCCTGTTCTTAGCAAATTCATGGGCCGCGGGCAGCACTGGTTCGATGCGGAGAAAGCGAAAAAAGTTGATTATGTCAGTAATTTATATACTTATTAATCCACACACAAAATCTATTTTTTCATTACAAGAATATGGAAAAAATAACTATATACTAACATGCTTTATTCAACGATGAAGTGGTTTGTTCCAGTGTGCCGAGATGATCACTGGTGGCTATATGTACTCCACCGAAAGACTGATAACCTATGGGTGTTAGACTCTATGCACAATGGCCCACACTCGGAGCGCCGAGAGAAAATAGATAAATATGTAGTAAGTGAGAATAGATTTGATGATGCATATTTTTTCGGGTGTTAGGTGTTGCCTTCCATATTTTTTTCTTCTATTTTCCTCCCTAATTTTTTCTCTCTGGCTTATCGAAGGGCTTTCTTCTCCAAGAGTTGGCAGCAACTGTAGACCCGAATGTAGTATTCACAGCTGAGGGCTATGAATGTTGCTATGAAACAAGGCTCCAAAAACAGCCTAATGGGTAAGTCTAGAGGTGAAAACAAAGAAGGGATTAAAAAATCAACCCACACAAATTTTAATATGTTGGCACGACTTTTTGTCATTTGTGTTGCATAGGTGGGACTGTGGCATATACGTCATTAAATGGATGGAAATGTGGGATCCAAAGAGCTTGGCAGATGATGAATTGAATATGCCTATTTGGACGACGGTTAGTGAAATCCAAAACATATGTTGATGCTTATTTGCGTATTTAATAATTGATAAATAACTCTTCTTGGATGAATTCTACTTATGCTGGCTGGATTTATATTTGCTTCTTTAGTGTATTCTATACCAAACACAAATACATTTGTATGTGACCACAGACCCATCTGCAACAAATTTGGAAAGAAATTGTAACTGACATTCTAATTTGCAAAGACAACATCTGTAGGAGTGAGGTAGATGGTGTACTCAATGTACCATGTCGTCATATGGAGGATAGGGGAAAGAAAAAAACTCTTGAAGATCCTTGGACGAACCCACGGACAAGATCATTGGTTCGAAGGGCAGAACTGGCTAAGAAAGCTAAACGGAACTATAAGCCATAAATTGAGATTAGAGTTGGTCGGTGTGTGTTTTTTGTTAATTTGATTTCAGGATTTAGAGGATGTTATTTTTATATATAGATGGATGTTATCGGATATAAATCAAAACCGGGTGCATCTTTTTTAAAGGGAAACCTATATTGGGTAGCAGGTTAAATATATTTACAAACAATTGATTAGGACTAGAGTTGCTATGTGTATTTACGGTTGATATGCTTGCAGAATTTACGTGATTTTATCATGAAATATTTGTGAAAGGTTTTGGATTTGGACTGGATAAAAAAAATACAATAATTCAATATCCCAGTTAATATTTATGTATAAAAAAATTGTTTTTAAATTGTTAGTTTATTTTTTTATACATGTTTGGCTTGTTTTTGCTCAAATCGAGAACACGTTGACTGAATTTTGAATTATCTTTCCAATATACAATTATCCATGCTTAACAGGCAGCTAAAAATATTTATGCCCAAGCAATAAATGCTCGATCGTGGATGTTATTCTAATAAATTAAAGGATGTTATTGGATGTAAATAAAATACATGTCTGGATATGACTTTTTGATGTCTAATTTTTTAAATAATAAAAGAAAGACCTTATTATGTACGGATACTTTTGGATATTCAAATTTAAACTTCATGTATTGCACCACATTATCGTAATGATTAAATTATCAACTAAACATTTATTATTTTTAATATTAGTAACAAATAATAACGGTAACAAAGAGTAAAAGAATAAAAAAGTTGTATATTAGTTACCCAAGTCTGTTATTGTATTTTGTTTAATAATGATAGATAAAGCAATAGCAAGTTAAAATAAAGTTGAGTATAGTGATTTACATAAAATAAATCCAATAAACCACCAAAATCATGATAACGTGAAATAAAGTTGAAGCATGGGCAAAGTACAAAGTAGTTGTTAAACTCTAATGCTTATGATATATAGTGATGTTAAACTTCGAATCCTCCAAGAATGCTTCTTGTGAAAAAAAAAATTTAAAAACAAAACAAAAGAGGAAACAATTAGTAAATAGACATGACATTAATGCTATGAAAAATACACTAGGTACACATACACAATTGTTCAGCGTTATGGAATGAATTTAATAGTGATATGAAGGAGCCAGAGTGCATAGCCAAATTGTCTGTCATTTCTGAACAAGCCGGTTGCGTATCTTTGTAGGAAGTTGCCACATTTGTAGGAGATGGTTGTGCATTACCATTAGGTCCCTTAACACACAAATCATATTGAAAGATAACATCATCACTTATTATCCATTCAACCAACTTAAAATAAACAAATAACGTGAAAAGGGGGTAGATCTCATATTTACTTTGTTGTGATTGTGAGTGTTCTTGTTTTTACATGCCCTCTTTTTAATAGATTTTTCCAGATCTGCCCCAAGTCTAGTGGAAGTTGGACGACCTCGCGTAGGAACACGACGTGGGCCATGTAGCTCATCCATGCTAACGGGACACTCATCATGCGTATGTGAGTAAATTGCACTTGGTACATGTGCAGCTTGATGCTCGAATTCCTTGTGTTCTCTGAGCTTCTCCCGAGCACTGTCCATGGCATCACGCAATATAGCAGCAACCTCTGGAGTAGCCACAAAATCCTGAGCGATGTTGTAAAAATCAGAACACAATTGCCTAAAAATTGTCATGCTTTCATTAGAACGGTCCATGTCAATGCTACTCCTGATGTATGTGTGTCTCCGACTAACATTCTTACTCCATCGGGATAGAATGTATTGTGAGGACACTGCTGTCACACGAAAATGTAGAAGAACAGCAAGACTGTGGCAGCATAGAATACCATTCGATTGGAACATAAAGCAATCACATTGAACGTCTGATGATTGCGAGCAATAGACGACTTGGTATCTGCTGTACACTGACTTGTCAAACACCATCTTTTGTTGGTCAACTTCACAAACTATACTTGTGCCATGATGGTTGATTAAGGAGATGTCACAATCGGCCTTTTTTATAAATTGATCCTGAACGTCTCGAAACATGGAGTTTGTATATTCTCTCTGGAACTGCTTCTCTATTGGTGAGCTGGAAACACAAGGGATAATACCCTTTAAATCAGCAGCGTCACACTCAAGCTCTTTTTGCTCCTTGTCTATAACACAGTTTTGGTATTGGCGAACAAATTGCAACAAAGAGCTCTTACTGTTTAAGTACTTATCAAAAACTGAATGCATGCTCTCACTACGCTGTGTGCTCCTCATGCCAGCCCAGAATTCGTCCTTGAAAAATACTGGCACCCACATGTGTCGGTCAGCAAACATATCTGCAAATAAACAGGAAAAACCAAAAAATGCAAAAAAACAAAAATAGCGTCGGTTAACCTCTAAGTGCAACATCCATAATGACTATAAAATAACATCTATAAAGTAGCCACACAGAGGCAGCAAGGAACCAGAAGATTATACTACCATTTAGCCACCTAGAATTGTGGAGGTCATACTCTTCAATAAAATCGTGCCAATCTCTCTCAAATGAGTCTTTAGATTTGGATTTAAACACAATCCTCTTCATGCATGTAATGAGCTTATCGAAATGACGGTAACCTACCAGCTTGTTTGGTATCTTGTTTAGGATATGCCATATGCACCATCTATGGCGTGTGTGTGGTAATGTGGTCTCTAATGCAGAACGCATCTGCAGCGATTGGTCTGTTATAACACATATGGGGGCCTTACCCATACACTTCAACCAAGTACGAAAAAGCCATTCGAATGTACGAGTGTCCTCATTCCGCAATAATGCGCACCCAAGAAGCGTAGACATCCCATAGTGGTTGACACCTACGAAAGACCCAAATGGCATGTCGTACCTAAACAATGAAAATATAAAAACATGATATGTAGGTGGAAACTCCAAATGTCGTGGATGGAAAAAAGTCTAATTAAGTACAACAGAAAAAATAATAATTCCATACCTATTAGTCTTGTAAGTAGTGTCAAACGTCACGACATCACCAAAATATTCCCATGCAGCTCTACATCGAGCATCGGCCCAAAACACATTTCTAATGCTATGGTTTTCGTCCACATCTATTTCAAAGAAAAAGTTTGGATTGAGCTCCTTCATCCGTGAGAAGTGCTTAAGTAACTCTTTTGGATCCGTCTCATCCCCGGAAATGCGTAAGTTGATGACTAATGTAATTTCTAACATCCTTCTCTGTAAAGGTGAGGTTGGCAGGGCCACTGACTGCATTGGCTAGTGCCTGGTACGTCTTACTCGGTCTAATGCCAGCTTGGTCATTTTGCTGTATCAGGTCCTTCACATGCATACTTAGCTGACGGTTTGCTGAGAACATTCCAGATAGCTTCGGATTAAGCAGGTGTGAGTGGGATACCTCTACTCGAGAAATTCTCCACTGCCCTGTCATTTTATCTAATGCCAAATAGCAACGGGCTTTGCAGTTTGTTGAGGCCACTGTTTTCCTTCTCTGGGGTGCCTTTACACGGGATGTGCGGTATCCATCTCTGTTACAATGCAAAGCTTGATTAACAACCACCCTCTGATCGTTTATGGTCTCCCAGCCGGTGGTTCTTATTTTGACGACAAATCCAGTCCTAGCCGCATATTGGTAATAGTATGCACGCGCATCTTCTAATGTGCCGAAGCACATTCCCTCCTCGGGATCTACCTCCTCGTCACCAATGGCTTGGTTTATGACCCGGAAAAAAAACAAAGAAAGAAAAAAAACAAATGAAACTCTACATAATAGTTAACTATACAAAAGTGGCTAATTTCACTATCGAGTATAACAAATAAAACATAATACTATACTTTTAGGTCCTAATTTCGTTTTATTATGTATGTTAACGTAGATGTTAACTTCATGTAATTATTTTTGGATTTATGTATATTTTTTATTTTTTTATTTAAATTATGTATTATATTTTAAGTAATTTAAAATTAAATATTATAAAAAAGTTATTGTTCATCAAAATACTTATTTCTATGGTTTATCTCTCATTTAAATTAAAACACAGACAAGAGGATGAAAACATCCATGTCCTAACGTTTCTTTTGGAGAACAGGCGCAATGGTTGCTTATGTGTTCCAATAATAATAATAATAATAATAATAATAATAATAATAATAATAATAATAATAATAAAAGATATCAATTATCAAAGGCATAAACAACAAAAAAAGGCATATTTATGAAAATGAAAGAGGAATAAGACGAAAGACATAGTAGGGACCATAGCTTCTATTTCTCCAGATTTTGTTTTAAAATCTTTCAAATAAATTTTCTCTGAAAAGCATTTTATTTTAAATAGTTAGATTATAGAATAAGTCCAAAATTGTTTTTCAATATTTTTATTAACTCGAATTTTGATTTAAAAAATTATTTTGTAATTCTTTGGCAAAATTAAAGGTAAAATTTACAATTTGAGAATTGAATGAAATTCTAAATTAATTAGAATATCAATGAATGCTACGTGTACGAAAGCGTGATGATATATGATAGTCTTGGTTATATTGTTTGTGATGATGCTAAAACTTATTTGTCGGTGCAAATAATTTTTTTTTGAGATAAATAGCAAACAAATAATGATCAAGAATGTTACGCATATAACTAAAGTGCTAAAAAATACATAAAAAAATAATCCGAGTTATTACCATACCTCATCAGAGCTAGTGTAGTTTTCTATATTCTCAGAAATTGATTGACTGGCAACAATTTCATTGGGTGAGTCCGCTGTTGTACAAATTCTTCAGCACCTTCTGCCATAGGTAGTGTATTAAGGTCGAAATCAATTGCCATACAAATTACAATGATAAAAATAATTTCTTGTAAAATTTCTTGGCTTATACACTATTGTGCTTGCAATGGTGTTATTCTTGTGATTTTTGAATGAATATGATTGAATTAACATAAAGTATATATTAGAATAGGTTTCATGTTTCATATCTCCAATAATTGATGATAAATACCATAACGGACAAAGAATCAATTGCAATTATTTAATGTAATTGATATTATAATTACCGTTCTTAAATATAATTATTATTAATCTTTATTGTATTTTTATATATAAAAATCAAATTATAAAAAGGAATATTAAGTATTGATTACAATAGTGCCTAATAAAAAGGATATGATTTTCTAATTAATATCATTAATTAGCAGATTTGATAAGAACGGTGATAAGTAAAATGAACGGTGATAAGTAGAATGATAAGAGAGTGAAGTAAAAAATAAAACTGTTATTAAGTTATATAAATGAAGTAAAATGTGGAAAATTTTGGCTGATTATGGCTGAAAAATTTTGGTTACTAAATTTTTTTCGGTTAATAAACTAATGTCTTCTCTTAATTTTTTGAAACCTTTAAACGGAATAAATATGGTTCAGATTTATCATTCTGTAAAGAAATAAAGAAAAAAAAAACCCCTCTTTTTTATTATATTTTTTAAATTACATTCTTGTAATATTTAGTTTACATTGGGGAAAAAAATTGTTACCTCCCCAAAGAACAGTAAATTGTTATTCTCGGTCCATATTATAATTAATCAACAACTAACACCCAACATGAGTTGAAATATCCTTTTCCTATGTATTTATCTCATACAGGATTACCTGAGTTTACAACAAGTACAAATGTAGGAACATTTCTGTTGTTTTGTTATAAAACTTCAAGAGCTTCCATATCTCCTTTCACATAGCCTCGGTTTCTTACTCTCCAAGTCAAAATGAAGGGTGCAACAAATTCGTCGTGTCTAATTTCCATTTGCAATTTGCTATTTCGGATTAAATAAATTCTCTTCTAATTTTAATCTATGATACATAGACACTGATACGAACACAGAACACGACATGATACAGAACATATAAACACACGAATTTTAAAATTTTATAAAGCACGGAGACACGACATATATATAAAATATTTCTTAGATAAATTACAATAAATTTTTAATATTTTATAAGTTTTAAAATATAAAATAATTTTTTAATTATTTTTAATATCTTCTTTTAACTATATAAAAGTATTTAAAATATTTTTTGTTTTAATAAATAATATATATTATTTCTAAACTCATTTCAAAAATACATGTTAAGAATAAGATTAGACACATGGACACGTACGTGATAGTATTTAGGTGTATTCAAGTGTGTCCGAAATTTTTTTTATTTTTTTATTAAGACGCAATTGAACACGACAGACACGCGCGCATGTTAAACGAGTATCGATGAGTATTGTGTCCAAAATATATTCGACACGCGAATACAATAACTCAACAAAATATCTCTGTTTCATAGATTTTAATCCTTCCCCATCCTCTGGTTTTTCGAGTAAGACTATTGACTAGCCCTAAAGATTGTTAATGTAATGTGATTATTAATTTCCTTAATTAATATATCATATACCGTTTATACATGAAAAAATCTCCCTCCAAAAGAACCATTTTATAAATGGGCGCGCTACACATTCATGTAACCATGTAACAAAGTTGGTCTAAGTTCAAATAGAGTCAAGCGCATTAATAACGAGTGAAAACACGCGCTTAAAAACCCTTTGTTACTTCGTGCTTATTATGAAAAAATGTTACTTCTTCCTCAATATAAAACTGTTCCTTCTCTTCGAATCTCTCTCAAAATCACTCAAACTTCAGTCACGTTCTCTGTGAAAACCACTACTGGAGAAGAATCGCAAGAAGATTTAGCAAGAAACAACCAGAAACGAACGAAAACAGCAACAGAGATTCGCCTTCCTCCTCCTCCTCCTCATTCTCCTCCTTCTTTTTTGTGTTCCTTCTTCTTCACGTGTTTTCTCCTTATCTTCATTCTTTTGTTATTATTGCTACTGTATTTTTTTTGTCTTTTCCTCTTTCTCTCCCTTGTGAAGAAGTAGTAGAAGGTGGGGAGGAAGAGTTTTAAATTGTGTAGAACAGAAATGAACCGAAATGGCCAACTCCACTGAACCAAACATCATTCATGTGCTGAATAAAACGTCATAAGAATTTAATCATAAAAAAATATACTATGATAATAAATTCACCGCCCTCTCCAGCCCTTATTGTAAATTCACATTTGGGGATTTAGATAATAAATAGCATATACTATGATTGGCTGTTTGTAATTAACAATATTTTGTTTAACTTATTTAAAAAACAAAAAATGCTTACTTCAAATGTATATATGTGAATATTAATCTAAATTTTAAGTTAATATTTATATTTGATTCAAGATGGATTACTCATCTGAGATGCTAATTTATATATATGTTGGAACTATCTGACTGCTGTTTTATTCCAGGTTCTCAGTGATTGCAATCACTGTATTTACCAATACATTACGAACTCCAAAAGAACACAGTGAACCGAAATTAATATACTGGTCGAACCGAAAGTTGGAAACACAATGAACCCCTAAACCCTGAACCCTAAACCCTAAACACTAAAACCAGAACCCGGAACACTGAATTCTAAACCCATAAACCCTAAACTCCTAAAATCCTAAAACCCTAAAACCCTAAACCCTAAACCCTAAAACCCTGAACCCTAAATCCTAAATCCTGAACCCCTAAACTCTAAAACCCTAACCCCTAAAACCCTAAACCCTGAACCCTAAATCCTGAACCCTGAACCCTTAAACCTTAAACCTTAAACCCCTAACCTTAAATCCTAAACCCTCAACCCTCAACCCTGAACACGGTGAACTGAAATTAATACACTGGACGAACCAAAAGTTGGAAACACACTGAACCTCTAAACCATGAACCCTAAACGATAAACTCTAAACCCTAAATCTGAACCACTGAACCCTAAACCCTAAACACTAAACCTAGAACCCTGAACACTGAACCTTGAAACCAGAAATCCTAAATCCCTAAAACCCTAAAACCCTAACCCTAAACACTAAATCCTAAACCCTAAACCATGAACCCCTAAACCCTAAACCCTAAACCCTGAACCCTGAATGCTGAACCCTAAACTCTAAACACTATATTCGTCTGATTATTTTTAGACTCCTTTTTGCATACCGAACCGAACACATGCACATGGTGAATCAACTCTTTAGTAATTACCGAACCGAAAAGTTACTCACAGTTACATATTATCAATTCAATTCAATTCAGATATAGATCACCTCAGTCCATTCAATTCACTTCAAATAAAATTAGCAATTTCATTCTATTGAATTCGATTCAAAATTCAATAATCCAAACTTCATCAAATTAATGTGTTTCGGAAGAATTATCCAAATCACACTCATTCAACTGATTTAAAGTTGATTCATTCATTGTTTCAATTCAGAAGTACAAATCGAAGAAAAAACGAAGAAGAAGATGAACGACGAAGCTAATTACATTGAAGTCATTCCAGATCCATAATGCAGAGAAGAAAAATGCGAATAGAGGAGAACAACAAATTTAATTACATTGAAGAAGAAGAAGAAGAAGAAGAAGAAGAAGAAGAAGAAGAAGAAGAACGCAAAAATGGTTTACATTATATGAAAAGGTTTATGTTGAGAAAAGTTGATCACGCAAAATAAGGATTACGTTTATACGTTATATGAGGCGCGTGTAAAACAAACGAGTGTGTGGATGAAGAAAAACACGTGGAGCGAAAAGTACTTGGATACCATCCATGTAATTTTTACATGGATGTAGAGCTTTTCTATTTTATAAAATAATTTTCTTGTGAAATATAATAATTGATCATTCTTAATTTTTATAGGCATTAATGCAAATCTTTTCTTAGAAAGATAGATTCTATTTTTATATACTTTAAATTTAATATTTTTTTGTGAGAGTATAAAGCATTTATTATTGTGCTTCATTCTCAATGAGAGTAGATTGTTTTAATTTTTTTTAATTATTTAATAAAGTATGATATTTTATTATTTAATATTTTTTTCATATAATTTTTTTTAATTTCACTTAAAAAATACAAAATAAATAATATTACATTTTACCATACAATTAAAAAAATTAAGAAGTTCCATTCTCGCCCCATTCGCAACTGTTAAAACATTCGCATTCCATTCATGAATATTTATATATTTGAATATAATAACAAGTTATATATAATTAAAAATAAATTATAACTACTATTTATTTTATTATAAAATAAAATTAAGCCTAATATAAATTTATAAAAGGTTATTTGAGTATGAAATTAAATCGTATATATAAATTTTGAAATGAGAAATTAAAAAATCAAATATTTTTAAGAATAAATAATCATTTTTAACCACAAAAAATTTGAATACTAATAAAACTAACCACAAAAAATTAAACTAACTTTATACCTATAAAAGATATATTTTATTTGACAAAACTATTCAATTGTTAAATTTTTGTTCATCCGATTAAAAAAAATATTAAATTTTTAAATTATCTAATTATATAAAATTATTGGCATGTTCTTTCCTTCTAGTAATAATTTCTAGTTCCTACTGCATGCTTCGGTGAACAAGTAGAAGAAGAATGTTTGAAAGCCAAGCGCAAATTGTTGTTCAAGCAACAACATTGGCCAAGCTTCTAGTGCTGTTCATCCTCTTTGCTTACAACTCAAATTCCTCACCACATCAATGACCATCATGACTCACAAGCTCCCCATTGTTCAACCACAATTCCCACCATCAATGCCACTGCTTTTGACCTAAGGATGATAATAGGTAGGGTAAGATTTTGATTTAACTATAATCTTATCCGTGAATTGAAATTTTATATAAATTCAATCATATTTGCGGATTGATAATATTCTAACTCTAATTTTATTCGATTTTAATTCGTAGGTACCCGACCCTATTCGTGGTTACAAAAAAAGATGTAATATTATTATATAATTTGATGATAATTTAAAATAGAATTGACTTTTATGTACAAAAATATATTAAATTATCAATTAATGATTTTATCTTAGTGGTTAAAATTTTTTTACATTTAATGAGAGGTCTTTTGGTTCAATATCCACTTAAAAACACACACGCACGCACGCACACACACGCATGCACGCACGCACACGCACGCACGCACCCACGCACGCACACAGATGCAACATTATTATATAATTTGATAATAATTTAAAATAGAATTGACTTTTATGTACAAAAATATATTAAATTATCAATTAATGATTTTATCTTAGTGGTTAAAATTTTTTTACATTTAATGAGAGATTTTTGGTTCAATATCTACTTAAAAACACACACACGCACGCACGCACACACGCGCGCACACACACACACAAAGATGCAACATTATTATATAATTTGATGATAATTTAAAATAGAATTGACTTTTATGTACAAAAATATATTAAATTATCAATTAATGATTTTATCTTAGTGGTTAAATTTTTTTTACATTTAATGAGAGCTCTTTGGTTCAATATCCACACACACACACACACAGAGGATGCGGGTTATCCGCGTTGCTAATTGGGTTGGCAATCTTATCCAACCAGATTGAGTCGGATTGGGTATCCACGGGTAGGTATCTCATCCACCAATGACGCCTACTGACAACTGCTTGATGCACCAAAGGTCATGCCAACCAGGAGGAGGTGGTACGTCCCAAACATCTCGAACTGCATATGAGCCTGACCCTGACCCCGATCCCGAAGGCTGATGTTGTGGTGGTGGTGGAGGTGGTGTTGGTGGGAGAGGTGACGGGGGTGGGGAGTCACCCTAATCATCTGGGATATCATCGTGCTCCTCCTGTCGATGACTCAG
This sequence comes from Arachis hypogaea, assembly GCF_003086295.3. Classification (NCBI taxonomy): domain Eukaryota; kingdom Viridiplantae; phylum Streptophyta; class Magnoliopsida; order Fabales; family Fabaceae; genus Arachis; species Arachis hypogaea. The sequence continues at coordinate 25,836,822 of NC_092042.1, forward strand.
CCTCTTTCTCAGACTCAACATCTCTCTGGTACCCGTGTCTCTCCTAGCAGGTCTCCAAGAACATTCCTCGGCTGGCTAGCAGAAGGTTGCACGTCTCCCAATAAGTCCAACAGCCGGGGGTCATCAAGCACATCCTGCCTCGATAAGTGTCTGACACGGCAATGCAGCCTATACCAATCCCGATACTCCCGAGTCAGACGGTAGTCAATACAGGGTTGAATAGATATCTTGTTGAGTTAAGAAATTAACTAAATTAATTAATGATGATAAACATTATTTTTGAGCAAAATAAATAATTAGTGTTGATTAATTATATCTACTTATTAACTAATTATTTATTGTTGCAGGCCAAATGTTAATAGCCCAAATGGAATAAAAGGCATTCAGCAAAGAATATTGGGCTGAAAGCAAAATAAAGAGTCCAAGCAAAAGCAAAGGAAGAAACCAAAGAAATTAAATCGGGCCATGCATACTAATACCCGATCCAAGCCCGAACTGGTTTCAGAATTGAAATTCCCTCTCTCTTGCTTAACTAAAAGCAATGTTCTTTTTCCTTCTAATCAAGTCACATCAAGATTTCAGAAAAAGCAAGAAAGAGAAAGAGAAGAAAAGCTTCTTCCATAAGCCATTAACCAAAGAAGCAAGAGAGAGAGAGAGTTGAAGCTTGAAGCACAGAAGCTAAAAACAGAAATCCCAAGCTAAATCAAGCTTAAGAAAGGTAAAACATATCATCTTGCATGCATCAGATCTTCATCCTTTCTTCCCTACTCTCTGCTCTATCCGAAGATGGCTTTGAAGGGAAAGTTGTTCTCTACCCTATTCTGCTGTGTATCTACGGTCCTAATCAAAACTTGGGGACCAAGTTGGTGTTCAAGGGTTCAGATTTGGTTGACCATTGGAAAACAATTTCGGTTACTCCTTTGTGGCTTTCGGTCAAGTTGGAAAAGTCAGAAGGAAAGGTTCTACTTTGATGATTGAGAAGAAAAAGGTGAGCTTGTGGGTTGGTGAAGCTCAAGGCTCAAGATGTTGACCTTGGAAGAAGAACCAAGGAACATGCAAGGAGATAAAAAGAAGCTTGTTGTTCATTCTGAAGCAATGAGAGAAAACCAGAGTTTGAAAGTTTGTTCTGAGAGAGCTCTTTGAAGAAGTTCAACTAACTGGACAGTGTAACCTATTCAAAGGTGCATTCCGCCAGTATGAAGAACTGAATCAGAGGCTTGCTAATCTGGTTTTTCGCATAGCACAGAGGCTGTTGTTGAAGTCAATCTCCTTCATGTTTTACTGATTGTAATGTACTTTTCTAAGCTTATCTTTCTGTAATTTCTTGAGAGAAAAGGCATTGTGAGAAAGCTTGAGAAAAAGCCATGAGTGGAAAAAGGCTGAGAGATACACTTGAGAGAAAAGCCTAGAGTTATTTTCTGATTTCTTTAGGTTGGTTAAGTGTCTTGTATCTTGTACCTGAAAGGTATCCCTTTCTTAGTTGGGTTAGCACTAAGAGGTATAGTTAGGTATTAGCATAGCCAATGTCAAGTTAGGTTAGAACTTGAGTATGAAAGGATTGGGTCAATCCTGTGTAATTGGTGTATGTAATACTATTAACTATAGTGAAATTCTTCCATAGTTGTGGAGGAGACTGGATGTAGGTTGCATAGCACAAGGCAACCGAACCAGGATACTTGCTGGTGTTAGCTTTTCTTTTCTCTGCTGTGTTCTGTTTTCTGATATTCATGAGACAAAAATAAAGTGTCTCATAAATTTCCGCTGCTGAGTTCAAACAGAATCAGAATTGCAAATTTGTTTTAAAAGGGTAATAACAGCAACTTAAAAGGAAGGCATAGATTCAACCCCCACTTCTCTAAGCCTACCACAACCTTCAATTGGTATCAAGAGCTAAGGTCTCAAGAATCAAGCTTAACCGCTTGGAGCAAAGATCCAATGGCGAACAACTTGGGCACAACCACAGTTGCCTATACCCTCACTGAAGGTCAGTCAAACAACCGACCACCTTTCTTCAACGGGAAGAACTATTCCTACAGGAAAGAAAGGATAAGGATCTTCATCCAATCTATTGACTACAACCTATGGAAGATCGTTGTGAGCGGTCCAAAGATTCCAACAAAAACAAGTGCTGATGGAGTGGTGACTCCAAAAGAAGAAGCAGAATGGAATGAAGATGATAAGAAGAAGATAGAGCTGAACGCGAAAGCAATCAACCTTCTTCACTGTGCTATCAGCTTTGAAGAGTACCGGAAGGTGTCTAGATGCAAGACAGCCAAAGAAATCTGGGAAAAACTCCAGGTTACACATGAAGGCACCAAACAAGTCAAAGAAACGAGGATTGATATGCTGCGAAAAGAGTACAAGATGTTTAGCATGAAGGATGGAGAAAGCATTGATGAAGCATTTGAGAGATTCTCAATCATAATCAACAACCTTGATGCTATGGGTACAAACTATGCAGAACAAACCTTGGTGAGAAAACTCCTTAGAAGCCTCACAAAAGAGTGGGAAAACACTGCCACTGTCCTAACCGAGAGTAACAACATAAGTCCAATAACCTATGATGAGCTGAGAGGAAAACTCCTTGTCTATGAAGCCACACACACAAACACAGACTCAAAGAAAAAGGGAATAGCCCTTAAGTCACAAATAGAACCGAAAGAGAGTGAGTTAAGTGATGGTATTTCAGATGACGAGCTTTTGTTTTTTGCTAGGAGATTTAGAAGGATGTTGAAGAGCAAAGGCAAATACAAGGGCTCAAGTTCAAAGGAGCACAAGATAGACTTGAGCAAGGTGACATGTCATCATTGCAAGGAGGCTGGACATTTCAAGTCAAACTGTCCAAAGCTCAAAAAGGAGAACAAAGGAAAGAAGGAAAGGAAGAGAGTACTCATGGCAGCTTGGGAGGATCTTGAGAATGACTCAAATGAAGAAGAAGAATCTGAAGGAGATGACAAGGACTGTTTCATGGCTGGAAACAACAATCTCGATGAGATAAACTATTATGATTTGACCATTGAGGACTTGCATGCTATTATTGATGATCTTACCTCAAACACCTCAAAACTGCTTGATAAATACAATGAATGCAGATCTGAAAGAGATGTGTTAAGAGCTGAAAATGAGTTTTTAAAAGAAAAAGTGAAGGAAACTGAATGTGCTTTAGACATCATTGAAGAAAACAGATTTCTAAAATCTGAACTTGAAAAATTAAAAGGAAAGCACATTGTGGATCCCTCACATGAGTTAATTGGTGAAAATGAAAGATTAAATGACAAAATTAAAAGGCTGAATGGTGACTTAGCAAAATTTGCTCAAGGTTCTAGTAACTTGGACAAATTACTTGCAAGTCAAAGACCGTTGTTTGAAAAATCTGGTTTAGGCTACATAGCCAAGGAAGATGCTGTTTCCAACACTTCCTCTATGAAATTTGTGGCCTCTTCATCAAATACTAAATCCATACCAAACAAATCAGGTATCGGACATGTTTCAACTTGTGAAGAAAATTCTGATGAAGAACACACAAATGAAGCAGAAATTTCACCAAAAACTGGTCCGAGTTCAAACCGGCCAGGTTTGGGATATATTTCGAAAAATGAGGCTGCTTTTAAGAAACCAATTTTCTATAACAAAACCTCTTTTTCGAAAAACCAGATGAGTTCTAAAAATTCTGGTGAAAACAGTTTTGTAAAGAGGAACAATTATAACAAAAATCGATTTGTTAAAGGAAATGTGTCTCCTCAAAAAACCAGAAAATTTCAACCTTTTAATCACTTCAAGCAATTTAACTCACCTAAGTTTCAGCGACACACACCAGAAAATCATTGTGTTAATTGCAAAAAATTTGGTCACTCATATGCACAATGCTTCATTGAAAAGAGAGTTGTAGGAAACAAGGTCTACAATGTTGTTTGTGATTTCAATGCACTTGGGCAACCAAGATGGATTAACTTCAAAGGATCCAAATTAATTTGGATACCTAAGGCTACCTGAAACTCATCATGCAGATTTGCCTAGCATCCAAGAACAAAAAGGACATGTGGTACATGGATAGTGGATGTTCAAGGCACATGACTGGAAGGTCAACCTACTTCATCAAACTAAATAAGTATGACGGAGGTTTTGTGACCTTTGGAGATGATGGCAAAGGTAAAATCATTGCAGTTGGAAAAGTAGGTAATGAGCAATCTACTTTCATTGATGATGTGCTTCTAGTTTGTGGTTTAAAGCACAATCTTTTGAGTATTAGCCAACTGTGTGATTTAGGATATTTAGTTGTTTTCAAAAGACTTAAACGCTGTGTTGTTAATGAAAAAATAAATGAAGTGATGTTTGTTGCCAAGCGTTTGAATAATATGTATGGACTTACTCTTGATGAACTAAAGGATCAAAATGTAGCTTGTCTTCACTCTAAAGAATCTGAAAAGTAGTTGTGGCACAAGATATTGGGCCATGCAAGTATGTTTCAAATAAACAAACTTGTAAAGAAAGAGTTAGTAAGAGGTCTTCCTTTGATTAAGTTTGACAAAGACATCACTTGTGATGCTTGCCAAATGGGAAAACAAACAAAAAGTTCTTTTAAACCAAAGGAAGACATCTCTACTAAAAGACCACTTGAGTTGCTACACATTGATTTATTTGGTCCAACAAGAACTCAAAGCCTAGGTGGTAAACATTATGGTTTAGTAATTGTGGATGACTACACTAGGTTTGGTTGGGTTTTATTTCTTGCACACAAAAATGAAGCCTTTTCGGCCTTTGAACCTTTTTGCAAGAAAATTCAAAATGAAAAGGATTTGAAAATCTCTTCCATAAGAAGCGATCATGGAACTGAATTTGAAAACAATTTGTTTGAATCCTTTTGTGAGAAATTTGGAATATCTCACAACTTCTCTTGTCCAAGAACACCACAACAAAATGGTGTTGTGGAAAGAAGAAATAGAAGCATACAAGAGATGACAAGAGCCATGCTTTGTGAGAGTAATGTTCCAAAATTCCTTTGGGCTGAAGCGGTTAACACAGCTTGCCACATTTTGAATAGAACAATCATAAGGAAATTTTTGAAGAAAACCCCTTATGAACTTTGGAAAGGCTACCCACCAAACTTAGATTACTTGCACATTTTTGGATGCAAATGTTTTGTTTTAAATAACAAAGAAAATTTGGGAAAATTTGATCCAAAGGCTTATGAGTGCTTGTTTGTAGGATATTCCACAACTAGTAAAGCATATAGGGTTTATCATCAAGATGCTAGAATTATTGAAGAGTCCATACATGTTACATTTTGTGATACTAACTTTGTGCAAAGCATTTTGGAAGATGGTGATGCAGGAAATCAAGCTCAAAAGGATGATGAAGCTGCTCAGAATCATGGAAAAGAAAATTCTGGACAAGCTGAACCAGAAACAGCAAATGCTGAAAATTCAAGAGACAATTCCATTTTGTCTCATGAATCTGAAGGAAATTCTGCAGACAGCAGCATACAGATTCCATTGGTGACTGAATCTGCCTCCAAGTCCACTAGACCTCGTGAATGGAGGTTCTTAAAGAATTATCCTAAAGAATTTGTCATTGGGGACGTCTCTTATGGAGTGAAAACTAGGTCTTCCACTAGAAAGGCAAATGAAGGTTCAAACATTGCCCTTCTTTCACAAATGGAGCCTCAAAACGTCAAGGAAGCCCTTAGTGACCCATCTTGGATTAAGGCTATGGAGGATGAGCTTCTTGAGTTTGAAAAGAACCAGGTGTGGACGTTGGTTCCAAGGCCAAGTGGAAAGAAAGTGACCGGCACCAAGTGGATATTCCGGAACAAGTTGGGAGAAGATGGCAGCATTGCAAGGAACAAGGCAAGACTAGTGGCACAAGGATATGACCAAGAAGAAGGAATAGACTTTGATGAATCCTTTGCCCCTGTTGCCCGAATGGAAGCCATAAGACTTCTCTTAGCCTATGCTGCATTTTGTGGTTTTAAACTATACCAAATGGATGTGAAATGTGCATTTTTGAATGGTGTGATAGATAGAGAGGTATATGTGGAGCAGCCCCCTGGTTTTGAAAATAAAGAGCATTCTAATCATGTTTTTAAATTGTCTAAAGCTCTCTATGGTTTAAGACAAACTCCTAGAGCTTGGTATGAGAGACTTAGCTCTTTTCTTTTGAAAAATGGTTTTCAAAGAGGCACCACTGATACAACTCTATTTATCAAGAATTCTAATGATTCTTTTATTTTAGTCCAAATATATGTTGATGACATTATTTTTGGATCAGCAAATGAATCCCTTTGTACTGAATTTGGAAAGCTCATGACAAGTGAATTTGACATGAGTATGATGAGTGAACTTAATTTCTTCCTTGGGCTGCAAATTAAACAAACTGAAAAAGGCATTTTCATTCATCAAGAGAAGTATGCCAAGGAATTAGTTAAGAAATTTGGTATGGAAAATGCCAAACCCATGGGAACTCCCATGCATCCAAATTCTAAATTAGATAAGGGAGAAACTGAGAAAGATGTTGATGAGACTAGGTATAGAGGAATGATTGGCTCTCTTATGTACTTAACTTCCTCTAGACCCGATATTGTGCAAGTGTTGGATTGTGTTCTAGGTTCCAATCCAAACCAAAAGAGTCACATCTTTCTGCAGTTAAAAGGATCATTAGATATGTTCATGGCACATCCAATTTTGGTCTTTGGTATCCTAAGATTGATGATTTTTCTGTAGTTGGGTATTGTGATGCAGATTTTGCTGGTGATAGAGTTGATAGAAGGAGCACTTCTGGTTTATGTTGCTTCCTTGGGAAGTCCTTGAATGTATGGTCAAGTAAGAAGCAACCAACAGTGGCCCTTTCCACTGCAGAGGCTGAGTATATAGCTGCTTCTTCTTGTTGTTCTCAGCTTTTATGGTTAAAAACACAGCTTGCTGATTACAAATTAAATGCTGAAAATATTCCTTTAATGTGTGATAATATGAGTGCCATCAATATTTCTAAAAATCCAGTTTTGCACTCTAAGACTAAGCATATTGAAGTGAAATTTCACTCAATAAGAGAACATGTCCAAAAAGGGGATATTTGTATTCAATTTGTTAAATCAGAAGAGCAATTAGCAGATATTTTTACTAAACCATTAGCTGAAGATAGATTCTGCATGCTTAGGACTTGTCTAGGAATATTGAGTTATAATTCTTTATTTGAAAAGTGCTGATGCGTTTGCTGGAGGATTTTGTCTCATGAACAGGTATGAGACAATTCTGGGCAGATGATGAATGTTTCCTTCGAAACAGAGTGTTCTGGGCTTATAGCAAGTGAAAAATCAATCTGGGCCAACATCAATTCAGATCTGGGTAGTCCTATATGTTTCACTAATTCAAACCACATCTGGGCCCAATGTGAATGTTACATTCTTACTTGTGTGATTAAGTTTTCATTAAAAGTTTTTTTTTGTGGCCCGAAAAGAGGTTCTGTTTTAATTTTTGACTTTGGTCCAAAATGAATTTCAATTTAATTCTGATTGCCTTTCAAAATTTAAAATTAATTTCCTGTTTTAATTTAAAAACCAAATAAGATCTTCTCTTTTATGATGTCATGTCTTGTCAAGTCTTTTCAAATGGTGATGCAGTTGCATGGTTTTGGAAATTTGCTTTTGGGTACGGTTACCAACCCTCCCTCTCTTCCCTCCATAACTTCTCCTCAACCCTTCGGTTTCTTCCCTCTCACACCACTATCTCTCTTTCATCAAAGGCATCATTTTAACCAAAATGAGGAAGAAAGTCATTGCAAAAAGGGCTCCTCATGAGAAGATTTACAAACTACCCACAAAGCCTTCCACTTGCTCTCAAGACCGAACCTTTACCCCTTCTCCTTCTCCTCCTACCTCTCCTCCTCGCTGTGACCCCATGGCTCGAACCAAAAACACTCCAAGGTTCCCTGCCTCTACCAAACCAACTCCACCACCCAAGGCGACGCCTTCCAAACCTGCCTCTTCAAAACCTGGCTCTTCAAAGCCACCCTCATCCAAAGGGAAGCGTCTGGCGACGGAGGAACCTGTTCCTGAGCCACAACAACTCATGGCAAGGTCAGTTCCTGTGCGTTCACAGAGAGGTAACACTCGAGTCTCTCTCAAAAATGTTAAAGAACCAGAAATTGGACCATTTGATCACAAAGCCCACTTTATGACCTCTCATTCAAACTATAACCCCTATAGATTCAAATCTGCCATGAATAATGATTTTTATGAGGCAGTCATCCAGTATCGTACCCTATGCTCTTCATTTCTCGCTGATCTGCCATCTTTGAAAAGAAAAGGTTTTCCTTTTGTTGACAACTTAATTTTTCTGGACTGGAATCACCTTTTTGACATCAAAAAACCTGTTTATCCATTGTTGGTCAAAGAGTTTTATGCAAACATGACTTATCATGAAGGCACTGCTCATTCGTATGTCAAGGGCCGAGATATCATTTTAAACAATAAGACCATCAGTGAAGCTTTGAAGTATACTGATGTTGGGCCTTGTGCATACACGTCAGTTAAGTGGGATGAAGGAGTTGGTGTTTCATACAATGATACCCTGGCTAGTATCTGTGAACATGTTTCCTTAATAGATGGCATTACACCCACACACAAAGCCCTAGGATATGAACGTGCTCAGTTGCACCGAATGGTCAACCACATTATACTTCCTCAAAGTGGTTCATATCAAAGGGTTTCATACACTGACACTCTTGTTTTATATGTCATTCTCACCAAAACTGAAATTTCATTTGCATATTTGATGGTCAGATACATGTTTGATTCTGTTAGAAGTGAAAAGGACAAAGCTCTACCTTATGGCATGTTTCTAACTTGTATTTTTGAGTATTTTGGTGTTGACTTGACCAATGAGAAATATGAGAACAGACATTCATACCTAAAAGGGGGTGGTTCAGTGAAACAGAACAAAGGACCCACTCGATCTGAACGAGTCGTCCTAGATGATGAAGATGAGGATTTTGTCCCTGAGGATTCTACTGCTCCTTCCACTGAGGGTACTTCCATTTCCACTGGGAAGAAATCCACTCTGCTGAATGTGGTCAGGGATGTTGCTCAAGAATTTGTCTCCCAATCGAACCACTTGATTGAATTGAGCAAAGAGAAAAGGAAGCTGGCTAGCAAGCATGAGAACTTCCTGAAAAAATCAAGGGATAGGGTGGCTGTACTGATGACCTTCATTGATAACCTTCAAAATGATGAAGATGTTGCCACTGATGTTGAAGAGGATGCTGTTTCGGAGGGGAATGGTTCTGATGCCTAGGATTTGTATCATAAAAACTGCTGCTGCTCTCTTTTTGTCTCATGATTCCTGCTTCTTTTGCTACTTTTGAACTATTTCATTTTGGATGACTGTAATAACTCTTAATATTGGTGCACTTTAGACAGCTTAATTAGTACTTTGGTCTGTGCTCTAACTCTTTTCTGCAGGATACAAGACTTTGTATGTTTTGCTCTTATCCGCCCTTGATGACAAAAGGGGGAGTAAAATTAGCAATAGGATAGGATAGGATAGTAGATCCTAGTACCTCTTACTTATTCTTGCTGATAATAGCTTGATGTTGGGCTGATTATGTGATTATGTGATGTTGCTCATTTGATATCCCTCTAACTCCTTATCGTGCTTTCTTTAAGAACAATGTGAAACAGGGATAAAGAGGAAAGCATAGATTCAGGGGGAGCTACTGTTGAAAAGGATAGGGGGAGCAACATAAAATCAAAGGGAGTTTTCTAAACCTAACTCAAACTTATTTCCTTTTGATTATTGCTCAAATCATGTTTGTCATCAAGGGGGAGATTGTTGAGTTAAGAAATTAACTAAATTAATTAATGATGACAAACATTATTTTTGAGCAAAATAAATAATTAGTGTTGATTAATTATATCTACTTATTAACTAATTGTTTATTGTTGCAGGCCAAATGTTAATAGCCCAAATGGAATAAAAGGCATTCAGCAAAGAATATTGGGCTGAAAGCAAAATAAAGAGCCCAAGCAAAAGCAAAGGAAGAAACCAAAGAAATTAAATCGGGCCATGCATACTAATACCCGATCCAAGCCCGAACTGGTTTCAGAATTGAAATTCCCTCTCTCTTGCTTAACTAAAAGCAACGTTCTTTTTCCTTCTAATCAAGTCACATCAAGATTTCAGAAAAAGCAAGAAAGAGAAAGAGAAGAAAAGCTTCTTCCATAAGCCATTAACCAAAGAAGCAAGAGAGAGAGAGTTGAAGCTTGAAGCACAGAAGCTAAAAACAGAAATCCCAAGCTAAATCAAGCTTAAGAAAGGTAAAACATATCATCTTGCATGCATCAGATCTTCATCCTTTCTTCCCTACTCTCTGCTCTATCCGAAGATGGCTTTGAAGGGAAAGTTGTTCTCTGCGCTATTCTGCTGTGTATCTACGGTCCTAATCAAAACTTAGGGACCAAGTTGGTGTTCAAGGGTTCAGATTTGGTTGACCATTGGAAAACAATTTCGGTTACTCCTTTGTGGCTTTCGGTCAAGTTGGAAAAGTCAGAAGGAAAGGTTCTACTTTGATGATTGAGAAGAAAAAGGTGAGCTTGTGGGTTGGTGAAGCTCAAGGCTCAAGATGTTGACCTTGGAAGAAGAACCAAGGAACATGCAAGGAGATAAAAAGAAGCTTGTTGTTCATTCTGAAGCAATGAGAGAAAACCAGAGTTTGAAAGTTTGTTCTGAGAGAGCTCTTTGAAGAAGTTCAACTAACTGGACAGTGTAACCTATTCAAAAGTGCATTCCGCCAGTATGAAGAACTGAATCAGAGGCTTGCTAATCTGGTTTTTCGCATAGCACAGAGGCTGTTGTTGAAGTCAATCTCCTTCATGTTTTACTGATTGTAATGTACTTTTTTAAGCTTATCTTTCTGTAATTTCTTGAGAGAAAAGGCATTGTGAGAAAGCTTGAGAAAAAGCCATGAGTGGAAAAAGGCTGAGAGATACACTTGAGAGAAAAGCCTAGAGTTATTTTCTGATTTCTTTAGGTTGGTTAAGTGTCTTGTATCTTGTACCTGAAAGGTATCCCTTTCTTAGTTGGGTTAGCACTAAGAGGTATAGTTAGGTATTAGCATAGCCAATGTCAAGTTAGGTTAGAACTTGAGTATGAAAGGATTGGGTCAATCCTGTGTAATTGGTGTATGTAATACTGTTAACTATAGTGAAATTCTTCCATAGTTGTGGAGGAGACTGGATGTAGGTTGCATAGCACAAGGCAACCGAACCAGGATACTTGCTGGTGTTAGCTTTTCTTTTCTCTGCTGTGTTCTATTTTCTGATATTCATGAGACAAAAATAAATTGTCTCATAAATTTCCGCTGCTGAGTTCAAATAGAATCAGAATTGCAAATTTGTTTTAAAAGGGTAATAACAGCAACTTAAAAGGAAGGCATAGATTCAACCCCCCCTTCTCTAAGCCTACCACAACCTTCATATCTGGTGTCCCTCCTCAAACCAAGTCCTCCACCGGTCGTACCACTTCTGATGCTTGGTAGGCCACCAGACGTCTTCACCTCTGTCTGTGGTAGTTAGAAACTTGTCAATGTTGATCGGGTCCCTTGGCATTGGCTGTTCGCCATTGAACTGACGCTTCACCCAGTCGGCTTGATAGAACTCAACTATGTTAAAGCAGACAAAGGGGACAATAGACATCCAGGTCCTCCACTCTGCCTCCTCCATTAGCCACAATTGACAAATATCCTATAATACAAGATCGTCGTACAGGGTCCACACAAACTACAAATGAAGGAAGTGAAATAGTTATTAGTACCCATCTACATTTATTTAAGTTGAGTAATCTACAAAAATAACAAAATAAAGATTTAACTCGCTTACCTCATTCCACAGTAACTTATCCAAATCTCGATGCCATCACAGGACTCTCTGCTAGTGGTGGTCCCTGCTCTGCTACTCCATGCCGATCAACTTGTGGACACATGCAAGTGAAACCAGACTTAACTTAGTTGCCAATGTAACTGAATTGCAAAAATGAATAATAGTGGTAAAACAGATAAGGTGATAGTTACCTCGCAACCATCGAGTACATGTAAATCTGTTGCTCAGATGGACACCACTTAAAAAATCTCTGGTAGATCCAAGACACCAACAGAAGAGTGCATCCTACAATGTCTATAGTGGAGCGGTGTGTTGCACTACATAAGGAATGGTACATCTATGCCAACACCACAGAATCCCAGGACAAAGAACGACACCTCCCGAAGTCATCTAGCAGTGGAAGCCACCAGAGTTGGACCGTATTGTTGGACTTATTGGTCAGTAGGTAACCCCCGATCATCAACATGATATAATACATCGTATACTGTCAGATGGTATCTGGATCATCAGTATCAAGCGGCATCTATCAGACACACTCCCAAAGCCATGTAATCTTCAACGAGAAAGCCTCTTTCCTCTGCGCTCTATGTTGCTGTACTGTAGGAGGTCTGGCACCAAGTAAACATTCAACCAATTTCCAAGCCCCGGTCTGGTACCAAGTATGGAAGTCATGAAAGCACCTACTAACGGGCTCTCCGTTAGCGCTAGCCCGAAGTGGTAGGCAACGTCCTGGAGGGTGATCGTGTACTCACTCCATGGCATGTGAAAAGTGTGGATCTTTAGACGCCAGCACTGCACAAATGCTGTGATCATGGAGTTTTCGAAGACGAAGTCCGTCAGTGCCACGACGTCGCCAAATCCAGCCTCCCTCAGGTAGGGGAGAATGGCATCTGGTGGTTGGAGTCTGTGACTAACTCTCCTGGGCAGAAGTAGGCAACCCTTCTAGTAAACAATAAAAAACCCAAATTAGGAGTGTGTCAATCTATAAAGCTATAAAAATTTTAGTTTACATAATCCTACCAACAGACGCTTAGGCTGCGTTTGTTTCTGAGAACAGGACAAGACAAGACACTGAGAACAGGACAGGATAAGACACTGAAAGACAAAGACACCAAATTTTGTGTTCTTGTATTTTGTTTGATGATAAACTAGAACAAATTATGAAAATTTAATTTTTTCTCATTTTTTTCATTCAAAAAATTTGAGATGAAAAATACAATAATAAAAAATTATAATTATAAAAAATTAACAAGACTAATGAAAGAAAAAATGAAAAATAAGTTGTGTCCCTTGTTAGTGTCTCCGTGTCTTTCCTGTTAGGATGGACACAAAATACACTAATCCAGTAGCTCAGGACACATTGTCTCTGTCCATATCTCATCTGTCAAACATGATTTTGTGTCTTTGTATCTCTATCTCAGTGTCCTGTCTTTATAAACAAACGCAGGCTTACATAATAACCTAAATTGAATTATAAAATTAAGTTAACAAATAACTAGACATACATCTACATTGTAAAATCATTTAAATAAAACTAGTTACTTAAGAAATGAATAACTGAATTAATAAACATCTATATAATTAAATTTAAATAAAAATATCTAAATAAAAAGTTTGTAACTAAATTAGCAAACTTCTATATAATTTAAAGTAAATAAATATAATCACTTAAACAAATAATAGCAACTTTTATTTTCCATCTAATTCATAAGGTAGATTACGTAAAAACATTTACTAAAATAAGGAACAACGACTATACCATCAACTTAGTAACTTATTTTAAGTTATAACAACTTTAAATTAAAATTTTTTTATATTGACTAAATACAAACTTTTAGGTATTCACACGTAATTAAGTTTACTAATAATTTTTAATAACCTTTTTTTATAACTAAAGTCGTTAAAAAAAAATTAGTAACCTACATCAAAAGAAAACAAACCAAAATAAAAATTTAACTACTAAATCTATATCAAAATATGTTCAACATCACACTGGGTTGTTCAAACCATTCTGAACAACATATTCCTACGCCTAATATCTACTGAACGCTACTTTTATAAAAGTACCCACATTATGGCAACACATTTCATGTTTAACATAAATATTAAATGAAGAATAAGACCAATCTCAAAGTCAACTGCCGCGGCAACATGCCACGTCGCATTCAGTCTATTGATGTCCGCATTGTGCTGATCGCGTGTGCCATAATCTTGAAGTAAGTCGTAAATTTAATTAGAGAAGAGTAAAGGGGAGAAAAGTTCAGAAAATTACGGTTTAAGATTTTTCTCTACGTTGTGAACAAAACTCCTATATATAGGCACATCTGGTCTTATTTCATTTATATTGTAAACAAAATAAGCTCGTTACACAATACGTGTGTAAACGTCATACAGTCACCACGTTTTCGGTCGTATTTTATTTACAATATAAACAAAATATGTAGAGTATTATTTCGTTTATACTATAAATGAAATTAAATAGAATGTATATTTTCATGAAAAAAAAAACTAAAAAATATTTATTTCGATGAATAAAATATTTATTTAATTTATTTAAAAAAATCCTTAATTTTGCCTTCCCATATCTCTTGATTTTGCCTTACCTGTAAATAGATTCACATGTATTTTATTCTCTTAAAATATGTGAATAAATAAGTTACAAAACTTTACAACTAATTAGTGCTCCAAAATAAATTTATTTTTTAAGATTTGGTACATTGAATTGGTTTTGTAGTGATCATTGATCAATCATTGCAACAAATTATTTAAAATAAAAATAACAGCTGATTATAGTTTTGGATTTTGGTAGGCTAAAATTTATTGTATAATTTTAGAAGTTAAATTTAATATATTCTTTTTTTTATGTCATAAAGTTTATGTTATATATGGATTAATTATAATTATGCTTGCTTATATATTATTATAATTATTATTTTTTTTATATAATTATGTAGGATAATTTTAAGGATATTAATGAAAATTAAGGTATCTATCATGATGGTTTATTGGTAAAGATAGAATAATATTGAGAATTGATCGATATATGGTTGATTAATGAGTTTTATTAGAAGATATTTATATAGGATATAATATTTTAGTTTTTCGTAGTTTATTAGTGGTAAACTCAATCATACATATTTTTATATGGGTATGCTTAATTTAGTGTGAGACTAGTATTTTTATCTGTAATAACATTACGGAAATATATTTTTTTTTAAATTATGGTCCACTTTATTCTGATAGTATAGATTATGCATGGCATAAAAGGTTTATAAAATCAAACTACTTTTACAAAAAAAAGAAATCGTAGGTTGACAAAAGTCTCTGACTAAGAAGACCAAGGTATCTATAGATAAAAACTCAAATAATAAGATTTTTAGCTATTATTTTTATATAAAAAAGAGAGAGTGAGAGAAAAATATAGAAAGAGAGATAAAGATAGAAAAAAAAGAGAATGAGAGAAAAGAAAGAGAAAGATAAAGATGAAGAATGAGAGTGAGAGTTTGTTAATTTTAAAAGAAAAAAATTATTTTAATTGTAAAAAAATATCAACTGGCATATTTTGATTTGTCAAATTACTAATATAAAATATAAATTATATATGAGTAAAAATAGTAGAGAGAAATAGAAAAATGGAGAGAGGTAGATGAGAGAATTTAGGAAGGGAGTTTATTAATTTTGAAAAAAAATTTCTCTCAATTTTAATAAGAGAGTGTCATGTGACACATTTGATTATTAAATTAGATAGTAATATATGATACATAATATAGGTATATTTCAATTTTAATATTTTAACTTTAATTTTAATGTAATTAAAGGATGTCATGTTGCACATTTTGATTATCAAATTAGTAATTAGTCGGTGATATTGATAATGATATATAAAATAGATAGAGTGGTTGAAGGAATGAGAGAAATAGAGAAAGAAAGAGGGAGGATGAGAGAACTTTTTTATTTTGGAGGGAAAGATTTGATTTCAATTGCAATGGGGGAGTGATATGTACACATTTTAGTTGTAAAATTAGTAAGGAGGAGGGAAGAATTCTTTAATTTTTGAGGAAAAAATTTAATTTCAATTATAATAAGAGAGTGACATGTGGCATATTTTAGTTGCAACATTAGTAAGGAGGAGAGGAGAATTCTTTAATTTTGGAGGAAAAGATTTGATTCCAATTATAATGAGAAAGTGGTATGTGACACATTTTGGTTGTAAAATAATAGATATAATAGAAATAGGTGTATGAATATTTAAAATTATGTTCATTCCAATACTTTTGGTTCATTATAAATATATAGTTTAAAAATGATTTTTATTATTTAAAAAAATTATTTAGTATTATTATATATTTATATTATAATATTTAACTAATTTAATTAAAAATGTAGAATTATATATGTAATTATATTACTCAATATTAAGTTGTAAAAAAAATATTAGAATGTTATATCTATATATATAGAAAATAAAAAAATTTGAAGGACATAAGGCTACACTTATATAAAATATTTATGGTATACAATGTAGCTATGCTTTAAAGGTGATACAGTAGCAAAAGATAAGTGTAGCCTATTGCCTTATTCTAATAAGTATGGAAGCTGAAAAGTCTAGTCTTTGATCCTGAACAGCATCATTTGAAAAGCGCACCATATTCCTAAACATCAAAAGTGTATTTTTTGATACAGACAAAATGCAGCCTTTGAGAATTAATAAATAACGGTTGAATAGGTATTCTCACTAAAGCGTCTTCGTAGCAAAAAAAGCATAACCTTTATCTAAGACATCATTTTTTTTAATTACACTTTTTAAGTGTGACTAAATAAATATTTTTTTAAGTATATTTTTTTATATTTTTTTATACCTTTCTTTTTATTTATTTATTATTTTTTGGTCTAAAGATAAAAAAACTGCTTAATTCCATAGTAATAGTAAAATTTATAAATAAAAGCAATTTAATCAAAATGTCCTAAATGCATTTATTATAATGTCATCAAATTATTTATATATAATATTTAAATTATTAGATAAAGATATATAAATAATTATATACATTTAAAAATTGGTCAAAGAATATTCCATAGTATATCATAAAATCATTTGTATTAAAAATTTAAAATATTAAGTAGCGATATATAAATAATTATATATATTTAATATAATTAAAAAATTTAACTCTTTAAATATATTATTACTAATAAATTCAATACTTTGAAAAATAGAATTTATATTTTTATTTAATTCTTTACTTACGGTACTTTAGCAAGTATTATTAATCACACACTTTTTGGAAATTAAATTACAACAGCCATATAATTGTAAGATCACAATCATTCATAATTAAATGGAGTAATAAAGATGTGCGCGTAATAAAGCGAATTTTTTTAATATGAAAATTAGGTGGGTATTAGGTTGGGTTATGGATCTTAGAGAAATTATGTAGAGAAATTTTTATTTTTTTTGTTAAGAAATGTTAAAATAATATTTTTTTATTTATATTTTCTTTTTTTATAATTTTTAAAAAATATACTCTTTAATCCATTTTAAATTTTTTGTATCAATTAATATTAATTTTATTTATCTTTTAACAAAAAATAAATTATTTTTTACAAAATAATTAAATTTTTTTATCAAAATATCTTTTAATAAATTATGTTTTTATTAATTAAATTGTATTTTTATCAAAATATTTAAAAAATAAATAATAATTAAATTATTTTTTCTAAGATACCCTTTAATAATTTTTTAATTTTTAAATTGTGATTTTACCAAAATTTTTGTTAACAATTATAGTTATATTTTACTATTAATTTTTCGATATCAATATATATTATTATAACATTAAATAAAAAAATCTTGGTAAGATTATTTTTTGAAATCAATATATATTAATTGTTATACATATTAACAATGGTAAGATTTTTTTATTTAATGTTCAAATAATATATATTAATATCGAAAAATTAATAGTAAAATATAAAATAATTGTTAACAAAAAGTTTGATAAAATCACAATTTAATAATTAAAAAATTATTGAAGAGTATCTTAGAAAAAAATAATTTAATTATGGGTAATGCTAGGTAAACAATGACTTTTTTAAACAACATGAACAACGGATGTTCAGTTTATTAGGTGTGCGGATGGTTATCCTAATATTAGATTTAGATGGATAATTTAAGAGTGTAATGTATTTTTACTTTATTGAGTCCATTGTTCACAAAAACTATTGTTTACCTATACTTTTTCTTTAATTATTAAATTTTTAAAAAAATATTTTGGTAAAAATATAATTTAATCAATAAAAAAAATTTATTAAAAGATATTTTGATAAGAAAAATTTAATGACAAAAATTTTTTTTGCTAAAGAGTACTTTTGTAAAAAATAATTTTTTTTAAAAAAATGGATAAAGTTAACATTAATTAACACAAAATTTAAAATAAATTAAAGAAAAATTTTTTAAAAGTTATAAGGGAGGAGAATATACATTTTACCAATAGAGGGGAGAGGAATGTCATTTTAGCATCTCTCAGGAGAGGGAAATGGAATTTTCTCAATTATATATTGTTGTAACAGCGATAATTTTTTGAATTGATGAGAAAAAATTAGACCGTTCGATTTTTTTGCCGAGAGAAAG
This sequence comes from Arachis hypogaea, assembly GCF_003086295.3. Taxonomy (NCBI): domain Eukaryota; kingdom Viridiplantae; phylum Streptophyta; class Magnoliopsida; order Fabales; family Fabaceae; genus Arachis; species Arachis hypogaea. The sequence goes on from NC_092042.1 coordinate 25,855,322, forward strand.
AAACATCTAAATCGGACAGTCTAATTTATGTAGAGCAAAAATCTTCGATTTTTTAGGTATGAAAATTGGACTTATTGATTTCATACATTTAAATTTTTTTTATTTCGATATAACGATAATTGGACGGTCCGATTTGAGTTCTTTAAAAAATTTGAAATGGTAAAAAGGCGTTCTGACCATCCAATTTCTTTAGTTATATATACTTCTTTGTCTCTCAATTTTAGATCTTCTAAAACTCCTTTCCTCATGTTCTTCCTCTCCATTATTTCAAAAGAAATAATATTGAGGTTGAAAGTATTGAGTGTGAGTATATTATATGGATGATAGAGTTATATTGAAAATATATTATCATAGACAGATTTGCTACAAACATTTGAAGGAGTAAAATTTGTATGTGAGAATCATTAGATATTGTTATTCCATTCACACTGTCATTTGAAGAAATAAAATGTGTAATTTGTAAAAGATAGACTCTCAAATATCTAAGAAAGTGTTGTGTATTTTATACAGTGTTTGGTGGATTTGTTCAATTTCAAATCAAATATGTAACCGATGAAGCGAGCATGCAAAAATGTTTTTAGTGTATATTGAAACTTGTTGCCGAATATTATTCATCGAGCTGTATATTGAGTTCGAGCAATCTGAAGCGAACCAAGATATTGAATTGGAAGATTATAATAGTGATAGCGATGAGGTGTTTGAAAGTAACTACGAGGTCGTTCATCCGGGTGTAGACGAAGATCAAGCTGACGACACTATGAAGACAGATGTGACGGATGTGGCAAATGCACTAACAAACCAGCATCCGTTTGAGGAGCCTACTTTTATGCGCTTGTTGGATTTGAAGGCCATGCATGAACCAGCGTTTTTCCGATATATAAATGCAGGTATGTAATTTAGATATTTATATGATAAATTAATATTGTAGATCGATTAGGGTACATGACCAACATATATGATATGTAGAATATGATTTATTAAATAGCATTTAATAACTTATTTATTTAGTTAAAATATAGAATAATAATTACCTGTTTATATATATTTAATAATTATTTACATAGTTGTAAGAACCGGATCGGACCGATCGATTCGATTGAAAAACTGATGAATTGGTGGTCTTGCCGGTTCGATTGGAACTTTGAACTAAAAAAGATTCAAACCGCTTAAAATCGAACAGTTTGATACAAACCGGACAAAACCGGTCAAACCGGCCGGTTCGAAACCGGTCCTATGGTGCCCCCAATATCCAAAAATGCATACAGAGAGTGTCAAACCCAAGTCTCCTTGAAAAGTTCCAATAAGGAACGCCACCAAGCTGGGGTATTCACATGTAATTCTATATGCTAATTAATCTATATATTTTATACAAACACAACTGGATTATTTTCTATTTATTTAATTTAATTTTAGTTTTATACTCAATTTTTTTAATTCTTTAAAATTTATAGAATTATTAAAATAAGTATCAAATATTTTAATATTTACATTTACATATTAAAATATTAGTAAAGATATTTATTTTAAATTTTTTAGAGTATTGAATTAGTAAGTTTTCGAAGATTTCGACTTAGGACTAATTAGTAGGGACATATAAATATCACCATTAAATTTCACATAATAAATTAATAGAGGGACATAATGTGTTCATCGTTTACTATTTTGAAGGGCTAAATTGGTACTTTATTTTTTTCAAGGGCTAATTAATCTGAAGTCGAAAATTTTAAAGATCTAATTGTCATTTTATTCAATTTTTTACTATTTTTTATTTTTTATTTAGGTACGACTGGTTCTATCGGTTCAACCAGTGATCCATTGGTTGAACCAGTGACCCAATGATCCAGTAACCTGACCGGTTCGATCACTGGTTCGATTCTGACAACTATGATTATTTATGTATATTTTTTAATTTAATAAATAGCGTTTGATTACTTATTTATATTTATATTTGGATAATGACAATATTGAATTATAATTTATGATTTATATATAAATTTTAACTTTTAAGACAAATATTTAATAGTTATTTATTTAGCTAAAATATAGCATATAATTACTTGTTTAATGTTTATTTATTAAGTATTTATGTATATTTTTTAATTCATTATTTCGTATTTTTGTATGGCTATTAATTTATTAAATAGCATTTGATGAGTTATTTATATTTCAGATAACGATAAATATTGGTTTATAATCCATAAATAGATTTTAACTGTTAAAACATATATTTAATAATTATTTATTAAAATATATATTTTGTGGTGTGATTGTAGCAGAGGCATCAACCTCATCATCAATTGCCTTATTGCTCTCTTGAGTTAGACCCATCAAAATACGCTGTAGATTTCTGCTCTGTATGATCCTTTCCATGACATCATCATTCTGACTCGAGTCAACAGATAATCTACCTACAAAAATTTTAGAAAAAGTGTGATGCCAAGGTCTCAATCGAAGGACCTCCTACCTGAAGCAATACCATTTGGGTGCACCCTCTGATCAGTAGGAATATCTCTGTAATTACTTGAATGTAAGTGATCTGGCACTGGAACTATAAATCTAAGCAGCTGGCTAAACAAAATTTGACCCCCTAATTTAAACTATGGAACACTTCAATACTGTTGATATAATGAGATTGATGGTGTAAAATAATCCAAAAAATGCGTGTGAAGAATATATGATGTAAAATACTCAGGCTCTTGTTGTGCTTGTATTTGTGAATGTGGCAGTGGCGGTGACAGTGGCAGTGGCGGTGGTTGCTGCTGTTGATTCTCCTGATTATGCACTAGATTGCCTTCCTGATTCTTTTGAAATACGAGGTCTGACAATTGCAAGTAGACACCATATGTACCTTGATACTAATGTATGTAAATTTTCAAAGGATGCTGTGAAGGCATTAGAGGCTCAGCAAGAACATGACTATACCGATTCATCCATTTAATTATCCAAAAAGAGTGGGTTATGGACCAATCTTGATTCTTAGGTCCAGTCAGTACTTTGCCGTGTGCTTCACCTACATCCCGCTCTTGTTGAAGAACGCACTGGATCGAAACAAATTGTCTCCTCAATCTATCGGATGTATGTCATTCAACGCATTCGAAAGATATTAGCGGCACTACGGTACTCCAGATAACCAAATACTGACGAATGTCAACAGGAATTACGTTTGGCTCAATGCGATCAATTGCATAAGTCTCCCAAACAAACTGGACACATTAAAAATAAAAGAGAATTATACACCAAATAATAATACGACTAAACAAAAATAGATACTTATTTATTACAATATATCTGTCTTTCTTGCAGATCATCCAATGATCTCCTAAAGTCAGCAAGAGAATAAAATCTGTAAGGCTGATTAGCACACTCCCAGTTATGCCACCTGATATCAGACAATCCGTTAATTAACCTTTATCGTAAAAATTAAAATACAACGTGCTACACTTTTTCAAAGTAGATAGTAATTAATTTTACCTGTTTGCAATCGAAAAGAGTCAAGGATTAGCGAAAATTGGCGCAAGAAGTGGTTGACGGATCCAAGCCCAGGTAAGCAAAAGTGTCAGTAGACCATCGATCTCCTTGTAGTCGACACGAGATGTCCTACACAGTGCTCTATACAAGTGTACCAGGCATGCCGATCTCCCACTAAATTGTATGATCCCAAAAAAGTTACGGAGCAACGGTAAAAATTTTCAATGCATCGCTGTCACAGACTTGTCTCCAACAGAATGGTCCCAAATAATAACATTATGTGACACTTTACGTACCTCTGAATATAAATATCATCAGTCAAGACTAAATGATCTTTCAGTCCTCGAAACCACATCAACTTTATGAAACTTCCTCTACAATCTGTCTTTCTAGGTGCAACACCAAACTGGTGCAAGCATTCGACCTCTAAAGATTCATAACTACTCAGGGTCGGTCTTGTAACTAGAAGACCATTTATCGGAAGATCAAGAATTATCGCCACATCCTCCAATGTCATAACACACTCACCAACTGAAAAATAAAATATGTGAGTCTCAGGGCGCCATCTTTCGATCAGAGCATTAACTAATGCCGACTGGCACTGGATTACTCCAATCTACAAATCATGATAAAAATCAGCATCCCATAAATATCCCTTCACAATTTAATTATACGGATTCAGCGGTATTAAGTGGTTACATGTCAACATCCGTAAACTCTACAAAACATAGCTATATATCACATTAAAGAAAGATAACCATATTTAATTTATAAATTAAATTTAACAATATCTCATTTTCATTATCACATAACCAGTATAATTTAATTATATTAATAATTATATTATTAACTACTCAAAATATACTAAATCTATTTTACAAAAAATATGTATTTATATTTATTAGCTTCTAACAATAATTAATAAAACTTAAATGAATCTAAAATATAAATCTAATTATTAGATACATTAAAATTATATTTTTTTAATGTTTAAAATCTATTTATTTTATAATAATAATAATAATAATTCATTATTTTCTATTTATATAACCAAAATAATATTAAAAAGTATTAAACACCTCAATATTATTATTATACGTATATATATTTTATACCACCAAATTTATTAATAATCATAAATAATTTATTAAATTCATATTTAAAATTTAGTGTTACTAACATAATTCATTACCTAAATTACACTAAATTTATTCGAATTCAATTTTTCATGATACTATAACAATAATAATAATATACCTTAATTACTTCACTACCTAAGAATAAAGAATGATTAATTATTATATTTAAAAGATTTTAAAACTTTCACTTTCAGTACAATACAATAAAAAAACATATTAATTAAATATTTAACTAACAATACACAATAACAAACCATTAATCCTTAATTAAATATCTAAATAATATATTTATAATAAAAATTAATTCAATAATTATTCAAAAATATTCTAAATTTATTTTATTTTACCAACTATTTCTAATAATAATAATAATAATAATAATAATAATAATAATAATAATAATAATAATAATAATATATGTATATATATAATCTTAATAATTATTACTATAATATTTCTACTAATTTTTAATATTATCATTATTATTTATATTTTAAATCAAAATATTTGATAGTGAAAATTTATATAATTAAGATGATTAAGATAATTAATAATGTGAAATTTTAGATGATTAACTTCTTTTATTTTCAATTTTTTTAGCATTATTAATATTTTGGTGGTAGCACTTCTATTTTTTTCCGTTGGATTTGTGCAACAATGAAAAAAGAGAAGAGGAATGTGGGGTTAGAGGTGTTATGAAGAGTGCGACAAAAGTAAGAATAAAAGGAAGGAGAGTGCTTTGAAGGTTTTTAAGGAGAGCGAGTCAAGAGGTTTGGTCACTCTACATGTAAGATACTTGATATTTGACATGTAAATTATGAGCGCTTGTGGTGCGGTTTAGTTTGGTTTTTGAGAGAAAAATTATCCGATCCAATCGTCTAATTAAACTGCGATTCGGTTTGGTTCGATTTTTTCATCGAAGTCATCCGAACCAAACTAAACCAATTAAAATCGTTTTGATTTAGTTCGATTTGTTCGGATTTTTCAATCAATTCAAAAAATACTACCGTACCATTTCACAAAGTCATAACATTGAAATTGACAAATATAAATACACAATAACTAACAAAGTCTTGGTCTAATAAAATTTAACGACAAAAAAAAATTAAATACGACAATTAAAAAAGTTTAAAAGTTCAACAGTCAACACAACTGAAAATAAAAATAAATTTTCATTAAAAGATAGCAAAGTTATGGTGTCTTCTCCAACAAAATATCTAAACTTCTTAACACAAACCAACCTAAAATAAAAAAGTAGTTACATAATAAGAACAACAATAATAATAATAATAATAATATAACACTAGTAGAAAAACATTCTAATCTAGTTATACATTTAATAATAAAGATAACAATTCATACCATAACAAGATATACTCAATCAGACTCAATACCAGAATCTTCTTCATTAGGATCAGGAGTGGGTGCAACTTCTACAAAATATATATAAGAAGAAACAATCATAACAAATTATATATATAAATAAAAATTAGATTAAAATAAAGAAAATTATAAGTCGAAACTTAACCATACCTAATTCCAACTTTTCAAATTCCTCGATGAGCTCCTTAAGAACAAGTTTTGGAGAATTTTGGAGCCAATTTTGTATACAAATTAACGCTTCAGCTGTCATCGGAATTAGAGAACTCCTATAACTATTCAACACCCTTCCTCCAGTATTAAATGCCGATTTTGTAGCAACTGTGGAAACTGGCATGACTAAAACGTCTCTTGCAATCTATCCAAGAATTGGATATTTAGTGGAATTCACTTTCCACCAATTTAGAATGTCAAATTGCATGCCATTCTTCTCTAAGGCCTCCATAAGATATAACTCCACTTCATTCTTGTTAACGCTCTCATTGAATTGCATTTCTTTCTCAAATTCCATAGCCAAAGAAGTTTCATGTGCCTCAAGTTCTTGTGTGCCAATTTCAGGAAGATCTTGATGAGTAGATTTTTTATAGTTACCAATCCCACCAAACAACCTATAGCTATCAAACACCTTGAAAAGAATCTCTTTGACCTTTGAAGTCAAGAATTCAGCATCTTTTTCATACAACTTCTCAAAACTCCACTTAATCAACTGAAGCTGATATCTAGGATCAAGAACTACTGCAATGAAAATCATCATGTTTGTGTTTTTTATATTTCTCCAATACTTATCATACTTAGATTTTATTTTCTTAGTCATGCTTAAAAGTACCGGATCTAAACTTTTCATCCAATGTTTAAGTGTAGACAATATTTTACAAAAGTCATTAAAATGTTGAGAAGATGTCACAAATGTTGAACCAAAAACTTTGTTGGTTACATCATAAAAATATTTTTAAAAACTTGACAAAATGCCTTGCGTTCTCCGAATCCTCAAACTTAGGGATCCCACCAGCCATCATACATTTAAAAGAACCAATTTGTGTATTCTTAATTTATGTAATCGAACCATTTAATTACTGTTCTTTTACTCGGATTAGGGTTGTTCACGATTTGGTTAATCCAAAAACCAAAAATATAATTTGCTTAATTAACCAAATTGATTTTATGTGATAAAATTGGTTATTAACTAGTTAAAAAATTTAAAATTCGATTTTTAACCGGTTTAAAATAAAAATCAATTTTTAAAAATAACTAATTAAAAAAACTAATATTTTACATAAAATTTTTTTATAAAAAAAACTGATTTTTAAAAAAATAAAAAATAAAAATCGATTTTTACAAAAAAAAACCAATTAACTAATTTGAATACAAAAATTACATAAAATTTAATTTTAATTTTAGTTAATCAATTAAAAATTAATTTTTAAAATTTAATTTTGATTAATTATTTTTTAATAATATAATATAATTTTTAAAAATTTTTTTAAAAAAGGAGTTCAACACAACAAGTGAAGCATAGAGGACAATACCATAAAAACACTAACTAATGAAAAAAAAAAACAAACCAACAAAGCAATTATAGTGTCCCCTCTGTTATCTCTGGCATTGCCATAAATAACAGAAGGAATCTGCACCTAATCACTCCTTATAGCTCAGAAAGGTCATGTTAATAATCTCCTCAACTCCTTTTTCTTTATTCTGAAAAATTCGCTGGTTTCGCTCCAACTATATGTTCCAAATTATCGCACAAAAGCACACTATCCATCTCTTACACTCCTCTTTTCTATGTGAGATCTCAGTCCAACTTTAGAAGTGCTCATTTATCGTACCCGGATAAATTCATTGCAAACCAACATATAAGATCCAAACACACCAAACCTGTCAAGAAAAAGTACAGCCAAGAAACAAATGGTGGTCACATTCAATACCATTGTTACATAAAATACACAAAGCATCTTTTTAATGAATAACTTCAAACTGACTCAGTCTTTTCTTCCTACTGATCTTGTCAGTAAGAACAAACTAAACAAATAGCTCCACTTTAAATGAGCCCGATCTTTTCAAATAATCCTAGTAAAACTGTAGCTTGATATATTTTCTGATTAACCATAATTTAATTATTTTAATACAATCATCACAGTTCGATAAATCTTCCAACACCCCAAAGGCCCAAATAACATTGCTATACAGCAATCCTACCTCCATGTCAAAATTAAAAAAGTGGCGTAATACTTGGTAAGAAATTCATTACCGAGTGCCCCATCCGCGTTTTAAAAAAAAAAAAAAAAAACTGAAATCCTTAACACGCGTCGGACACGTCACCTTCCTGTTTCGGCTTTCAGCTGCGCGCTAATGGCATTGTGGCAATTATTTCCAAAACCAAGGTCCAAAGCAGCACACAATAGTATAAACGAGGATTTTTTTTTGGGTAAATAAAACGAGGAATTTTTATTTTAACGCGCTTCACTTCTCACTTCTCAGTTCTTCCTCAAACGAAAATCCAAATAGTACAAATACTGCACCAACCCTTCTCTCATCTCTGATATTTTTCTTTATTTTTTATATATATATTTTCTCTTTCGATCACTGTCTTCTAGAAAAAAAAAAATACTAAAATTCTCAGAATCCTCTCTGATTCCAGTTCAGCTTCACTTAGTAGAAACCAATCAAAAGATCATCGTGAAATTTTTTTCTTGTTACTTTTTTTCTTCCTTTGGTTGTCACGAACGGTGCCGTTTTATATATACATAAAATAGAGACACCGTCGTTTTGACACAAACGGTGGTTTTGTTATGGGTGCGGTGGAGGTGTTTCAACAGCAGCCGCTGGTGGTGGACGCTGCTCCGGTTTTGTCGCTGAACTCGCTGCCGTTGGGGTTCCGTTTCCGACCGACAGACGAGGAGCTCGTTGACTTTTACTTGCGGCAGAAGATCAACGGCAATGGTGATGAGGTTTGGGTCATTCGAGAAATCGATGTTTGCAAATGGGAACCTTGGGATTTGCCTGGTACAATTCTCAATTCTCTGTTTTTTCAGGTTTCTATTGTAGTTTAATTCTTTGATTTTGCAGTGGAAAGGAGATTTTAAAGTTTTCTTGGTTTATGCTGTTGCAATTGTTTAACTGACTTAGTTTGACTTCATAATTCTAATTATGTGATTCATCTTAAAATATGACAAGCTGAATTTTCTAATTATGCTCTTGAATGAAATTATAGAACTATGTTAGAATAATTTGAGTGAAATTGCAAGAGTTAATTTGGATGGCCATGCTATTTGCTCATTGTTTGTTCCTTTTGGTGGGGGTGTGGACTGTGGGATTTGTGTTTCTAGATTTGTCAGTGGTACGGAACAAGGATCCGGAGTGGTTCTTCTTCTGTCCACAGGACAGGAAGTATCCAAATGGACACCGGCTGAACCGAGCAACAAGTCATGGATATTGGAAGGCGACTGGCAAGGATCGGAAGATTAAGTCCGGCTCGACCGTGATTGGAATGAAGAAGACTCTTGTATTCTACACTGGCCGTGCTCCCAAAGGGAAGAGGACCAATTGGGTGATGCATGAGTACAGGCCTACCCTGCAGGAGCTTGATGGTACCAATCCTGGACAGGTATAGTCTTATCTTTGGTTTCTATTGTTCTGTGTATAGCTTTCGATCCGTCTTTATTATTATAGGGATGGCAGACATTGAATTGTCATTAACTCAAATCAATATGACTTCTCCACTAAATTCAAGTGTATGAAATGTGTGGGTCTTAAATTATATGATTGCCATATTTGATGAATATTGTGTTAAGTTTGTGCTTCTTCCAATTTGGTTCATAAAAATGATCATTTTTCATATTTGTGTTGATTTAATAAAGGAAAATATATTCAATTATTATTTCATCATTTATTTGTTTCTTCACTTACTTGGTGGTTGCTAGCTTGTTACTTCTTGAGTTCTTGTAATAACTTCTCATAATAATTCTGCACCTGATTATTGTGGTTCTAAATTTTCTTGGTGATCTTTTATTTCTCTAGTTCAATTTCTAAGGTGCAACCTGCAATTGTTCACAGCCTACAGGTGTATGTAGGGATTAGCATTAAGCTACTGCAAATTATGACTAGCTCAGATGTTATATGAACTCATGAAGATAAGATATATTGCTAACTTTTCAATTTGGTTGATTTGACGTTTACCAGAATCCATATGTCCTTTGTCGATTATTTAAGAAACAAGATGAGAGTCTTGAAGGTTCAAACGGTGAAGAAATGGAGCGAACTACTTCAACTAATTTAACTGCCAATTACTCTCCAGAAGAAATACAATCAGATCCAGCTGTTAAATCGGTTTCTTCTTCACAGGCTACAGAAGATGACAAGAAACTAGCAGTTATCCCTTTGACCCCTGAAGAAGCAATTTCCAATGTTATAACCCCGGTCGGTTGCCAAAGCGATGGATGTGATGCTTATGATGCACAAAATCAAATCGCAGCAGGAGATCCATCTAAGGAGGTTTGATGAGCAAACTAATTTTTTGCACCCCATTTAGTTGATTTGCAGACTTTGTGTATGTTCAGTTATTAACCATAATTTGTTGACTAATGTAACTTTAGGAGGACTTACAGGTGAACATGGACATATTTTATGACCCGAGTGAGCTATTTGACGATAAATTATTCTCCCCACTTCACAAGCATATTCCAGAAGAACTTTTTCATCAATCAAACAATGAAGCCAATGGACATTTTGGGTTGCAACATCAGTGTGGAACAAATGAGATCAGTATTTCTGACTTCTTTGACTCTGTTATTAATTGGGATGAGATCTCTGGTGACAATTCCAGTGGCCAAACGCCAAACTCTGCTTGGTTTGATGTTCAGCACAATGAATCATGGGGAAACTCAAATGTGGATATGGTCCATGCCAGGGTGAGTGAGTGTTAACCCTGTTTATCTTTTGGTCAGTTGAGGTTTTGCCACCCAACCAACATGTTACCTTTGAACTTGGAAGCACATGCTGGTGCTTAAGCCTTTTGTTAATTAATTTTTTTATTTCCCTCTAAATTGACGCAAATTATATGTGATATTATATTTGATTTTCTTTGGCATGGTTTGCTTATGTCGCTATATAATTTTAGCTGCTGTTATTTACCGCAGCCCCTACAAGTAGGGGGTGCAGATTATCCAGGGGATGCAACCGAGGGAAAGCTCCCTTTGTTGAAAACTAGAGAATTCAATCCCAACACCTCTTATGACAATGCGATCAGCAACAACATGGGATTATTTCAGGACCATTCCCAGATGGCTTTTTCATCTGATGTTAATATGCTCCAAGGTTACCTTGCAACCAACAATTATGAGCAACCGACAAACTTCAATATGGCTATGGCTAATAGTGACAACACTGGAATTAGGATAAGGTCTCGGCCACCAGGTTATGAAGGGCCAAATGCAAACTCCAATATGCAACCACAAGGTACTGCACCTAGGAGAATACGGTTGGCACGAGCTCTTGCACCTCAACACACGTCCAATGAGGCGGCAAAAGATTCGAGTTACGAGTCAAAAGATCGAAATTCACAACTAACCACTGCCAGGGTAAGCAGTCTTTTTGAATAACAACCTGTGTATCCAACTTGAGAGATGTCACTGCGTGTGGCGTAAGATTTTGTTGGTTCTTTTGCAGGAGATGGAAACTTCCAAAGACCTTGCAGCTGGTGAGAGTGTTACTGTTACTAGTGATGTGGAGGAACAGGAGACATCACCAGTTGAAAATAAGGAATTTGAAGACTTCAACACAGTCCAGCAGAGCACATCATCAGCTTCCTCGAATCTTTCCACATGCTCTTCTGATTCTGAAGTTTCTTATGAGGCAGAAAAAGAATCCGGTTGGACATCAGAAGACCATAGTCCAAAACCAGCTGCCGCGGGGGTAAGAAGTCTGTTTGATTTACTTGTGTATATACTCTTAGATGTTGCTGCATATTCATTAAGATTTTTGCTGGTTCTTCTTTTGCAGGCCAGTAAAGCTTCCGAAGACCAAGTTCCCAGCGAGTGCATCAATGATATCACTGATGATGTGGATGAATCCAGGATACCAAACGCTTATACTCTAGAGGTCTCAAAGGAGGAATCCTTCTCGGACTCAGAGTCGAAAGACTCTCTATTGCGTAGAAAGGTGTGTTACCCATCGAAGTCTTCCTCAAATCTAGCCAAGTGGTATTCGGTTATTGCAATCTCAGCCACTTTGGTGGTGTTACTAGCATTCCTTGTTAATACATGGGGATATGGATATTACCTTAAAGTTTAACTGCATAGTAGGATATGTATCATTGCATAGAGCATATTTTGCCTCCATTGCGTTTTTGGGCTTAGTTAAGGAGGCAAGTATGTAAGGGTTGACTTTGTAGCTTTATTTGAATATAATCTGTATGTGCATATGTTATATATAGCAGAATATGCCTAATCTGCTACTAGCTTGTACTATATGTGGAGTTGTAAACTCATGTTTATAAGTTAGATTCAGAATTTCAGGGTTTCCAACTTTTTGGAATTTAATTTTGATTGCCCGTGGTGACCACCATTGGAGAATATGCCTGCCTAGCCAAGACCCAAGAGTGTATTTTTAGTAAAGAAAAGTTTAGGCAGATTCGGCTGTTTGATTCATTCATTTATTTATTCTATTTTTTGTTCTGTTGGTTTAAAGGTAAGCTTTTAGTTAAGAAGCTAAAAGATATAGAACATTGAAAATCTGGGGGAAAAAAGATAATGTATATATAAGAAATCAATCATTTTACATAGAATATATTTTAATGTATTAAAATATAAAATATATATTAAAAATAAATTAAATGATATATTTAATTATTTATGCTAATTTTGTGACTGATTTTTTAATATTTACGTACATCTTAAAAGGAAATGCAATTAACTCCTGAACTTGGTTTCATATGTAGAATACATCTTAAATATTTTAAGATATTTAATTCAATATTGCTAAATTGTCTAACAATGCATAAAGTTCTGTTAGCATTTTATACACTAATTTTATTATTTTAAATAACTATGCTACACATATTGGGGATGAAGGCCAATTAGCATAGCGTTACTGGAAATTCCAAGGCCCACCAGCTGACCAGCCACCAGCAAGTATGGCAGCTATTTTTTTTTTTTTTACTTATTTTTAAATATATTATAATTTATACTAAAAATGTCTTGTTATTAATTATGAAATGACTAAAATAACCATTTGAAAAATTTTACAAAAAAAAGCAAATTTCTTTTAATTTTTCACAAAAAAATATTTTAAATATTTTATTTAAATATAAAAATAGTTTTTAAGTTAATTTTTAATAGATTAAAATAATCTTTAAAATTAATTTTGTTTAATTATTTTATGAGTTAGAAATTGAGTTTTAGTCTTTTCAAAATTAACTATAAAGGCAATTTAGTCTTTTAAAAAAGAAATTCAATTTTTTTCTAATTTAATTGAATAACCTTAATATTAAAAGTACATTATAGTGTTTTATTTTCAAATTAATTCTAAATGATATAATTTAGTCATTTTCAAATAAATATACTTTTCAAATTTCTAAGAAATTAAAAACCTCAATCTTCAAAAACTGATATTTTAGTCTTTTAAAATGAAATTTAATTTTTTGCTTTCTAATGAAATTTAATTTTTTGCTTTATAATTCAATTAAATAACCTTAATTTTAAAAAGACATTTTAGTCTTTAAAACTAATCCGAAGCGGGTTAAATTTTAGCCTTTCAAAGTGAAATTCAAATTTCTAATTTTCTAATTCATTTAAACAGCATTAGTTCTAAAAGAATATTTTAGTCTTTTATAACTAATCTTAATAGGAGGTATTTTAGTCTTTTTATAATTAATCCTAAAAAACTATTTTTATCTTTTTAAAATCAACAAAAGGATTATTTGTCTTTTTATAATCAAATTCTAATTTCTTATACAATTTAATAACTTGAATTCTAAAAAGGTTATATTAGTCTTTTAAAAAAATTCAAATTTATTTATAATACAAGCAAAGTTAATCCAAAAGGGTTATTCTAGTATTTATAAAATTAATCCTTAAAGGAGATTTTTAGTCATTTCAAATTTAATGTTTAATGGGTATTTTAGCAAAGAACTAACCAAAAAGTTATTTTAGTCATTTTAGAATTAAATTTTGGATTTATAATATAATTAATCAAAATGAATTTTAAAAATTAATTTAGTCTTTTAATAATTAAATAAAAAGAGTTTTTGTGAAATTATTAAAAAATATCTTTTTTGTATAATTAGTTAAGTAGTAATATACATTTGAATAAATAAAATATTAATATTAATATGATAATTTGATATATATATATATTTTTGACATAGATTCAAACTCACATATACCACACAACTCTCACACTGTACATATCCTAAGCTAAACCTAGTCTCAAGCTAGGTGCAACATATTAAGAAGGATTAAAATTCTTTAAAGTGAGAAAGCTAATAAATTAATAAAATGAGGAATTAATCACTCTTAAATTAAGATAGTAGATATATATTTGATAGAAATGATAAAATTAATATTAATCTTTTACTTTATTATTTTACTAATTTTTTTCATTTTAAGAAATCTAAATTCTATTAAGAAATATCATAATCTTGCCACTTCAAATAAAATCTCAATTGCATAGATAGTATAATTTCATATTGTGTCCTTTTACTCATCTATCGTAAGCAATTAGGCATAGCCGTGGCCTGTGTGAGCTTGACTGGAATGGCACCACCGACAGGCCCACTAGCGTCCACAAAAAATAAAATCAACATTTCTTGTGTCATTTATTGTTTTTGTTGTTAGGGGAAAAACAAAAAAACTTAAGAACCGTACTTGGAACAGTGATGTTCCAGTGAAGCACACGTCCCCTTCAGTACCAAATCTGACAATCCTCATAGATGAAGAAATTGATTTCATTAGTCACAAGAAAAGTAACCACAGACAAACTCTTAGGTTACTAAGGTTAGATTGAACATGAACAATAAACAGTTCCGATGTACCAATCATCCGTCAAAGACAAAGTGAGTAATTGTTTCTTGGTAGGTACTTGCAGTGATATTCTATTCCAAATTAGTAAATTACATAGGATACCTTCTAAATGCATTTAATTTGTAGTCTAAATATTTAAGGAATCTTTTATTAGTCACCATACATAAGGTCATAGTCATACTAAATCATGTACCAAAAACTTAAGAACTAATCCATTGCAAAGGCATCTAAAAAATTGTGATAGCAATAACATTTAATTTAAATTTGGGCATTTCTATGCTGTCTATAGATCTTTTTTGTCTAAATATGAGTTTTGAGAGATGTATTTATTATGTAGCCTACTTTTTAATAAAGTTGAAGTATGTGTAATTTATAGACACCATAGAGTGCACCGTTAAACTTAACCTTTCTAAGAACAATAATATTTTGGAGAACAGTTATTGACCGGAGAAAATGAGAAATCTGCATGAAAACACACATTCAGTAGGAAAAATAAAACTCAACGAGTGTCTTAGAAACCAGAATTCTGAGTCTCAATACAGTTTTACATAACAAAAAAGCTCAAAACCCTCAACAAAACACTTGACTTGTATAGTTATATCCTCAATACCCCATTTCCTATCCTCTAGTATAAATAATAAGACACACAAACTCTTGCTCAATATTTGTAGTGACAGAATATGTTACCTCAACCAAAAACATTTTTTTGAAAGAAAAAAAAGTGTGTACATGAAAACAGTGCATGATCAAATAGGACAGAAGATGTAGATTCAATGCAAAACAACCCACCGAAAATTACTTACCCAAGTAACTGAAGCTTTGAAACACAACACATTGTCAAAAAAACCAAGGGAAAAAACGATTAAAAAAACCCTTGCATGATAGCAATGAATGTTCAAGTAAGACAGCACAATTAGCTGAAATGGAGAATAACCCCACCAAAAAAAATCACTTAACCAAGTTTTTGAAATATAGAACGCATTTATATCTGTAAAAAAACAATTATTTCAACTTGTAGAATATTGAATGTTGAAAGCCATTGATGCAATGTTCATAGAATCACAATGAATCAAACTATTTTAACACATAGTAAGCTACCAAGACATGGTTTTCTCAAAGAGGATAACTTCACCGAGATACTAAAAAGCTCCAGGA
This sequence comes from Arachis hypogaea, assembly GCF_003086295.3. Classification (NCBI taxonomy): domain Eukaryota; kingdom Viridiplantae; phylum Streptophyta; class Magnoliopsida; order Fabales; family Fabaceae; genus Arachis; species Arachis hypogaea. The sequence continues at coordinate 25,871,481 of NC_092042.1, forward strand.
GTGGTGAAGAGGAGCTCCTTGAGAGCCCGCCAGTTAGTTTCAACTTTCTCAACATTGATGCTGGATAAACAGTTGACTCATCAGCAGCAAAAATACCCTTTCTAGGGGGTGCCAAATTTGCATTGGCAAAGAAAAATTCTTAAGAAAAAATTATACATATGATATGGTTTTGTTATATTTGATGCAAAGTTCTGATTCAATCAAAAACAAAAGGAAGGAAAAATTGCACTTCTTATTCAAATTGTGTTGGCTTTTGTTTTTTGGTTTGGTTAAATCAAAGGAACAAGGTTTTTTTTTTTTTTTTTCAAAAAAAATTTTCCGAATCAAATCAGAAATCTGAAATCTTTTCGCAATCAGACACCAATTAATAATCACAAATTTGCAAAGAAAAATTCATTGTGCTTGTTGCCAATTGCAATGCTCAGTTAAGACAATGCATTTTCTTTTCCACCCTTAATCTGCCATTGAAATGAAGTAGTTGACTTATTTTTCTTAAGCTCCAACTATTCAACAGAGTAAATGTAACAGTCATCTACCTTCCTAATCCATGGTTAACTTATTTATCTACTGAAGTTTTGTTTCATTGAAAATTTCATGCATTTAAAGATAATGGCATATATCCTCATAAATTTGACGATTAATCTTAGTGGTATAATCTTATCAAATTGTTAACAAACAAGAAGTGTTAGCAATGCTAGTGACCCACACACACGTTCATTTCATTGCATTGCACTCATTAATTTGACTCCTAATGGAATTCTGTTATATTGACTTCTATCTTAAACAAGTTGAAGTTTTTTTTTTTTTTGCTTGAATATGTTGTGTATCACATCATTCTCTGCGCTTTAAGTCTATTCAAAATTGAACTCTGTATAAGAACTCTTCATCATGTTCATGCTTCTATACATATGAATTACGAGACCTAAGATTAACTACTTAGGCTCTGATCCAACTGCAACCAGGTTGCTTTGTGTTCCCAAATGCTCTCATCACATCCCTCAGACGAGCTGCTTCTTCCCACTGCCCTGCAGCGGCATAGATATTCGACAAAAGCACGCTGACTGATGGATTGTTATGATCTCTTTCCAGGAGAAGTTTAGCAATTCTTCTTCCCAGTCTTAGATTACCATGTGCGGCACATGCACTGAACAAAGACCAGCATAAATCAGAATGCGCTCCAAAGTAACCACCTTCAATCACTCTTTCTGCCTCATCAAGGTATCCGCTGCGACCCAACAGATCAACTATGCAAGAAAAATGATCCACGCTTGGCAAAAACCCATAAATTTTCACCATCTTATAAAAAATATGGGTACCTTCTTCTACCAAACCTGCATGGCTGCAAGCTGAAAGAACTGCAGTGAAGGTAGCATGATCCGGTTTGATACCGGGTAAGGTTTGCATTGACTCAAAACAGCCCACAGCTTCTTCGCCTAGCCCGTGTTGCCCATAAGCAGATATGAGAGCATTCCAAGAGATCGTATCTCTTTCAATCATTGCATTGAAAACTCCCAAAGACATGCCTAAGGATCCACATTTGGCATACAATGTCACCAAAGCATTGCCTAAAGAAACTTCTGAAGAAAATCCATGGCGTAGTATGTAACAGTGGATCTGTTTCCCATGAGTCATGGCTGAAATGCTAGAACAAATGCTCAAAGCAAGACTAAGGGTATACGCATTTGGCTTGAGATATGTGTCAAGTAATGCCGAGAACTGCTCGAACCCTTGCAAAAGGTATCCATTTATTGCTAATCCAGATATGATGCTGTTCCAAGATATCAAATTTTTGTAGGGAAGATCAGAGAAAATTAGAAAGGCACATTTTATGTTTCCATGTCTGCTATATGCTGAAATAAGTGCATTCAAAACTTCAACTTTCATAAGCCCATTTTTCAACAAGAGGGAATGGATCATCTCCACAGTGTGTGAAGTGTCTGAAGCAGCTAGCACACTTCCGTAAGTAAATTCATCTGGTTCAGTTGTAGCTCTCCTCATTTTCAAATAGGTCATGATTGCTGCTTTGCTAATGTCGTCTTGAGCATAGCTTGAAATCATTATGTTCCATGAAACAAGATCCCTTTCATTCATACTCTCAAAAATATTCTCAACTTCATTTAAATTCCTGAAGCCGGAATACATGGTCATTGTTGCATTATTCACAGCTGTAAAATCAATAAAACCCATTTTGATAGCTAATGCTTGTGCTTGACATCCAAATCCAAAAGGCAAAGAAGAGCTCATGACACTCACAAATGTAAGCTCAGTCGGACGAAGACAAGCCTGTAGCATGTCCTTGAACGTTAAGAATGCATCTTCATTTCTCTCCATGTTTACAAGACCGTCAATCATTGAATTATAAGTAATATGATCACGCAAAGCAGCTCCTGCTTCCTCAAACACCTCATAGGCATCCGCAACGCGTTCACAGTTAAAATACATGGTGATTAGAGAATTGATGACAGAAGTCCTAGCCAAGAAACCACTCTTGACAACTTCCGAATGCACATGTCTACCATAATCCAAAAGCTCCACATTTTTGCATAAACTCAACATGCTCGCAAAGGTGTAACCATCAGGCCTAATACCAATCCTGTGCATATCTTTGAACAAGCTGATAGCAAAATCTTCGTGCCCATTATCATCTGTGCACCCAGTAATGATGGCATTCCAAGTTGCCACATTGTTCCTATTGGGCATTTGATCAAACACTTGAAGAGCATAATCAACATGGTCAAGCCTAGTACATGCAGATAACAGTGTAGTCCATGAATACACATCTGGAAATTGGATTTCTTCAAAGACACACATAACAGAATGAAGATCATGGACCTTGGAATACAGAGAAAGCAAGGAATTTGAAACATGGGAATGGGACTTGAGGCCTGTTTGGATGGCATGGGTGTGAAGTTGGTTGCCGAAGGTGAGATTTTGAGAGTTTGCTGAGGTAGTTATTGCTGTGGAGAGTGTGTAATTGTCTGGTCTGAGGGATTGTGATGAGTGAATTTTGGTGAAGAGTTTGAATGATTCTGTGTATTGGTTTGAGCGTGTGAATTCTGCAAGAATGCGGTTGAGCCTGAAAATGTTAAGGGGTTGGTCCTTAGAAAATGTGTGAATGAAAATTTGTTGGGAAAACCAAGGCTTCATGTGGCATATTGATGTATGAGAATGAGATATTATATGTTATCTTGAGAAGCAGAGGCGAAGCTCGATGGCAGAATGAAGTGGAGGGGCTGTGACTGTGCATGTGCATGTGAGAAGAAGGTATAGTGGTCGAGGGTCCTCAAGGGAAATTGGGAAAGTCTATGATATAGTTGTCAAAACCGACTCGGTAATCGAACCAGTCACAAGGTTCTGAAAACCGGACCGGTCATTGAACCGCACTAATTACTAGTTTATTAGTTTATTGATTCAACCGGTTCAACTGTGGTTTAACCGAAAAAAACCGTTTTATAATAAACACCTGATTCTATAAAAATTCAATGAATAAAACAACTAGTTCTAAACACTCTTCCACTGCATTTTTTTACTTCAAAAGGGAATCAGAAACAACTAGTTCTATGAATAAACAAACTCTATGATATGCAATGCCAAAAATAGGCCAATGATGAAATAATAAAGGGTTTCTCTCTTCAATTCCATGTTCAAGCTTGTAGCAGACCAGAATCAACAGAGTAATACCGTTGAAATAGTCTTCCTTCTTAATTCTTATATACCTCAGAATTTCCTACAAAATGAAAATTGAACATAACATACAGCCTTAAAACAAAAACAACACTCAGAAATCAATCATCTCTTCCAAACACAGCCTTAAAACAAAACAGAACAACAACATTCATAGTATGAGCAATGATCACAAAAAATTGATTTCTGAAACAAAACAAAAACAGCAGAACAACATTCAAAGTTTGAGCATTGATTACAAAAAATTGATTTCTGAAACAAAACAAACACAGCAAAACCAGCAGAACAGCATTCAGAGTTTGAGCATTGATCACAAAATATCGATTTCTAAAACAAAACAAACAATCAACAAAACAATGAAAACATAATTTTTTTCCTTCAGAAGAAGAGAACAATGAAAAGTTGAAAACATGAAGCATATAATAAATCAATGATCACCAATATCCAGCAATAACCTCAAAGACAACAAAAATACACAACAACAATTTAGCAAATAAACAAGGACAAGACCTAAATAGAAAATCCAACAAATTAAATCGGAGCAACCTAACAATTTAGCAAATTAAAACAACAATAGCCCAACAATTTAGCAAATCATCAACTTAACAAGTTCAAGAACAGAAAATCACAACAAAAACAAAAAAAAATAAAAATAACAGAACAACAACACAAGAACAATTAGCAAATTAACAAGTTCACAATAACAGTTAAAATTTACCAGAAGAACACTAATGCAAGTGGAATCATCATGCTAATATATTTTCTGCAAAGATGCTATTTTTGCAGCTAAAATTTCATAATTACTAAGATCCAATTATTCTAATTTCACATGCAATCAACTTACTAAGTTTCTAAAGTCTAGAAATTATAAAACCAACCAGAAATATAGTTAAAGCATTTCATCAAACATGTTGAGTGCGGTAAAATTAAAACGAAATAAGAGAATTCAAAGCTTAATATCAATGTGATAGAGAAGAGAACATAACTATTGTATACTTTAATTCAGTCTATGACAAAAATCCAAACACTACCAAATCAAATAGCTACTTATTGTAATAGAAATCAGAAGTTGCAGAGTTTGAAGCAGGGTATTGGTGTTGTGTGAGTGTATTGTCTGGTGTCGGGTTTAGGGAACTCACGAGGGCAACAAAAGAGAGCAGTTCTACGGCTAGGTGGAGCGCGCGGGTTGGTCGCAGAGTTTGAAGCAGAGCAACGTGGCTTCCAGACGAACGCGAATGCGAACTCGAACGGTGAACGGCGAGTGAACGCGAACGGTGAACGCCGAAGAACGCGAACGAAGACGACGGCAAACAAACGGCGGCGGAAGCGAGGAAGCAGCTGCGATCGGTGACAGCGAACAGGGGTTGAAGAGTTGGAGCACGAGGGAAGCTAGATAGACGGACGGACGGCGAACTTTGAGTGCGACCGACGGCGGCAGTATGCCACTCCTTGCGGCGGTGGTGTAGGCTTACAGTGCTAGGGTTTTTTGGCTGAGTTTCTGTGATTTCCTTCTGAATGAAAGAAAGAAAGGGAGAAAGGGAGCAAGAAGCAAAGGAGCTTCCGTTGTGTAAACCGGCGGGTCCCGGTTCGGTCCGACCGGCCGGTTCAACGGTTTTTACCGGTTTTTAATCAATGGTTTTACATATCTGACCGGATCATTAATATTGCCGGTTTACGGTTGGATTGATCCGACCGACCAATTCGGTCTGGTTTTTCAGAACAATGATGGTGTTTCTAATGAATCTGATGAAGCCATCTTAAATTCTCATAAAAGAAAAAATATTCAATCAATTAAGTAACGAATAGTAAAACAAACCAGCATCATTACAACAACAATCAATAAAATTCATAATCAGCCAAACCAATTCAACAATAACAAAATTTCTGCATACTCAACACTTAAACCATATTTATAATTAGCATAACCCTTGCATATTCATATTCAAAAATCAATTTAACATTTCAATTCAACCACTGACATATTTATTTCTAATCAGCTCATAAACCAATCAACAATAAAATTCACAGCAATAACATCAATAAATCAACCTGGAAAAGAAATTAAATACTCACTTGTTGTTGCAGAGGCAGAAGGTGGACGATGAGCAACAGTTCAAGCAGCAACAACCACGAAAGATAGGCGGGGAAAGGTCGGAGGCATGGCGTGGCGAGACACAAGCACTCACCAACAATTTTCAAAAATTCATTTCTCCCAATCTACTTATCAATTAGTTCTAAAATTTTTATGGGACATTCATGACATACCAAGGTTTCACAAAAATTCAATATGCCATTGTTTTACAAGTTCACATACATAATTGAATATTCACTTTTCTGTATAATATCATAACAGAATCAAACACATAATAAACAATCAATCATCACAAGCATACATAGTTGCAAACATAATATTCTATCTACCCTATCGCTTACCTCGTTGGAGTTCACTCTTTGATCACCAACTTAGTTTAAGCTCTCTCTTTACTCCAAGCTTTGGCCAGCCCTTTATTCACTTTTCCTTGTTCTCCTAGCCTAACTTGATAATCTCCATAGAAGTTGGTGGCTGAAAGCTTGAGAGGAATCACACGGAATGATAAAGATTAGAAGAACTCCCTTCTCTTCCTCGCTTTGCTCTCTTTTTCGTCACTCACTTCCTCACACTTTCTAATTGCGTTTCGTTGCTCTTTCTTCCTCTCTTACTAAAGGCTCATAAATTGAACTCAAACAAGGCTATTTAAAGGCAATGAGTAGTGGATTAAGGGGCTGGTTTGGTGACATCAATGTAAGGAAGTGAACACCTGTTTGATTGCATGCTTCCTTCATTAATTATACAACTAATGAGTCATTACTCTTTAGTTAAATCATGGATGAGGTTCAGCCAGCAGTGAGATAAGGGAGAGAGAGTATAATTTTAATCATGGTTAAGTGGGTTAATCATGGTTTACTAGATAGGGAAAACTATTTTGGTTAAAAGAGAGAAAACCGATTCGGTTCAAGATCAACTAGATATTTCAGTTCTTTATTTTTCTTCTAGACAATCTTTCTAGTGGCTTCATGATTTGTGGTTGAAGATAGTTCCTTGATGTTATGGCCTAATTGCCAAAGAAAGAAGAACACAGTTTAATTATCAAATCGCAAGATTACCGTTCTAAAATCGTATCGGTTTAAACAACCGACAACAGAGAAATTGGTAACAAAGAGTATATGGCTCCAAATCAAATTTAGAATATTCTACTAAGATAAATTGTTAAGAATAGCTAGAGTAAAGTACTTAGAGATGAATTTTAACTCGTCATTGAAATTCATTGTTATCACACGATTTTTGACTTAGGACACGCTTTTATCTCCCACTATATATCTATTGTTTTCACTTATCTAATCTAAATCTGCGTTATAATATGTGATCAGGTGATTCTCAGATATTTATCGAATTCTCATCATAAAATTTCAGGGTGTTACAACATGCACCCCACCCTAGCGGGTTTGGTGCGAGTTGAGTATAAAAATATGTTATAGGTAGGTGTTGAACCAAGGACCTCTCACTTAGTGCAAAAGATCATAATCATTGTGCCAAGATCATCAATTAATAGTTTAGCACTTTTTTTATATAAATATCAATTCTATTTTAGTGATATATAGATACAACATTATATTAAAATATTTTATTTGTGTTTGTGTTATTAATTTAAGCAATGACTTTTATATAGAATCGTACATTTGATGGTTATGTTATTTATAGACTGTTGTTTGTACTGAATTTTTAATTTGCATGCTCATTACATTATAAAATAATATTGTGAAAACCCGCGGATAGGGTCGAATATCCACGAGTTGACTGCGTGTATGGTTAGGGTAGAGTTGAATCTTAGTAACAAATTAAACTCGTGGTTAAGGTTTGGGTTGGGTTCAAATCTTATCCTACCTTACCCATTGCCACCTCTAAACACCACCATTTCCTTTAACATTCTAAGAGGGGTCTTAGGTTTGGATTTGGATCCTCTAAATATTGACTTTCATTTTAGAGGGTAAAGTGTGATCTCTCACCATTTATTTCATAGGTGGGACCAAGAGAAAATATGAAAGAAAAATTATTCAAGGGTGACAGATCACACTTTACCCTCTAAAGTGAAAATTTAAAATTTGGAAGATCCAAATTCCTTAGTTAACCTTTTCTCCATTATAACAACATTATTCTTTCTAAATTAAAATTTTTTAGTTTCTTCAACTGGTTCTTTTTCTTGATTGATGACATCATCATCTTCACAACCACCCAAAGAAGGCCAAACATGTTATTTACCATAAAAAATAGTCCCGGGCCATTCTATTTGCCTTCAACATTGATGAAACCACCTCTCGTTTTGGCATCTTCAGCGGAGGCAACGACAGCGGGTCACCAAATCTACCATTTTTCTTTTGACATTTTGTTATTCTTCGTTTTTCTCTTCGACAACGCTATCAGTGATGTCCAATCTGGAGAAGGTGATGCGGCCATGGTGACGACGTGCTAAGAGGGACCAGAGAACGTGAAAAGCTTGAAAATAGAGTAGGCGGTGGAATAGTATTGTCTGTAGACAGAAGAGACGATGATTGGGGATTTTCTAGCATCCTTGATTCTTAAGAATATTCTTGTTGATGATGTTGGTGAAGGGTTAGAAATTGAAAATGAGATAAGGTTAAGTTAGGTTGATAGGGTAATTTAAGAATTTGAATAGATTTTTAGGGTTTGGTTAATTTTGTCAACTAGAATTCATCTTTCATGGGTAATTGGGTATAAGATGAGTTTTATTTTTTCATGGATAAATTTGTCCGCGTAATAAATCTTTATAAGTAGAAATAACAGTTTTCCTATTTGCAATAGCTAAATTAAGTAGGCTAAAGTATTATTTTAGTTTCCAATATTTGGACTAAATCTTAATTTGATCTTTAATATTTTAGTCGTCCTATTTCAATCCCAAAAAATTTTAAACGTCGTATTTCAGTCTAAAAAAAATTTAAACGAGTTTAATATTGTTCCATTATTAAATTTAACATGAACAATTAGCATATGGAAAAGTCAATGATATTTGATTTCAGTACGTAAGTAAAATCTACCCACTAACGATCACCGATATAAAAGCTTTTCCTTTGATTTTGAAGCGCTGATGATTAATTGATAAGATTTAGGGTTTATTTATAAAAAGATTGAGAAGAAGTGTTATTAGAAGGTTTTGGTTATAAGTTAACAATAACGTTGTTAATATTCATATCACTAATTCCGTTAACTATCTATCTTAAATTTAAACGTAGGATAACATTGAATCCTTTTAAAACTTTTTAGGATAGAAATAGAATGTTTGAAACATTAGGGACCAAATCAAAATTTGTCCCAATCGTTGAAGACTAAAATAGTATTTTACTCAATTAAGGGACGGGTTCTAGTATTTTCTTTAGAGATAAGGTGATAAGGTCTTCAGATTCAAAGGCGTTTGTTATGACAGATTCTCTGAAAGGTAAGAAGATAGCAGTGATGACTGGAAAGAAAGGTGATTCAACACCTCCAAAGGTAGCTTTCATGGCAGAAGCTAGGGCCACACTTTTGAAATCCTATAAGGATGCTGTAGTGATTAAGGTCCTTGGTAAGCACTTTAGTTATACAGCTTTAGTCCATAAGCTCAAGGGTGTTTGGAAGCTTAAAGGCGGTTACGAGAATTTTTATGCAGCCTTTGATTTTTTTTTTTGGTTAAGTTTGATCTTATAGAGGATAAGGAGATGGTGCTTTTAGGAGGACTGTGGATGATCGTAGGCAACTATGTTGCGGTCAAGTCTTTGACGCCTTTGTTTAGACCATGTGAGAAACCTGTTGGCTCTACTATGGTATAGATTAGGTACTTGGGACTTAGTATATGGTACTATCACAAAGAGACTATGATGCATAATGCAGCGGCCTTGGGAACACCGGTTAAGGTTGATTTAGCACAAAATTTTCTAAAAGAGGAAAGTTTGCCAGAGCTTGTGTCCAGATTAATCTTGGGCTCCCAGTTATCGGGAATATTTGTGTTGATGATTTTGAATATGATATTGAGTATGAATCCTTGCATCTTGTTTGCAACAAGTGTAATTGCTATAGTTATGTAACGAGCAAGTGTAAGAAGATTATCAATTCTGTGAATTCAAGTACTCCGGTTGAGGGTGGAGATAAATGCACCAATGCGAGGGCAAATAATAAGCCAACTGGAGAAATAACTAGAGGTGCAAATTTCAAAACTTTTGAATTCACATTTGGCAAAAATCACGAGACATTAGTAGTGGTTAATGACGACGCTGATCATGCAGCCGTTACAATGCATGATGGTCACATTGGAGGAATTTTTAATAAAGATGGATGGACCCAAGTGGTTAAGAAAGGGAAGAATAAATTAGGCCAAGTGTCAAAACAGAAAGTCTAAACTAATAAGATTTCTAAGCCCCAAGAAAATAAGTCTTCGGTGCTCTCCAAATTTAGTAGTAGGCCAACAACATGTCTATCCTTCTTGGGCTCATCTCCTCGGATCAATGCAAGGAATAGTGCTATAGTCACTTATGATCCTTCTTCATCCAAAAAGAGCGCTGTTATGAATAGGGAGAAATGGGGTAATCATTAAGAAGATTCCCTCGTTCAAGAGTGGCTACAAGAGATTAAGGCCTAATTCTCTCAACAATTCTCCAATCGGCGATATGGAGTGACAGAAGAATCATTGGTTGCGAGTTCTCTCTCTTATTGCTCCTACGCAAGGCACAACAGTTGTGGTGGATGGTGGGACAAGCGTGGTATAGGGCAGTAGCGGCTGGCGAGTCTATAGCTCCTTTTTCTTTTTTTTGTTTGTCATGATTAACGATTTTAATATTTTGTGTTGGAATATTAGGGGTGCTTCTGCAAAGATGGTCCAAGTTCATTACCATGAATTGGTTAGAAAATACTCTCCTTTTTTATTCATTGTTTTTGAGACTAACACTCATTTTTAAAATCTAAGTGATTTTTGGGATTATTTGGGGTATAAATTTGTGGGTATTATAAAGGCCAGTGAGCATAGTGAGGGTATATGAGTGTTGTCTTTTTCTTTTAATGTTCTTCGTTATATGGTGGACTCTTTTGATCAATGTTTGACTGTTAAAGTGGGTTTGAAAAGTTTTGATTGGTTGTGCAGTGCCATATATGATAGTCTTCAATGTAAGAACCGTCACTTGCTTTGGGATCGTTTGTACAAGATTGTGGTTTCTACTAGTGCTTCATGAGTAGCTCTTGGTAACTTTAATGATATTTTATTTGCTAATGAGGTGAAAGAGAGTCTGTTTTCTTCTATCCATGCTAATACTTTTGCCATAGCAATGGATTCTTGTAGTCTTTTTGAATGTATGGTAATAAATAGAAGCTTTACTTGGTTCAAAAGGATTCAGAGAAATAGAAAAATTGTTAAGAAATTAGATTTTTATCTTTTTAGAGGCTTGGCGATTTCAGTTTCCAGAGGCTTACACAAAGATTCTTAGTAGACTCCATTCTGACCATTATTCTATCCTTGTTAGATGCTTCGGTACTTTCAAAAAATTGCTCGACTTTTTAGGTTCCAAGCAAATTGGGAAACTCATACTCTCTCTCTCTCTCTCTCTCTCTCTCTCTCTCTCTCTCTCTCTCTCTCTCTCTCTCTCTCTCTCTCTCTCTCAGTGTTGTGTAACAAGCTTGGGCCAAGGATACTCCTAATATTGTAAAGTGGGTTTAGGTTTGGATGCATTATTAGATATAACTCAAAAAATTATATTTGGATGCCATTTGGAGAGGACTAGTCTTAGCTTGGGAATGTGATTTTCGGAAGGTGATTTGTGAGACAGATACTTGATGCGATATTTTACAACCCACATTACTAACTGGTAAGTGCACCGGGTCGTACCAAGTAATACCTTACGTGAGTAAGGGTCGATCCCACGAAGATTGATGGATCAAGCAACAATAGCGTTTGATATGATTAGTTAGGCAAGCAGAAAATGGTTTTGAGATATTCAAAGAGCATTAAACAGTACTTTAAGAATTTCAGAAAGTAAGCAGCAATGAGTTGGAAATAAATTATTTGGGAAAGCAGTTAAGGTTTGAGAGTTATCTAATTTCCGGATTAACTTTTATTACTAATTAATTTAATCATGCAAGATTTAATTTCATGGCAAACTATATGTGACTAGACCCTAATTCCTTAGACCTTCCTATTCTCCTCTAAAATTCATTAATTACCAATTCCTTGGTCAATTAATTCCAATTAGAGGGTGATGATCAATTTCTAGTTTATATGCCAAAAGAATCCTAATTATCCACAAATAAGGGGATTATATGTCACGTATCCCTTTAAATACAAATAATTAAAAATTCAGTATAATATGTTTTCAAGCTGTTGTTCAAGTAAAGAGCTTTTCCAAGTTTTACGAGAACTCAATTAGAACATGGATCATACTTCCGTTCCACCCAATGTTCATAGAATAAAGAATGAAAACAATTATTGAAATATAAATCAAGACATGAATTAAATTAAAAAGATCAAACGAATCAATCCATGAAAATAGACAGAGCTCCTAACCTTAACAATGGAGGATTAGTTGCTCATGGTTCAGAGAAGAAAAATAAGGGTTCTGGTAACAATCTGTATCTTCCTGTCTAAATGTACAGAGTTCCTATTTATATCTAATCCTAATAAATTATTATCTAATTCTCTAAAAAATAATCTCCTTTCCTCAAAGATAATGTTTGAATTTAAATTCGAATTAATTAACAAGTCTTCCGCTGATGGGTGGGGACCACCTGAATTATCCATTCTGCAGCTTCTTGGTGCACGAAATTGTGATCATCAATGGCGCCATCAACATGGTACGCTCAATTGCAATCTCAAATCTTTATCACAACTTCGCACAACTAACCAGCAAGTGTACTGGGTCGTCCAAGTAATAAACCTTTCGCGAGTAAGGATCGATCCCACGGAGATTGTTGGTATGAAGCAAGCTATGGTCATCTTGTAAATCTTAGTCAGGCAAACTCAAATGGTTATGGATGATGAATAAAACATAAAGATAAAGATAGAGATACTTATGTAATTCATTGGTGAGAATTTCAGATAAGCGTATGGAGATGCTTTGTCCCTTCCGTCTCTCTGCTTTCCTACTGTCTTCATCCAATCCTTCTTACTCCCTTCCATGGCAAGCTGTATGTAGGGTTTCACCGTTGTCAATGGCTACCTCCCATCCTCTCAGTGAAAATGTTCAACGCACCCTGTCACGGCACGGCTAATCATCTGTCAGTTCTCAATCAGGTTGGAATAGAATCCAGTGATTCTTTTGCGTCTGTCACTAACGCCCAACCTTCAGGAGTTTGAAGCTCATCACAGTCATTCAACCATTGAATCCTACTCAGAATACCACAGATAAGGTTTAGACCTTCCGGATTCTCTTGAATGCCGCCATCAGTTCTAGCTTATACCACAAAGATTCCGATCAAGGGATCCAAGAGATAAACATTCAAGCCTTGTTTGCTTGTAGAACAGAAGTGGTTGTCAGGCACTCGTTCATAAGTGAGAATGATGATGAGTGTCACATAATCATCACATTTATCATGTTCTTGGGTGCAAATGAATATCTTAGAACAAGAATAAGCTGAATTGAATAGAAGAACAATAGTAATTGCATTAATACTCGATGTACAGCAGAGCTCCACCCCTGAATCTATGGTGTGTAGAAACTCTACCGTTGAAAATACATAAGAACAAGGTCTAGGCATGGCCGTGAGGCCAGCCCCAAAAATGTGATCAAAAGATTCAAAGATCTAAAGATCTCCAGATGAAAATACAATAGCAAAAAGGTCCTACTTATAGAGAACTAATAGCTTAAGGTTTACAAAGATGAGTAAATGACATAAAAATCCACTTTCGGGCCCACTTGGTGTGTGCTTGGGCTGAGCATTGAAGCATTTTCGTGTAGAGACTCTTCTTTGAGTTAAACGCCAGCTTTTGTTCCAGTTTGGGCGTTTAACTCCCATTCTTGTGCCAGTTCCGGCGTTTAACGCCGGGCAGTTTTGAGCTGATTTGGAACGCCGATTTGGGCCATCAAATCTTGGGAAAAGTATAGACTATTATACATTGCTGGAAAGCCCAGGATGTCTACTTTCCAACGCCGTTGAGAGCGCGCCAATTGGGCTTCTGTAGCTCCAGAAAATCCACTTCGAGTGCAGGGAGGTCAGAATCCAACTGCATCTGCAGTCCTTTTTAGTCTCTGAATCAGATTTTTGCTCAAGTCCCTCAATTTCAGCCAGAAAATACCTGAAATCACAGAAAAACACACAAACTCATAGTAAAGTTCAGAAAAGTGAATTTTAACTAAAAACTAATAAAAATATACTAAAAAATAACTAAAATATACTAAAAACATACTAAAAACAATGCCAAAAAGCGTATAAATTATCCGCTCATCACAACACCAAACTTAAATTGTTGCTTGTCCTCAAGCAACTTAAAATCAAATAAGATAAAAAGAAGAGAATATGCAATGAATTCCAAAAACATCTATGAAGATCAGTATTAATTAGATGAGCGGGGCTTTTAGCTTTTTGCCTCTGAACAGTTTTGGCATCTCACTCTATCCTTTGAAATTCAGAATGATGGGCTTCCATAGGAACTCAGAATCCAGATAGTGTTATTGATTCTCCTAGTTAAGTATGATGATTCTTGAACATAGCTACTTTATGAGTCTTGGCCGTGGCCCAAAGCACTCTGTCTTCCAGTATTACCACCGGATACATACATGCCACAGACACATAATTGGGTGAACCTTTCCAGATTGTGACTCAGCTTTACTAGAGTCTCCAATTAGAGGTGTCCAGGGTTCTTAATAGGGGTGGCAAAACGGGTCGAGCCCGCCGGGCCGATCCGCAAAACCCGCTAAAAAAGGCGGGTCGGGCTAGGATTTCGAACCCGCCAAACCCGCACCGTCAAATTGGCGGGTTTTGGCGGGGCGGGGCGGGCCGATCCGCCGGGTCGAAGCTTTATATTTTTCTTTTTTTTTATTAAATAAAATAGTGGTTACTATTATAAAATTAATAATTATAGAATTTTTAAACACTTTTTTTTTTCATTTTTTGTTTTTATCCTTCTTTTAGTTATTAACTTTATTTATTTTATTTTACAATTTCGTATATATGCTCAAATTATGTGACTTATTTTTTAAAATAAAGATGATTTTATTGACAAATATTATTTTGAACAATTTTATTGAAGTTAAAAATAAAAAAAATAGTAAACAAATTATATTAAAATTTGACTATTTTTTATTTGTATTTTATTTTTTAATTATTATTTTTTGGTTAATTTTAATGAATTTTATTTTTCAAAAAAAAAAGAAAAAAGAGTCAAGCGGGCTAGCCTGCCAACCCGCCAACCCGCCAATCCGCCATAAAGCGGGGCGGGCTAGCATTTTGAACCCATTTTAGTTGGCGGGGCGGGCCGGTCCGCCCCGTTTATGAGGCGGGCCTAGGCGGGGCGGGGCGGATTGGGGCGGGCCAGCCCGCTTTGCCACCCCTAGTTCTTAAGCACACTCTTTTGCCTTGGATCACAACTTTATTTCTTTCTCTTTTTTTTTTCTTTTCTCTCTCTTTTTTTTCGTTTTCTTTTTTCGTTTTTCTCCTTTTCTTTTTTTTTGTATTCACTGCTTTTTCTTGCTTCAAGAATCATTTTTATGATTTTTCAGATCCTCAGTAACATGTCTCCTTTTTCATCATTCTTTCAAGAGCCAACATTCATGAACAACAAATTCAAAAGACATATGCACTGTTTAAGCATACATTCAGAAAACAAAAGTGTTGCCACCACATCAAAATAATTAATCTGTTATAAAATTCAAAATTCATGCAATTCTTCTCTTTTTCAATTAAGAACATTTTTCATTCAAGAAAGGTGATGGATTCATAGGACATTCATAACTTTAAGGTATAGACACTAAGACACTAATGATCATGGAATAAGACACAAACATGGATAAACATAAGCATAAAATTCAAAAAACAGGAAAATAAAGAACGGGTCCACCTTAGTGATGGCGGCTTGTTCTTCCTCTTGAAGATCTTACGGAGTGCTTGAGCTCCTCAATGTCTCTTCCTTGCCTTTGTTGCTCATCTCTCATGATTCTTTGATCTTCTTTAATTTCATGGAGGAGAATGGAATGTTCTTGGTGCTCCACCCTTAGTTGTCCCATGTTGGAACTCAATTCTCATAGGGAGGTGTTCAGTTGCTACCAATAGTTTTGTGGAGGAAAGTGCATCCCTTGAGGCATCTCAGGGATTTCATGATGAGTGGGATCTCTTATTTGCTCCATCCTTTTCTTAGTGATGGGCTTGTCCTCATCAATGGGGATGTCTCCCTCCAGGGGCGAAGCTACATACATAGAAAGGGGGGTAATCGCCCCCCTAATTTTAATTTTTTACATGTAAATTATATGTAAATTTTAGTTTAGTCCCCCCTTAAAATTTTATTTTAGTCTTTTTTTAGTGTGTAAATATTTTTGGCCCCCCCTCTAATATTTCTTCTAGCTCCGCCCCTGTCTCCCTCAATGTCAACTCCAACTGAATAACAGAGGTGACAAATGAGATGAGGAAAGGCTAACCTTGCCAAGGTAGAGGACTTGTCCGCCACCTTATAAAGTTCTTGGGATATAACCTCATGAACTTCTATTTCTTCTCCAATCATGATGCTATGAATCATGATAGCCCGGTCTATAGTAACTTCGGACCGGTTGCTAGTGGGAATGATTGAGCGTTGGATAAACTCCAACCATCCCCTAGCCACGGGCTTGAGGTCATGCCTTCTCAGTTGAACCGGCTTCCCTCTTGAATCTCTTTTCCATTGGGCACCCTCTTCACAGATGACTGTGAGGACTTGGTCCAACCTTTGATCAAAGTTGACCCTTCTAGTGTAAGGGTGTTCATCTCCTTGCATCATGGGCAAGTTGAATGCTGGTGGACGAAATTGTGATCACATCAATGTAGTATTTTTTTGTTGTTGTATGGAATCATTATTATGGCACTTATGTATGGACACAACTCCGTTCAACTAACCAGCAAGTGTACTGGGTCGTCCAAGTAATACCTTACGTGAGTAAGGGTCGATCCCACAGAGATTGTTGGTATGAAGCAAGCTATGGTCATCTTGTAAATCCCAGTCAGGAGGATAAAATTATGGAATTTAGAAAATCAAATATGATTAATAAAAATAAACAGAAAATAAAATAGGATAGAGATACTTATGTAAATCAATAGTGAGAATTTCAGATAGGCGTGTGGAGATGCTAGAATCCTTTCGAATCTCTACTTTCTTATTGCTTTCATCCAATCCTTCTTACTCTTTTTCATGGCAAGCTGTATGTAGGGCATCACCATTGTCAATGGCTACATCCCATCCTCTCAGTGAAAATGCTCCTATGCTCTGTCACAGCACGGCTAATCATCTGTCAGTTCTCAATCAGGTTGGAATAGAATCCCTTGATTCTTTTGCGTTTGTCATCACGCCCAACCTTCAGGAGTTTGAAGCTCGTCACAGTCATTTAATCCCAGAATCCTACTCGGAATACCATAGACAAGGTTTAGACTTTCCGGATCCTCATGAATGCCGCCATCTATCTAGCTTATACCACGAAGATTCTGTTGGGGAATCTAAGAGATATGCGCCCGGCCTAAAGTAGAACGAAAGTGGTTGTCAGTCACGCGCGTTCATAGGTGAGAATGATGATGAGTGTCACGGATCATCACATTCATCAAGTTGAAGTGCAACGTATATCTTGGAATAAGAATAAAAGAGAATTGAATAGAAAGGAATAATAATTGTATTGAAACTTGAGGTACAGCAGAGCTCCACACCCTTAATCTATGGTGTGCAGAAACTCCACTGTTGAAAATACATAAGTGAAAGGTTCAGGCATGGCCGAATGGCCAGCCCCCTAAAACGTGATCAATAGCCTCCTAAGATGAAGAATAAAACAAAACTGAGACCAAAGATATCTAATACAATAGTAAATTATCCTATTTATACTAGACTAGCTACTAGGGTTTACATGAGTAAGTAATTGATGCATAAATCCACTTCCGGGGCCCACTTGGTGTATGCTTGGGCTGAGCTTGATCTATCCACGAGCTGAGGCTTTTCTTGGAGTTGAACTCTAAGTTATAACGTATTTTGGGCGTTCAACTCCGGGTTATGACGTGTTTCTGGCGTTTAACTCCAGACAGCAGCATGTACTTGGCATTCAACGCCAAGTTACGTCGTCAATTTTCGAATAAAGTATGGACTATTATATATTGCTGGAAAGCTCTGGATGTCTACTTTCCAACGCCGTTAAGAGCGCGCCATTTGGAGTTCTGTAGCTCCAGAAAATTCATTTCGAGTGCAGGGAGGTCAGATTCTAACAGCATCAGCAGTCCTTTGTCAGCCTCCTATCAGAGTTTTGCTCAAGTCCCTCAATTTCAGCCAGAAATTACTTGAAATCACAGAAAAATATACAAACTCATAGTAAAGTCCAGAAATTTAAATTTAACATAAAAACTAATGAAAACATCCCTAAAAGTAGCTTGAACTTACTAAAAACTACCTAAAAACAATGCCAAAAAGCGTATAAATTATCCGCTCATCAAATGCCAACCTTATATTTTCCAGACTAAAATCCAAGTATTTCCCCCGAACCATAGTAAGCCAATTCTTTGGGTTCGGGTTCACACTTTGGTCATGGTTCTTGGTGATCCATGCATTGGCATAGAACTCTTGAACCATTAAGATTCCGACTTGTTGAATGGGGTTGGTAAGAACTTCCCAACCTCTTCTTCGGATCTCATGTCGGATCTCCAGATATTCACTCTTTTTGAGTTTGAAAGGGACCTCGGGGATCACCTTCTTCAAGGCCACAACTTCATAGAAGTGGTCTTGATGCACCCTTGAGATGAATCTCTCCATCTCCCATGACTCGGAGGTGAAAGCTTTTGCCTTCCCTTTCCTCTTTCTAGAGGTTTCTCCGGCCTTGGATGCCATAAATGGTTATGGAAAAACAAAAAGCAATGCTTTTACCACACCAAACTTAAAAGGTTTGTTCGTCCTCGAGCAAAAGAAGAAAGAAGAGAGTAGAAGAAGGAATGAAGGAGATGGGAATGGCTTTGTGGTTCGGCCAAAGGGGGAGAAGTAGTGTTTAGGGTGTGTGAAAATAAAGGAGTGAAGATGGGTTTATATAGGGGTGAAGAGAGGGGTAGGTTTCGGCTATGGGAGGGTGGGTTTGGGTGGGAAAGTAGTTTGAATTTGAATGGTGAGGTATGTGGGGTTTTATGAAGGATGGATGTGAGTGGTGAAGAGAAAGATGGGATTTGATAGGTGAAGGGTTTTTGGGGAAGAGGTGTTGAGGTGATTGGTGAATGGGTGAAGAAGAGAGAGTGGTGGGGTAGGTGGGGATCCTGTGGGGTCCACAGATCCTGAGGTGTCAAGGAAAAGTCATCCCTGCACCAAGTGGCGAGCAAAAATTGCCCTTCATGCCAATTCTGGCGTTAAACGCCGGGCTGGTGCCCATTTCTGGCGTTTAACGCCAAGTTCTTGCCCTTTTCTGGCGTTTAACGCCAGTCTGGTGCCCCTTTCTGGCGTTAAACGCCCAGAATGGTGCCAGACTGGGCGTTAAACGCCTATTTGCTACCCTTACTGGCGTTTAAACGCCAGCAAGATCTTCCTCTAGGGTGTGCTATTTTTCTTTCTATTTTTCATTCTGTTTTTGCTTTTTCAATTGATTTTATGACTTCCCATGATCATTAACCTACAGAAAACATAAAATAACAAAAGAAAATAGATAAAATATAACATTGGGTTGCCTCCCAACAAGTGCTTCTTTAATGTCAGTAGCTTGACAGAGGGCTCTCATGGAGTCTCACAGATGCTCAGAGCAATGTTGGAACCTCCCAACACCAAACTTAGAGTTTGAATGTGGGGGTTCAACACCAAACTTAGAAATTGGTTGTGGCCTCCCAACACCAAACTTAGAGTTTGAGTGTGGGGGCTCTGTTTGACTCTGTTTTGAGAGAAGCTCTTCATGCTTCCTCTCCATGGTGACAGAGGGATATCCTTGAGCCTTAAACACAAAGGTTTCTTCATTCACTTGAATGATCAGTTCTCCTCTTTCCACATCAATCACAGCCTTTGCTGTGGCTAGGAAGGGTCTGATAAGGATGATGGATTCATCCATGCACTTCCCAGTCTCTAGGACTATGAAATCAGCAGGGATGTAATGGTCTTCAACTTTTACCAGAACATCCTCTACAAGTCCATAAGCTTGTTTTCTTGAATTGTCTACCATCTCAAGTGAGATTTTTGCAGCTTGCACCTCAAAGATCCCTAACTTCTTCATTACAGAGAGAGGCATGAGGTTTACACTTGACCCTAGGTCACACAAGGCCTTCTTGAAGGTCATGGTGTCTATGGCACAAGGTATTGAGAACTTCCCAGGATCTTGTCTCTTTTGAGGTAGTTTCTGCCTAGACAAGTCATCCAGTTCTTTGGTGAGCAAAGGGGGTTCATCCTCCCAAGTCTCATTACCAAATAACTTGTCATTTAGCTTCATGATTGCTCCAAAGTATTTAGCAACTTGCTCTTCAGTGACATACTCATCCTCTTCAGAGGAAGAATACTCATCAGAGCTTATGAATGACAGAAGTAAATCCAATGGAATCTCTATGGTCTCAGTGTGAGCCTCAGATTCCCATGGTTCTTCATTGGGGAACTCATTGGAGGCCAGTGGACGTCCATTGAGGCCTTCCTCAGTGGCGTTCACTGCCTCTCTCTCCTCTCCAAATTTGGCCATGTTGATGGCCTCGCACTCTCCTTTTGGATTTTCTTTCGTGTTGCTTGGAAGAGTACTAGGAGGGAGTTCAGTAATTTTCTTACTCAGCTGACCCACTTGTGCCTTCAAGTTCCTAATGGAGGACCTTGTTTCAGTCATGAAACTTTGAGTGGTTTGATTAGATCAGAGACCATGGTTGCTAAGTCAGGGTTGTTCTGCTTAGAACTCTCTGTCTGTTGCTGAGAAGATGATGGAAAAGGCTTGTCATTGCTAAACCTGTTTCTTCCACCATTATTGTTGTTGAAACCTTGTTGAGGTCTCTGTTGATCCTTCCATGAGAGATTTGGATGATTTCTCCATGAAGAATTATAGGTGTTTCCATAGGGTTCTCCCATGTAATTCACCTCTTCCATTGAAGGGTTCTCAGGATCATAAGCTTCTTCTTCAGATGAAGCATCCTTAGTACTGCCTGGTGCATTTTACATTCCAGACAGACTTTGAGAAATCAAATTGACTTGCTGAGTCAATATCTTGTTCTGAGCCAATATGGCATTCAGAGTATCAATCTCAAGAATTTCTTTCTTCTGATTCGTCCTATTGTTCACAGGATTCCTTTCAGAAGTGTACATGAATTGGTTATTTGCAACCATTTCAATGAGCTCTTGAGCTTCTGTAGGCGTCTTCTTCAGATGAAGAGATCCTCCAGCAGAGCTATCCAAAGACATCTTGGACAGTTCAGACAGACCATCATAGAAAATACCTATGATGCTCCATTCAGAAAGCATGTCAGAAGGACACTTTCTGATCAATTGTTTGTATCTTTCCCAAGCTTCATAGAGGGATTCTCCTTCCTTCTGTCTGAAGGTTTGGACTTCCACTCTAAGCTTACTCAATTTTTGAGGTGGAAAGAACTTTGCCAAGAAGGCATTGACTAGCTTTTCCCAAGAGTTCAGGCTTTCTTTAGGTTGTGAGTCCAACCATATCCTAGCTCTATCTCTTACAGCAAAAGGGAATAGCATAAGTCTGTAGACCTCAGGGTCAACCCCATTAGTCTTGACAGTGTCACAGATTTGCAAGAATTCAGCTAAAAACTGATGAGGATCTTCCAATGAAAGTCCATGAAACTTGCAATTCTGTTGCATTAGAGAAACTAATTGAGGCTTAACCTCAAAGTTGTTTGCTCCAATGGCAGGGATAGAGATGCTTCTCCCATAGAAGTCGGGAGTAGGTGCAGTAAAGTCACCCAGCACCTTCCTTGCATTGTTGGCATTGTTGTTGTTTTCGGCTGCCATGTCTTCTTCTTGTTTGAAGATTTCTGTTAGGTCCTCTACAGAGAGTTGTGCCTTAGCTTCTCTTAGCTTTCGCTTCAAGGTCCTTTCAGGTTCAGGGTCAACCTCAACAAGAATGCTTTTGTCTTTGCTCCTGCTCATATGAAAGAGAAGAAAACAAGAAAATATGGAATCCTCTACGTCACAGTATAGAGATTCCTTGAGGTGTCAGAGGAAAAGAAAAATAGAAGGCAGAAGTAGAAGAATTCGAACTTATCAATAGAGATGGAGTTCGAATTGTTCATTGAGGAATAGTGTTAGTCCATAAATAGAAGGATATGAGAAGAGGGGAAGTAATTTTCAAAAATTAAGTAAAAGATTTTAAAAACATTTTGAAAAATACTAATTGATTTTCAAAAAGTAAGAGTGGAAAAGAAATCAAGTGATTTTTGAGAAAGATTTTTAAATTAGAAATCAAAAGGATATGATTGAAAACTATTTTGAAAAAGATGTGAGAAAAATATATGATTGAAAAGATATGATTTGAAAACAATTTAAAAAGATTTGATTTTAAAAATTAATGACTTGGCTAACAAGGAAAGATATGATTCAAACATTAAACCTTTCTCAACAGAAAAGGCAACATACTTGAAATGTTGAATCAAATCATTGATTGATAGCAAGTGTTTTTGAAAAAGGAAAGAAATTGATTTTGAAAAAGATTTGATTGAAAAGATATGATTTGAAAAATATTTGATTTTGAAAAATTTTGAAAACCTGAAAAAATTTGAATTAAAAACAGAATCTTCCCTCTTGTGCCATCCTGGCGTTAAACGCCTAGAATGGTGCACATTCTGGCGTTTAACGCCCAAACTACTACCCTTTTGGGCGTTAAACGCCCAGCCAGGCACCCTGGCTGGGGTTTAAACGCCAGTTTGCTTTCTTCACTGGGCGTTTTGAACGCCCAGCTTTTTCTGTATAATTCCTCTGCTGTATGTTCTGAATCTTCAATTCTCTGTATTATTGACTTAAAAAGACACAAATTAAAAATATTTTTAGATTTTTTATAATGAGGAATAATCAAAATGCAACTAAAATCAAATAGCAATGCATGCAAGACACCAAACTTAGCAGTTTGTAAACTACTGACACTAACAAAATGAGAATGCATATGAGGAACACAAACACTTAAGTCAAGAGAATTTAAAGGTCAAAGTAATGAAATCATCAAGAACAACTTGAAGATTAATGAAGACACATGCATGAATTCAAAGAATGCAAGGAGAACAGAAACATGCAATTGACACCAAACTTAACATGAGACACTAAACTCAACATAAAATATTTTTGGTTTTTATGATTTTGTAATTTTTTTGGATTTTTTCGAAAATTAAGTGGAAAAGAAAATAAAGTTATCAAAATTCTTAAAGAGAATTCCAGGAATCATGCAATGTTAGTCTAAAGCTTCAGTCTAAAGGATTTAGACATGGCTAGCCAAGCTTCAGTAGGACATTGCATTCAAGAGCTAAATTGATGAGAATCAATCAGCTTTGGTGATGATAAGAACATCACCTTGAAACACTAGAATTCATTCTTAAGAACTCTGAAGAAAAATACCTAATCTAAGCAACAAGATGAACCGTCAGTTGTCCAAACTCGAACAATCCCCGGCAACGGCGCCAAAAACTTGGTGCTGTTGCCGGATCAAAAATTTGGCACTGATGTTATCAGACCAGAAGCTTGCCGAAAACTCGAACAATCCCCGGCAACGGCACCAAAAACTTGGTGCACGAAATTGTGATCATCAATGGCGCCATCAACATGGTACGCTCAATTGCAATCTCAACTCTTTATCACAACTTTGCACAACTAACCAGCAAGTGCACTGGGTCATCCAAGTAATAAACCTTACGCGAGTAAGGGTCGATCCCACGGAGATTGTTGGTATGAAGCAAGCTATGGTCATCTTGTAAATCTTAGTCAGGCAAACTCAAATGGTTATGGATGATGAATAAAACATAAAGATAAAGATAGAGATACTTATGTAATTCATTGGTGAGAATTTCAGATAAGCATATGGAGATGCTTTGTCCCTTCTGTCTCTCTGCTTTCCTACTGTCTTCATCCAATCCTTCTTACTCCCTTCCATGGCAAGCTGTATGTAGGGTTTCACCGTTGTCAGTGGCTACCTCCCATCCTCTCAGTGAAAATTTTCAACGTACCCTGTCACGGCACGGCTAATCATCTGTCGGTTCTCAATCAGGTTGGAATAGAATCCAGTGATTCTTTTGCGTCTGTCACTAACGCCCAGTCTTCAGGAGTTTGAAGCTCGTCACAGTCATTCAACCATTGAATCCTACTCAGAATACCACAGACAAGGTTTAGACCTTCTGGATTCTCTTGAATGCCGCCATCAGTTCTAGCTTATACCACGAAGATTCCGATCAAGGGATCCAAGAGATAAACATTCAAGCCTTGTTTGCTTGTAGAACAGAAGTGGTTGTCAGGCACTCATTCATAAGTGAGAATGATGATGAGTGTCACATAATCATCACATTCATCATGTTCTTGGGTGCAAATGAATATCTTAGAACAAGAATAAGCTGAATTGAATAGAGGAACAATAGTAATTGCATTAATACTCGAGGTACAGCAGAGCTCCACACCTTAATCTATGGTGTGTAGAAACTCCACCGTTGAAAATACATAAGAACAAGGTCTAGGCATGGCCGTGAGGCCAGCCCCCAAAATGTGATCAAAAGATTCAAAGATCTAAAGATCTCCAGATAAAAATACAATAGCAAAAAGGTCCTACTTATAGAGAACTAGTAGCTTAAGGTTTACAAAGATGAGTAAATGATATAAAAATCCACTTCCGGGCCCACTTGGTGTGTGCTTGGCCTAAGCATTGAAGCATTTTCGTGTAGAGACTCTTCTTGGAGTTAAACGCCAGCTTTTGTGCCAGTTTGGGCGTTTAACTCTGTGCCAGTTCCGGTGTTTAACGCCAGGCAGTTTTGAGCTGATTTGGAACGCCGGTTTGGGCCATCAAATCTTGGGCAAAGTATGGACTATTAAACATTGCTGAAAAGCCCATGATGTCTACTTTCCAACTCCATTGAGAGCGCGCCAATTGGGCTTCTGTAGCTCCAGAAAATCCACTTCGAGTGCAGGGAGGTCAGAATCCAACAGCATCTGCAGTCCTTTTTAGTCTCTGAATCAGATTTTTGCTCAAGTCCCCCAATTTCAGCCAGAAAATACCTGAAATCACAGAAAAACACACAAACTCATAGTAAAGTCCAGAAAAGTGAATTTTAACTAAAAACTAATAAAAATATACTAAAAACTAACTAAAACATACTAAAAACATACTAAAAATAATGCCAAAAAGCGTCTAAATTATCCGCTCATCACTTCTAATCTGTATTTTTTTGGCTAAAAACTGAGTCAAAATGCGGCCCAAAATACACGCCAGCGATTTCTATAATTTCTGCAGATCGCGCACGTCATGCGTACGCGTCAGTCACGCGTACGCATCGCTGGGCTTCTTCGCAAGTCACGCGGACACGTCGGTCATGCGAACGCGTCGCTGAGCAAATCTTCAAATCACGCGTACGCGTCAGTCACGCGTACGCGTCGCCGTGGAGAATTCCAGATCACGCGCACGCGTCAGACACGCGTGCGCGTCGCTCCTCGCAGCTATTTCCTTTGATTCTTGTGCTGCAGAAACTCCGTCAAATTCCGTTGAATGCTACCTGAAATAGATAAAATTGCCCAAGACTCAAAATAGCATCCATAGTAGCTAAAATATAATTAATTCTTAACTAAACTCAACAATTTAAGTGCAAATTTACTAGGAAAAGATAAACAAGATGCTCACGCATCACAACACCAAACTTAAACTGTTGCTTGTCCTCAAGCAACTAAAACTAATATAAGCTTAGGATGTGAATTTGCATGAGAATGAGAGTTCGATTAAGCTCATGTCTCTTTTTATAGTGGGGTTTATAATTGTAATCCTGAATAAGTTTGGCATCTCACTCTCCTTTGAATCAAGAATGTTATTGTCATTCGGAATTAGAATCCGGATAATATTATGAATTCTCTTATCTTTTATATTTCAGTTTAATCCTTGAACACAGCAAAATTTACTTTAATTTATTTTTTTCTTTGGTGCTTTGCACCTTGAGCCTAGCTGTGACTTTAAATATTTTGTCTCAAGCTTTACTTGACACAGAGACACCACAAGCACTTAACTGGGGAACTCTCTTTGAGTTCTGATTTTTCTTTTGATTACTCCCAAACAGTGGTGCTCAAAGCCTTTGGCATACTCTGTTAAATGCAATTGATCTCGACTCTAAGTGTTCTGTCTCAAAGATCTATTGACACAATCACACCACAAGCATGTGACTAGGGAAACAGCTCTTTGAGCTTTTAATCATGTCTGACCTCCCTAGTCATTGATGCTCAGAGCCTTGGACCTTGCTTTTATTTATTAATTATTATCTATATTTTTTTCAAGGATTAAATTTTTGTTTATTTCAGAGAAGTCATAATAATTCTCTAAATTCCTGTTCCTTATACATCAACATCTCTTGATTCAAATTCAAATATGCACTGTTCATATCATGCATTCCAAAAATCCCAGAAAATACCACCATATTTAAGTAAATAAGACTATTCTTAAAATTAACTCAATTTCTCATGCAATACATCACTTCTTTTTCTTTTCTTTTTAGATTCAAGTTCAGTGAGTGGTACATGAAACATCTTTTCAGCATTAAAGCAATTAAAAGGAAACTAAACTGGTCCTAAGATTCTAACTAATAAAGGATCATGCAACAATCAAAGCAAAATAGCAGAAAGCCGGAACATAACATAGAAAAAGAGGGGAGGAATAAAAAAAATTGAAAGGAACTCAACCACCTTAGTTATCCTAGCGGTCGCTTTATTCTTCAGGTTGTGCTCCTTAATGAAGATGATTCACCTCCCTTTTGTGCCAGAAAACCAATAAGCGCAGCATCCAACAACACCAAACTTTAAAGGTTTGCTTGTCCTCAAGTAAAGAAGAACTGAAAATAGAAGAAACAAATATTATGAGGAGAGAAAAATAAAAGGATAAAAGAATAAGAGAGAATTAGGATTGGGAGAGAGAGAAAAAAGAAAACTGGTTGGCGCAAGCGACGAGTACGCGTGGGTCGCGCATTCTTCATAATGACGCGTTAACGTCAGGCTCGCAGATTTTGTGCGATTCGCGCGAAGCCAGCCGCGCGCCCGCGCGACTCTCTGTTCACATGGCTTGGGATCCAATTATTTGGACGACGAGTTCGCGTCATGCACGCGCTCGCGTGGAAGGCCATATGTGCAACTGACACGAACGCGTTAGTCATGCGTCCGTGTGCTCTAACTTGTGCTTGTAGCAGACTTCCTGCCCCAAGCCAGCACAACCCTCTGCCCGAACACGCTTTTACGTCGAATTTGTAGGTCACGCGTTCGCGTCGGTGACGCGCCCGCGTGAATGGCAAAAATCACAAACAACGCGACCGCGTGGGGTACGCATTTGCGTGGGATCGTTTGTGCGAAAGCCATGAGTTCAGCGCCACTCCGACGCAACTCTCTGTCAAATGTCATTTTTCATGCACACATGATCGACGCGTTCGCGTCAGTGACGCTTGCGCGTCGTGTGCGCTCTCTTCTTTTTTAAAAAAAAAATATATATAGAGCTTAAGGTATTCGGTTCCTGAGATAGAATAGCTGCATGATCAGAAAATTAGTAAGAAAACTACTACTACGAAAAATATCTAAGGATACGAAATCATCGGGTTGCCTCCCGACAAGCGCTTCTTTATCGTCACTAGCTTGACGGTCAGCTCTGCTAATTCAGCAGATGAGTGGACCTCTGGTGATCGATCTCGCCTCCAAGATAGTGCTTCAACCTCTGGCCATTCACTGTAAATTTTCTGTCAGAATTCTCTTCCTGTATTTCCACATGACCATATGGTGAAGCTCTAGTAACCACAAACGGTCCTGACCATCGGGATTTCAACTTCCCGATAAAGAATTTGAGCTTTGAATTATATAGAAACACTTTTTGTCCTGGCTCAAAGACTCTGATGGCAATCTTCTTATCATGCAGTAGCTTAGTTCTTTCCTTATAGAGCTTGGCATTCTCACAGGTTGAATATCTGAATTCATCAAACTCATTTAGCTTAAGCATTCGCTTGATTCCTGCAGCTTCTGAATCAAGGTTTAGGTATCGGGTTGCCTAGTAAGCTTTATGCTCCAGCTCAACTAGCAAGTGACAGGCTTTGCCATAGACCAACTGATAGGGGGACATGCCAATGGGAGTCTTGTACGCTGTCCGATATGTCCAGATAGCATCATCAAGCTTCCTAGACCAGTCCTTTTGTGAAATACTGACGGTCTTCTCTAGAATCCTCTTAAGCTCCCTGTTGGAAACTTCAACCTGTCCACTTGTCTGAGGGTGATAGGGGATTGCCACTTTATGACAGACTCCATATCTCTGCAGAAGAGAGTCCAGCTGTCTGTTGCAGAAATGGCTTCCTCCATTACTAATGAGTGTCCTTGGGACACCAAACCGGCTAAAGATGTATTTCTGAAGAAAGCTCATTACCACTTTGGTATCATTGGTGGGCAAAGCTACTGCTTCTACCCATTTGGACACATAGTCAAATACCACTAGAATATAGTTGTTTGAATGTGAGGGTAGAAAAGGTCCCATGAAATCAATTTCCCACACATCAAATAACTCAACCTCAAGAATTCCCTGCTGTGGCACTTCATGGTTGGCAGGAAGGTTTGCAGCTTTTTCATATCTGCCACAATGCTTTACAAATGCTCTTGAGTCCCTGAAGAGAGTCGGCCAGTAGAACCCGCTTTGAAGAACTTTTGTAGCTGTCCTTTCACCTCCAAAGTGGCCTCCATAATCAGACCCATGACAGTGCCAAAGAATTTGCTATTTTTCCTCATCCTAGACACATCTCCGGATTATTCCATCTGAGCACCTTTTAAAAAGGTATGGTTCTTCCCAAATGTAGTACTTTGTATCAGTCAGTAGCTTCTTCACCTTTTGCCTACTGTACTCCCTTGGGATAAAATTCATGGCCTTATAATTTGCAATGTCTGCAAACCAAGGTGCCTGCTGAATGAAGAACAATTGCTCATCCGGAAACATCTCAGTCACAGCTGTGGGTGGTTGTACCCCTGCTTCTGGCTCAATTCTGGAGAGATGGTCAGCTACTTGATTCTCTGACCATTTTCCTGTCTTTTATCTCAATATCAAACTCCTGAAGGAGCAACACCCATCTGATTAATCTTGGTTTAGAATCCTGTTTGGTTAGAAGGTACTTCAAAGTAGCATGATCAGTATAAATAATAACCTTAGAACCAAGTAAATAGGACCTAAACTTATCAAAAACATACACAACAGCTAATAATTCCTTTTCTGTAGTTGTGTAATTCTTTTGGGCATCATTTAACACATGACTGGCATAGTAAATAACATGTACAAGCTTACCATGCCTCTGTCCTAAAACAGCTCCTATAGCAAAATCACTAGCATCACACATTAATTCAAATGGTATATCCCAGTCAAGGGGAGCTATAATGGGGGCAGAGGTAAGGTTTGATTTTAGAGTCTCAAAAGCATGCAAACAATCAGAATCAAAGACAAAAGGAACATCAGCAACCAAGAGGTTGCTTAGAGGTTTAGCAATTTTAGAAAAATCCTTTATAAATCTTCTATAAAATCCTGCATGACCCAAGAAACTCCTGATTGCCTTAACATTAGTTGGTGGTGGTAATTTTTCAATTACTTCCACCTTTGCTTTATCAACCTCAATTTCCTTACTTGAAATCCGGTGTCCAAGAACAATACCTTCTGTAACCTTAAAATGACATTTTTCCCAATTTAAAACAAGGTTTAATTCTTGACACCGTTTCAAGACAAGAGATAAATGCTTAAGGCAGGATTCAAAAGAATTACCAAAAACAGAAAAGTCATCCATAAATACCTCAATAAACTTTTCAACCATATCAGAAAAAATTGAAAGCATACACCTCTGAAAAGTTGCTGGAGCATTGCAAAGTCCAAAAGGCATTCTTTTGTAGGCAAATACTCCAAAGGGGGCATGTGAATGTTGTCTTCTCCTGATCTTGAGGGTCCACTGCAATTTGATTATATCCAGAATATCCATCTAGAAAATAATAAATTGCATGACCAGCTAACCTCTCAAGCATTTGATCAATGAAAGACAGGGGGAAATGATCCTTCCTTGTAGCAGTGTTGAGCCTCCTGTAGTTTATACACATTCTCCATCCTGTGACGGTTCTTGTGGGAATAAGCTCATTCTTTTCATTCTTGATCACTGTCATTCCTCCTTTCTTGGGAACTGCCTGCACAGGACTTACCCAAGGACTGTCAGAAATAGGATAAATAATTCCTGCTTCCCATAGTTTTATTACCTCTTTTTGGACCACCTCTTTAATGGTTGGATTGAGTCTCCTTTGTGGTTGCACAACTAGTTTAGCATCATCTTCAAGGAGGATCTTGTGCATACACTTGGTTGGACTAATCCCCTTTAAGTCACTAATGGTCCACCCAAGAGCTATTTTATGACTCTTGAGGACTGAAATAAGTGCCGCTTCCTCTTCAGGCTTCAGGGAGGAGCTAATAATCACTGGATATGAGTCATTCTCACCCAAGAACACGTATTTTAGAGAAGGGAGTAGGGATTTGAGCTCAAGCTTGGGAGCTTCCTTCTCTGCTTTAGGCGTGTGAACCATAGCTTTCAGCGGTGGTGAATTATCAATTTCAACTAATTCATACTCAGAGATAGGATCCAGAATGTCATCAAGCACCTCAGCCTTCAGTACCTCTTGAACAAGTGGATCAATAACATATATTTTCATACACTCTTCAGAATCATTAGGGTGCTTGAGAGCTTCAAAAATATGAAAGACCACCTATTCTTCATTGACCCTCAGGGTTAACTCACCGTTTTGTACATCAATCAGAGCTCTACCTGTAGCTAAAAAAGGTCTACCAAGTATAATAGAGGATTTCACCTCCTATTCCATGTCTAATATAACAAAATCAACAGGAAAGATGAATAGTCCTACTTTAACAAGTAAATCCTCAACAACACCCACAGGTAATTTAATAGAAAGATCAGCAAGTTGAAGAGAAATACGAGTGGGTTTTACCTCCTCAATTTGAAGCTTTTTCATCACTGAAAGTGGCATGAGATTGATGCTGGCTCCAAGGTCACATAAAGCTCTCTGAATGGTAACATATCCAATGGTATAAGGAATGACAAAGCTCTCTGGGTCTGGCATCTTCTCAGGAAGGTTGTGTTGAATAATGGCACTGCATTCCTTGGTTAACACCACTGTTTCTTGTTCCTTCCAGTTCCTCTTGTGGGTCAACAATTCTTTCATAAATTTAGCATAGAGAGGCATTTGCTCAAGAGCCTTTGCAAAGGGAATGTTGATTTGTAGCTTCTTGAAGACATCTAAAAATTTAGAGAATTGCTTTTCTTTTGAAGCCTTCTGAAGTCTCTGAGGATATGGCATTTTTGGCTTGTATTCAGGGGCCTTTGGCAATGTAGGATACGTGTCCAGAGAGTCAGGAAATGGGTTATCTGCACAGTTTGGGGGGGGCGTGCTCCACTTCTTCCTTTTGCTCCTCTGGAGCTTTCTTTTCAACTAGCTCTTCATTGGCCCTTGTCTCAGAGCCAGCTGTTTTACCACTTCTCAATTGAATAACCTTGCAGTCTTCTCTTGGGTTTACCACTGTATCACTTGGAAATATACTTGTAGACCTCTCAGGTATTTGCTTGCTCAGCTGGCCCATTTACACTTCCAAGTTTCTAATGGAGGCTCTGGTTTCCTGCATAAAACTCCTCATCATCTCCCAATTAAAATCTTTCTTGGATTTAGAGTTAGCCTGCTGAGGCTGAGATTGGCGGTTATCGTAGCTGTTCTATTGGAAACCGCCTTGAGAGTTATTGTTAAAATTATGAGGTCTCTGGGATTGGTCCCTCCATCCAAAATTTGGGTGATTTCTCTATCCTTGATTGTATGTCTGAGAATAGGGGTCATTATTGGGATTTCTGGAACCGCTCCCCATGTAATTAACCTGTTTAGAAGAGGGTTGAGCATAATCATAGTTGTCATTCTGCACTAAATGTCCTGCCATGTCATAAGAGATCTCTTGAGATGGATTTTGGGTGTTGATGGCTGAGACTTGCATGCCACCCATGTGTTGAGTGAGTAGATTTATTTGTTGAGACAGAAGCTTGTTCTGAGCAAGAATAGCATTAAGAGCTTCCACTTCCATGAGACTCTTCTTCTGAGGAGCTTCAGAGTTCACAGGATTCCTGTTAGATGAGTATAGATATTGGTTGCTAGCAACCAATTCAATAAGCTCAATAGTCTCCTCCGGTGTCTTCTTCTTGTGCAATGAACTTCCTGCAGAATTGTCTAAGCATATCTTGGACATTTCACCCAAGCCTTCATAAAAGATGTCTAGTTGAGTCCATTTGGAGAACATGTCCGGAGGGCATTGCTTAGTCAGTAGCTTGTATCTCTCCCAAGCTTCATACAGAGTCTCACCATCTTTCTGCCTGAAAGTCTGAACCTCCATCCTAAGCTTAGTCAGCTTCTTTGGTGGGAAAAATTTAGTGAGAAACCCAGTAACCACCTTGTTCTAAGTGTCCAAACTCTCCTTGGGTTAGGAATCTAACCATAGCTTTGCTCCATCCCTCAGAGCAAACGGGAAGAGCATGAGTTTATACACATCAAGGTTTACTCCATTTGTCTTCACAGTATCACAAATTTATAGAAAACTAGAGATAAATTGATTTGGATCTTCGTGGGAAAGACCGTGATACTGGCAGTTTTGTTGCACTAGAGTGACCAGTTAAGGCTTCAACTCAAAGTTGTTCGCAGTAATAGGAGGCACCACGATGCTTTTTCCATAAAGATCTGCAGTAGGAGAAGAGTAAGAGCCAAGCACTCTCCTTTGTTGCTCATTCCCATTCGGATTTGCCGCATTGGCATTCTCATTATTAGTCAGATCCATAGTGGATTTTGTAGCCTTGTAAAGTCTTGCTTGTAAAGTCCTTTCAGGTTCAGGATCAAAGCCTAAGAGATGTTCTTTGTCTCTGTTCCTGCGCATAAACAACAATAAAATAATAGAGAATGGGAATCTCTATGTCAAAGTGTAGAGAATTTCCAGTAAGGTAATCTGTATAAAGAAATAAAAATAATACTAAATAAAATAAATAAATAAATAGAACAAATAAACAGGTAACACCAAACTTAATTTTTGAAATTAAGAAAGATATTAGTGCTATTTATTTATTTAAAAATTTATTTTTTTGAAATATTTTTTTAAATAGATTTTAATAAAATTAAAAATAAAACGCCTAATCTAAGCAACCAAACAACTAATAGTTGTTAATCACAGTCAATCCCCGGTAACGGCGCCAAAAACTTGATGCGGTATTTTACAACCCACACTACTAACCGGCAAATGCACCGGGTCGTACCAAGTAATACCTTACGTGAGTAAGGATCGATCCCACGAGGATTGATGGATCAAGCAACAATAGCGTTTGATAGGATTAGTTAGGCAAGCAGAAAGTGGTTTTGAGATATTCAAAGAGCATTAAACATTATTTTAAGAATTTTAGAAAGCAAGCAGCAATGAGTTGGAAATAAATTATTTAGGAAAGCAGTTAAGGTTTCAGAGTTATCTAATTTTCAGATTAACTTTTATTACTAATTAATTTAATCATGCAAGATTTAATTTTATGGCAAACTATATGTGACTAGACCCTAATTCCTTAGACCTTCCTAGTCTCCTCTAAAATTCATTAATTGCCAATTTCTTGGTCAATTAATTCCAATTAGAGGGTGATGATCAATTTCTAGTTTATATGCCAAAAGAATCCTAATTATCCACAAATAAGGGGATTATATGTCACGTATCCCTTTAAATACAAACAATTAAAAATTCAGTATAATATGTTTTCAAGCTGTTGTTCAAGTAAAGAGCTTTTTCAAGTTTTACGAGAACTCGATTAGAACATGGGTCATACTTCCGTTTCACCCAATGTTCATAGAACAAAGAATGAAAACAATTATTGAAATATAAATCAAGACATGAATTAAATTAAAAAGATCAAACGAATCAATCCATGAAAATAGACAGATCTCCTAACCTTAACAATGGAGGATTAGTTGCTCATGGTTCAGAGAAGAAAAATAAGGGTTCTGGTAACAATCTGTATCTTCCTGTATAAATGTACAGAGTTCTTATTTATATCTAATCCTAATAAATTATTATCTAATTCTCTAAAAAATAATCTCCTTTCCTCAAAGATAAGGTTTGAATTTAAATTCGAATTAATTAACAAGTCTTCCGCTGATGGGTGGGGACCACCTGAATTGTCCATTCTACATCTTCTAATCTGTATTTTTTGGGCTAAAAACTGAGTCAAAATGCGGCCCAAAATACACGCCAATGATTTCTATAATTTCTGCAAATCGCGCACGTCACGTATACGTGTCGCTGGGCTTCTTCGCAAGTCACGCGGACGCGTCGGTCATGCGAACACGTCGCTGAGCAAATCTTTAAATCACGCATACGCGTCAGTCACGCGTACGCGTTGCCGTGGAGAATTCCAGATCACGCGCACGCGTCAGGCACGCGTTTGTGTCGCTCCTCGCAGTTATTTCCTTTGATTCTTGTGCTGCAGAAACTCCGTCAAATTCCGCCGAATGCTACTTGAAATAGATAAAATTGCCCAAGACTTAAAATAGCATCCATAGTGGCTAAAATATAATTAATTCTTAACTAAACTCAACAATTTAAGTGCAAATTCACTAGGAAAAGATAGACAAGATGCTTACGCATCAATATTTTAGATACATTAGCTGCTACTCAAAATTTTTTAAATTTTGGTGTTTATGCAGACAATGATTTAGTAAATAAAATTAGTAAAATATGTTTTTTGTCCCTGACTTTTTTCAAAAATTTTTAAAATTATCCCTAAAATTTAATTTGATTCAATTTTATCTTTAATGTTTCAAATAAGTTTTAATTTTACCCCTTCTGTTAATTTTTTGACATTCAATAATTGGTCAATTGCTTTTTTTCAATCTTACCCTTATTCAAAATTTTAAATTTAACCAAAATTTACTAAAAACTTCTAATCTAACCCCCAACTCTATAAACCCATCCTCTATCATCTCATCGTCTCTTTGGTTACCATCACCATCACCCTCCCATTAATAACTACTACCACCCACACATCTCCACCACTACCGTCACCACTTACACAACTCAACCAAAATTCAAAATCATACATTAACACACAAACAGGAAGAAGGAACGTGAGAAGAAGAAAAAAGAAACTCAGAAGAAAGGGAGGAGAGGAAAAAGGGGCACCGCTGGGGAAGGGCTGCCGCTGCCACTGAACCGTCAGTGAGGCTAGAGAGGCAAATCACACAAAGAGGCAATGGCTACAAGCAGCTCCACACAGCATTTCAAGAGAGAAAAGACACCTGCAGCCGCTGTTTTGGCACCCTTCCGATGAGATCCTCGCCAGCGGTAATGGTGTCCTCCACCATATATATATATATATATATATATATATATATATATATATATATATATATATATATATATATATATATATATCTCCCCATGCGATTTGTCTCTCTCCTCCAAGCTCACCGGCGGTCCTTTACTGGAGGTGCCCTCTTCTTTTTCTTCTCTTTGATTCTTCTTTCTTCTTTTCATGTGCTCTCTCTCTCTCTCTCTCTCTCTCTCTCTATTTGTGAGTGTGTATTAGTGAATGAAATTGATGATAATGATTTTACTTTTGGAAGATGAGTTAGTTGGGTTGTGATGATAATAACAATAAAAATGTGTGGGTGGTGTGCTAGTGGTTGGAGGTGATAGTGATGGTAGCTAAAAAGGAGATGAAATGATGGAAGGTGGGGTTGATGGTGATGAGGTTAGATTAAAATTTTTTAATAGATTGAAAGTAAAATTAAGATTTTGATTGAGGATAAAGTTTGGAAGAAAATAATTGACCAATTATTTATTGTCAAAAAATTAACGATAGGGATAAAATTAAAATTTATTTGAAATGTTAACGATAAAATTGAATCACATTAAACGATAGGGATAATTTTAAAATTTTTTGAAAATATTAGGGACAAAAAGTGAGGTGCTTCACTGGAATTGAAGAGTTGAGATAAAGTTGAATTAAAGAATAGTTAACTATGTAGTCAATTCTAGTGCTACATATGTTGTGAATCAATAGGCAGAGTATATTGAGTGGCTTAAGCCATGGAATAATCTTTATATGCTTTGCAGAAAATTTAGCCTTCTCTCTTAGCCTAGTTTTTCTTTCTTTGTTTTTTTTTTGTTTATTTAGCTACAAAAAAATTATCATTAAATATATATAAAGGGTTTTTCTGATATAAAAAAATTATTTCCAAAAAAATTATTTTAACTTCAATTTTTGAAATTCCTTTTTTATTTTGGCGTTGAGGGCAAGTTCGCTGCTCACCTCGACGAACTTTATGCAATATGTGAAGTTCGCTGCCCTCAATAAAATCCCTGTGAGATCGATTAGGAACCAAAATCATTACTAGTAACTCATCCTTTTTCCTTTATCTTGATCTTCTGCTTACTCTATACAATGTCTGGAATTCGATTGTTATCCATTCATTATGATGGTGAAATAACATATAATGAAGAGGGATGTATCGTGTTCAGTTCTGCTGAACCAGTATTTCCATATATGCCACCTAAAGTTGAAAGTTTAACAGCGTTAAAGAATTTGATGTTGCATTCCTTGGTCAACAACACATGAAAAGAGTGAAAAAAACTACTACAGATATCCGTCCGAAGCAGATAACATTTTATTTTACAAAAGGTGTATTATAGATTACAATTGTTATCATTATTTTGTTATTTTTTTATTTGATGATGATTTTGATAAGATTTTATGTTTTTATAAATTAAGTATCGATTACATGATGACGAGGACATACGTCTAATTAGGGTCTGGCACGACCGTTGGACAAATGTTCATCTGTTGATATTATTTATTTTTCTAGTTGACTTGGGTAGAGGAACTTCTACGGATACTGTGGATAATGCCCCTTTAAGTGGGGGTGGTTAGGATAAATATTAGAAGGACAATGGTTGATATAAATATGTCACCTGAAGGTGGTCAAGAGGGTCAAATGTCGAAGATTCCAATGATGGTATGATGCAAGTTGATGTTGAAAGTCATGAGGGTTCTACTATTAGAGACTCGACGATGGATCCCTATCAAGTCAACCCTGATGACGGTGAAGATGCCGATGCTGAACCTACTAAAATTTCAGACGAGGAGGAGGAAGAAATGAACTACTATAGTGACACACAAATCGCACTGATACAACTTGCTATTTCCCGACCATATAATCGTCTGGATCACTTTTCTTCATTGAATCTCGAGGTAATGACTTCAAATTGTTTATTTAGTTAAGGAGGCCCCGAGGATGATCCCACCAATGAGTTTGAGATTGGACAATAGTATGAAAACAAGAAAAAAGTTATTATGGCAATTAAGACATATAGCATTAGGAGCGTGTAGGGTATGAGATACAAGAGAGTGACCAGTTGAAGTATGTTATACAGTGTTCCCATTTCGAGACTGGTTGTCAATGGAACATACACATAACTTATCGCCAAAAGCAGAAAAAATGGCCTCGGCTACACCTGACGTGCCTCGGCTATACCTGCTGATGGGCTGACAAAAGTTTGGTCATGGCCAGTCGCTGCAGCCCATGCCTAGGACGAGCTCTACCTCGTCTCCCTCTCCCTCCTCGAGGATGCACTGGGGAAAGCTCTCCATCCTTTGGATGATGCAAATATGGAGCATCCAGGTGATGGATCAGGAGATCTTTTGGCACAACTCCTCCAACCACCAATTACTGGTCGCCCTAACCAACCAACTCTATGGTGCAGCCACTGAAAATACTATCGCAAATATTGTTGTGATGGATGTAGGTCAAATGCATGATGCATAATGGCCCTCCTCAAGCTGCCACATCTCATGTCACCCTTTTAAGAAATAGGGTACCATTCGTCTCTACCGAATCTCCCATCGTGTACATGCATCTCGTGGATGTTCAGTGGCCTAGTCAAAATGTGTTGGAGGCCATCAAACTGGCACACAACGCGGTCTACCTGATGCCACTCGATGATGGCAAAGCATAGCAGCGGGCCACTCAACGATGACAAAGCACAACAATGGGCATACTACTACAGTAGAGGCTTTAGATTGAGCGATCCTTTGTAGAACTATATGCTGGATGAGTAGGCTAGCAAATGGCACTCATTCAACATATTCACAAAAACCAAGAAACATGATATACACAAAGAAAAGTTATTTAATATTTAATTACAAGTCTTAAATGTGTATGACTTATGTTATAGATATCGATCCCATCGAAGATATACCTCCATTGTCGAAACCTGGTGTCAACTCTGTCATTAGGTGCCTCCGACCCCACTCATCTATAATATCAATGAATATTTAGAAACCACATAACTATTTTGTTAACTTAAGAAATAATATAAAAAAAATAATGAAAACACCTCTTAATCAGGAAAAATTGATGCTAGTCAAATCCATTTGGTCGACACAAAGGTATATGATGATATGCCTAAGGGATAAGTAAACTACTGCATCCACTTAGGTTCCGTTAACGGTAATCCATGGAATGACATATCTGGCGGTAAAGCCATGCCAACACAACTAACCCCTATAACAACGTTTCACATCGATCAAGGTCATCTAATAGGCAACCACCTCATGTACACTTGAGAGTCGGAGGTATACGAAATAGAATGCCCTCGATGATTGGTGCGTGAGCATCTTAAGCACTTCTCATTAGTATTTCTCATAGAAAAGTTGTGACTATTGCTTAATAATTATTTGATTTTCAAGACTTTTCTATTAGTATTTTGATTTCTTGGTTACATGATTCTTGTAAAAAAATGTTAGAAAAAGAGAAGCAAAAGAACAAGGAGGAACCAAGAATTAAAGACAAGTGCAAAGAGAATTCGTGGATACTGTCAACCTTGACCTCTTCAATTCCAACGGGCATAACTTGAGCTATAGATCCAATTGATGCAGTTCCAGCAGCATTAAAAAGCCAACTTCCAGAGTTTTCTAACGATATATAATAGTTTATACTTTTTCTCAAGCATCACGGCGGTAAACACCGCGACATTGGCGTTTAGCACCAAATCGGGTCCAACATCACCATTCCATGTTGGAGTCCCGGTGCCAAACGCCAGAAATTGGCGCTAAACACCAGACATGTAGCAAGAAAGTGCAGAAGGGCATAAAAAGCAGCACCAAACGCCACCAAAGTGGCACCAAATGCCTACAACAGCACTGGACCCGAGAAATCTTTGTAATTAATGAAGATTTGAAGATACCAAGCTTAAATTACAAAGAAGGTCATTAGTTAGTCAAAGAGTCATTAAGAAAAGATTTGATTTGATTAGATTTGAATTTGAATGATTAGATTTGATTTTGTTTTGATTTTGTTTGAATTTGAATTCTAGGTTTAGTCTTAGAGGTTTTACTATAAAAAGGGGACTTCCTTCCTCCCCAAGGACACACACTACACTCCTTCTCTCTTTCCTCTTCTCATTCTTCGTTAGTTTTAGGTTTTACATTAGATTAAGATTTGAAATTTTTTTCACTATGGGCAACTAATCCTTCATTGTTAAGGTTAAGAGCTCTATTTACTTTGATGGATTAATTATTATTTATTCTTCTACTCTTGATTAATGCTTTGGTTATTGCTTAAGAATTGGTTTTGTTCTTCATCCTAGAGATTAGTGATTATTGGAAAATAACTCTAATTCTACTTGAATTCTATTTGATTCTTGAAAAAGTTATATCATTAGAATTACAACTTGAAACTAATTTCTCACAATTCTTAATTATCTGGACTTAGTGTGGTACGTGACATATAACTGTATTATACTTTGGGGTTCTTAGGGTTGTGTGGTTTATAAATCAGAATTTGAACTTCACCCTCTAATGCAATTGAGTGATTAAGATATTGATGGTTGGTTACATTAGAGGAGATTGGATTGCCTAAGAATAGGAATTTAATCACTTGGGGTTTGCCATAAACATAATCTTTGCATGATTAAGGTAATTGACATTGAATATTAATCCGGAAATTTAAATCTATCTGACACATTAACTATCGTTATTATATTATTTTCTTAACCAATTTTAGTTTACTTTTATTTAATTCTCTGTTTTTATGTTATTTGCTATTGAAACCCTAAATTTTGATTGTCTGACTAGAATAATCAATTGCATATTATTTGCTTAACGCAAAACCCTGAATAAACAAAATTAAATAAATAATAAATTAAATATGAACGAATATGGTTAAAAAAATTAGCAATGAAATTTAATAATTTAAATATGATATTTGGACTCAGTGGATTTTTCTGAGTCGGAAAACATGGTTTTCGGCGTAAAAATGCGAAGAGGCATTTTTGTCGGCAGTATCGATTTAAGTTTACCTGGTACTGCATCTGAGAAAATTAATTGTGTGTAAAGAGGGTAAGAAGATAAAAGTTAATTTGAGAAAGTAAAAATATTTAAAATGCAAATTTAAACTCTAATTTTAAAGGTTTTGCCCTAAAATTGGGCCAACGGGCTAAAACAAGTAGACTGGACATTTAGCTCATCCTCTTCCCAAAAAGAGAGAGAGAGAGCTCGGATAGAGAAGAAGAGAGGAGAGGAAGAAGAGTCACTATTCACCACCACACTCTTTTGACCATAACTTTCTTTCCGGTGCTCTAATTGACAATCCGTTTGCAGCCACGCATTGCTCTCCTCGTCCTTTTTGATTCTATTTAGGTATTATGGTGAGTATTTTCTTGCCCTCTGTCCAATTTTGATTTTTCCTTTGAAAATACATTTTGGCTTTGGATTTTGAGAAATTTGGTATTTTTGGTTGTTTAGGGGTGCTCTAGTATGAGCCATTGGTGAGTTTTATCAACCAATTTCGTGGGTTAAGGTAAGAAACCCTCTAATCCTTGTAATTTATGAGATTTTGTGATCCCTAAGTTTTTATATATATATATATATATATATGTAATGTGTGTATTAGAATATTGGGTACACTTTTGGAACTTGGAATTTGCTTGTGGAACTCTGGGTGAGCTTGGAAGTGGAGATTGAATTGTGGGTGTCTTTGTGAAAGAGGCTCAAGTGTGGCTGTGAACTGCCATCAACAAAGTACGGTTTAAGTTTCATTTAAGTACCGTGTGGTGTAATGGAAATTTCTAGGTTAGTGATTGGAAGAAGATAGAATTGGTGTCAGAGGAGTTGAAGAAGGAGATGATTGATTTAATGAGGATGATGGGAGTAATGACTATTTGTAATTAAATGAGATATATGTAACCGGGTAGTAGGCAGTGGCATTGTCCACTTGCTCCGGGTATGAGATAAGGAAGAACAATTAAGAAAACTGAGTTTAATTATGGAGTTTTGAATGAATATGAAAGAATTGAAATGTTAATGAAAATCACAATGAATGAATGTATGTTTGTGATACTTGGATAGTAACAATGATTGTGGTTCGTCCCGCTTGCTCCGGGTCAAAAATTGTGATACCTGGGCAGTAGCAAATATTGTGGTTTGTTCCTCTTTCTCCAGGTCAATGATTGTGACGCCTAGGTAATAGCAGCAGTAGTGGATTATTCCACTTGCTCCAGGTTGAGCTTTTAAATACCCGCCTAGGTAGTAGCG
Organism: Arachis hypogaea; assembly: GCF_003086295.3. Taxonomy (NCBI): domain Eukaryota; kingdom Viridiplantae; phylum Streptophyta; class Magnoliopsida; order Fabales; family Fabaceae; genus Arachis; species Arachis hypogaea. The sequence continues at coordinate 25,913,152 of NC_092042.1, forward strand.
GTAGTAGTGGTTCTTCCACTCGCTCTGGGTTAAACGGGTAGTAGCAAGGGGGTTGTAGCTCAAACTCACTTGCTTCGCAATGGGTGTTTCTGTCCGTGGTTAGCTACCAAGATGTGTCGGTTGGCTATATAACCGACAGATGATATCATCAGCCATAGGGTAGGCATACATCATATGCATATGTTTAAATTGTTTGGGTTTGTTTAATTATCTTGGTTTGCCTAATTAAACATGTTTCATGATTATTTGCTAATTGACTTACTTGTCTTACTTGTGCATTACTTGTCTATATTGTTTGTGTTTGTATAAAAGTTGAATTATTTGAGGGATGGTTTAGTTCTTGGTTTATTCAGTTGGAAGGTAGTGGAAGTATGAAGGATATTGGGTTAGAATTAGAATCTCCTATGATAGTGCATTGTATTTATTTGGTACTTTTACCGTACTGGAAACCCATTGGTCGGGGGTTCTCATTCCGTATATATTCTCTGTTTTTCAGATGCAGGTCCTGATGCTCAGTAGTGAGTTGGATTCATTTGGACGGCAGCAAAGATTATTTGATTCTGTTTTGTACTTTTAGAATCTCTCCTTTTCATTTTGAAAAAACCCTCAATATGATGTATGTAGATGTTCAGTTTGCAACTTGCCTATAGAGGCGAAGATATATCTTGGGAGAGATAGGAAATACTGTTGTCAAACTGATTTTACTTTTTGTACCCTAGCCAGCTTAAGTTTTGCAGGTCTCGACTAGTGACTATTTACTTATGTTATATATACATATATATATATATATATATATATATATATATATATATGCATCTTGCCCTATCTTATTCTTATCGCCTTCCGAACACGTTTATCTTTCGTCTGTAACATATATACGAGAGTTATTGGTTTGCGATTTTATTTTATTCCTTTTCAGGCTTCTTGTTTACTAATTCTTTCAATTAAATACACACATTGACTTATGACTATTATTCCATCTTGAGCCATACCACCGTAATATCATTGACTTATGACTCGGGTATAAGGATCTGTATATTAGGGTGTTACATTTAATCCGTTAATCCTCGTGAGATTGATACTCACTCACTTGAGTTTATAACTTGGTACGACCTGATGCACTTGTTGATAACTTGTGGTATTCAAAATTATGCACTAATGATCTGCATGATGTATCCTTTAGTGTAACGCATCAAGTATTCCTCCGTTGGGTGCTCCTCCAACTGCCCACAAATAGTATTCTGAAACCAAGTAAGATTGACAATCCACTTATTTTGTGACTATCTATCATGAGCCCGGAACAACACCTAGCAGCTTCGGACAGAGATCCTTAATAGATCGTCCATCACAAAACTGCTCACACTCACCGATGTAACTGCTGACTGGATCTCCATCAATGTTGAGTCCCAACTGATACTCCACGTCATGTAGGGTGATAGTCATCTCCCCATATGTCAAGTGAAAAATGTAGGAATCAAGTCTTCATCTCTCGATCAAAGCAGATATCAATACCCAATCATAGTCCCACTCTAGCATATATGTCGCATGCTCAAATCCTGCTCGTCTAAGGTATGACCTAATCTACTCGAGTGTTCACGATAGTAAATTCTTTCTTGTACATAAAATTCGAGGCATCTACTAAAAAAATTAATTAGTCAAATAAAACGAAGTCTGCAAGTAATAAGACAAATTTCAAACATATGAAAGAGACAAGTTATAAAGTATACCACTCGACCTAGTCTACCAGCAATATGGTCGATTTGAACTCATCTACAAAGGGTATCTTTGTACTCTAACCTGTTTTGTGTCATGAAATTACAATATGATAGAATAAATTAGAATAAAATAATTTTAAACTAACTCGCTTTTTATCAAACGTATTCAAACTTAATCTCATTACCTAAACTATAAAATATAATTTAATTCTAAACCATAATTAGTTTAACTGAAACAATAATCTAAATAAAAAATAATTTAAAATTAATTAACTTATTATCAAACACATTGACAATAAATCTAAAAACTCTAAATACTTAGATCATAAACTATAATTTTACTCTAAATCATAATTAGTTCAAATGAAACAATAATCAAAACAAATTTTTTCATTAACTACTTATTAATCTCCTACCATAATCATATGATCGTTTTCCATTATCTAAACTAACAATAGATGGTACTCTAAACTAATATCATCTAATTATCAAACTAAATAATTATTAAACAAACTAAAATTAAAAACTAACAAAACTTAATCTAACTAAATAAACATGTTATAAAATAATACAACAATAAATTAAATTGAAAATGAATAGAAGAATAGAATTACCTGAAATTATCAAAATAGCCAAAACTAAAAATTTTTTACAAAAGGACAATGAAAGGGAGAGAGTAAAAAGCAAAAAAAGTGAAAATAGAAGAGAATAATAGACTATTTTATTTGAGCAAACCTCCTTAAAGCTCAGGGAGGAGTCCTTAAAGCTCACCGAGGAGAGCAGCAAACCTTGTGAATACGACAAGATTTGCCGAAAAGAGAGGCAAATCTCAAAAAAAATGGATTTCGAAAATTAAAATTGGAATATTTTTTTTAAATATTTTTTTATTTTATATCATGAAAAAAATTCATATACAAAGTAATAGGCTCATTTTTTTCGATATTGCAGGAGTGTGTGAGTTGTGCTTGATTATGGTGTATACAGGTGTTAAACACAGGTGTCGGACAGACTTTTCTAGATAATGGCAGAGAGAAATCAAACCGTTCGAATTCTTTGTTAGAAAATTCATTGACTACCAATCGAACCGTCCGATTAGTTTTTTTTTTTTTGTCATAATAAAAACGTACCCTCCGTTTACAATTTTTGTCTTTCTGTTTTTTTCTACTTTGAGGTACCCTCTAATCGGACCTCGGTTTACAATTTTTGTCTTTCTGTTTTTTTCTACTTGGAGGTACCCTCTAATCGGACCGTCTAAATTCCTTGCAGGAAAAGCATCCCTATTCTCCATAACGTTGTATCACCCCACACTCTCCTCCATATTAAAATTAAAAAGAGCCGTACAACATAAATCATTGTTTTGGTGGCTGCTGTGTTTGTTATTGTGGCCGTCATTGGATACTGGTGGCCGCAGGTATTGCGCAATAATGATGGATTGATGGTAGCGGTGGGTTGTCATAAAAGAGGAGGAGGAGAAACCTAAGTGGTGGGATGGCATAAGCAATGGTTGTTGTTTGTGGTGGAGAGAAAAAGGGGTTTAATTTGGTGGTAAGGTTGGAAGAGATGGTGAAAAAGATAAAAGGGATAAAAACAAAAATAACTTTTTATTACTTAAAAATGGAATCAAATAAAATATTAAAGGATAAAACAAATAAAATTGAGACGAAACAGAACATAGAATATGGAGATAAAATCAAACGTTCCTCAAACATTGTCACCCCTCAAGGTCAATCTGAAAGTTATGTATCCACAATTTAAGAACTCATCGCAGACATCTAAAGAATTGTGACAGCAAATGGGCATTTAACTGAAATTTAACTTCTACTCAAATTAAAACATTTTAGTTTATCAAATATTGAAAAGACAGTTATTGACTGAAGTCTGTAGAATCCCCATGAGACTTACATTCAGTTGGAAAAATAAAATTCATAAGGGCACACATAAGTGTCTTGAAAACCAAATTCTCAGTCTCAGTACAGTTTTACATACACTGAAATGAGCATAGGAACACTTGCAAAACCAAAATAGCGAAAAAGCTCAAAGGCAATTATTTTTTTTTTGTCACAAGTCCAACCATAAAAACACTCGCTCAAAACCCTCAACAGAAAACTTGACTTGTACCCCCAAATACCCCAAATTCCTATCCTCCAGGGATGTAAATAGTAACGCACAGAAACCTTGCTCAGTACTTGTAGTCCTTAACATGAAGGCTCTCTGAGGCACCCTCACCAAGGTTTGCACTACCCTTGTATGTTCCGAGAGTTGCTTCAGAATTGGCCTTTGCCCTTGTGAGGAATGCTTCTTGAGCCTTCTTCACATTCTCCTCTTTTCCACTCCAAGCCTTAAGAGTGCTCTGTTGAAGTGCCCTTCCGAAAGAGAAGGAAAGGGACCACGGCTTCTTACCCTTGACTTGGTTTATGGCATTGAGGTTGAGGGTTGCCTCCTCCTCACTCTGTCCACCAGAGAGGAAAACCACGGCAGGGACAGCAGACGGGACAGTTCGCTGAAGAGCTCTCACAGTGTGCTCGGCAACAACCTCGGGGGCAACCTTTGCAGAGTCAGATCCGGGGGTAACCATGTTTGGTTTCAAGAGTGTTCCCTCGAGCAAGACATGGTGGTCGTTCAGTGCCTTGTAGCATGCTGCAAGCACTCGCTCTGTTACTGCAGCACACTTGTGGATATCATGGGGTCCATCAACGAGGATCTCAGGCTCAACAATGGGAACAAGACCATTCTCCTGGCAAATGGCGGCATATCTGGCCAATCCATATGCATTCTCGTGGATGGCAAGTTCGGATGGCTCGGTGGGGCCAATCTTGAGCACAGCACGCCATTTGGCAAAACGTGCACCAGCTTCGTAGTACTTGGCGCAACGCTGACCAAGGCCATCAAGACCCTGAGTTGTGGTTTCTCCATTGGTTCCGGCAAGCTCGACGGTACCCTTATCAACCTTGATACCTGGAAGCACACCACCTTCCTTCAAGACCTCAACAAAAGGTTTGCCTGAAAGAATCCCATTCGTCATGTCAGTCTTGAGAGAGAGAAAAAAAACTGTTATAGAAATGCCAATTCAAATAAAACAATACAAACAGATGCAACGGAGAACAAAATATTTCATTAACCAAGGCAATTAAATTTGAGAGAGAATATTTCGTTAACCAAATTCTTTAAAAAAAAATAGAGAGAGAATTTATGATCATGTAATGTAGAAGAACCCCACCAAAATGAAAATAACTAAAGTAACTCACTGAAAATTTCAAACAGAACACATCTCGTCAAAGCAAAAATCAATAAGATAAACCTTACATAACAAGATTGCATGTAAGAGAGAACAATCAGATGAAAAGGAAAACAATGAATGCTTAACACCACTGATAGAATGCTTATAGAAAGACAAAGATTGTTGAGAGTGCGTAAGTACCTGCAGCAGTGCTCTGGTAGAGGGTTTCCTCAAAAAGGATAACTCCACTGAGATACTGAAGAGCTCCAGGAGTGGTGAAGAGGAGCTCCCTGAGAGCCCGCCTGTTAGTTTCGACGTTTTCGACATTGATGCTGGATAGACGCTTGCCAATTGTTCCAGTTGACTCATCAGCAGCAAGAATTCCCTTTCCGGGGGTGCCAATGTATGCAGCATTGGCAATCAACTCATCTGCAAACTCCTCACTCGTTAATTAATTAAATTAAATTAAATTAATAAATCAATTTATTACCAAACAATTAAAAAACCCTTCTTCACAATCCTTAAGTATGAGTGACAGATCACATATAGATCCGAACAATTACATGTCTTTGTTATGTTAGATGCAAAGTTCTCATTCAGTCTACAACAAAGGGAAAGTTGCGCTTCTTATTCAAATCATGCTAGTTTGGTTAACCAAAAAACCTTGAAAGTGAAAGCATCTAATTTAAATCAAAGGGATTTTGTTTCACACATAGTCAGATCTGAATTTTTTTCACACAATCAGCGACCAAAACCCACCGATTTGCACAGAAAAGTACGCGAATTGCACGGAGAAACAAAACAAAACAAGAAAATAAACAAAAAGTACCGAACGCAAAAAGTGGAACCACCAAAGCATCATCAAATTACAAAATAAAAAATAAAAAATAAAAAAGGAAAAATCAGATTCATCATAGACAACAAAAAGATCCATACAACACATATAACACCAGATCGAATCAAACCAGACACGAAAACAAAAATCCATCCCATCAAAATTAACCTTAAAAAAGAAAGAAAAAAACTCTTAAGGTAAGTAGTCGAAGGGTATGCAGGAAAGGAGATACCATGGTACTTGCTCTTGAAGTTCGACATGATTGATTAGATCGGAGAACGGAAAGAGAGATAGAGAGAGGGTTAGGTTGTGAACGATGACAACAGACTGAGAAGGAATAAAAGAGAAGCAGAGAAAAGAGGGTGAGGGTTTTAGGGTTTTTATAATGAAATGAGATATGATTTTGTTGGGTCAAAAAAGTGATGACTAATGACTAAGAAAGTAGTAGAAAAGAAGAGGGGCGCACGCAAATCTCGAAAACATGGACTACGTCGGTTTTTTCTCTTCACGGTTTCGTCTCTGTGGACTGCCGTTGGAATCACGACACTTAGCAAAACCAACAACCTAGAAACCAAAAGAAACATGGTTTACGGTTTTTTCCAAACCCACGTTCTGCGTATGTCGTCTCATTTCAATGGCCCACAACATCGTCTTTATTGGGCCCAATCACTTCTCCTCCTCAATGTCTGTCCTATCTTTTTTGTTTTTGGGTTCGAATGAGAGCCCTAACCAATCAAATTAGAGCTCGTCCAAAAACAAAAGATACAGATGTTGTTTAATAGGAAACCAAAAAAAAAAATCAACTTGGGTTGGTCGAGTGGTCAGCTCATTCGTCCGCTTAAACAAGTGTCGGGGATTTAAATCTCACCTTGTGCATGTAGCAACTCATTGGCCATTGACAAACCCTTAAATGGAGCTCAGATCCGCGACGGATTAGTCCTTAACCTATATGATTGGGGGATACCGTAGACAACAAAAAAAAGCCCAAAAAAAAAAACAATTCTTGAGTTAGTAGAGTGATTATCCCACTTATCCCAACTAAATAAGTGTGAGCCGTTAGATGAAATTTAGATTTGCTATAAATTATTTTTTAGTCTGTTGGACTAAAAAATACAATGAGTAATAAAAAAATACATCAAATTAAGTTGGTCGAGTTCATTCACTCGTTTAAACTTTAAAAAATTGTTAAAGATTTGTAACGGCCTGGCCCAAGTCACTTGCGGGTCAACCCGACCCACTGATGACCCGACCCGAGCGGTCGGGCACATGTAGCTCACTACGCGACCCGGACACGCGTCCTTGACAGCTCTCCACTGCAACTGCGAGGAAGCTTCGAGGAAGGTGGGTCTGTCCTTGTAGGGCCCACCTCTGACACGGTATAAATGGGGAAGGTCCTGCCCTTCCCCCAAGGTACGTCACTCTTCCACCTCTCATATTCCCCACCTGCACACCAGTTGACTTGAGCGTCGGAGTGTCTTTGCAGGTGGTACCCCCTTCTTCTTTCATTCCGCAACGAGAGCACGGCTACTCGGCAGATCCGAACCCAGCACGATCACAATTGACGTGTTATCATCCCCTCAAGTGATCACCTTACCTGTCCGGCAACCGACCACCGAACAAGATTCAAATAACACTTAGTTAGTACATATAATAATTTATTTTTTGATAAACTATTAAATAAAACTCAAATTCATAATAATTAATTTTTTGACACACCGAGGTAGGAGATATCAAGGGTTAAGTTAGATGAGTTCGAATTGGAATTTAAATGGAAATGGAATGCAATTTTTTTTTCTTACATTTAATTAATATGTATTTCTTACATTTAATTAATATGTATTAATTGAAGATAAATGTACTATAAGATAAGATTTTAGCCTCTAAACAATACCCTCTCTTGGTTATGGTTCTTGTAAAAATTTTCTTTTAACTTTTGGTGAAGTAAAATTTAAAAAGTTTTTGTTTTAGTTTATATTATCAGTTTATTTCAGTAAGTGTTGATATAGTAGATTAAATATTGATGTAACGTGTTATGTAACATTAATATTTTAGGAAGCATTTCAGGTGAGGCATTGTACTATATTGGAAGTCTAATCCGCCATGCCTGTGAACCATTAAGATATAATATAAAATATATAAAGAAATGAGATTATGGGAGAGAGGAATGTTGTGAAAATGAGATAAATGGGTCATGGGTGCATGGTGGACCGTTAACCTGTTTTTTCATTGTCAAGTTCATAGATATGAAAAAAGTCCATAATATTCACTACGGTGTGATGATGTGGACTAGCTTATGATTTATGTCATGTGCCCTGTAGTTGGCTTACAATGAAATGGTGAGCCAAAATTTATTTGGTTGTAATTAAATTGTTAAATAAAAATATTTTTTAATAATTTTTTAATATATTTAATAAAATTTTAACAATAAAAATTAAAAAACTTTAAAAATATTTTTTAAATTAAAATTTATAACTTTTAAACAATGACTTAAAAAATATTTTAATTTTAATATTATAAATAAATAAAAAATATTTTTATATTATCGTATCAAACAACAGATAAAATATTTTTGTACAAAATATTTAAATATAAAATTATTTTTACTTTTTAAAAAAATCACAATTTTTTTTCTTAAAAACACACAAAAAAATTCTGTAATTTTGTCCATTTAAGTCAATTTTCGATTATATCTATCACAAATTTCATATTCATCTAATTTTCATTACTCTTGCATCTTTACTCAATTTATTATACACATATTGATAATTTATCAACTAATAATAACACTTTCAATTGATAAAATATTCAAAATTTGCATAACAAAATAAAAAAATAACATAGGCTTATGTTACGTTGGGTAACCGGAGATTAATGGGTTGGACTCGTTGGGTTGGTCCAATCGTTTGGGGAAGGAAGCCTTCGAGCGGGTTCGCACCATTAGGACCTCCGTCCAACTTGTACGTGTGAGAGAATGGGGGGAGGTACCTGCAAAGACACTCCGATGCCTAAGTCAGCAAGAGTGTGAACAGGTCTAGAGAGTATTGGGACTTAGAGATACCTTAGGGGTGTCAGTGTATTTATAGTGGTGAGCCAATAACCACTGTTGGAGTAGTTCTACCTTTTAGGGTGGATAACTGTCCCTTTATCTTAGGAAGGTTACGATATGGTATCTGGAAGTGGATTGAGAGATTTTAGGGACAGTTATTATCTGCCAGCTAATCTCTGCTTCCGACTTCTCAAGAGAAGGTCGGTGTACTACGGTGCCCTACCTTGTGGGTTGGATCTGTCGTTTGGACCTGAGCCTTAGCATTGGGCCAGGGTATGAACAGTGCCCCTACTCGAGCCCAATTTCTTTTAAGAGTTGGGGTCGAGTATTATAACTCAGGACCGTAGCCGAGCTGATAGGGGGCCGACGTGATTTTTCAGAACCGACGTGTTTTTGAAAGCTTTCAACAGTCGCGTCAAATCAAACGTCGCGTCTCTTAGAGGTTTGAGCACTCATACGCGGGGCGGTTACCTTGGTAACGGTGCAACTTCTTAAATGGTTGCGTTGTTTTACCTTCATGCCCCTGACGTACTTATAAATAATTTTCCCTCTCTTTCCTTGTTTCGTTTCTGAAAACTTTCCTACTTACACATTCTGTTCCGAAAAGAAAGCTTCCTTTTTCCTTGATCAACTGCTGCAGCACCTTCGACCCTTCAAAAGTAAAGGTCAGTTTTCTTTCTTCTTCTTCTCTTCTATGACTGCTTTTGTTTGCATGTTTTTTATTTGAGAGGAGCGTTGGTCGTAGACTTTAGTGATTCTGTTTTGTCAAGGATCTAACCCCAGGCCCCTTTAGACACCCTATTTTTTATCCTTTTTTTCTTTTTTCTTTGTAGGTTTTTCAAGAAAAACAAAATGTCTTCTGTTGAAACTCTTGCTCAATGGGTGGATGTTATGGTTTTGGGGGAAGGACCCCTTGTTGACACTGACTTCATCACCAACCTCCGCACTTATAATAGGCTTTGTACCTCTGATGAAGACGAGCCGAAATATGAACTGATTACCCCGGGTTCGGACGACTGGTTTGCTTTGGGAGGACTTCTGAGGCAGCCCCTCATTTTTCCTATATGTATGAGAGTATGATTACCCGCCTAAGCATTTTTTTCCCTTTTTCCGGCTTTGAGATGGATGTTTTAGGTCACTGTCGTGTTGCTCCTACCCAACTCCACCCCAATTCTTGGGGTTTTTTGAAAATTTACCAATTTATCAACCATGTTTTGGACTTTCCGACTTCTTTAAAGATTTTCTTTTATCTCTTTCATATGACCAAGCCCTTCAGTGGGCAAAATAACATGCAGCAGTGGGTGTCTTTCCGAGCCATACAAGGTCGGAGAGTTTTTACCCTTTTTGATGACTCCTTTCATGACTTCAAAAATTTCTTTTTCAAAGTTCAATCTATAGAGGGTCACCACCCCTTTTTCCTGGATGAAAATTCTTCTCCTCGCTTTCCCCTGTATTGGTTAGAGGCCTCTCCTTGTGAAAAATACGGTCTGGATGATTTGGATGAGGTGGAGGCGGCCGTTGTGGGGTTTCTCCGAGAAGTATAGGGGAGAGCCCCCTACCTGGATACAAGAAAGTTTTTCCAGGGGTCCCCGACCTTTATCCAGGCTCAACTAGGTAGTTTCTCTTTGCTTTATCGTAGTTTCTGACTTGATATTTGCACGACTATTTTCTTTGACTTATTTTACTGACTTTGGCTACCTAATTGTTCTTGTAGAAATGGCGAAGAAGAATTCTAGGGAGTCTTACCAGAGAGTTCAGGAGGCCAAAGCGAGATCTCGCGCCAGAGTTGGTGGTGCCAAGGCAGCTGGTCCTTCCCCTCCCCCTTCTTCTCACAACTTGGGGACCCCTGCTCGACCTATTGTTATTTCTTTCTCGACCTCTTCTCTGCCGCCCGCTTCTTCCCGACCTTCTCCTGAGCCAGAAAAGAAAAAACACAAGGTTTTAGAGTCTGGCTCTCCTTTTGAGGGTGAGGCCAAGGTGGATGCACCTCAATTTATCCGGGAGCATATCTATCCTTATACTCGTATAAGTATGGATGATGTTTCTCTTCAAAACCACCTTACTATTCTGGCTCAGGAGAGTATTAGGGCGGCGGGGGTGTGCACCAAATTTCTTGATATTTTTGAGAAGACTCCCCTTAACTCTTTGGGTTCATCCCAGAGGGTTGAAGAGCTGGAGGGGAGGATTCTTTTATATCAAGAGGCTGAGAGGAGCCTGAATGAGGAGGTTACCAAGCTGAGAGAAGAGAGGAATAATCTCCGGAAGGAGGGGGAGAGGTTGATGGGCCGATGCACAATAGCGGAGAGTCTACGGGAGAAGGCGGAGCAGAGCTACTCAAGTTTGTTTCAAGACCTTGTGGAGGTTAAAAAAGATATGGTAAGAGCTCGGGATGCCTATGCGGATTTGGAGGACTCCATAGCCGAGGGATCCGAGGAGGCGTGGAGGGTGTTTAAGGAGCAAGTCGGGGTTATCGCTCCTGACCTGGACCTTTCCCCTTTGGATCCAGATAAGGTTGTAATCGATGGGGCCATTGTATCTCCTCCCCGACCTGTATCTGAATCCGAGTTGAAAACTCGAGGTCAGAGAATCATAGAGTCCCTTCCCCGACCAGATGATGCTTCGAGTTCTTCCAAGGTCCCTAAGACTTCCCCTCCGACTCCTATGGACGTTTCTCTCCCTGACTCTGGTGATGTTCTGACTACTCTTCCTGGTTCTGGTGGTGACGCCCTTCCAAATTGAGAAAAATTTATCTTTGGCTATATGGGGGCCCGGCCTGTGGGTCCCCTCTTTTTTAAACTATTTATTCTTATGTTGTTGTGGTACGTTGCTTGACACTTTCTTGGCCTTTTATGGACGTAAACAAAATATTTAGAAATACCCTTTTTTGGACAAGGGTTTAAGTTATTTTTGTTGGTTGCGTGCATGCTTTTTCTGCTTTAGGTTTCGAAAAACCCTTTTTTGATCTTTTGTTTTGAAAAACCTTTTCTTGACTGGATGTCCCTTCTTCTAAGTTTTTCTCGAATTTTTCTTGAAGGTTTGGGATAGTCTTTAGTGTTTTCTATAGGTTTTCTGATCTCTTTTCGGTATTCCTTATACTCAATTTTTTTGATATATTGAGTTTTTATAACTTAAGTTATTTTTGCGATGCGTTTCTTTATTCCTCAGAATTTTCGACTTGTTAATCAGTTAATTTCCGAGTTTATTCACGATCGACTTTTATAACCTCTTTACACCGACTTGTACCTCGTCGTTTTATCCTGACGACCATCTAGGTCGGTTCATGGGATTTTCACGCTTTGTCGAGCTTAAGTCGGCGCGTTTCGTTGAAAGAAAGAAAAGCGAGAAGGAATTTATAAGAGATATTTGTAAAAGATCTTTATTTATTCGCAAAGATACTTTATCGCTACTAAGGGTTTTGGGTTATCTATGACCCCTTAGTCCCTACTATGATGCTTCGTTAAAAACCCTTCTTCAGAAAAAACCCTTTTATTTTGGGAAAAATCATGAAGTTGGGAAAAGAGTACATTAGGAAGTAGAGTTCGCTTTCAACTGTAGTACCTTTTCATGTTACAAGCATGCCACGACCTAGGTAGCTCAGTGTCGTTTAAGTCGGTCACCTTGTAATAACCTTTTCCTAAGACCTCACTAATCTTGTATGGTCCATTCCAATTAGCAGCGAGCTTTCCTTCCCCAGACTTGTTGACTCCTATGTCGTTTCTAATTAAAACCAAGTCGTCTAGGGGGAAGCTCCTTCGAATGACTTTTTGGTTGTATCTGTTCGTCATCCTTTGTTTCAATGCTGCTTCTCAAATGTGGGCTCGTTCTCGGACTTCAGGGAGTAGTTCGAGTTCTTCTTTGTGTCCCTTTATGTTTCCAACCTCGTCGTAGAAGTTCACCCTTGGGCTTTGCTCATTGATTTCAACCGGTATCATGGCTTCTATGCCATAAGCAAGTCGGAAGGGTGTTTCTCCTGTGGCAGACTGAGGTGTGGTCCGATAAGCCCAAAGCACTTGTGGGAGTACCTCGGCCCAGGCTCCCTTTACGTCTTGTAACCTTTTCTTCAACCCTGCCAACATGACTTTGTTTGCTGCCTCGGCTTGTCCATTTGCTTGTGGATGTTCCACCGATGTAAATTGATGTTTGATTTTCATACTGGCTACCAGGTTTTTGAAGGTTGAGTCGGTGAATTGAGTGTCATTATCAGTGGTGATGGAGTGGGAATACCCCATATCTGGTGATAATATTCTTGTAGAGGAACTTTCGCCTTCTCTGAGCGGTGATGGTAGCCAATGGTTCTGCTTCTATCCACTTTGTGAGGTAATCCACTTCCATTATTAGATATTTTACTTGCCCCAATGCTTGTGGGAATGGTCCTAGCAAGTCCAATCCCCACTTTGCGAAAGGCCATGGAGAAGTTATACTAATGAGTTCCTCGGGAGGGGCTACATGAAAGTTTGCATGCATTTGGCATGGTTGGCATTTTTTCACAAATTCCGTGGAATTTTTTTGTAAGGTCGGCCAGTAGAAACCAGCTCGGATTACCTTTCTAGCTAACGACCTTGCTCCAAGTTGGTTCCCGCAGATTCCATTGTGCACTTTCTCTAGCACCTTAGTTGTCTTTGAAGTCGGGACGCACTTTAGTAGTGGTGTTCATATCCCCCTTTTATAGAGGATATTTTTTACCAGCGTGTAGTTTTGTACTTCCCTCCAGATTTTCTTAGCCTCTTTTTCCTCTTTGGAGAGGACGTCGAATTTCAGGTATTCGACTAAGGGCTTCATCCATCCAAGGTCTAACCCGGTGATTTCAAAGACATCTTGAACAACCTCCGTTTTGTCCATGGAGGGTTAGGGAGAGTTTCTTGGATCAGGCTTCTATTGTTTCCTCCTGGTTTAGTACTTGCTAGCTTGGAGAAGGCATCTGCTCTGCTGTTGAGGTCCCGAGCTATATGCTTTACCTCGGTCTCCTCAAAGCGCATAAGGTGCTCCAAGGTTTTGTCCAAGTACTTTTTCATGTTGGGATCTTTGGCCTGATACTCTCTGTTTATTTAGGAAGTCACCACCTGAGAATCGCTGAATATCATTACTTTGGTTGCACCGACTTCTTTTGCCAGCTTTAACCCTGCAATCAAGGCTTCATATTCTACCTGATTGTTGGAGGCTGGGAACTCGAATTTGAGGGAAACTTCGATTTGTGTTTCCCCTTCGCTGACCAATATTATGCCTGCCCCACTTCCAACTATATTGGAGGACCCATCTACATACAACTCCCATGTAGTGGATTTCTCCTCTTGATCTCCCGCGTATTCTGCTAGGAAGTCGGTGAGGCATTGAGCTTTTATTGCTGTTCGGGGTTCATATTTCAAGTCAAACTCAGAGAGTTCTATTGACCATTGAACCATTCTGCCCGCAATGTCCGTCTTCTGGAGGACCTGCTTCATGGGCTAGTTCGTTCGGACTTTTATCATGTGCGCTTGGAAATACGGTCGTAATCGACATGAGGCTACTACTAAGGAGTATACAAACTTTTCAAGTTTTTGATACTTTAGTTCTGGGCCTTGTAGAACTTTGCTGGTGAAGTACACAGGATGCTGCCCGACTTCATCTTCCCGTATTAGAGCTGAGGTTATTGCTCTATCTGCCACCGACAGGTATAGGACGAGCTCTTCCCCGACTATGGGTTGGGTCAGGATTGGGGGCTGGCTCAAGAACTTTTTGAACTCCCGGAAAGCTTCTTCGCATTCCGGAGTCCATTCGAACTGGCATCCTTTTCTTAGTAGGGAGAATAGTGGAAAGGATCTTAGTGCCGATCCCGACAGGAACCTGGAAAGGGCGGCAAGCCTTCTATTTAATTTTTGGACCTCCTTCAGACAAGTCGGGCTTTTCATTTCCAGGATAGCTTTGCACTTATCGGGGTTTGCTTCGATTCCCCTTTGTGTTAGCATAAACCCTAGAAACTTTCCCGCCTCCACCGCGAAGGTACATTTTGTGGGATTTAGTCTCATCCCGTGCGACCTTACAGTGTCAAAAACTTGCGAGAGGTCTGTCAAGAGGTCGGTTTCCTCCTTAGTTTTCACCAGCATGTCATCTACGTAGACCTCCATTAAGTTTCCAATGTGGAAAGCGAATACTTCATTCATCAACCTTTGATATGTGGCCCCAGCATTTTTTAACCCAAATGGCATCACCACATAGTAGTAGTTTGCTCTAGGTGTGATGAATGAAGTTTTTTCCTCATCCGGCTTGTACATCGGGATTTAGTTGTATCCTGAGTAAGCATCCATAAACGACAAGTATTGATACCCTGAGCTTGCATCTACTAGGGTGTCAATACTGGGAAGTGGATATGGGTCTTTGGGGCATGCTTTGTTCAGGTCGGTGTAGTCGACGCACATCCTCCACTTGCCATTTTATTTTTTGACTAGCACTACATTTGCCAGCCATGCCGGGTACTTGACCTCTCGGATGAAGTCGGCCTCCAAGAGGGCTTGCACTTGCTCCTCCACCACCTGAGCTCGTTCTGCGCCGAGCTTACGCCTGCGCTGCTGTACGGGTCGTGATCCGAGGTGTACTGAAAGCTTGTAGGTCTATCCTTGGCATGTCGGAAGCTTTCCAAGCAAAGAGGTCCAAAATTATCTCGCAGGAGCTTTATCAGCCGTTGTTTCAGATCTTCGCCTAGGCTGGCCCCTATGTTGGTGCTTTTTCCTTCCTCTTTTTCGATTTAAACCTCTTCAGTTCTTCCACCCGGTTGTGGTCGTAACTCTTCCTTAGCTTTTATTTTTCCGAGCTCTATGGTGTGAACTTCCTTCTTCTTTCCTCGGAGGTTTAAGCTTTCATTATAGCATTTTCTTGCCAATTTCTAGTCTCATCAGACCGTCGATATTCCTTTAGGTGTTGGAAATTTCATGCAAATGTGAGGGGTCGATACCACTGCTCCGAGCCGATTTAACGTAGTCCTGCCGATTAAGGCGTTATACACCGACCCAACATTGATGACGATAAAGTCGATGCTCAGAGTTTTGGAATTTTCTCCCTTTCGAAGGTCGTGTGGAGAGGGATGTATCCCAGTGGCTTAATTGGCATGTCTCCTAGTCCATACAGGGTGTCCGGGTAAGCTTTTAGCTCCCTTTCATCCAACCCTAACTTGTCGAATGCAGGCTTAAAAAGTATATCAGCCGAACTCCCTTGGTCCACCAAGATCCTGTGGAGGTTGGCATTTGCCAAGATCATGGTTATCACCACCGGGTCGTCATGCCCGGGCACGATCCCCTGTCCATCCTCTTTGGTGAACGAGATGGTTGGGAGATCGGGAGATTCGTTTCCAACTTGATAAACTCGGTTCAGGTGTCTTTTGAGAGAAGATTTAGTGAGCCATCCTCCTACGAATCCTCCAGAGATCGTATGTATGTGTCTCTCGTGGGTTTGTGGTGGTGGGTGTCTCCTGTCTCCATCATCTCGCTTTCTTTTTCCAGAATTCTCCGACCTTTCCATGAGATATCTATCAAGTCGGCCTTCCCTGGCCAACCTTTCTATCACATTTTTAAGGTCGTAGCAATCATTTGTTGAGTGACCATACATCTTATGGTACTCACAGTAGTCGCCGCGACTTCCTCCCTTTTTGTTTTTGATGGGTCTAGGAGGCGGCAACCTTTCAGTATTACAGATTTCTCTGTATATGTCTACTAGGGAGACTTTTAGAGGAGTATAGGAGTGATATCTCCTCGACCTGTCGGGGCCGACCTCCTCTTTTTTCTTGGGCTCCCTTTCTCTCTCTTTTGCCGTGTGAGGAGGCCCCTGTCGCCAGCTGGGCTCCCGTAGTCTAGCATTTTTCTCCATGTTGATGTACTTTTCTGCTCTCTCTTGTACATCACTTAAAGAGGTGGGGTGCCTTTTTGATATGGACTGAGAGAAGGGGCCCTCTCTAAGTCCATTTACTAACCCATGATAACTTCTTCTGTGGGCAGATCTTGAATTTCTAAACACGCTTTGTTGATCCATGTAGTCACGTAGAGGTTCCCCGACCTCTTGCTTAACTCCCAGGAAACTCGGTGCGTGCTTTACTTTATCCTTCTGGATGGAGAATCGCATTAGGAATTTTCTCGAGACGTCCTCAAAGCTGGTAACCGACCTTGGAGGGAGGCTATCGAACCACTTCATTGCTGTTTTCGACAGGGTGGTCGGGAAAGCTTTGCAGCGAGTTGCATCAGAAGCATCAGCCAGATACATCCGACTTTTGAAATTGCTTAAATGCTGCTTCGAGTCTATGGTTCCGTCATAAAGGCTCATATCAGGGCTTTTGAAGTTTCTTGGAACTTTCGCCATCATTATGTCCTCACTGAACGGGTCCTCTCCTCCCAGGGGCGACTCTTCTCGGTCGCCACGGGAGTTCCGATTTTTAAGGGAAGATTCGAGTTTCAAGAGTTTTTCTTCCAACTCCTTTCGTCACTCTATTTCCTCACTGAGATTTCGCTCTGCCTCTCGTTGTCGTTCTAATTCTTGTTCCAGTTGTTCTAAACAACCTTGATGACTGTGGACCAGCCCCATTAACTTAGTTGTATAGGGTGGCCCTTCCTTTTCGGACTCTCGTCCTTCCGAGGAATTTACCTTTGGGTTCTTAAGCCCAGAGGTGCCTTCTCTATGCTGGTCGTTGGTTCCTTGGTGAAGGGTCAGGTCCGCGTCATTGTTTCTGGTATCTGGATTTTCTTGTTCAGAATCAGACGCTGTATGACCATCTTCTGGTGAGTTGTCCACCATTACTAGTTAATCTCTCGGGTCTCCGGCAACAGCGCCAATGTTACGTTGGGTAACCGGAGATTAATGGATTGCACTCATTGGGTTGGCCCAATCGTCTGGGGAAGGAAGCCTTCGAGCGGGTTCGCACCTTTAAGGCCTCCGTCCGACTTGTACGTGTGAGAGAATGGGGGGTGATACCTGCAAAGACATTCTGATGCCTAAGTCAGCAAGGGTGTGAGCAGGTCTAGAGAGTATTGGGACTTAGAGATACTTGAGGGGTGTCAATGTATTTATAGTGGTGAGCCAATAACCATCGTTGGAATAGTTCCACCTTTTAGGGTGGATAACCGTCCCTTTATCTTAGGGAGGTTACGATATGATATCTGGAAGTGGATTGAGAGATTTTAGGGACAGTTATTATCTGCCAGCTAATCTCTGCTTCTGACTTCGTTGGATCAAAGTCGTGGGAGCACCGACTTCTCAAGAGAAGGTCGGTGTACTGAGGTGCCCAACCTTGTAGGTTGGATCTGTCGTTTGGACTTGGGTCTTAGCATTGGGCCAGGGTATGAACAACTTATATTAGAAAACATTAATTTTAAGACTTTAATTTGTTCATGTATTTTTTAGTAATACTTCGATTGGTTTTTAATAATTTTTTTCTTGTACAAAGTAGATTTTAATAAAAAAATAAATTAGTTTTTAATCTTTTAGAATACTAAACATATTAGGAGTTTTTATTTAAAAAAAATTCTACTTTGTGTTAAAAAGAACAAATTTACTATAGTCTTATGCATATTATTTATTAATTTTGTGGGTAACTTTATTTAACAAATACTCTTATTTTGTTGAGATATATTAATAAATTTAAAAAAAATTCATAAATAGTATTTTTTATAAAATTAAAAACCAAAACAAAAACTTCTTCTTTATTTCACAGACTATGCATGTAAAATCACATAAAAAATTTTAATTATATTAAAATATTATTTTAAATTAATCATTTATTTTTCATAACCTTTAAAATATAAATATCAATAAAAATATATATATTTCTGTTTTGAATTCAAATAAAATATAAAAATAAAATATAAAAGCTAAATTTGTATTTTAATTCAAATTCATTAAAAATGATACTTTTTATAAGTTTATCAATTTAAAACAAATTCATAATGATTTCTTAAGTTTTATTATAAATCATCATTTAATTTATCATCGTCCATAAAAATCATTATCAAAATTTTTTATTTTGAATAGATACACCTAACATATAGTCCTACATATGACATATGAATTTAAAGTTAAAATTTTTAGAGTTTGAACTAACATATAATAATATCTAAACATTTGTTATACTATATTTATTTTACAAATTAAATAGTAATTTAACTAATGTTATGCTTTAATTATTTTCAAAATCATAATTGCATAAATTTAGTTAGTATTTTTATTTTATTTTATTATAATTATTTGTTATTTTAAACTCTTAAGTTTAAATTTCTGTATCACCTTAAAAAAGTTATATATTATTAGATAAATTATTTTAAAATCAAAATATGTAATTTAAAGTTATAAATTTATAAATTACACAATTTTAAAAATAAAGTTGATTTAAAAAAATAGATTTCAATTTGTATTAGTTTTTACTTTTTATTTTATTTAAATACAAATAGAAATATTTTTTTATTAAAATTTATGATTAGAATATCTTTTACTATATGATTTTACTTACATAACATGCAAGAATAAAAGTAATTTTTTTTTGCTGTTTTATAATTTTGTAGTTTGTGTTTTTGAAATACTCATTTCTTTCTTAATTTTTTAATCTATACAATAAAATTAATTATATAGATAAATATAAATTATCTTTTTATAATATAAATTTAAAAATTAAGATTTTTATTTTAAAAAAATAATCTGTTGTAAAATTTTATAAAGTATAAATTAATTCTCATTTTTTTAAAAAATAATATTATTGAGGAATTAAATTATTTATAATTTTAAAAACAAAAAAGATTTTATTTTATTAGAAATAATTTGCTATTTTTCTAATAGAAAAATTTTTTATGATAATTTCAATGAAGTGTTATTCTTAATTTAGATATTTTAACACACAAAAACTTATAAAATTTAACTATTTTAACTATGTTCATCAATCTTAGCATTTAAAAAAAAATATATAATATTTGAATTACACTACTTGATATTTCATATATAAAATCATTCCGGCACTTCTACGTTAATCTTACTATTTTTATAAAAATATTAATATTAACATAGAAGTTGGATTTTTTTTTAATTTATTTTTTTTACAAGCAAACAATAAATTTTGTTTGCAGAACTTTTTTAAAATCTCTTTTCTATTTACTTAGTCATCATTCTTAATAATAGAGTCTTTTTTCTTTTTTGGTTATTTCCTCTTATAACTAATTATTCATTCAGTGAAAAAATATATATATGAACCTATATATAAATATATATAAATATACAATAGTTAATTTAATAGCTAATTTTTAGTATATACAATAATATTTTTATCTAAATAATACATAAAAAAATAAATAATAATGGTTCTTTTATTTTTGATAATGTCATTTCACACATACTTTTTTATATTGTATATTTGTATTTTTTTAAATGATATTATTAAAATAAAAATATTCATATTATTTTTTTATAGAAAATATAGTTATATATATAAATACTTAAATTTAATATTGAATAAATCTGATAAAAAAATAAGGTTCTCAACTTTTTTTATTTCAATTTAACTAAAATTTGTAAATTTTATTTTTCAAAGAAAAACTAAAGAAAAAAAATATTTTTCCTTTTCCATTCATAGTAGATTTGATGTTGAAATAGATTTTTTTATTCTTTTAAAAAAAATGTGATGATAAAATAGGCTCATTAATTAAAATATGAAAAATATTTTGGTGTATTAGGAGAAAATGGACTTATAGTGTGTATTACAAATAGATGGATGTGTCAGATGAAGGGGTAACACGCAGGGGGCGTGGTGCCTTCAACACGCAGGGGGCGTGGAGGCTACGTGGCACGCTCTGATTGAGCCACTTAAGCAGCACGCAGGGGGCGTGCTGAGTCAGCACGCAGGGGGCGTGCTGAGTCAGCACGCAGGGGGCGTGCTGACGTGGCTGAATGTAGTTGCAGCACGCAAGGGGCGTGGTGAATCAGCACGTGGGGGGCGTGATGAGGTGTCAAAGCGTGATTGGCCAGGAAGTGCAGCACGTGGGGGGCGTGATGAGTCAGCACGCAGGGGCGTTCTGACACGTGTCAAAGCGTGATTGGTTGAGACAGGCAGCACTGCTCTATATAAAGACGAGCTCGAGAGTGTTTTCCATAGTGAGTGAGATTTGAGTGTGTTGTGAGGATTCTTTGAGGTGGTGTAATGGAGGGAACTGCAAATTTGGTGGTGTATCGCAACGGGGAGATAATACGTAATACTCATGAGGGAGTGAGGTTTGTGTGCTAGAATCCGTTTTCGTTTGTGGTTCCCTGCACGATGACATTAATGGAGCTGCAGAACGGCCTCTGTCAAAGCATGGAGAATGGTACGTTAATGAGAGTGAGCAGAATTCTGTACCGAAATCCGGTTGTGGTTTTTGGTGGTCTAATACAGTTTGATGCCATGCCGATCACTGATGAAGCGAGTATGCAGAAGATGTTTCAAATTCACCAGCAGACTCAGATGCGACACCCACAGATTGAGGTGTACGTTGATTTTGAAATTGTAGAGGCAGTGGCGGTTGAGAATGATGTAGATATACATGATGATAGAGATGCAGTGTACCAAGGAATGAATAGTGACAGCGAAGATGATTTCGAAGCCACTTATGAGGCCGGCGACGAAGATGAGGATGGTAATGTGGGAGTTGAGGCAGCAGCAGAGAATGTAGTGGTGGGTCCGTCGAGCAGTCAACCGATGGACGTTCCACCTTTTATGCGTGAGTTGGATCTCGAGGCCATGCATGCACACGAGTTTCCGGAATATACAAACATAGGTACGTGGTCACTAAATAATAATTTTTTGTTAGTTTATACGTTTGATTGAGTAAAAAACAGTGTTGGATGGACCGGACCGGACCGGACTGAACCGGCCGGTTCGACCAGAAAATTGGTGAAGCAAATATTAAACCGGTCCGGTCCGTTAATTAAACCGAATAAGAAAACGAACCAGTAAAGATATGTAATTTATATTTTAACTTGAATATTCTTAAGATGCTAGTAAAGATATGTAATTTACATTTTAACTTGAATTGCTTTTACTATTTTTTAATTTTGTTGACATAGGCGTTGCCGATGGTGAGGACGGGGAGTTCCGGATTGGAATGGAATATAGTTCTAGAAAGTCGGTCGTCGCAGCAATTAGAAGTTTCACTATTGGTAAAGGAGTTGACTATGAGGTGTATGAGTCTGAGCCACAGACGTTCTATGCAAAATGCAAGATGTACGGGCGCGGATGTGACTGGCTTATCCGAGCTAGCTTGATACGGAAAAAAGGTTGTTGGGAGATACGAAGATACAACGGTAGCCACACGTGCACGATCAGAACAATTTCACAAGATCATTCGAAGTTGGACTCAGATACAGTTGCTGATGCTATAAGGCCATTGGTCGAGACGGACCCGTCCATCAAGGTGAAATCTATAATTGCGGAAGTCCAGTCAAGGTTCAACTATACCATTAGTTACCGAAAGGCTTGGTTGGCAAAGCAGAAGTCCATAGCCAACGTTTTCGGTGGTTGGGAAGATTCTTACCAAGCCTTGCCATGGTGGCTATCGGTCATGGTGCAGAAGATGCCTGGTTCAGTTGTCCAAATAGAAACACAACCACTGTACAACGGGAATGAGGAGGCGCAAGGTGTAAAAATACTTCATCGTGTATTTTGGAGTTTCAATCCATGCATTAGGGCATTCAGACATTGCAAGCCGCTGGTTCAGGTTGATGGCACACACCTATACGGAAAATACAAAGGTACACTTCTAGTAGCTGTTGCACAAGATGGGAACCATAATATTGTGCCTATCGCCTTTGCCTTGGTGGAAGGGGATACAGCTGATGCGTGGCACTTCTTTCTAAGGAATCTGCGAATGTATGTTGTTAGAAAAGATGGGGTGGGTATGATCTCAGACCGACATGAGTCAATACGGGCAGCAGTAAATCGTTCCGGTGGCGACTGGCAACCTCCAAGAGCATGGTGGATGTTTTGTATAAGACACATCGGCAGTAACTTCTTAAGGGCATTCAAAGTCCCTCACTTGCAAAAGCTTGTTGTCAACATAGGTTATTCAAGAACGGTGGAGGAGTACAATATCAACTATAAGAGGTTGGAAGAGCGAGGCGAGGCATATGCCAGGTGGTGCGATGCCATTGGACTCAGACATTGGGTATTGGCATTCGACGAAGGACATCGATGGGGCCATATGACAACGAACCTTGTCGAGTGCATTAACTCAGTCTTGAAGGGTGCCCGTAATCTACCTGTGTTGGCGCTGGTCCGAGCAACATATTATAGGTTAAATGAACTTTTTATGCGGAAGAGTGCCGAGACTCACGAACGCAAGCGTGCTGGATATACGTACTCTGCATTTGCGCAACAACGGATAGAAGCAAGTATGCAACAGGCTGGGAATATAGTTGTGCACCGCTTTGATAGACGAAATGAGGTGTTTGAGGTGCGCGAAATGACTACTGGAAAGGTGCTAGTTGTTGATCTTGCACGACGGACGTGTGATTGTGGGCACTTTCAGGTTGAACGAATACCATGTCGCCATGTTATTGCTTGCTGTGCTAACCAGCGTCTCGATTGGCAGTTGTATGTGCATGACGTGTACAAGATGACAGAGGTTCGTAAAGTATATAAGTTTGAGTTCACACCACTAGGTGATCCCGATACATGGCCCCCTTATGAGGGACCCACATTGGTCGCTAATCCCGCGCAGAGGCAAACGTCTAAAGGCAGGCCCAAACTGACCCGATACTTGAATGAAATGGACTCACGCGATATGCGTGGTCCTCGGATATGCCGTCTCTGTGGTGCTCAGGGTCATAGTCGGAGTAGGTGTCCTCAGCGTGCTGGACCGAGTGGTGGTGCTTCGTAGTTTAATATTGTCATGGTTGTATTTTTTATTTGTATTTTGTTAGTTGATGATTTTGATATTAGACGTGTTTGTATTTTTTCAATTGAAGTCTATCCATTGATATAGAAATCGTCGCTTAACAGTGTCATTAACTGATTACATAAGTTAACAAAACAAACATCAACTAATTACGCAAGTTAATTAAACAAACATTAAACCCGATTTACATATGTTAAACAAACAAACATCAACTGATTACATAAGTTAATTAAACAAACATTAAACCCGATTTACATATGTTAAACAAACAAACATCAACTGATTACATAAGTTAATTAAACAAACATTAAACACGATCTACATATCCAAACTGGAATATCCCTTGGTAAACCCGGAGGAGGTTGTACATATCCAAACTGACGCATCACTCTGTCCGCAGGGTGCCACTCAACACACTCGAACGACAACAACGGAGCAACGATGTCACACACCTCAAGATGGGGATGCAAGTCGTCGGGGACGATCAACCCGTCATACGGCCGCCACTCAAACTGCCACAGTATTATTGGTATATTAGAACAATAATAATAATGGTTCAAAAAACGGATTAGAAGAGCCATAACTACTTACCTCCTGCATGTAATCTATATCATGCCTGAATGTCTCCACGGTCTTCGATGACCACGCTGTGGTCCGTTCCGAATGACTCCACCTGAAACATTGTTAATTGAAAAAAATTAACTAACTCATCATATGTCATATATGCATCATGAAAATAACACATAACTAAAATAAATCTTATTACCTCATGGCAACTGGTATCTCGGCCGGTGGAAGCGTTTGTCTCGGTATGGGAGCAAGACACGGCATTCGCTCCCATGCCCAAACAAACAAGAGATTTAGAGGGCCATCCATCTCCTTTGTATCATATCGTGATGCACGGCATAGTGCTCTATAAAGATGTGCGAGACAAGCTGACCCCCAACTATAAGTATGGATCCGCTCGAAATCACGAAGCAACGGTAGATATTTTGCATGAGCATATGCAGTCGACTTGTCTGTGAATAAGGTCGACCCTAACAAACAGAAGATATGACATCTGACGTATCTCCTGATAGACTCGTCAGTGTCCAACTGCTCTGCGTCTCTAATACGTCGAACCCATCCAAGCTTTATATAAGACTTCGCATTACCACTGACTGATGGCTCACGACCGAATATCTCTATGCCCTGACTTTGAACGAACTCGCCACTACTATCTGTCCATCCACTGACAGCCTCTCCATCAATGGGTAGTCCGAATATATGAGCCACATCCTCTATTGTCACTGTAACCTCATCGATCGGCAATACGAAGGTGTGAGTTTCAGGCCTCCACCTTTCAACCAGAGCCGCTAACATGGGGTGAAATCCTCTTATGACTCCAATTCTAGACACATGGTAGAATCCCGTGGCGCGTAAGTAGTTCTCCACTATCGGATTCCACGTCTGTGGCGGATCCAGTTTACGCACCAACAAATTCCGATTAGGCTGCATCAACAAAGATATCTGTTACATTATTTAAATAATAATCATTATAAATATATTAATAAATATTGACATATTTATTTTAATATCTTATTTATTAAAATATTTAACATAGCTTATCTATTTATTTATTTATTTTTTAAAAATTTTAATTCCTTATTTATTATAATATTTATGTTTTAATTTTTCATAATATTATTTATTAATTAACATACACATATTTATGTTAAAAAATTCAAAATTTTTACTACCTAAAAAATTTATGCATACATTTACTAGTATGCAAACCGTAAATATATATGTATATATTATATCATATTATATTGTTACTATTTGTATATTATTATTATTATTATTATTATTATTATTATTATTATATTTTTAAATTGATATAAAATAAATGAGCGATTTTTTTTTTACTCGTGCATGAAAATTTTTCTACTTTTTTTGCAACACAGATTTCTTTGTTTATTTACAGAACATGTACTTATTTTACTATAGCATTTTAATATTTTATTGTAAAAAATATATATTTTATTATAAATTTTTTATTACATTACATAATATACAGTTTATTATATTATAGTTTTTTTATAACATATAATTAATCTCAAAATAAAAAAAAATATATATATACGTTACTATATTAAATAAAAAAACAGAAAATTAAAATACAATAAAGATATAATGTACCAACTTACATAAATTGGATGATCCAAATAATTTATAATATGTTCTTTCGGAGCACAGTAATTACGAACCATCTTTTAAAATAAAGACAAAAATTTTTTTCCTCCTATTTTCCAATGTTCCTATTTTTTTCACTGCAACCTTCCTTCTCCTCCTTCTTGATCTCTAATCTCTCTTGTATTTTTTTACAGACTCTCTCTTCAGCAACCTTCTACTCTCAAACAATATGATGAAGAGCCTCCTTATATATAGAGCCCCAGCTGCTGCTTGTTGCTTCCCAAGTGACATTGTCTCCTGCATGGAAGACCGCTTTGGAAATCTGCGCTGCCACCTCCACCACGCCCCCCCCCCGTGGTGTCAGCCTTCTGCATGGCTGCCAAGTCACCACGCCCCCTGCGTGGTGCTTGGGCGACGACACGCGGCCTCACCACGCCCCCTGCGTGGTGCTCCGGTGATGACACGTGGCTTGGCTGCTTGGACAGCACGCCCCCTGCGTGGTGGCTGCTACCCCCATCCCACGGTAAATCACCCCACTTCCCCATAATCTCCCAAAACACCAACCAAATTTTCATATGAAAAATAATTTCTGGATAAAATAGATGAATTTAAATTTTTTCTCTCTCTGCGTCTCCCAAAGCAGATGCCCCTTATTGTCCTTTCCATTCACTTTCTAAGAATAAACTGGTCATTTCCTGCATCACTTTAAGACAAAATAAAACTTGCAACATAATTGTACCTGCCATACTGATCTTTAGAAAAATACTATGGAGCACTTGAAAAGTTTCTAATATTTTAAGTTGTCAAATTATCGTTTAACCCATAGTTGTCAGAACCGAACTGGTCAGGTTATTGAGTTATTGAGTCAACCAGTGAGTCACTGATTGAACCAATAAAATCAATTGTACGTAAATAAAAAATGTAAAATAGTAAAAAATTGAATAAAGTGACAATTAGGTCCATCCTTAAAATTTTTTACTTTAGATTAATTAGCCCTTGAAAAAATGGTCCTTTAAGATAGTAAACGATGAACACATTACGTCCCTCCATTAATTTATCATGTGAAATTTTGTGGTGATGCTTATATTTCCTTACTAATTAGTCCTAAATCGAAATCTTCGAAGACCTACTAACTCAATACTCTAAAAAATTTAAAATAAATATCTTTACTAACATTTTAATATGTAAACGTAAATATTAAAATATTTTATACTTATTTTGATAATTCTATAAATTCTAAAGAATTTAAAAAAATTGAGTATAAAACTAAAATTAAATTAAATAAATATAAAATAATTCAGTTGTGTATGTATATAATATATAGAAAAATTAGCACATAAGTTAACAAATGAACACACTGGTTTGGTGGACATGGGTTCGATACTCATTGCATGCATTTTTTTAATATTGGATCCAATATTCAAATGCTGCTGGAGCACCCAAAACCTGCATTTGTTGGGAGCACCATAGAACCGATCGGTTCACGGATTGCATCAAACTGATCGATTTTGGTCGATTTGTGATGAACTGTCCGATTTTAAGCGGTTCACACTTTTTTTCGGTCCAACCCTAAAACTGAACTGGTCGCTCGGTTCTTACAACTATGATTTAACTATTATGTTAATATTTTAGGAAGCAAATTAACAATTTAGACTAAACAAAATTATTTAATAAATTTTAAAATAAATTAGTTTCTTACGTTTTGTTAAATAATAAGAAAATTGTTCACTTGGTTAAACATGCTGCTCGAGATTTCTCTAATGTTGTTACCAACCAAAAATATATTATTCATTTTTCTTTGAAATATAACTGGGAACCACCTCCAATGAATGTTTGTAAAGTGAACTGCGATGCAAGCGTTTTTGAAAATGAGCAATTAGCTGGCTTTGGATGTATTATTAGAGACAGCATGGGAAATTGGATAAAAGGTTGTTCTGCCAATATACCTCTTTCTAGTGTTCTCTGTTGTGAGCTTCATGCTATTTGGAGAGGCCTTGTTATGGCTTGGAATTGCGAGTGAAAAGAGGTCATCTGTGAAACTGATAATCTTGATGCGTTTCTTCTTGTTTCGCGAGGCACAACCAGCATGATTAGGAATGACTCTGATCTGCTTGACAAAATCAAAGAGATGCTCCAGTGCAATTGGACAACTACTTTATTTCTCATCCAACGCACAACAAACTGAGCGGCTGATTTAATGGCTAAGACTGCTGCTTTAAACAAGCAGGTGTATCTAGAGTGGTTACTGCCCCCTAATAATTTAGACATTATTATTAGAGAGGAGCACTTCTCTTTCTCTTAGATCTTTTTTTTTTGTGTTATGTTCAGTCACCAAAAAAAAAATTATTCTTAACATTTAAAATATTCTATTTTTGTCTCTAGATATTATATTTTATTCTATTTTTATGCTTTGATCAAAATTAAACATTTTGTTCTAAAAATACTATTTTTCTTTATTATTATTTTCTTGATTTTTTTATTCTTTTGCAAATTGTATTCTCAAATTACTATAATCACCACTATAACTACTGTAATTATAATTTTTGTCACTATTTAAGAAAAATTATGATAGAAAAAATAATATTTTTAAAAGAAAAAAATAATTTTGACTATGGGATAAAATAGAACATTTAGAAAAAATATAATACTTTAAATATTAAAAACAAAATTAAAACTTAACTTAAATATTAAATACTAAAACAATAATTTATCCTAAACTTTATTGCACCAAAACCAAAAAAAAGATCCTATAGGAACTAAGACAAAAAAAACAGGTATTTTATAAAATTTAAAACTTTTTTAAGTCAATTTTTTTAAAAGAACTTAATAATTTTAATTTCTAAGACAAAAAATGTATAACTTTTCTTCTTTTTGTTTAATATCACTTTTTTTCCAACAAATTCATGTATACATAAAATATAAAAAATAAATTGTATAAAATGACATTATAGAAAATGGAATAAAATTATCATTTTTCAAATTCATATAACCCCAACAAGTTACACAATTATGTTTGTAAAGTAGTCGTTATTTTGAGTAATCTCACATTTATTACTATTACACATATTTTCATGACAATTAGGTTCAATTTGCATAAACAATTTAATTAAATTATTTTTAAAAAATAACTTAAATAATAAATAATTATATTAAAAATAGCTTATAAATAAGTTATTTCTTATTTAGATTTTTTGTTCTAAAATTACTTATTTTATAGAAATATGATAAAAAAAAATAATAGGAGTGGCAAAACGGGTCGAGTCCGCCGGGCCGATCCGTTAAACCCGCTAAAAAAGGCAGGTCGGGCTAGGATTTGGAGTCCGTCAAATTAAAAAAATCCGCCAAACTCGCACCGCCAAATTTGCGGGTTTTGGCGGGGCGAGGCGGGCTGGTCCGAAACTTTTTATTTTTCTTTTTTTTATTAAATAAAAGAGTGGTTACTATTATAAAATTAATAATTATAGAATTTTTAAACACTTTTTTTTCATTTTTTGTTTTTATTATTCTTTTAATTATTAACTTTATTTATTTTATTTTACAATTTCGTATATATGCTCAAATTATGTGACTTATTTTTTAAAATAAATATGATTTTATTGACAAATATTATTTTGAACAATTTTATTGAAGTTAAAAATTAAAAAAATAGTAAAAAAATTATATTATAATTTGAATATTTTTATTTGTATTTTATTTTTTAATTATTATTTTTTGATTAATTTTAATGATTTTTTTTTTTAAAAAAAGAGTCAAGCGGGCTAGCCCGCCAATCCGCCAAAAAGCGGAGCGGGCTAGCATTTTGAATCCATTTTAGTTGACGGGGCGGGCCGGTCTGTCCCGTTTATGAGGCGGGCCTAGGCGGGGCGAGACGAGTTGGAATGGACCGGCCCGCTTTGCCACCCCTAAAAATAGTAGCATTATGAGAGAAGTTATTCTTTTAACTTTTATATAAGCTCCTAAATAACTTTTTAGAAAACTGCAATTTAATTTTAAAAATTGTATCAGACATTAATATTACTACTTTTTATAAGTCAAAAGTTCAAAAATATTATTTTTAAAACTTCCTAAATAGGCCATAGTATGATTGAATAATGATAGGGAAAAAAAGGTTTATATCTATATATTTGTTAAATATGTTTAAGTTATATTATATCTTATATAATATGATATTTATAATATATAATAAAAAAATAAAAAAATAAATTGTATTTTAAGCCTCGAATTATGGATTCGATTTTTTACACCAAATTAAAATTAGATATCAAGTTAATTAATTGTATAAAATATATATTAGAATATAAAATAAATATTAAAAATGATATTATATATATATATGGGGTTAATTTTTTGATATATTATAGATAGTATTTTTTAATAAGAATTTCCACTTATTACATTTTTCTGGTAATATTGGGATGATTGTTTTTGGGTAAGTGTTCGGGCCGGACAGCCCAACCTGAACCAGAATCAGACCGAAGACGCGTGCCCATCCCAAACCCAGATTGATATGTTTTTGTATATTATTATTATTAATTTTTTCTTTGGTTCGTGTTAATAAATTTTTTCATAAGTTGTTATGATTGAGACTCAAAGTTACTGGCCCAATATCTCATGCTCCACTTACAACATGGATCTAGGTAATAAACATTGGGCATGTGCTCAGACCACTAGCACACTGATCTAACTTGAAGATCAAGGTAGCCATATGGTCGCTGAGGCATGTGAGCAGTGGCAACTGGCAAAAGTATTTGCCTCAAAATAAAGCCACACAAATTCGAATTCTAGTCCTGGTTGGTGGCTAGGTTAGTATGTGTGAGTGGGTGTGTGTGTTTATATGACCAAAAACAAAAGGTAGCCATATGAAAACCATATTTCCTTTTTTTATTGGACGATAGATCACGAATCTCTAAGTGATGGATCCGAGTGGATGGGCTTCGAGTAGATTTTTGGTGGGGTTGACCTAGCCAATTACACCCACGACTCAAAAAACTAGGTAGCCACATAAGAGGAGACAGGAGCGTATTGCATTTGCACACGTACCTGTAGCATCCAGGGTAGCCCAGGCTTTGCTTTTAAATTTTAACGTGCCAGGTGTGTAGTTAATTGGTTTAAATATGATTTGTAATTTGATATAGATTTTTTTTCAAGTATTATGTTTGATTTGGCCAAAAAATTATTAAAAGATTTGATATTTTTTTTATAAAAATAAAAATATTTAAAAATATTATTAAAAAACTATTTTTTAATAAAAATATTTATATATAGAGTGTTTATAGATCGGATCGTATCCACATATCTACGGTAAATATCCACGTTCGATTCGAAAATTGCGGATACGATCTGATCCGCAAATTGATCGGATCACGGATATCTACTCTACATCCGCGTATCCGATCTGCAGATCCGCACAATAATAATTAAAAAATAAATAAATATCTATGTGTGTTATTATATTTACTTGTTTGTATATTTTAGTTAGTAATTATTATTCATATATTGTATTACTTTTTTGTTATTTAGAAAGAATTTGATTAAACATATTTTAGAAATAAATAAGTTTAGAAGTATGAAAGAAATATTTTTATTGAATTTTTTGACATTAAAATATGATTAAAAAGAGAAGGTTTAATTATGCGGATATATCCGATATCCGATATTCGATCCGATTCGCACATTTGCGGATCGGATCCGACACTAAAAAGTGCGGATATCATATCCGATCCGATCCGATGGAAATTGTGCGGATCGGATCGAATTTTCGGCCATATCCGATCCAATCCGTGGACACCCCTATTTATATATAATATATCGTATTTAATATTTATAAAAAAATTTAAAGTATTTAAAATGTACAAAAATATTTATAATAAAATATAATAAATTTAAAATATATAATAATTTTATTAATAATAAAAAATTATTTATATATTTAATTACGTTTTGACAGATTCAGATAGGTCAAAGAATCATAGTTCAAATGGCATAATTTTTCTATACTCACCTACGAGATGGCAGATTCGAGTCTTTCTATCTTTGGTAGAAAAAAAAAGGTCAAACAGACCTGAAAAATCAATAAAGATAATTAGTAAATTTGGACTTATATTAAGATTTTTACAAGAGTCTAAACCCATGCCTATTTTATATTTAAAAAGGATGTTTGTGCTTTTTCTCATTTTGTATTTGAACAATTTTGTCATAACTCATAACTAAATTTCTTGTCATAACTCTCAAGTGATATAGTTTAATGTCTTTTTTAGCATCAAAACACAAATGATATCATTTTAATATGTTTAGTTTAACAAAATTTGAGTTTATTGGTGTATTTTTTAAAATTTAGAGATCAAATTATGATAATTAAAAAATCAACTACTAAATTAATGTAACTTGTCAATCTCAAAAATTAAAATAGGATTTAAAATATTTTTAAAAATTAATTTTTATAAATTACTTTTAAAATATAAAAAATTTACTAAACCAACCCCCTCTATATATATATAATCAAGTTAGATTTAATTTAATACGAATCCGACTGTAATTTTTTTTATCAGATATACTTCAAAAGATCAAATCCAGTTTGGAATTAATTTGAAATAAATCAGATTAAATTAGATTTACTAAATATATAATTAGTGTATAAATTTTTGTAGAAAATAGAAATAAAGAAAATCTGTTTCAAAAGCTAAACAGTAGTATCAAAAAGAAATCTTACAAGTCACTAAAAAAAAAAAGAAATCTTACAATAAATCATTATCTAGTATAATCAATTTCCATAAATTCGCCGAATTACGCACGTCTCTCTTAGTTAAAAAATCCGCTACTGAATTAACAAATTTTTAAATTAAGTCGACACAAACATTTTTTTTTTTGCAAAATTATAGCAATAACATTTTGTCTTCACATGAATACATGATCTCTTGGATTTCTTCACGGTTCACAATCGCATGATGAGCTTCATAAATTTTAAGATTAATCTTAATGATATAATCTTATATCAAATTATCAGCAAAATAAGTTGTGTTAGTAATGATAGTGGCTCATACCCATTTGCCCTGTCACATGTTCATTGCAATCATCAATTTGACTCTTAATAATGGAACCTATGATCAAGTTAAAAAAAAAGAAACCTATGAACAACGTAAATAATAAAATAAAAAAACTTAATTAATTTTAAAAATTAAATTATAAATTGATTAGATATAATTTTTATTTTGAATATGACTTTCAATAAATCCTTTTTCTCACACCTGCATTGCGTCCCATCCCTGCTCTTGACAATTCCCATCGTCTCTCGTGAACCATCGCACGCGTTTCGGGTTTCTCGTGCCTTTGCCACCACCGCATGCATCCGTGCTTCGGCGTCCCTCCCCAACCACCGCACGCAGCCCAACCTCGTCGCACTTTTATCGCGCTGCTGCAGGCAGCCCAACTTCATCCTCCATCGCGTCGTGGTGACTGTCTTTGCCCCTCACCTTCATTGCGCCGCTGCACGCAGTCCAGTTTCGTTCTCTATTGAGCATGCAGATGTTTATTTTTTATGCAAAATGGGATGAGTTCTTAATGCGAATAGAATGTTTGTTTTTTCATGCAAATGAGACGTTTATTCTTAATGCGGACGGCTCACCTGCACTACGGGATGGTGATGGCGGGAGACGACGGTGCTTGGGAGCTTTCTTGCCGGCAAAAAAAACTGCGTGTTGGGGTAGGTGACAGACAACTGACTGCGGTGAAAAGGAGGTTTGGGTTAGAATGAGGTATAATAATTAGGTCAAAGTGAAATTAGTAAATGTGGTGGTTTAGAATGAAAGTGAAATTGAATGGTTAGTAGATCTGAAATGTGGCCTGTTATTCACGTTGTTCACATCTCTTATTGTTCATCTAACAAAATTATTTAAATTATAGTTGCAGTTATAAACATGATCAAATTTGTAATTGTTGCAATTTTAAGTATTTTTAATTCTGGTAATACGAGAAAGATAAAAAAAAGAATCAAAACTAACCTTATTTAATTTTTATTAATTATTATAACAATTAATAAATATTAAATAAAGTAAATTTTGTCACTTTTTAACTAATATTTTTTTATTATCAAATATTTCATTTTAACTCTTACAAAATGAGAATGTTAGCATGTTTTAATCCTATCAAATGTAGTCTAATGCACAACAAATTCATGTAAAGAAGTGCAACACACCAATTGTAAGGAAATTCTATTGTAGACCACAATTTTAAAAGTTAAAACCATGACCCCATTTTACTTCTATTACTGAGGCATGCATTATAAAAGTAGACCATGTTGAACCGACATACTCTAAGAAAGCTCACATGGGATCAGAAAGTGGAACATATTATAGAAAAAATTTTAAATATTTTTAAAATAAGGAATTTTATGGTGTTGATGGTGGTTGTAAGCATCACATGCTTATATGTGGTGTCATAGTCAGATGGTGACGCGTGGAGCTGAAGATAGATTTGAGTACAGAATTTGTGAAGTGACTCCGTTACTTCCATTTTATTGCTTTGTTGAGATTAAATAATTAGAAGGTAATCATTAAATTAGAGATGGTTAAGTGTCTCAACATAGTGAAAAAAGTTATCTCTGATAAAGTGATAAGTTACAAGGCATGCAGAAATGCTTTATTAGGAATGTGGGGCAATCCACCGGATGTAGCAGTCACTGAGATAGGATTAAAGAAAATACTTTTCAACTTCAAAGACAGGAAAAAAGGGCTGCAAATACTTTAGAATGGACCGTAAAATGTGAGAGGCAACCTGATTAATCTTCAACTTTAGACAGAAGGTGAATCTGTGTTTGAAGTTAATCATGATTTTATGAAATTTTGGGTTCAAGTTTATGCTATTCCTGTTGACTACATGAGCAAGGAAACAGCCATTTATATTGGGAACATGTTAGGAGTTGTTGCTGAGGTAGAAAACCAAAAGGTGGATGGAGTTCTTAGGAGATCTTTCTTGAGAATCAGAGTAGGCATCAATATAACGAAGGCACTTCCAACAAGATTTTGGTTAGCAAGAGAAAAATCGTCAAACCTTTGGGTATATTTTCAATATGAAAGGCTACCAAAGTGTTACTGCTACAACTGTGGCATCATTAGACATGAAAAGAAAAGCTGCAAAAACCCAACAACAATGGCGGTTTGGGATCCAACAAAGCCTAGATACTCAGCAGGTTTGGGAGTTAGCCAAGTTCGATCTATTACATCCATGGGTGCTGGTAGCTCAAGACAAAGAAGATGGAAAGAGCAAGTTGTGGAAGAAACATCACGTGGACAACAAAGCATGGGAAAAAGGAGTGAGAAAAGACAAGATACTGAAGAAAGTATGATCAGAAATGAGTAGAATTTGCAGCATGAATTAAGGGAAGAAGATTTCTTGAAAAATCAATTTGTGGAAGAGAATGGGAGAGAAAGACTAGAGGGGCAGATTGATAAACCGTTATTTTATGATTTATTTTGTACTGAATTGAGTGGATTTTATTCCTTATTCTCACACTTATTCATAGAATTCGCATGTTTTACATTTTCCTTCATAATTTTGTGCTATGATTGAAAACATGCTTCTTTGGCCTTAAATTTGCTAATTTTAATACTCTCTTATTACCATTCGATGCCGTGATATGTTTGTTAAGTGTTTTCAGGGTTTATAGGGTAGGAATGGCTTAGAGGATGGAAAGGAAGCATGAAAAAATAGAAGGAATACAAGAAATTGAAGGAATTGCTCAGTTGTCAATTCTGACCTCTTTGTACTAAATCGATCATAACTTGAGCTACAGAAGTACGAATGAGGCAGTTCTAGTTGCGTTGAAAAGTTAACATCCAGGGCTTCAAAATGATATGCAATTTGCCATAGTTGCATCGCATTTATGTGACACGCATGCGTGGTATGACGCGTACGCATGACTGGTGCGGCAAACAAGCGATGCGTACGCGTGACAAGGCGTCACGTGCTGCAGATATCAGAAAACGCTGAGAACGATTTCTGGGCTGGTTTTGGCCCAGTTCCAAACCCAAAAATATAGATTAGAGGCTGCAAAGTGGGGAATCAATCATTCATCACTTATTCACACTTTCATTCATACAATTTTAGGTTTTAGATGTAGTTTTTCTAGAGAGGTTTTTGGATTTTTAGGTTTATTTCTTCTCAAATTCAGATTTCTACCTTGCTTTAGTTTAGGTTTCTTCTACTTTTATTTGTTCTAGTATGTTAGTTCATCTAGTTCTCTTGTTGATTTCTTTATTTTTCCAATTTAGTTTAAGAACACTTATTGTTAGATTCAACTTCCTTTTAATGCAATTTGAGGTATTTTATGTTTATTGCTTCTTCATTAATTGTTATTATTGATTCCTTGCAATTTTTAGTCTTAGATTTTACATTCTCTTATTACTTTTCTATGCGTTTATTTTGTGCCTTCCAAGTATTTGATAAAATGCTTGGTTGGATTTTAAATTAGATTTTTATGTTCTTAACTTGGATTGATCAATTAGAGACTCTTGAGTTATCAAAACTCTTTTGTTGATTGGTAATTGAAAGTTATTAGTTGGCTTGAGCTTTACTAACTCTAGTCTTTGATTAGGACTTGTGAACTCAAGTTGATTTACTCACTTGACTTTCCTTCAATTGCTAGAGGTTAACTAAGTGAGAGCACTTTGCTATTATCTTTACAGTTGACAATGATAATGAGGATAGGAATTCCGATTGTCAATCCTTGCTAAGAATTTTCTTATTTTTTATTTTATTTTCTTGTTATTTCACTTTCTTGTTCCTTATTCCAAAACCCAAAAATATACTTTATCATAACCAATAATAAACACTTCCCTGCAATTCCTTGAGAGACAACCTGAGGTTTAATACTTTGGTTAATTTTATTGGGTTTGCTTAAGTGACAAACAATTTAAATTTGATTGAGGTTTAATTGTCGGTTTAGAACTATACTTACAACGCGCTTATTTTTGTGAAAATTTTTACTGACATTTTTCACATCAGCAGGTAAAAAAAACTCAGAATATCCCAGATTTTCAGGGAATGAATACTAACCTAGAGAAATTAAGGGCAATCTGTGTAATAGATAGTTTAGCAAGGGAGATCAAGGAAAATAATATAGGAATAGAAAGACCAGCCCAACAAGAAGAAGCTGAAGAAGAGTTACAAGAGAGGGTAAGATGTGGGCTAAATATAGACTAAAGGCCCAATAGAAAAATAACTCATGTTCAACTAAGCAAGCCGGATGGAAGGGAGCCCAACATTGAAAGTCCAACTAATATGATCAGAAAAGAGTTAACCCAACGAGAAAGAAAGCGTCTAGATTAAAAGAAACATCACAAATTTGAATCAACCTATAAGGCCCACATCCCAAGGATAACTGAAGATGAAGTGATGCTTTGCAACAATCGGACAAATGATAGCAATAGAGAAGTGCAGGCTCAAAAAATAACTCCAGGATTATATAATAATTCTGAGCTGATATAAAAAACTTGGTATGAAATTTATAATCCACAAACTAACTGGCAAGTACACCGAGTCGTACCAAGTAGTACCTCAAGTGAATAAGGGTTGATTCCACGAGGATTGACAGACTAAGCAACAATGGTTAATTACTTGATTAATTTACTTAGTTAGACAAACATTACTTAGTTAGACAAATAGGAAAGAGTGTTGAGAGTTCAAATGCATCAAACAGTCATTCAGAGAATCAGAAAATAAGCAATAAATTGAGGTGAAATATATATGGAGAAAACAGTTAAGGTTTCAAAGATATCTATCTTCCGGATTGACTTTTCTTACTAACTATTTTAATCATACAAGATTCAATTCATGGCAAACTATATGTGATTAAACCCTAATTTCTTAGACCTTTTTAGTCTCCTCTAACCTTCATCAACCGCCAATTCCTTGGTCACTTGATTCCAATTAGAGGATTAAGTTCAATTCTAGTTTATATGCCACAAAAACCTTAATTACCTAAATATAAGAGGATTATATGTCACGTATACTGTTAAGTCCAGATAATTAGAAGTTTAGGAGAAATTATTTTCAAGCTATTGTTCAAGTAAAGAGCTTTTTCAAGTTTTACAAGAACTCAATTAGAACAAGGGTCATACTTCCGTTCCACCCAGATTCATAAGATAAAGAACGAAAACAATTCTTAAAATAGAAATCAGTACATGAATTAAAATAGAAAAATAATAGTATCAATCCATACAATAGACAGAGCTCCTAACCTTAACAGTGGAGGTTTAGTTGCTCATGGTTTTAGAGAGAAAATAAGGATTCTGTCAAACTGTAAAGTGCGGAATGAGGTCCGAGAAGAGAGCCGCCCGAAGGGCTTATTCTTTTCCCTTTTATATGTAATCCTAATTAAATGTAAAATATATTTTCTAAAACTAAATAATATCTTTTTCTATTTATAAATAAAATAAAGGTTTAATCAAAATTAAATGAGGATCTTCGTGGCTTTGCAATTGAGATGTGGGGACCATTGGGAGTTATAAGGTTGGCGCCTAACTTCATGGACTTGGCGCCTAACTTGGGCATGGCAGTAAGGATTGGCGTGATTTGCTTGACCTGGAGCCTAACTTGGTGAGGTGTGGCACCTAACTTGAGCTTGGCCGAATCCCATTGTGTGAGAAGGTTATGTCTAGCGCCTAACTTTACATTCATGGTACCTAACTTTGCTGGTTTGGCCTTCCTGGCGCCTAACTTCGAAATCATGGCGCCCAACTTGGGAAATTCCAAGTTAGGCACCACCTTGGCCGAACAAAATGAAGAAGAAGGGCATACTATTTTATATCGTTGGAAAGCTCTGAAAGTTAGATTTCTAATTCCACTAGAATCACATCAATTGGACCTTTGTAGCTCGAGTTATTCATGTTAGAGTGCAAAGAGGTCAGGGTTGACAGCATCATTCGCTTTCTTCTCTTTTTCTATAGAAACTCTATCAAATCCATTCAAATGCTACCTGAAATAAATTGAATTGCACATAATTAAAGTAGCATCTATAGTGGCTAAAAGATAATTAATTCTTGATTAAACTCAATAATTTGAATGCAAATTCACCAGGAAAAGATAGAGAAGACGCTCACGCATCACAACACCAAACTTGAATTGTTGCTTGTCCTCAAGCAACCAAAACTAACATAGGCTTAGGATGTGAATTTGCATGAGAAGTGAGTGTTCAATTAAGCTCATGTCTCTTCTTAAAGTGGGGTTTACACACTGCAATCCTAAATAGTTTTGGCATCTCACTCTCCTTTGAATTAGAGGAATGTCACTATCATTCGGAATTAGAATCTAGATAATATTATGAATTCTCTAATCTTCTATACTTCAGTTTAATCCTTGAACACAGCAAATTTTCTTTAATTCTCTTTTCTTTGGTGCTTTGCATCCTGAGCCTAGCCGTGACTTTAAATGCTTTGTCTCAAGCTTCATTTGACACAAAAACACCACAAATACTTAACTAGGGAACTCTCTTTAGGTTCTGATTTTTCTTTCAGTTACTCCCATACAGTGGTGCTCAAAGCCTTTGACATACTTTGTTAAATACACTTGATCTCGACTTTTAGTGCTCTGCCTCAAGGATTACTTGACACAATTACACCATAAGCATATGACTAGGGAAACAACTTTTTGAGCTTTTAATCATGTCTGACCTTCCTAGTCATTGATGCTTAGAGCCTTGGACCTTACTTTTATTTTTCTTTTGCTGTTTCTTTTGCTTCAAGGATTAAGCTTTTGTTTAATTCAGAGAATTCATAATAGTTCTCTAAATTCCTATTCCTTATGCATCAACATCTTTTGATTCAAATTCAACTATGCACTGTTCATATCATGCATTCAGAATCACAAATAATACCACCACATTTAAGTAAATAAGATGACTCTTAAATATAAACTCAATTTCTCATGCAATATATCACTTATTTTCTTTTTTTTTTAGATTCAAGCTCAGTGGGTGGTACATGAGATAATTTTTTTTGAACTAAAAGCAAATAACAGAATGAAACTAAATCTAAGAACTGAAAGTACTAAAGATCATGCAGGCAATCAAAGCAACAAAAAAAGAAGACAACAAAATAAGAACGAAAGGGAAATAGAATGAAAGGAACTCAACCACCTCAGTTATGCTTGTGGCCATCTCATTCCTCTGGCTATGCTCCTCCATGTAGAACATTCATTTCCCCATGGTGCCACTAATGATATGGTAAACAGAGAGCGCACTCTACAATACTAAACTTAAAAGTTTGCT
Organism: Arachis hypogaea; assembly: GCF_003086295.3. Classification (NCBI taxonomy): domain Eukaryota; kingdom Viridiplantae; phylum Streptophyta; class Magnoliopsida; order Fabales; family Fabaceae; genus Arachis; species Arachis hypogaea. The sequence continues at coordinate 25,953,264 of NC_092042.1, forward strand.
TGTTCCCAAGCAAAGAAAAACTCCAGGGTGTCAAAAATTCCTTTTAATTGCTCCTGTTCCTGTTCTAATCACCTGCATGACCAAAACACATTTAAAACATGAAAAACTCTAAAAAAAATAAAATGAGATAAAGTAATTTAAAACTAGAACTAAAATAACTATAATTCTAAAATCAAAATAACTATAAAATTAAAACCAAAGCAACTGCAAAATCAAGTATACTAGTAGTTGGGTTGCCTCCCAACAAGCATTTCTTTAATGTCACTAACTTGACACTTGATTGTTGAATTTTCTTCCTCTTCTTCTAGTTAATTAAAAGAAATGTCTCCAAGGGGAGAGAGGTAAAAATTAGTGCCCCCTGATATAAATTTCTCCTAACAAGCTTTCTTTTATTGTGGTTAGCTTAATTTACCTTGCTTGTTGGGGTAGATGTTGGATTGTTTTTTACTGACCTTCTCTTTTTCATAGATATTTTCTTCTGTTTCTTGGTCACAATCCCCTTTTCAGTGCTTTTCTTGGTTGCCTTCACTTCTTTGATTTCAAAATTTGGGTGTTGTGTGATGGTTGGAGTGTACCCTTCATCAAGAATTTCTTGAATTGATGGTTCAATAAACTCACCCTCTATGCCACTCTCTGCTTCATTGGAGTGTAGATTCTCATAATTGTTTTCATCCCTTACGACCTCCTTTGTTTGTGCATCTTCCTATTCATCCATGTGTGAGGGTGGAAAGTTCTCTAATTCACTGGAGTATGAACTCTTTTGATTGATTTACTCACTTTCTTTCATATGATCTTGCATTGTATCTCTTGGAAAGAGGAATTTGCTTGTTCCTCTTCTTGGACTTGATAATCAACTCCACATATTTCTCTATATTTTTTACGCTCATCCTTATATCAGGTATGCATTCTTTCATGAGAAGTTTAAGAGCTGATGGTTCTTGATTTGAATAAGGAGATGGTGGTTCTTGATATGAATAAAAAGAGGAGGATGATTCTAGGTATGAGTAGGGAGATGATGGCTCTTTATATGAGTAGAAAGATGATGGTTCTTGATATGGATAAAGAAGTGGTGATTCTTGGTAAGAATATGGAGATGGTGGTTCTTGATAGTTGGAACATGGAGCACTACAGTTTCTTTGGTTTTGACTTTGCCAACCGAAATTCGGGTAGTTCCCCCATCCACAATAATATGAATCACTCCTTTGATGTGAGGAGTAACCCAGGTGATCTCTCTCCATTATTTTTTCTTAGCACAGAACACCAAACAGAATTAAACGCACCATGTGGTAAACAGGCAAGCAAAGAAGAAAGAACATAAAGAAAAATAAAAATAACAAAAAAATAAAATATAAAAGAAAATATAAAAGAAAACAAAAATAAAATAGAAATAAAATAAAGAAAATAAACTGAATAATTAAGAAAATAAAATAACTAATAAGAAAAATGAGTATAAAATTCAAACTCAATAAGTAAAATAATTAGGAAGAATAAAACAACTAAGGGGACACCAAATTTAATTTCAGAAATTAAGAGAAAAAAATTAAAAAAAATCAAAATAATTTTTTTCTTTAAATTTAAAGAAATAATTTAAATGAAATTAAAGAAAAAATGCCTAATTTAAGAAATCAAACAACCCGTAGTTGTCAATCACAGTCAATCCCCGATAATGACGCTAAAAACTTGGTGCGAAATTTATAATCCACAAACTAACCGGCAAGTGCACCAGGTCGTACCAAGTAGTACCTCAAGTGAGAGAAAACAAGCAGTGAATTGAGGTGAAATATATATGAAGAAAATAATTAAGGTTTCAAAGATATATATCTTTCGGATTGACTTTTCTTACTAACTATTTTAATCATGCAAGATTTAATTCATGGCAAACTATATGTGACTAAACCCTAATTCCTAAGATCTTTTTAGTCTCCTTTAACCTTTATCAACTGCCAATTCCTTGGTCATTTGATTCCAATTAGAGGGTTAAGTTCAATTCTAGTTTATATGCCACAAAAATTCTAATTATCCAAATATAAGAGGATTATATGTCACGTATCACGTTAAGTCCAAATAATAGAAGTTTAGGAGAAATTGTTTTCAAGCTGTTGTTCAAGTAAAGAGTTTTTCCAAGTTTTACAAGAACTCAATTAGAACAAGGGTCATACTTCCGTTCCACTCATATTCATAAGATAAAGAACGAAAACAATTCTTGAAATAGAAATTAGTACATGAATTAAAATAGAAAAATAATAGTATCAATCCATACAATAGATAGAGCTCCTAATCTTAATAGTGGAGGTTTAGTTGCTCATGGTTCAGAGAGAAAATAAGGATTCTGTCAAACTGTAAAGTACGGAATGAGGTCCGAGAAGAGAGCCGCCCGAAGGGCTGATTCTTTTTCCTTTTATATCTAATCCTAATTAAATGTAAAATATATTTTTTAAAACTAAATAATATATTTTCCTATTTATAAATAAAATAAAGGTTTAATCAAAATTAAATGAGGATATTCGTGGCTTTGCAGTTGAGATGTGGGGACCATTGGGAGTTATAAGGTTGGCACCTAACTTCATGGTCTTGGCACCTAACTTGGGCATGGCAGTAAGGATTGGCGTGATTTGCTTGACCTGGCGCCTAACTTGGTGAGGTGTGGGCCTATCTTGAGCTTGGCCAAATCCCATTGTGTGTGAAGGTTATGTCTAGCACCCAACTTCACATTCATGGCGCCTAACTTCGCTGGTTTGGCCTTCCTGGCGCCAAACTTTGAAATCATGGCGCCTAACTTGGAAAATTCCAAGTTAGGCGCCACCTTGGCTGAATAGAATGAAAATAAAGGGCATACTATTCTATATCATTGGAAAGATCTGGAAGTTAGCTTTCCAATGCCACTGAAATCACATCAATTGAATCTCTGTAACTCGAGTTATTCATATTAGAGTGCAGGGAGGTCAAGGTTGACAACATCATTCGCTTTCTTCTCTTTTTTACAGAAACTCTATCAAATCCATCCGAATGCTATCTGAAATAAATAGAATTACACATTAATCAAAGTAGCATACATAGTGGATAAAAGATAATTAATTCTTGATTAAAATCAACAATTTGAATGTAAATTCACTAGGAAAAGATAGAGAAGATGCTCACGCATCATACACACACGCTGGAGTTATAGGAACAACAAGAAGAAGATGAGTGAGAACAAGAAAGGAAGCAAGAAGGAGATGTACAAGTAAGAGTACAAAGCAGAAAGTGGAGACATGTATTATGTTGAATTAGCAAGCGATGACGAAGAGGAAGGATAGAAGATAGTGGAGAATAACATAGGGTCATCAAGGTGGGAAATTGAACTAGCTAATTGTATGCAACAAAGTTTGAAACTTAAAAGGAAGAGAGAGGATAGACGCATATTGCAGATAGCTAGAGTAGCTTGGGAGGACGATAACGAGAAAGATCCAATGCAAATCAGCAAGAGAATCAAGAATTATGAGGAAGGGGCAGCAGAATGGGATGAAACTGGAGAAGGAACAGTGGACTGGGACACAGGTAACAACAACAAGGCTGAGGAGGCGGGCCTAAGCATGCCCCAAATTCTACCATGAATATTTTAAGTTGGAATTATCGAGGAGTGGCGGCATCCTCGACAATGGCTGAATTAAAAAATATTTTCAAATTTAGCAAGCTGTCAGTAGTTTTTTTTTTTATGGAAACTAGAGCTAAGGAAGGTAGAATTAATTCCATTAGAAGAAAATTATGTTTTGATAAATCCTTTTGTGTAGAACTCTGGGACTTGTCCGGAGGTCTATGTATTTTGTGGAAACCAAATGTGAACATTAATATTTTGTCATGGTGTGATAATTTTATAAACACTAGGATAAGTATAAACAATGGTAAATCTTGAAAATGTGTGTTTGTGTATGGTAATCCAATTTTCAGGAATAAGAAGAAGTTATGGAGAAATTTAACAGCCAATAATTGGGATCTAGAAGAAGCTTAAATATACATTGGAGACTTTAATGATGTTCTAACACAAAAGGAAAATGTTGGTATATACCCAAAGTCTAGAGAGCTAAGTTGAAGAGTTCAAGAAGTTTGTAAATAAAAATAGGCTCATGGATTTGGAACTTAAAGGAAACAAATTTACTTGGTTTAATAACCCAAGAAATGGGTTCATAACTAAAGAAAGGCTTAATCGAGCCCTAGCAAACTGGCAATGGAGGGAAAAATTTCAACATGCTATTTTAGAATCCCTCCTAGTGATAAGTTCATATCATTGTCCATTGATGTTGTCTACTAACCCGAGGAATAAGTTGAATATGCATTTTAAGTATGAGGCTTTTTGGGAAGATCATGAGGAATGCCACAATATTATTAATAGGAGATAGAACAAAAAAATCACAAGAGGAATTGCATGGACTAACCTTATTCAAAGGATGAAAAACTACAAGGAGAAGCTGAAGAAATGGAGCAGAACCACTTTTAGAAGGGCTGACAAGAAAATTTTAAAGATGAAGGAGGAGCTTAGAAGTCTACAAAATTCAAGTTTGGAAGAAAACAAACAGCAGCAAATCAATGAGATAAAAAGAAGAATTTAAAAAATGTGGAGGCAAGAAGAAAAATACTGAGGACAACGGTCAAGGTTAAAATGGCTTAAATAAGGAGATAAGAATTCTAAATTATTTTACGCTACTACCATTAAGAGGAGAGATAGGAAAAGAATAGAAAGGTTAAAGAATTCAGTCGGACAATGGATCCAAGGGGGTGATGAAATTTTAAAGCTAGCTGAAGAACATTTTTTCAACTTGTTTACTTCTGAAAAGAGAGAAAGTTTATAGGAGTGCATAAGGAAGATACCGAGAAAGGTAACCAATGAGATAATTGAGAAGATTTTAAGAAACATAAGGGATGATGAAATAAGAACTGCGGCCTTTAGTTTGAGGAGTTTAAAGGCCACAGGACCAGATGGACTCAACGAAATGTTTTACCAAAAGTATTGGGAGACTGTGAAAGAAGAGGTATGTGTAGTTGTAAAAAATTATTTTGAGGAAGTCATTATGCCTGAGAAAATTAGTGAAACTACTCTTGTCCTTATTCCAAAAACAAACAATCCGAAAAACCTTTATCAGCTAAGGCCTATAAGTTATTGTAATTTTATATACAAGATAATATCTAGAATGATTGTGGTAAGGTTGTAGAAGATCTTGGATGAAATAGTGTCCCCAATACAAAGTACTTTTATTGGTGGGAGGCTCATTCATGATAATATAATCATTGTACAAGAAGCCTTTCACAGGTTGAGAAAAAAAAAGGAAAAGATGGAGCCAATGAAATAGTGATCAAGTTAGATATGAATAAGGCTTATGAGAGACTTGAATGGGACTTTCTTGAAGAGGTGCTCAAGGCCTTTGACTTTAATGAGAAGTGGGTGAAATTGATGATGGGATATGTAAAGAGTGCAAATTATAAGATAAAAATAAATGGCAACATGTCCAACAAGATTAAACCTCTGAGAGGTTTGCGGCAGGGGGATCCATTATCTCCCTATCTATTTATAATGGCGGCAGAGGTTTTTACTATCCTAATGAATGAAGCTCAACAGGAAAATTTAATCTCTGACATTAAACTTGCACCAACAGCCCCATCTATAACACAGTTATTTTTTGCTGATGATTGCATTAATTTTGCTGAAGCTAAGGAAGAGGAGGTTTATCAGATTATTCAAGTCCTTAATAAATATACTAAAGCCTTGGGTCAGAGTATAAATTTGAAAAAATCAGGTATTTTTTTTGGAAGTTTCATTCCTATTTAAACTAGGGCCAACATAAAGGAGATCTTGAGTATGACAGCTTGAGAGAACCCTGGAAAGTATCTTGGATTACCAGCCTGATAGAGAAGATCAAAGAACAAAGTTTTAGAATGGATAGAAGAGAAGGTTATTAATAAAATGGAGGGATGAAAGGAACAATTGTTAAACCAAGCTGGTAAAAAAGTTCTTATAAAATCAGTTATTCAAGCGATTCTAGCATATACCATGAATGCTGTGAAATTTCCTAAAAACTTTTGTAGGAGGCTTAGTGTGAGAGTGGCAAAATTTTGGTGGGTATCTCCAGAAAAAGAGAGTGGTATTTATTGGAATAGTTGGGGGTTTAGGATTTAAGGACTTTGAACTACAAAATCTAGCCCATCTAGCAAAATAGGCTTGGAGGATTTTAACTAATCTGGAAGCCATATGGGTGAGAATCTTAAAGGTGGTATATTTTTCCAATAACAGTTTTTGAAAAGCTAGAGCCTATAAAAGTGCATCATGGGTCTGGAGAAGCATTTTAGAAGGCAGAAATTTTCTTAGACGAAAAGGAAGTTAGAGCATTAGAGATGGATCTAAAGTTGGGGAAACAATTGGGTTGAAGGAAAACATAGCTTGAAAGCACCAAAGAATGTGAGGAGAATAAAAGTTAAAGAGTTGTTAGTTGAAGGCCAAGGATGGAATGCTAATAAAGTTCACTCCATTTTTCTGAATTACTTGTCTGAAAGAATACTAAGAACACCTGTTAGCTTAATGAATAAGAATGATAGATTAATTTGGCCTTATAAGATGGATGGACTCTACACAGTCAAGACAGGATACTATGCAGCAAAAGAGGAGAAAATAAAGGAAGAGGGAGAGAAGGCATCAACTAGCACAGATCTTAAAACTCTTTGGAAGGAGATTTGGATAATGCAACTTCCACAAAAAATAAAGTTTTCTCTCTGAAAGGCAGCACAAAACATAATAGCAACCACTCAGTAAAAATCCTAACTATATGATATGTATAGGGATAGAGGAGACAGTGGAGCATGCTCTTTTATTATGTCCTTGGACCAGAGCAATTTGGTTCGGCTCACAAATTCAATGCATACCAACACCAACCTCGGTATCCTCTTTTGGAGAATAGTTCCTAGGAATGATTCAAAAATTTAGGGTTGGAGGTGAAAGACAGGCAGAAGAAATAGTCAGTTTAGGTTTCTTATGCTGGGCTGTGTGAAAATTTAGAAACCAAATTGTCTTTCAAAACAATGAAGTCAATTCTAAAGCAACTATAATCATGGCAAGGAGAATGGAGGTAGACTTCAGACAAACTAAAAATATACAGCAGAAAATACAACATAAGAATAATGCAGAAGGAAAGTAAGTTAGCTGGAGGCCTCTACCGAAAGAATGGCTAAAAATTAATGTAGATGCATCCTTTTGTAGAAAAACGGGAGAAGCAGCTTCAGCTGCAATAATTAGAGATAACACGGGAAGCATCATTATAGGAGCTACATCAAGTTTCAAAGCCAAATCAAGTCGAATAGCAGAGGCCACTGCACTCAGGGAAGCTATCATTATGGCTAAAAACTAAATGCTTGGAAAGACTATTATAGAATCAGATAACCTTATTCTTGTTCAAGCAGTAAAATCAAAAGAAAAAATTGAAAAAATTGATGTAATTCTCAAGATATTTTTATGCTTTTGAATGATTTGTAGGATACAGAATTCATCTGGACGCCAAGAGAGGGAAACTAGCTCATGAGATCGCAGCCAGGACATTGATGGGAAGCTTAGGAAACCAATAGAGATTTAACCCCCCAACCAGAAATTGCAAGCATTGTGAGAAATGAAGACAGAATCATAGCACGTTAAGCGAGCTATAAGCCTACCATACCAAAACATACTTGGTTGTGCTACTCCCTTGCCAAGTCAGAGGGGTAGCCTGTGAAACCAAGGAGAGAATTTAATGTTAAAAACAGTAAAGGCCCATCAATTCGATCACCAACCTGAGAAGCTCAAACCATCGTACCAAAATTTTCTTCTCCATCAGTGAACTCACATACAGGACAGTTGTACTGGCGTGGTAGAGACACGGTCATTGTTGTCATAAAAGCAATAGCTGTATAAGGAAAAATTTTCTCTCCAGTGGCTTTTGGTGATGAAACCCATGTGGAAGTGGCTTTGACAGGAGAGGAAAGTGACTGTGGCGTCTTTGCTTTGTTTTCATCATCACCGAGCAGCAAGGACCAATAGAAGGTGTAGGTGCCTTGTGGAAGATCGACCAAGCAGCTTAGGCGACGGTGGAGCACGGAAGGGACAGTGGATTGCACACACAAACAAGGAGAGCAGCAGAGTGACGTCGCCGCAATGAAGGGTGCGGATTCTGGTCTCTTGCGCAACGTGAAGATAGTGACGGTGACCTTCGATGCTGAACAAGAAGCGCTTATCTTCTCCATCGCCCACTATTGGTTGTGCTATGGAAGAAATAATTAGGGCCTCATCCTACGAACAATCATGATAGACTAGGTGTTGTTACAGTGATGGGGGAACGGCGAGATCGTGCCGGTGAAAAATGCGAGGACGATTCGGTGTAGAGGAGGACGACTGATTTGCCAAGGGGCTCTGCAAGGTAGGCTCGTTCCAATCTCACGTGCAACGTAGGTTTGAAATCCAGGGTCGGATTTGGAATAGGGGTTCTGTTTCGGATCTGGGTCAGGTTGGTGACCTGAGTCTCTGACAAAAAAAAAAAAAAGAACTGAGAATCCTGATCTAAATGTATGCTTCCTCTCGTGATTCTAGTGGAACTACTGTACCACTAGTAGTAATATCAATTATTAAAAAAATATTTTATTTTAAATCAACATTACAAGTTAAATGTTATTATAGTATCAACACTATTTAAATTAATAAATTTTGATATTTTTATTTTATTAGAAATTTAACATTTTATTTTCTTGTATTATATATTATTTAATTGTAATTAAAATAATACCAAAGATAATTAATCTAAAAATTTTTAAAAAATAAATTTTATCAAAAATAAAGTTAATCTTTTAAAATGTTACAAAATAATTTATAAGCAGTAATTATTTTTGTATAATTTAAATAAAAAATCAGTTTCTTGAAAAAAAAAATCAATTTTTAGATTAAAAAATATTTTTTTAAATAAAAATAAATTTTTATGAATAAAAACTATTTTCTTTCACGTAAAAAGTAATTATTTTTTAAAAATTTGCTTTTTATTTAAAATCAAATTGTTTATTAATCTAAACCATTTTTTAACGAAAATCATATTTACTTTTTTAATTAACCTTAATCATATGTAATCCTACTTTTTAATTAATAAATTTAAAAATAAAATAATTATATTTCTAGTTTTTATTTTAATATAAATATCATTATATAATTTTTTATTAAGATTTTTGACTCCTCTAAATTTTTTTTTCAAATTCTGTCATTGATAACATATACTTTAGTCTATCAATTAAAATATTTATTTATAATTATTTTTAGTTTTAAATTAGTCATAATTATATTAATGTTTGAAAAATAGAAATGATAATACATAATATATACTTATGATTATTGTAATAGTTTTTATTTATCTTTAATATTTTAACTCGTTACAAAAATATTTAATTCAAAAATTTTTATATATTTTTTATTAACAAAAATATTAAAAATAATTAAAATTTCTTACGTCAATAGTAATATATATTTTATATTGTTAATATTATTATAGTAGTCAAATTAATAACATGAGATACACTTTTTATTATATATTCTATTTATTTTTTTTATCATTAATAATGAAATATATTAATTTTTTTTGTAACAAGTTAAATTATTAAAAAAATTATATTTTCACAAGTTGCATTACCCAAGCCTTTTGGACCTCCATGCAAATCCTAATAAATTTGATTAAAACTATCCTTAAACACATCAAGTTCATAAAGAAACAGCTCACTAAATTCACCCACTTTATCATACTTAATTAACTAAACTATTATCCCTAATCAAACTCTTAAATAGAACAGGAGTCATTACACTATGCGTATGGATCATCTATGTATCTTATGCTAATACTGACAAATAGTAATAGTATACTATGTTGACAATTTCAATAAACACGACAAAAACTTTTTTTAAAATATAAATATTCTAATCATTTTAACCGTTAATTTTAATTAATATATTATATATATATTTTTTATAATTAAAATTAACTACTAAAATTATTAAAATACCGATATTTTAGAAACAATTGAAAAATTAGCTTGCAATGTATATTCTTTATATTTACTCTGTTTTTTGTACCATCTAATATGTGAATTGTTCCTAGGTCAAACATACCTGTATAACATTATATTCATTTATAATTGACCTAAGAAATATTCATAGGCTAAACAATATAACAGTGCACATCACTATTATAATAGCAGTCTAGATTCCTTGAAACAATATATACTTTTGTATCCTCACCATTATGTCCCCCTCATGCTTCTTTTCCTTGGGTAAGAAGTAAGTGCATATCATTGTAAAGGAAAATATATCAGGCAGACTATATATATTATTATATGCTTTAATTTTCATGTTCCCTTATATTAGATTCTCCAATAATGGCTCTTATTTATTTTTCTCATGCAATAATAGGACTTGTTGCTACGACATACTCGTATGTCTTCAAAAGTAATTTAAATTAATATATTAAATTAACATTTTGCCTTTCCTAACAGTCTAATATTATAAGTTTATAAATACAAATTCATTTTATTTTAAGTTATTAACGTCATATAAAATAGAAAAATATTAGAGACTAATACTTTTTATTAATATTAGCTTTATATTATTAGAATTTAAGATATATGATTTAGAATTTAGATCTTAATATTTAAAATTTAAAATTAATTAAATATTAATTTAAATTATTAAATTTTATTGGCCCTATATATAAATAGTATTATTACTCTATAAAACACCCATAACTAACACTTTTTTTTAAATTATTGAAACCACTACAAGCTGGAAAATCATTTTGCACTTTTGCTTTATCAATCAATCACTCATTTAAATTCTTAGAATGAAGAGAACATTCATAATATGATATGATATAATGTGATATTAGAGTTTTTATTATTAAAAAACTTTCGAACTCCTATGATATTATTGGTATTAAATATAAAATTATTTTTGTCTCTTTGTCCAACAAATAAATTCTCCTCATTGCCTGAATAAACTGAATAAAACAGAAGCTTCTAACATGTTATTAATTCGGGAGTGTCCGTTGTAGATCCTAAAGTTTGTGTTTTCGTGTCGATTGAATTATTGGTATATTCAAATTATATTACTAAAAATTCAACTAATTCAACCAAATTCAATAGAAATCCCATAAAAAAAATAATGAGTACAATAAATTATTTTAGTAGCCTCCTAAATATTTTTGACAAAATAATCGAAAAAGAAGATATTATGACCTTTCAAAAATTAGTTTTGTCCAAAAAAAATACACTAAAATAATCAGAATGATGCATGCATTTTTGTTAGATAAAACTAATTTCAAGAGGTTATAATATCTGTATAATATCATGTCTTTCTTTCAGAATTTTTTCATCAAAAATAGAATTTGTAGAGAAAAGAAAAATATAACGAATATTTTCCTCTATATATTTTATCTTTAATTAATAATTCTTCATAGGTCCTTTTGACTGAAAACAGCTTGAATAAATTAAAATAAATTTTAAAAAAATAGAATTTATATATAAATATATATAATTTAATTTATTTTTAATATATTTTATATTTTAATATATATTTTATTTTAGTGATTAATTTTGCCACCAACTATAAAGCAAATGACTCCGCTGAGCAAATGACAAGCAGCCAAGGTGGCAGACTGCCACCCCACTAAACATCATATACTAATTAAATAAATTAAAAATAATGAAATTATGAATTAAAAGTACATTATATACTATGATTTCTGAATTAATTTGTTATAGCCTTTGTACCGAGAAAGAGAATGAATGGGTGATTGATTTGATTATGATTGCTTTAAGCATATACATCCAGATTCTTCTTAACCGGCCAAGCCAACAAATAGAATTGAAAGGGGCCATACCTTGATTATGAATTTATGATCCCATTATAATAAGCTTTTTTCTTTCAATGTTTAGACAACCCCACTCCCACTCACATGATCAAAAACCACCTTTCCCTTTTTAGACTACATCAAATGTAGAAAGCTATTAAACTATGGTCAACACTGACCCTTCATGTTGCAATCTTTCTTGGCTGGGTTTATTTGTATCAATTTAAAGATATATGTGTTGATTGGGGGAAAGTATTAAATATTTCGGATTTTGTGGTTGAGATTTCTTACCAAATAAACCATAGGGAGAATTAAAAAAAAATATATTAAATGATTATATTTTAGGTATATTTTTTGATTGAACTACGTTTTAGCTAGCTGTAGTCATCACCAAGCTCTATATAATTCATATAAATTGACAATTTGATGATTATTTAACATTTTTAGGATAAAACATATGCATATATCAAACACATAACAATATTACATAAAAATCTCAAACTAAATAACATTATGTAGATGTTTTTTTCATAATTTTATATAAATTAAATTTACTGAATTTAAATTAGAACTGCTAAATTTTTTGAATCAAGAAAGGTTAGAAAGTCAATCTGAACTAAGGAGATAGCAACAATTGATCTTCTTCACCCCTCATAGGAAGAAGGGGCTTATCACGCCATTTGAGGTAGTCCGGCCCAGCATTCATTCGCAAATCCTGTAGTGAAATGGAGACTGTTCGATCTCGGAAGCTAATTTGCATGTAGGCAGCCTGTCTGTCGTACCGTTGCCTCTATCTATTCATTGAATTCACTTTTATTTTCTTATAGGCTCGCTCCCTCTTTTTCCAAAAATTAATGCACTTCCTTTCGAAGGGCCTTCTCTAATCTAATAGGGGAAAATACTTCCATTCCTGTCCAAGAAGATCACACTTTACTCTCTAAAGTGAAATTCAAATTTTAGATTATCCAAATCCGATTAAAAAAAACCGCGATCTGGAAAAAAAATTACTGATAAGGATTCGCTGAATATTTTCCTCAAACAATCTACGAGTTTCATCGAGTTTTAGAATACTATAATCCAAAAATTGGGGTTGCATGGCGTGAAACGAGTGAATAAGTTATTCTATAGAATTCCGATTTTCATGTTGCGTAATGGTGTGAAGTACGATTCCTTCGTCATAGGCAGTGACAAAGATTTGTAAGTTCTGTTCTATGGTTGTCGTCAGTTTTTCGAGGTGAAGACCCCTAAGCTATTGGCCAAACTTGTAGATGTGGTATGTAGTTCAAGAGGTTCAAACCGGAATCCTCAATATTCAGCAATGCGGCCTGCTCTAGTTTAATGCCTCTTGGTGCCTCATCATGTGTGCATGTGATTGCACCTGAGGCAGTTTTGGTTGCATCTTTGTCCTTTGCAGCTGATCTAAACTGCAATCGTGACGGAGAAATAGATGATAATCGACCTTTCACTGAACTTGTGATTGCCACGGCCGGTACTCCTATTATGATCCCGATTTTCGGAGAGGGTGGAACACTGGATGGTGTCGAGAATGTACTACAGGATGATGATGTGGAGTCCGCCACGATTACTGATGATGACAGCAAGAAGTATTCCAGCTAGGGGTGGTAGAGCATCTAGTTCAGGAACTCAGTAGTACCACCGGTACTTTTCAACTTTGGACTTGGATGCCATGTGGTGCACGAAATTGTGATCATCAATGGCGCCATTAACATGGTACGCTCAATTGCAATCTCAACTCTTTATCACAACTTCGCACAACTAACCAGCAAGTGCACTGGGTCGTCCAAGTAATAAACCTTACGCGAGTAAGGGTCGATCCCATGGAGATTGTTGGTATGAAGCAAGCTATGGTCATCTTGTAAATCTCAGTCAGGCGGATTCAAATGGTTATGGAGGATTAATGAATAAAACATAAAATAAAAATAGAGATACTTATGTAATTCATTGGTGAGAATTTTAGATAAGCGTATGGAGATGCTTTGTCCCTTTCGTCTCTCTACTTTCCTACTGTCTTCAACCAATCCTTCTTACTTCTTTCCATGGCAAGCTGTATGTTGGGCATCACCGTTGTCAGTGGCTACAGTCCCATCCTCTCAGTGAAAATATTCAAAGCGCTCTGTCACAGCACGGCTATTCAGCTGTCGGTTCTCGATCATGTCGGAATAGAATCCAGTGATTCTTTTGCGTCTGTCACTAACGCCCCACAATCGTGAGTTTGAAGCTCGTCACAGTCATTCAATCCTTGAATCCTACTCAGAATACCACAGACAAGGTTTAGACCTTGCGGATTCTCTTGAATGCCGCCATCAATTCTAGCTTATACCACGAAGATTCCGATTAAGGGATCCAAGAGATATCCACTCAATCTAAGGTAGAACGGAGGTGGTTGTCAGGCACACGTTCATAGGTGAGAATGATGATGAGTGTCACGGATCATCACCTTCATCAAGTTGAGGAACAAGTGATATCTTGGAACAAGAATAAGCCGAATTGAATATAAGAACAATAGTAACTGCATTAATACTCGAGGTACAGCAGAGCTCCACACCTTAATCTATAGTGTGTAGAAACTCCACCGTTGAAAATACATAAGAACAAGGTCTAGACATGGCCGAATGGCCAGCTCCAATGATCTAAGAACTAGACGTCCAAAGATGATCAAAAGATCTAAAGTTATCCAAAGATGTAAATACAATAGCAAAAGGTCCTATTTGTAGAGAACTAGTAGCTTAGGGTTTACAAAGATGAGTAAATGACATAAAAATCCACTTCCGGGCCCACTTGGTGTGTGCTTGGGCTGAGCATTGAAGCTTTCATGTGTAGAGACTTTTCTTGGAGTTAAACGCCAGCTTTTGTGCCAGTTTGGGCGTTTAACTCCCATTCTTGTGCCAGTTCCGGCGTTTAACACCGGGCAGTTTTGAGCTGATTTGGAACGCCGATTTGGGCTATCAAATCTCGGGCAAAGTATGGACTATTAGACATTGCTAGAAAGCCCAGGATGTCTACTTTCCAACGCAATTCAGAACGCGCCCATTGGGCCTCTGTAGCTCCAAAAAATCCACTTCGAGTGCAGGGAGGTCAGAATCCAACAGCATTTGTAGTCCTTTTCAGCCTCTGAATCAGATTTTTGCTCAGGTCCCTCAATTTCAGCCAGAAAATACCTGAAATCACAGAAAAATACACAAACTCATAGTAAAGTCCAGAAAAGTGAATTTTAACTAAAAAATAATAAAAATATAATAAAAACTAACTAAAACATACTAAAAATATACTAAAAACAATGCCAAAAAGCGTATAAATTATCCACTCATCATAACACCAAACTTAAATTGTTGCTTGTCCCCAAGCAACTGAAAATCAAATAAGATAAAAAGAAGAGAATATACAATGAATTCCAAAAACATCTATGAAGATCAGTATTAATTAGATGTGCGGGGCTTTTAGCTTTTTGCCTCTGAACAGTTTTGGCATCTCACTCTATCCTTTGAAATTCAGAATGATTAGCTTTTATAGGAACTCAGAATCCAGATAGTGTTATTGATTCTCCTAGTTAAGTATGATGATTCTTGAACACAACTACTTTATGAGTCTTGCCGTGGCCCAAAGCACTCTGTCTTCCAGTATTACCACCGGATACATACATGCCACAGACACATAACTGGGTGAACCTTTTCAGATTGTGACTCAGCTTTGCTAGAGTCCCCAATTAGAGGTGTCCAGGGTTCTTAAGCACACTCTTTTTGCCTTGGATCACGACTTTATTTTTTTCTTTTTTTTCATTATTTTTTTGCATTCACTGCTTTTTCTTGCTTCAAGAATCATTTTTATGATTTTTCAGATCCTCAGTAACATGTCTTCTTTTTCATCATTCTTTCAAGAGCCAACATTCATGAACAACAAATTCAAAAGACATATGCACTGTTCAGGCATACATTCAGAAGTCAAAGTGTTGCCACCACATCAAAATAATTAATCTGTTATAAAATTCAAAATTCCTGCAATTCTTCTCTTTTTCAATTAAAAACATTTTTCATTTAAGAAAGGTGATGGATTCATAGGACATTCATAACTTTAAGGCATAGACACTAAGACACTAATGATCATAAGACACAAACATAGATAAACATAAAGCATAATTTTTGAAAAACAGAAAAATAAAGAACAAGGAGATTAAAGAACGGGTCCACCTTAGTGATGGCGGCTTGTTCTTCCTCTTGAAGATCTTATGGAGCGCTTGAGCTCCTCAATGTCTCTTCCTTGCCTTTGTTGCTCCTCTCTCATGATTCTTTGATCTTCTCTAATTTCATGGAGGAGGATGGAATGTTCTTGGTGCTCCACCCTTAGTTGTCCCATGTTGGAACTCAATTCTCCTAGGGAGGTGTTGATTTGCTCCCAATAGTTTTGTGGAGGAAAGTGCATCCCTTGAGGCATCTCAGGGATTTCATGATGAGAAATTTTCTCATGCTCATGTCTATGAGTGGGATCTCCTGTTTGCATTGAGCTCCTTTCACACAGATATCCATGAGGATTTGGTCCAACCTTTGATTAAAGTTGACCTTTTTTGAGTTTGAAAAGAGACCTCGGGGATCACCTTCTTCTTGGCCACAACTTCATAGAAGTGGTCTTGATGCACCCTTGAGATGAATCTTTCCATCTCCCATGACTCGGAGGTGGAAGCTTTTGCATTTCCTTTCCTCTTTTTAGAGGTTTTTCCGGCCTTAGATGCTATAAATGGTTATGAAAAAACAAAAAGCAATGCTTTTACCACACCAAACTTAGAAGGTTTGCTCGTCCTCGAGCAAAAGAAGAAAGAAGAGAGTAGAAGAAGAAGAAATAGAGGAGATGGAGGTGGCTTTGTTCTTCGGCCAAGGGGGAGAAGTAGTGTGTAGGTTATGTGAAAATGAAGGAGTGAAGATGGGTTTATATAGGAGGAGGGGGTATGGTTCGGCCAATATGGGTAGGTTTGGGAGGGAAAGTGGTTTGAATTTGAATGGTGAGGTAGGTGGGGTTTTATGAAGGATGGATGTGAGTGGTGAAGAGAATAGTGGGATTTGATAGATGAGGGGTTTTTTTGGGAAGAGGTGTTGAGGTGATTGGTGAATGGGTGAAGAAGAGAGAGAGTGGTGGGGTAGGTGGGGATCCTGTGGGGTCCACAGATCCTGAGGTGTCAAGGATAATTCATCCCTGCACCAAGTGGCGAGCAAAAATGCTCCTTCTGCTATTCCTGGCGTTAAACACCAGGCTGGTGCCTATTTCTGGCGTTTAACGCCAACTTCTTGCCCATTCCTGGTGTTAAACGCCAGTCTGGTGTCCCTTTCTGGCGTTAAACGCCCAGAATGGTGCCAGACTGGGCGTTAAACGCCCATTTGCTGCCTTTACTGGCGTTTAAACGCCAGCAAGTTCTCCGCCAGGGTGTGCTATTTTTTTTTGTTTTTCATTCTGTTTTTGCTTTTTCAATTGATTTTGTGACTTTTCATGATCATCAACCTATAGAAAACATAACAAAGGAAAATAGATTAATATAACATTGGGTTGCCTCCCAACAAGCACTTCTTTGATGTCAGTAGCTTGACAGTGGGGTCTCATGGAGCCTCACAGATGTTCAGAGCAATGTTGGAACCTCCCAACACCAAACTTAGAGTTTGACTGTGGGGGCTCTGTTTGACTCTGTTTTGAGAGAAGCTCTTCATGCTTCTTCTCCATGGTAACAGAGGGATATCCTTGGGCCTTAAACACAAAGGATTCTTCATTCAATTGAATGATCAATTCTCCTCTGTCAACATTAATCACAGCCTTTGCTGTGGCTAGGAAGGGTCTGCTAAGGATGATGGATTCATCCATGCACTTCCTAGTCTCTAGGACTATAAAATCAGCAGGGATGTAATGGTCTTCAACCTTTACCAGAACATCCTCTACAAGTCCATAAACTTATTTTCTTGAATTGTCTGCCATCTCTAGTGAGATTCTTGCAGGTTGTACCTCAAAGATACCTAGCTTCTCCATTACAGAGAGAGGCATGAGGTTTATGCTTGACCCTAGGTCACACAGAGCCTTCTCAAATGTCATGGTGCCTATGGTACAAGGTATTGAGAACTTCCCAGGGTCCTGTCTCTTTTGAGGTAATCACTGCCTAGTCAAGTCATCCAGTTCTTTGGTGAGCAAAGGGGGTTCATCCTCCCAAGTCTCATTACCAAATAAATTGTTATTTAGCTTCATGATTGCTCCAAGGTACTTAGCAACCTGCTCTTCAGTGACATCTTCGTTCTCTTCAGAGGAAGAATACTCATCAGAGCTCATGAATGGCAGAAATAAATCCAACGGAATCTCTATGGTCTCAGTGTGAGCCTCAGATTCCCATGGTTCCTCATTAGGAAACTCATTGGAGGCCAGTGTACGTCCATTGAGGTCTTCCTCAGTGGTGCTCACTGCCTCTTTCTCCTCTCCAAACTCGGCCCTGTTGATGGCCTTACACTCTCCTTTTGGATTCTCTTCTGTATTGCTTGGAAGAGTACTAGGAGGGAGTTCAGTAACTTTCTTACTCAGCTGACCCACTTGTGCCTCCAAGTTTTTAATAGAAGACCTTGTTTTAGTCATAAAACTTTGAGTGGTTTTGATTAGATCAGAGACCATGGTTGCTAAGTCAGAGTGGCTCTGCTTCGAATTCTCTGTCTGTTGCTGAGAAGATGATGGAAAAGGCTTGCCATTGCCAAACCTGTTTCTTTCACCATTATTGTTGTTGAAACCTTGTTGAGGTCTCTGTTGATCCTTCCATGAGAGATTTGGATGATTTTTCCATGAAGGATTATAGGTGTTTCCATAGGGTTTTCCCATGTAATTCACCTCTTCCATTGATGGGTTCTCAGGATCATAAGCTTCTTCTTCAGATGAAGCATCCTTAGTACTGCTTGGTGCAGCTTGCATTCCAGACAGACTTTAAGAAATCATATTGACTTGCTGAGTCAATATTTTGTTCTAAGCCAGTATGGCATTCAGAGTATCAATCTCAAGGACTCCTTTCTTCTGATTCATCCCATTGTTCACAGGATTTCTTTCAGAAGTGTACATGAATTGGTTATTTACAACCATTTCAATGAGTTCTTGAGCTTCTGCAGGTGTCTTCTTCAGATGAAGAGATCTTCCAGCAGAGCTGTCCAATGACATCTTGGACAGTTCAGACAAACCATCATAGAAGATACCTATGATGCTCCATTCAGAAAGCATGTCAGAAGGACACTTTCTGATCAATTGTTTGTATCTTTCCCAAGTTTCATAGAGGGATTCACCTTCCTTCTGTCTAAAGGTTTGGACTTCCACTCTAAGCTTACTCAATTTTTGAGGTGGAAAGAACTTTGCCAAGAAGGCATTGACTAGCTTTTCCCAAGAGTTCAGGCTTTCTTTAGGTTGTGAGTCCAACCATATCCTAGCTCTGTCTCTTATAGCAAAAGGGAATAACATAAGTATGTAGACCTCAGGGTCAACCCCATTGGTCTTGATAGTGTCACAGATTTGCAAGAATTCAGCTAAAAACTGATGAGGATCTTCCAATGGAAGTCCATGGAACTTGCAATTCTGTTGCATTAGAGAAACTAATTGAGGCTTAAGCTCAAAGTTGTTTGCTCTAATGGCAGGGATAGAGATACTTCTCCCATAGAAGTCGGGAGTAGGTGCAGTAAAGTTACCAAGCACTTTCCTTGCATTGTTGCATTGTTGTTGTTTTCGGCTGCCATGTCTTCTTCTTGTTTGAAGATTTCTGTTAGGTCCTCTCCAGAGAGTAGTGCTTTAGCTTCTCTTAGCTTCCGCTTTAAGGTCCTTTCAGGTTCAGGTTCAGCCTCAACAAGAATGCTTTTGTCCTTGCTCCTGCTCATATGAAAGAGAAGAGAACAAGAAAGTATGAAATCCTCTATGTCACAGTATAGAGATTCCTTGAGGTGTTACAGGAAAAGAAAAATAGAAGGAAGAGGTAGAAGAATTCGAACTTATCAAGAAAGATATAGTTCGAATTGTGCATTGAGGAGGAGTGTTAGTCCATAAATAGAAGGATGTGATAAGAGGGGAAGAAATTTTTGAAAATTAAAGTTGGAAAAGAAATAAAGTGATTTTTGAAAAAGATTTTTGAAAGTAGAAATCAAAAAGATATGATTGAAAACTATTTTGAAAAAGATGTGATTAAAAAGATATGATTGAAAAGATATAGTTTTAAAAAGATATGGTTTGAAAAACAATTTAAAAAGATTTGATTTTTAAAATTAATGACTTGGCTAACAAGAAATTTAAAAGATATGATTCAGACATTAAACCTTTCTCAACAGAAAAGGCAACATACTTGAAATGTTGAATCAAATCATTAATTGTTAGCAAGTATTTTTGAAAATGGAAAGAAATTGATTTTGAAAAATTATGAAAACTTGAAAAAAATTTGAATTAAAAACAAAATCTTCCCTCTTGTACCATCCTGGCGTTAAACGCCCAGAATGGTATCCATTCTGGCGTTATACCATTCTGGGCGTTTAACGCCCAAAATGCTACCCCTTTGGGCGTTAAACGCCCAGCCAGGTACCGTGGCTGGCGTTTAAACGCCATTTTTCCTTCCTCACTGGGCGTTTTGAACGCCCAGCTTTTTCTGTGTAATTCCTCTGCTGTATGTTCTGAATCTTTAGTTCTCTGTATTATTGACTTGAAACGACACAAATTAATTTTTTTTTGAATTTTTTAATGATGAGGAATAATCAAAATGAAACTAAGATCAAATAAACAATGCATGCAAGACACCAAACTTAGAAGTTTGTATACTACTGACACTAACAAATTGAGAATGCATATGAGAAACAACAAAACACTCAAGACAAGAGAATTTAAAGATAAGAGCAAGAAAATCATCAAGAACAACTTGAAGATCAATGAAGAACATAATGCATATGATTTTCGAAAATTAGAAGAATAAAGACATACAATTGACACCAAACTTAAAATTAGACACTAGACTCAAACAAGAAACATAAAAATATTTTTTATTTTAAGATTTTATAAATTTTTTTGTGATTTTTCGAAAATTGAGTGGAAAAGAAAATAAAGAGATTCAAAATTTTTAATAAGAATTCCAGGAATCATGCAATGTTAGTCTAAAGCTTTAGTCTAAAGAAATTAGACATGGCTAGCCAAGCTTTAGTAGGACATTGCATTCAAGAGCTAAATTGATGAGAATCAATCAACTTTGGTGATGATGAAAACATCACCTTGAAACTCTAGAATTCATTCTTAAAAATTCTGAAGAAAAATACCTAATTTGAGCAACAAGATGAACCGTCAGTTGTCCAAACTCAAACAATCCCCGGCAACGGTACCAAAAACTTGGTGCACGAAATTGTGATCATCAATGGCGCCATCAACATGGTACGCTCAATTGCAATCTCAACTCTTTATCACAACTTTGCACAACTAACCAGCAAGTGCACTGGGTCGTCCAAGTAATAAACCTTACGCGAGTAAGGGTCGATCCCACATAGATTGTTGGTATGAAGCAAGCTATGGTCATCTTGTAAATCTCAGTCAGGCGAATTCAAATGGTTATGGAGGATTAATGAATAAAACATAAAATAAAGATAGAGATACTTATGTAATTCATTGGTGAGAATTTCAGATAAGCGTATGGAGATGCTTTGTCCCTTCCATCTCTCTGCTTTCCTACTGTCTTCATCCAATCCTTCTTACTCCTTTCCATGGCAAGCTGTATGTTGGGCATCACTGTTGTCAGTGGCTACAGTCCCGTCCTCTCAGTGAAAATATTCAACGCGCTCTGTCACAGCACGGCTATTCAGCTGTCGGTTCTCGATCATGTCGGAATAGAATCCAGTGATTCTTTTGCATCTGTCACTAACGCCCCACAATCACGAGTTTGAAGCTCGTCACAGTTATTCAATCCTTGAATCCTACTCAAAATACCATAGACAAGGTTTAGACCTTCCGGATTCTCTTGAATGCCGCCATCAATTCTAGCTTATACCATGAAGATTCCGATTAAGGGATCCAAGAGATATCTACTCAATCTAAGGTAGAACGGAGGTGGTTGTCAGGCACACATTCATAGGTGAGAATGATGATGAGTGTCATGGATCATCACCTTCATCAAGTTGAGGAACAAGTGATATCTTGAAACAAGAATAAGCCGAATTGAATAGAAGAACAATAGTAATTGCATTAATACTCGAGGTACAGCAGAGCTCCACACCTTAATCTATGGTGTGTAGAAACTCCACCATTGAAAATACATAAGAACAAGGTCTAAGCATGGCCGAATGGCCAGCCTCCAGTGATCTAAGAACTAGACGTCCAAAGATGATCAAAAGATCTAAAGTGATCCAAAGATGTAAATACAATAGCAAAAGGTCCTATTTATAGAGAATTAGTAGCTTAGGGTTTACAAAGATGAGTAAATAACATAAAAATCCACTTCCGGGCCCACTTGGTGTGTGCTTGGGCTGAGCATTGAAGCTTTCATGTGTAGAGACTTTTCTTGGAGTTAAACGCCAGCTTTTGTGCCAGTTTGGGCGTTTATCTCCCATTATTGTGCCAGTTCCGGCGTTTAACGCCGGGCAGTTTTGAGCTGATTTGGAACGCCAGTTTGGGCCATCAAATCTCAGGCAAAGTATGGACTATTATACATTGCTGGAAATCTCAGGATGTCTACTTTCCAACGCAATTGAGAGCGCGCCAATTGGGCTTCTGTAGCTCCAGAAAATCCACTTTGAGTGTAGGGAGGTCAGAATCCAACAGCATCTACAGTCCTTTTCAGCCTCTGAATTAGATTTTTGCTCAGGTCCCTCAATTTCAGCCAAAAAATACTTGAAATCACAGAAAAACACACAAACTCATAGTAAAGTCCAGAAAAGTGAATTTTAACTAAAAACTAATAAAAATATAATAAAAACTAACTAAAACATACTAAAAACATACTAAAAACAATGCCAAAAAGCGTATAAATTATCCGCTCATCACCATGACACAGTAGGGGTTACCGGAGTACCTTTTGAAATTGGGACCAGAGATACACAGGATACGGGAGCTCTAGCTGAGTTCTAAGTTCGTCAACAGTTTTAGGATAAAGAGAAGGTCTTCTTAAACGTGAAGACTTATAGCATCCGCCGTGGTGTTGAGTACAAAGTGTTGGAATCCGATCATCGTAAGTACTATGGAAAGTGTAAGGAGTTTGAAAACGGGTGCACATGGTTGATTCAGATTAGTTTTCGCCAGCACAAAGGTATTTGGGAGGTAAAACGGTATAATGGACCTCATATTTGTTTGACCATATCGATATCTAGTGATCATATAATTCTTGATTATCATGTGATATGGGCTTTCATGCTGCCTATGATTAGAGATGATGTTGCTGTGTCAATCAAGATACTATAGAATGCGAGAGAGACATATTTTGGTTTTAGACCGACTTAGAAGAGGATTTGGTTGGCTAAGTAGAAGGCCGTGACACATATTTACGAAGATTGGGAAGAGTTATATAATAAGTTGCCGCGATGGGTACCAGTTGTGCAGATCACGATACCAGGTAGTGCTGCAGTGTTGAGGATGAGTCCTGTGCGAATTGGTGGGCAAGTCGATGAGTCATCAGCTTATTTTCATAGGCTTTTTTGGACATTTCCATCATGTATCGAAGCCTTCTAACATTGTAAGCTGTTGGTTAGTATCGACGGGACCCACTTGTACAGAAAATGATGGAGTACACTGCTCATTGCGATTGCTTAGGATGGCAATTTCAATATTATTCCTGTTTCATTCACACTTGTGGAAGGTGAGAATGCAGAGTCGTGGTCATTCTTTCT
This sequence comes from Arachis hypogaea, assembly GCF_003086295.3. Taxonomy (NCBI): domain Eukaryota; kingdom Viridiplantae; phylum Streptophyta; class Magnoliopsida; order Fabales; family Fabaceae; genus Arachis; species Arachis hypogaea. The sequence continues at coordinate 25,976,980 of NC_092042.1, forward strand.
ATCTCACCTTTGGCAACAGGTAACACCTCAGCTGGCTATTCTAGTCATATTGGATAGGCACAACGGGAACAAGGCTACTAGGATCTGGACTACAATGAACGAGGCTGACTTGAACAGACCCAAAAGATGTGGGCTTTGCAAATAATGTGGCCACACACATAGCCATGTAGGAGGTGTCCACAGGGAGGAGTCAACATTGGTTCTACTTCCGCCAGTAATATGTAGGGTTGTGTTTATTTAGTGTAATGTTTTGTCGGATTTACTTTGATGATGGTGTCCGTTGTAAGGTTTATTGTTCTTTGCATTCTCACATGACAGATAATTGAATTTCATCATCTGGTTTTCGGGTATGTTACGGATTTTTTACTCGTGTTATGAGACAGTGGTATAATACATTATGAAATAGTCATATAACATACATATGCTTCTAAATAATATGATATACATGTTCCTCTAAATAGAATAAAATACATGTACTATAAATATGTTGTTTCTCAGCAAGATATAACTAGCATCAAGATAAATTTGCATACATAAGAAATATAAAAAATAGATAATAAAAATATAATGAAAAGATGAACATACATTTCATACTAACAATGAAAAAATCAGAAAAGAAAACATGATATTGGTGCAATTCTAAATGATATAACATAACATATGATAAGTGACGGATCCAGAAAAATTTAGCAGTGAGGGCAAAATGTAATAAAAATTAGGTATAGATATTTTTTTGACTTCTCACGATACTCAACAATTTAAGGACTAATCCGTCATGAATTTAAATTTCATTTAAGAGTTTGCAATGAGTTGCTACACATACGAGACAGAATTCGAATCCCAATACTTACTTAAGCGAACGACTAAGTTGATCACTTGACTATTCTAAATTAGTTTAGATATATTTAAAATTTTAAATTAGAACTATCTATACACATTGATAAGAACTAAAAATATACACACAATTACTTATTATAGTATTTAAAATAATAAAAATATAATTACACACAGTATAATATTCAAAATAACAAAAAAAAATTATAATGGCTTTCTTTTTATTTTTAATATGACTAAATATTATTTTTTTATACATATTCTTAAACAATTATTTTATTTTTTATTATTGCATATTTATTTAACAAATCTACTTATTATAGTTTTTATAGTATAAATAAATTTTTTTAACCAAAATAATAGAGCATTAATATATAGATGATATATTTTTTTATCTTAAATGATTTTTGAAAAATTACTAATAATTTAAGTTGTATTTAATTAAAAAACTAAGTTTCAATTTAATTATCAATTAATTAACTAATATAACAAAGTTAATTATCACTATTTTTTGAGTTTATTTATTTATTTTTATACTAAATCAAATTTAACAATATAATTATATGTGTTAAGTTTAACAAAATATCTATTTAACATAAAATATGAAAGAATTATTTATATTTTATTTTGGAATAAACATAATATAACAAGTAGTATATACATAAGTATTAATTTTTTTTAAAAAAAAAATTGTGGGGGGCAAATGTCCCCTCTTTATTGAGTGTGGATCCGTCCCTGCATGTGACACTAACAACATGAAAGATATAACATGAACTGAGTAATGCCATAAACCTCAATCAAAAGAGATGTAATCCTATAAAGCAGCGGCAGGAGTGTCTGATCCGCCGTGCTCTCTGGGCCAGAGGGACCTGATCCTCGTCTTCATCCTTGTCATGCTCTATCTCGTCTGGTATGTATTCATGTGATGTCGAAGGACCCATTTTGTCCAAAGGAGGTGTCCCGCCCAATGCAAATGTGTCATCCACATGTCTAGTAGGAGGTTTATTCAGATTCATATCTAGGTGTGTTTGGGGTCCGCCTACCTAAGATTTGCGTCGTGCCAAGTCATCCTCCTGCATGATCACGCTAATCTTCTCAATGAAGCGTGACCCTCCAAACTTTGCGTCAAGGTCCTCACTGCCAAGCAGGTCCAATAGCATCTCACCTGAGCTAATGTACATCTGACTCTCGTGCACTGTCGTCCTATGAATTTGCCAACTCTATAAGGTAGAAGAAAACCACTGATCGCTGCTTCTGCCATCCTTCGACATTAAAAAATCGATGTTGAGTGAAGTTAGCAGCCGATATTGTACTTCTTCAAGATGTGGTAGCACCCGATTCACTTGATGTCACTCTATGACAACAAAATAAATCAATGCCGTCACGGACCTCCAAAATGCCATGGGTTGTGTCTCTAGTATCTCGAGATGCACTACCTACACGACATCCGACGAGTTGTTTGGCATCCACGTGAACTGCAAAGAGAAATGGTTCTCGAATGTCATCATGAACAGTAAGAAGACAAAATAACTGAACGACAAAAGCTTGAAATGTTTAACACTCACATCCCCAACTCAAAGTAAATCTATTCTAAGTCAGCAGTGCATGACTCGAAGTCCCTTCTAGCTCAATGTTGACTGATAACCTGACCACTTGTGGCCCAAGACATGTTATCAACAACGGTCATTAACCATAAAAATAGTAACACACAAAATAACTATTAACATTGAGTACTTTGTCGCCAATGACCAATGACAGGCGTCAAACCCATTGGGCCTAAAACCTGAAAACTGCTAGAAGATCCATGACTGGAGATGCTGCAATGGACCGACCAATTTAACCATGTGACTATTGGTCACACGACATGAGCACCAGTATAACCATGATAGAGCGGCGGATCCCCAACTATATATGCCCATGTCATCTAATCTTGCTACGTAAGATAGCCACCTAATATGCATGCGTGTACCAAACTTGTCACCAAAGAGCTGGGTCGATAATAGTATCATGATGTACACTTTCGCGTACCTCCTAAATGCCTTCTTGTCTACGCCCTGAGAAAGGTCACTGAATGTCTCCTGTAAAATTCGGTTATTTAATAAATAATTAACCCACAAATTAAAATTTATTCTAGAAAATTATAAATGTAATTTTTATTATTTAATATGATAGAGAAAATTAAAACAAAAATTTTGACACTAATTTTAAAATTTTGGCCCAAAATTAGGCCAAACGGGCCGAACTGGTTGAACCGGACCTAAAGTAGGTCCAAGGCCCAACCCAAATCTCATTAAACAAAGGAACTCAGCATCTTCTTCCTCTCTCATGAGCCATTCACGCTGAGAACTTAAGGAAAGAGGGAAGAAGAGAGTTCCAAAACAAAAACCTAGTTTTACCTTCAAATCCTTGTAACTTTTGATCCAGAACTCCGATCGCTACACCGTTTACGGCCACGCAAAGCTCACAACTTTGTTTTTAAGGTAAGCCACATTTTTTCTCCAATTTTCCAGCCTTTGAATTTGAAGTTCTTGAGTAAAAGTATTAAGATTTTGAGCTCTTTGATGTTATAAGATCTAATTAGCTTGAAGAAAAGCCTCAATCTCACTCCTTTGATCCTTGGGTATGGTAAGATCCTTAATCCTAAGTAAAACACTTAATATTTTGTGATGAGTGATTGAGTTGGTATGTGTGGGTGTATGTTTTGTGTATTAGAATATATATGTATGAATGTTGGAGCTTGATTGAGGTCTTGGAAAGCTTGGAGTGAGCTTTTAGTGCTGAAAAATATATTTTGAAAGGTGTTGGGATCTTGAAGGTTTAAGAAAAAGTGAAATTGAAAGTGTTCCGGGTTGAATGGGGAATTGGCCAAGGTATGGTTTCGGTTTCCTGTATCTAAAATGTAATGTAATGTGAAAACTTAGGCTAGAGACCCTAAGATAGGAATTGAATTGTTGATGTGGTTGATTGGTTGGTGTAGATTGTATTATTATATATGAGGTTAGTGATGTTGGAAGTTGTAGCTTGATTGTGTGATGTGATTAACTTGATATCATGTTGGAGGCTAAATGGAGGTGGTAATTGATATGGGTAATCGATAGTTCTTGTTGTGTATTGTTGAATTTGGAAAGATTGGGTGTTGTGGATGATGTTCTTGTTAATGGAATATGTAATTGGTATGTGATATTGATTTGTATGTATAATGGTTGATTAAGTTGTGTATTGTTGGACTTGGATCATTGAGTTGATATTGGTAAAAATGGAGAGTTGATGTGTTGTGGATTGAAGGAGGGAGTTGGAATATGGTTAAGACTGAATTGGTAAGGTTTTGGTTGGCTTTAAAAGGATTTGGATGTGTATGTTTGAAAATTGAGGTTTGTTGGTTTTGTTGAAAATTGTGATTTTGGCCCAATTTTGGCGGAGCATAACTTAGTCTTCGGACCCCTGATTTGTGTCAAATTTATTTAGAAAAAAAAATTGGGTTTGACATGTTTATTCCGTTTGAAGAACGGAGGAAAAATGTTTTAAAATTGCCAAGTTATGCTCGATCAAAATTTGGTGCGTAAACTGAAAAAAATGGGACGCAGTTTTTTTGTTTTGCTGCATAATATGCGTACGCATGCATCTCATACGCCGGCAAAATTGCATGCCCACGCGTACGCATCGCCCACGCGTACGCGTGACATGGGAATTTTGTGTACGCAAAATTCTCATGCGCGACCACTAGATTTTGCCTGATCCGCATGCGTGCGCGAAATTAAGCAATGTGTACGCGTGACCCTATTTTCAGTAAATATGATTTCTGTGTTTTTAAAATCAAATTTCCAACTTATAAGCCTCCATTTTCATCCTTTAAGTTCTGAATCATAATAAAATTCCTAGTAGTTAAGAATAAGCTAGGAAGGGTGGTAGCTTGAGGATGAAGTAAAGGGAGAGTTAATGATGAATTATGATTAATGGCGATTGTATGAGTTGATGAGGGTAATGGTGGAAGTGCGGTGTATGCCGTGAACCAAAGGGCTGTATTTGATAATGATTTTTGGCTTGTTATGGATTATGTTATGAGTCGGATGGCTATGATAAATATTGATTTATGGCTGATAATGAATATATGAATTTGGATGATTGTATTATCTTAAGTCCTCTTTCTCGAAAGTGCAACCCTAGAGAGATGGTGGAAGGTGAGGATCCCCTTCTTTATTCCTCCTGGTACTGTAAAATCGCCTCCAGCGAGATGATGGGGGGTTAGGATCCCCTCCTTAGTTTCTCCTGGATATATGAGAACGTACCTCCTGGGTAGACGCAAGGGTTGTGGTTTTGCCCCACCTGCTCTAGGTTAGTTAGTATAGAGGCTCCTCGAGTAGACGCAAGGGTTGTGGTTTCGCCCCCACTTTTCCTGGGTTGTGATGGGTGATGTATGAAAAGTGAAATTATGAAATGTATAAATGATGATTTGGTCATAATGAACGATTATGGAATGTTTATGAATGAATATTGAATGACTATCTGAGATACGAGTTTTCTTGGGTGAAAGTAGTGGCTAGCCACCACGTGCTCCAGGTTGAGACTCGATACTCTGCTGACCCTATGTCGTAAGTGTGGCTGGACAATGTGAAAGTTCCGGATGAGCTCGCCACCGTGGATAAACACCAGTGTGGGTGTTGTATGATTATGATTATGATTATGTTTACGATTGATAATTACTTGAGTTGGAGATGCGCGACAGAGGGACAGTCCAATGGTTAGCTTCCATGACTTGTCGGGTTGGCTTTATAACCGACAAATAAGACTCATCAGCCGCTAGGACAGGCATGCATCATATGCATCTATATGTTTGTTTGGTGTGATTTATTTGGATTGCCTAAGTGACTGCATAAACTATTTGCTACCTGCTTTAATTGCTGTATATGCTTTCTATTTGTGATTTTCTTGCTTGAAATAATTGTGTTTGTGGCACCTTGGTTGGGAGGTTTAGAGGAGTTGGAAAGGGGAGTTTTAGATAGCTCTGAAGACCCTTAGCTAGTTGCCTGTTTTATCTTTATGGGTTAGTTTTGTTTTTAAGCTTTAATTATCTGTTGGAAGTTCTAGGATTGTCTTCGGCTTTTCCAAGACATTATATGTTAGATATGTGGGCACTATTACCATGCTAGTTCTCACCCATGTGGATTTTGTGGTTTTCATATGCAGGACGTGAGGCTCTTCGCTGAGGCATGCTGGAAGCTTTTGATGTTGCGAAGACCTTTATCTTTTGGGCTTATTTTGGTTATTTGTATTTGCTTAGATACTTATTATCTCTACACACACACACATATGTTGTATTAATTCTTCTTAGGGGTCATTTATATTTTGGGTGTATTTTGGGTTCTCTAATATATATATATATATATATATATATATATATATATATATATATATATATATATATATATATACACACACACTTGTTCGCTCGGGCCGATTTATCTTCGCAAGCCGAATCTTGAGTTCTGTTATTTGTATTTTGGAACTCTTGGTATATTAACTCCTTAGCTTGTTCTACCTTGCTTCGTCTGCTTTATCACTTCGTTAGCGTTACGCTTTTTGATTTAACGATTTTTGCTTTATCCCTTTCTTCAAAAGCTCCTAATTATAAACCTTTTTTCACTATATTATATATGTAATTTTTCTTTTAAAGGTTGTAGCACCTCGCCACCTCTGTTTTACATCCTAGGTGTAAAGCTCTGTGTGGTAGGGTGTTACATCTCCTGCATCTAAGTGCACTTCACAGTGAACTTGTCGATGTAGTCCGCCGACGGCAACATATCCAGTAACTCCTCGAACCAAGCCTATGCTAGAAGTCCGTCAGACATTTGCTGACATACTATCCGTCGATTGGGAGCCCTGTCTCGTATGCTACATCATGTTGCGTAATCGTGCTCTCCGAATGGCATGTGAAAAGTATGCATCTACGGATGCCATTTCTCAACAAATGCACTCACTAATGGCTCGTCCAACCTAAACCAGTGATCGTTGAGCCTCCCAAGATGGGCTAAGCTGGTCATCTGCAGGTATGACATGATCCTCTCATCTAGAAACATACCATGCTGCCTCACATGCTTGTGATACATCGTTCAGGCTGCATGACAATGAAGAAATTCTCTAAGAACCATAACAATTTAGAAAATAAAAATCACCTAAAATAGATAATTTTAATAAAAAAAAACTTTAATATAACAGATATTGCAAACGTGGACATAGATAAGCTAATATTTAAGAATTATGTTAAATTAAACCAAATTAAATTAAATTCTAATAGAACATAGTTAATCTAATATTTAAGAAGGAAAGCTAAATCCTAAACTATAACTAAACTTGTGGTGCTATGCGTAGCCGTAAACAGCACAACAATCGGAGCACTGTAACTCAAGTTATGAGCAAATGAAGAAGAAGATGAATAGTGCCCTTTGGGGTTTCTCTCTTCTTCAACTCAGCTGCTGTTTTTGTGTTTTTATGGTGTTATGAGGTTGAATGGTCTGCATTTAAGTGTATTTATATGTTGGATTTGGCCCAACTTAGGTCCGATCCAACCGCTTAGCATTTTAGGTTCGTTTAGTCCAACTTTGGGTCAAAATCTTTAGAATTAGCATTCAGTTTTCAATTTTCTTATACATTTTCTAAGATTTTTTGCAGTTTTATTTTTCCACTCCCAGTACCGGACAAACTTAATCCGGTACTACTAGCTAATTTACCTGCGTTTTTACGCAATCTTTCGTAGAAAATTACATTTTTCACTCGAAAAAATCTACTGAATTTAAATCTCACCTTTAAATTTTCTAATTAATACTTTTAAATTTTCAAACCTATTTTGGGTAATTAAATTATTATTTTTATGTTAATTAATCGGTTAATAACTTTTGGTTCTTATAAACAACAGATCAACAGTACAAAATAAGCAAAAATAAATTTAAGAAGCAGTGCTTAATGATTACCAGAGGAAGGGACAGAGAGATAGTGAGCGAGCTCAATGACGACAAAGAGAGAACTCGACGGCGACGGCGAGGAGAAGAAAGAGCTCGACGGCGACGACGAGGAGAAGAGAGAACTCTACGGCGATGACGAGGAGAAGAGAGAGCTCGACGGTGACAATAAGGAGAAGAGAGAGCTCGACAATGATGACAACAAAATCTTCAACCCTGCTTTCGATGACCAGACGACGCCGACAAACATAGAAAGAGAGGGAGCGGTGATGACAATAACGCGGTGCTGTGGGACTGTGGGTCTGTGGGCTGCGCAATTGGGGGGCTAGGGTTCTTCACCACTTTGTTCTTTCAATTTCAAATTTTCACTTCAGTTTCAAAGAGGAGAGGAGTGGGAGTGTGGGACTGGGTTGCATTGGTCGTTGGGGATTTAGAGTTTTCCTTTTTTCTAAGGTGAAAACGACGTTATTTTTTAGGAGTTTTATCGAACCGAAAATTCTTCTAAAAATTAATCGGTTCTGACAGTTCACTGATTAATCATTGATTTGATTGATTTTGTAACCGATTTTTTGTCAGGCAATTTATGAGGTTAATCGAATTGATTTGGTGATCGATTCTTGATTAATTCAATTGAATCGGTTGGTCTGATTCAATTCTTAGAATTATGCTATTGTGTATCAACAATTTAACTATCTATGATGAGTCTACATCTAAATATAAGACCGATGATAATGTTCAAGAAGGAGTTGTTCTTGCATATCTTCTTGATCGAGAGAATACAACTAAGATTAAGTTTGTAGCATATGCAGTATTGTAAATATTCTTTTAAGTCTTGATATAATAGTCTGCGTGTAGAGTATTTATGCTTTAAACTTAATTGTGCTTAAATTGTTATGTTAGTTAGTTCATAGACTTCTGAGAACTTCGCTTTGTCATAATTGATGAATTTTACTATATTTATATTTTATTTATTATAAAATGATTATTTTACTAATTACTTATTAGCAGGCACTAGTTCTTTATTATTAAAGTAAGTCCCTTAAACATTCGTGGTAGCAAAAAGGAAACCTATGGCAGTGCAATAATGTGATGAGTCAGCTCCACGTGTTGCCCCACACACCTAGTAAGTTGGTGCTCTTCTTTCTTCATTGTCCAAAAAGAATGCAACATGCAGTAATCTAGTCAAAAGCCTTTTCTAATGAGCTATTCAGAACAATCCAGTTAAGAAATTTGAATGAAAGATTGGTTTTCGGGTTTCCTTATAAAGGATCTTTCGGTTATGATTTGATTGAACAACAAATTCTTTTACCAATCCAAATCCTCCACATAATTTAGCATAATTCAGAAAAAAAAATATTTTAATGTTCAATTGAAAGCTTGCCGCATTACTTTTTGGTAATATTGTAGTATTTAGTAGGATAAAATGCCTATTTAAATTAAATAAGGTAAAAATTACACAAATCAGTAAAAAATAAAAATGTTACATAAATCTCTTAAAAAGACATTCTTATATAAATTAAATGAATTTCATTCGAATTATACAATTAACATTAATTTAAATTAAACCAATTTAAAATAATAGTGATGTACACAAATCGAATTTGATCAATTCGAATTATATATATAAAATGTTAGAGTAAATTAAATCACATTGATTCGAATTATGCATGCAAAGACATCCCTAAAAATTCAAAATAACTTGTTTCGATTTATACATAAAACAATCTTTATATAATTTAAATTTAGCTGATTCAAATTACCAAAAACATGTAAATCGAACAAAGTAAATTCGATTTACTTAGACCCCACGTATATAAATATGATGTGAATGTGAAAGAATATAAGTGGGGCTGCATAAAGAACGTAGCAAGTTGTCTCTCAGTTTAAAACGTATTACATAACATCATCAACTAATGTATATCTTAATCCAAAGAATACAATTTGTATGCAACCAAATAATGTTACGCGTTAAAATGCAAAATAACATCATATATACATCAATTTAGGCTTAATAAAAAAATATTTTCTTAAAAATAGTATAACATTAACATAAAAATTTACTTCAATGACTACTATTCATGTTAACAAAAAAAATCTTACTCTAAATAAGTTTTATCCCCCATTATCTTCACTACTCATACTCTTCTACTTATTTGTAATCACTATCTAAATTAGAAATTGATCCATCGAACGTCTAGAAATTAATAAACCACTAATATATATAACTACTCTATCTAACTTAACAACTGTAAATAATGACTAGCATTATAAGAAACAAAATTAAAAAATATAAAAATAACACATTAAATCCTATTTAAAAAGAAAAGTGTGCACTAACCTCTTCATTGATGACATTAGCTATATGGGCGACTCTATCCAAACTATAAAGTTGTTCCGGGTTATCCCCTATTAGCGGAATATGATGTTGAACACTTTGTTGGAGTCGTAGGGAAAGAATTTTTCTTGGAATTTGATGGGGTAGAGGTTTGGAACTGTAATTCGAATGAGCTCAATTTAAACTCTATTTATAGGGAAAGTTTTAATAATTTAAATGAGTGCAATTCGAATTATCTTAGACCGTCTATATCATGGGTAAATCAAACAGCCTGTTTCGAATTACCATATGCAATAAACAGTGAAAATTTTAAATTTAGTTGATTCGAATTAGTGTGACTCAGATAAAAATATAATTCGAATAAATGTGATTCGATTTACCCTAACATTTCATTCATGCATAATTTGAATTGAGCATATTTGATTTGCGTGTATTACTACTAATTTAAATTGGTTCTATTTAAATTAGTGTTGAATTGGATAATTTAAATGAAATGCATTCAATTTACATAAAAATATTTTTTTAAAAGATCAATATAACGTTTTTTTTTTTGGTTAATTTGTATAGTTTTTGACTCTATTTAATTTAAATATATATTTTATCCTATTTACTATTTAGCTTGCTAGTCACATCTTTTGATCAATTCTTCTAAAAAGAATTTTGAAACACTTTCTTAAATTGATCTATTTAGTGAAGTGTTGAAATTCAACCATTAGACCAATAAATTTATTATTCATAAGAAATTATTTAACGTTGTAAATCAATAAGATTTATATCTTCAATATGAATAAGTTATTGATTTTCTAATTCAAGTGATAGGTTATTAGTAAAACCGTTTAATTCGATAATAATTAATAAATATTTAAAATTATAATAAATTAAAATTTAAGCAAAAAAATAAATAAATACAATATTTATTATTAAAATTTTAAAATAATAAAAATAATATTTTACATTACTAAAATTCTAATTAACTAATTCTTGATCAAATTATTTGTAGGTTTGATTTGAAATATGAACCGAATCGGCTAAATTTTAGGATTTAGTGTTCAAATCTTTCTTAATCTTTTTGGGAATTAATTTTTAAAGAATTAGTTCACTATGTTTTCGGTCAAACTAGTTAATTCAGTTTGCTTTTAATAATTATACTATTATAAATAGATATATAATTTTAATAAAAGTGAAGTATTTTTTTCGTCTTCAAAATTTATAACTAAAATTAAAATTATCTCTAATAATTTTTGTTTTAAAATCGTTTCTAATGTTTTAGTTATTTATAAAATGATAATTTTTTTTAAAATATTATTTCTAATAAAAAAATAAAAAATACTCTTTTTCAGATTATTCCATCCACCTTCATCACTAAACACCCACTCATCTTCTGCTCATCACCATTCACAATTACTACCAAAACAAAAAGTTGAATCTCGCATATAAATTAAAGATCCACAAAACAAAGAGACTTCATTTCGGGGGGAGCTTCTTCACGAGCTTGATCTAGAGGCAGTTATTGCTGCCATTGGAGGAGCTGCAACAAATGGTAACAGCGCTGCAGACAATGCAGTGGAGGAGTAAGTCGTCGATGACGAAGGTGATGTGATGTTCGTTCTGGCTGGAGATGCGACAGTGTCAAAAAAGTACACCACGTCATTCTTTCCTCTCCTCTCAATCCCGTATGGTACACCACACTATTCTCTATCCTCGTAAAAAGGTCTCCTCCACCAAGAAGAAGGTTATGAGATTGAGAAGTTTCTTTTTTTCTATTTTTTTTAGATTCATGTATTCTTTTAATTAAGATTTGATTGTGGCTCTGTGTAAAAGAATTGAGGATATATAGTTGGTAGGGTGATAATAAAAAGAGAAAATCGTGTATAGTGGTGATAATATTAATGATAAAAATGAACAGATGATGCAGATCTGATAGGGTAGTTAATGGAGAGAGAGAAAGAGAAAGAGAAAGAGAGAGAGAGATGAGAGATGAAGAGATGATAATAGGGTGGTTAATAGAAAGAGAGAGAAAGAATGTTTGTGGTGGTGATGAAGATGACGAGTGAGATCCTGATTCTATCAAAGGAGAGAAGACAAGAAAAGAGAGCGAATAGCGTGATGAGTAGAAGATGATATTTTATTAGAGGTAAAATCGTTCTAGAATTAAGATTAACTATCATGATAATATGACATATATGATTCATGGTTGAATTATTGATGAAATTTATTGCGCATAAAAAGTTATTCTACAGTGTAAGTCTTGGCTTACACCAGATATAAATGAAGGTGGATACTACAATGAAGATGGCAAAAATATCTTCTCATGAAGATGCTTTGGTTAAAAGTGTGGTTTATTTATTTAGCCACACTTTAAACAAAAACAACACTTTTATAAATATCAAAATCTAACCATACAATCCATCATCCAAAGGTCAAAAAGAAATATACTCATATGAAGACAATTATGCCATCTTCATTGTAGTATCCACCATAAATGAATTCTACTCCTTATATATATATATATATATAATTAAATAGTAAAAACTTATAATTTAAATAATACGATAAACCATCTACTATATATATACACTTCAAATTTAAGCCATAAGAGTGTCTTAATACAAGTTGTCACCAAATGTTGCTTAATAGATCATAGCATTGTACTAATTAATTAACTACATCTTATTTGGGGAAGATGGTATATAATGGTAAAATCATAAGAAAGAAAAAAAGAAAAGAAAAGAAAAGAAAACATTTTCCAATCTTATGCAAGCAAAACGAAAATGATGCATAACAGATTAAGCATTTTTTTGGGTCATAGAAACTAGAGATGTCCCTAACATCCCACGTGGTGATCAACTTTAATTTGTTTGATTAGCAAGTTTTCACACGCAAAATGTTAAATTAAAGTGATCAGATTTGTATGATCCCCACGTTTCATCCATCCCAATCATATTTCATGAAAATGAGAAATGCGTTGCCTAAGCTCTAATTCGTGTAGAAACCAAACGCTTAATCAGTTAGGAAAATTCATGACACCTGGCTTAATTATTATTTGATTGGTATATTCAACGTACTATATGTTTCTGTGCGTATTGTCAAATTCATCTATAACTAACTTATAGGAAAGTATTATTTAACAAATAAATTCAGTGATTGAAATCTGTGGGCAATTTATTAGTTCCACAAGCACATACCTTTAACATTTAATTCATATATAAAACTTAAAGAATGAAGCACTCAGATCTCTATGAGATAATGTGATCATGTATTCAGTAACATTTGTTCTTTTATACATATATAATTTCTTTTTAAGAAGATTTAGTATTATTATTCTATTTTGTAAGGGAGTTTGTTGTTAATTCCTTACATTTTATAAAATATAAGCATATTGAATGGTATATTACAACATAAAATATGAATATAAAAATTTAACTACCTATTTGTATATAATTATTCGTATTATGTTTATTAATTTGTCAACTAAATAATCAATTATCGAGATAATCGTCATTTTTTTTACTATAGCATATCTAATATTTTTTATAAATATAAAAACTTAACCGCCACTATATTTTATAATTATTTAATACTTATAAATAGATTATTATACCTTATATTATAGTTCACACCAAAAATATTTCTTAAGTCTTACTTTTTAATTAGAGTAAAGTATCATTTTTGTCCTCAATATTTGGGATAAGTTTTAAAGTTATTTCTAACGTTTCAATCATCCTATTTAAGTTCTTAACGTTTTAAAATTGATTTAATATTGCCCTGCCGTTAGGGATCCGTTAACAGAATTGACGGCGGGACAAAATTGAGACGATTTTGAAACGTTAAAGACTTAAATAGGACGAAAACATTAGGGACAAAAACGATACATAGAAATAAATTTTAGTTTTTTTCTTCAATAATATCAATTTTTTATTGTACATAACATTCAATTATTTTTTAATCATATCTAAGTAAATTATATTTAATCACATTATTTTCCTTCTAAATAAATTTATTTTTATAATTTTACACTTAAAGTTATAAGTTAATATAAAAATATAAAAAAATTTATTTAGAATAAAAGTAATGTGATTAAGTGTAATTTACTTATATTTGATTAAAAAATAATTGAATATTATATATAGTAAAAAATTGATATTATTAAAAGATAAAGTTAAAATTTATTTCTATGTATCGTTTTTGTCCCCAACGTTTTCATTCTATTTAAGTCCCTAACGTTTTAAAATAGTCACAATTTTGTTCCGCCGTCAATTATGTTAACGGATCTATAATGGCAGGACAACATTGAATCAATTTTGAAACGTTAGGGATTTAAATAGAACGATTGAAACGTTAGGGACAATTTTAAAATTTACTCCAAACGTTGACGACAAAAACAATACTTTACTCTTGTAATTATAAATGTAAATTATGTTTGACTATATTATTTATAAAATTTATATATATCCAGAAATATAAATAATTGATTGACGACTGAATTTTGGTGTCTATATAATCTTATTATTATATAACTTATTAAATAAACTTGATAAAACATTGGATAATTAATTTTACCAATTAAAGAATATCATACTATATATCATCTACTATAATATCAGAGGCACACTAAAATATTTTAAATTTTTAATTCAGTATTAGAAACTCCTAATAATGACACCTTTTTTAGTTTTTTTTTATATAAGCATTTTTTTGTCAAGCAAATTGAACAGTCTCTAATTTTAAATAATACATTCATATTTTATACACTTACACAACACATTCACACACACTATTATGAGTAATATAAATTTTTAAACAACATCCTCAGCTGGAATCTAAACCCCATACACCTTCTAACAAAAAAAACTTAATTGCCACTAAACCAAATCTTGTGGTGCAAACTTACAAGCTAGTATTACCTAGGGAAGAATTTTGAGATAATTTTTCATCTTAAAATTAATATTTATCAACATATTAGGTGAACTATCTTAAGTATTTTAAAAGGTTACTTTGAAAATTGATGAAGTATGTCTTTAAAAAAAATTGCATAAATATTAATTAATTTAATTTTTTAATTATATAAAATATTTGGTTATGTAGAAATAATAACATTTTTAAGAATAATATAATAAATGTGGTAGATTGTATTGTTCGATTATTCTATTGTACTAAGAAGTGGAGTGATAATTAACTCATGTTATTGATGATTATATCTGATATGATATAAGAATTGTTTTGATTTTATTGATCATGCTTTGCAATTATCGGTTATATGCTCCACTTCACTTCGATTATTCTTTCAAAAAATGTATTAAATTAATTACTGATATAAAATAATTTTAAAATATAAAATATATATTAAAAATAAATTAAACAATATATATTTATATATAAATATATAATAACTAGTTTAACAACTGATTTTTGATATATTCATAACAGTTTTTATATTTTATTTTATACATGCCTTGATAATTAAAGAAGGAAATAATAATTAGATTAATATTCGGGATCAATATTTTTAGTGTAAAAAAAGTTGGTTAATATTAATTTAAATTAAAAAAATTAGAAGGATATTAATCATCTTAATTTATTTAAAAGCAATGTTAGGAAATCAAAAGGGTATTAGTAAAAAATTAGTCAAATATTTTTGGGTGAATCTAAAATTTCTACGAGTTAATATACATGGATGTTTCTTCTGCTGAGTATCAGAATGTTTCTTTTTCATACTAAATGGATGTTCTTTTATATATTTTTCGAATTTTTTTGTATTACAAATATGAATGTCTCTATTTTTTTAAGAATTTCATAATTTTTTTTAAATTTTATAGATATTTAATTATTTTTACTAAAATATAACTGGATATTTTTTTGTTAAGTATTAGGATATTTTTTTATATTAAATGAATGTTTTTTTATATTTCTATAATTGTTCACAGACTTCTTTTGACTAAGATCAAATGTGTAATTTATAATCTCTTTAATTATTAAAACGGCATCTAATATCCCAAAATGCAGATGTCGGTGATAAAAGACATGGGCATGTGCGCGAAAAGTTACTGAGCCAAATTTTGCTGAACTAGCTGCAAGGTAGGATGGTGGTTAATTGGGCCAAGTTGTTGATTGAGATTATAAACTGGCTGCTGTTGGATAGGAGGGGTACCTTGGTCTTGAATAGGTGAAGCCATATGCAGTCTCTATAATTGCTTCTGGTCGAAGGAACTAGTGGAGGTGACGAAGATGTGTAGGGAGATGAAGAGGATGGTGCCGGAGATATTGGAGGTGGAGGTTGATCCGAAGGGAGGGCCGGAAATAGTGGAAGCCGCGATGAAGGTTTATGCAAAAAAGGAGAGTGTGGTGGAGGTGTTGCAAGCGATGCAGGGAATAGATGCGGCGATGAAGAGATTCTTCTTCAGTTACAAGCAGGTTGTGGCGGCGGTAATGGAGGAGTGTGGAGGCTGACGAAAACCGAGTTGGTTCCGGCGACTCGCTGATAGAAGAGGAGTCAATCGCGATGGGGAGACAGATAAAACTTAACGATAAGAGAGAGATCTGTGTGTGATTGTTGGACATTAGTAGATTAATGTGAGAGAGAAGAGAAACATTTTTATCGATTTTAATTAGGTTACTTAATTTTTTAAATTTTTTAAATTTTGAATTTAAAAAAAAATTAAAATTAATTAATTATTAATATAAATTAATATGATTTTATTTAAATTTTAGCTGGTAAATTTTTGCTTCTATATATTTTTTTTTATCTAATGACTAATCAGCAAGAAAAAACAGTTTTAAATAAGTTAACTTTTCAAATTAAATATCAAAATTTAAGCTAATAGTTTACTGAGATGGTTGCAGTACAGTTATGCATTTTAAGATGCAAAGATTCCCAATAACATTAAATTAATGAAACCCATCCCTTAAAGGAAACACTAGTTAATTCTCTTCTTCGCCGTATACCTCAGAAGTCAGAATCTTATGTCACCACTATTAATATAACTACTGCAACATATATAAACTTCGTGTACCAACTTCCAATTTAAGATTTAGTCTAACGAACCTTCAAAGAATTTAATTTATGTTTCACACAGGTACAGAGAATCTTATGCTACATGGTTAATTATTTTAGCTTATGTATGTTGTGTGCACTCATTTGTTTATTGGTTGTAAATTTATTTGATAGATATGGTATTTTTGATTGACATGTGCAGATAGAACACAAGTTATTTTAGGAATTATTAAAAAATTATTTGAGAATTGAATTATTGAAGTGTTTAGTCGTAATTCTGAGTAAAAAAAGTGAATGATAAAATTTTTTGTGATTATATAAAATATTTAGTTAAAATGGAATAATAAAATTTTTCAGAAATCTAACATAGGTGTTGATAGAATAAAAGATAAGTTGTTTTTGAGTTATAGAGAATAATGTGGTATTAATCCGTTTGATTATTGATGATAATAATAGAGATGACAACGAATTATATCTTATAATATTGTATCTTTATCTTAATTTTTTTATTATTTTTGTTTCTGTTTGCTTCACTTTATGTGTTGAACTCATTTTTTTTTTAAAGAAAAAATGTATGTTGTGTGCAGTGTCATCTTGTTATTATAGTAGTAACTAATTCTGTAGATACAGATGTAGATTAAAAAGAGAAAGGCCTAAGAGTAAAAAATATATAGTTGTTTCAGGAATCTCTTTTTCTTTCTTTAACAAGAAATATTATGATTAATGGTTTAGTGACGGCAATTACTGATATACCCTAGAAAAAGTAAAAAATACAACATTTTTTTTTAAATTTACTTGTTATTAAAGATAAAAATAAAAAATTTTAAATTCTATAATTTAAATATAAAATATTGATATAAAAATATAATAAATAAAGAACTAAAATTTATTTAATTAATAAAAAATACAATACGTTTTACTTAATAATAAGTGTCTAAATATGAGTTGTTAATAATTTATAAGTCAAATTTCAAGAATCTTATTATTATAAATTTAGTTAATATTATTAATATCAAAATTTGGTCATAATTGTAATGTATTTTCAATTTATATACTTTGATCACTAGAACAACAACATGCCAAAACGAATTGTGTAACAAATTCAAATTCAAATTGTAAATACAAAAACAAATTAAATACAATACTCAAAATACATATTAAGATTTAAGATAGTGGCAACAATATAATCATAAAATTACAATCATAATCACAATTACACTTCAAAATGTAGCTTTAGATTATTTGATAAGAGTTAAACATCAAATCACCTTAACCAACCGCCCCATGTTACTTAATTGGATGATCTGACTTAGAATTCTAGGGGACCAGCAGTTTTATTGAATTTTGGCCAGCATGTAACCAGCAGAGAAAGGTGAGCCATTGGATGAAATTTCACACCAATCTCACACCATCAAATCATCATTGATGGCTAATTGATGGCTAACAATCACAAAAATTGCTGGCCCCCTAGCATTGCTCCTTGCAAATTGCGTAGATACACAATAGGCAAGATAGAGAGGGGAGTGAAATAACGAACGATGAAAAAACTTAGGTGGGGGAGGTCCAGGTTGTCCTAAAATATAAAGATATTTGCCATCATTTCTAAAATTTAATATCTAATTATAAAAAAGGTTAAATAATTAATATTTAATTTAAAAATATAAAATTTAATAAATTTTAAATATTTAAAAATTATTATAAAAATAAATTAAAATTTAATTATTCTATTAATTTTTATAATTTCACCAAATTTTTAATTAGATTTTTATATTTTTTAATTAATTTTTATACTATTTTTAATTTTATAATTAATTTTTTTTATTTCAAAAATATTAAAATTAATCGAATATTTCTTTCATATTACATGCGGTCACAGATTTATTAATTTTTTAATTATGAATATTTTTAATTTATAAAAAATATTAAGTTAAATTATTTTTTATATTAAAAATATTTAATTATAAAATTAAAAATAATTTAAAAATTTAATTAAAAATAAAAAATATAAATATTTAATTAAAAATTTAATAAAATTATAAAAATTAACAAAACAAAAAATAAATCATAAATTAAATAAAAATTAAACACCAAATAATAAGTACTAATAAATTGGTCAAATATAAGGTCCATACAGTTAACACATACATATGCCATGTATCATGCATGTCAGACAGAATGACACTTCACCATCTCTTGTCATTGTGTCCTCTAAAATCTATCAGTCGGTCGGTGCATTATGGCACTATCCTCATTTTTTTTTCAAGCCTCTCCTTATAATTTGTTTCCCCAAAATGTCCTCTTAATTGAAAGATTATTATTTATTTAATAATAATAATAATGATACCTGCAAAAATTCTGCTAATAATAAAAAAAAGCAAATTTTTTATTAAAAATTATATATTTTTAAAATTTTCAAAGAAATAAATGGACAAAACATTATTGTCATTATAAGAAAATTTAATTATTTTTATATTCTTATCAAATATAATACTTGTAAATCCGTTTAAAATATTGAAATTTTATTTTATAATTACTTTCTAAATTTTGTTAAAGATTAAACTTTTCTTTAATTGACAATCAGTCACAAAGTAAGGGATAAATAAAAATATAAAAAAATCTGCTTTTTACTTTAAGGAAAAAAGTTTTAAATAAAAGTATTAAATTATTGAGATATATTATTACATAAAGATATTAAATATTTTTAAAATACCTAATAATTTTCTGAATCTTTGCTCCTCTTTCTCTCTCTTCCTCATTAATGAAGCCCCAACCTCTCTATTTTTGTTCTATAAATGTGAGAGCCCTATAACACTAGTTCACCCCTTCTAACCCCCCTTGAAGTTCTAAACATTGAGAAAATAGAATTCCTGAAAAAGAAATATTAAACAATCTTAAGAGATCCCTTTTTGTTGTAGCAGTTAGTGGCACTGCATGTGATAAGGGAATCACTCACTCAGTTCATCATCCATCACCTTTTATATGAATGAATGCTAACTAATATTCAAGCAACCACTAATTTTCTATCATCATAATATACTCTCTCTACTCCTTCCTTGTAACACCCTCTTCTTTTTGTATCTCAAACTCAAAATTGTCATTTCTTCATTCTCCAATATTCATAGACCAAATGGGTGAAGAAGCAAAACAGGTAAGCCTTATTTAATTTCTTAGTAACATGTTTTTATTAGAAAAGGGTCTACATTAGTCTTAATAGTTATATATAATTTTAATCTTTTTTTGGTAAATTCTGTTTGATTTGATCAATTAATTTTATTATTATTATAGGAACAAGCTAAGGCAGAGGCAGAGGCAGAGGTTAAAGCAGAGGAGAAGAAAGAAGAAGAAAAACCAAAAGAAGAAGAGAAGAAGAAAGAAGAGGAAAAGGGAGAAGCAGAGGCAGAGGTAGAAGAGAAGAAGAAGGAAGAAGAAAAAGAAGAAGAAGCACCACCTAAACCACCAGCACCATGTGTGCTTTTTGTGGACCTGCATTGTGTTGGATGTGCCAAGAAAATTCACAGATATATCATGAAAATTAGAGGTCTTAATTTAATTAATTAATTAATGAATTTTTTTTTGTTTTGTTTCAAAATGTCATGCATGTTCAATTCACTCATTTGGTTGCAACAATTTATAATTAATAGGAGTTGAGGAAGTGGTAATTGACATGGCTAAAAATGAAGTGACAATAAAGGGAATAGTGGAGCCTCAAGCAATATGTAACATTATTACAAAGAAAACAAAAAGAAGGGCCACTGTTATTTCTCCTTTGCCTGCAGCAGAAGGAGAACCTATACCTGAAGTTGTTAATTCTCAGGTATATAATTTCTTACTTTGTTTTCTTTTTTTCCTCCTTTCTCAACATATTTTAGATTTTAAGACTTTTTGTCATTTTCAGCTCCTAACTTTTTTGTGTCATTTTTTAAGTAGTTTTTTCCTTTTTGTAATTTTTGTCCGAGGAATATATTGTTATAATTGTTATGTACTGCTAATAAAAACAAAAATAAATAAATGAATAAAAAATTATCGTATATTATATATATATATATATATATATATATATATATATATATATTCTCGTACTAGTTTAAGCTTTTGAAAAAACTGATATCACGACACAAAATCAAAATTTTTATGATCAAAAAGTTTAGAATTTAATTTTTGTTATTCTCCAAAAAAAATGATTTATTTTTTTTTCTATCAGCATAGGCTTAATTTCTATTGGTCAAGTAGTGCTTAACTAAATCAAATTATTAATTGATAATAGAAAATTATTGTTGGTGTTTTCAGGTTAGTGGGCCAGTAACTGTGGAACTTAATGTAAACATGCATTGTGAGGCTTGTGCTGAGCAACTTAAGAAGAAGATACTCCAAATGAGAGGTATCATTTCTCTCTATAGATTCCAATATGCATCATGGCTAAATTACTTTTTGGATGTAATTGATAAAAATAAAAAAAACTCAAATGAATTGATAGCTACTTTAGCAATATGCTTTTTATTATATAATTTTTGACTAAGTTAAGGAAAATTACATAACAACATCCCACAAAAGGAAGAGTGAAAAAACAGTTAGGTGTGTTCCATCAAGTTGCCAAGTCACCATTTGATGTGAATTTGGTTGGTGCTGATGTGACTTAGGTCCCATTATTCTATGTCCTGCATCAGATTTGCACCTCAAAAAAGAGAATAAAAAAAGAAAAGAAAAAATTCAAAAAAATGTAGATAAAAAGGTGTGCATGTGACGGCCAAGTTTTGTTTTGTCAACTAAAAGTTATGAAAATGCATGAAAAGACACTTAATTCTTTATTTGCAAATTATAATCTGCAAAAAAAAAAAAAAAATTATTCATGCCATGCTATTCACCTAACTTTGAGTTTCTTTCTGCCACTTACTTTTCATGAACATGGTTGACACGTAACTAATTATTAATAATTAATAATCAATACTTTATACTTGCATATATCATGCTTCAAATTCAAATTGCTTTACAGTTAGTCTAGTAGTGCTTGATAATGATACGACCCTTGCCCAATATTAGATAGGCTCTAATTAGAATTAGGCCAATAATTTGTTATTAGGATTAATTAAATAACAAATAAAGTTCAAGAATTTGTTGTGAATGTATTTAATTAATCTCAAATTAATTAATGTAGGGGTTCAAACCGCGGTAACTGAATTTAATAGCGGAAAAGTTGTTGTTACCGGAACAATGGACGCAAACAAGCTAGTAGACTACGTTTATAGACGCACCAAAAAGCAAGCCAAAATAGTTCCACAGCCAGAACCAGAACCACAGCCAGAGCCGGAGCCTGAAAAGAAAGAAGAGAACAAAGAAGCCGCCGAAGACGGGAAGAAGGAGGAGGAGAAGAAAGAAGAGGAGAAAGCACAAGAAGAAGGCAAGAAAGAAGAGGGTGGTGAGAACAAAGAAGAAAAGGGTGGTGAAGAAGGGAAGAAAGAAGAGAATAACAATATGCAAGTGGTTTATAACTATAGCATGGAAGAGGATTTGGGAATGAAGAGAATGATGTACTATTATCAATATCCACCACTCTATGTCATTGAACGACTTCCACCCCCTCAACTCTTCAGTGATGAAAATCCTAATGCATGCTGCATTTCATAAATTATCAACTTATTATCATAGGGTGAAAAAAAAATAAAGATATATAAAAAGAAGTAAGAGTTTTTTTTCTGTAAGTAGCATCCGTTATGTGAATTTTTGCAGTTTGCCGGAATATGGAAGAAGGTTTCAAATGAAACCATAACAATATGTTAATGATATATCGACTTTTTTTTAATGTATGTACGATATATTATTGCTATTGTATCAATGTTCGTTGTATAAATGCTTGGGAAATATGTTTAATTTTTCTCATTCTTCAATTTATTTATATTATTTATAATTTTCCTTTCAAAAATACCCGCTATTTTATAAGAATATCGGTGTATTTATACATATATCAATTAATTATTATAGTCAGGTTAAATCATAAATTGAATTTAATATTTTATATTAGAAAACAAAACCCACAAATTCAAATAAAGAGGAAAAAAAAGACATGAATGAACGAACGAAAAGCAATAATGTAGTATGGACTAACATTGAATAATACAATTTATATTAAGTTATTTAATTTCTTGATTTAAATTTATATTTGGTAGACTATTCTGATCCATAAACCTTGAAATGGGTATGCACTGTACTGTTTTTTATTCTAAATATATATAGCCCTAAAACATTTTTAAGAAAATAAATTAACTTTATAATAAGAAACGTTTGCTTGTAATTGTAGCTATACATATATATGTATATGCTTTGTTTGTATGTTATTTTTAAAAAAGATTTTTTTTAATAGTTTTTTTAAAAAAAAAATTATAATAATAAAAGAGATTTTATGTTTAAATATTTTAGGTAAAAAAAAATTTTATTAATTATTTTTAGATAAAATATGATAAAAGTATTTTTTTGTTCATTTATTATATAAAAAATATTTTTTAAAAAAATTGTTTTTTAAAAAATATATAAATTATAATTTTTTAAAAAATATATTTTTTATTTTTTTAATATTTTTATTTTTACTATTAAAAATTTATTAAATATACTAAAAAAAATTATTTTTCATTAAAAATTTTCTTTTATCGATTTAATAACATCAAATCAAACCATATCATACAATCAAATGAACTTTTACGAGGATTGGAATCGCAAATGTTAGAAAATATGAAGTCTATATTAACACTACTCATGACTTCAAACTGCACAAGCAATTTTTGAGATATGGAAACTTTGGAAAGGGTGTTAGCAAAGTTGATTTATTAATTTGATAAAATTAAAGTTCGTAGATATTACGCAATCCAAACTAATTCATGAAGACAAATTGTACCAAAATCTATAAGAATAAAATGTTCTAACTAATCTTTCACAGATGCATTTCCTTTTTTTTTTTCATTTTTTTCGCTCTGTCGCTAACAAGAAGATTCCTTCAGAGAAATTAGATGTATGTGTAGATTTCACATGGAGGAAGGTCCCACGGAATATGAAGTCTGAGTCATCTAATTGGAGTCTAATGAGACACAAAATCCACCTGGTGAGACTTTTGAGGTTTTTATTTGGATCCATTTTCTATTTTTTTAAAATGACAAAATTTAATTAACAAAAATATTATATACATATTAAAATTTAATTACGGAATATTTTTATATAAATAATATTATATTATTTAATTTAATTTTAATATATATTTTATAGTTTAATATATATTTTATATAAACAATTAATTTAATAACTAATTTTAGTATACACGAGATAACGTGACTTTTTAATTAATTTAATTTGGCCATAGCTGAAGCACATCCATGAGAACTGTCTCTAATTTTATACAGTTTGTCTCTTTTGGTGTATAGTATACACTGTTTCATCACCTTTGTTTTAAATAATTAAATCATCACCTGCTTTTGGATCCTCATATATATTCAAAAGTGGTAGAGATTGATTTGGAAAAACATATCAAAAACACAAATGATTCATATACATACCTACTTAACCATAAAATAATAAACTGGTTTATGAATGTCTGTATCTCATAAAATATTATGATTTTGATTTTGATTTTGATTTCAATGGTACAATCACATTTTGATATATACCAAATTATGAAGTTAATTAAGATCTCAGGAGAGATTATAAAGCATTATACAACTTTATTTATTGACTAATTTCGCTTTCCGCACCTACATCTGAGATGCTTTCATTGACTAGTAATAATTTTAGAATTGATGAGTTAAATTATGATCTCACGATCGAGGGAGTAAAAGTAATTTGGTTATAGAGGATTAAAATACTGATAAGTTATCTTACCGAAAATATTATATCTTTTTCTAAGTTGTCTAAGACTAATATATGCTCACAAATATATAATGCTAGAAAAACCATACAAAATCATTCCTAACAATTTAAATTTATCTTATTTGAATCGGTTAATAAATACTAAATAAAATAATTTTAGACTAATTTATTATTATCTTTTGATATTATTGATATTAATATATATAAATTATTTTTTAAAATTTTTTTTATTAATAAACTACTTTTTAAAATAACTTTTTTTGTCAATATTAACAAAATTTATTCGTAACAAAAAATACCAGCCACAAACTAATTAATAAAATATCTTTAAAATGCTAAGTTTTTTTTATTTTAATTTTTAAGCAGTCCAATGGGTGATTCTCCCATTTATTTAATTATATTAATGTTTTGGATATATAAATGCTACATAAATAATGAAATTAGAATTAAATTTTAAAGATGTAATTGAGATTCACAAATTACATTGATTTAATTCTTGATTTACTAATTAAACCGATTAAGTCTCTAACTAAGATTGTAAAAAATGTACGTACTTAGTTGGTTGTTTATCTCATTTTTGGCCATTTAACTTTGCTGTCCGCAGTGACAGACCACACTAGAGTATGTAACAATTAGCTGAATTGGCAATTGAAATTATTTGACCAAATGTGATCCCTTTTTATATTTTTAACACTAAATTCAGTAGCATTTTGTCATCGTTCTTTTTCTTCTTTGTACTCTTTATTTAAAACTAAAAACAACGTTGCAGAATCATGATTGAATGTGTGAGTCAAAGTCAAGCGAGCTCTATTTGATTAACAACGAGGATTCCAAGTCGGAGTAGAAATTCACAGGTGCTAGAACTTTTATTTACCCTTGAATAAAAATAAAATAAAAAAGGAACTTCATGTTTGTATCACAGAAAGTTTAACGAACTCACTATTTGCTAAAAATTGCCTCTGTAACGTGTGGGTGTGGCTGTTGCCCTATACTTTAGTAGTTTGGAATAGATACCAGGCCAAATAAGTCTTTCTATAGTTGTCCTAATTATAATGTAAGTTTTTGTTTAAAAATGGTTGTTAATTTTTTTTTTATGTTCATAACTCCTAAATCTGCTTCATATAGACTAGTGACAAAAAAAGATGTATTTTTCTCTGGGGTGATAATGTAGAAAAAGAACATAAAGAAAGAGCAAATACTATTACAAATGATAATGAACAAGTGAGGATTAATTTAATTTAGAGGATTAGAAAGTTAAAAGTTGAAGCAAGGACCTAAAAATATATATTCTAAGTGTTACAGTTGCTGATTTTTTTCATATTAGTGGTTGTGTTAGTTTACTACAAGAAATTACAAGAATAGTGACCAATTTTAGCAACTAAAAAATTTAGTGATCGATCGATTTTTGTTTATACCAAAAAAAAATTGATTGCTGAATTGGTCTCTAATTTCTAATTTAGCCACTGATTTAGCAATTACCACCAAAGTCATTCTAATCGGTTGCTAAATTAAAAACTAGTGATCAAATTTAGTGACCAACAATTTTTTTTCATAAAAAACTAATTGGATCACAAAAATCGGTCACTAATTTTACCATTTGCAACCAATTTAGAGACCAACATAAAATTTAGGTTGAAAATTTGTTGGTCGCTAAATCAGTCGCTATTATTAGCGACCGATTTAGTGACTAACAAAAATATAAGGTGATAAAAGCAGTTGGTCGCTAATTTTAAATGTCATTTTTTATTTAACATCTTAGAAATACTTATACTTGCAGTTCTTTTTAAAGTGATTTAGTTATAGCTTATAGCTATCACATCTCAGCTAAAGAGGCAAAATTCAAAGTTAGTTTTTATAGGGGACTAGCTGCGATGCTACTCTTCACTCTTTATCACTAGTTATCTTTTTTTCTATTTTTCTTCTAAGCTGTATCACACATGCTAGTTGATAGTGTTTCTGCCTCGAACTATATAAAATTGCTTGTGAACCATTCTTTTTAAATAAGGGGAAGAATAGTTTGTGCATTTGACATTTTTCTATAGAAACAAAGTTCAATGTTCTTTATCTTTTGGTGGAGCAAGAACTAACAGTTTAAATTGCTTTAGAAAATCATTCTGGTGAAAGGTTTGAAACTTGATGATGTCTCTGCTGTAACACCTTACAGCACAAAGCCTTACACTATTGTCATAAATATGCGGTGGTGAAGTATTATAATATCTAAAAACAAAAAAGTACATACATAATATTTGAAAGAATATAGTTTAACTAAGACCCTATGAATAAAGATAACAAAATAATAATCGCATCGCACTCGAAACACAAAAGATAAGAAAGCGTCAATATACAAAAGCAAAGGTATATATAAGATCCATAGATAACATATATAAAGTATTAGTCTCAGTCTACAAAGAAAGGCCAGCTAGAACATAATACAAAACCAAAGTATACTTGTTTTTCCAAAATACAGAACCCTTGAGAAGGATATACAAATACACATATCAAAAGTGGAGAAAAGTACTACACAGATCAAAATAAACCCAAAAGTATAGTTTTCGCTTCAGAGTGCAGTGCACTTAGGAAGGTGCGTCACGTCTTGTATCTGAAAATTAATAAAATCCGATGATGGGTGAGAATTCGAAAGTTTCTAGTAGGATAATAATTCCAAATAGAGACTATGTAAAAAGATATGAACCTGCTAGGAAATCCTAAACTCCAATCGTTCAAGGTTCAAGCCTAGGGTCTTTTCTAATTCAAACAAGGTAAACGGACTATGTCTCAATCATAATAATGATCTCAAATATCAACCCAGAGCAAATGAAATAAATCACAACTCTTGCATCTACCTAGGTGATTCCAATCTCAACCCGGAGTAAGTGGGATGAACTATAGCCCTTGCATCTACCTAAGTGGTTCCAATCTCAACTCAGAGCAAGTAGGATGAACCACAACCCTTGCATCTATCTAGAAAACTCAAATATCAATCAAACTCATCTCCATCATCCAATCATATCAACTCATCCTTTCAAGAACAACCCTCAGAGTCACCATCGCCAGCATAAGAGATCTCTCAGTTGTTCAAACACATACAAAATAATACAAGGAATATACAAATAGAGAAAACAGATAAAGCAATTAACTTAAATAGCATATAGATACAAATATTCAAATAAGGCAAGTCAAATACAAGATACACACTCAATCAATACAAAAAAAAACAAATTATGCATGCCTGTTGTAAGACCCCGAATTTTTGAAAATTAAATAATTAACTATTTATAAGTTATTATATTATATTGAGATATAATTAAAAAAATTATTTTTAACAAAAATAATTAAATATTATTTATTTTATTAAATTTAAATTATTTATAAAAATATATATTTTGATTAGAAAATATTAAATTGATTTTTATTATTATTATTATTATTATTAATCATTTAGTTTTGGTAAGAAACAAATAAAGAAAGAAAATTTTAAAACGTGGCATTTTATGCATAAGTTTATATATAAAACTATGACACGTGCCTTTTCTCATTGAATGACCAATGACCCTTGATCATGCATTAACATTTATCAATTTCATTTTGATCTTTATGCATGACTGAATTACTTTGGAGAAAGAAAAATGTGACACTTTCATTAATGAACCAATACACACGGTCTTTCTCTAATCACCACTAATTATCATTTTTACCTTATCTTTCATTTCATTCACTGGGCCTTAGAAAAAGAGAGAGACCGAAGCTTTTCTTGAGGAAATCGTGACCTTCACCAAGATTTTCGGCTTCGATTTTTTGAGATTCGTAACTCCAGTAAAAAATTTAATCCGGTAAAAGTGTTCGTATTTTCTTCTTCTACGTATTGGCGTCATTTTTGACCGGTGGAAGTTGACGGTGACGTAACTTCTCTTCCTCTTGAATTCGACTAACTGGAGTTTTAAAAAGCACAGACGATTTCTGACGCTTTCTTCTTCAGCAGCTCAATCAGAAAGTTTTTCTGGAGCTTTCGAGGATTTTGGTTCTGTACGAAGGTAGGGGATTTTGTTTTGAAATTATCTGTTTTTAAACTATGAATGCCATAGAAGTCTAGTGGGTATTTGTAAATAATTTATGATTGTTTGAAATGACTGAATGATGAGTTTGAGTTGTGTTTGTGACTGAATTTGATGAATATGTATTTGATTTCTCGATTGAAAAGAGGTTGAAAATGGTTCAGTTGGGATCCGAAAAAGGGTGGCTAACCCTGAGCTTTAGGGGAAGTGCTGCGAAAATTTTATAAAAATCTGAGGTTTTATTTGAAAAGTTATTTTAAAAGATTTGGTTTTGGAAAATTAAATTATTTGAGATTTATTTAGTTGAGAAAAGGTGTATTCTATTTTTAAACTAGATTTATTAAGAAAAACATAATGTTTTAAATCCAATTTTGTAAGGAGAGATTTTTTTCTAAGTGTTGTTTTGAGTTTGTTTTTTTTAAGAAAAGGAATCTCGGCCACAGGAGAGCAGAGAATAAAGATTAAAGGAATATATTAATTAATGAAGCGTCTGCTACAGGAGAGCAGATGTGACATTGTTTGGGCCTTAGTGCCAAATGTAAAGTGGGGACGCCCACACACTGAGAACTGTTTTCCAGATGTACGCTTATTGATTTGGAAAGTCACACTGATGCGGCCTAGCCGTACGACTTATAAGCACACTGATGCATCTGAAAAGCCATATCTGGGACTTGTGCCCGGGTAATGTCGGGAGCGGGTAGGCAACCGACACATGAGCTCATGGCCTGCGTTAGGGATAGACATGCATCATGTTGTTTGCACATTTGCATTTGATTGCGCTTGCCTATTTTATTACTTTGTGATTGTATTGTTTGTCTTGTTGTGACTTGCTTGTACATTGAATTGAATCTCTTGCTTCCACTATTTGTTTGTGAGTGTATTAAAGTGATTACGAGTTGACATTTGACTGAGGATTAACTATGTGGCTGAGAGACAGAAAATGTGACTAGTTTTATATTTAAAATTTGTTTTGAGTTTAGAAATTTAAAGAAAAGTAATTATTTATCTAAAGTAGAAATAAAAGTATTTCCAAAGGGTTAACAAAATAGTTTTACTAAGTAAGTTAATTATTTGCATTAAATTCATTACTTTTATGGCATTCCCATTTCCTACTGAGAACATGTGGTTTGTTCTCACCCCAAAATCTTCCACCCTTTCAGTGACACAGGTTCAAAGATTCAGTTAGAAGATGCAGACGACTAGTAGATTTACTTGTGATTCCTGTTATTTTTATAGAGTTCCCTCGCCCTTGTTGCTTTAAGTTTTATTTTATCCAGAGGGATAGGTACTGTATTTGAGTTTTATATTGAATTCATTTGTATAGCATTTATTATTATTAATAATTGTGTGATTTGAATTACTACAAATAATCTTCTGGTATCTTCTTATAAACTGAAACGCGATATCGATCTAAAGGCTCAATATTAAATAGTAAATAAGGAGAACAGGTTAGTAACTCCTTACTTTTGGTACGATCATGACGTGCTAAAGGTTAGGGTGTTACACTTGTCCTACTGGCCATAAGCTCACGTGTCAGTTTTATTGCCAAAACCCGACACGAGTAAACGGGATTAACCAACTGTCCTTATTCGTAGGTTTCACAAGCAAGTAGAATTCACCAAACGTTCTTGTTCGGAACACACAAGCGAGATTAACCACTGTCTTTGCCTATTATATTAATCCGCGAGTAAGCGTGATTCACCACCGTTCTTACCGAGTAACTCGAACAAGCGAGATTATTAACCAACCGTCCTTGTCCAAAACTAATATCAGCCAATGTGCAAGCGAGATTAACCACCGTCCTTGTCATTGCAGTAAATCTCGAGCAAGCAGGATTAACCATCGTCCTTACCTAAAAAATCATGAACTAGCGGAGTTAACTACCGTCCTTACTCTGGCATAACTCAGCTCAGTGTTCAAGCGGGATTCACCACTATCCTTGCCATGAGCAAACATCAGTTCACAGTAAAATCTTCAATTAGTTTTTGAAATCATTAAGTTCATTAACCACATTCTCAATCAGTTTACCAATTTCTTCGTCTCGTGAGAAGGATAATACCACCATCCTCACAATGGACAGGATAAAACTTCCGTCCCTACAACTACACGAAAACCACGGAATAAGAAGGATGAGACCTCTTTCCTTCCCTGGTGTAGGTGCCAAGGCAATAACAAATCAGTACGCAAGCGGGTTAACATCCATACCTTGTCAATCTAGCTATTCAGGCCATAATCAATCTTATCAGTGTTCTTCAGCAATTTGATAAGTGATTTAACTCATTAATCCCAATTAGTTATCTATTTCATCAATTTGAATTTATAAGCCCCATTCGTGTATCAGTTTTCCATTTTCTTTAACATGTGAGTGGGATAGAACCTCCGTCCTTACTGCGGGTGGGATAAAACCACCATCCTTGCAATGTTACCTCTGGTTAATAAAGTGTTTAACCCAAGAATAATTAAATTTAGTTCATTGTACTTAGCCACACCCTATCCAGGACTTAAAAAAGAGTTATCGGGATTCATTTAAGGGTTGCAGGGGTTTACAAGTGTGCCAGAAAGGCCAACTAGTCAAAAACAGGATTTCTTCAAGAACACAAAACTTGTGCGTATGCATCACTTCGTGCGTGCACACGAGTCAGAATGCCATTCCTGTTTCGTGTTATGCATCACCTCGTGTGTACGCATGACTTACAAAAATTTTTTGTTGTGCATACGCACACGCTCGTGCATACACACAAACCTTTTTTCTTGTTCTGTGTTGTGCACATGCACCATACTCTACGTGAACACGCAGACCAGAATTTTTGATTTTCTACAAAATCTCAAAATTCATATTTTTATATCGATTTTTATTCGTTCACAATTTTTTCTATAAAATTCTGATATCTTCCGTTCTTAAATTGTTTTAATGCTCTTTTCATTAGCTTTAATTTAAGATAAAATTTAACTTATTTTAGTTTGGTTAATTATAAAAAGAATTACATTTTGGGTACTTGATTAAATAGAAATGAGTTTTAATGAATAGATTCAAATTAAAGCGTGATGTTTTGAGGATTTTTAATGAATTTAAGGTAATAAATTGGATTATTGAAGGTAAAAAAAATTTTCTATGATTTTGGCTGATTTAAGAAACTGGTTTATGATTTACTTATTTAATTTTGAATAACAACGAAAAAAATTTATTTATTTAGTTAAAGATTTAAAAAATTAATTAATTATCAATTCAAAGGTTTGAGAATAAAAAGTGTGGGTATGATTATGTGTGATTGTGAATATAATTATTCTAATTGAAAATCGATTAATGATTATTGATTAATTGTCTGGATAAGATGCAAAGATTGAAATTTATCTCATTTGTTCTAGGTTGAGACTTGAAATACCTGGGCATTGTTCACCCTGTTAAAAATTTTATCCCTTAACTTTTGAAAAGCATGGGATTGTACTCCCCTCTCATGGAGCTCGTCCCTAAGGCTATAGAGCTCCATTAAGGAGGGTCCCCCTGAGGCCGCACCGCACGGGAATTGTCCAGGGCCCGCGCTCCCCGTCCCGTCCAATCGCCGGTTGGGTCAAGGCCCGCCATTTGGCGGATAATATCCACCTTGACCTCGAATAGGTCCTGGGCTTCGAGGTGGGCCAAGCGAATGTCTTCGGCAGACGGCTGGGCTTTGGATGCTAAGAGTCACCACCGTATCCGCTCAATCGAGTCTCCCCCTAAAATTTCATAGGGGTAGGGGCAAATTCTTCACTAACAAGGGGTGGACCCTGATTAGCTGGTCCATCGGAAACCAGAAGGTACCCCTAATCAAAGATGCAAGGGTTGAGGTTTGTCCCGCATGCTCTGGGTTGAGACTTGAAATACCTAGGTAAGACGCAAAGATTGTGGTTTGTCCCACTTACTCCGGATTAAGTGGGTAAGATGCAAGGGTTGCATTTTAGTCCCACTTGCTGCGTGTTGTGGTGTTCTATATCCGGATTAATTACGGATGTGTCGGGTTCTGACAGTTTAACCAACACGTGAGTTCATGACTAGTAGAACAAGCATGCATCATATGCATCTATGTAGTGACGGACCCAGAAAATTTATGTTAGGGGGCAAAAATAATATACATTACTATCAAAAGATATATCAATCCAAATTTAAAGAAATAAAAGTGCACAGTAATTATTTGAATACAAAAAAAAATTACATATAATAAAATAGAATGAAAGATATTTTTTAAATATTTTTTATTATTATTTCTATAAATAAAAAATATATTTTAAATTAGTAAATTTTGATCAATTAACTTTAGAAATTTATATGCAACATAATTACATATAATAAAATAGAACGAAAGATAAACAAATAAATAATAAGGATCATTAAATTGAGAATTAAATAAAATATATAAATTTATGAAGAGAATAAAAAATTAGATTAATACCTTAACTATAAATGTTTAAATTAAAATTTGTAATTGAAAATATCAAAAAGAGAAACAATGAAATTAAAAAATACATAGAGTCATATAGAATTATATAAAAAAATAGAGAATTTAAAATTTATCTTTTGATGAAAAAAAGATGACCACTAGAAAATAAATAAAAAAAGAAGGTTGAAACTAATAAGAGGATTTAAGAGAATAAATAAGTGATGACGGCTGAAATTTGAGAATGGAAAAAGATTAAATTTAATTAGGTTAATTAATAATTAAAATGATAGAAAGAAAAAGTTAATTTGGAACTTTAAATAATTGGGTTAAATTTATTTATAATGGGGTAATTTAAAATTTAAAATGGGGACATATTATATATGTATATTTTTTTTTCAAAAAATAAAATAAAATAAAAGTGGGGGCAAGTGCCCCCTCATGCTATTACATGGGTCCGTCCTTGCATCTATGTGACATTATTTGGGTGTGTGTATGGTATTTAGTTTGTCTATGTGAATATTTTTGTTTAACGCCATACTTGCTGTAATTGTTTTTGATTATATTTGAACTTTATTACTTGTAATTGTAACTGGTTGGTTCGGACTATGATGGTTTGAGTGGTGACTTGATTATGTTTTGGGATGGAGGCTATGATTTGATTTTGTGTTGGGTCGGAGGCCGAACTTTGATTTTGTATTGAGTTGGAAGCCGTAATTTGGTTATGTTTAGAGAGGAGACCGTAATTGGATGAATCAGTGATACGTTTGGTTAGAATAGTTCTTTGGTAAGCAGTAAAATGTTATGAAATGTTATGTTTGCTTGGAATTTTTATAAGTAAAATATGGATTTGGATTTTTGATAATTAATTATTGATTTTTGAAAAGATTCATAAGACGAGCGATAATCACTACGGTTACAAACAATTTTCTTTTATATATCTTCTTATAACTATTCTGAAATTCCTCCAATAAAATCGTGTGGTTAGATTTTCATCCATACAAATTTTTTTTTTCAAGACGGACAAGATAGTTTATGAAATTTTTTTCTGCGCATCTCATTGTATATACAATTATAGTTTTTCCTCCACCTTTATTATTATAATTTTGTAAAGATGAATAGAAATTGTAATTTATACTGATATATAATGTTTGTAATTACGTGTATAACAAATTTTTAGCCATCATGTATATATGTGTATATATATATATATATATATATATATATATATATATATATATATATATATATATATATATATATATATATATATATATATATATATATGTTTTTAAGAAAAAGTATTTTTAATTTTTAATAAAAAGTTGATATAATTTAAATTAAAGATTTATATTTTATTATTAAATATATGAATTGTGTCGTAATATTTACTAGTAAAGATGTTACGTAATGTGTTTTGAGCCGGCGATTTGTCAAGTTGGATTTGGACATAATATAGATTCGTAATAATTTAATTTACTAATTATACATAAATAATATATATTTGATACTATAAAATATGGAATGAGTAAATATTGCGTTGAGTGAAAAGACAGAATGTTTGATTTTATTTTTTATAACCTTAGTTACATGAGTAATGTTAGATAATTATTTTTTTCAGTCAGAATTAGTTAATTTTTTAAAATTATTTTATTTATTTTAAATTATAAAACTAATAAATAATAAAATTGACTAATATTAATTAATTAAAATTAGTTCTTCGTATTTTTTTCAAGTTATATATATGTTTGCAGGCACATATCTATGCCTAGAGAGATTTTATACTTTTATTTCGTTTTTATTTGTAGCTTTTTCCACCAAGAACCAACGTACAACACTTGCATTGCATGTGCATGGCATTAGCATTTATAATATGATCATGTAAAGCGTCCATTTAAACTTTGATGAGAAGCCACAATAATAATATTAAGGATCATGATGTTCATCTATTAAAGCTCAAGGTTTTTATTGCTCAAGTTCCTAGTCACAACTCACAACACTTCTCATTTCAATTTACCTTCATTGATAAGGAAAACATGTCACATGGGAACCAAACTCCAAAAATTTCCCAATACCCAATAATGAAATTAGCAAGGCCAATACAATGCATTCAGCAATTAACTTTTGATTTTTTTTATTAACTAACCAATAGTTGCTGACACAACTTGGCATCATCCACGTCATCACTATCTAAAAGCTGGACTTTAATTCATTTCCTAAATTAAAGGCAACACATCTTTCCTCAAATTAAAAGCACATAATCTTAATCTTAGAAAGAAATTAAAAATTAAGGACTAGATAGTAAAAGCTCCTCTTTAAGAGAATCTATGTATATATATGGATCATGAACCTAATCATCATGTATATGGATCATGTCCTTATATATATACAAGTCTTTGGAGAAATATCCATAGAGGCATAGAGCTGGAAAAAAATTATTATTTGGCAAAATTGAATTTGAATTTGGTAGTTATAATTAAGGCAAATCATAATTAAAACAGAAATGGCGAACATGCAAATAGTAGCAGCGTACAAGAATGTTGTGGAGGCACAGTATGTGGAGATGATGGTTCCCTTGTATTCTTATGGATGCGAGAAGAAAATCAAGAAAGCCTTATCTGCTCTTAAAGGTAATTAATTAAATATATAAAAAGTATATACTACCGTTTTTGGTTATGGAAACTGTTTGATGATTTCTTCAGCCATAGTAGTGTCTCTGCGCATTTTAATTTATGTTATTAGCAATGTATATATTTTTTAGAGTTAGTGACATTGTCATCAATTTTCATGATCACAAATTATATCATATCAGTTTAAAAAAAGTTTTTTTTTTTAATAATGTGATAAATGATTAAATATTTATGTGAAAAAGAATTCATACCAACACTATATATAATTCATACCAACTCATGACTCAAATTTACTCTTCGCTAAAATAATTTCTTAGTTGATGGTGATTTTGGGCTACTGGTGTTTTTCTCTGAGGCCACTCTCTTTTTGGTATGGATTCTGAGGTCAATCTTCAAGTAAGCTTTAAAATTAAAAAGTTTGATGCCATTGGGCTATGGCCCTGTGGGCGATCCCCACTATTCACATTTAATTAAATTGATTGATTTTTGTCACCAAAAAACATCTATTGATTGATTTTTTAGTGAAGTCTATAACAAACCAGCTTACCAGCTTGACAAAATATTAGAAAATTTTGACAACTAGCAATTTTTAATAATTTTAATTTGTATTTAATTAACACAAATATTAAATTATTTTTAACAAGTAAATTTTATTGGTTTATATATATAAATTCTGAGAAATATAAATACAAACTGTATTAATTTATATATATAAATTTTAGTAAATATAAATTATTGCTAATCTGAAATGATAATATTTACTTGGGCATGCTGTATTATATTAGAAAAAAGAAATCATTAATCAACCAACTAACATAAATCAGGTATTATATTGGTCCTAGGGTTGGTTACATATATTATTAGATTATGCTATCCTGGGTGACTAAAAAAGAAAAACTAATCTAAACTTTTTATTTGTTTTATACTGGAGAGATGAATAATTCTATTAATAGAAACTTAAATAACGGCAAAGGTCAAGAGATGGTAAACTGAGCAACACAACAATGCAAAAACAAAGTTATTCATACATACTAAGTATACATACAAACATAATAGTGATACTATCTAACACATAACATGGTAATAAATAAACTTAAGACGTGTCTAATGGATTTTTTTAAAAAAATAAAAAATTACATTCATTATTTACTGGTATATATATTTTTAAAATTATTTAATTTTTGTATATTATTACTTATTTTGTTCACGTTAAATATATCATTTAATTTATAACTAAAATATATGTATAAACATGATTTTCTCAAGTATGCATGTTAATATCTTCAGTTCCTCTTATAACATTGAATCCAAATTCCAAACCTTTAATATTATTAGGTCCATATCATTTTCCGTGACTTGACTGCTAAACTACCTTTTGATTTATTCGGAAAATTCTTGACACACAATAAAATCATACACATTATTGGAAGAATAAATTAAAAATGAAAATTCCTCTTACAGCTTTTTTTTTTTTTTTTTTTTTTTTTTTATGGCAGGTATATACTCAGTGAATGTGGATTACTACCAACAAAAAGTGACAGTATGGGGAATTTGCAACAAATATGATGTGCTAGAAACCGTAAGAAGCAAGAGAAAAGATGCTCGTTTTTGGAACCCTGAAGACAATCTTGAATTATTAGAGGATCCAAAATCATCACCATCTTCACCAATAACAACTCTTCATCACAAAGATTTTAAGCGCTCTTTAACTTTGACTAAGGTTCGCTCTCTAAGTTTGAAAGCGTGGAAGAAAGTCTTCACTAGATCATATTCTTTCTAAAAATAACAAATTGATCATGTGGAATGTCATGAATTATCATTAAGTTGCTTGTCAAAAAATGAGTGTAAATTTTTAAATGGACATGTTCCACATTCATCATCTCATTTGTATATATTTGGAGGCATGCTGAAGAACTTTATTATTATCTATTTGTGTCCTTTCATTGTTCCCTTTTAAATTTGATTTACATGTGATGTGATTTTGGTTTCTTCCCTAGGAAAAAAATATATATTGGGACTGATGTATAAATAATATAAGGATTGCAAATTTTATATATAATTTAATTTCAATACAATATTATTAATATAAAATAATTTTATACTTATATTTATATAAAATTTAATTTTAATGTACTATCAGTATAAACTAATTTTAGACGTGTATTTAATTATGTAATATTATGTCAACAAAAATAGTTATTTTTTACATTAATCGTATGAATAATTATTGATAAAAAACTAATATAATTAAATAATTGTATAAAATATTTTATACTATTAGTATAAAACTAGTATATGTTCCCGTACCTTGTACGGGATAATACATAAAATTATATTAAAAATTTTATTAAAAAATTAAATAATATATATAGTAATTATTATTATAAATATTTTATAAAATTATAATTAAAATCAAACTCTCAAAATTTTTAATATTAAAATGTTAAAATAATTAGTATTTGTCTTAATCAATTTGAGTTTGTTAAGTGATCATCTCACTCGTCCACTTAAATAACTATTAGGAG
Organism: Arachis hypogaea; assembly: GCF_003086295.3. Taxonomy (NCBI): domain Eukaryota; kingdom Viridiplantae; phylum Streptophyta; class Magnoliopsida; order Fabales; family Fabaceae; genus Arachis; species Arachis hypogaea. The sequence goes on from NC_092042.1 coordinate 26,015,557, forward strand.
TTAAAATCTCGCCTTGTGTATATAGCAATGCATTGACTAGCGTTAAACTCTTAATAAATGGAGTATCAAAACGTCGTTAGACTTGGTAGGAGTTTTCGAATACGCGAGTACCCAATAACGGATCCAGAAAATTTTATTAGTGGGGGCAATGCATATATATATATATATATATATATATATATATATATATATATATATATATATATATATATATATATATATATATATATATGACAATAATTTTTATAATTATACTTTATTATTATAAAATATAATTTGTTTTCAAAGTATCTAATAAATAAATTTAAATACTAAAATAGAAATTTAAATAGGTTTTATATTTTTTTTCCATTATCAATATAATTAAATATTTTTCTTTTTATATATGTTATTAAACAATCATTTAACAATTCATCTCCTATATGATTACAAAATCGACTCTTTATAATATTTATAGCGAAAAAGATTTTTTTAATTAATGTTGTTGTTATGGCAAACCTAGAGCTAATTTTTAAAAAAAAAAACAATAAAAAATAATATTTTTTGAGTCTCAATTCATTTCTATAAAAATATTTTTTTATTTTAAAAACTAAGTCATTTGATTTCGGACAACATTTTTTTTTGTTTTATTTTTAATCTATTCTTTTTTTATCTTTCTTCAACAATTGATTAGATTTTAAAATTTTGCTACAAATTTTTATCACAATTTTCGACGGGGCTTTTACAGAGGGACAAAATCCGTCGGTAATTTCGTCGGTAACCAAAAATCCGTCTGTAATAAAGACTAAATCTGTCTGTAAATCTGTCTGTATTAATCCATTTTCTAGTTGTGACATAAACATACCAAAAGTCTAAAATTATTTATAAATATTCAAATAATTTAGATATTTATTTTTTATTAATATTAAGCTAAATATATTTTTTATGGATAAATTTTTAATTTTTTATAATAAAAAGATATTTAATGGAGTCAAATTTTAGCTCTTCATTATATTTATTTAATTTTTTTTAATTTGTTAAGCATTGAGTTAGTAAATAAAAAATAATTTTATTTTAACATTATCTATAGTATATCCATTTCTAATGATAATGGATTCATCTACTAAAATTTAATTGATGTGTTTTATATTCGTACTTTTATATATTTATTATTATTGATTAATGTTTATGTTTTGGGTCCTTTTATTTCTTTCTTATATACGGGAGAGTGTGAACCAAGGAAAAAAATTTAGTGGGGTCAAATTTATTTGTTGAAAGGGGCAAATATTTTTTTCTATGTTCTACGTGAAATTTTGTGAAATTCAACGGGGGCAAGTGCCCCCACACAGTTAAATGTAAATCCGTCTTTGCGAGTACCCGATTTGTTCATATCCGAATGAAAAGGGTAATAACTTGACCCAAATTGGGATAGATTTTGCTCAAAACAGGGTATATGGTCGGGTTTAGGGTGTACCCGCCCCGAATATATACATATAAACATTTTTTAGGAATTAGGATTTGCCTCACATCACAGATGATTCATAGTTTCAGTCTATACTCTATATCCATGCAAGATAAACTCAGTCATCCTCACCCAAAATTTTATTCTTTTCGGCTTCTTCACAAAAAAACTGCATAGCTCGCATTATTTTGTTGCAGAGTCCATCGCCGCCTACCTATTCACAACTCCCATCTTCCTTCACAGCCAAGGACGGACCCACGTTTAATATAGAGGGGGCATTTGCCCCCACAATTTTTTTTAAAAAAATTAATACTTATATACATATATACCACTTATTATATTATATTTGTCTCAAAATAAAATATAAATAGTTCTTTTGTATTTTATGTTAAAAAATATTTTGTTAAATTTAACACATAATAATTATATTGTTAAATTTGATTTAGTATGAAAAATAAATAAAGGTTTAATTACTCTGTTGGTCCCTATAGTTTGGCCAAATTTTTAATTAGGTCCCTATAGTTTTTTTCCTTTTAATTGAGTCCCTATACCAATTTTTTTGTTTTAATTGGGTCCTTACAGTGACAAGAAACGTTAGGAGTAACGGAATATTCTGTTTCAAAATAGAATATACCCAATTATAAACGTTTTTTGTTATTCTTAGTGTATTTACTTATTATGTATTGTCGAAATTGCCCCTTCCTTAATAAAGGAATAACTCTTCATTTTCACTGAGGCAAAAAAACCCTTCTTCTTCACTCCCTCTCTGTTTCTTCACTCCCTCTCTGTTTCTGATAGTTGGAGAATGAGTTTGCATTCCACCATTGTATGATCGAGGTTTGTTGTTGTCTATCGTCGCCTTCTTTATCGGAGTAGCTACTGTCGTCGTTGTTGCAAAGGTACGAGTTTCACCTTTTTTTCATTCTTCATTCTTTCAAAAGTTGCCGAACGTTATGGCGTTGAAGTCATTATCATTGTTGGTGATGTTTGATTAGGGGATGACTAATCGGTATTTTTCTTTTTTTTGTTGTGTAGCAATGGGAGAATCAGAGTTCACATTAGAGCTCCATCACGGAGGAAAATTTATTGACACGGGAGGTGGACTAGAATATTTAGGTGGGTTGGTTGTGGAGGACTTGCATTATGAATTAGATGAATGGTCTCTGCAAGAGATAGTATTTTTGCTGAAGGGTCTAGGCTACAAGGGTTATGCAAAGATATGGTGGAACGAACCTGGAATGGAGTTGAAGGTAGGTCTGAAAGAGTTGAAGTCAGATGGGGATGCAGTTAGAATGGGTAGGGCTTTAGTTGCTAATCCTCTGAAGCATGGTATAGTGTATGCTGTTGATGGTTACAGAGAAGGTAATGGGGTTGAAATCACATCAACGGATCCAGATTATGTCCCAAATGAAGGCGAAGATAGTAGACTGATAGAAGTAGAAGTCGATTCTGAGTCAGAACCTTCTACCGAGGAGGATAGGTTTGATGACAGTGCTGATGATGGTGAACATGAGGATTATTTTGGGTTCGATGTAGAGGATGGTGTTGATGGTGGGCAATCAAATGCGTTTGGTGGGATCAATGGCCCGCTAAATCAAGAAGGGACAACAGATAAGGATGCTGGTGATAATGAAGCTGCTGGAGGTATGGATGAAGAAATTGGAGACATTTCGGATGGTTATGAAACTGAAGACATAGATAGTTACGAGGGAGATTCTGATGACATGATTAAGAAAAAAAGGTTTCCTAAGTATGATGAGGCAGAAATGTGTAGAGAGTATGAGTTTAAGGTTGGGTTGGAGTTCAAAACACTGTCCCAGTTTAAAGATGCAATTAAGGAGCATGCCTTATTGAATGGGAGAGATATTAGGTACAAGAAGAACGACAAGTTGAGGTGTAGAGTAGTGTGTAATGGACAAAAAGGAAAGTGCAAGTGGATTTGCTTTGCAAGTAAGGTAGGAGGATCTGATTGTTTTAGGATAAAAACCTTGAAAGGCAAGCATAGCTGTGGGAGGAGTTATACTGGTAGGCTTGCTTCTAGTGAGTGGATATCAAAAAAGATTGTGAACAACATTAGTCGTGGAGAAGATATGCGGCTGGCCACTATTATTCAAGCAATTCAGGATAAGTATATGGCAAATGTTAGTGTTGGAAAGGCTTACTGGGCAAGGAGAAAAGCAAGGGAAGAAGTACATGGAAGGGCCATATTACAATATGCCAAGTTGAGGGATTATTGTGCTGAGATTTTAAGGGCAAATCCGGGGTCCAAGCTTAATATTATGGTGGATAGGCCATCTTTAACTCACCAACCCCGATTCATGAGGATGTACATGTGCCTGGATTCGGTGAAGCAGGGCTTCTTGACTAGTTGTAGGCCGATCATAGGAGTGGATGGGTGTCACTTGAAAGGGGACCATGGTCAACAACTACTAGTTGCAGTAGGGAGGGATCCTAATGACAATTACTTTCCAATTGCGGTTGCAGCAGTGGAAGCGGAAACAAAGGACAGCTGGGGATGGTTTATTGATTTGTTGTTGGATGATATCGGCTCTGCAAGAAGATGGGTTTTCATGTCAGATCAACAAAAAGTAAGGATAATACGACTTATGATAGTAAATATGTCATTGAATAATATGAATTATGATAGTAAATATGTCATTGAATAATATCAATTATGATTCTAACCATGTCATTGAATAATATGAATTATGATTCTAACTATGTCATTGAATAAGCATTGTTCTTGGCTGATTGAATAATGATACTGGATACTGCTGCTTTTTTTTTTTATATACAGGGATTGATGCAAGTTTTTGCTGAGATGGAACCTTCTATTGAGCATAGATTATGTTTAAGGCATCTCTATGCCAACTGTAAGAAGGCATATGGTGGAGGGACAGTTTTGAGGGATCTAATCCTATCCATTGCTAAAGCCACCTATGAGGAAGAGTGGGAGAGAAGAATGAATCTTCTCAAGGAAAAAAATAGAGATTGTTATGATAAACTGATGGGAGTGGACCCAAAGTTGTGGACAAAGAGCCATTTCACGTTTATGGCAAAGAGTGATATGCTAATGAATAACATATCAGAGGCTTTCAATGGCAGGATTCTTGAGGCAAGAGACAAGCCCATTCTGACGATGTTTGAGTGGATTAGATGCTACTGGATGTCAAGATTTGCAGAGAAGAAGAAGAAGGCTGAGAAGTATGAAGGATCCATTCTTCCTAAACCCAAAAAGAGGTTGGATGTCATTGCAACAAGAAGTATGGAATGGCAAGCTAGATGGGCAGGCGATCTGAAATTTGAGGTACATCACAAAAATATGATGATCATGGAAAGGTTTGTAGTGGATTTGTTAGCTGGTACTTGCAGCTGTCGATTTTGGGGTTTAAGTGGCATGCCATGCCCTCATGCATGCAGTGCCATCTTTGAAAAGGGTGATAATCCCGAAGAGTATTGCAGCAACTACTATAGTCCAGGAGCTTACCTTGCAACCTATGGAAAATCAATTGCTCCAATTAATGGAGAGAACATGTGGCCAAAAGTGAACTGTGATACCATCATACCCCCAGTTTTCAGGGTTAAACCTGGTCGACCAAGAATGGTGCGGATTAGAGAACCTGATGAAAATAGATCGCAAACAAAGTATAGAAGGACGGGTACTTCTGTGACTTGCAGCAACTGTGGCCAGTATGGACACAACAGGAGACACTGCCCAAATCCTATCCTCTCAGGTAAATCTTGCTTTGTTGTTGTTACATAATTGTTGATTGTACCAGTTCTTTTCTATAATGTTGTCTTGATTCTTGGGAACTTGCATTAGCTCCTGAACCTGCTGCTGCTGCATCTGATGGTGCACAAGATGCTGGAGCTGCTTCAAGGGGGAGAGGCAGAGGAAGGGGTGCGGTACTGGGTAGAGGAAGGGGCAAAGGAAGAGGAACTACTGTAACAGGTACTTCTAGGATTTGTTGCTGGTACTAGAGGATTGATAATGTTCTATTATGAAATGAATTAACCATTACACTTTTGTTCTATCAGCCTCTGCACCAACTACTGCTGTTGCTGAATCTGCTGCTACGAATGACACTGCTGCTGCTGAATCTGATGCTGCAAATGGCTCACTTACTACTGCTACTGAATTAGTTGCTGGATCTGCTGCAAGGGGGAGAGGCAGAGGAAGGGGTGTTGGACTTAGCAGAGGAAAAACAACTAGTTTCACAGGTATAACTATATTTTGCTATTCGATACTACATAATTGTTTGGATTTAGTGATGGAATGATTTAAAAATTTAGCTGTTGTTGCATCAGCCCCTGCACCAAATACTTTTGCTGCTGAATTTGGATCTACAACTGTGTCACCTCTTACTGGATCTGGTTCTGCAAATGACTCACCCCTTGCTGGATCTGGTGCACCTGCTACTGGAGCTGCTGCAAATCCTCCACATACACCAGCAACTCAACCAACTCCCTTCATTGAACCACTCATTCAGCCAACTTCACAAGTAGCACCAGTTACACAGCCTTTGCCTAAGATTAGAACTTTTGGGATAAGAAGAAGTGAAAGATTGAAGATGGGAAGAACAAATGGAGTACCCAAACCTGCTGAACACATAGACCTCACGGATGATTGATGCTTTTAGGGTTATGTAGCTCCTCCTACTGTGGATTTATGTAGGGCTTTTTTGTGAATTATAGTCTACTGTGGAAGTATTTTGGTATTGGGAACATAACTTTTTTAGTTTATTTTGCTTTGTGGTGGACCACTTTTGGTAGTTCATTTTAGGTGGAGCATTTATCTTGTCTCTAGTGCAACTTGGATCTACTGAACTTATGTAATGTGTGGAATACTCTAAGGACCACTTTTGTGAATTATATTATGCTAATGATGCATCTGTGATTGGCTGATAGCAGTTGTTTTTAGTTGTGTATATTTTCATTCAATATCACATTATATTTATAGTAGCAAACAAAAAAAAATCATCCATTTAATCTAAATAATTTAACATACACTTCACAATAACTGCTCTTTTTAAAGCCAACATTGACCACTTCATCAATAAACTTTACCACATAGCACTGCAACTATTAGGATTACACAAAAAAAAAACATCATCTGCATCTTGGTCTGCTTCTTCATGTTTTCTTCCAACTTTCGAAGTTCCTCCTGGACTGAATTCAGCTCTACACAGATTCTTCCAACACAATCGTCAACTTCTCCAATCTCAACCTTCAACCTCTCCGTGTCAACACTAAGCCTATCAACCCTTCTTTCTTGTGCTTTTTCACCCCTAATTTCACCCTTTACCTGACCAGAGTGATACTCTGAAGACAATAAGCAAGCATCACGAACCTTCTTTTCTTCATCAACCCACTCAAAAAATTTGCATCTTCTACTTGGGCAAGACATGAACCTTCTGTTTGGATTCTTGGGTGTATTAGAACTTTTCAGAATCAGAGAGTCTCCACAGAAGCAACGACTCCTCCTCTCCTTCTGCTTCAACCACTCACCTTTCATATCATCTTCATTGTCAATCCACTCGAAAAAACTGCACCTTGGCACTCGTCCACAAGCTACGTACCTCCTTCCATGGCTGGCCACTTCAGAAGAAGACAGAACAACAACTGCCTCCCCACAGTAACACAAATGTATTTTCTTGTTGAGAGTTCTTGAACTCGATATTCTCGAAGAACGTTGGGTGGAATCCATGCAAGATGAGAAAATTTCAGCAAGAAATCAGAAGAAAGGGAGAAGAGGAGAACGATGAACAGAACACGATTCTGGAGTTTCAGGATAGGCCAAGGATTATGTAGGGTTAGACACAAGGGTATTTTCGTAACTTTAACACAGGTCAACGTTTTATTTATCGTTGACTGCGACTAAGGACCCAATTAAAACAAAAAAATTGGTATAGGGACTCGATTAAAAGGAAAAAAACTATAGGGACCTAATTAAAAATTCGGCCAAACTATAGGGACCAACAGAGTAATTAAACCATAAATAAATACACTAAAAAAAAGTGATAATTAATTATATTATATTAGTTAATTAATTAATAAATAAATTAAAACTTAGTTTTCTAATTAAATACAACTTAAATTATTAGTGATTTTTTAAAAATTGTTTAACATAAAAAAATATATTATCTATGTATTAATATACTGTAATTATTTTGGTTAAAAAATTTATTTATACTATAAAAATAATAATAAGTAGATTTGACAATTAAATATGAGATAATAAAAAATAAAATAATTGTTTAAAAATATATATATAAAAATAATATTTAGTCATGTTAAAAATAAAAAAGTCCTTATAAATATTTTTTGTTATTTTAAATATTAAACTATGTGTATAAAATTATATTTTTATTATTTTAAATATTATAATAATGATTGTGTGTATATTTCTAGTTCTTATCAATATGTATTAGATAGTTCTAATTTTAAATTTTGAATATATCTAAACCAATTTAGATTGGTCAAGTGATCAACTTAGTCATCCGCTTAAGTAAGTATTGAGGGTTCGAATTCTGTCTCGTATGTATAGCAAATCGTTTTCAGCCAATTGTAGATTTTTAAATGAAATTCAAATTCATGACGGATTTGTCCTTAACTTGTTGAGTATTGTGGGAAGCAAAAAAAAATATCTATACCTAAATTTTATTATATTTTTGTCCCCATTACTAAATTTTTCTGGGTCCGTCACTGTTCACAGCTTATGTCATCATCGCTGCTCATCCCGTTACCGTCGCTGTTGAGCCTGTCGCCACCTTTCTCCTGCCGAGTCCCTTTTTTCTAGGTAAATTTTTTCTCTCTCTCTCTCTTTCTCTCTCTTTCTCTCTCTCATTATGAGTTTGTTAAATTCTTCTCTTCTTCTTCCACAGACTCATCACTTAGTCGCCTTCGCTATGAGCCTGAATGTTGCCGTTGCAATTTCATCTGAGTCTGTCACCGAATAAAATATAATTTTTATTCAAGTTAAAAATAGACATGCATGAGATCATTTTTGCATGTAATCTCTGAATTTTCTCATCCAAATTTGATCTATGTGGTTGAGTATTTTAGTATGGGATCATCGTGGTTTTGTTGTGACACTAATGTGATAAAAATTTTGGTAATTTCATAACTAATATATGAGATAGACCAGATTATAAAAGTAATAAGAGAAATAACATTCAGATTTGCGCGTAAAATTTATAAAAGGTTATCTCAGGAAAATATATATTTATAACCTAAGTACGTAGAAGATTGTTAGAAAATTATTATTTCTTAATATATCAATTATAATCATAAATTAAGTAATTTCACATTAAATGACTTATACAACGGTGATCTCATTTATTGTCATAAATGTTGAATTAAATAAGTCATTATTACTTTTGATTTAGATAAATGAGATTAAAATCATAGATATTATTTTATTTGAGTTTTAGGATTTATTGAGTGTCACACTCAAATATAAATAATGACTTTAGAATTTTGGTCTCCAACACATCAAACTCGCATTCGTAGCTCTTTTCCCACAGTAAAATTAAGATTCAGCCCTATCAAAAATACAGAAGATTTTAGTTGACGAAGATCAAAGAACCACAAGAGCCAAACTCTCTGATCTCAATCATACTCTTGAATAAAGAGACGCTTCCACGCTCTTAGTTATATTTTTTAATGAGTTAATATGAATGATCTTGAGGTTGAGAAATCTTAAAATTTTCAACAAAAAATAAAAATTTTATTCAATCAAATGATAATAAATAATTTTATTGAATTAAATTATATTAATGTGATCATTGGATGATAAAGAATGCTAGAAAAATAAATAAATAATATTTTAAGAGTATAGAAATATTAAATTGTTATTTCAATTTACTTTTTTAATCAACGATAATAAATATCTTAAATTGATTAAATTTTTACAAAAATTATACACCTAAAACTATTTCATTTTTTCAAAAATCTTTTGATAATACAATGGTTTAATGAGAGGTTGACTATTGAGAATTGAGTATAATATTTTTAAATTCGTATTTTCAATAAAAAATATACTTAGTTCTATCCATCCTAAATAATTCTATATTTACTATTACTTATCTATCTAAATAATTCTATATTATTTTTATATGAAAAAAATTTAAAATATATTTATTCTATTTCAAAAATTAATATTCATATTTAACTTAGAATTCCAACAAATATGACAAAAAATATTATATTTTGTAGTTAAAAAATTAAAGTAAAATATCTATAAATATATTTTTGTACTATAGCTTTAGATTTTTCAAAAAAATTTGGCAAGTTAATGGAATCAAATCATATTTCTATAACATATATAAGAATGTATATTACACATAAATAAAAAAAATTAGGTATAGTAAGAACAAATACATAATTAAAATAAAATTTAGAAAAATAAGAACCAATAAAATATTGAAGGAAAGAAATATAAATAGAAAAGAAATAAAATTATTAAATGAAAGAGAAATAATTTAATAAATTTTATGTGTATATAAAAGAAGAATAAAAAGAAGATATACTGAGCTTTATTTAATTTAGCAAAATTTATGGGAATAAACACATAGAATAAGAGAATAAAAAATGATAATAAAAAGAAACTAAACATCTGAATTAATATCAAAAAATAAAAAATAATAAAATAATGATAATCTATCATAATCTTAATCTTTTAATATAATTAATTAATAATAATATAATTAGTCTACCATAATCAATTTTGTTACTCACTTTAACCTTATTATTCATTTATTGTATCTAAAAAAATATATAATGTCACACTTATTTTTAAAAAGATGAAACTCTTCAAATACATGGTATAATATATAATTTAAGAACAATAAAATAAAAATATCTAGAATTTTATAATAGTATTTGAAATTTTTAATGACGATAATACAAAGTAAATCGACCAAATGAATGCAATAGTTATCCTTTGCACATCTTATTTAAATTTGAATCTTAAAATTTACTTTAATCTTTTTTTTCTAATATCAATTATTTTTGACAAAAAATAGAGAAAAAAATTTATTAGACAAAAAAATATCCAATCAAAAAATTATTTTAAGGAGATTTATAATTAGAGAAGAAAAGAATAAAAATATTAATAATAATTAAGAAAAAGAAACGAAACTTGTATTAAAGAATGTTAGAAAAGAAATAATAAAGTTCATATTAATAATAATAATAATGCTGAGAAATGATGTTGCTGCTTTAGACTTTTAACCTTCATCTTTGACCATCTTTTTTCTGTTCTTTATTTTTTTTTAAATTATCAAGTCATAAAAAAAATAAAGAACAATTCAAGAAAACGAAAACAGTAAGATCGAAAATAGTAAGATCAATAGTAACTATACAAATCAAAATACATAGGAGAAAAATAAACTATTATATGATAGAATTAACATGAGTATATTTCATCATTAAATAAACAAAGTTAATGCACAACAAAATTACATGTAAATAGAAAAAAAGGAAAAAGAGTTAAAATATCCAAAGTGATAAAAAGATTATTTTATAGAAGATTATAAAATAATGAACTTCTAACTAAATTAAACTTTACTTATTATTATTAGAAAGGATAAGAGAGAGCAGTAGAGAAAAAGGTTTGTGTATATTTAAGTTGTGTAAAATGATACAATATAGAAGGGCATTTATAGGTGCTAAGAGAATCGAAATAATAAAGACGTAATATTCTATAATAAATATTTAGATATGTTAAATAATACTAATTGATCTATACTATATGATATCAAAACAAAAAAAATCATTGTGCTAATATAATATTATCAATATTATATAAATCATCTTTTTGTATTTATTTTTCTGTGCGTATATAATATTTAATTAACACATTAACATATATATAATATTTTGTTAATACATATATAATATAAAGTAATTTACAAATTATTTTATTGAATATTATAAATTAGAGTGATTTATATCTAATCAAATCAATTAGCTGATATAATTAAGTCATGGTAATAAATTATATTAAATGAGTTAAAATAATTAAATCGAAAAACACTCTTTGGAGCATGCCACGTCAACTCCATCATTAAGGTTGCGTTTGTTTACAGAGACAGGACACTGAGATGTGGACACAGAGACACAAAATCATGTTTGGCAGAGGAGACATGGACAGAGACAGTGTGTCCAGAGACATTGAATTAGTGTATTTTGTGTCCATCCTGACAGGAAGCACACAAAGACACTAACAAGGGACACAACTTATTTTTCATTCTTTTTTTCATTATTTTTGTTAATTTTTCATAATTGTATTTTTTTATTATTATATTTTTCATCTCAAATTTTTTGAACGAAAAAGATGAGAATAAATTAGATTCTCATAATTTGTTCTAGTTTATCACCAAACAGAATACAAGAACACAAAATTTTGTGTCTCTTTCCATCAGTATCTTGTCCTGTCCTGTTCTCAATGTCTTGTCCTGTCCTGTTCTCAGAAACAAACGCAGCCTAAGTGTAGACATCCGATTTTTATATAATAGAATAGATAATTTATACCATCAGTGTAATTATATATATATCTGAACTCTTTTTTTTTTTTTTTGTAAAAAAAAAAAAGGCAGCCAAAGCCAAAACACACGCACCAATACATGCATTGCTACCAAACCTCGTGGCTTCAATCATGCTTCAATTTCAAAAACTTGCAATCCAATCCAAATGTTTCTTCCAATAGGATCATGCCAAATCAACTCTTCAAAATTGAAAATATATTATTAAACATTTAAACCACACAAAAATACATGACAAAATAAATTCGTCTTAACCGTGATGACTATTATGGCATTTAAGCGTATAATTAGTGATTAAACAGCTAGCTAGCATGTGAATGTTAATCTACGTCAATCATATCATCAAATATTCAAAGTTTGTTAAAGACTTTGGTTAACATGATTCAAAGCAGGTAAAATCCTTCATTTTTAATTGACAATCTTGTTCAAAGTACAACTAAACATTCATTTAATATGAACATTTTTTCCACGAGATTTGAAGGTTTACCACATCTAGTCATCTATTAAGGTCAAATACTTAGGCTGTAGCAATTTCTTCACATAATTAAACTTTTTCCTATTCACACGACTTTGATCAAGATGTCATTTTTATGACAAATCAAGAAACGTTAACTTTAAGTTATAATTACAAGATAATAATTAAAAGAGAAAGTCATGCTAAACAACCAGCATTGCAACCAATATTTAATATAAGAAAAATTACATCTGAAATTTTTAAAAATAAAAATATATGAAATCCAATTAAAAGAAGAGAAATTTTAGAAGACCAGTAGTTTTATTAAAATTTGGCCAACACTTAATCAGCAAAAGAAAAGTGAGTGATTTTACACTATTATAATTTTACACTATTAAAAACATTAATAATGACTAATTGATGGCTACAAATCACAAAACTTGTTAGCCTCTTAACACTCCTCTTAAAAGAAATGTTTAAAATTCGAACTCAACAAAATCTCTATAATAGGCTTTATACTGAATTTATTTGATAACTTATTTAGTGTTATTGTCTGAAATTTACTGCTATAGTGTTAGTTTTCTATCATTACTCTGATTAAAATTAGCTAAGCCTTATTAATTTCATTATGAAGCAGCAAATAAAAAAACTCAATCAACATACATGATCAATTTATTATCATCATGCATGGTGGTAATTAGCATGTAATAGTAAAAACTGTTTAATGATTAAATGTGCCTAAAATTCACTGTGTAGTGTATGTACTGCTGAAACATGCACCAGAAAGTGCCAGAATTATAATCTTTTTTGCCTAGCTAACTTTGTTTTATGAAATATGGAATCATTATAGTTTTCCAAATTAACCCCACATATTTCAAAAGGATTATGCTATGTGTATATTAAAATTAGCCACTAAAGTTAATTGTCAATATAAAATACATGTTAGAATATAAATACACATTGAAAATAAATTAAATCACATATATATTTATACACAAATACATTAGTAGTCAAGGTTGCGAGAACCGGACCGGTCAATAAACCGGTGAGGTTACTGGTTCAATGGTTCAATGGTTCGACCGGGGTTCAATCGGGGTTCAACCGGTTTAATTAAATATTAAATAAAATTATTAAAAAACTTAAAAATAATTTTAAATATATTAATTTAATAAAAAATCGTTAAAAAACCGGCCAGTTTGACCGGTTGACCGGTTAACCGGCCGGTTCGACCGGTTTTTTACCGGTTTTTTGCTGGCCGGTTTTTGAGTTTACCCGGACCGGTTAACTGACCGGTTCCCGGTTTTTCCGGTTGAACCGGCCGGTCCGGTCCGTTTTTAGAACCATGTTAGTAGTTGATTTTAGTGACTGATTTTGATGTACAAATAACATTTTTTATTTCAAAAATCCATTGGCTTAAAACTTAAAAGGCCACACCGTTATCACTACCAAACTCAGAGAAAAATAAATAAATTAAATAACTTAGTTATATAAAGGAGCCCTGATACCCTCTTAAGGCTCCTCCCTAAGAAGAAGCTCTCTGAGATTTCAAGAAAAGAAGAAGAAGATGATGATGGCTGTGATTATGACATAGATATTAGGAGAATACACAGCATTTCTGAAAAGAGCGACCGATCGGTTCCTTCCGCGACACAGCACAAGTTTTGGAGCTCTTAGGAACCTTCATTTTATTACTTCCACAAGATCATCCTCCTCCTCTTCTTCTTCGGATTCTTTTCTGGTTTATTTTTAATTTTAAGGTTAGAAAATTGGTTTATTAGTTGTTCAGTATTGTTTCATCTTTCATGTTTAGTATAAACTTTTTCTTGTTAGTAAATTCTGTTTTAGATTTTCTTTTCCATATTTCATTCTTTCTTGTAATGCAATAACTTAATCATGTAAGTGATTAGTGTTTAGTCTAATAGCAGAGGCTTTAATTTTTCATGAAGGTAGATCCCACTGGTGCATTTGATGTCTCATTATGATGACAACAGATTTTGTTATAAAAGGGATTAGAGAGTTTGCATAGCTTTAGTTTTCTAACAAAGTTAGGTTGGTTTAGCGGTTAGTTCACTAGTCCAATAAGTGTCGGGAGTTCAAATTCTATTTTGTATACGCTCTAATCTATTGACTAATGACAAACTTTTAAATGAAGTTCAGTATTACGGCAGATTGAAAAATACCGTGGGAACATAAAATAAAGCTTTAGTTTTCCGACCTTAAAAAAAAGGTAAAAAGAAAAAAAGCTGAATTATGATATTATATAATAAGCATAGGGAATTAATAATAATCTAGATATATTCACCTAAGAAAAGAGAAGAGACGATTAAGCTATTTACCAAATCAAACTAACGCAGCTAATCTAAATTAACTTTATTTAGCTATTCCTTCCTTTTTGAAAAATAATGGTGAACTTTATTTGTTGGTATAATGATTCAGCTGATGATTTCCCTTTTTTTCTGAATAATAATCATCTTCCTTTGACATTTGGGGTTACTCAATCTGTTTTTGTATTGATTCTTTTTTTTTTTCTCCTTGTCAAATGCCAATGGTATATATCTTTTCTTCTTTATGAATCAATTTTTTTTAGTTAATATTTTTATTTTTATGTTTTAAACTTCTCTTTTCTTTCTTAATTTTTGCTTATTCATCATTATTTTATTTGCTGATTGTTAGTTATAAAACTAATTCTCTAACAAATTAAATCTAATAAACTAAAGCGTTAGTGAAGAGTAAAAATTTTCGTTAAATTAATGGAGGAAATGTGTATTTCATATCATTTATTTTAACTTTTATTTTTATAAAAAAAATATGTTCACTCTTTATTTAAAAATATTCTTTACCATAAATTAAATACCTTTGTAAAAACTTTAAATTAGCAATATATTCAAAAATCTATAATAATAATTATGAGAAATAATAACCAAGAGTCAATTATAGTTATATACAATAGTTATATACAGTGGGTTGAGAATAAGTCTTTTTTCAGGTGCATTATTGCAAGAAACTATTATTGAAAAAATTTTAAATATTATTAAAATATTAATATTTTAGTAAAATTTTTAAATATTCTTAGGATATCGATGAAAAAAATGAAATATGAAGAAGAAAAATTAAAATGATTTCTATTTATATCTATCTATTCTATTATATAAAAATCGAATGTCTATACTTAATGATGAAACTGATGTGGCATGCTTCGGAGAGTGTTTCCCAATTTAATTGTTTTAACTCATTCAATATAATTTATTGCACTGACTTAATTATATCAACTAATTGATTTGATTAGATATTTAAATTTTAATATAATTAATATAATTTATTATAATTTATATTACTTAATTAATTATACTAATTAATTATAATTCGTTATATTAGTGAATTAGTTTTTTTATTTATAAAGTCTAAAATAAAATAAATAAATTATTATTTATTCTAATTAAATTTATTTATATACTATGTATGAATTAACATTAATTTATAAAACATAGAACTTGTGGATTGTGATAAAAACGCAAATCAGAAAAAAAAAACGCATACAATTATAGAAGAATTAAATTTATCCTCTTTATTTATTTTTAACCATCGTTTTAGATTTTAATTTTTTTTAAAACCATTGATAGTGAAATTTTATTGATGCTAAATAAAATTATAAAAGAATCTACGAAGCAGTATAAATTGTTGCTCTTTTAATCAAATCATATCATATACAAAACTAAATTAAATTAAATAAATTGAATTTGCATTTCTATATAAATCGAATTGAATAAATTCGATTTAGGTAAATACGCAGTAAATTGAATTCATAAGGTTCGAATTATATGCAACGTTTAAATAATTATAATGATATGGGTATTTTATATAAAAATTAATACAAAAATAATTTAAATTCCGTACAATATTTTTTGTATTTATGAGCTATTAAAAATGAACGAAAAAATATTGTATGAAATTTGAATTTTTTTTGTATGGGCTATTATATAAAATACTAATATCATTATAATTATTTATTTTGAAACTGAGTACAGCTAAGATTTTATTAACAATTTTAAATAAAATATTTTTATAAAATTTTAAAATTTTTTTAT
This sequence comes from Arachis hypogaea, assembly GCF_003086295.3. Taxonomy (NCBI): domain Eukaryota; kingdom Viridiplantae; phylum Streptophyta; class Magnoliopsida; order Fabales; family Fabaceae; genus Arachis; species Arachis hypogaea. Next base: position 26,032,084 of record NC_092042.1, read on the forward strand.
TATGAGCACATTTTGTAATTATTATAAATAATTTTATAAAATTTAAAAATGGCTTAAAAGATGTTATGAATAAACCGTCTGATAAAAAAATTGATTGCAAAACCGGTCAAATATGTGATTAATCGATGAACTGTTAAAATTGGTCAGTTTTTTTAAAGAATTTCCAATTTATTAATAACTCCTCCAAACAATACCGTTTTAACTTAAAAAAAAAAACTGAATTCCCAACGATTTTTTATGTAAATTTTATTTTCTTTTATCAGATAGATTAAAGTTTATTAATTTGGATACTAATTTTTATTATTCACTTAATCTAATTATCCAAAAAAATTATTTTATTACTTATAAAATAAATTTAAAATAACATGTCACAGAGAACATATAATACTACCTTTTAAAAGTATATTATTATTATTATTATTATTATTATTATTATTATTATTATTATTATTATTATTATTATTGAAACATACCACAAAATTGTATTTAATTTTTAATACGTAATTTAATTTTTAATATTTAAAATTTAAATGACTAAAATTATTATATGTTGAATATTTTGTCCTTAACTAATTTTTTTTGTTATACATTGATTTAAAAAATGTCTTCTAAATTCAAATTAAAAAATTGTTATGCATGAGTGTGTATTTTTAATTAATTATTTAATAATATATAATATAAAAATTAGTTTGCTTAATTAGATTATTAATTAGATTATTCATTTATGAATTAAAATTCACTGTTAATATATTTTTACATATTTAAAAATTAATTTTTTTTACTTTTAAAGTAAAAAATGATACCTTATAAATTAATCAATAAATAATCAGTATTGTAAGTTACTGAATATTTAAAATTTAACTTCAAGATAAGTATTAAAATTTGAAAATTTGTATTTGTAGCTTATTGTTGCGGGAGAAGTACATTGTAGATAAGTGACTTAACAACGATAATGTATCCCACTTCAATCACACAATCCAAAGTTGCAAGGTTAAGACGAAGGATAATTTTGGTAAGAAAATGAAAAAAACTTGATAATAATGAGTTTGCTTTTTTTTATTTTGTGCTTCTAGTAAGTGTTCTTGTGAAACTTTTTTAATTTTTTTTTGAGAAATACAGTTTAAACTATCATTATTGTTGAGAATATTAACAAAATATTTGTACTATACATAATCTTTTAAATATTTTAATTTAGTGATTACAAAATTATAAATAACTATTCATCTTTATATATTTTTTTAAAAATTCATATTTAATAAGCTATAAATTACATAAAAACTATGCAATCTTTAAATGTTCATGTACTATTTAGGTTAATTAATTATTTAATATTATTTAAGATATATTTTGTCATAATTTAAAATAATATACTATTTAATCTAAATTAATACATAAAACTCTATACTAATTGGGAAAATATAAAATTTGATGCTTTTGTGTAGATCTATTTAACTCGATTTAAATAAATTAAAATTTTAAAATTATATTTAAATTTAGAGTTTTATTTATTATTTAAATTGAATTGTATTTATTTTTAAGTCATGACTGGGTATATTTTAAATAATATGATATAGATACTCATTGATTTAGTTTAATAATTTAAAAAATAATTCAATAAAACTAAATCAATACAAAAAAAATTTTAACTACGAAAGTATACTACTAAAATTGTATAAAATCAAATATGAGATTAGTTAATTGAATAATTATTATTTGTGTTTCATTTATTTTTCTTGACTTAACAATGTCGAAGAACAACAATAATACAAATTTTGACGTACATAAAAATGTGCATCATATTACTACAAGTCAAAGAACAGTGTGTCGAAAAATTGGTACCTCATCTAATATTCTCAGTTTACAATCCAGTGAAGATAAAGGTGACATTTTTCTTACTGTAATTGACTCATATTTATCTAAATTTAATTTATATCAGTTTAATGACGAAAATTTTCTATATATTTCTCATTACTCGTTCATAAGGAAGCAACTATCTATGTATGGTGTACATTGTGCCTCGCATAGAATTGGATAGAAAAATACTCCTCCTAATTATGTAAGACCTTCTACATCAGAGATAAGATCTAAATCTTTAACTCTACGAACGGATCTCTCATTGACAAAAACTCCACTGTCCGTGTTAACAAATAGTACGTATAATTAATGATTGCCAAATAATTCATACACCAATATTATATTTAACAAAAAGTATACTTCATCGGAAATCATTTATATAACATAGATTTATTACAATTCTAGCATACTCCAGTGTACAAGGACCTGCTAATAATATAACGGAAGTCGTTCTGCAAAATCAGCTTCCATCACACTGCGGTTCCCACAGATCGTGCCTAACAGAAAAGTAATTTAGAAAAGATGATCATCATTATTATATTCTTTTCTTTCTTATAGTGTCTAACGTTTAATTGAATAAAATTGAACGTTTTGTAAAGAAGTTCTACTATAATTGGGGTGCAAAAAAGACAATCTTCCTCTGTTGTTGCTTCGGTGCCTATTAATTTGGCACAACTTTATGAAGATGTAAATTTATTGACTATTAAGACGCATCCACCAAACGGTGACACACAAAGTGGCCTAAATGTTGACCCTTTTGTTGATGATGAAAGTAATTTCTCATTATATCAAGAATTTAAGTTTGTAGTTTGCAAGAGATATGAATTATTAGTAATACATCAACATATATGTTTGCATTTTTTATAATTTTTTATTTATTATAGTTTTGAATGGTTATGATAATTCAATGTTAGATGGGATATGGAAGATAATTTTATACCATCCACAGAAATTTTACAACATATATATTTATCATAGCATTGGTAGCTTACTTCCTTCTGATAGTTTGCGACCAATATTTGCCCAACTATATATCTATGACACAGAAAATGAGATTGATAATCGAATAGGCACACTTCGATAATTTTTATGTAACCAGTCAAATTTTTTAGTTATTTCTTATCTGTGAGAGAAAATAACATAAATTTTATTATTTTTTTCGCAATTCCAATGAAGTTATAAATGAGCGGGATAGAAAAATTGCGGTAATATTAAGAAACATGCTAGACAAATATAATAGTTTAGCAAAGAGTTTTCGCTATGCAAAAGATAGGTACCAACAGGAAAATTGCACAAACATAAAGCTTAAGTTGATTAGTAAAAGGACTACAGATGGCAGGACATACAACTTGCCATCTGCATCTGAAATGGCTGCGTTGATTGTTAGCGATGTCGAACAACTTAGCAAAGATAGAGATATTATTATAAAGAGTCACTCTAGAAAGCTCCAGCGGATTGATATTTTTCATCCATCTTATTTAGACTTGCAATATCCATTGTTGTTTTCGTATAGGGAGGATGGATTTCGTTTGGGTATTGCAACATCAGATTCTATCTCTGCTAGGCCTACAAAGAAAAACAAAACAATCACTTTGCGACAATTCTTTGCTTTTCGACTATAGAAAAGGACGGGTGAATCTCCGTTAATTCTGAGATCAAAGAGATTATTCCAACAGTTTCTGGTAGATGCCTACACAATGGCGGAATTAGAGAGGTTAAAATTCTTTAGGTGTAAACAACCACAGTTGAGGGTTGACAAATACAAATGTCTGCATGAAAGTCTTATAAACGGGGATGTAGATGCTTCAAGGCTTGGCAAAAGAATCATTTTTTCCAATACTTTTACCGGTGGACCTAGGTATATGATGAATAATTGTAAAGATACATTTGCAATTTGCAGATATGCAGGATATCCTAACTATTTTATCACCATGACCTGTAACCCTGAATGGGATGAGATAAAAAGAGAAGTGACTCCCATTGGATTGAAGGCAGAAGACCGTCCTGATATATTATGTCGAGTTTTCAAGATCAAGTTTGATGGTTTGATTGATGACCTAAAAGAGGAAAAAATCTTTGACAAAATTTTGGGATGTAAGTCTGTGTTTATGCAATGCTTTATTAAAATCTTATGTTGTAATGCTTTGCTCATTTGCCTTTTTCAATTTTCAAACGTTTGAACTGTAGAATTTCAAAAGAGAGGGCTTCCGCATGCACATATCCTTTTATTCATGAGTAACGAGTTCAAGCTACAAACACCAGATGACATAGACAAACATATAATAGCTGAGATTCCTGATGAAAATGAAAGGCCAAATCTACATGGAGCTTTTCAAAATTACATGGTACATGATCCATGTGATCCGTACAACAAGAATTCACCTTGAATGAAGAATGGATCTTGTTCAAAGTTCTATCCTAAAGAGTTTAGACAGCAAACACTCATTGATGAGGCCGGATTTCCCAAATATAGGCATACTGATAACGGTCGAACAGTGAAAAAAAAGGGAATGTATACTAGACAATAAGTTCATTGTTTCATATAATCCAGAATTGTTGCTCAAGTTCGGGTGCCACATAAATGTGAAATACACATGCCAAACAAGTTCTATTAAGTATCTGTTTAAGTATGTACACAAGGATAATGACCGCGTAATAGCTACTCTATACAATGCTGGTGATCCGTCAGAAGCCACACAAGTTGTTGACAAAATTAGGAATTACTATGATTTTAGGTACATTTCGGCATGTGAGGTAGTTTGGCGTCTATTTGGATACGAAATCCAAGAGAAAGAACTATTTGTGATTAGACTTTCATTCCATTTGGAGGATAAGCAACTTGTGGTTTATGGTGAAAAATCTAATGTGAATGATATCGTCGAAAGAGCAATATCTCATAAGTCTATGTTTTTGGGATAGATGGCGGCGAACATGTCATATCCCTATGCTCGAAGTCTGACTTATGCTGAGTTTCCAATCAAGTTTGTTTGGAAGGACGATTCTTCAAAGTGGTTTTCTCGAAAGAAAAGCTTCACAATTGGAAGGTTGACTCATGTACCTGCAGGTAATGACGAGTTTATATTCAATTATGATCTTACTTATTTAATGATTTAAATTTAAAATCTTAACAGCCTGTACCACACGTTCATTTTATTTGATTTATCTACACTAGAAAATAAATATTCAAATAACTTTCAACAGTTATAATTTGTAGATTATACAATTTTTTATTTTTCTATATTTTTTAAGAAAATTATTCTTATGCGGATGTGTAGCTATAATAATTAAAATAGCGTAGCTTAATCCATTTAACAACTTAAAAGTAGGATTTTAACCAAGTTTTTTGCAGCAAATACCAAAGAATATTACCAATGACTTCTCTTGAATACTCAAAGAGGATGTACGAGTTTTCGAGATATAAGAACAATAGGAGGAACAATTTATGCTACATATAGAGATGCATGTTTTGCCCTTGGATTCTTGCAAGATGACAAAGAATTCATTGATGCAATTAAGGAAGCAAGCTCATGGGCTTCAGGATCATATGTTAGGAGGTTATTTGTCATTCTATTAACATCCAACAATATCTCAAGACCAGAACATGTCTGGAATAGATGTTGGCATGAACTTTCAGATGATATTTTGTATCGACAGAGAGCCGTGATGACATGAGGGGTGAGTTTTTATTAATTACAATGATAAAAGTTCTTTCTTATTGATCATTTTTAGTTTGATTAAATTTTCACAGTATCATATAATATGCAGAGTTAACAATGTCAGATGATGAGATTAAGCAATTGTGCTTAATGGATATAGACAAGATCTTACATTCCTATGGTAAAACCTTGAAAGACTATCCTCCTATGCCTTTAGTAATTGAAGTTGATAGTTCTTTGTTAACCGAAAGGATTATTAGGGAAGAGCTAAACTTTAACAGGGATGATTTAAAGAAAAATGCCTCAGACATGTTAGCCATTGCAACACCTGAGCAGAGATATGCATTCGATAAAATTGTTACAGCTGTGTATTGTGATGAAGGGGTTTTTTCTTTGTATATGGTCATGGGGTACTGAAAAAACATTTCTTTGGAACCTTATGTCTGCTGAGATTCGCTCAAGAGGTGATATAATGTTAAACGTTGCTTCGAGTGGTATTGCATCTTTACTTCTTCCCAATGGAAAAATGGCACACTCAAAGTTCAAAATACCGCTGAATATAATTGAGGATTCTGTATGTAACATCAAACCTGGTTCCCCTCAAGCAATGTTGCTATTGAAAGCCAAACTTATAATTTGGGATAAGGCTCCAATGGTTAGTAGGTACTGCTATAAAGCGCTTGATAAATGCTTGGGTGATATAATGAGGTGTTCTCCAACATATAACAAAGATTTGCCCTTTTGAGGAAAAGTGGTTGTACTAGGTGGAGACTTTAGACAAATTCTTCCTGTCATTCTACGAGGATCGAGATAAGATATCGTTCATTCAACCGTGAATTCGTCTTACCTTTGGTAGTTTTGTCAGGTGCTCAAACTAACAAAAAATATGAGACTCTCTGTAGGGACGATTGCTTCAGATCAAGATGAGACAGAGCAATTTGGTGAGTGGTTATTAAAAGTTGGTGATGGTCTAATAGGTGACAATATAGATGGTGAATCTGAGATATGTCTTCCAGGAGATATTGTTATTCCTTCTTCGGACCAGGCATTTGATGAGTTGGTTCATTTTTCTTATCCAAATATTTTAGAAAACATGTCCTCAAAGAATTTTTTCAAAGCAAGAACTATACTGGCTCCCACGCTAGATATTGTTGAAGAGATCAACAACCATCTAATGGCTATCATTCCTGGAGGGAAAAATTATATCTTAGTTCGGATTCCATTCATATGGATGAAGGGAATATGGAGAGTCAACTAGATCTCTATGGTCATGAATTACTGAATAGCATAAATTACTCTGGTTTGCCTCCACATAAATTAATACTTAAGGTTGGTGTTCCGGTGATGTTATTGATAAATATTGACCAATCCAATGGTCAGGCTACAAGTTAGGAAGCTTGAAAATCATGTCATAGAATGTGAAGTCTTAACGGGTAACAATGTTGGTCATATTGCTTTGATTCCAAGAATGAATATGGTACCAACAAATGAAACCATCCCAGTTAGATTCCAACGAAGACAGTTTCCTATAATAGTATCGTTTGTCATGACAATTAATAAGTCTCAGGGACAAATTTTATCTCATGCTGGATTGTACTTGCCCAAACCAGTTTTTACACATGGCCAACTATATGTGGCACTTTCAAGAGTTAAGAGTAAGAGAGGTTTAAAAATTTTACTTATGAATTACGTAGGAATGTCTGCAAATTTAACCATCAATATTGTTTATAGAGAAGTCTCTGAAAAAATAGTATTCTAATATAAATATTTTAATTTTATTCTAAATTCTGTATCAGTAGATAATTAATTTACCTTAAAAAATATAAAATAATTATTACTCACTTTTTTAAGTTAAACTTTGATTTTAATAATTATTTTGTATTTTTGTTTTAAATATCGAAACATATATATATATATATATATATATATATTATTTTTATAAATTTTTCCGTGCTAAGCACGGGCTCATACACTAGTTAATATATAATAAGCAACTAGTGCATGTTTAGGTGATTGACAAGTGTCATGATCAGTTAAATGACACGTGTCGGAGCAAGTAAAATTACATTGACAACTTAAAAAGTGAAATGTAAACATTGAAACATTACTGCTAAAATAGACATTGCAGCTGTCAAACTATCAGCTCAGTAGCTCTGAAAAAAGTGTTTTTGACAAAAGAAAGTTGAGAAGGAGATTTTGGCTATGAGCGGGTTCTTTCTCTTTTTGGGGTTGGAATTTAAATTTCAAACACAAGATTTGAATGAGCATTCCAAATCAGAACTGAGTGAATAAATTTAAACTTAGGGTTTTATAATTTAAATCTTCCAAGTTCCATGCTTGATTTTCCGTCTCTCTCTCTCCGCTTCTTTCTTTCTACTTCGGCTCTCTCTCTCTAAAAGAAAAAAGAACAAGATCACCGGTGATGGAAACAGTAACTGGCATAGAAGATATAGAATGGGCGTGCTCAGTGTTGTGGGTTAGGAGAGCGTAAAAAGAAGCGATGACAGAGTCTCCGAATCTGTTTCCGACGAGTAGTAAAGATGACGAACAATAAATTAGAGGTGGCGGTGGCTGTTGATGCAGCTGGAAGGAGAAAGAATAGTGGCACGGTGACTGGTGCTACTACCGTAAGAGAAGAAGGAACAGCTGGCAACAAGTTGATGACTTCAGTCAAAAGAATGTAGAGCTTCGGTCGTCGGTGGTGCAACAGAGGTAATTTTTCTTCTTTAAAAACAGATAGTTATTTTCTTTTTAAAAAAGTTACAGAAAATGCCATTAGAGTTCGAGATGCAATCAGAGGAAACGCCGGAGCTCCCGTGCAATGTTTCGGTAAGTGTTCCGGCACTGTATTTTTGTAGTGTGGTATTATTAGTATTTTAGTTTACTCTGTCCCCTGTTAGCAAAATCTTCTAACCGATAAATATGATGGTTAAAGTCATGTATTACTTGCAGTATTTTGTGAATATGCAGCAATAATACTAATCATAGTTCATAAATTATCTGCTTTAATTTACTTTTTCTTCTGCTATATGTGCATAATGAATGTAGCTTTCCAATTTTTACTTGCTGAGCAATTTCTATAAACTCAGTATATACCATTGCTGCAGTTCTATGTTATGGTTTGTTGGCAGTTTCTTAATCATTGAACCATGCTCTTGACTATTTTCTATAACTATAACAACCTGAAAATTATATAGATTTTCTTTCCCCCATTTTGAGAAGCAAACATTTTTTAGTTAACTAATTGAAATTTGAAAAACAGGTCACTCTATGTAAAACAAACATTTTTTTGTTAACTAATTGATTATTAGCATTATATTAGAAAAGAGATCATAAACTTAAATTTTCAGGTGATTCTATTAGCCTGTGTACTATAGTTCAATCACATCTTTTTTGTGTATCCTGGTTATAATGAACTTGGATGTAGCTGCTTTTTTTTTGGTGACTTGGATGTAGCTGCTTCATTGTGGTTTAGGAGAGGAGAGAAGGCAGAGATAATAAAAGATGTATTCATCCTAATTTTGTGCTATTGCTGAAAGTTTTTAATTGCTCTCTCTTGCCTTTTCTGTTCTTCCTCTCCCTCTGATCTGAACTCTTATGTGTATTCAATTAGCATCATTTTATTTTCTGCTTAGATGATACAGCTTAAGCTGTTCACCGTTCAATTTGCACCATTATATTGATCTTTGGAGATGACGTAGTTGTTGTGCTACTAATAATCTGATTTTTAATTATTATATTATTTGTGTTATGCTATTGTTTCAGAAATTCCATGAGGTAAGTCAGAAAAAGCAAGAAGCCCCGAATAAGGCCAATCAAGTGGCACCCTCATTTGAATTGGATAGGTAAACATCTTTTGGATAAAATATTGAACATGATGTATTTTATTTTTATTATCAAATGTTAGAGATGTGTTATTCTCTATTCTCTATGACTTGGTGTTTTGGTTTGATAATTACTTAGTACACAATTATTATTATCATAATTTCATAATGATATATATGCAATGGAGTGGAGAACAAACTAGGTATAGATTAAACACTAAGAATCACAGTTTTTGGGTATATATAGATGGATGATCATATCAGTTAAATAGATTCTGAAATCATATCCTATGTTCTCTGTGATGTTGATTTGTGTGATGGAATCCTCAAGAATATACCTGTTTTTAAGCTTGCTTCTTTGCATGTTATATGCTTGATTAAATGGCTATAAACTCTTTGAATTTTGCTTCATTTGTTCTAACTTTAGATTGGAAGATTAAGAAGTTAGTTAATGAATGCAAGGGTAGTTAATAAGGAAGAGCAGCTAGCAGCAAGTTGACGATTTACATATTTTTAGTTAAGATTTTATGTTTTTCCTTATTGCATATTTGTGCATTGAAAAAGAACTTGATTAGTTTGGAGTGCAGAAAAATCCTTCACCTTTGGCTGTGTCCAGCAACTAAGAATTGCATATCAACATTTGAGAATGTCACTGTTAATTTTTTTGGTGAATATATATTTACAAATATAAGACTATAATCAGTTTTGCTTTCCTGTGATGTGGTTTGCTAAAGCTATAACCAAGAATTTTATTATTATCTCAAATTGCTTGGGTTATTTATTCATGTTGCAATTGAGGATTTAGATATATTTTGCTTTTAGCAATGACAGTGATTGCAAGTAGAAGATAGTTACTTGAAGTTTGTCTTAAAGCTAATCTTATTAATAGTGTCTTTAGGTGGACTATCAAGGTTTTGGGGCTTGGTTAAAAGGTGGACTGTCAAGGTTTTGGGGCTTGGTTAAAAGGTGGACTGTCTTCAGTTTCATTATACGGTATCCCGATGATAAGGATGCTGAGGTTGCTGGCAGCACTGCTGGTCATGGCGGTTAAGGATAGTATGGCCATAGGATGATAAAGTCAGTTCTATATGAACATAAAAAGAGGTGTTGAATTTGTTAGTTTTTTTTCTTTTTTTTTTGAGTTCTTGATTTTGCTTTTGTGAATTGTGCAATTGATTGATTTTTATGATTGCACTTTTTGTTTGGTTTATGCTAATGATTTGAAGTATGCGTATTAAGTTTCAGCATGATCTGCAAAGTCATGACTTGATTATACGCTCATAACTAATTAATAAGTTGATCTTAGGCTCTTAGCTTAGCCCATGCTATCAATTATTATTTATTTATTTGCAAACTTAAGCTATGAACCAAACTATGCCTAAGTTGAATTAATCGTCATGTTATTAACATGTTCTGATCAGTTTTGCTCAGGCTTTTGTGAATACTCAAAAGCAAAAACAATTTTGAATCTATGGAGAGCAAACTTTTTCATAGTTGCCGTACCCAAATGCAGTTATTATTCTTCATTCTATGATCATTTAATATATTCTAATATCTATATATGTATGTAGGTTGATTTTGGCATCATTAACAAGATCAAGGTCCTACAACTTCGTGAATTAGCCGCACGCTACTCTTTATTATTCTCAAAGAACAATGAAAGGTGGCTTTTTGATTGGGAAAGCCTCAGGAGTATCAGAAACTGCACAAGGGTAATCTTTCATCTCTCTTACTTATTACAAACTGCTTATATATACCTCATTTTTTGTTGATGTGTTTGGTTGCGAGAAAAAAGGATCAAATAGAATTTTTTTTATCCTATCTATGATTTCAGTTAAGGCATTTTTATTTGTTACTTTATTTAGACAATTTTAAATATTTTGTTACTCAGGTAATTTCTTCTTCATGTTTAGTTGTAGATAATTACCAGCTAATTAAATTTAGCAACCAGCTTTTTTTAACATAGTAATTCACAGAAATGTGTATTCAAGCTATGACTGCAAAGAAGGGGTTCCTTTGAGAGTGCAGTGCTAGAATATGTGTGTAATGCTCTTTTTTTTAAGGTAAGTAATTATAATTTAAATGGACTTTGAAGGGGTTCCTTTGTTTAGTTCAATATTATTCTTTTTTCATAGAATTAATCCTATTTTGTTAATAGAGGTGTTAAATATCCTGAGTTTGAAAAAAGTTGCTTCTATGTGCAAATACATTACAAAATAGAGTTTACTTGAATAGGTCAAAGAATAGCTTGAGTAATATTGAAACTTTCCCCCATTTCAAATCAATGATTTGAATCTCTCTCTTGCTCTCATTCCTCATTTTGCTCTGCAGCACTGAAGAAGTAGCTTCAAATTTTTGGGATTCATTTGGTGTTTATTTTCATTTGCTCCCCGTATTGGCACCGTCTACCTCTGCCGCCTACCACCTCAGATGATTTCCTCTCTGTCGAATACAAGAACTACAACAGCAATGCCAAAGTACAAGAACTGCTAGCATAGGATAGCCTGGTCCGACTTGCAGAAAGTACTACCCTTAACCTTACACAGCTCGCACTTCTTCATCATATCTACCTTCACTGTTTTGAACCGTGTTCATCATGCCTCAGTCTCAAAGAAGATACATTCAGGAGAGTTTTTGTTCACTATTTTTCTCTTAAAAGCTTATATAATTGTTTACATCTACTAAATACTCGGTTAGAAGGCTCTGAAATGTCATATATATAGTGAAACACGACGTATTCTTTGAAATTGTGATTGAATCAGAGTAAAAGAGTTTTTATTTTGGTCAAAATTACCTATCTTTACTAACCCATGCTCTCACCGAAACAGAGAAGAAGAAAGCTAGGGGCCTTCCACGAAATGCAGGCCAAGGTTGAACAAGAGATGGACGGTGTTTAAGGTTTTTATTTTCCCCTAAAATTAGATTTTCATTTATTTAAGCTGATTTGTTTCATCTTATCTGTTAATTTTTATGGAAGATGGAAACCTGACTTTTACCATTCAGGAGGCAAAATGAGACGGTTAATTTCTTTTTTCAATATTTCTTTTCTATATGTGAAATCACTTGATATGTTTTGGTATGTACTTCTAAAGGTGTAAACTAGATAAGATGTAAATGGAAAAATATAAGTTGATTGTCGATAAGCTGTAAACTAGACAATATTTCTTTTTAAGTAGAATTGGCTCATATAGACTAAAAAAATATCAAAATTATTAGGCTTTTGGAAAGTAAAGATGGAACAATCTTATATACTATACAATGATTTTTATACACAAACTTTTTCAAGTTAATAATAATAATTATTAATGGATAAGTACCAATAAATTTTTACGATAAAACAATATTTGGCCCGAGCGTAGCGCGGGTTTTACACTAGTTTATATATAATAAGTAACTAGTCTATGTTTAAATTCTTGACACGTGGAACAACTATTTACTCAACACTTTTTCACTAAAACCAATCTCAAAACAAGATTATAATAAGATAAGGATAAATATAATATATATAATGCAACTGCAATCCAAACTATAATTTTCATTTCACTTATTTAAATATTGAATATCCTGTCTCTTCTTCCTTCTTTGAAGTCTCGCATTGCAGCTCCCTGTATCTCTCCCTTCTCTAAAAGTCTCACAAACCTAAAAGAAAATGGAAGAAAATTTTGATTCTGTTCTAGATGTCAATGCTAAAACACTTCACTAAAATTCCAAAGTATATGTCATAAGGATTTGAGAGGTTCTTAGCAAATTTAATAACAATAAAGTTAATAGTATTAAAATGGTGCTTCAAGATAACAAGGTAACTAGGATGGATTGTTTTCTAATAAGTTTATTATTTCCTATATATCGTTTTTTTTTTCATTAACTTCTAGAAGTAGATTTTTTATACTCCTGTCTGCATTGTCTTCATGATGGCAGGGTGGGAGAATCCATACTTCCATTCCAAGAACAGTTGCTAATAGAAAATGGAGGAATGTCATTGAGGCCTTTCAGGTATACATTATGTAAAATTTTGTGGTGTTGAAAAATACTACCAAGACCAAGACATATCTTAGCAAGTGGTTACTCATGTTCTCACACAGAACATGTGTTAATCATGTGGAAGATCCTTCTTTCCCACTTGAAGCTTTCTGTTTCAAGACCATTCCTCAATTGGTCACTGCGCAAAAGATCGATGAGAATGATATTGTTGGTTAGATTCTACCTACATTTTCTTTTAAATAAATGTCATATCATTCTATTTAACTTGCTGCATGGTTAATAACTTGATTTTTTATGTTTTCATTAGATCTCATTGTCGAGGTTGTTGGAAAGTCCGATCCTAGGAACTTAGTCACCAGCAAAGAAATGGAGACAAAACGTTTTGTTCTAGAACTAGAAGATTCAGAATGTGTTCCCTGTTATTTGTTTAAGTTGACATGTACATTAATTTTTTTTATTCAAGAGGATAACCGATGCTGTTGTTGTTTGGCTATAACAGGAACAACCGTATTCACTGCATTTTATTCGGTGAAATGGTTAACCAAATCTTACCACATCTTCAACATGAGAGGGTAGAGCCATTCATTGTGGTGTTTCAGTTATTTAAGACACATAGGTAGAATAGTATGCCTTAAATAAAACCTGTGTTTATACAATACCTGAAATTATTACACACTGAAATTAAAATATCATTTATACATAGTCCAAACATCTATTCAGAGCAACTTCAATGTGTCAAAGCTGCATATTAACCCGAAATTAAAGGAAGTGGTTTTGTTTAGAGATAGGTAACTATGTTGTGTAATATTTTCTACAAATACTATTACAGTTTAAAGTCTGTTCTAAAAAATTTGTTGAGAAATGTCTATGTGAAACTAAGAATCGGTGTGGCTTAGGGAATTCATAATCCATGTGTAATTGATCTTTTTAGGTTGTTAAATGGTGCACCATCAAACTCTGTGAGGATTAGTCAAATGTATTCACAAGGTGCTTCCTCCGATATTGATGAGCTTACCGTAGGATCTGCTATTGTCAAATCAATCGATGAAGTGCTAACAAGTATTAAGATAAATAGAAAGATTTTCTTCAATAGTAATACAGGGTTATCCAAGATAATCAAAAGCTAATCTTTAGTGTTTAAATGCTGAATTCCAGGAAGGCACGGTTTGGATTGTTGAAACCATTGTTTCAATAAATACGGGCAAAGAAGATTGGTTTTATAAATCATGTCGCAAGTGTCTAAAGAAGGTTGAAACTCCGATTGGTGATAAATATAAATGTATTAAATGTGGTCACACACATGGTGTGCAGTCTTGGGGTATGAGAATTAAAACATAAAAATAAATTGGTCCCTTTTGTTAAAACATAGTTTTGCATACTTATTGGTGGTATATGAGTCTTAAGATCTGAAATCTTTAATTTGGTACTTATATATTTTTCCTGTTTTGCATACTAAACTAAAATAAATGAGTAGTTAGTAATTATGTAGTTTTGAACCTTATCATAGCTTAAAGGCTAATAGAGTATTTGTATGTACCGATTATATTCTTATAAATCAATACATCATGCCAATTATTTTGTTGGTTATATACGAGCATTAAGACTTGAAACTTTTAATTTGTTGATTTTCTTAGAACTAATCAATCTGAATACTTATGTATATATATGATGCATTTTAAGCATCATCAATAATTGAACTCAGTTTTAAGAAATGTTGTAATTAAACTTAAAGAAATGAATAATGAGTTGGTAAACCCTAAATACAGCACAAGGATTTTGCATTAAGTAGTATCTGTGTTGTAAAGCCAAAAGCAACTAAAATTTTTTTAACCATCCGTCACATTTACAAAGTGGTTAATCTTGGACCATTAATTAGTACAAGGTGGAGATTATGGTTCATGATGGAACAGAGAGTATCAACTTGCTGTTGTGGAACAGAGAAACCTATCAACTATGTGAAAAACAAGCAAAAAAGTTAAAGAGAAAGAGGTTAGTAGCTTATTCAAATTTATGAATAAATTAGTTTAAATGGTGAATATTTTTAAAAGCTTTACACTGTATTGTTGTCTAACTCAGGTCACAGGTGGGGATGAATATCCAGCTACACTTGACAATATGATGGATAAGAGGGTTCTTTTTAAGATTAATGTGAAAGCTGCAAATATCAACCACTATTAGGGGTGTCAAAAATTCCTAGGAAGCGGGGATCCCCGCAGGGACTGCCCTGAATAGGGCTCCGATGATGGGCAATTTTTTCCATGAGGATGAGGATGGGGAGCAAAATTCTCCTGAGACAGGCGCGGGGACCCGAGCGGGGATCCCCGGCCCATCCCCGATAATTTTTTGAATTTTTGAATTTACTTAAATACCCTTACTTTATTAGTAATATAGGGGGTGTTTTAGTAATTTCACCCAATTAAAAACCCTAACCCTATTATTCAGTATCTCATTCTTCCATTCTTACTTTGCTGCGCCGTCTACTACTATCTCATTCAGTCATTCTTCCCTTTTCACTTTTGTAAACCCCACAAAATTAGCAGATAATTAACAGAAAAATTAAATTTTAATTAAAAAATTAAAAATGTAATATAATATCAAAATATGGTAGAGCTCTTTAAAACGAGAATTTTGACACCAATTTTAAAGAATTTGGCCCAAGATTGGGCCAAACAATCTGAACAAATCAAACTGGACTCGAACTAGACCCGTGGGCCCAACCAACCCATCGTACTTAATGAGCTTCGGCTCATTATCTTCCCCATTCAGCATGCAAACACGCTGGGGATGTTCAAGGGGGGGGGGGAGAACATAAGCCAATTCACAAACCCTTGATTTCCACTCAAATCCACGTAACTTTTGATTCGGAGTTCCGACCGTCGCACCGTTTGCAGCCACGCGACTGCAGTAACGAGCTCTACAAAGCCCAGTACCTTTCAAGGTGAGAAAATAAAAATCCTAGCGCCTATTTTCTCTTCTTCGATTCGGGAATATTAAGGTTTTTAGGTGTTAATATTTTGAATAAATTGATGTTATAGGATCAAATTGAGTTGAGGAATGAGTGGACTTTGGTTCGATTGAGTCACATACAAGGTAAGGTTCATAAACCCTAACCAATTTCGGTTCTAGTATGTTAAATGTGAATTTTGAGTATGTATGGTGATATATGTAAAATTAGGTGTATAAGTGTATATGTTGGAAGCTTGGTGGTGATTGGAGCTAAGATTTTGGTTGGTTTCTCAAAGCTTGAGGGGCTGTGTTGTGACTTGTGAGGCTACCTTGGACAAAATATAGTGATCGGCCAAGGTATGGTTTAGGTTTCACACATTTAACATATAAGATTTTGTGAAAACTTAGGCTAGATAACTATAGGATAAGCTGAAATGGTTTTATGCCTTAAATGACTAGTCTTGTGATGTTGATGGTAAATTGATTGTTAGGTTTGTGTTGGAATTAATGAGTATGTGTTATGAGAATTAATAATGGTAAGTTGAAGGTGTTGTTGGAGTATGTTAAAGATATTTTGTGATTATGGCTTGTTGATTGGTTAATAATGATTTATGGGTGTTTATTTTGGATTGATTGGTATTTTTATGTTGAATAATGTTGTGATAAAGATTGAAGAATTTTATGATGATAATAACATGTGAAATTGATATAATATGTTGGTTGTGAGTAAATGTGTAAAGTTGAGAAAATGTGATATATTTGAGTTAGGGTTGTTAGGATGGTTGTGTGATGGTGAAGGGTAAGTGGCATTGATGATTTTAGTATGTTGAACTTTGGAAGTCCATAACTTATTCCTCAAATTTTGGATGCAAATGGGGTTTGTTTTATATTAAAGAATGTTTGAAAAGCTTGAGATTGATATAAAGTTTGTGAAAAACCGAATTTTGTAGAAGAAGTTATGGACGTCGAAAAATCGGTGCGAAATACTGAAATTTTGAATGCTACAGTAGAATCAGGTTTTTCTGGTGTGTGCCCACGCACCCAACAGAAGTGAAACATTTACTTGTGCATACGCACGCTTGTGCGCACGGACACACCAGGATATGCTTTCTGTTGGTGGTGCCCACAGGGACTAATGCGCACGCACACCAAGTGATTCCTAGCTGATGTGTGCACGCACGCGTTCGTGCCCAAGCACACATTCTGGTTTCTTTATAAACCGTGCGCATGCACACATGTGCGCGTACGCACACACTTTATTTTTCTATACTTGTGTTTTTATTATCTAAATATGGTTTTGAACCCCTAAATCCCTACTTTTGCCCTGTTAACCTTAGATCTTACTAGTAAGCTTAGTAATTAGTGGAAGATGGGAGTTTAAGGTAACTTGGGGATGAAGTAAGAAGTAAGAATGATGAATTATATAAGAAGAAGGCGTATATGTGAATGAATTATAATGTTAAGGCTTGAATGATTGATTTTCTACATTATGAAATGCATGAGGCAACTAAGCGAGTAATGTGAGAATTTGAGAATTGATAATAAAATGTGTGACCCATGAGTTAAGGTGAAATTTAGAATGATGAAAAGAGACATGAAAATAGTATTGAGAATAGAAATGATAAATTGTAAGAAATGATTGAATAACTTGAGCTTGGGGCGCTGCCCCCATGTCAGTTGGAATTTTTTCCGTGGTCATTATTAAGCTTAGGGTATTGTTTTTCCCATGTCAGCTTGGGGGTGTTGTCTCTCCTCCCCATGTTAGCTTGGATTTGTCCCATGGATAATATTGAGCTTGAGGGCGTTTTCTTCCCCATGTCAGCTTGGGGATTCTTCCCATGGTGTACCTTTGAGCTTGAGAACATGTCGGGATGGCTACGTAACCGATAGTTGATATCAACAGCTATAGGACAAGCATGCATCATGTGCACATTGTTTGAATTGCTTGCTTATGAACTATTTGGGAATGCCTACGTGATTATAACATGCTTTTTGTTGTAATTGTTATATGTATTACTTGTAAGTTACTTGTGCTTGCCTTGTTTGCTTATTTGTCTGTGTAAACTAATTGGTGATGGAGGAGTGGAGGAAGGGTGGACTGGTTTGGAGTTAATGTTAGGTTTAAAGTATGTAAGGTTAGAATTCTTTAGGTAACCTACCCCTTTTTTGGCTTCTGCTTAGAGTTTTAAGTCTTATAACCGTATGTTGGCGTTCTAGGATTGGCTCTGGCATTTTCAGGACCTTATATATTATATACGTGGCACCTTTACCATACTGAGAATCTTCGGTTCTCATCCCATACTGTGTTATTATTTTCAGATGCAGGTCGAGCGGCACTTCGCTAGGCGTCTGGAGTTTCTGCGGCAAAGTGGTTTACTTTGGGACCTCCTTTTGTTACTCTGATGTATATATATATATATATATATATATATATATATATATATATATATATATATATATATATATATGTATAATCGTTCGCTCTGTCACCATTTGCAAACTCACCGACGTGGATTGCAACCCGCATCTGAAAAATAATAACGACATATGGTATGAAAACCGGAGGTTCTCAGTATGATAACAGTTCCCAATATGTAAGATGTAAGGTTCCGGGACGCCGAAGGCAATCCAAGAACTTCACACCAAACAGATATTCAAACTTAACAATAAATAATGTAAACCATAAACATTAAACAGGGTTATCTAAACTTAGGAGATTTCTAACTGAAACTAGTCACCTTTGTCCCACAGCCTTCACCAACCTACCTTCCATACGATCCCATCGCCACTGCCTACCTAGCCTCCTCAGCACCAGATAACCACAGATAATGCACGCAAGTAATACACAGGTAATATTCATGTATAGCAAGTAATTCAAGAAGCAATTTGGCATATTATACATTTAGGCAAACTACAAGTAATCAAAACAACCAAGCACATAAGAGATGCATATGATGAATGCCTGTCCTATTGGCTATGATATCACATGTCAGTTATAGTGCCAAACATGACACATAATTCGGTCGGCAACTCCCGGATTAGTCTCTCTATTGCGGATACTCAGGAGGAATAATTCCAAGGAATGAGTGCCCTACCACCTTCTCCTCTTAGAAGGAAACGTTCTGAGGGAGAGTGCCTTACCACCTTCCTCTGGATGCTACATAATTCCGTGGGTTAGTGCCCTACCATCTTGCAACCAGAGAGGAAATGCATACTCATGAGGAATAATTTCGAGGGATGAGTGCCCTACCACCTTCTCCATGAGTGAGAAATATGAGTGGGAAGCCCAACTTCAACCCTCACATCTGAACATAGGCGGGAGACTGCCGCAACTCCTACGATGGAGAACAAAGCATGTCACAATAACATAATCCATCTCGGAGGCCACTACTCATAGCATACCTCCATTCATACCCATTCTATTAACCATAATCATTCATTTTCAAGTCTTAAACTCATTATCCATCCTCAATATCACAAGTTCTTCATCAATATATTACACCGTCAGATACACAACTAGTCCATCCCCCCGTACACTAGAAACCTAAGTCTCCGTCTTCTAACTTATTACCAAAAAATATCTAGTTAAACTAACTTATGGTACTTTCTATGTTTCAAAACCTAAAAACAAGCTAAAGGATCTTAAACAAGCATTATGGGAGTTTACAAGCTTGTCAGGAAGGTAAAACGGTTAAAAACAAGGTTTTCATTGAAAAACAGAGCAATGTGTGTACGCACAGGATTGTACGTACACATGCCCAGAAGATTTTTCCCAGCTTGTGCGTATGTGATGAGCGGATATTTTATACGCTTTTTGGGGGTAATTTCATGTAGATTTTAGTATGTTTTAGTTAGTTTTTAGTAGATTTTTATTAGTTTTTAGGCAAAAATTATATTTCTGGACTTTACTATGAGTTTGTGTATTTTTCTGTGATTTCAGGTATTTTCTGGCTGAAATTGAGGGAGCTAAGCAAAAATCTGATTCAGGCTGAAAAAGGACTGCTGATGCTGCTAGATTCTAACCTCACTGCACTCGGAATGGATTTTTTGGAGCTACATGAGTCCAATTGGCGCTTTCTCAATTGGGTTGGAAAGTCGACATCTAGGGCTTTCCAGCAATATATAATAATCTATACTTTGCGCGAAAATAGATGACGTAAACTGGCGTTCAATGCCAGTTCTATGTTGCAGTCTGGCGTTCGACGCCAGAAACAGGTTACAAGTTGGAGTTCAATGCCAGAAATAGGTTACAACCTGGCGTTCAACTCTAGAAACAGCCCAGGCACGTGAGAAGCTTAAGTCTCAGCCCCAGCACACACCAAGTGGGCCCCAGAAGTGGATTTCTGCATTATCCATCTTAGTTTACTCATTTTCTGTAAACCTAGGTTACTAGTTTAGTATTTAAACAACTTTTAGAGACTTATTTTGTATCTCATGACATATTTAGATCTGAATTTCATACTCTTTAACGGCATGAGTCTCTAAACCCCATTGTTGGGGGTGAGGAGCTCTGCAGCGTCTCGATGAATTAATGTAATTATATCTGTTTTCCATTCAAACACGCTTGTTCCTATCTAAGATGTTCATTCGCGCTTCATATGAAGAAGGTGATGATCTGTGACACTCATCACCTTCCTCAATCCATGAACATGTGCCTGACAACCACATTCGTTCTATATTAGATTGAATGAGTATCTCTTAGATTCCGTAATCAGAATCTTCGTGGTATAAGCTAGAATTGATGGCGGCATTCATGAGAATCCGAAAAGTCTAAACCTTGTCTGTGGTATTCCGAGTAGGATTCAAGGATTGAATGGCTGTGACGAGCTTCAAACTCACAATTGTTGGGCGTAGTGACAGACACAAAAGAATCAATGGATTCTATTCCGACATGATCGAGAACCAACAGATGATGACGTGCTGTGACAGAGTGACGTTAAGATTTTTGCTAGTAAAGAATTTTATAAAAATATTCGCGTTGTAGATATAGCTTCTAAACTAACAAAAATCCCTTCGTACAAAAGTTTTGGTTGTCACAAGTAACAAACCCCTAAATAAATTGATAACCGAAGTATTTAAACCTCGGGTCGTCTTCTCAAAGAATTGCAGGGAAGTATGTTCTTATTATTGGTTATGGAGATTATAAATTAGGGTTTTGAGAATGAGGAATAAATATGGCAAATAATTTAAATGACAATTATTTAATAAATACTGTAAAGCAAACTTTTGACAATGTATGAGAAATTGGAAGTCCAGACTTTGTTATTCTTAGCAATAATAATGAAAGTTGAATCTTAATTCCACTTAGTTGACCTTTGCTAGAGCAAAGGAAAGTCAAGCGACTAATTAGTTTGATCTTCAAATCCTATTTATTTCCTGAGAAAAGGTTGGGATTATTGAAGTTCAATTCAATTAGCAAAGATAACAATTATCAATTATATTGAGCTAAGATAACTCCTGAGTTACTGATTTCTTAACCAAGACCAAAAAGAAAAGAAATTAAATCAATTGGAATAAAATATCTCAGATTGGGAATAATCAATAGCATAAACAAAAGAAAGCAAATATTAAACTGAAATATCTCAAATAGCATTAAATAAGAAAAGCATAACATGAATGTAGCATAAGCCAAATAGGCAACACAACTAATACAAGCAAGCATTAATGATATCTGAAAATAAGAGATAATTATAAAGTAAAAGAACATTGAACCTGGTAAAAAGATAATCCTTGAAGCAAATAAAATCCTAAAACTAAATCCTAATCCTAAAGAGAGAGAGGAGAGAACCTCTCTCAAAACTAGATCTAAATCATGGAAAGTGAATAAAAATGTCGAGCTCCCTGAATGGATGCATTCCCCCACCTCATAACCTCTGGTCTATGCCTTCTGAACTTGGATTTGGGCCAAAAAGGGCTTCAAAATCCGCTATGAGCATTTTCTGCAATTTCTGGTGCGTGGCCTCTGTCACGCGTCCGCGTGGGTCACGCGGTCGCGTCGATTGGAGTTTTCTTTGTCGCGCGGTCACGTCAGTCATGCGGCTGTGTCATAGGTGTTCTTCTTTAGGCGCGCGGTCGCGTCAGTCATGCGGCCGCGTTGCTGCTTCTTTGCTCTTGACACGCGGTCGCGTCGTCCATGTGGTCGCGTGGATGCCAGTTTCTCCAAAAACTCCGTTTTGTGCTTTCCTTCCATTTTTGTATGTTTCCTTTCCATCCTTTAAGTCATTCCTGCCTTAGAAGATCTGAAACTACTCAACATACTAATTATGGCATCGAATGGAAATAAAGGTAATTAAAATAATTAATTCTAAAGCATAGGAAACATGTTTTTCACATACATCACATAATAAGGGAGGGAAAGTAAAACCATGCAATTAATATGAATAAGTGGGTGAATGATTGAATAAATCACTCAGATTAAGCACAAAATATATCATAAAATATGGGTTTATCAACCTCCCCACACTTAAGTAATAGCATGTCCTCATGCTATGTCCAAGGTAAAAAGTAAGGTTTGAAGTGGTTGAATGCCATGCAATGCAATTCTAATCTAAATGCAATTAACTAAATGCATGATGCAATTCTAATTTTATTCACTCATATATAAAGCTTATATGTAGTTAAATCAATTCACATTCTCAAGGAATCATATATATATAGCCAACCTTAGATAATGATAAAGCACTTTTACAATTGAGATGGGAGAGAAAAACATTTTATAAACTTGCAAGACAATTAGTAATTTAAGCAGAGATATATGTTAATGAGTTAGTGAATCCTTACTGGACTTTGTGTTTACTCTCTAGTCACTCAGTGTTTATTGGGTTAATCACTCTATTCTTCTTTTTATCCTTACTTTCTATAACTTTATTTTTCATCTAACCAATCAACAATTATAAAATATAGACATACCAAAAATCATGAGGTCTTTAATTAAGGTTGTAATGGGGCCAAAGTAAAGGTAAGGGTATATGTATAAGGCTAAGTGAGCTAATAAGTGAATCCTTAATTAGTCTAAAATCTCACCTAACATACATAATTTCTAAAGTAAAGCTTCTTTACCTATTTTCCCACATTTTTTCACTTTTTATGTCACATGCTCATATTTTGTTCTTATACCATGTGCATTTGCTTTAATTTGCACTTTTTTTAATGCATATGGTAATTAATTATTTTAATTTTACATGAGCATGCTTCCCAAAATGTCTTTATTCTTTTCAACTTTTCTACCTTTGTTTCTATCATCCATGTTTCCAAAAAATTTCCCCACACTTAAACAATTACACTATTTCTATCTTAAGCTAACCAAGGATTCAACTTGGGATTTTTTTATTTGTTTTTCTGCTTAAGGTTAGTAATGTGGTTATAAAACAAAAGGGATTAAAAGGCTCAAGGGGGTTAACAAGGGTGATGTAAAAGGTATGCTTTATTTAGGATAAGTGAGTTAAAATCAAACAAGGCCTCAATCACTCTCTTGGTATGTACCTATATTCTATAATCGGACATATAGATCAAAACAAAGCAAAGAACACCAGAATAAAAAAGAAGGGTGGAACACACAGGAATAAGATATTATGGTTTAAATGTAACCATACAATTAAGCTCAAAACTCACAGGTTGTATGTTCTCAAACTCATAAATCATATATCACTCATGTATGTCATGGAGGTTTAGTTAAAAATTTCCATTATTCTCAATGTAAAATATATTAGATGGCTAAAGTTTTAGTGTTCTTCCTTGATGAAATGTTGTTAACTTAACTACATGATGTAATACTTTATATACAAAGTGTGTGGATTGTTTTGATCTTGTTTAAATTTCCTAGTCTACTCCTTTTATTTTGATCAAATTAAACTATTATATGCCAAAAGGGTAAACTATACTAATTAATCCATTAATAAGTTAGAATTGCAAACTAAATAACTAAAATATGAACTAAAAATACAAAATGCAGAAAAAGAGTATAAATACATAAAAGTAGCAATGTAAAGTACTCAGAAAATAAAAAAAAATTAAAGAGAAAAATATAGAAAAATAGCCAAAATAATAATAAAAAAAAGAAGGGTCTGTAGTGGTTCACCAAAATAGTATGCCAGAGATGGCGACCTCCCCACACTTAAAATAAAGCATCGTCCTCGATGCATACTCAAGCTGGGTGTGAAGGGGTGTCATCACTGGTAGGGTGGATAACTGGAGTCTCTGTGGTGGTGGTCTGATGATTTGTCTGCTGCAGAGGAGGTGCTGACTGGATTGGGATCTCAGGATCTGCAGCCTCAACTGATGTGGAACCTCTGCCTGGGAAGCAGCCTGCTCTGTGCCTGCCTGCGGATGGGTCTCCTCCTGGGAATGAGTCTCCCCCTCGTGCTCATACGCCTCCTCCTCTGATGGCTCTGATGGTGTGTCAGGCTCGGAGGGAATGTCACTGCCCTGTCGGATCATCAGCTTCAGATGCTCATAGCGTCGCTTGCTGCGACACTCCGATCTCTCATACCGGCGCCGGTTACGGCGCTCCATCTGATCTAGCTGTCGGAACAAGCGGTGCACGAGGCGGTACATTGGCTTTGAGGCAGGTGGAGGTGCAGTGGTGGCAGCAGGGGCAGCTGTGGAGGAAGAGGGTCCGGCGGATGGTGGGGCTGTCTCATCCGTAGCAGTGAAGGGTGGTGGTCTGTAGCCCAAAGCTAGGAAGTTCCTACTGTGAGGAATGATCTTCCTACAGTCCGCAGCCGGTGGTCTCTCATCGGCATCCTCCCACGTGTCACCAAATAGGGAAAAGGGAGAGTGCCTCGGACGTGGACCCTGGCCATATAATGCCGGATAAATCGTGGCAAGTACAGGTCCTTACCCTCCATCACACACCATAGGAGGGTGATCATAGCAGCCGGTATCGCTGTCTCATGGGTACTCGGCATAACATAGTTGCTCAAGATCTGGCGCCATAGTCGAGCCTCATCATTTAAGTAATACCCGCTTGATTCCCTTAGGCATGGTGGTATTGGTGGACGAAATTGTGATCACTGTTCTTTGTGCTTGTATGGATTTATTCAATAATTGTCTTTATTTGAAATCACAACTCCGTTCAACTAACCAGCAAGTGTACTGGGTCGTCCAAGTAATAAACCTTACGTGAGTAAGGGTCGATCCCACAGAGATTGTTGGTATGAAGCAAGCTATGGTCACCTTGTAAATCTCAGTTAGGCAGATTAAATTTGTTTATGGGTTTTCAAAAATAGAAATAAGAAAATAAATAAATAAAAGGGATAGAATACTCATGCAGCTTCATTGGTGGGAATTTCAGATAAGTGAATGAAGATACTGTATGGCTCAAGGACGCCTGCTCTCCCACTGCTTCAACTCAATCCTTCTTACTCCTTTCCATGGTAAGCTGTATGTAGGGCATCACCGTTGTCAATGGCTACATCCCATCCTCTCAGTGAAAACGTTCCTATGCTTTGTCACAGCACGGCTAATCATCTGTCGGTTCTCAATCAGGTTGGAATAGAATCCCTTGATTCTTTTGCGCTTGTCATCACGCCCAGCCTTCAGGAGTTTGAAGCTCGTCACAGTCATTCAATCCCAGAATCCTACTCGGAATACCACAGACAAGGTTTAGACTTTCCGGATCCTCATGAATGCCGCCATCTATCTAACTTATACCACGAAGATTCTGTTGGGGAATCTAAGAGATACACATTCAAGCTCGGTTGCATGTAGAACGAGAGTGGTTGTCAATCACGTGCGTTCATAAGTGAGAATGATAATGAGGGTTACTTATCATCACATTCATCATGTTCTTGGGTACGAATGAATATCTTGGAATAAGAATAAGAGAGAATTGAATAAAAGACAATGGAATTGCATTAATACTTGAGGTACAGCAGAGCTCCACACCCTTAATCTATGGTGTGCAGAAACTCCACCGTTGAAAATACATAAGTGAAACGTTCAGGCATGGCCGAATGGCCAGCCCCCAAAACGTGATCACAGGATTCCAAATACAATCCAGGATGTCTAATACAATAGATAAATGTCCTATATATACTAGACTAGCTACTAGGGTTTACATGAGTAAGTAATTGATGCATAAATCCACTTCCGGGGCCCACTTGGTGTATGCTTGGGCTGAGCTTGATCAATCCACGAGTAGAGGCATTTCTTGGCGTCAAGCTCCAGGTTATGACGTATTTTGGGCGTTCAACTCCGGATCATGACGTTTTTCTGGCGTTTAACTCCAGACAGCAGCATGAACTTGGCGTTCAACGCCAAGTTACATCGTCAATCTTCGAATAAAGTATGGACTATTATATATTGCTGGAAAGCCCTGGATGTCTACTTTCCAACGCCGTTGAGAGCGCGCCAATTGGAGTTCTGTAGCTCCAGAAAATCCATTTCGAGTTCAGGGAGGTCAGATTCCAACAGTATCAGCAGTCCTTTTGTCGGCCTTCTTCAGAGTTTTGCTCAAATCCATCAATTTCAGTCAGAATTTACCTGAAATCACAGAAAAACACACAAACTCATAGTAAAGTCCAGAAATGTGAATTTAACATAAAAACTAATGAAAACATCCCTAAAAGTAGCTTAAACTTACTAAAAACTCTATAAAAACAATGCCAAAAAGCGTATAAATTATCCGCTCATCACAACACCAAACTTAAATTGTTGCTTGTCCCCAAGCAACTGAAAATCAAATAGGATAAAAAGAAGAGAATATACTATAAAGTCCAAAATATCAATGAATATTAATTTAATTACATGAGCGGGACTTGTAGCTTTTTGCTTCTGAACAGTTTTCGCATCTCACTTTCTCCTTTGTAGTTTAGAGTGATTGGCGTCTCTGGGAACTTAGAATTTGGGATAGTGTTATTGACTTTCCTAGTTTAAGCATGTTGATTCTTGAACACAGCTACTTATGAGTCTTGGCTGTGGCCCTAAGCACTTTGTCTTCCAGTATTACCACCGGATACACAAATGCCACAGACACATAACTGGGTGAACCTTTTCAGATTGTGACTCAGCTTTGCTAAAGTCCCCAGTTAGTGGTGTCCAGAGCTCTTAAGCACACTCTTTTGCTTTGGATCACGACTTTAACCATTCAGTCTCAAGCTTTTCACTTGGACCTTCATGACACAAGCACATGGTTAGGGACAGCTTGATTTAGCCGCTTAGGCCTGGATTTTAATTTCCTTGGGCCCTCCTATCCATTAATGCTCAAAGCCTTGGATCCTTGCTTTCTTAAAATTTTCGCCATTTTTTTTTCACTGCTTTTTCTTGCTTCAAGAATCAATTTCATGATGTTTTTCAGATCATCAATAACATTTCTCTTTGTTCATCATTCTTTCAAGCACCAACAATTTTAACACTCATAAACAACAAGATCAAAAATATGCACTGTTCATTCATTCATTCAGAAAACAAAAATTATTGCCACCACATCAATATAATTAAATTAAATTCACTAATAATTTCGAAAATTATGTAATTCTTGTTCTTTTGAATTAAAACATTTTTCTTTTAAGAGAGGTGAAAGACTAATGGATTTTATTCATAGCTTTAAGGCATGGTTACACACTAATGATCATGAAGTAGAGACACAAAAAAACATAGATAAACATAATACTTAAAAACCGAAAACAGAAAGAAAATAAAGAACAAGGAATGAATCCACCTCTAGTGGCGTCTTCTTCTTGAAGGACCAATGATGTTCTTCAACTCTTCTATGTCCCTTCCTTGCCTTTGTTGCTCCTCTCTCATTGCTCTTTGATCTTCTCTTATTTCTTGGAGAGTGAGGGCGTGTTCATGGTGTTCCACCCTTAGTTGTTCAACATTATGACTCAAATCTTCTAAAGAGGTACTGAGTTGCTCCCAATAGTTGTTGGGAGGAAAGTGCATTCCTTGAGGTATTTGTTGATGATGAACTTCCTCATGTTCTTCTTGAGGGCCGTGAGGAACTTCTCTTGTTTGCTCCATCCTCTTCTTTGTGATGGGCTTGTCTTCTTCAATGGAGACATCTCCATCTATGATAACTCCAGCCGAGTAACATAGATGACATATAAGGTGGGGGAAGGCTAGCCGTGCCATGTATGAAGGCTTGTCAGCTATTTTGTAGAGTTCATTGGAGATGACTTCATGAACTTCCACTTCCTCTCCAATCATGATGCTATGAATCATGATGGCCCGATCCACAGTAACTTCAGATCGGTTGCTTGTAGGGATGATGGATCTTTGGATGAACTCCAACCATCCTCTAGCTACAGGCTTGAGGTCCAGTCTTCTTAGTTGGACCGGTTTGCCTTTGGAGTCTATTCTCCATTGGGCGCCTTCCACACATATGTCCATTAGGACTTGGTCCAACCTTTGATTAAAGTTGACCCTTCTTGTGTAGGGGCGTTCATCACCTTGCATCATGGGTAAATGAAATGCCAACCTCACATTTTCCGGACTGAAATCTAAGTATTTCCCCCGAACCATTGTGAGATAGTTCTTTGGGTTCGGGTTCATACTTTGATCATGGTTCCTAGTGATCCATGCATTGGCATAGAACTCTTGAACCATCAATATTCCAACTTGTTGCATGGGGTTGGTTATGACTTCCCACCCTCTTCTTTGGATCTCATGTCGGATTTCCGGATACTCATTCTTTTTGAGCTTGAAAGGGACCTCGGGGATCACCTTCTTCTTTGCCACAACATCATAGAAGTGGTCTTGGTGGCTCTTGGAGATGAATCTCTCCTTCTCCCATGACTCGGAAATGGAAGCTTTTGCCTTCCCTTTTCCTTTTCTTGAGGAAACTCCGGTCTTGGGTGCCATTGATGGTGAATGAAAAATAAAAAGCTTAGGCTTTTTACCACACCAAACTTAAAATTTGCTCGTCCGCGAGCAAAAAAGAAAAGAAGAGTAGAAGAAGAAGAAGAGAATTTGGGTAGAGAAGGAGAGGAGGGGGTTCGGCTATATGAGAGAAGAAAGGGGTTGTGTTGTGTGAAAATGAAGAAGAAAGGAGAGGTATTTATAGGGAGAGGGGAGGGTTAGGTTTCGGCCATTTTGGGTGGGAATGGGTGGGAAATTGAATTTGAATTTTATAGAGGTAGGTGGGGTTTATGGGGAAGAGGGGGTTGATGTGAATGGTGCATGGGGTAATTGGGAAGAGGAATTGAGGTGATTGGTGAAGGTTTTTGGGAAGTGTGACATTGAAAATGAGATTTGGATTAGGAGAGTGTGATTAGGATTAAAAGAAAAGGTAGGTGGGGATCCTGTGGGGTTCACAGATCCTGAGGTGGGGATTCTGTGGGGTCCACAGATCCTGAGGTGAAAAGAAATACCATTCCTTCACCATATAGGCGTGTAACTTGCCTTCATGCATCATCCTGGCGTTCAAACGCCCATTGGTGCATGTTCTGGGCGTTAAACGCCCATGTAATGCATGTTTCTGGCGTTGAACGCCAGTTTCATGCTTGTTTCTGGCGTTCAGCGCCAGATTGTCCTCTGTGTGCACATCCTGGCGTTAAACGCCAGGTTGTTGCTTGTTTTGGGCGTTCAGCGCCAGAAAGATGCTCTGTTCTGGCGTTGAACGCCAGCCAGATGCATCTTACTGGCGTTGAACGCCAGTCTGCGCTACCTCCAGGGTGAAAAATTTTTTCTTCTGTTTTTGACTCTGTTTTTAATTTCTTTGATTTTTTTCGTGACTCCTCATGATCATGTACCTAATTCAACACAAAAATAACACTAAAACAAAATAAAATAAAATTAGATAAATAAAATTGGGTTGCCTCCCAACAAGCGCTTCTTTAATGTCAATAGCTTGACAGTGGCTCTCATGGAGCCACAAGATGATCAGATCAATTTAGTGTGTTGTCTCCATACCAAACTTAGAGTTTGGATATGGAATTTGAACACCAAACTTAGAGTTTGGTTGTGGCCTCACAACACCAAACTTAGAGTTTGACTGTGTGGGCTCTTCTTGACCTTGAACTGAGAGAAGTTCTTCATGCTTACTCTCTTCTGTCATTGAGGGATGGCCATGTGCATTAAACACAAGGTAGTCCCCATTCAATTGAAGGACTAACTCACCTCTGTTGACATCTATCACAGCTTCTGCTGTGGCTAGGAAAGGTCTTCCTAGGATGATGGATTCATCATCTTCCTTCCTAGTGTCTAGGATTATGAAATCAGCAGGGATGTAAAGGCCTTCAACCTTCACTAGCATGTCCTCTACTATTCCATAAGCTTGTCTCATTGACTTATCTGCCAATTGTAATGAGAACAAGGCAGGTTGTACCTCAATGATTCCCAGCTTCTCCATTACAGAGAGTGGCATCAGATTTATCCCTGACCCAAGATCACATAGAGCTTTTTCAAAGCTCATGGTGCCAATGGTGCAAGGTATTAAGAACTTGCCAGGATCTTGTTTCTTTTGAGGTAGAGTTCTCTGAATCCAAGTATCTAGTTCACTAATGAGCAAGGGAGGTTCACTTTCCCAAGTCTCATTACCAAACAGCTTGGCATTCAGCTTCATGATAGCTCCTAAGTATTGAGCAACTTGCTCTCCAGTCACATCTTCATTCTCTTCAGAGGATGAATATTCTTCAGAGCTCATGAATGGTAGAAGGAGATTTAATGGAATCTCTATGGTCTCTGTATGAGCCTCAGATTCCTCTAGATCCTTAATAGGAAACTCCTTCTTGCTTGAAGGACGTCCCAGGAGGTCTTCCTCACTAGGATTTTCGTCCTCCTCCTCCCTAGTGCATTCGGCCACTTTGATCATATCAATGGCCTTGCACTCTCCTTTTGGATTCTCTTCTGTATTGCTTGGGAGAATACTGGGAGGAGTTTCAATGACTTTCTTACTCAGCTGGCCCACTTGTGCCTCCAAATTTCTGATGGAGGATCTTGTTTCATTCATGAAACTGAAAGTGGCTTTTGACAGATCAGAGACTATATTGGCTAAATTAGAATTGTTTTGTTCAGAGTTCTCTGTCTGTTGCTGAGAAGATGATGGATATGGCTTACTATTGTTCAGCCTATTGCGTCCACCATTGTTAAAGCCTTGTTGAGGCTTTTGTTGATCCTTCCAGGAGAAATTTGGGTGATTTTTCCATGATGGGTTATAGGTGTTTCCATATGGTTCACCCATGTAATTAACCTCTGCCATGGCAGGGTTCTCAGGATCATAAGCTTCTTCAGAAACTGCCTCTCTAGTACTGTTGGATGCATGTTGCAATCCATTCAGATTTTGAGAGATTATGTTGACCTGTTGAGTCAACATTTTGTTCTGAGCCAATATGGCATTCAGAGCATCAATTTCAAGAACTCCTTTCTTCTGAGGGACCCCATTATTCACGGAATTCCTCTCAGAGGTGTACATGAACTGGTTGTTTGCAACCATGTCAATGAGTTCATGAGCCTCTTCAGGCGTTTTCTTCAGGTGAATAGATCCACCTGCAGAATGGTCCAGTGACATTTTCGAAAATTCAGAGAGACCATAATAGAATATATCTAATAGGTTCCATTCTGAAAACATGTCAGATGGACATCTTTTGGTCAACTGCTTGTATCTTTCCCAAGCTTCATAGAGGGATTCACCATCTTTTTGCTTGAAGGTTTGAACATCCACTCTTAGCTTGCTCAGCTTTTGAGGAGGAAAGAATTTATCCAAGAAGGCAGTGACCAGCTTATCCCATGAGTCCAGCCTATCCTTAGGTTGTGAATCCAACCATATTCTAGCTCTGTCTCTTACAGCAAAAGGGAAAAGCATGAGTCTGTAGACTTCAGGATTAACTCCATTCGTCTTTACAGTGTCACATACCTGCAAGAACTCAGTTAAGAACTGATAAGGATCTTCAGATGGAAGTCCATAAAACTTGCAGTTTTGTTGCATTAAAGCAACTAGCTGAGGTTTCAGCTCAAAGTTATTGGCTCCAATGGCAGGAATGGAGATGCTTCTTCCATCAAACTTTGGCTTTGTGAAGTCACCAAGCATTCTCCTTGCATTATTATTATTATTATTTTCGGCTGCCATGTCTTTCTCTTGTTCGAAAATTTCTGAAAGGTTATTTCTGGATTGTTGTAATTTAGCTTCTCTTAATTTTCTCTTCAGAGTCCTTTCAGGTTCTGGATCAACTTCAACAAGAGTGCCTTTTTCCCTGTTCCTGCTCATATGAGAGAGAAGAAAACAAGAAAAGAAAGAGGAATCCTCTATGTCACAGTATAGAGATCCCTTTATGTTTAGTAGAAGAAGAATCCAAATACAAGGGATATAAGAAGTTCGGATTCTTAGATGAAGAGAGGTGAAGAGAAGTGTTAGTAGTTAATTAATTAAATAGAATAAGAGAAGAGAAGGAGAAGAATTCGAAAATAATTTTTGAAAAAGGGGTTAGTATTTTCGAAAATTAAAGATGAATTAAAATTAAAATTTAAAACAAAAAGAATTTTTGAAAAAGAGAGGGAGAATTTTCGAAAATTAGAGAAGGAAAAATAGTTAAGTGGTTTTGAAAAAGATAAGAAACAAACAAAAAGTTAGTTAGTTGATTGAAAAAGATTTGAAATCAAATTTTGAAAAAGATAAGAAGATAAAAAAAAGATAAGATATTTTGAAATCAAATTTTGAAAAAGATATTTTGAAAAAGATTTAATTTTTAAAAATACTTAACTAACAAGAAACTACAAGATAAGATTCTAGCACTTAAAGATTGAACCTTTCTTAACAAGAAAGTAACAAACTTCAAATTTTTGAACCAATCACATTACTTGTTAGTTAATTTTCGAAAATTAGATATAAAAGATAAGAAAAAGATTTTGAAAATATTTTGAAAAAGATTTTTGAAATTTTCGAAAAATAGAAAAAAATGAAAAAGATATGATTTTTGAAAAAGATTTTAAAAAGATAAGATTTTTAAAATTGAAATTTTGACTTGACTTGTAAGAAACAACTAATTTTAAAAAAATTTTGACCAAGTCAACCCAAAATTTCGAAAATTTGGAGGAAAATAAGGAAAAGATATTTTTTTGATTTTTGAATTTTTAAAGAAAAACACAAAAATGACCCAAAACATGAAATTTTTGGATCAAGACACAAGATGCATGCAAGAATGCTATGAATGTCAAGATGAACACCAAGAACACTTTGAAGATCATGATGAACATCAAGAACATAATTTTGAAAAATTTTTGATACAAAGAAAACATGCAAGACACCAAACTTAGAAATCTTTAATGCATGAAGAATATGAATGCAAAAATGCATATGAGAAACAAGAAAAGGCACAAAACAAGAAATCATCAAGATCAAACAAGAGGACTTATCAAGAACAACTTGAAGATCATGAAGAACACTATGAATGCATGGGATTTTCGAAAAATGCAAGAAAAATTTTTAAAATCATGCAATTGACACCAAACTTAAAAATTAACACAAAACTCAAACAAGAAACACAAAATATTTTTGGTTTTTATGATTTTATGATTTTTTTGTATTTTTATTAATTTTTTCGAAAAACATTTTTGGAAAAACGAAAAATAAAAGAAAAAAAATTTTTGAAAAAGATTTTTGGAAAGAAAATTACCTAATCTGAGCAACAAGATGAACCGTCAGTTGTCCATACTCGAACAATCCCCGGCAACGGCGCCAAAAACTTGGTGGATGAAATTGTGATCACTGTTCTTTGTGCTTGTATGGATTTATTCAATAATTGTCTTTATTTGAAATCACAACTCCGTTCAACTAACCAGCAAGTGTACTGGGTCGTCCAAGTAATAAACCTTACGTGAGTAAGGGTCGATCCCACAGAGATTGTTGGTATGAAGCAAGCTATGGTCACCTTGTAAATCTCAGTTAGGCAGATTAAATTTGTTTATGGGTTTTCGAAAATAGAAATAAGAAAATAAATAAATAAAAGGGATAGAATACTCATGCAGCTTCATTGGTGGGAATTTCAGATAAGCGAATGAAGATACTGTATGGCTCAAGGACGCCTGCTCTCCCACTGCTTCAACTCAATCCTTCTTACTCCTTTCCATGGCAAGCTGTATGTAGGGCATCACCGTTGTCAATGGCTACATCCCATCCTCTCAGTGAAAATGTTCCTATGCTCTGTCACAGCACGGCTAATCATCTGTCGGTTCTCAATCAGGTTGGAATAGAATCCCTTGATTCTTTTGCGCTTGTCATCACGCCCAGCCTTCAGGAGTTTGAAGCTCGTCACAGTCATTCAATCCCAGAATCCTACTCGGAATACCACATACAAGGTTTAGACTTTCCGGATCCTCATGAATGCCGCCATCTATCTAACTTATACCACGAAGATTCTGTTGGGGAATCTAAGAGATACACATTCAAGCTCGGTTGCATGTAGAACGAGAGTGGTTGTCAATCACGTGCGTTCATAAGTGAGAATGATAATGAGGGTTACTTATCATCACATTCATCATGTTCTTGGGTACGAATGAATATCTTGGAATAAGAATAAGAGAGAATTGAATAAAAGACAATGGAATTGCATTAATACTTGAGGTACAGCAGAGCTCCACACCCTTAATCTATGGTGTGCAAAAACTCCACCGTTGAAAATACATAAGTGAAAGGTTCAGGCATGGCCGAATGGCCAGCCCCCAAAACGTGATCACAGGATTCCAAATACAATCCAGGATGTCTAATACAATAGATAAATGTCCTATATATACTAGATTAGCTACTAGGGTTTACATGAGTAAGTAATTGATGCATAAATCCACTTCCGGGGCCCACTTGGTGTATGCTTGGGCTGAGCTTGATCAATCCACGAGTAGAGGCATTTCTTGGCGTCAAACTCCAGGTTATGACGTGTTTTGGGCGTTCAACTCCGGATCATGACGTTTTTCTGGCGTTTAACTCCAGACAGCAGCATGAACTTGGCGTTCAACGCCAAGTTACGTCGTCAATCATCGAATAAAGTATGGACTATTATATATTGCTGGAAAGCCCTGGATGTCTACTTTCCAACGCCGTTGAGAGCGCGCCAATTGGAGTTCTGTAGCTCCAGAAAATCCATTTCGAGTGCAGGGATGTCAGATTCCAACAGTATCAGCAGTCCTTTTGTCGGCCTTCTTCAGAGTTTTGCTCAAATCCCTCAATTTCAGTCAGAATTTACCTGAAATCACAGAAAAACACACAAACTCATAGTAAAGTCCAGAAATGTGAATTTAACATAAAAACTAATGAAAACATCCCTAAAAGTAGCTGAAACTTACTAAAAACTCTATAAAAACAATGCCAAAAAGCGTATAAATTATCCGCTCATCAGGTATCCTGACCCATTTCCCACGGAACAGTCGGGTCAAGGGCTATCCTTGCCTTGACAGCATCCCAATCAAACCTCAAGAAACGCATGTCCTCCTCAGCCTTTTTGTAACCATCAGGCTGATCGGACTTGGGTGGGAGCTATAGAATGTCCTCTATGGCCTCTTCAGTGACCAGAATCTGCTTTCCCCTTAGGTGTACTGCATCCAGGGAAGTCAAGAAGTAGTTGCAGTAGAATTCCCTTATCCAAGATGCGTTCACCTCAGCCAAATTTCTCTCCAGAAAGAACCAGCCTCTTTGTGTGATTTGCTCAGTGGTGTATTGCTGGAGTTCTCCTGGGATCTTCAAAGTCCTCTCCAGGTATAGGTTCCTGGAGGTTGCAAACACCGGATACTTTAGCTCACAGTACCGGTTTACAAATTTCACTGGATCATTGGCAGGGAGCAGCTGGTCAGATTTCTCCTGTTGGGTAAAGTTCTTCTCCCTTCAGGAGGAGTCATGCATCAGATCGATGATGGACATGGATGATTCTCCTCTTTTACGCTTGCCAGTAGTAGCCTTGCCTTTTCCTTTCCTCTGGGAGGCAGACATCCTGAAAAATGGAAAACCAGGATATATAAAAATAGGAAAGCAAATAGGCATATAGTCAAAGAAAACACAAAGTGGCAAGGGAGAAATAAAATAAGGAAAATGAGTTTATTAAATGTGCATTAAGGATTGTATAGGAGTGAAACGTTCAAAAGGAAAAATTCACAATCCAAAATGTAATTGAATTCATGTTAAATAGAAAAATTAACATTATGCCATGGTTAGAAGGTTAAAAGAAAGTGAAAAGTTAGAGAAAATGTTTCAAAAGGGTAGTTTGGTTAGTGTTGAAAAAGAGTTCAGGAAATTAGAATTAGTAAATCAGTAGGATAAAAATTGGGTTAAGGTAAGTGACATAATGAAAAATTCCAAGTAACAAGTATTCACAGGTAGGAACTATAAGTAACGCATAACCAAACGAGGAAAACAGATTGATGCTGATTCAAGTAAATATAAAGGAATTAAAAATTGGAATCAAACATCACAGATGCAGTTTATGAACCAGAAAATAAAAAAGATAATGAAGCTTGCTTTGGCATTCATGAAATGGTTTGGGTAAAGCAGAGGAAAACAGAGTTAAAAATGCCAAACCAAAACATGAATGAGAACGTTTTACAGAAATTTGGGCAGCATTCCGGCTAAAATTGGATATTCCCGGAAAATAAACAACAATCAAATAGTTCAAATGAATTATAATTAAAGCTTGCAATTACATATAAGGAATAAATCATGAAAATGCAGTGTAAAGAGCAGCATAAAATAAGAATTTACGGCATATAAACTAACATCAGAGAGCAGGATTGCAAAAACATAAAGCAATAAACACGAACGGTGCAAGTAAACAGACCTAAATCCACTAACCACAGTCTAAGCTACCTAACAACCTAAAAATCCACTACAGCATGCATATCTATCTATCCTAATGATGAACAGAAATAGAAAAAAAATTTAAAATAACTGCGAAGGATAGAAAGGCAGCGTTCGTCGGAACCTGGTAGGCGTAAGAAGTAGAATGGGGCAAAAAAAGCGGCTGGGTGATGGTTGCGGCGGCGTCCGGTGCGGTGGAGGGGTGGTTCGGCGGTTCGGGCAGTGGCGGGGTAGGGGGAATAAGGGGGGAAGGGAGGTGGTGATGGTGGGATGCGGCGGTTGGTGGCGGCGGTGGGTGGTGGTGATTACGGAGGGAGGCAGGGGCGGTGGAGGAAGAAGAAGAGGGAGGAAGAGGAAGAATGGGGAAGGGGGTGGTGCGGCGGCGTTGCATGCCACGTTTTTTCTTCTCTCTCTCTTTTTTTTAATGCAGAATAAGATGCAAATGCAGATGCCATGAATGTTATGCAGAATTCCAAGTTTAATCAAAACTCAAGAACAAACAAAATAGACAAAAGTGAAAACTGAAAAAGGGACGATCATACCATGGTGGGTTGTCTCCCACCTAGCACTTTTAGTTAAAGTCCTTAAGTTGGACATTGGATGAGCTTCCTATTATGGTGGCTTATATTTGAATTCGTCCAGAAATCTCCACCAGTGTTTGGAATGCCAGCATCCTCCGGGGTCCCAAACAAAGTATGTAAGGCCCTTGTGTGAGTTCAAATAGGCTTGTAGGCTCCCGGAGTATTGAATGTCAGAATAGACTCCAGGATCCCAAACTTTTCTTCTACACCCGTCTTTGTCTTGATCTACATTGGTCCAGTCGGGTGATAAGTAATCCGAATTCTCACTGCAGTGACCAAACGACTTCCGAGATCCTTTAAATTGAGCTTGACACCAATTCTTGCACTTCAAGTTGGAGTGCAAACCCTTATTGAATCTTGCATACCAGCGCTGAGTGCGAGTCATATCCCTTTTCCTCTTAAAACTGCAGAGAGCTCTAAGCTGGCCATCTGTTTCAAGTAAACCATATTCAAGTGGAAAAGTAAAGATAAAAGGCAAAGGTGTTACCCACTTGTAGTTTGTAATTGGTGGTAATGGCCGTGGGATAGGTATTTCCAATGGTTTTGTAAGTTCTACTCCCTTATAATCTTCTGTGAATTCTTCCACTTCAACCATATCTTGATCAGAGTCTTCAATTTCTCCCTCATCATTGCTCAAGTCATATATTGGAGGTTGAAAAAAAAATCTAACTTAGCATCATCTTCATATTCATTCAGGGAAGATTCTTCTGTCTCAAAGAATTCACTTGCGGATGCAAGTTCGTCATTAAGAGAACAGGACTCGCGATCATCATCATCATCAAGGAAGCCTGCGTCCTGGGTTATTCCGTTCAGTTCTTCATAAGATATTTGCAGTGGAGGCGGTGAAAAATCCTCTTCAGCATCAATTGTAACATCCTTGACGGAATTTTCCATAAATCTGGATTCAGGTGGCGGTTCGGTGTCTCCTAAATCTTCAACCAACTCTTCTTCTTCTGCAATGACAGCTTCCTCTACTTGTTCTAGTACGAAGTTATGCTCTATGCTGTTCACTAGAGCTTCTAGCATCTTCTTTGTACTGCGTTCTTCATTGGATTCTCCACATAAAGCCATGGGAGTCTGCTGAGGGGCTGAACGTCTGAAAGATAATTGATTTATTGCTTGCTCCAGTTGATGAAGGGTTGCAGTAAGTTGTTTTATTGATTCTTCAAGGCAAACCTGTGATTCTGGCTTTGATGGATATGGGTATGGTGTATGGGGGAGTGGTGGTTCTTGGGAGTAATTGGATTGGTGTTGGGGTGGATAAGGATCGTATGGTGGCGAATGGTAAAAAGAAGCTTGTGAGTGTGGTGGTTCGAGGTTATGTTGAGAAGATGGTCTATAGGCACGGGGTGGGGCTTGTTGGTAGTTACAAGGTTGTCCACCATATCTCTCAGCTGGGTATGCATTGTAGAATGGTCGTTGTCCATGATATCTTGGAGGGTGTTGTTGCCTAAAGGGTTGATTAGATCCTCTTGGCTCCATCCATCCTTGATTGGTCTGACCTTGATGCATATTTCTGCTGTGGTTTCTATTTCCTTCAACAAAGTTAGAACCAAACTCAAAGCGAGAGGGGTGAGAATTCGTAATAGTTATCAGAAATAAAGGGGAAAAAGGAGAAACAAATAAACAAGTAAAAGAAAAATATTTTTTTTGAAAAATATTTACAATAACCAATAATAAGGCACACGTTTGCAATTTCCCGGCAACGGCGCCATTTTGACGTTAAGATTTTTGCTAGTAAAGAATTTTATAAAAATATTCGCGTTGTAGATATAGCTTCTAAACTAACAGAAATCCCTTCGTACAAAAGTTTTGGTTGTCACAAGTAACAAACCCCTAAATAAATTGATAACCGAAGTATTTAAACCTCGGGTCGTCTTCTCAAAGAATTGTAGGGAAGTATGTTCTTATTATTGGTTATGGAGATTGTAAATTAGGGTTTTGAGAATGAGGAATAAATATGGCAAATAATTTAAATGACAATTAAAATAAATAAATACTGTAAAGCAAACTTTTGACAAGGTATGAGAAATTGGAAGTCCAGACTTTGTTATTCTTAGCAATAATAATGAAAGTTGAATCTTAATTCCACTTAGTTGACCTTTGCTAGAGCAAAGGAAAGTCAAGCGACTAATTAGTTTGATCTTCGAATCCTATTTATTTCCTGAGAAAAGGTTGGGATTATTGAAGTTCAATTCAATTAGCAAAGATAACAATTATCAATTATATTGAGCTAGGATAACTCCTGAGTTACTGATTTCTTAACCAAGACCAAAAAGAAAAGAAATTAAATCTATTGGAATAAAATATCTTAGATTGGGAATAATCAATAGCATAAACAAAAGAAAGCAAATATTAAACTGAAATATCTCAAATAGCATTAAATAAGAAAATCATAACATGAATGTAGCATAAGCCAAATAGGCAATGGTGCACAAAATTGTGATCTCTACTTTTCACAACTCAAACAATCTCCGGTAATGGCTCCAAAAACTTGGTGCTCAATACCATGGTCTAAACATAATTTCACAACTTCGCACAACTAACCAGAAGTGCACTGGGTCGTCCAAGTAATAAACCTTACGCGAGTAAGGGTCGATCCCACGGAGATTGTTGGTATGAAGCAAGCTATGGTCACCTTGTAAATCTCAATCAGGCAGATTCAAATGGTTATGGATGATTTATGAATAAAGCATAGAATAAAGATAGAGATACTTATGTAATTCATTGGTGAGAATTTCAGATAAGCGTATGGAGATGCTTTGTCCCTTCTGTCTCTCTGCTTTCCTAATGTCTTCATCCAATCCTTCTTACTCCTTTCCATGGCAAGTTGTATGTTGGGCATCACCGTTGTCAGTGGCTACAGTCCCATCCTCTCAGTGAAAATGTTCAATGCGCTCTGTCACAGCACGGCTAATCATCTGTCGGTTCTCAATCAGGTTGGAATAGAATCCAGTGATTCTTTTGCGTCTGTCACTAACGCCCAGCCTTCAGGAGTTTGAAGCTCGTCACAGTCATTCAATCCTTGAATCCTACTCAGAATACCACAGACAAGGTTTAGACCTTCCGGATTCTCTTGAATGCCGCCATCAATTCTAGCTTATACCACGAAGATTCCGATTAAGGGATCCAAGAGATATCCACTCAATCTAAGGTAGAACGAAGGTGGTTGTCAGGCACACGTTCATAGGTGAGAATGATGATAAGTGTCACGGATCATCACATTCATCAAGTTGAGGAACAAGTGATATCTTAGAACAAGAATAAGCTGAATTGAATAGAAGAACAATAGTAATTGCATTGATATTCGAGGTACAGCAGAGCTCCACACCTTAATCTATGGTGTGTAGAAACTCCACTGTTGAAAATACATAAGTGATAATAGTGATCATTGGCTTCGGCCCCAGAGAGGGAACCAGAAGAACCAAGATGATCTAAGAACTAGACGTCCAAAGATGAAAAATACAATAGCAAAGGGTCCTATTTGTAGAGAACTAGTAGCCTAGGGTTTACAGAAATGAGTAAATGACATAAAAATCCACTTCTGGGCCCACTTGGTGTGTGCTTGGGCTGAGCATTGAAGCTTTCATGTGTAAAGACTTTTCTTGGAGTTAAACGCCAGCTTTTGTGCCAGTTTGGGCGTTTAACTCCCATTCTTGTGCCAATTCCTGCGTTTAACGCCGGGCAGTTTTGAGCTGATTTGGAACGCCGGTTTGGGCCATCAAATCTCGGGCAAAGTATGGATTATTATACATTGCTGGAAAGCCCAGGATGTTTACTTTCCAACGTAGTTGAGAGCGCGCCAATTCGGATTCTGTAGCTCCAGAAATTCCACTTCGAGTGCAGGGAGGTCAGAATCCAACAGCATCTGCAGTCCTTTTCAGCCTCTGAATCAGATTTTTGCTCAGGTCCCTCAATTTCAGCCAAAAAATACCTGAAATCACAGAAAAACACAAAAACTCATAGTAAAGTCCAAAAAAGTGAATTTTAACTAAAAACTAATAAAAATATAATAAAAACTAACTAAAACAAACTAAAAACATACTAAAAACAATGCCAAAAAGCGTATAAATTATCCGCTCATCACAACACCAAACTTAAATTGTTGCTTGTCCCAAGCAACTGAAAATCAAATAAGATAAAAAGAAGAAAATATGCAATGAATTCCAAAAAACATCTATGAAGATCAGTATTAATTAGATGAGCGAGGCTTTTAGCTTTTTGCCTCTGAACAGTTTTGGCATCTCACTCTATCCTTTGAAATTCAGAATGATTGGCTTCTATAGGAACTCAGAATCCAGATAGTGTTATTGATTCTCCTAGTTAAGTATGATGATTCTTGAACACAGCTACTTTATGAGTCTTGGCCGTGGCCCAAAGCACTCTATCTTCTAGTATTACCACCGGATAAATACATGCCACATACACATAATTGGGTGAACCTTTTTAGATTGTGACTCAGCTTTACTAGAGTCCCCAATTAGAGGTGTCCAGGGTTCTTAAGCACACTCTTTTTGCCTTGGATCATGACTTTATTTTTTTTCTTTTTCTTTTCGTTTTTTTTTGTTTTTGTCTCTTTTTTCTCTCTTTTTTTTTGTATTCACTGCTTTTTCTTGCTTCAAGAATCATTTTTATGATTTTTCAGATCCTCAGTAACATGTCTCCTTTTTCATCATTCTTTCAAGAGCCAATCATTCATGAACAACAAATTCAAAAGACATATGCACTGTTCAAGCATACATTATTGCCACCACATCAAAATAATTAATCTGTTATAAAATTCAAAATTCATGCAATTCTTCTCTTTTTCAATTAAGAACATTTTTCATTTAAGAAAGGTGATGGATTCATAAGACATTCATAACTTTAAGGCATAGATACTAAGACACTAATGATCATGTAATAAGACACAAACATAGATAAACATAAGCATAAAAATTCAAAAAACAGGAAAATAAGGAACAAGGAAATTAAAGAACGGGTCCACCTTAGTGATGGCGGCTTGTTCTTCCTCTTGAAGATCTTATGGAGTGCTTGAGCTCCTCAATGTCTCTTCCTTGCCTTTGTTGCTCCTCTCTCATGATTCTTTGATCTTCTCTAATTTCATGGAGGAGAATGGAATGTTCTTGGTGCTCCACCCTTAGTTGTCCCATGTTGGAACTCAATTCTCCTAGGGAGGTGTTGATTTGCTCCCAATAGTTTTGTGGAGGAAAGTGCATCCCTTGAGGTATCAGGGATTTCATGATGAGTGGGATCTCTTGTTTGCTCCATCCTTTTCTTAGTGATGGGCTTGTCCTCATCAATAAGGATGTCTCCCTCTATGTCAATTCCAACTGAATAACAGAGATGACAAATGAGATAAGGAAAGGTTAACCTTGCCAAGGTAGAGGACTTGTCCGCCACATTATAAAGTTCTTGGGCTATAACCTCATGAACTTCTACTTCCTCTCTAATCATGATGCTATGAATCATGATGGCCCGGTCTATAGTAACTTCGGACCGGTTGCTAGTGGGAATGATTGAGCGTTGGATAAACTCCAAC
The DNA here is from genome assembly GCF_003086295.3 of Arachis hypogaea. Taxonomy (NCBI): domain Eukaryota; kingdom Viridiplantae; phylum Streptophyta; class Magnoliopsida; order Fabales; family Fabaceae; genus Arachis; species Arachis hypogaea. The sequence continues at coordinate 26,075,181 of NC_092042.1, forward strand.
CATCCCCTAGCCACAGGTTTGAGGTCATGCCTTCTCAGTTGAACCGGCTTCTCTCTTGAATCTCTCTTCCATTGAGCGCCCTCTTCACAAATGTCTATGAGGACTTGGTCCAACCTTTGATCAAAGTTGACCCTTCTAGTGTAAGGGTGTTCATCTCCTTGCATCATGGGCAAGTTGAATGCCAACCTTACATTTTCTGGACTAAAATCTAAGCATTTCCCCCGAACCATTGTAAGCCAATTCTTTGGGTTCGGGTTCACACTTTGATCATGGTTCTTGGTGATCCATGCATTGGCATAGAACTTTTGAACCATTAAGATTCCGACTTGTTGAATGGGGTTGGTAAGAACTTCCCAACCTCTTTTTCGGATCTCATGTCGGATCTCCGGATATTCACTCTTTTTGAGTTTGAAAGGGACCTCGGGGATCACCTTCTTCATGGCCACAACTTCATAGAAGTGGTCTTGATGCACCCTTGAGATGAATCTCTCCATCTCTCATGACTCGGAGGTGGAAGCTTTTGCCTTCCCTTTCCTCTTTCTAGAGGTTTCTCCGGTCATAGATGCCATAAATGGTTATGGAAAAACAAAAAACAATGCTTTTACCATACCAAACTTAGAATATTTGCTCGTCCTCGAGCAAAAGAAGGAAGAAGAGAGTAGAAGAAGAAGAAATAGAGGAGATGGAGGGGGCTTTTATTTTTGGCCAAGGGGGAGAAGTAGTGTGTAGGTTGTGTGAAAATGAAGGAGTGAAGATGCGTTTATATAGGAATGGAGAGAGGGTGTATGGTTCGGCCATTATGGGTGGGTTTGGGAGGGAAAGTGGTTTGAATTTGAATGGTGAGGTAGGTGGGGTTTTATGAAGGATGGATGTGGGTGGTGAAGAGAATAGTGAGATTTGATAGGTGAGGGGTTTTTGGGGAAGAGGTGTTGAGTTGATTGGTGAATGGGTGAAGAAGAGAGAGAGTGGTGGGGTAGGTGGGGATCCTGTGGGGTCCACAGATCCTGAGGTGTCAAGGAAAATTCATCCCTGCACCAAGTGGCGAGCAAAAATGCTCTTTATGCCAATTCTGGCGTTAAACGCCGGGCTGGTGCCCATTTCTGGCGTTTAACGCCAGTCTGGTGCCCCTTTCTGGCGTTAAACGCCCAGAATGGTGCCAGACTGGGCGTTAAACGCCCATTTGCTTCCCTTACTGGCGTTTAAACGCCAGCAAGGTTTTCCTCCAGGGTGTGCTATTTTTCTTTCTATTTTTCATTCTGTTTTTTCTTTTTCAATTGATTTTGTGACTTCCCATGATCATCAACCTATAGAAAACATAAAATAACAAAGGAAAATAGATAAATATAACATTGGGTTGCCTCCCAACAAGCGCTTCTTTAATGTCAGTAGCTTGACAGTGGGCTCTCATGGAGCCTCACAGATGTTCAGAGCAATGTTGGAACCTCCCAACACCAAACTTAGAGTTTGAATGTGGGGGTTCAACACCAAACTTAGAAGTTGGTTGTGGCCTCCCAACACCAAATTAGAGTTTGACTGTGGGGGCTCTGTTTGACTCTGTTTTGAGAGAAGCTCTTCATGCTTCTCCTCCATGGGTACAGAGGGATATCCTTGAGCCTTAAACACAAAGGATTCTTCATTCACTTGAATGATCAATTCTCCTCTGTCAACATCAATCACAGCCTTTGCTGTGGCTAAGAAAGGTCTGCCAAGGATGATGGATTCATCCATGCACTTCCCAGTCTCTAGGACTATGAAATCAGCAGGGATGTAATGGTCTTCAACTTTCACCAAAACATCCTCTACAAGTCCATAAGCTTGTTTTCTGGAATTGTCTGCCATCTCTAGTGAGATTCTTGCAGCTTGTACCTCAAAGATCTCTAGCTTATCCATTACAGAGAGAGGCATGAGGTTTATACTTGACCCTAGGTCACACAGAGCCTTCTCAAAGGTCATGGTGCCTATGGTACAAAGTATTGAAAACTTCCCAGGATCCTATCTTTTTTTAGGTAATTTCTGCCTAGACAAGTCATCCAGTTCTTTAGTGAGCAAAAGAGGTTCGTTCTCCCAAGTCTCATTAGCAAATAACTTGTCATTTAGCTTCATGATTGCTCCAAGGTATTTAGCAACTTGCTCTTCAGTGACATATTCATCCTCTTCAGAGGAAGAATACTCATCAAAGCTCATGAATGGCAGAAGTAAGTCCAATGGAATCTCTATGGTCTCAGTGTGAGCCTCAGATTCCCATGGTTCCTCATTAGGGAACTCATTGGAGGCCAGTGGACGTCCATTGAGGTCTTCCTCAGTGGCGATCACTGCCTCTTCCTCCTCTCCAAATTCGGCCATGTTGATGACGTTGCACTCTCCTTTTGGATTTTCTTCTGTATTGCTTGGAAGAGTACTAGGAGGGAGTTCAGTAACTTTCTTACTCAGCTGACCCACTTGTGCCTCCAAATTCCTAATGGAGGACCTTGTTTCAGTCATGAAACTTTGAGTGGTTTTGATTAGATCAGAGACCATGGTTGCTAAGTCAGAGTGGTTCTGCTTAGAATTCTCTGTCTGTTGCTGAGAAGATGATGGAAAAGGCTTGCCATTGCTAAACCTGTTTCTTCCACCATTATTGTTGTTGAAACCTTGTTGAGGTCTCTGTTGATCCTTCCATGAGAGATTTGGATGATTTCTCCATGAAGGATTATAGGTGTTTCCATAGGGTTCTCCTATGTAATTCACCTCTTCCATTGAAGGGTTCTCAGGATCATAAGCTTCTTCTTCAGATGAAGCATCCTTAGTGCTACCTGGTGCAGCTTGCATTCCAGACAGACTTTGAGAAATCATATTGACTTGCTGAGTCAATATTTTGTTCTGAGCCAATATGGCATTCAGAGTATCAATCTCAAGAACTCCTTTCTTCTGATTCGTCCCATTGTTCACAGGATTCCTTTCAGAAGTGTATATGAATTGGTTATTTGCAACCATTTCAATGAGTTCTTGAGCTTCTGCAGGCGTCTTCTTCAGATGAAGAGATCCTCCAGCAGAGCTATCCAATGACATCTTGGACAGTTCAGACAGACCATCATAGAAGATACCTATGATGCTCCATTCAGAAAGCATGTCAGAGGAACACTTTCTGATCAATTGTTTGTATTTTTCCCAAGCTTCATAGAGGGATTCACCTTCCTTCTGTCTGAAGGTTTGGACTTCCACTCTAAGCTTACTCAATTTTTGAGGTGGAAAGAACTTTGCCAAGAAGGCATTGACTAGCTTTTTCCAAGAGTTCAGACTTTCTTTAGGTTGTGAGTCCAACCATATCCTAGCTCTGTCTCTTACAGCAAAAGGGAATAGCATAAGTCTGTAGACCTCAGGGTCAACCCCATTAGTCTTGACAGTGTCACAGATTTGCAAGAATTCAGCTAAAAACTGATGAGGATCTTCCAATGGAAGTCCATGGAACTTGCAATTCTGTTGCATTAGAGAAACTAATTGAGGCTTAAGCTCAAAGTTGTTTGCTCCAATGGCAGAGATAGAGATGCTTCTCCCATAGAAGTCGGGAGTAGGTGCAGTAAAGTCACCCAGCGCCTTCCTTGCATTGTTGGCATTGTTGTTTTTTTCGGCTGCCATGGGTTCTTCTTCTTTGAAGATTTCTGTTATGTCCTCTACAGAGAGTTGTGCCTTAGCTTCTCTTAGCTTTCGCTTCAAGGTCCTTTCAGGTTCAGAGTCAGCCTCAACAAGAATGCTTTTGTCTTTCTTCCTGCTCATATAAAAGAGAAGAGAACAAGAAAATATGAAATCCTCTATGTCACAGTATAGAGATTCCTTGAGGTGTTAGAGGAAAAGAAAAATAGAAGGAAGAGGTAAAGAATTCGAACTTATCAAGAAAGATGGAGTTCGAATTGTGCATTGAGGAGGAGTGTTAGTCCATAAATAGAAGGATGTTAGAAGAGGGGAAGAAATTTTTGAAAATAAATTAAAAAGATTTTAAAAGCATTTTGAAAAATAGAAGAATGATTTTTGAAAAATATGATTGGGAAAGAAATAAGGTGATCTTTGAGAAAGATTTTGAAATTTAAAATCAAAAAGATATGATTGAAAACTATTTTGAAAAAGATGTGATTAATAAAATATGATTGAAAAGATATAGTTTCGAGGGGTTTTCTTCGTTGATCTGCATAGCTCTTTTGTCGACTTTGGGTGGTACGTATTCTTTCCCTTATCCTTTTGATATCTTCTGTGGTCTGTCTTACTAATTTGGGTCCTAAGTAGCCTTTCTCTTCTGGTCTATACCAGCATAAAGGAGATTGGCACTTTCGCCCGTAAAGTGCCTCATATGGTGCCATCCCGATGCTATTATGGTAGCTGTTGTTATAAGCAAACTCGATCAGTGGTAAGTGACTTTTCTGCTCTCCTAGTCTGTCTAGGACACAAGCTCGTAACATATTTTCCAACGACTGGATGGTCCTTTCCATTTGTCCATCTGTTTGTGGGTGGTATGACGTGCTTAAGCACAATTTTGTCCCGAACGTCTTCTGCAATGCGTTCCAAAACCTGGAGGTAAATCCGGGGTCTCTGTCCGAGACTATGGTTGATGGTACCCCGTGTAACCCCAGGATCTCTTTGATATATAGTGTGGCTAGTCTTTCTAACGAGTCGGTTGCCTTGATTGGTAGAAAATGGGCAGTCTTGGTAAGCCGGTCCACAATGACCCATATGGCGTCACGTCCTGCTTGAGTACGAGGTAGTCCCATGACGAAATCTATCGATATGTTCTCCCACTTCCATTCTGGGATGCCAAGAGGTTGCAATACCCCCGATGGTTTTTGATGCTCGATTTTTACCTTCTGACAAACCAGACATTTATTCACGACTGTAGCCAAATCCTTTTTCATCCCTGGCCACCAGAACATCTTCTTCAAATTATGGTACATCTTTGTCATGCCTGGGTGAATGGTAAATTCTCCTTTATGGGATTCTTCCGCAATCTTGTTTTAAAGATCACCTTCTCTTGGGACACAGATTTGACCTTGGTATCTCCATACCTTGTCCTCTCCTTTGGTGAAACCTTTCAATTTTCTTTCCTTGACAAGGCGCATGATTTCTTGAAAGTCGGGGTCGGAGCTCTGTGCCTTAGTTATTTGTTCCTTGAATTGACTTGTCACTGTTAGGTGGCTCAAACGTATGCTTTCTGGAGCGAGGGTGACTTGTAAGTTCATGTCTCTGAAATTCTTTATCAACTCTGCCTCTTTTATCATCAGCCATGATGCCTTGAGTACCTTCTAACTTGGAGCGTCAGCCACCAAGTTAGCCTTCCCCGGGTGGTAGTTTAGAACAAAGTCGTAGTCTTTAAGAAACTCCATCCACCTCCCTTGTCGCATGTTGAGTTCCTTCTAGTCGAACAGGTACTTTAAGTTCTTATGATCGGAGAATACTTGAAACCCAACTCCGTACAAATGGTGTCTCCATGTCTTCAGTGCAAATACTATTGCGGCTAGTTCAAGGTCGTGAATTGGATAGTTGGTTTCGTGGGTCTTTAGTTGCCTTGACGCATACGCCACTACCTTCTTGCATTGCATTAGTACGCAACCCAAAAGACATTACTGTAAACTTCGTTCGAAAAGCCATCTTCGGAATGTCTTCTTCTTTTACCCTTATTTGATGATACCCTGATCTCAAGTCAATTTTTTTGAAAATGCCGTTGCGCCTTGTAGTTGGTCCATTAAGTCATCTATTCTTGGGAGGGGATACTTGTTCTTCACCGTGATTTTGTTGAGTTGCCTATAGTCTACGCAGAGACGCATACTGCCATCATTTTTGAACAATACTGGAGCTCCCCAGGGAGAGATGCTTGGTCTGATGAATCCCTTTTGCAGCAATTCTTCTAGTTGGTTCTTTAGTTCAGTGAGCTCCAACGGAGCCATCCGGTAAGGGGCTATGGAGATTGGCCCTATTCCAGGCACCAATTCTTTGGAGAACTCGACTTCTCGTGTTGGGGAAAAGAGGGTATATCTTCGGGAAAGATATCTGAAAAGTCTCGTACTACTGGTATCTCACACAACTCCTGATTGGGATCTGCTTTTACCGAATTTAGCAAGGCACATTCTTGTCTCATACTTGTACCTTTGGAGGATCTTGGAAGGTCACTTGTGTCATTTATCACTTGTGTCATGTATGGATGGAGAAAGAAAGATGACTTTTCTCTCTAACAAGACTCAGTTTTTGTTGAGCCAATCCATTCCTAGGATGATGTCTAGTCCTACTAAAGGGAGGCACACTAGGTCAGCAAGGTATGACCTATCTGAAATGAGGATGCAAGTCCCCTGACAAATCTGCTGAGTTTTAACACTCTTACCGGCTGGGGTAGTCACCAGTAGGACATATGGTAGTTTGGTCATGGGTAAACTGATTCTACTAGTAGCAGAGAGAGATATAAATGGATGAGAAGCACCAGTATCGTAAAGAATAGTTAAAGAAACTCCATTAATTGTGCACTTACCCTTGATTCAATCTTCTGACTGGTGGGCTCCTTTGGCTTGCCATAGGTTTCTTGTTCATGGGTAACTATAAGGAGAAGTTCTATCAGTCGTACCTTCTAAAACAGGATCTCTAGGATCGACTTTGCTCTGATACCAATAATGTAACATCCTAAGTTAATATTCTAGCTTTAAAAGCCTTTAAGTAGGGTGTCACACTCAATATGAAAAAGCAAAGAACTAAATCGTTAGTTAAGAAAAGAAGGAAAACACGCGCAAAACTTTGGGTGGAAATCGAGTAGTACTAAAAGGATGAAATTGAACAAAACTCAAAGAGGTTCAAGCAAACGTAAAAGAATTCCCATGAACACGGTTCTAAAGGAGATAGTGCTTAAAGGTAACTATGACGAAAAGGAAACTAACGCATCCTAACTAGTTTGCATCGAAGAAACTTCCATCCTTGTGTCATGTCCTATCCTTGGCTCGGGTTGTCAGATTCCTCTTCCTCGGTTTCGGAGTCAGACTCGAGGTATACCACCTTAGATGACCGCTTCTTAGATGCTGAAGCGTTCCTGTCTAGGAAGGTTACGACGGGCAGCTGGGGTTCTTCTTCCACGAACTCTCGATCTAAGTAGATAGTTTGGAGCACGGTAGTAGTGGTCGCAACTACCCACGCGTGCTTCGAGGGGTCATACTCAGAAGTTACCTTCGGGGGACACTGCGTCGTCTCTATTCATTGTGCCATGTTCCTCTGGAGACAGTATGGGAAAAGAAAGGGAGTGAGAACCTAACATCTCAGTAGGAGTGCTATGCAACACCTCCATATCCATCTCCAGCCCACGTGCGGGATTTTTAAAAAGAGCGTATAACGTGGCATGTAATATGTATCTTTCTTGTAAAACATGTGTGCAAAACGGAAAGCATATAGGAAAATAGAAGGATAACATCTTAAGTAACATCAACATAATCATAATTAAATCTAAAAAAAACTAAACATTAAACTTTCATTCATGCTTTCTTCTTTCTTAACTTTTAACTTTTATGGAAGGTATTGAGCTCAAACCGGTATAAATGAGAGTCCCCTTCCCTTACCGAAGGTTCTTATCTCGAGTGTCTTGGCGATCACCTTCCCCTACCGAAAGATCATCTCGATCGATCACCCTCCCTTACCGAGGGATCATCTCGATATCTTGTCTTTGGGGGTCACCTTCCCTTACCGAAGGATCACTCCCTCAGTTCAATTTACAATCAAGGTTATTTAGACATACACAAGAAAAGAGTTATATCAACAAAGATATCTTATTATATAAAATTGATGGGAGTTCCCTTCCCTTACCGAAGGTTCCCAAATGTTTGCCGGTCACCTTCCCTTACCGAAGGATCATCTCGATTCGATCACTTTCCCTTACCGAAGGATCATCTCGATTATCTTGTCTTTGGGGGTCACCTTCCCTTACCGAAGGATCATTCCCTCAGTTCAATTTACAATTAGGTTGTTTAAACATACACGAGAGAAAAATCATATAAGAAGAGATCATGGAAGAAAAGGAACAATTGTGATAATAAAGGGATATATGAAAATCATGAGACTCTAGCATGTGTATAGATTTTCTAATTAAAAGATCTTGGTAATATAATAGCATGGATTGAAAGAGGTCATATAAAAGTGCAGAAAATAGGGCATTTTAAATAATTGCACAAAATATTAAAGAAGTTATGTATTCTCGATCCTAAAGGAGTAATATAATGGTGCAACGATCATATAATAAGAATAGAGTATATTATATATTTGAATAAAACATTTAAGAAAGCATGTACTCTTGACTTTGAAGGAGTAATAATAATGATATGCACATAATAGAATAGGGTATATTAAATATTTGAATAAAATATTTAAGAAAACATGTACTCTTGACTTTAAAGGAGTAATAATGACATAATGATATGCACATAGTAGAATAGGGTATATTAGATGTTTGAATAAAATATTTAAGAAAGCATGTACTCTTGGCTTTAAAGGAGTAATAATGACATAATAATATAACAGGTCACATAGATGCACATAATAGAATAGGGTATATTAAATTTTTGAATAAAATACTTAAGAAAGTATGTACTCTTGACTTTAAAGGAGTAATAATAACATAATGATATGCACATAAAATATTTGAATAAAATAATATAAATAGTAATATAATAATGTAAAAGATCACACATATGCATATAATAGAATATGGTATGTTGAACAAGACAGTATAAGAAGGCATGTACTCTCGGCTCTAAGGGAATATTAATATAATAATATAGGAGATTGAATAAGCATTATAAGAAGGCATGTACTCTCGATCTAAGGGAATATTAACAATATAATCATATGAAAGAGCACAAAATGAGTATAGTGAATAATTGAATGAACATCACAAGGAGACATATACTAACGATTCAAGAAGACATGAATGACATGGTGGACAGACATGATCAACATGAATAAAGGATGAGTGAAAGATAATTAATGCCATGATAACATTCGTGAATGGAAGAAAATAAAAATGGAACATAACACATGCCAAGCATTTTAAAAAACATAATTCCCTACACTTTTTCTAACGCTTCCTTGTTGCCTATGACCTTGCCTCTTGTGTTCTTTGTGTTTGCACACAGAATATATTTTTGTAGAGAGAGAAGGGAGAGGATTAGTGTTTGAGAGAAGTGATTTTCTACCTATAGGTACACCCCTATTTATATACATTTGGTGATAGGGTGGTTGGGATAATTTTAAATTCAAACGGAAGGCGGTTACTAGATTCCTATCCATAAATTCAAAATTCTAAGCCCAACTCCCAACTGACTTTCAAATTTCGAATTTAATTTTTGTTTCTAGAAGGGGTGGTTGTTACAAATAACAAAACACACAAGACAAGAGAATTTAAAGATCAGAACAATGAGATCATCAAGAATAACTTAAAGATCAATTAAGACACATGAATGAATTCGAAAAATGCAAGAAGAAAAGAAACATGCAATTGACACCAAACTTAAAATGAGACACTAGACTCAACAAGAAACATAAAATATTTTTTGTTTCTATGATTTTGTAATTTTTTTTTGTTTTTTTCAAAAATTAAGTGGAAAAGAAAATAAAGATATCAAAATTCTTAATGAGAATTCCAGGAATCATGCAATGTTAGTCTAAAGCTTTAGTCTAAAGGAATTAGACATGGCTAGCCAAGTTTCAGCAGGACATTGCATTCAAGAGCTAAATTGATGAGAATCAATCAGCTTTGGTGATGATAAGAACATCACCTTAAAACACTAGAATTCATTCTTAAGAACTCTGAAGAAAAATACCTAAGCTAAGCAACAAGATGAATCATCAGTTGTCCAAACTCGAACAATCCCCGGCAACGGTGCCAAAAACTTGGTGCACGAAATTGTGATCTCTACTTTTCACAACTCAAACAATCTTCGGTAATGGCTCTAAAAACTTGGTGCTCAATACCATGGTCTAAACATAATTTCACAACTTCGCACAACTAACCAGCAAGTGCACTGGGTCGTCCAAGTAATAAACCTTACGCGAGTAAAGGTCGATCCCATGAAGATTGTTGGTATGAAGCAAGCTATGGTCACCTTGTAAATCTCAGTCAGGCAGATTCAAATGGTTATGGATGATTTATGAATAAAGCATAGAATAAAGATAGAGATACTTATGTAATTCATTGGTGAGAATTTCAGATAAGCGTATGGAGATGCTTTGTCCCTTCTGTCTCTCTGCTTTCCTAATGTCTTCATCCAATCCTTCTTACTCCTTTCCATGGCAAGCTGTATGTTAGGCATCACCATTGTCAGTGGCTACAGTCCCGTCCTCTTAGTGAAAATGTTCAACGCGCTCTGTCACAGCACGGCTAATCATCTGTCAGTTCTCAATCAGGTTGGAATAGAATCCAGTGATTCTTTTGCGTCTGTCACTAACGCCCAGCCTTCAGGAGTTTGAAGCTCATCACAGTCATTCAATCCTTGAATCTTACTCAGAATACCACAGACAAGGTTTAGATCTTCCGGATTCTCTTGAATGCCGCCATCAATTCTAGCTTATACCACGAAGATTCCGATTAAGGGATCCAAGAGATATCCACTCAATCTAAGGTAGAACGGAGGTGGTTGTCAGGCACACGTTCATAGGTGAGAATGATGATGAGTGTCACAGATCATCACATTCATCAAGTTGAGGAACAAGTGATATCTTAGAACAAGAATAAGCTGAATTGAACAGAAGAACAATAGTAATTGCATTGATACTCGAGGTATAGCAGAACTCCACACCTTAATCTATAGTGTGTAGAAACTCCACCGTTGAAAATACATAAGTGATAATAGTGATCATTGGCTTCGGCCCCAGAGAGGGAACCAGAAGAACCAAGATGATCTAAGAACTAGACGTCCAAAGATGAAAAATACAATAGCAAAGGGTCCTATTTGTAGAGAACTAGTAGCCTAGGGTTTACAGAAATGAGTAAATGACATAAAAATCCACTTCTGGGCCCACTTGGTGTGTGCTTGGGCTGAGCATTGAAGCTTTCATGTGTAGAGACTTTTCTTGGAGTTAAACGCCAGCTTTTGTGCCAGTTTGGGCGTTTAACTCCCATTCTTGAGCCAGTTCCGGCGTTTAACGCCAGGCAGTTTTGAGCTGATTTGGAACGCCAGTTTGGGCCATCAAATCTCAGGCAAAGTATGGACTATTATACATTGCTGGAAAGCCCAGGATATCTACTTTCCAACGCAGTTGAGAGCTCGCCAATTCGGATTCTGTAGCTCCAGAAAATCCACTTCGAGTGCAAGGAGGTCAGAATCCAACAGCATCTGCAGTCCTTTTCAGCATCTGAATTAGATTTTTGCTCAGGTCCCTCAATTTCAGCCAGAAAATACCTGAAATCACAGAAAAACACACAAACTCATAGAAAGTCTAGAAAAGTAAATTTTAACTAAAAACTAATAAAAATATAATAAAAACTAACTAAAACAAACTAAAAACATACTAAAAATAATGCCAAAAAGCGTATTAATTATCCGCTCATCAGGCAACATAACTAATACAAGCAAGCATTAATTGTATTTGAAAATAAGAGATAATTATAAAGTAAAAGAACATTGAACCTGGTAAAAAGATAATCCTTGAAGCAAATAAAATCCTAAAACTAAATCCTAATCCTAAAGAGAGAGAGGAGAGAACCTCTCTCAAAACTAGATCTAAATCATGGAAAGTGACTAAAAATGCCGAGCTCCCTGAATGGATGCATTCCCCCACCTCATAACCTCTGGTCTATGCCTTCTGGACTTGGATTTGGGCCAAAAAGGGCTTCAGAATCTGCTATGAGCGTTTTCTACAATTCCTGGTGCGTGGCCTCTATCACGCGTCCGCGTGGGTCACGCGGTCGCATCGATTGGAGTTTTCTTTGTTGCGCGGTCACGTCAATCATGCGGCCGCGTCATAGGTGTTCTTCTTTAGGCGCGCGGTCGCGTTAGTCATGCGGCCGTGTCGCTACTTCTTCGCTCTTGGCACGCGGTCGCGTCGTCCATGCGGTCGCGTGGATGCCAGTTTCTCCAAAATCTACATTTTGTGCTTTCCTTCCATTTTTGTATGTTTCCTTTCCATCCTTTAAGTCATTCCTGCCTTAGAAGATCTGAAACTACTCAACACACTAATCATGGCATCGAATGGAAATAAAGGTAATTAAAATAATTAATTCTAAAGCATAGGAAACATGTTTTTCACATACATCACATAATAAGGGAGGGAAAGTAAAACCATGCAATTAATATGAATAAGTGGTTGAAGGATTGAATAAATCACTCAGATTAAGCACAAAATATATCATAAAATATGGGTTTATCACAGAGCATTTGGACCATTTTCACTGAGAGGAGGAGAAGTAGCCATTGACAACAGTGACACCCTACACACAGCTTGCCATGGAAGGAGCCTTGCATGTGTGAAGAGGAGTACAAGAGAAAAGCTGAAATAAAGAGGACAAAGCATCTCCAAAACTCCAACATATTCTCCATTATTGCACAATAAGTATTTATTTTATCCCCTTTTACTTTTTACAATTGAACTTGAAAAACACTGTTGTTGCCATCCTGACTAAGAATAATAAGATAACCATAGCTTGCTTCAAACCAACAATCTCCGTGGGATTCGACCCTTACTCACGTAAAGTATTACTTGGACGACCCAGTGCACTTGCTGGTTAGTTGTGTGGATTGCAAAAGTGTGATTGCAATTTCGTGCACCAAGTTTTTGGTGCCGTTGTTGGGGATTGTTAGAGTTTGGACAACTAAAGGTTTATTTTGTTGCTTAGATTAGGAATAATTTATTTTTGATGCTATAGAGTCATTAAATCTGAGTCCTTTATTTTCTTTTCAAAAAATTTTCAAAAATATTATTTTTTCCTTATTAATTTTTAATTTTTATGTGAGTTAGTTTTATATTTTAAGTTTGGTGTCAATTGCATATTTTATATTTTCCTTTAAATTTTCGAATTGCATGTTATTTATTTTTCCTTGATCTTCAAATTGTTCTTGTCAAATTTTCTTGTTTGATCTTTGGTTTTTCCTATTTTTGTGTGTTTTTTGTGTTTTCCTTGTGCTTTTTCAAAATTTTAGTTTTCAAAAATATATTTTTTTATATACAGTATTAAAACATGTTATATTTATAGCTCAGTTGGCTAGAGCGTTGACTTATGTTCTTGGCAATTGGGTATCTTCTTTTTAAAATCTTTTTCAAAAATAATTTTTCTTTGATTGAATCTTGTGCCAAACTTTAAGTTTGGTGTTTTCTTGTTAATTTTCTTTAATTTTCGAAAATTTATTTTGGTTTTCTAAAAATTTTAAGTTTGGTGTTCTTTCTTTTGTTCTTGTTGTTCTTGTGAATCTTCAAGGTGTTCTTGAGTCTTCCTTATGTTTTGATCTTAAAGTTTTTAAGCTTGGTGTTCCTTGGTGTTTTCCCTCCAAAATTTTCGAAAACAAGGAGTATTAGATCTAAAAATTTTTAAGTCTTGTGTCTTCTGTGTGTTTTTCTCTTTCATCATAAAATTCAAAATTCAAAAAAATATCTTTTCTAACTAATTTTAAGCCATCTTTTCGAATTTAAAAAAAAAATAGATTTCAATTTCAAAAATATCCTAACCACTTTCTCTCTCCTCACTTTTTCAAAAATCTTCATAAAATATTTTTAATTTTTTTATTTTATTTTCATTTTTATTTATTTTTATTTTCATTGTCGTCTTTATTTTATCTTATTTTATTATTATTATTTCGAAATTTTTCTATATAATAAAATAAATAAAATAAATTCACATCATCTCCCTTTCTCCATTATGGACTTAAGTGGAAATGAACAGTCCAGAAGGACTCTGGGATCATATGCTAACCCAACTACTACTTCATACGGGAGTAGTATCTGTATACCCTCCATTGGAGTCAGTAGTTTTGAGTTGAATCATCGGCTCATTATCATGGTGCAGCAAAGTTGCTAGTATTCCGGTCTTCCACAGGAAGAACCTATAGAGTTTCTGGCACAATTTTTACAAATTGCTGACATAGTACATGATAAGGAAGTAGATCAGGATGTCTACAGATTACTACTGTTTCCATTTGCTATAAAGGACCAAGCTAAGAGGTGGTTAAATAACCAACCTAAGGACAGCATAAAGACATGGAAACAGCTGTCAGAAAAAATCCTGAATCACTATTTTCCTCCAAAATGGATGACACAGCTAAGGCTGAGCATCCAAGGCTTCAAACAAGGAGATAATGAATCCCTTTATGATGCCTGGGAGAGATACAGAGAGATGCTAAGAAAATGCCCCTCTGAAATATTTTCAGAGTGGGTGCAGTTAGACATCTTCTACTATGGGCTTACAGAAAGAGCTCAGATTTCTCTAGACCACTCAGCTGGTGGATCTATACACATGAGAAAGACAATAGAAGAAGCTCAAGAGCTTATTGATACAGTTGCTAGAAATCAGCATCTGTACCTAAGCAGTGAATCTTCCATCAACGAAGAGGCTAAAACAGTAACTGTTGAACTCAGTCCTGCAGATCAAGCTGCTGAATTCAATCAGCAATTAGATTTTCTAACAAAACAGTTAGCCAAATTCAAGGAGATACTACAAGAAACAAGAATGGCTAATATGAATATGGAAGTACAGTTGAAGCAAACAGAACAGCAGTTATCAAAACAAATAACAGAAGAGTGCCAAGCAGTTCAATTAAGAAGTGGGAAAATATTAAATACCTCACTTCAAGGTAGCAGGAAGCCAAGAAATGAGCAAACCACCCAAAATCCATTTGAGGACAATAAGAGCCCAGAGAAGAATAATCGTGGCGCTCAAACACCAGAAAATGGGTGGAAAGCTGGCGTTGAACGCCCAAACCATGCTCAGTCCTGGCGTTCAACGCCAGAAACAAGCAAGGAATTGGCGTTGAACACCCAAAGGAAGCACAGTTCTGGCGTTCAAACACCAGAAACAGGTAAGGAGTTGGCGTCTAACGCCACTCCAGCCTCCACCCCTGGCATTCAAACACCAGTGGAAGATCAGACACATACAAGTGCTGATAGCAACCCCTCTAAAAAGGCTTCTCAACCTACATCTGTAGGCAATAAACCTACAGCAACTAAGGTTGAGGAATACAAAGCCAAAATGCCTTATCCTCAGAAACTCCGCCAAGCAGAACAGGATGAGCAATTTGCCCGCTTTGCAGACTATCTCAGGACTCTTGAAATAAAGATTCCGTTTGCAGAGGCACTTGAGCAAATACCCTCTTATGCTAAGTTCATGAAAGAGATCTTAGGTCATAAGAAGGATTGGAGGGAAACTAAAAAAGTTTACCTCACTGAAGAATGTAGTGCAGTCATTCTGAAAAGCTTACCTGAGAAGCTTAAAGATCCCGGAAGCTTTATGATACCATGCACATTAGAGGGTACTTGTACCAAGCAAGCTTTATGTGATCTTGGGGCAAGTATCAACCTAATACCTGCATCTACTATCAAAAATCTTGGTTTGACTGAAGAAGTCAAACCAACCCGGATATGTCTCCAACTTGCTGATGGCTCCATTAAATACCCATCAGGCGTGATTGAAGACATGATTGTCAAGGTTGGGCCATTTGCCTTTCCTACTAACTTTGTGGTGCTGGAAATGGAGGAGCACAAGAGTGCAACTCTCATTCTAGGAAGACCTTTCCTAGCAACTGGCCGAACCCTTATTGACGTCTAAAAAGGGGAAGTAACCCTGAGAGTCAATGAAGATGAGTTCAAGTTGAATGTTGTCAAAGCTATGCAGCATCCAGACACCCTAAATGACTACATGAGCATTGATATTATTGACTCTCTGGTAAAAGAGGTCAATATGACTGAGAGTCTCGAGTCAGAGCTAGAGGATATCTTTAAAGATGTTCAGCCTGATCTGGAGGAATCAGAGAGAATAATAGAACCTCTGAAAATCCCTCAGGAAGAGGAGAAACCTCCTAAACCGGAGCTCAAACCATTACCACCATCCCTGAAATATGCATTCCTGGGAGAAGGTGATACCTTTCCTGTAATCATAAGCTCTACCTTAGAACCACATGAAGAGGAAGCACTAATTCAAGTGCTAAGGACACACAAGACAGCTCTTGGGTGGTCCATCAATGATTTTAAGGGCATTAGCCCAGTGAGATACATGCACAAAATCCTATTGGAGGGTGACGCTAAGCCAGTGGTTCAACCACAGAGGCGGCTAAATCCAGCCATGAAGGGGGTGGTGTAGAAGGAGGTCAATAAATTACTAGAGGTTGGGATTATTTATCCTATTTCTGATAGCTCCTGGGTAAGCCCTGTCCAAGTCGTCCCTAAGAAGGGTGGCATGACAGTGGTTTATAATGAAAAAAATAAACGGGTTCCTATAAGAACAGTTACAGGGTGGCGTATGTGTATTGATTATAGAAGGCTCAATACAGCTACCAGAAAGGATCATTTTCCTTTACCCTTCATAGACCAGATGCTAGAAAGACTAGCAGGTCATGAATACTACTGCTTCCTGGATGGATATTCAGGTTATAATCAAATTGTAGTAGATCCCCAGGATCAAGAGAAAACAGCATTCACATGTTCATTTAGAGTATTTGCATACAGAAGGATGCCATTTGGTCTGTGCAATGCACCTGCAACCTTTCAAAGGTGCATGCTCTCAATTTTCTTTGATATGGTGGAAAATTTTCTAGAAGTCTTCATGGATGACTTTTTAGTATTTGGAGACTCATTCAGCTCCTGTCTTGACCATCTAGCACTTGTTCTAAAGAGGTTCCAAGAGACTAACCTGATTTTAAACTGGGAGAAATGTCAATTTATGGTGACTGAAGGAATTGTCCTTGGGCACAAAATTTCGAACAAGGGAATAGAAGTGGATCAAGCTAAGGTAGAGGTAATTGAAAAATTACCACCACCTGCTAATGTTAAGGCAATCAGAAGCTTTCTGGGGCATGCAGGATTTTATAGGAGGTTTATAAAGGATTTTTCAAAAATTGCCAAACCTCTGAGTAATCTGCTAGCTGTTGACATGCCATTTATCTTTGATAAAGAGTGTCTGCAGGCATTTGAAACTCTGAAAGCTAAGCTGGTCACAACACCAGTCATCTCTACACCAGACTGGACATTACCATTTGAATTAATGTGTGATGCCAGTGACCATGCCATTGGTGCAGTGTTGGGACAAAGGCATGACAAGCTTCTGCACGTCATTTATTATGCCAGTCATGTTCTAAATGACGCACAGAAGAACTACACAACCACAGAAAAAGAGTTACTTGCAGTGGTTTACGCCATTGACAAGTTTAGATCTTATTTAGTAGGATCAAAAGTGATTGTGTACACTGACCATGCTGCTCTTAAATATCTACTCACAAAGCAGGATTCAAAATCCAGACTCATAAGATGGGTGTTACTTCTGCAAGAGTTTGATATAGAAATAAGAGACAGAAAAGGGACAGAGAATCAAGTAGCAGATCACCTGTCCCGAATAGAACCAGTAGAAGGGGTGTCCCTCCCTCTTACTGAGATCTCTGAAAACTTTCTGGATGAGCAACTATTTGCCATCCAGGAGGTGCCATGGTTTGCAAACATTGCAAACTACAAGGTAGTAAGATTCATACCCAAAGAGTACAGTAGGCAGCAATCAAAGAAGTTGATCACAGATGTAAAGTACTATCTTTAGGATGAACCATATCTCTTCAAGAGATGTGCAGACGGAGTAATCCGTAGATGTGTGCCTAAAGAAGAAGCACAGAAGATCCTCTGGCACTGCCATGGATCACAGTATGGAGGACATTTTGGAAGTGAGCGAACAGCCACAAGAGTCCTCCAATGTGGCTTCTACTGGCCTACTCTCTATAAAGATTCCTGAGTGTTTGTACTTAATTGTGACAGTTGCCAAAGATCTGGCAATCTGCCTCATAGTTATGCCATGCCTCAACAAGGGATCTTGGAGATTGAGTTGTTTGATGTATGGGGTATTGACTTCATGGGGCCTTTTCCACCATCATACTCAAACACTTATATTCTGGTGGCAGTGGATTATGTATCCAAATGGGTGGAAGCTATTGCAACACCCACTAATGACACTAAGACAGTGCTAAAATTCCTCCAGAAACACATCTTCAGCAGATTTGGTACCCCTAGAGTATTAATCAGTGATCGGGGCACTCATTTTTGCAATAAACAGCTTTACTCTGCTTTGGTTCGATATGGAGTTAGCCACAGGGTAGCCACTCCATATCATCCACAGACAAATGGGCAAGCTGAAGTCTCCAACAGAGAACTTAAAAGGATCCTAGAACAGACTGTGATTAATCGTAGAAGGGATTGGGCAAGAAGCTTGGATGATGCTCTGTGGGCAAACAGAACAGCATTCAAGACTCCTATAGGAACTTCTCCATACCAGCTCGTGTATGGAAAAGCCTGTCACTTGCCACTAGAACTGGAACATAAGGCCTACTGGGCAACTAGATTCCTAAACCTTGATGCCAAGTTAACTGGAGAAAAACGATTGCTCCAGTTAAATGAGCTAGAGGAATTTAGACTCAATGCTTTCGAGAATGCAAAAATTTACAAAGAGAAAGCAAAAAGATGGCATGACAAGAAGCTGTCATCCAGAGTCTTTGAGCCAGGGCAGAAAGTTCTGTTGTTTAATTCTAAGCTCAGATTATTCTCCGGAAAATTAAAGTCCCGGTGGAGAGGTCCATATGTGATTACAAGTGTGTCACCATATGGATACGTAGAGCTTCAGGATAATGATACTAACAAAAAGTTCATTGTTAATGGACAGAGAGTCAAACATTATCTTGAAAGCAATTTTGATCAAGAATGCTCAAAATTGAGACTTGACTAAAGCTCAGTAATAGTCCAGCTAAAGACAATAAAGAAGCGCTTGCTGGGAGGCAACCCAGCCATTTACAAGGCTTATTTGTTAATTAATTGATTTTTACCGGTTTATGTCAATTATCTTCAAGGTAAAATAGCAATTGCTTGAGTTCACAGAGTTATAGAAGGATTCAGAGGATAAAACAGCTAAAAGAAGCCAGCTAGTGCGAAAAAAGCCAGTAAGAGCTGTTTTGGGCGCTGAACGCCCAAAAGAAGCACTCACTGGGCATTCAACACCAGTAAGGATAGCCATCTGGGTGTTGAATGCCAGAAAGAAGCATCTTCTGGGCATTGAACGCCAGAAAGAAGCACCTTCTGGGCGTTCAACGCCAGATTTATAGCGTCCTGGCGTTCAGAAAAACGTCTAGTGACAAAGGAGTTTCTGGCGTTCAACGCCAGCTAGAAGCAATAGCTGGGCATTGAACGCCCAGGAGAAGCTACAAACGGGCGTTAAACGCCCAAAACATGCAGCATTTGGGCGTTTAACGCCAGGATAGTGGGAAGGAGGTAAATTCGTTTTTACTTCACAATTTTTTAATTTTTTTATGTTTCAATTCATGATTTCTTGCATAAACATGTTACAAACTCTCATCCTTCAATTCCAAAAATTTTAATCCTAATTGCTAAAATCCCTTTTTCAAAAATATCATATCTTAATCCATAAACACAAATCTTTTTCCAATCCAATCCAACTATTTTTCAAATTTTTCAAAACTCAATTATCTTTTAAAATCTTTTTCAAAATAAAAATTCAGATTTATCTTTTCCAAATATCATTCACAACTTTTTATTTTTAAATTATATCTTTTTCTTATCATATTTATCTTTTATAAATCATATCTTCTATCTTATCTTTTTAAAATTTTCGAAAAACCCACCCCTCCCTTTTAAATCCACATTCGGCCTCCCTCCTCTCATCCACCATTCGACACTAGCTCTCCTTCTATCATTCTCCTTTCTTTTCTTTTGCTTGAGGACAAGCAAACCTCTAAGTTTGGTGTGTTTATCCGTGATCACTAAATCATACCCACTAAGATCATGGCTCCTAAAGGAAAACAACCCACTCCAAGAGGCAAGAAAGAGAGTATTCCAAAACCACTTTGGAATCAAGGGAAGTTCTTAACCAAAGAACATTCAGACCATTACTACAAAATAATGGGTCTAAGATCAGTGATCCCGGAAGTCAAATTCGATTTGAAAGAAGATGAATATCTGGAGATCCAAGAACAAATTTGAAACAAGAACTGGGAAATCCTAGCTAATCCTGGAACAAAAGTGAGAAGGAATATGGTTCAGGAGTTCTACGCTAATCTGTGACAAACAGACAGGCAAAGAATATCTAAAACTGCCCTCTATGACTATCGGACCTTGGTCAAAGGAAAGATTGTTCACATCCACCCTGACAAAATCAGGGAGATCTTTAAGCTACCTCAGCTGAAAGATGACCCAGACTCCTTTAATAGGAGAATGATGAGAACAAACAAGGGCATGGACAAGATTCTAGAGGATATATGCATCCTTGGAGCCAGGTGGACCACCAGCACCAAGGGTGTCCCAAATCAACTCAAGAGAGAAGATCTCAAACTAGTCGCCAGAGGATGGCTGGACTTCATTAGGCGTTCTATATTGCCCACTAGCAACCGTTCTGAAGTCACCGTTAAAAGAACAGTGATGATCCATTGCATTATGTTGGGAAAAGAAGTGGAAGTTCATCAACTGATTTCATGTGAACTTTACATAATTGCAAACAAGAACTCCAAAGATGCCAAGTTGGCTTATCCAAGCTTAATTTCTATGCTCTGCAAAGATGCTGGAGTGAGGATGGGAATAACTGAGTATATCTCAGTTGAGTGGCCAATCACTAAAACTACAATGGAAAAATAACAAGTGCAGGATGACCCCATCAAGAGGAGAACACAGGAATTTCTCCCGGAAATCCCTCAATTTGAATATTGGGAATATCTTGAAGCATCTGTTACCAAGTTGCAAGAAGCTATGGACCAAATAAAGGAAGAACAGAATAATCAAAATAGCATGCTTTGCAAATTGCTTAGGGAACAAGAAGAGCAAGGCCGTAACTTAAAGGAACTGAAGCGTCAGAAATTATCTCTTGAAAGACCAAACACCCCACAGACTAGAGGAACATCCACTTCCCAAAATAAAGGTTGTTGAGTTCTAATTTTAGCTTTAACTCTGTGATAGTTGTTATTATAGAAATTTACCTTAGAAGTTATATATAAGTAGTAGTAATTAGTATATCTATTTTGATTTTATTTTCAATTAAGTCATAATTTATTTTTTTCATCATCATCAAACATGAATAAAATAGTAGATTTTTAGAATAAAGAGGCAATTTATATTTTTCGAGTATTTAATAAGGAAAATTCTAATTAATTATATG
This sequence comes from Arachis hypogaea, assembly GCF_003086295.3. NCBI lineage: Eukaryota > Viridiplantae > Streptophyta > Magnoliopsida > Fabales > Fabaceae > Arachis > Arachis hypogaea. Next base: position 26,096,500 of record NC_092042.1, read on the forward strand.
TGGTGGTAATACTTTTTGTCTTCTGAATGAATGCTTGAACAGTGCATATTTTTTATCTTGAATTTTATGAATGTTAAAATTGTTGGCTCCTGAAAGAATGATGAACAAGAGAAATATTATTGCTGATCCAAAAAATCATGAAATTGATTCTTGAAGCAAGAAAAAGCAGTGAAAAAAATTTACAAGGAATCATTGGATAAAGAAAAAGAAAAAGCCAATAACCCTTAAAACTAAAAGGCAAGGGTGAAAAGGATCCAAGGCTTTGAGCATTAATGGATAGGAGGGCCCAAGGAAGTAAATCCAGGCCTAAGCGGCTAAATCAAGCTGTCCCTAACCATGTGCTTGTGGCATGCAGGTCCAAGTGAAAAACTTGAGACTGATTGGTTAAAGTCGTGATCCAAAGCAAAAGAGTGTACTTAAGAACTCTGGACACCTCTAATTGGGGACTTTAGCAAAGCTAAGTCACAATCTGAAAAGGTTCACCCAGTTATGTGTCTGTGGCATTTATGTATCCGGTGGTAATACTGGAAAACAAAGTGCTTAGGGCCACGGCCAAGACTCATGAAGTAGCTGTGTTCAAGAATCAACATACTAAACTAGGAGAATCAATAATACTATCTAAATTCTGAGTTCCTATGGATGCCAATCATTCTAAATTTCAAAGGATAAAGTGAGATGCCAAAACTGTTTGGGAGCAAAAAGCTACTAGTCCCGCTCATCTAATTAGAATCTGAGCATCACTTAAAACTCTGAGATATTATTGCTTCTTGATTTCTTTTTATCCTATTTTATTTATCTAGTTGCTTGAGGACAAGTAACAGTTTAAGTTTGATGTTGTGATGAGCGGATATTTTATACGCTTTTTGGGGGTAATTTCATGTAGATTTTAGTATATTTTAGTTAGGTTTTAGTAGATTTTTATTAGTTTTTAGAAAAAAATTATATTTCTAGACTTTACTATGAGTTTGTGTGTTTTCTGTGATTTCAGGTATTTTCTGGCTGAAATTGAGGGAGCTGAGCAAAAATCTGATTCAGGCTGAAAAAGGACTGCTGATTTTGCTAGATTCTGACCTCTCTGCACTCAGAATGAATTTTTTGGAGCTACAGAAGTCTAATTGGCACACTCTCAATTAGGTTGGAAAGTAGACATTCAGGGCTTTCCAGCAATATATAATAGCCCATACTTTGCACAAAAATAGATGATGTAAACTGGCGTTCAACGCCAGTTCTATGTTGCAGTCTGGTGTTCAGCGCCAGAAACATGTTACAAGTTGGAGTTCAACGCCAGAAACAGGTTACAGCCTGGCGTTCAACTCCAGAAATAGCCCAGGCACGTGAGAAGCTTAAGTCTCAGCCCCAGCACACACCAAGTGGGCCCCAAAAGTGGATTTCTGCACTATCCATCTTAGTTTACTCATTTTCTGTAAACCTAGGTTACTAGTTTAGTATTTAAACAACTTTTAGAGACTTATTTTGTATCTCATGACATTTTTAGATCTGAATTTTATACTCTTTGACGGCATGAGTCTCTAAACCCCATTGTTGGGGGTGAGGAGCTCTGCAGCGTCTCGATGAATTAATGCAATTATCTCTGTTTTCCATTCAAACACGCTTGTTCCTATCTAAGATGTTCATTCGCGCTTCACTATGAAGAAGGTGATGATCCGTGACACTCATCACCTTCCTCAATCCATGAACGTGTGCCTGACAACCACCTTCGTTCTATATTAAATTGAATGAGTATCTCTTAGATTCCATAATCAGAATCTTCGTGGTATAAGATAGAATTGATGGCGGCATTCATGAGAATCCGGAAAGTCTAAACCTTGTCTGTGGTATTCCGAGTAGGATTCAAGGATTGAATGGCTGTGACGAGCTTCAAACTTGCGATTGTTGGGCGTAGTGACAGACGCAAAAGAATCAATGGATTCTATTCCGACATGATCGAGTACTAACAGATGATTAGCCGTGTTGTGACAGAGCATTTGGACCATTTTCACTGAGAGGATGAGAAGTAGCCATTGACAACGGTGACACCCTACATACAGCTTGCCATGGAAGGAGCCTTGCGTGTATGAAGAGGAGTACAAGAGAAAAGCTAAAATAAAGAGGACAAAGCATCTCCAAAACTCTAACATATTCTCCATTATTGCACAATAAGTATTTATTTTATCCCTTTTTACTTTTTACAATTGAACTTGAAAAACACTGTTGTTGGCATCCTGACTAAGAATAATAAGATAACCATAGCTTGCTTCAAACCAACAATCTCTGTGGGATTCGACCCTTACTCACGTAAGGTATTACTTGGACGACCCAGTGCACTTACTGGTTAGTTGTGCGGATTGCAAAAGTGTGATTGTAATTTCGTGCACCAGTACGCATGATGTTGTGCGTACGCACAACTTGTAAAATTCGCAGGGTGTGTGTATGCACCAGAGTGTGCTAGCGCTTCCAACAGTAGGCATATCCCTGTGTGTGCATGCACACCAGAATGTGTGTGTGCATGTTTTTCAAAAATCACAGGGTGTGCATGCACACAAGGGTGTGAGTATGTGCAAGTCAAAGCATAGCCGCTGTTCAGAGAACGCACACAACAGTGTGTGTGCACACATAAACCAGAAATCACAAATTCTGCAACATCACAAAATTCAGATTTTTGACACCAACTTCCAACAATCATATCTTTCTCTACAAAATCTATACCGTTTTAAAGCTCTTTGAATTATCTTCAATTTGATATAAAATTCATAAAATTTCAAAAACTGTAGTTCAAGATATGATCCGTCAAAGTTTACCAAAAACTGGTTTTTTCCAAAAGTTCACTGGTTGTCAAACCTTCAAATTCACAGCCAAACCAATTCAAAGCATATTCAATTCACCATAAAACACAACCAAATTCTATACGTTACCTTTCTATCACAATTCAACCAACTCAACACCTATATCAATCAATTCATCCACCATAAACCCAACAATTCTGTATTTTCCACATCAAGATTCCAATATCAACCATTTTAACATAATCTCACTACTCATAAGCATCACTTATCCTATCTCAATATCAACAAACACCATAATTCATTATCGACCCACACAATCATTTTATTCCACCCAACTTCATAATTCAACATCATCATTCACCATACTCATCACAATTATCAAAATCATCATATATCACATTTATCAACAATCAAATGCAATCCTATCCGATGGTCCACTAGCCTAAGTTTCCAAAAATATTACATATTATATAAATAAAACCGAAATCATACCTTGGTCGATCCCCAATATGCATAACACACTAAAACTTATATCCCACAAGCTTCCAAAAAGCCAAGGCAACTCCAACAAGCACCAAAGTCCAAGCTAACATCATATATATGTCAAAATCAAAACTTAAGGTTCACAAAAATAACTAAACACAAGAGTTTAGTGAGATTTTACCTTACCCAATGAGATTAGGGACAAAACCCAACAATACTTCAATGCTAGATCACCCCTAAACAAACAAAATCACAAAATCTACTCAAAAACCAAACCTAAAAATGTAGAAATGTTAGGACAGGAAATTGGAACTCGAGTATTGAGTTCTTACCAAAAAAAACTTTGTTATAAAAGAAGAGCTCGACGAGAGCTTTGTGTGGCCCGCAAACGACTTGTTAATTGGAGCTCCGGATCAAAAGTTATGGAGTTTTGAAGGAGGAGGTGAATAGTATCGTCCCTCTTCTCCTCTCTTCACCATCAACGCCCCCCACTCTCTCTTTAGGTCAAAATGAGATGAATGCTCATCAAATGGCCTTATATATGTTGGGCCTTGGGCTCGGTTTGGACTCTATCCAACTCGTTAGCGTTTTTGGTTTGTTTATCCCACTTTGACCCAAAACCTTTAAGATTAGTGCCCGATTTTACATTCTAAATTATTTTTGTCCTTTCAAAATAATAAATTAAATTTTCAAAATCTTATTCTCAAAAAATACGTGGTACCGGACAGACTAGAGCCGGTATGATCGGCACAGAAATTGCGTCGGAAGAAAATTTCTCAATGGAGTTGGGTTGCAAGTATAGCTCTACCAACAACAATTCTCGAGGATCAAATTTAGAAAGGAATTGGTTGTAACAAGTTCAACCCCAATAAAGTAACCAAAGTATTCAAACCTTGGGTCGTCTCACAAGGAATAGGCAAACATGTGCTTCAACATTGGTTAGAAATCCGGAGTTGTGAATCATGAGCAAGAAAGTAAACTAGGAATCTTAGCAAACAAGTAATCTAAAGTGCAGAGAACTAATTCAAATAACTAAGCAAGATGTGAGCAATTCCAAACTAAGAAGACAACATTCAATATAATTCTACTCTCAACTAAACAATAACTATAACTAAGGCAAGACAATTAAGAATTTGGGTTTTCAAATATGAATAATAAAAGCAACTCTTGGCTAGGCATGGGAATTGGGGTCACTATCCTTGTCTAATAACCATATCTTGACAATTATGAGAAACCAAACCCATGAAGTCTACTTCTATACTGAAGTATGTTAAATGGTTTGGTCAACATCAACCCATAAGGTCTAACCTCACTACTAATTAACCTAGTAGTAGGCTAGTGTCAATGGCTATCAAATTGATAACTAGGGGTTTCCAAATCATCAAATCCATTAGATCCAATAACTCAAGTTTACCCAATTCCCTTGGCCTAGGCCAAGAGTAAAAAGAACTACTCCATAATCAAGGTAAACAATTCATCAAACACATGGTAAGCATTAACAAAAGACATGTTCAAATTGCAATTAGATTGAAATTAACAAATACCCACTAACAAGTATCAACATACCATCACTCAAACAACACAATTAATCATAGAAATCATCAATGTAACATCAACAAAGCAAGATTCACAACATTCATGCAATAGGTATAAAGTAACAATTGACAAGAATTCATAAAACTAACACAAGATCTAAGGAAAATTATACTAAGGAATTCAAATTAAACCATCAAAACTAGTAATTAACAAGATCTAATTCAGAATTTAACAAGGGAAGATCAAATGAAAGCTAGATCTAGAGAGGAGCAAGAGTTTCTCTCTCTAGAAGGACAAAGAATCCCCAAAAACTAAAAAAATGTGTCTTAGTGTAAAATGATTGATCCCCCTTCTCCCTAGCATCCTTGGGTCTTTTTCCATGCAGAAATAGCTTAAAATTGGGCCTAATGAGCCTCAGAAATTGCTAGGCACGATTTTCTTTAATGAGGTCACGTGCAGCTTCTCGCGCGTGCGCGCCATGCGTGCGTGTGCGCCGATTGCTTTTGTGATCTACGCGTGCGCGCCAAGTGCGCGTGCGCGTTGGTTGGAATTCTCTGGCCTGATGTGTCCATCCTTGTGCGCCGCTTCCAGCTATCCTCATCCACGCGTGCACGTGATGTGCGCGTGCGCGTCGGTGTTGCAGTTCCCAAAATCCAAATCTCCATGTTCCTTCCTCTTGTGCATGCTTTCTTTCTCTCTTCTAGGCCATTCTTACCCTATTAATTCTGAAATCACTCAACAAATACGTCACGGCATCGAGTGGCAATAAAAGAGGATCAAAATATAGCAATTTTAAGACAAAATAAGCATGTTTTTTATGATGGAGCAATATTAGGAAGTGAATACAAAACCAGCATTTCTTGTGAATAAGTGCGAGAAATATTGACAAAATCCCCCAAATTAAGCACAAGATAAACCACAAAATTAGGGTTTATCACGGTACTGCCAGCTTAAGCACCGATATGCATTCTTACAAAAATCTTTCGCAAAAGATACATTTTCGAACTCAGAAAAATTCATTGAAATCAAATTTCACCTTTATATTTTAAAAAAAAATAATTTTATATTTTCGAACCCATTCTGTATAATTAAATTATTATTTTATCAAAACAATTTTACGTGAAAACTCTGGTTCTTACATCCTCCCATCCTAATTAGGAATTTTGTCTCCAAAATTTGAATTATTTTATTGCTCATAATAATATGATGTTTCTCTATCTCCAACTCGATTCATAAATTATTTATAGATCTTGTTAACATGTGTCTTAAAGATATATTTTAAAATATTAGAAAAAATATTTTAGTAGAAGTTATTGAAAAGATAAAATTTTTGTATTTTTAATACATTTTGATACATAAAAAAATTTAAAAATCTTCTATTATTTTATTCTTAAAATATGTTCTTCAGACAAAAATTAACTAAATCTATTATTTTTTAGGCAAAGTTATTTATTTATTTAATGCATTTTTTTCAAAAACTTTAAGAAATGAGTAAAGTATTGTTTTTGTTTTCAATATTTATGGTAAGTTTTAAAGTTGTTCTTAAAGTTTAAATCATCCTATTTAAATCTCTAACGTTTCAAAATCATCTCAGTGTCGTCCTGCCATTAGTAATCTATTAATAGAATTGACGATAGGACAACAATAAGACTATTTTAAAACGTTAAGAACTTAAAGAAGACAAAAATATTGGAGACAAAAATCATACATTACTCTTAAAAAAATTACCAAATCAAGTAAAATGATAGTGAGTTTTAACGGAATGAATTGCATAATCAATTCAAGATTTTTATCCATGCTAGTAGATAAATTTTCAAGAAAGGAAAAAAAGAACATGTTATATATATAATAAAGTATAAATTATACTTTTTTATCTCTAATATATTGAACTTCTTTAATGATTAATTTAATTAAAATTTGTTTTAACTTCTAAATAAATTTTAATTTTTTTCCTTCAATAAGTTCAAATTTTTTTATAATAGATAATTATTCAATTTATTTTTTTATTCATATCTAAATAAATTACTCTTAATCACATTTTTTTATTTTAAATAAATTTATGTAAAAAATAATATTATTGAAGGATAAAATTAAAATTTATTTTAAAGTTAAAAAAATATTTATTTAAATTAAATATTAAAAAAGTTCGATATATTAGAGACAAAAAGATATAATTTATACTTTATTATATATGTATCATGCACTTTTTTAGATAAAAATTTTGAATTTATAATACAGTTCATTCCATTAAAATTTACTTTCATTTTACTTGATTTGATAATTCTTCTAAAAATAATATATTATTTTTATTCCTAACATTTTCGTCTCATTTAAGTGCCTAACATTTTAAAATCGTCTCAATTCATTTTGTTTTTAGTTGCTTTCGGAATCTCCTAACCTGACATATCAAAGACTAATTCATCGCAGATCTGAGGTCTATTTAAGGGTCTTATCTATCGTTGGCCAATAGGTTATTACATGCACAAGACAAAATTTAAACACCAACAGTAAACTGACCATTCGACCAACCCAAATTAATTTTTTACTCTTTACTTTGTTTTGGGTGATATACTCTTTACTTTTTCTTTGGTAATGATATACTCTTTACTTTACTCAAAAAATAAAGTATTGTTTTTGTCCCAACATTTGGAGTAAATTCCAAAATTGTCCCTAACATTTTAATCGTGTCCTATTTAAGTTCTTAACGTTTCAAAATTAACTCAATGTTGTCCTACCGTTAGAAATCTGTTAACAGAATTGACGACGGAACAAAATTAAGGCAATTTTGAAACGTTAAGAACTTAAATAGGACGAAAACATTGGAGACAAAAACGATACATAGAAATAAATTTTAATTTTATCTTTTAATAATATCAATTTTTTACTATACAAAGTATTTAATTATTTTTTTAATCACATCTAAGTAAATTACACTTAATTACATTACTTTCATTCTAAATAATTTTTTTATAATTTTACACTTAAACTAATGTAATTTTTTTATAAATAAATAAATTTTATACTTTTATTCTAAATAAATAATGTAATGAGATTAGAATGAAAGTGTAAAATTATAAAAAAAAATTATAAGTAATATGATTAAGTAATGAAAATAAAATTATATTATTTTAAGTATAAAATAATAAAAAAATAATTTATTTTAAATGAAAGTAATGTGATTAACAGTAATTTATCTAAATGTGATTAAAAAATAATTAAATACTATATACAGTAAAAAATTGATATTATTAAAAAATAAAATTAAAATTTATTTTTATGTATCGTTTTTGTTCTAATATTTTCATTCTATTTAAATTCTAATATTTTAAAATCGTCCAATTTTATCGTGCTAATGGATTCTTATTAACACCCAATTTTAAAATGTTAAAAATTTAAATATGACGATTAAAATGTTAGACACAATTTTATAACTTACCCTGGCATAAAACCGATACTTTACATTACTCTTTAATAGACCAACGTGATCATCTGGTAAAATAAGAGGGCATTTGCACCGTCAGGCCCAAAAAACCCCATTGAAAAACCCAAGTGCTGATCCATTACTTCAACGACTCGGCAGCTGAGACGTGAAACGGTTTGGAGAAAAATGAAGGCGGAGAAGGGAGTTGAATCGGTGCTGCAGCATCAGCTAAGCCAACAAGAATCAGAAGCCTTATCGCGACTTCAATCTCTTCCTTCAATAAGCCCCGGCGATAGCAGCACCTTCTACGAACACTTCATCCTCCGAGGCATCCGCGTTGACCGAGTACAACCCGGTCTCGTTTCTTGCTCCTTCAAAGTCCCCCCTCGCCTCACTGTAACTAACTTCCACACCCTTAATCATCACTTTTCTTCTTCTTCTTGTTATTATTACTTTCTTTCTTGTTTGATCGTACTTTTTTATTTAAAAAAAGGTAAAGTACTCACCGTTTGGGGAATCTTATTTTGGTTCGTAACATTTCAATCGTTTTATTTTATTCTAAAATGTTTAAAATGAAATTTATCCTACCGTCAAATTCTTTACTAACAATTAACAGGATCGATGTACTGTTAATAAAATTTTTATTAAAGTTAGTTTGCTCAACCCTTTTTCTTCCTTTACCTTTTTAACAAACCCAAATAATATTTTTTTACTCTTTTTTTTTATTCTCTCATTTATACTATTAGTTCTTCAAGAGGAGTTTGAGGAACAAGAAGAATGGAGTAGAAAAATAGTTTCAACTTATTGAAAAGGTGAAGATGGGTGAGGAAAATTAAGTAATTGTAGTTTTAACAAAAACATTATTGATAGTATATCAATTTCCTTAAGTGTTAGTGAAGGATTTGATGGTGGGATAATATTAATGGCATTAAATATTTTAGAATAAAAATAGGATGATTAAAACGTTAGGGATCAAAGTAGGATTCACTTTAAATTTTAGAGACTAAAATAATACTTTACCCTTTTAAAAGATTTGTAATGTTGCTCAAGCCCTATCTTAATCTTTTATTAGTTTTTATGAAGTGAGTCCTTTTATAATTTGGATTTTAAAGTATATTGTTACTTGATCATCGTTAATAGTGTTCAATGCTTAGTGCCTATGCAATAATCACACATGAAGAGTACCTGATTGTGCATTCTACCGTAAGATTAGAGTTAGAATTTATGAGTACCGGAAATTGTTGATGCTATCTATCTTCACCTTTTCGTAAGAACAAATATGAAAATTGGTATGGATTCCATTCTTTGAAATGATGCCTGGACACTCTTTTTTAAACATATAATTTGAATACCTTTTTTTACCTTTTTGGTTTTTTAAAATACTACATACACAACAAAATTCAGCCTAATTTGTTATAAATACATGTGTTATTTTACTCATTTTCAATGTATATTTTATATTCTTACATGTATTTTATAGAATTGGCCAATTTGGTGGCTGATTTTTTGTGGACAAGTGGTATGTTGTTTTGCCGATACTTGAGTATTTTGTGATCTGTATGGATTGCTTCTGTTACAGGATGAGTCAGGTAAGTTGTGTAACTGCGCAATCGCGAATCTTGTTGATGAGGTGGGAGGAGCTGTGGTACATGTTGAGGGTCTCCCCATGAATGTTTCAGTAGACATGTCCATTTCTTTTCTTTCAACTGCTCGAGTTGATGTAAGTCTATAGCATCCTCTGTATTTATATGCCTTTGATTCAATTTTGTGTAGTTCTTTGTTATGTTAATTTGCCAGTGTTGATATCGAAAGTGGCAGGAGATGGAGATTGAGTTATATCTATCAAACCTTGTATTCTAGATGCATAATTAATTTTGCCCGCATTGTAAGGTGAAAATTGAGAATTAAAAGTTACTATGCAAAGCGGGGTGCTCGGAATATTATGGTGAGATATGATTGGATTTAAAAGTTTTGTATAAACTAGGAAATTGTTGATTCCATCTAATGGGATAAGGCTTTTTTGTTGTTGGTTTAAACAATGGAATTATAGTAACTGAATTCTATTTGGTTTCAAGTCTATGCAGTTAGTTAATTCCAAATCAAGGAAATCGATTCCAATTTTTAGTGAATTCAGTTCCATGGGTTCCCAAACTCTTTTTTGGATCAAACAGTGTATCTCTTATGTGGGAGAGAATTGTGAAAGTCCATGAGTTCCTACGTCCTACAATATTGTTATTAAGACTTATAACTTATAGCCTGCATTATAATGCTTGTATTGATTTGCTATTGGACGTTCTGTGCAATTTGTTAGGGTTTATACAATCATACCTAGTACCTCAATTATTTGTTGCTGTGTATTGGTACCTGCTAATTGCTATAGAACCAGTTCATATTAAAAGTTTTTAGCTTTAGCCTCTATGCTTTTAACTTACAACCAGATTTTTTTACGCCACAAACTTTTACGCTTCTTGTCGTCTCTAGTTTTGCTGTGAGCACCAACGTGAATTCTTGCAATGTATCCTTTCATTTTCAGGGTGTAAGATATGCTTAAAACTGTTTTTGCATACAATATAAATGCTGTTTGATTATCTCTAATAGATATAACTTATTGCAGGATGAGCTAGAGATTACTTCGAAGCTGTTGGGAAGGAAAGGAGGTTATTCCGGAACGATCGTTCTCCTGAAAAATAAAGCAACTGGAGAGTTGATAGCAGAAGGTCGGCATTCTCTATTTGGTAGGCATAACAGCAAAATGTAATTCTGATATGGTGTATGTATGTATCAAGGTTTTCTTATGTGAACCTTTTGGGGATGTGTTGCTATTTATATAAGTTGTGATCTGTTGAATAATTAGTTTTACATGTTGTACATTAAAAAAGTAAAAAGAAGGAATTTCCCTCATAATTCTACCCTATTGCTGCATGATATGTTTATAGAAAGTTTTACATGAGGAGTGATGATAGATGAGAGAATATTGACATATGTGCAGAAGAATAAGAAACTCCACTTGGTTGGGGAATATATTGGGCTTGTTTGGGTGAGTTTCTAAGAAAAGATTTTTTTTCGAGTTATTTTTTTTTAAAAGATCTTATAGAGAAGTAAAAGTAATTTTATGTTTGGATATCTCATGTAAAAAGGTCTTTTTATTTATCAATTATGTTTGGGTATAACAATATAAAAGTACTTTTTTGTTTATTTATTACATGAAAAACATCTTTTTTTAAGAAAAAAAAAATCTTTTAAAAAAAGATGTAAATTACAACTTCTCAAAAAATATCTTTTTTTTATTTTACCAGTGTTTTTACTTTTACTATTAGAAATTTGTCAAACACGTTAAAAAATGAAAAAAGATCTTTTATTAAAAAAAGATCTTTTTTTAACAAAATAATGGCGTTCAAACATACACATTATCTTGTAAAAGTTTCACATGACTGGGTTATGTGTAGATTTTTACCATTGATCTTGAAGGTACTGTGAGTGGTTTGATCAATGGTAAACTTCTACCTATGATATGAAATTTTTATATGAAAGTATCTATTTCCCTCCCCGAGTTTAAACATGAAAATTGGGGTCGGATGGATTTTCAACACGACGTGTAAGAACTTTATTCTTCGGTTCGAAGTAAAAATAAAGATAAAAAATTTGTATGAATAAGTTTGATCTCTAAAATTACATAGAAAATTCATCCATAAGAAAACTATCCTGTTATCTTCAACCAAAATTTGTGTTTTGTTCATTATGAATTGGTAAAATTAAACAATGGATTTTAATTTTTCCCACATTGCTAGTTTGTGTAAAATTGTAAATTTAGTTTTGAACATCAAAGATAATTAACTTAAATAAGTTTTTGGTCTTTATAAAATATTTTAATTTTGATTTTTATAATTTTTTTTGTTTTGATCCAGTAAACTTTAAAGAAAATTTTATAGAGATCAAAATAAAAAAGAAGTATTTCATAGGAATAAAAACTTATTTATGTCAAGATAAATTTTGCATGATTAAGATGAAATATTGATAGCTTGTGAAAAAGAAATGTTATTAAAAATTTGCATTTACAGAAAAGAAATTTATTGATGAAATGTTATGTTGTGATTAGGTAAAAAATCCCAATAATTTTAGAGGGCATGTTTATCATGACAAATATATCGTAAATAGTTTTTTTTTATTAAAGATATGAGACTCGAACCCGCAACTTCTTAATTGAGTATGGGAAGATTATGTCATTTGAACTATAATTTATTGACAATATTGTAAATAGTTGTTGACAAATATTTGTCTTAAGCTATCATTCTATGAATTAATACTCAAAATAGCTTTTAAAATTTGGTTTTAGCCTCAATTTGACTCTCAAAATTTTAATTGACTCAAATTGAATATCTAAATTTTAAAAGTCTACTCACATTAACCCTTTTGCTTATTTCTGTTAACGGCATGCCTAGTTGAAATGTTAAGTGATACGCTGACAGTTACTAAACAATGTCGTTTTAGTATTGGCGCCTAATCCTCCCTAAAACGACGCCTTTTGAGACAACAAGGAATGAAAACACAAATCCACCTCAATTTTGATAATCAAAACACTGAAATAAGGAGACTCATCTTCATTCTCTCGCATGCACAGTGATAAAGAAAATCAATGCCGCTACTGTAGGTCTTTAACGAAGGTCGATTTAGTTGTTCCCTCAAATTATTTTTTTGCATGATTCATGCCTCTTATGCTTTTCCTTTGTAATTTATGAGGGAACGAGTAAATTGAGCTTCATTGAAGACCTACAGTAGTAGCGGCATTGATCTTCCTCACCACTGTACATGTGAGAGAATGAAGAAGAAGAAGAAGAGTCTTCCTGTTTCAATGTTTTTATCATCAAAACTAAAGTAAATTTGTGTTTTAACCCCCTTGTTGTCTCAAACGGTGTCGTTTTAAGGGGAATTAGGCACTAACACTAAAACGACGTCATTTAATAGTAATAACTGCAAGCGTGTCACTTAATGTTCTAACTAGGCACACCGTTAATGGAGATAAGTGAAATGGCTAACGTGAGTAGACTTTTAAAATTTAGAGGTTCAATTTGAGTCAATTGAAATTTCAGAGGCTAAATAATTAAGGCCGAGACCAAATTTTAAGGACCATTTTGAGTATTAAATCATCATTCTACCATTAAAAAAAGCAGAAATACTAGACGCTAAATCTTTTTTGTAACCAAGTCCATTCAAGTTAAATTTATGTACATGCATTTACGTTTTAGCTTTTATTCTCGTTCTTCTTCTTTCTCTTTCTCTTTATCCTTCCTCTTCTTTCTTCTCCACCATCTTTTTTTATTTAATTTCTTTTTTTTTTCTCTCTTCCTCTTCCTTCATATGAATTTTAGGTTAATGATAGAAGAAATATGGAAAAATGACATTGAAATTTTTTATAAATTACACAAGAAATTTTAAAAAAAATCACAGATCCAAAATCTTAACTTACTCAATCAACAAAATATATTCAAAAGTGTTTTAAAACAAAAAAAATCAACAATCTATATGAATGACATAGGAAAGACTAGACATCTTATATATGAATTTAATACCACTCAGTTAGTTCAATAATAAAAAAACTTCGTTAAAAAAATTGTCACGCTTAAGAAATTTCGGTGTCAAAATTAAGAAACTTTGGGCGTCACAATTAAATAATTTGTTGCTATTTTTCTAATAAATTCTACAAAATTCAAAACTCCCCTTCCCCTTCCTCTTTCCCTTCCCCTTTCTCTTCTTCTTCGTCATCATCGTCTTTTTCTTCTTATTTCACATTTTCATAATTCTTTTTATTTCACCATCTTAACAAGAGCTTGTGTCATAGTTAAAAAATTTCGGTGCTATTTCTAATAAATTTTACACAATTTAAAACTCCATTTCTTCTTCTTCTTCTTCTTCTTCTTTCACATTTTCATAATTTTTCTTATTTCACCTTCTTAACAAGAACTTGTGTCACAGTTAAAAAATTTCGGTACAAAACTAAAATCTTCTTGTGTAACGGTTAAAAATTTTCGGTACTATTTTTTTACCTAAAGTTGTTGGGAATAAGACACCATTCCCCCTTGAGAAAATACCTTTGACAGAGAAATAAAATAGACACAATCACAACACAAGAATTTAACGTGAAAACTCCAATTACCGGAGAAAAAACCACGGCCGTTGTCAAATGACAACCAGAGAATATCACTATGTGAAAATTGTTACAACACATGGACTTCTTTCTCTCACCGGCACCCCAGTACACCCACACTCTCTCAAAGCAAATATCTAATTACACCTCACAACACTCTCTAATCAAAGAGTATAGAGGAAAAGAAAAATCAGATACAAGCTTAAAGTGTTTCTGACTGGTGCAAAAACAAATGGAGAACTTAGCCTCATATTTATAGCCTAGGCCACCCACTCCATTTGCTATTCTAAGCAATGTGGGACTAATTCAACCAAATCCTAACAATCTCCACCTTGATTGAAATAGTCACACATCTTCAGCTTCCATTGTCAACACCGACAATTCTTTGCTGCCATTGTCTATACCGACAATCATAGTTCAGAGAACTATCATACTCCACCATGAAAGTATACTCACTTGGAATTAGACCACTCCAAGCATTTCGCCTTGGTACAGATCGAAACCTTGCTGAAAATTCATGGTGCAACTTCCAAATTGGCTTTTCCTGGAAGTTCTTCAGCCATCGACCTAACTCCGCCACACACCTTGCATCTCAACGCCAACCAATGCCCGTGTGCAATTGTGGACCCGATTGCCACAGCTTATCCTTATCCATGGCAGTGCGGTAATACCATGAGGATACTTCTTGTCTTCTAGAGAACATCATCTTCTCTCATAGAGAAAGCAACCAGAGATCTTCTCCTTCAACGCCTTGTGCAAACCTGATTGTATCAACACATCCTTGACTTGTACTTGCCACAAGCCAAAATTGATTCTTCCATCAAATTTCTCTATTTCAAGCTTCACAGCACTTGAATATCCTGACATTGTTGCAACCGTATACTGGAATAGTATAACTCAACTGTAGACCGTGCACTAGGAAGAGTCCCCAGGAAAGAGAGGTGGGTCACAATGGACACACTTAAATACCAGGTCTTTCCTTAGCCAGAACCTTTCTAAATTGCACTCTCACAGTGTCACACTGCCTTCCAGCAACAACAACAGCAACCAAAGATCAACCTCAAGTTACAAGACAAAATTCTTTTCTGATGTGGAAGGTCAGACTAGGCTGCAACCACAGAGCATACTAAGAATAAATCCCACCGAACCGAAGCTCTGATACCACTTGTTGGGAATAAGACACCATTCCCCCTTGAGAAAATACCTTTGACAGAGAAATAAAATAGACACAATCACAACACAAGAATTTAACGTGGAAACTCCAATTACCGGAGAAAAAACCACGGCCGTTGTCAAATGACAACCAGAGAATATCACTATGTGAAAATTGTTACAACACATAGACTTCTTTCTCTCACCAGCACCCCAATACACCCACACTCTCTCAAAGCAAATATCTAATTACACCTCACAACACTCTCTAATCAAAGAGTACAGAGGAAAAGAAAAATCAGATACAAGCTTAAAGTGTTTCTGACTGGTGCAAAAATAAATGGAGAACTTAGCCTCATATTTATAGCCTAGGCCACCCACTCCATTTGCTATTCTAAGCAATGTGGGACTAATTCAACCAAATCCTAACAAAAGTCTGCACAATTCTCTATCCTCTTCTTCTTCTTCTTTTTTCTTCTTCATCATCTCCTTTTTTTTTCACCTATTCATAAATCTTTTTTAAAATTATAGTTTTTATTATTGTTTAATTTATATAGTAGAACTCAATAGTTAAAAAATATTAAGATATAACAAGTGATCCTACAAATCGATTTTTCAATTATTGAGTTCTACCATATAAATTAAACAACAATAAAAATTATAATTTTAAAAAATTTAAAAGATTTAAATTTTAAAATAACTACTATATTATTTAGTGAGATTTTAAATATTAAATTTTAAATATATAATTAACAATAATTTGATAAACTCATTTAAATAAAAAATTTCGCTATAAAAAATTATAATTTAAAAATGTAAAATTTTAAAATACAAATGACAAAATAATTTTATAATAATTTAATTATTTTTATTATTTTATGTAAAAAAATTTGTTTATTAAGATCTAAAAAATAATATTAAAATTATTACTATCAAAAAATATTTTAAATTTAATATTATGAAGAAAAAATAAAAGAAATTTATATAAAGACTAATTTAATTAATTTTTAAAATTTTAGAAATGAAATAACTTATGTCTGGACTTTTAGGGATTTATTTTGATTATAAATAACTTTTTTACATGTCAAGTGACACGTAACGTGCTAGATATCACTGACCTGTTAGACAAAAGAAAATTCTTATACAAAGAAAAAATACAATTCACTTTCTTAACTCATGAATCATGATCCCTTGCTTGAGGGCCTGAGGCGTTTAGATTCTTTTAATGGGTTTTATGGACTTATTTAAGTGTTCTTTTTTAAAAAGTCTTTTAAAAGATTTTTATAAAATAAAAATAATTTTATATATAAATATTTCATGTAAAAATATTTTTTATTTAATAATTATATTAGGTATAATAATATAAAAATATTTATTTATTATATTAAAAATAGTTTTTAAATAAAATAATTTTTTTATACAAAATATAAATTATAATTTTAAAAAATATATTTTTTATTTTTAATAGTTTTATCTTTATTTTTAAAAGAGTAAACTACTATTTTTACCTACGAAAGTTAAAAATGTTGATATATCTACCCATAAAAAAAGGAAATTACCATTTGTACTCATGAAACATGAACTTTTGCTAACAAAACTATCCAATCCAAAAAATTTATTTGAAATTTTCAGATTATCCTCTAATATAACCTATCTCTAATTTTTCCTCTTACTCCGACGAACGTTCCAGAAATAATGATGCTAACCTACTGCCTCTAGTCTTCCCTTACTCTGTATCTCCCTACGTTTCTTGTCGAAAATTTGATTACTCCGCCGCGTGAAACTCCTCCAATGATGCCCATAACCGACTCTTTTATAGCACGCCTCAGCTTGGTCCAACCTACGCCGAAAATTCTGAGTTTGAAGACAGACCGAGGCCGTCCAAGAAGCGATTGAACAAGCTTCACCGTATTGAATTTAGAGAACAAAAATGGAAAATGGTTGAAATTAATATCGAGGCAGCATTCGTCTTTGATGTAGTCTATGCGGTTGCCTTGATCATCCTCCTCGACAGTGCCTAGGGGCCGCAGATTAGCGATAATCCTTCCATGTTCATGGTGTTTGTTGATATTGCTCAGGACTAGGGTATTGTTGGAATCAGAATAAAATTCTGCTAAAATTTTGGGTTGGTAGTTGTAGAGTGGAAAATTTGGGGATATGAGTGCAATAGCGAAGTAGCGGATAGGGTAAGAAA
Organism: Arachis hypogaea; assembly: GCF_003086295.3. NCBI lineage: Eukaryota > Viridiplantae > Streptophyta > Magnoliopsida > Fabales > Fabaceae > Arachis > Arachis hypogaea. The sequence continues at coordinate 26,114,211 of NC_092042.1, forward strand.
CTAACGACAATAGTTAAAGCTAGGGTTTTGAATTTGGGAATGGAGAAGAAGGAATTAGACACCACCAACAATGCTATGCTATTCTTCACCCACTCAAGCTTCCTCTATCTTGCTCTACTGATCCAATTTCACATTTTTATTGATCTATTTACTTTAGTTTGCATTCCTGAATGAATTTCTAATTTCTATGATGCAGCACAAATTCATACTATGGTACACTTGTAGAATATCTGGAGTTCAAAATCACAAAGGCTTGCCTCCGGAGATGGCAGCGCCTGTTGAGGTTAGGCGGTGGCGGCGGGAAAGCCGCACCTCTCGGTCGTAGCGTCGTTTTGAGCTAACCGGTCCAGAAAGCTTGCGGATTTTGTATGGCGGCAGTGATGGTGGTAGTCGGGGATGAGAGTGGCGGTGAAGAAGAGTTTGGGTAGTGGTGGGATTTGAGATTAGAAAAGTGGTGGTAAAAATAAGAGTAATTTAGAGATTTTTTGTGATTCTTTAGTGTTTGGATAATTTTGTTGTGCAAAAATTATATTTCATGGGTACAAATGGTAATTTCTTTCTTCTATGGATAGATATATCATCGTTTTCAACTTTCATGGGTAAAAATGATAGTTTACTCTTTTTAAAATTTTATCAAACATGCTAAAAAAATAAAAGAAATTTTCTAACAACTTAACCACCTACAAAGAAGTTTACATCAAGGTTCTGAAAACTAGTTTGAACCAATTGATCGAGCTGTGAATTGATGAAAAAGACAGATTAGTCAGAAGGCATAACTGTTGGATTTCAAAACTATGATTGAATCGTTGAATCAGCCAAAAACCATCCGATAGAATCGAACCGAGACCTAGCCGGTTTTCAAAACTTTGCACCAAATGGCGCCATTTTGTTCAGAGAATGAGAAACCCTAAGCTAAGCTGTGATTCTGCGAAGCACTCTCTCACGCAGTCACTCCTTCTCCTTCCTCTCAAACTTGAGCTCTTTCCTCACTCCCACACTTGCTCTGTCCAGCCACCGCCGCCGTTGAAGCCACCGCCCTGCTCGAAGCTAGTGTCTCCACCATTGTTTTAACTTTGAAGCCACCATCACCGCTACAATTGGTCTCGCCTCGTTCCTCCATCACGCAGCTACTGTCCCGCTGCGCTCCATGCCTTTAGCCTCGTCAGCCCTTCCGTCGTGTTCTTTGTTCCTCTCTGTGCTCTGCCTGCTCTCTGTAGAAGGTATTTTTTAACAGTAATTGTTATTTACTTGTTTTAATTGGTTAGTTAATTTGTGTTTTATTATTATTATCATTAGTCATTACTGTAGTTTAGGATTGTGGATGATCTTGAATATTGATTTTAATATGTTGTGGTTCTATTAATTGATTAATTTGATTCTAATATTCATATTTTTTATTTGAACCTTAGTGTATTTTAAAGTTTCAATTGTTCTTGTTATTTAAAATCTAAAAATCTGAAATCTTGATAATCTTTATTAGTTTCTGAAAAATTTGTTAATTTTTTGTTAAAATTATGCTAAAATCTTATTAAAATTGTGATCAATATACTAGGGGCTGAAAATATTGTTAATTTTTTGTTAAAATTATGTTGAAGTATAACCTTTTATTTGTAAATGATCGAATATTTATGATTGATTTCATTAATTTAATAATTTTTTTATTTCTTCTAATCATCTTAATGAGTTTAATAGTGATATATTAACTAATAAGTGATCAATTGTTAATAATTAATGAAATAAAAAAAATTATATTAAATTTTAGTTGATATAATATTTTAAATTTAAAAGATATTTTAAAATTTATATTACTATTTGACTATAATTATATTTTAAAATATTTATTAATAATTTATTTATTATTTTATTATAAAATAATTTTTTTATTTTTTTAGTGACTAAAATAATTTTTTAATTAAAGTATAATTAGATTAATAAATTAATAAACCAATAATTAAAACGATTGAATCACCGGTTCGATTTTTAGATCCTTGCTTTACGTCTACGGTCTACGCACATTCAAGCTACACTCACAATCAGCAAGAACCAAGGTCATTGCCGTAATTTCGTAGTCAGCATTCAACAAACCCGCCCCGTCAGATAGTCAGTCACTGTCGGAACTCTTCTTCTTCCTCCTCCGGCGTCATGTCCCTTTTCTTCGCCCCCGCTCTCGGAGGAGCAGCCGCCTTAAAAGCCATTCCTTCGCCGCAAAAGAACCACCGTACCAGAACCTCCGATCAGCTCTACCTCCTCTCTTCGCAAATTCACTGGCTCAATGCCTCCCCTTCTTCTCTTCGTCCTCTTCGCTCCGTTCAACAACGCCTTCGAGTTCGGGTTTCTTCAAACGACGCTCACTTCAACTCCATTCCCGACAAGAACGAACCGTACAACCAGAAACGACAGCAGCAGCAGCAGCAACTGGAACCGAGTTTTACAGAGTTCATCACTTCGGAGAGGGTGAAAGTGGTGGCGATGCTTGCTCTCGCTCTTGCTCTGTGTAACGCCGATCGCGTCGTCATGTCAGTCGCCATCGTGCCGTTGTCCCTCGCCAATGGCTGGAGCCGCGCTTTTGCCGGTGTCGTTCAGGTATCTCTTTCCCACACATGCACACCACATGTTTGAAGAATTGCATCCGAGTTATCTATTTTTAGTTTGAATTAGCATAATTTTGCATCCAAGATTCAAGAGAAGTTAATCAGTTCAAAATTGTTAGAAGCATGTTGAGTAGTATCTGGTAAGTTTACTTGGCTCAAAAGCAGATTAGTCTGAGTCAACTAGACTTACATTATTGGATACTAAGTTCAGAACAGTTTCATCAGAATTTTAGGAAAGCCGAAAAATAAAATAAACTAATAAAAAAGATGTTTTTGTCATTTTGATTTGATAACTTAAGTCAAACTAACATTTTTCTGGTTCTTGATTGATGCTTCTTCAAAGTGTTTGAAGAACTCACTATGCTGATTAATATTCTGAGGAGAAATTTGGAGGTTTTTTTAATTGATGTTTGATGGGTGTGCATATCAGTCGTCTTTTCTCTGGGGTTATTTCGCTTCACCTATAGCTGGAGGTATGTTGGTTGATCACTATGGCGGCAAGGTGGTCATGGCTTGGGGAGTGGCACTGTGGTCGCTGGCAACTTTTCTTACTCCCTTTGCTGCGGAGAACTCGCTTTTGGCACTGCTTGCTGTTCGTGCTTTGCTCGGCATAGCTGAAGGAGTTGCTCTTCCTTCCATGAATAACATGGTGGCCAGGTATTGAACAGTGACATGGGTTTGATTTGTGCAAGTATTCATTTTCAGATGGCACCAAGAATATCACATTTTATAGTTATGATTAGTTTTTCTCATGACATGACTTGGTTGTCACTTCATGATGATTGTATATATGATAACTAGAATACGGCTATAAGGTTATGACTTATGAGTTTAATACATGGCCTTTGATTTGTCAATTTGTGATGATTTTCTGATGTTGCTGGAGCAAGAGAGGCTTGATCATGACTGAGTTTTGTTCTTCCCTGTTAGATGGTTTCCTCAAACTGAACGCGCAAGGGCTGTTGGAATTTCAATGGCTGGGTTTCAGCTTGGATGCGCATTAGGGCTCTCACTTTCTCCAATCCTTATGTCACAAGGTGGTATATTTGGTCCATTTGTGATTTTTGGCTTGTCTGGGTTTCTTTGGGTCTTGGTATGGTTATCTGCAACGTCCAGCACTCCTGACCAAAGTCCTCAGATATCACAATATGAATTGGAGTATATATTGAATAAAAGGCAAAATTCTGTTGCCGTTGAGACAGCAAAAACCAGGAAAGTTAAAGTGATCCCTCCTTTCAGGCGCTTGTTTTCTAAGATGCCAACATGGTCTCTAATTGTTGCAAATTCCATGCATAGCTGGGTAATGCTTGATATTTATTGTACCTGATTATTTTATAATTGCAGGCATTCTTAATAGTTGATAAATTTTCATATTTGATAGCAACATTACCATTTGTTATTTCCCAGCTAGAGACTCTTATAATGCATGAAGTAATCCTCATCTTTTGTTATTCCCCAATAGAGAAATATAAGAGATAGTCCCGAAATATGGATATTGACCCCTTTCCTCAACATCATGTTTATTCTCTCATTCATTATTTTGATGATTTTTTCCATGCAAACTTTGTTATTTGTTTATTTATTTATTTATTTATTGTTTGTTGTCATTTCCTTAACTTCCCCTCCTCTATTTCACAGGGGTTTTTTATTGTTCTTTCTTGGATGCCCATATACTTCAACTCGGTAAGACTTATCCTGTTTTATACTTTATGATTGTCAAAGGTCAAGCAATAAAGATTTAGAAATCAAAACTTCATGTTCCATGTCTAAATAATTTCTCATCATAGGTATATCACGTGGATCTCAGGCATGCAGCATGGTTCAGTGCTGTTCCATGGGCTGTGATGGCTATCATGAATTACATGTCTGGCTTGTTGTCCGATATGATGATACAAAGTGGCACAAGTGTCACTTTGACTCGTAAAATTATGCAGGTACATCACATTCACTTATTGAACCAAGTAACCATTTTGAATGATTATTTGATACTTATGCATAAAATATCTTGCTAGGTTGGTCCTTAACTCAAGTTCTTTCAATACATCTCTTATTTTCTTAATCTATAAATTTTTTTATTTTTTTTTTTTGTCTTTGGCAGTTGTGATATTCTAGTTCAGGAGAATTGAGAATAACTAGTCAAATATTTGTCCTGGATATTTTTAAGGCTTTTACTCTATTCTATTCATATCATAGTTTGGGTTTAGCCTTTTCTCACTGGATATTAGTTTTAATGATGATATTTATTCTGCACTCTCACTGCAGACCATTGGTTTTGTTGGTCCTGGAGTTTGTCTCATCGGGTTGGCAACAGCAAAGAATCCCTCCATTGGTGCTGCTTGGCTTACTGTAGCTTTTGGCCTGAAATCTTTCAGTCACTCTGGCTTTCTTGTGAACCTTCAGGTATCTGATTTCAATCATATAAGAAATAAATAAATTCAGTCAAACATCATTGAGTTCTCATTTAACATTCACTTTATTTATTATAACAGGAGATTGCACCAAAATATTCTGGCGTTTTACATGGTATGATTTCATCTTTATCTCGTAAGCTTATGGGGATTGTATACACGTTGGTGTTATGAAACACATATCTAATGACATTGGATCTAGTGCAATCTAGTTTTGGTAAATGGGTAAGGGTAATTTGGTAGCTATGGTCTCTGATCTAGAATCAAGTATTGCTTAACAAGTGGCAGAACTAAATTGAAGAGCTACTCTTGTATGTTTAAAGTAAGAATGGAATTTGCCAAGCTGTGATACCATAGTCTAAAGCATCCATCAGTGCCCTTCACTTGGATTGTGTTTGTGATTAAGGTTTTGGAGGAAGGGGGAGGATGGAAGGGTTTGAACATTGATGAGTAAAATGGGCTCATATTTACTTCCTTTCCCTTTAAAAATCTCAATTCACAAACACACCCATATTTTCTTAAGCCAAGGTAGATACAATGGTTGAATACCCTTGGATCCATGTATTGCATATTGTGGGAATATACCCTCACTAAAATTTGAGAACATGTTTAGAAATATATGGATATATACACTTGTTGCCCTCAAGATTTTATTAAATTTGACTGCATACATACTAGGATAACAATTATGTGAAACTTCTTATTCGAATACCTTTATCTTTGCCCCCACTCTCAAAATTTTATGTGGTATATACAATACATGAAACTTCTGGATTTTCCTTTTAACATTACTTTCCTGGTTCTTACTGCATATGAGGGGGAAAAAACATAGGGTAACATAACGTGCAACATCTGATAAAAGATGAGAAAATAACAGTCTGCGTATTCTAGAATAAGATCTCTCATAAAGAAAACTTATTGATTCCTTGTTCTAGGAATTTCAAATACGGCTGCAACATTGGCTGCTATAATTGGAACAGTTGGAGCTGGCTATTTTGTTGAGCTAGTTGGTTCCTTCCCAGGATTTCTGTGGCTTACATCACTTCTGTATTTTCTTTCTGCTCTTTTCTACTACCTCTTCTCAACTGCAGAGAGAGTAAATTTTGATGATCCTGGTGAGTATAAATGTACGGCGGCATTTATCTTTCAACATTTCAGTTTATTTGAATTTTTTAGGTGCAGAGTATTATTTGCTTTTTTGTAGCTTTCAAGTCTCCTTGTATTAAATGCTGATGAAATTTATGTCAAACCCTCTTGACAGTTAGCTGAAGAGTATCAGAAACGGTATGCTGCATTGTACAGAACAATCTCTTGTAGTATATGAAAAGGAAATTAGATGAAGAATGGAAAAAATGGTTACATTGTGAAGTTGGTCTTTTCTATAAAACAGACTCTAACCTTCTTCAATTACCTGGCGTATAACCATTGATGTATAATTGTATAGTTTGTTTTGGTCACCCTTGATGGTATTTGTTTTGGGTGCATTTGGAGTTCTAGGTCTTCTCAGATGTGGAAAATATGCTAAACAGGGTATCCTTTTCTTTGCTTCTAAACATCTTTCTAATAATAACTGACTGAAGGATTTTTTTTTTTAAAAAAAATCTAAAACATAGATTGTATCTATCTCTTATTTAATAAGCATGGCTATTTATTTATGGGTTTATTTAATTTAAATTCCATTAAGGCGTAAATTTTCATCCGATAATCATTGACAAGTGTTATATATACAAGTTATTTTGATTTACAAGTCATACAAGTTGGACTAAATCCAACAAAAAGGACGCTCACACATACGAGTGTGTCAACACGCGCGCTACTCAATGGTTTTCATAGCGCGCTTTGCGTTCCTCTTTCTCCTCCTCTTTCTTATTCTTCTTTCTCTTTGCGTTTCTTCTACTTTTTCTTCACGTGTTTCATTTTCATCGTCGTTTTTTTACTACTGTTGTTGTAAGAAGATGAAGAAGAAGAAGCAGTAGAAGATGAGAAGGAGAAAGAAGAAGAGTTTTGAATTATGCAGAACTTATCAGAATAAAAATACATCCAAATATCTTTGTATTGCACCCAAATTTGTTGCAAATACAGAAAAATATTTCTTTTAATGCTGTATTTTTTTCTTCTTTTTTTCCTTATTTCTTTCTTTCTTTTAGTTAAATGAATGTAAATTTATCCTCTTACAAGTAATTTTGCAGCATTACGTGTTTCTTCTTTGTTTGATTTTTTTGTTTTTATTCTTGTTAAGAGAGTAAAACAAGAAGAAATTTAAGAAGGTAAAACAAAGAAAAAAACAGCAGAAGATGAGAAGGAGGAAGAGGAAGAGTTTTGAATTATGCAGAACATATCAGAATAAAAATATACCAAAATATCTTAGTGTTACACCCAAATTTGCTGCAAATACAGAAAAATGTTTCTTCTAATGTTGCATTTTTTTCTTCTTTTTTTCCTTATTTTTTTCTTTCTTTTATTTAAATGAATGTAAGTTCATCCTCTTCTAAGTACTTTTGCAGCATTATATGTTTCTTCTTCTTCTTTGTTTGATTTTTTTGTTTTTATTCTTGTTAAGAGAATAAAACAAGAAGAAACTTGAAAAGGTAAAACATAAGAAAAAAAGCAGCAGAAGATGAGAAGGAGGAGAAGGAAGAGTTTTGAATTATGCAGAACTTATCAGAATAAAAATACACCCAAATATTTTCGTGTTACACCCAAATTTGTTGCAAATATAGAAAAATATTTCTGCTACATTTTTTTCTTCTGAATTGAACCACACATCAACCACTTGATTGGATTCAAAACAATAATCAATTTCGTTCTGGTTCAATTGACAATCTGAACCTGAATTATTCATTATCTTTAACAACGAGATAACTGATGATGGAGGAGAAAGAGAAAAAAAAAGAAAGAAAAAAATTTCAATGAAAAAAGAAGGAGGAGAAAGAGGAAGAGCTGGTGTTGATGACGATGATAACGAATAAGAAGAAGAAGAAGAACGTGCAATAACGGTATAAAACTCGTGAATATAAATGACTTGTAAAGACTTGTATGGAAAAAACGCTTGTATGTGGAGAATAATTCATAATGATTTTAGTAATTGAACTTTAAACATGCTTAGTTTGATTTTTATGTCTTATATCTATGAATCAAATTGAATTTTTTTTTGTTGTCATCTTATAAATTGAATTTTTGTCTTTTTGCAATTAACTGAATTGTAATAGATAGACAGATGGCTAGTTGGAATTGTGACAAGTGTTTAATTAGGGGTGACAATGAGTAGAGTAGGGTAGGTTTGAATCCAACCCTAATCCTACCTGTGAGTACTCGACTCTACCTGTGAGTTATAAAAAAGATAACAATTTTATTATATAACTTGATGATAATTTAAAATAGAATTGATTTTTATGTAAATAAAAAATATTAAATTATCAATTAATGATTTTCTTTTAGTGGCTAAGGATATTTTGCATTTAGTGAGAGGTCTTTGATTCAATATTCACTTAAAATATGTTTTTATATAAGTATACAATATATACATATATAGAGTACGGATTGGTCGTAGGAGTGAGCACGGGTAGCAGGTACTCGATTACCCGTCCGAACTCGAACCGAACCAATTAAATTGGTTTTGAAACCAACGGGTAATCGGGTCCGACCCGAACCAAACTGATGGTTTTTGTTTGGTTCGGGTATCGGTTTTGGGGGTGCGGAACCCGAACCAACCCGAGAACCCGATCATATATTAATTAAATAAAAATATATATATAGCTTTTTCATTAGATAATGATTATTCATTATTAATATGTTTGGATTTTAATGAGTTTAGTTTTTAATGTATTTGGTGTTTAACATGTTTGGATTATTTCTATCGGTGTTACATGTTTATTGTACTTGTTGAATTTTTAAGATAAAAAATTGGTTTTTTTTTATAAATTTCAAAGTCATTGGGTACCCAATTATCCGAATTAAACCAATCCGTTCTTAATCGGTTTTGTTTGGTTTAGTTCGAGTACATGTACAAAAAAAACGTAAGTTCGAACCGAACTGTACCAATTACATTTTGATCGGTTCGATTCTAATTTTACTATAAATTCGAACCAAATCGACCCGTGCTCACTCCTAGTTGGTCGGGTAGAGTTGAGACTCAACCCGCACCTAATCGACCTACACAAAAATCCTACTCGTATCCTATCCTACCCACTACGGATCGAATTGACAACCCTACCCGACTGAATAAAATCGAATTAGATACTCACGAGTAGGATACATATATATTGCCACCCCTATGTTTAACTAGGAAATCAATTTTATAAAATTAAATTTCATTGAATTGTTGAATGGATTCAATAATCAATATGGTAAAATAACGTGATTAGGTCTAAGATCTTAATTTCCACCTATACAGAAAATTTTAGTTCCTCTTTCTTCTCTCTATCTAATTTAACATTAAAAAAAATCAAACTACATTAAAATTTTAAAAAATTATTTATGACACCAATTTATTATTTTATTTTTTAGAATAAAATATTTTGGATAGCTAGTCAAAGGGGAGAATGTATTTTTTTTAGAATGTTTAAAATTTTGAGGGATAAAAAACTACATATAGATATTTGATTATTGGTAATGCAACAATTAATAAATATTAAAAAAGTTAAATATTAGTTGTTGTTGATTAAATTATTTTGGTACCAAACATTTCTGATGTATCATTATTTGATTATTTACTCGAATTGACTATAGATTTTAGAGTGCGTATTTCTATAAGCCTGTTTAATCGAAAATTAATGGATAAATCACATAAATAAATCAAATAGAAATTAATATTATACATGTTTTAAAATAAAATGATTTAGGTGCATGTCCAATTTTACCTCTATATAAATCGAATTAACTAAATTTGATTTATATTTTTTCAATATAAATCGAATCAATTAGATATAGTATTTTAATTATTTCTAGTTGATTTGATTTAGTAATGATAAAGCAATAAATTTTATACTTAATTTCACAAATTAAATGATAATTTAATTGATATAATATTTTAATTATTTTTTAAATTACATATTGTATAAATATAGTTGGTCATTATATATTGTACACTATCTGTTACTTTTAACTTTAAAAAAATTCAAATTTTAATTCCTATACCACCCTTAAGGACTATTTAATTTTTTCAATATCAAAAATCCTGCTAATAATTTTTTATATGCTAATGAGTCAAATAATGATTTTTAATGAATTTTTAAAAATTATTTAATGTCCCATTTTACATTTATAAATTTATAAAAATATAAATTTTTTGATATTTAAACTAAAACACAAAAAATTAAATTTCTATTCTTATTTATTTTAATTTCTTTTATATTTTATTTAAATTCAAACAGAAGGTATTTTCTTGTTGATATTTATGTTTTAAATTTTATATTAACTTAAAAGTAAAATATGTCAATAATTTATATTAGTACTAAATTAAATCAATTAGATTTAATTTATATATATATGTTGTAGAAGTAATAAATCGAACTAATTAAATTCAGTTTATGATATAGCATATAAAATAAATCTGATTCTATTAAAAAAATATAAATCAAATTTAATTGATTCAATTTATATAAATTTACTTTAGAATAACCATATAAGTCAATTCATTTTATAATATTAGTATAATTTTAATTCTCAAATGATTTGATTGTGTGACTTATCCAAAATTAATGATACATAAGCTTTACTAAATGAACTAAAGTTTAGTAGGACGTGTATTAAACATTACAATTAATAAAAAATTTTAAATACTTAGTTTAGCACAAATTATTAAAAAAATAAAATATTATTTTAATCTTAAAGTCTAAACTAAGTTCTAATTTGATACTTAACATTTTAAATATTCTATTTTAGTTTTAAAAAATTTTAAATAAATTTAATATTGTCCCACCGTTGAATTTTACACAAATAATTAGTGTGTTTAAGAGTTAATAACATTTAATTTCAATACGTAAGTAAAATTGATCCGTTAATGATGACCAATGTAAAAAATTTTCCTTTGATTCTGGAACATTGATAATTGATTGATAAGATTTGAATTTTTTTTTTTACAAAAAACGATTGAGAAGAGAAACTTTTAAGAAAAAGTTTTAGTTATATTTCTCTAATACAAGAAAAAAGATATAACTTAACTATTTATGTAAATTTAACATTAGAACAAGAGCAAAAAAACGGAAATAAGCCAATGGAGCAAGAAAATTATGTGAATCAGCCAAACTGAAAATTTTTTCACGAATCAGCCAAAGGACAATTCTATGTAATTTGAACCAGGTTGGTTCGAACTCCATAATCACATAATTCGAACCTAGTTGGTTTGAACTCCATGCATTATAATTCGAACATGGTTGGTTCGAATTACCCTATGTGCCACACCCCTAGTAATTTGAATCGAGTTGGTTCAAATTACTCACAAATTGCATCAAATAGTAATTCGAACCAGACTGGTTCGAATTACTAAGTTATCGGCTATATAAGGAGTTCGAATCACCCTCATTCGAACAACTTCTCCATCCCCATACCCCACCCAATCCCAGAGAAAACGACCCAAATTCCATCCGACAAAGACACGAACAGAAAAGTATGCAGATGGGAGACGATCCGGCAAGGCTATATCGGTTGGACGAAGTCGCTTATATAGCCGGGGTGATCAACGACGAGGTTAGTAGATAGAACACTTCTTTGCGATCAGTTTATCTGAGTTAGTGGTTTTGCATGTGGTTTTAGTGGCGGTTTATGTTAGTGGTTTATCGTAGTGGTATTGCAAGTGATTTTTTTAGAGGTTTGTATGTGGTTTTAGTTAGCGGTTTATATTAGTGATTTTATGTGCGGTTTATGATAGTGGATTTGCATGTGGTTTTCGATAGTGGAATAGCATCCGGTTTATGTTAGCGATTTAAGCTAGTGGTTTTTTGACGGTTCAATTTAGTAGTTTTTATTAGTGGTTTACTATATGCCTGTGTAAGCGGTTTGTTATATTGGTTTCATATGTATATTGTGTTAATGGTTTCGATAAGTGGTTTATGTTATTACTTAATTTTTTTATTGGTTTTCTATGTCGATCTACTAATGTGGTCCATGTAATGCCCAGCCACAGAGATGCATCAGGAGCATGCGGCGGCAACAGCGCATGCGACTCGATAAGCGGTATGTGCCGTACTTGTAGATGGCAGGGCAATTTCTAGTTATATTCTAGGGTTTACATATACTGACAGTTACTGTTATAATTAAAATGGAGGGCAGAGAGAATTTCCGGTGGAGCAGTGAAATGCGTAGAGATCGGAAAGAACACCAACGGCGAAAGCACTCTGCTGGGCCGATGGTTCCGGATAGATGAGCCCCTTCTCAGTGCCTTCATGGAGCGGTGGCATCCTGAGACACACACTTTCCATATGCCATTCGGAGAGTGCACGATCACGCTCCATGATGAGGGCGTGGAGGCAGACGGAGGGTGCATGTTGCGTGGCACGACGATGGTGATCTTGGTGACGTGGCTGGTGGGGGAGGGGCTGCAGTTGGGGTTGTTAGTCCCCATCATGGCGGGCAGCGTGGAGAGGGGTACGCTATCGGAGATCCCTCTGCCCATGATGAGGCTGGACTTGGGGAGGGGCCGCTCCAAGATTACTTCGTCGGTGTTTCCGGTGACGACCAGCCACTTCAGGAGAGTACGCCATGGGTGAGTCCGGGCAGCACGTTCTCAGACTTCCTTGCCGGTGTTGGTCTTGATGCGGATTTTGGTGGACCACAGTTCCTCGATGAGATCAATGCCATCATGCAGGAGGATGAGGCTGCCCATAGCCGGAGTCAGACGACGGAGACACAGGGACCGTTAGATGTCGATCTTAATGAGCCTCCCTCCGTGACTCCTCCTGACTACTTCGCTTTGGGTGGTACCCCAGCTTTAGCACATACTGTTGGGTCACATTCAGTTGCTGGGCTGTCTTCATCCCGACTGTTACATGTCCAGTCTAGGACGCCTACACAGGCAGCCCCGCAGGATGAGGAGGATGAGATCGAGGATGAGGAGCCCCTTATCCGGAAAGGTCAGATGACACGAGTACCACATTGTTGCTTCACGGGGTCGCACCTATTTAGATGATTTGTGTGTCATGTTGTATGTTACCTATCTTCGTCTGTGTATTTATCAGTTGATGTATGTCTATGTTACTTATTGCTTTATCGTCTATCATTTACTATGAAAACATCTTTACTTTGCGTTTTGATATTATTTAATTTCCGCATCACGTATTAATTTAAATGGTAGATTTATTTATTGCCGTGTCCATTCAACAGACATTTCGTTTAAAAATCTGGTAACAAAACACTTCCATTACTTAGGATCCCATGCTTAGTAATTCGAACCAGCCTGGTTTGAATTACTATTTGATGCAATTTGTGAGTAATTCGAACCGAGTTGGTACATAGGGATAATTCGAACCAACCAGGTTCGAATTATGTGATTATGGAGTTCGAACCAACCTGGTTCGAATTACATAGAATTGTCCTTTGGCTGATTCGTGAAGAATTTCCAGTTTGGCTGATTCACGTAATTTTCTTGCTCCATTGGTTTATTTCCGTTTTTTGCCCTTAGAACAACATTGAATTTGTTTAAACTTTTTTGAGAAAAAATATGACATTTAAAACATTAGGAATTAAATTAAAACTTAGTCTAAACGTTGAGAATTAAAATAATAATTTATTTTTATTAAAATAATATTTAAAAGTTTATGTTATTGATAAAAATATATCTCAAAATATAAACGATAAATAATTTTTTTAAAAAAAATTTAAAATGTAATAAAATTAATTATATAAAACATATAATATTTATGCAATTTTTATAATTAGAAAAATATGTTTTTTTGCATTCTTAAAATTTAATAATTTTACATTAAATTAATTATTTTTGTAATTTTTTTATCAATAACAAAAAGTTTTGTAAAAGATAAAAAGAAATTTAATAATTTAATTTTGCTCTAATTATATATATATATATATATATATATATATAATTTTTTTCTAATTATTTATACAAATGTTCTCTCAAATCTTGGTTACAATTCCTTTGCCAAAGATGAAGAGCCATCGTATCTATAAAAAAGATAATTTTATATTTCATATTTTTTAGAAACTTATCTGTTACTTATAATTTTTAAATTTATTTTTGTTAACGGATAATTTTAATAGTTTATCTTTACTTTAACACATAATAAAAATTTAAACTATATGTATTTTTAGATAATTTACGTTACTAAAACATTTGGAATATAATTCTACTCAAATGTTCTTAAAAAATTCTCATTGCAAATTTGTCTTATTTTTTATTATATAAATAGTAGATTTAGGGTATATTATATATTTTTTTATAATACACAGAAAAATACAGTAATTTTGTAAAGAAGATAAGTCACACTAAATCATTGTTTTTAATCATTATTTAGGTTTAATGGATAAATCATGCTAAAAACATACGATCTATCATGATATAAGTTAAACTATAATTTTTTTTTGTATGATACTAAATTTATGTGTTTTTAACATGATTTATCCATTCATGCTACTCAAATCTAAATAATAGTGTGTCTTATTTATTCTGCTCTATTCGATTAGAGCAGATAACTACCTAATTCACTGTAGGACGATTTTTGAGTAGGACAAGATCTTGGATAGGGTGAAATCTAGTTTAAAAAATATCCTCTTCATATTTATATATATATAAAAAATTAATAAAATTATAAATATTGTTTAATATTATTGTTCATACCCTGGCCCAACGATAAAGGTCCAGGTCCAAATAAAAGGCCTAACCTGAAGGGTTACGCCTAGACAAAATACCAACCTTCACATAAGAAGTCGGTATCAACCACGACTTGGTCTGAAGAAGTCGGGTAAGAGATTAGCTGGCAGATAAACACTCATTCAAATGAGTAACCGCCCCTAAAATCTCTCTAACCGCTTCATAAAGCCATATCTTAACCTCCCCAAGATAATGGGGACGGTTAGCATCCTAAAGATACGGCACTACACCAACGGTGGTTATTGGCTCACCACTATAAATACACTGACACCCCTCAGGTATCTCTAAGTCCAATACTCTCTAAGACCTGCTTACACTCTTGCTAACTTAGGCATCGGAGTGTCTTTGCAGGTACCACCCCCCATTCACACGCGAGCACAAGTCGGACGGAGCCTCCCGAGTTGCGGACCTACCCGGAGTTCTCCTCCATCACACACTTGGGCCGCCAAACGCCATTCGTCGTATTAATCTCCGGTTACCCATCGTAACATTGGCGCCGTTGCCGGGGACCCGCGAGATCATCCCTCGATGGCAGATAGATCCCACGAAGAAGGCCATGTCGAAACAGATTCTGAGCAAGAGAATCTAGACATGGGCAATGACAATGAAGACACAGCCCAACATCAGGACAATGATCAACACAGAGAGGGTACCTCCGGAGTAAAGAATCCGAAGGTAAATTCTTCAGATGGGCGTGAATCAGAAAAAGGCGGACCAGCTCACGTAGCTGAACTAATGGGATTGGTCCATAGCCGCCTGGAGCAATTGGAACAAGAGCGGGAGAGGCAAAAGGAAACCGAAAGGTACCTTAAAGAGGAGATGGAACGGCGAAAAGAGTTAGAAAGAAAACTCTTGTAGCTAGAATCCTCCCTCAAGAACTCCCGCGATGAAGGAGAAGATCAACTCCCGGGAGGAGAAGATCCTTTCAGCGAGGACATAACGAGGGCAAAAGTTCCAAGGAACTTCAAAAGCCCTGATATGGACCTCTATGATGGAACTACGGATCCAAAGCATCATCTTAGCAACTTCAAAAGTCGGATGTACCTAGCTGATGCCTCCGACGCTACGAGATGCAAGGCTTTCCCGACCACTTTATCGAAAGCAGCGATGAAGTGGTTCGATAGCCTTCCCCCAAGATCCATCACTAGTTTTGAAGACCTCTCAAGGAAATTCTTGATGAGGTTCTCAATCCAAAAAGACAAGGTAAAACATGCGCCGAGCCTCCTGGGAGTAAAACAGGAGGTCGGAGAGTCTTTACGAGCCTATATGGAAAGGTTCAACAAGGCATGTTTAGAGATCCAAGACCTGCCCACGGAGGCAGTAATAATGGGGTTAGTCAACGGACTTAGAGAAGGCCCCTTCTCACAGTCCATATCCAAAAGACACCCCGTTTCTTTAAGTGATGTACAAGAAAGGGCCGAGAAGTACATCAACATGGAAGAGAATGCAAAGCTAAGAGACCTGAGTTCGCGACCTGGACCCACTTCCTCCTCTCGGGAGAGAGAAAGGGAAGTCAAAAAGAAGGAAGAGCTCGGTCTCGAGAGGCCCAGGAAGTATCACTCTTATACTCCTCTAAAGACTTCTATAGTGGACGTATACAGAGAGATTTGCAATACTGAAAGGCTGCCACCCCCAAGACCTATTAAAAATAAAAAAGGGGGAAGTCGCAGCGAGTATTGCGAGTACCATAAAATATATGGTCACTCCACCAACGACTGTTACGACCTCAAAAATGTGATAGAAAAGCTGGCTAGAGAAGGTCGGCTTGACAGATATCTCATGGAGAGGTCGGACATCCATGGAAAGAGAAAGCGAGATGATATGGATAGGAGAGATCCACCACCACAGACCCCTGAGAGACATATCCACATGATCTCAGGAGGATTTGCGGGAGGTGGAATCACCAAATCTTCTCGCAAAAGGCATCTCAAAAGAGTCTATCAGGTCGGGGATGAGACACCCGACCTCCCCACTATATCATTCACAAAAGAGGATGGGCAAGGGATAATCCCCGGGCATGATGATCCCGTGGTGATAACTATGATCCTAGCCAACGCCCATCTCCACAGAACCCTAGTAGACCAAGGAAGCTCGGCGGACATCCTTTTCAAGCCCGCCTTCGACAAACTAGGGTTAGATGAAAAAGAGCTGAGAGCCTACCCCGACACCCTATATGGGTTAGGGGATACGCCAATAAAACCACTGGGATTTTTACCCCTTCACACCACCTTTGGAAAGGGGGAAAAATCAAGAACTCTAAGCATAGACTTCATAGTCATTGACGAAGGGTCAGCCTACAATGCCTTAATTGGCAGGACTACCCTTAATCGTCTTGGAGCAGTGGTATCAACTCCCCACCTTTGCATGAAATTCCCGACTCCAGGAGGAATAGCAACGGTAAGGGGAGATCAAAAATTGGCAAGGAAGTGCTATAACGAAAGCCTAAATCTGAGAGGGAAGGGCAAAGAAGTCCACACCATAGAGTTAGGTGGCGCAAGAACCAGAGAAGAGCTACGACCCCAGCCAGGAGGAAAAACCGAGGAGATACAAGTCGGAGAAGAGGAAGGAAAAAACACTTACATAGGAACCAACCTAGGGGAAACCCTGAAACAAAGGTTGGGTGAACTCCTGAAAGCTAATTCCGACCTCTTCGCCTGGAAGGCTTCCGACATGCCCGGGATTGATCCCGAGCTCATGTCCCATAGGCTCTCGGTTTACCCAGGGTCCCGACCTGTACAGCAAAGAAGACGCAAGCTCGGCCCAGAGAGGGCCTCAATAGTAGAAGAGCAAATACAGGCGCTCCTGGAAGCCGGCTTTATTAGAGAGGTCAAATACCCGACATGGCTAGCCAATGTAGTGCTCGTCAAAAAACAAAATGGTAAATGGAGAATGTGCGTCGACTATACCGACTTGAATAAGGCATGTCCTAAGGACCCTTATCCCCTACCGAGTATTGATGCCCTGGTGGACTCCAGCTCAGGGTACCAATACCTATCATTCATGGACGCCTACTCGGGATACAACCAAATCCCGATGCATGAACCCGACCAGGAGAAAACATCGTTCATCACACCAAAAGCCAACTATTGCTACGTGGTCATGCCATTCGGACTGAAGAATGCAGGAGCCAAGTACCAAAGGCTGATGAACAAAGTGTTTTCCCCCCATTTAGGGAGCTTAATGGAGGTATACGTCGACGACATGTTAGTAAAAACCAAACAAGAAGTCGACCTCTTAACCGACCTCTCGCAAGTCTTCAACACTATAAGGGTGCATGGGATGAGACTAAATCTCGCAAAATGCGCCTTCGCAGTAGAAGCAGGGAAATTTCTAGGCTTCATGCTAACACAAAGAGGGATTGAGGCCAATCCCGACAAATGCAGAGCCATCCTAGAAATGAAAAGCCCGACTTGTTTGAGAGAGGTTCAACAGCTCAATGGCCGACTTGCAGCCCTCTCCAGATTTTTGGCAGGATCGGCACTAAAATCCCTTCCATTATTCTCCTTATTAAGGAAGGGATGCCAGTTTGAATGGACTCCGGAATGTGAGGAGGCGTTCCAAGAGTTCAAAAGATTCTTAAGCCAACCTCCTATCTTAACCCGACCAGTACCAGGAAAAGACCTTGTCCTATACCTATCCGTGGCAAACAGGGCTGTCTCATCAGCCCTGATCAGAGAAGACGAGGTCGGTCAACACCCGGTCTACTTTACCAGTAAGGTTCTACAAGGCCCTGAGCTAAGGTACCACAAACTAGAGAAGTTTGCCTACTCCTTAGTGATAGCCTCACGAAGGCTACGACCTTACTTTCAGGCTCATACAATAAGAGTCCGTACGAACCAGCCCATGAAGCAAATCCTCCAAAAGACGGATGTTGCAGGGAGAATGGTTCAATGGGCGATAGAGCTCTCCGAGTTTGATTTGAGATATGAAACTCGGACAGCAATTAAAGCCCAATGCCTCGCCGACTTCATTGCAGAATATGCAGGTGAACAAGAGGAAAAACCGACTACATGGGAACTCTATGTAGACGGGTCCTCCAACAAAATAGGGAGCGGCGCAGGCATAATATTGATAGATGGAAAAGGGACCCAGATAGAGGTCTCCTTAAAATTTGAATTTCCGGCTTCAAACAATCAGGCAGAATATGAGGCCTTGATTGCCGGATTAAAGTTAGCAGAAGAAGTTGGCGCTACAAAGGTGATGATCTACAGCGACTCACAAGTGGTGACTTCCCAAATAAGTGGAGAATATCAGGCAAAGGACCCCAATATGAAGAAATACTTGGAAAAAACCTTGGAACACCTCGGGCGCTTTGCGGAAACCGAGGTTAAGCACATAACTCGGGACCTAAATAGCAGAGCTGACGCCCTATCCAAGTTAGCAAGTACCAAACCCGGAGGGAACAACAGAAGCCTGATTCAAGAAACCCTACAAGAGCCCTCGGTATCAAAAACAGAAGATGAACAAGAGGTGCTTGAGGTAGTCGGCCTAAACCTCGGATGGATGAATCCCTTAGTCGAATACCTGAAATTCGACATCCTCCCCAAAGAGGAGAAAGAAGCTAAAAAGATCCGAAGGGAAGCACAACATTATACTTTGGTGAGAGATGTCCTTTACAGAAGAGGGATATCAACACCATTGCTGAAGTGCGTACCGACCTCAAGGACCACCGAGGTGTTGGAGGAAGTACATAGTGGGATCTGCGGAAACCATCTCGGAGCAAGGTCGCTGGCCAGGAAAGTAATCCGAGCAGGATTCTATTGGCCGACCTTGCAGAAAGATGCAACAGACTTTGTGAAAAAGTGCCAGCCATGCCAGATGCACGCAAATTTTCACGTGGCTCCACCAGAAGAGCTCATTAGTATAACTTCCCCCTGGCCTTTCGCAAAATGGGGAATGGATTTGTTAGGTCCTTTTCCCCAAGCACCGGGGCAAGTCAAATACTTGATCGTGGGAATAGATTACTTCACAAAGTGGATAGAAGCAGAACCACTAGCCACTATCATCGCTCAAAGAAGTCGCAGGTTCCTCTACAAAAACATTATCACAAGGTATGGAATACCTTATTCTATCACCACAGATAATGGAACCCAATTCACCGACGCCACCTTTAGAAGTCTGGTAGCCAGTATGAAAATCAAGCATCAATTCACCTCGGTGGAACACCCACAAGCCAATGGGCAAGCCGAGGCAGCCAACAAAGTCATACTGGCAGGATTGAAGAAGAGATTACAGGAAGCGAAGGGAGCTTGGGCTGAAGAGCTCCCCCAAGTGTTGTGGGCTTATAGGACAACCCCCCAATCCGCCACGGGAGAAACACCCTTCCGACTAGTTTACGGCGTAGAAGCTATGATTCCAATAGAAATCAATGAGCAAAGCCCAAGGGTAATTCTCCATGATGAAGTCGGAAATGTACAGGGGCACAAAGAGGAGCTCGATTTGCTCCCCGAAGTCCGAGAAGATGCCCAGATAAGAGAAGCGACGTTAAAACAAAGGATGACTACCAGATACAACAAGAAAGTCATTCGAAGAACATTTGCCTTAGATGATTTGGTCCTAATCAGAAACGACATTGGAGTCAACAAATCAGGAGAAGGAAAGCTCGCCGCAAATTGGAAAGGACCATACAAAATCAAGGAAGTGTTAGGAAAAGGTTATTATAAAGTAACCGACCTGGATGGCACTGAGCTACCGAGGTCGTGGCATGCTTGTAATATGAAAAGGTACTACAGTTAGAAGCGAACTCTACTCCCTGATGTACTCTTTTCCCAGCTTCATGATTTTTTCCCGAAAAAGGGTTTTTTCTGGAGAGGGGTTTTTAACGAGGCATCATAGTAGAGGCTAAGGGAAAACATGCTGTCAAGACCCTTAGTAGCAAAAAGGTACCTTCCCAATTAATAAAGATCTTTTTTACAATATCTCTCTTAAAATCCTCCTTTATTTTTTATAAGTCTTTCTACGAAACGCGCCGACTTAAGCTCGACAAAACGTGAAAATCCCATGAACCGACCTAACATGGTCGTCAGGATAAAACGACGAGGTACAAGTCGGCGTAAAGAGGTTATATGAGTTGATCGTATTAAACTCGGGAACAGTCCGACTCATAAGTCGAAGACAAGAACCAGAATAGAAAAACTCGGATATATTCCGAGTAAATGAAAAACGCATCACAAAAATAACCTAAGTCATAAAAACTCACTAAAGCAAGTTGAGTATAAAGGATAACAAAAGAGATAGGAAAACCTGAAAAAGCTTAAAGGTTGCATATAAGCCTTCGAATGAAAAAGGCTCGAGAAAACAATGCAAGCTAACAAAAGGTTTTTTCCAAAAAGATCAAACATATCCAAAACAGGAAAGCATGTGCACGCATAAGGTAACTTAAAACCCTTATCCAAAAAGGGCATTTATTTTGTTTAAAACCCTTATCCAAAAAAGGGCACAGATAGGAATATTTTGTTTACGGCCTTAAAAGGCCAGAAGGAAATTGTTCACAACCACCAACAAATAAATAGAAGTTTAAAAAAGGGGGGACCCACAGGCCGGACCCCCATATAGCCACAAAATAAAAGTCATTTTTTCATCGGAGTAGAGGAATCACCACCACCAGGAGAAGCGCCACCAGGACCGGGAGGAGGAGCCGAAGAGGAAGTCGGGGCAAGGATTGAAGAACTCGGAGCATCTTTGGAACGAGGAGGAGACTCAATAATCCTCTGTCCCCGAGTCTTTAGGTCTGACTCGGAAACAACCTCGGGGGCAGGAGGATCAACAATGGCACCATCAATAACCACTTTGTCAGGATGTAGTGGAGAAAGGTCCAAGTCGGGGGCTATAACCCTGACCTGCTCCAAGAAAATTCTCCAAGACTCCTCGGCACCCTCGGCGATAGAGTCCTCCAACTCAGTATAAGCATTCCGAGAGTTCATCAAATCCTTCCTCACCTCCACCATATCTTTAAATAAGCTTTGATAACTCTCCTGGGCTGCCTTCCTCAGATTCGCCTCCATAGTGCATTGGGCTTGCAGCTGGCTCTCCTTCCCCCAGAGGACATCCCTCTCCTTCCTCAGTTTATCCCTCTCCTCCTTCAACTCCCTCTCATGTTTTTCAAACATAAGAAGCCTCTCCTCCAGCTCCGCAACCTTCGGGGAAGTCCCCAAGGAGCTGAGGGGAGTCTTCTCAAATATGTCCAAAAGTTTGCCACAAACTCCCGCCGCCCTAAAACTTTCTTCGGCCAGAGCGGTAAGGTGGTTCCGAACAGAAACATCATCCATATTTATAAGAGGATAGATGTTCTTTCGGACGAATGCAAGAGCATCCGCCTTAACCCCACCTTCCCAAGAAGGGCTAGACTCTGAAGTCTTGCGCTTCTTCTTCTCTGGCTCGGAAAGTAGTTGGGCAGAAGGGAGTGGTCGAGTCAAACTTGAGGAGGAAATAATAATAGGTTGAGAGGGAGTACCCACATTTCTAGGAGGAGGAGGAGGAGGAGGAGGAGAGATGACCGCCTTGGCACCCCCGGACCTAGCCCGGGACTTCGCTTTGGCTTCCTGCACCCTCTGGTAGGACTCTTGGGCATTCTTTTTTGCCATATCTACAAAAGAAACAACCAAGTTACAAGTCGGTAAAATACAAGTCGGCGGAAACAACTCGGAAATAAGAAATGCATGCGCTACCTATGCAAGATTGAACAAAAGTCGACGTCCCCTGAAGGATTTTCCTCGTATCTAAGTATGGGGCCCTCCCCCATGCTTCTCGGAAAAACCCCACAATGGCCGCCTCCACCTCGTCTAGGTCATCTAGACCAATCTTTTCGCAAGGGGTGGCCGGCAGCCAGTAAAGGGGAAAACGAGGGGAGGAATGCTCGTCCAGAAAAAAGGGGTGGTGACCCTCTACGGCTTGAACTTTGAAAAAGAAGTTTTTGAAGTCGTGGAAAGATTCGTCAAAAAGAGTGAAAATCCTCCGACCTTGAATGGCTCGGAAGGACACCCATTGCTGTTTGTTGTTTAGCCCACTAAAGGGCTTAGTCATATGAAAAAGATAAAAGAAAACTCTCAAGGAAGTCGGAAAGTCCAGAGCATGGCTTATAAACTGATAGATCTTCAAAAAACCCCAAGAATTAGGGTGAAGTTGAGTAGGGGCAACTTTACAGTGGTGCAAAACGGATATCTCGAAATCGGAGAAAGGAAGAAAAACACCCAAACGGGTGATCATACATTCATACATGAAGAAAAAATGAGGGGCCGCCTCATTAACTCTCCCAAAACAGACCCGGTCTTCAGGACCCGGGAGTATCAGTTCATATTTCGGCTCGTCCTCCTCTGAAGTACAGAGCCTGTGATGAGTGCGAATGTGAGTGATGAACTCAGCGTCGACCAACGGCTCCTCCCCAAGGACCGTAACGTCAACCCACTGAGAAAGAATGTCTACGGAGGCCATTTTTTATATATGGCAGAAACCTACAAAAAGGGAAAAAAGAAAAGAAAAAATCAAAAAACACGGCCCCTAAAGAGAAGAGATACGAAACTGAAGTCTATGGGTCAACCTATCTACTCGCTAAACAAAACATGCAAACATAAGGCATGACATGGAAAAAGCAAAACTAACCTTTATCCGAAAATGGAGGTTGGAGAAGAACAGAAGTCTTCGAACGCAAGAATGCAGCACGAACAAGATAAGGAGAAGTTTGAAAGATTGCAGAAACGGAAAATAGAAAGAGAAGGAAAGTATTTATAAATACACCCAGGGGCATAATGGTAAAAACGGAGCAGTCATTAATGAGATTGCACCGTTACCAAAGCCCTCAACACTTTCCCAACGGACACGACGCTTGAACTGACGTAACTGTCAGAAACAAAAGGTCGCGAAAATCACGTCGGTTTCTAAGACCCACGTTTTCTTCAAACAAGTCGACTACGCACCCGAGCTGAATACTTGAACCCAAACTTTAAAGAAAATTTGGGCTCAAGTAGGGGCACTGTTCATACCCTGGCCCAACGATAAAGGCCCAGGTCCAAATAAAAGGCCTAACCTGAAGGGTTACGCCTAGACAAAATACCAACCTTCACATAAGAAGTCGGTATCAACCACGACTTGGTCTGAAGAAGTCGGGTAAGAGATTAGCTGGCAGATAAACACTCATTCAAATGAGTAACCGCCCCTAAAATCTCTCTAACCGCTTCATAAAGCCATATCTTAACCTCCCCAAGATAATGGGGACGGTTAGCATCCTAAAGATACGGCACTACACCAACGGTGGTTATTGGCTCACCACTATAAATACACTGACACCCCTCAGGTATCTCTAAGTCCAATACTCTCTAAGACCTGCTTACACTCTTGCTAACTTAGGCATCGGAGTGTCTTTGCAGGTACCACCCCCCATTCACACGCGAGCACAAGTCGGACGGAGCCTCCCGAGTTGCGGACCTACCCGGAGTTCTCCTCCATCACACACTTGGGCCGCCAAACGCCATTCGTCGTATTAATCTCCGGTTACCCACCGTAACAATTATCATTTTTATCAGATATAGTTTTTTTGAATTTTTTTTAATATTTTATAATTAAATTATTATTGTTAGGAAGTTTATTATTGTTGTTGTTATTGTTAGAAGATGAATAAAAATGTGTATTATTTTTGTACTCTATCATTTAAAATAATACATTTTCAAAAGTACTATATCATTTATTTTTCTACTAAATAATAACAGAAACCATACTAACAAATTTTTGGATTACATACCATGAAGAAAAAAAATACAAATGCAGAGAACCAGAAAAAGAAGACGAGTAAGCTTGAAGAAGAATACGGAATCTGATATTTTCAATAAACCTAAATCGGACCTGCTGTTTACTATTGGCAGATTCAAATTAATATTTAAAAAAGGGAACTCGAACCCTAGGATTTCATTTTTAGCTTGATAAAAAATATATATATACAAAACGCACGGTCCGTTTTGCATTGTTAAAATTCAAATTCTAGCCATCAACAAGTCGTACTCTCCGACTTGTTTATTTATTTTTGCTTAACAAAGAACTCAGACCCTTCGAATTCTTTCACCTAAAAATGACATAAAATTGTTCCACATTTTCGTCTATCTCTCTTTATTTCCATATCCGAAAAACTATACTAATGGATTCCATAACTAAAAAAATCGAGTTGAACAAAAATTTACTTTTGGCCGCTTATTGCCACTCCCAGATACAAAGCAAAAACTAAAGAAATAATAGTTAATAATAAATATTAAATAAATATTAAATATTAAAAATTTAGATCTTTTAAATTTTAAATTTTATTTTAAAAAATAAAATATAATTTATTATTATTTATTTTATGGATTAGACCAAAAAAATATAAAAAATTTAATAATAAAAAATTTTACTTTATTTTCTAAAATAAAAATATAAAATTTAGAGACTCCGATTTTAAATTCTACATAGGCATCCAGCATTTGTGAAATTACATTGAAAGTAACACCGTTACCAAGACGCTAAAGGTGCATAATCCGCAAATCTACTTTCATAAATGAATCTGACCGTCCAAACTAATAAATCGACGTTCAAGAACATCCCACTTAACGAGCCACGGATCGTTATCTCTATCCGTTCAATCGCATCTTGATCCAACGGCAACCATCAATCTCAAGATCCACACCCGCATTCATAAAAAAACACTTCCCGCTCCTAATAAATACCAACACCCCCTCTTCGTTTTCCCACCACTTATCAAACCATCAATTTTTATTCAAAACCCTAACCCTAATTCCCAAATCACACTTTGGAATTCTAAGAAATTCCTTCAAATTTCCCCGAGAAAATGTCAGGTCGCGGAAAGGGTGGCAAGGGATTGGGAAAAGGAGGAGCCAAGAGGCATCGTAAGGTTCTCCGCGATAACATTCAGGGAATCACGAAGCCTGCGATTCGGAGGCTAGCGAGAAGAGGTGGCGTGAAACGAATCAGTGGTTTGATCTATGAAGAGACTCGTGGTGTTCTTAAGATCTTTTTGGAGAACGTGATTCGTGATGCGGTGACATACACGGAGCACGCAAGGAGGAAGACGGTGACGGCTATGGATGTTGTTTACGCTCTGAAGAGGCAGGGAAGGACCCTCTATGGGTTTGGAGGCTGAGGCTTCTAAAGTTTGGATTTTGGAAAGATTGGTAGATATTGGAAGGATTTTGGAAATTGGGCATGTGATAGACTTGTGCTTTTTTAAGAAAAAGTTGGAAGGAAATCTGTATTTTGGTTTGTATTTTATTTTATTCCCGTGAAAAAATTTGTAGTTTGAATTGAATAGTTCAAGTTTACTTGAATTGAATTTCTTTCTTGAACTTTTAGCTGTTATTGTTCATACATGCTTTTGATATTTCTAATGTAGTAGTTACCACTAGCTTGTTCAATTCTTATTTTATTATTATCTACTTGGTTCTATTTTTTTTAATCTAACAAGCATTGGTAACAGTCTTAAAGATGGCGTATAATATGACTTGGTTTATGAGCACTATAATTAGTTTTACAAGAACTGTGAAGAGATGTACATTTAAATGTATTCTAATTTTGGTCGAATGTCTTCGTTTAGCCGTCTAAGGATGTGCTGGGTACTAATGAATATGATGCTCATCGATGGGATTAGATGCAAGGTGATCTTCACTATTACTACTGTACTTGTGAGCAAACAACGAACTTATTTGAATTTTAAAAGTTAACCAGATCATTCACTTATATAACCATAAACCATCTCAATGACAGTATAATATGATTTTATCGTAATTTTCTTTCCACAATAACAATAATGTTAGTTATAAACAATCGTTTTAATTTTCAATAACAACCATTTCAACGTTATAAATTTCACTTAAAAATTATATCATATACAAATTTAGTATCTAATGACTAATATTGACGAAGGAATGGTTTGATTACCAAACCAATCCAACCCAAAAGTCATGTTTTGATTCAAATTTGCTCTAAAAAAATGCTTAATCCGATCCAAATCGATTTAATTACAATTTAATGGGTTAGGTTCTAATCTCTTCAGAATTTCACTCAACCGAACCTCATTCCTAATTAGCAACTTATAGCAGGAAGTAATTAAATATGTTTTGGCTTATCAAATATATCAACTATAAATTTCTTACTCTTATTATTACTGATGAATTTAATTTGTACTGCTCTTAAAAATATGAATTATTATATTAGAATTTTTAAAATTATTTAGCAACTTGATCAATGATAACAAATTTATTTATATATCTGGCATTGCCTCTACTTAAACTAAACTTACAGAATTAAATATTCTAAACATCTTCAATTTAATTATGGATTACTGATAAACTTAGTTGGATTACCAACAACTTATAGTACGTGTATGCTGTATGCATGAATATGAATGTGTTTCTTTTTTTTTTTTTGGGTTATACTTTATAGTTATATTTTATATTTAGCATTGTTTTTACCCTTCAAAGTTACTATATTCGATTCCAAGTAGTTATTTCCAATCATTTTTCGTTTCCCAAAAATATCGTCAAAATGGTCTTAATTAAAATGGTTTTTTTAGGGGTGGGTACGGTCGATTTGGTTTGGATTTATGGTAAAATTAGAACCGAATCGATCAAAATATAATTGGTTTGGTTGGTATTTTTTTTGTATATATATCCGAACCAAACCAAACCGATTAAGAACGGATTAATTCGGTTCAAGTAATTGAATATCCGATGACTTTGAAATTCATAAAAAAAAAAACCAAATTTTTATCTTAAAAATTCAACAAGTACAATAAACATGTAACATCAATAGAAATAATCCAAACATGTTAAATACCAAATACATTAAAAACTAAACTCATTAAAATCCAAATATATTAATAGTGAATAATCTTTGTCTAATGAAAAAGTCATATATATATATATATATTTTATTTTATTTAATTAATATATAATTGGGTTCACGGGTTGATTCAGGTTTCACACTTCCAAAACCGATACCTGAACTAATCACTAACAAAGACCATCGGTTTGGTTCGGATTGAATCCGATTACCTATTGATTACAGAACCAATTTAATTGGTTCGGTTCGGATTCAAACATGTAATCGAATATCCGCTACCCGTGTTCACCTCTAGGTTTTCTTCGAAAGTATTTTTATGAGCAAGATTATAATGTACTATAAATAATGAAAAATAATTGGATTTTTTAATAAATAATTTAAATTTTGTATATATAAAATTTAGATAATATTTACAAATTTATATTTTATTACTTATTTCGATTATAATATAAATTTAATAAGAAAACACATTTAATTTATATTATAAACTAGATAAATAACATTATTTTTGAACGAATAAAATAACATCTAGCATGCATTTTAAAATATGCATA
Organism: Arachis hypogaea; assembly: GCF_003086295.3. Classification (NCBI taxonomy): domain Eukaryota; kingdom Viridiplantae; phylum Streptophyta; class Magnoliopsida; order Fabales; family Fabaceae; genus Arachis; species Arachis hypogaea. The sequence continues at coordinate 26,142,403 of NC_092042.1, forward strand.
AAAACTATAAAGCATTTAAAATTATATCAAATTAAAAATAATATTAGTAAAAAAAAGAACTATACAGCCATATAAACATTGGAGGAAAATAATAATTTAAAGGTGTCCCTATTTACAACATTATTTATAAGATTAGTATTTGTATAGGCTCGTGACCATTAGTCATGTTCAGCCTCCAAAATTGTAAAATACAGAGCATTTTTTGCTGTCTTCTCAATTTTCATGAATCAAAAGTTCCTTGAATTGTATATGCTGGTTTCTCGAAGATTTTACCAATGAATGGAAATGGTCAAACGGGTCTTTCTATTGACAAGATTAGGAAAGAATCAAGATTTGTTAATATTTTTCTATCAAACAAAAAAGTTGACTGCTTATTATTGATGCCTAATAAGCGAAAAAGTTGATTTATTTTATTTTCACAGCGCCACGAGATGTACCTAAAACGGATTTAAGGTAATTTGAACTTGAAAATAAATACATCAGAGATGGTGATGAGAATTTTGAAAGTTTTTTTGTGTGAGTTTCGAGACGGTAATAGAAAATTTTTATAAGAGATTCTAATGTTTAAATTAATAAAAATTTTAGACAAATTTAAATAAATTAAAATTAAAAAATATTTAAATTTAATAAAATATTTATAAAAATAAATAATAATTTGGTTAACATTTTTATATTTTTCCATTTATAGTAGTGAATAATTTTTTTTTAAAAAGTTATTTCACATTGTTATAAAGTAGTGGATGACAATGTCTTACTTATTATATAAGTCAGAACAGATACGAATTATATTCTAAATAAATTGGATAAATTAATCTATATAGTTTTTTGGATTAATTTTATTAGATTTGGTAAAATTTTTATGAATCTTTTGGAAAGTTGGATTAGCTTTATTTGGGTCATAATATGAACACATAGTAATATATAATCAAATATGAATCTTGTTAAATTAATACAAAAATATTATTTATAAATTAAAATTAACCGCTAAAATTAATTATTAATATATTTGTGTATAAATATATATTAATTAATTTATTTTTAATGTATATTTGTATTTTAATATATATTTTATACTAATAACTATTTTTTAGTAATTAATTTTAATGTATACTTAATATAATTAAAAATAATAATAGTATAAGTAAATGTGTTTCAATAAAAAAAAGTATACATAAATTTAATCATTTTTTTTATGTTTTTTATACATTAAATATATTAAGAAGGATTACAATATTTTTTTTACTCACTCCTTTAACCAATACTCTTATGACATGTTTTAGTTAAATTCACTAAATATTTATATTAATTTTTAAAATAATATTATCACTTCTATTTTAATAATACTACTATTATACATAGTTTATCTATTGCATTCTTGTATAAAATATCTTAAAAACAAGAATAACCATCATCAAAATCAAAGTCACAATATCCGGTTAATTTATAATAAAAAAGCTTGTGAAGACACATAATTTCTTACTAGTCTAACCCTCTTAAGTTGTAATTGGACAATTGTAATACTAGACTAGCTAAATGAAAAATATTTTTTTTTTTTTATTGTGATAAGGATAGATGTGCATTGTTTAATGACTTGTAAGTTTCTTTTTTATATGAGCAGTTTAATTTTTCTACAATAAAAAATTCAAGTTCTCAAAAGTAAAGTAAATTTAATGAAATTTTAAAAAATAAATTTTAAACATATATATATATATATATATATATATGTATATATAAGAGTATAGTTTGAGCAAATGATATACAACAATAATATAAAATACCTTTTTTTTCTCTTTTTTTCTCTCTCTATATACACTGCTACATATATTAATAAATATAAATATGAATCATTTTTATTATATTGAGATAATAATATTGATGTATATTAATATTAGAATTTTCTATTTATACTTTTTTATTTTATATTTATTTTTTATTTATTTATTTTACAACACGTTATTAGTACGAGACTGTTATAAAAATTTAGGAAGATTCAAGTAATAAATTTTTATTATGTCAAAGTTTTTTTATCTTAAATTTAATGCTCTTGATATATCTAAAAACAACTATTTATCATGTATATTAGATGGCGGAATTCATCTTGATTTGATGGATCATGAAGATACCATTAAGGCTAAAAATCAAGCATCCTAGAAGGATAAAGCCAAAACCATGATCTTCCTTCGTCGTCATCTTGACGAAGAATTGAAAAATGAATATCTCACATTGAAAGATTTTGCAGATCTGTGGAAGAATCTTGAAGAAATGTATAATAATCAAAAGACAGTGATACTTTCTCAAACCCAATATGAGTGGACACACTTGCGTCTACAAAATTTTAAATCCATAAATGAATACAATTCAACAATGTTCTGAATTACCTCACAAATAAAATTATGTGGAGAAAAGATAACTGATAATGACATGTTAAAAAAAACTTTCTTCCATGCCTCGAATGTGCTTCTGTAGCAGCAGTATCGAGAAAAAAATTTAAAAAGTATTTTGAACTAAGTTCTTGCCTTCTTGTTGTTGAACGACTTTTAAGAAATCATGAAGTGCGTCCAGTTGGCACCGTCCTATTTTCTAAAGCAAATGCGGCAAATTTTAATTCCAAAAGAGGTAAATATCAAGGTTTTAGTAAGAAGAAAAATTATAGAAGGAAGAAAAATTATGTTCACAAAAAAGGATCTCACTAGAAGTGGGATAAAAAAAGAAATAATGGGTAAAATAAATCAACAGAAGATAAATGTTTCCATTGTGGTGGAAAGGGCCACTGGTTACGTATTTGTCGTACCCCAAGACACTTAGTTGATATTTATCAAGCATCTTTGAAAAAGGATGACAAAAGAAAGGAGACAAATTTTGTTTCAGAGGTTGTTACTAAAAATTACACCACTCATTATGAAGTATCTTATTTTTTTGAGGATTTTAAAGGAAATATTGGTTATTTAATCAATGACGAAAAAATTTAATATTTGAGTTCTTTAAGTACTTATGTAAATAAATAATGGAAGAAACTTCTTGTTAACTTTTATTTTTTATGTATTTAAATTTTAAGTATAATATATATAAATAATGTTTAATAAAATATTAACATTTAAGTTTAAGAATTTTAAAATCACTAAATGTGTCAACTTCTGGTAAAATTTTTAGTATATAATATTATGTACAATCTCTTTTAGAAAAATAATTCTAATCAGGAATAAAATTTTACTGTGTATATATTTTTACTTATTATTATTATTATTATTATTATTATTATTATTATTATTTATCTTTGAAAAAAATGACAAAGACATATAATGAAGATGTTTGTCTTGTGGATAATCCAAGTTTGTATACAATTCTTAAAAGTGATATATATGAAAAGAAGAATGTGTTAATACCATTATTGCCTCCGATAATGTTAAAAGGCTTCGAAAGAACTATAATTTTATTTCCTGGGAGAACAAAATTCATAATAAATAATGCATTATTATTTTTTAAGTCTCTAAGAAACTTGTTGAGTTTTAAAGATATTCGTCTAAATCGATATTATATTCAAACCATAAATGAGGAAAATCATGAATACTTATATATCACAACTCATGATTCAAATAAAAAGGTTATACTAAAAAAGTTACCTTCACTTTCATTTGGGTTATATTATACTAAAATCAGTGCAATTGAATCACATACATTATAAACCAGAAATTTACTAACCAAAATAAATTCATAATTTGGCATGATCAATTGGGTCATCTTGACACAACCATGATGTGAAAAATTATTGAAAAATTTCCATGGACATTCACTAAAGAACTAAGAAGATTATTAAATTTAGTGAATTTTGTTGTGCTGCATGTCTCAGGAAAAGCTAATTTTAAGGCCATCACTAGTAAAGATTGAATTTGAGTCTCTTGAATTCTTAGAAATGATTCAAGGTGATATATTTGGACCTATTCATCCACCATGTTCATCTTTTAAATATTTTATAATCCTATTAGACGCATCTTCGAATTGGTCACATGTGTGATTATTGTCGTCTCGCAATTTGGCGTTTGCGAGATTACTTGTTCAAATTATTCGATTAAAAGTACAGTTTTCAAAAAATCCAATCAAAACAATTCTTCTTGATAATCCTGGTGAATTCACCTCTCAAGCTTTCGATGCTAATTGTATGGCCAATAGTATAAGTGTTAAACATTCACTAGCTCATGTTCATACACAAAATAGACTAGTAGAGTCTCTTATTAAACAGCTCCAATTGATTGTTAGACCCTTACTTATGAGAACAAATCTCCCAACCTCTGCTTAGGACATGCTATTTTACATGTTGTAGCATTTATTCCCTTAAGGCCAATAAGTTACCACAAATTCTCTCTTCTGCAATTAGCTTTTGGTCAGCAGTCAAATATTTCTTATTTGAGAATATTCGAATGTGCGATATATGTTTCTATTGTCTTGCCTTATCACATCAAAATGTGACACATAGAATTTTCTTTAGCACACCAAATTTTCCTTCTAGACCCACACAATGTGGCAATCTTCCAATCATGGTCCCTATGTCTTGAAAGCTTGACCTCAATGAGCCTAATACCAAACTTCCAACCACTACACAACTCGTTCTTACTCTTAGTTCTACAAAGAGCTCTAAGTTGCCCATCATTTTCAATCAAACCATATTCAAGTGAGAAAGTAAAGTTTGAGGATAAGAATTTTACCCACTTAAATGTTGTGTTGGATGGTGACTTAGGAAGGGTGACTTCCCCATACTTAGACAATGCGAGGTCTACTCTCTTATGCTCTTCTTTAGTTATTTCCACCTCTTGACAACGTTCTTCAAATTCTTCTTGCTTGTTGACTTCTTCCAGATCCTCCTCCTCATCAATCAAGTCAAACTTTGAAAGTTGTGTGAAATCTACTTCAACATCGGCTTCACATTCATTGGAAGAGTCTTCAACAAGGTCATCAATGTTGCTTGATGTAGAGTTGTCTTCAATGACTTCAACTTCAAATTCCATGGGAGAGGATTCCATTTTGGATAGGAATTCATCAATGATGGAGTCTTTCTCTTGATTACCCTCTTCAAAATCTCCAACTATGGTATGCTTTGGAGGTTGTATACCCTCCTCAACATCAATATCAAGCTTCTTGGAGAGAGGTTCTTGAGATTCCCATAGTGGTTCCGCATCTCCTAAATCTTCAACCACTTCTTCCTCTTCTTCAATAAGCATGGCTTCCTCCAATTGTTCCAATACAAAATCTAACTCCTCACTCTCCACCGGAGCTTCTAATCTCTCATTCATGCTTTGCTCTTCTTTTGATCTTTCACATGTGGCCACGGAAGTACCTTGAGTGTTCAAGTATTGGTAGGCTAAAGTGTGCACTACCTCGATCAAATTAGTCACAAACTCTAATACATTCCTTTGCATGGCCTCTTGTCCTTGAAGTAGCAAAGTGAGAGAATTGTCTATTGGGGCTTGTGGTGGATAGGAGCGTTCATCACGTTGAAAAAAAGGTTTCATAGTAGAAAGGTGGTTCCTCTTGATAAGGGCATGGAGATGGTGTGTATTGAGGTGAATCTTGGTAGTAATCATGATAGGGTTGTGGTGGTTCTAAAGGTTCTTGCTCATAATGGTCATAAGGATAAGATTGATAATAGGAAGGTATTTGGTCAAAAGGGGCTTATGAGTATGGTTGAAGATCATGTTGATGAGGTGGTCTATAGGCACGTGGTTAGTGACACGTACAACAAGAACTACCACGTCTCTTAGATTGATATGCATTAGGATTGGAGTTATACCTATATGAGACCGGAGGAGGTTAAAAAGGTTGTCCATAAGCTTGTGGCTCCACCTAACCTTGATTGTTCCATCCTTGATGCATGTTGTCATTGAGGTTCACATTTTCTACAACACAATTTGACCCAAACTCAAAACCAAAAGGATGAGAATTCATAGTGAAAGCAAAAACAAAACTAACAAAGTCCTAAAAACTAGCAAAGACTAACAAACAAGCAAAAGACAAACATATTCACAATATTCACATATATACAATAACCAAATAACAAGGCACACAATTGCAATACCCCCAGCAACGGCGCCATTTTGATGATCGAACTTTTGTGTGGTATAGAATTTCACTAATGAAATCTCGTTGCAAGTATAGTTTCTAAACCAACAATAATCCTTTCATACAAACATTTGGTTGTCACAAGTAACAAACTCCTAAAATTAATAACCGAAGTATTCAAATCTCGGGTCGTCTTCTCAAAGGAATTGCAGGGTAGTGTTCTTGTTATTGGTTATGACTTGTATATTTTGGGGTTTTGAATGAGAAACATGAAGAGTAAATGGCAAGGAAAAATCAAATGATAAAGCGGTCTTGGCAAGGTTTGGTGGTCAAGGATCTCTATCCTTATCACTAATCACATCTAGGGGTGGAAACAGGTCAGGCCAGGCCAGGCTTTGCTCTTAACAGGCCTGGCCTGTCATACAGTTGATTGGCCTGAGCCTGGCCTGCAGCCTGTTATAGGCTCTTTATAAAGTACTAGGCCTGACCTGTTATTCAGCCTGGCCTGGCCTGAAGCCTGTTAAAAGGCTTGATAATTTTTTTTTTACAAAATAAAAATATTATTCAAAAAAATTATTTTTTAATAAAAATTGTTATATATAATATGTCATATATTTAATATTTATAAAAAATTTTAAACTTCTAACATATTTAAAATATACAAAAATATTTATAATAAAATATAATAAATTTAAAATATCTCATAATTTTATTAATAATAAATATTTATTTATATATTTAATTATATTTTAACAGGCCCAGGCAGGCCTGACAGGCCTATAAGGCTAATTAGTAAGCCTGAGCCTGGCCTATTAATGTATTAAGGCTTTTAAAAGAGCCTGGGCCTGTACCTATTTTATAACAGGCCAGGCCAGGCCAGGCCAAACACAGGCCAGGCTGCAGGCCCCTGGCAGGCCGCCTGACCTTTTTCCACCCCTAATCACATCATGATAATTGCAAGGATCAATCCCATTAAGTCATCCTCTAACTAGTAAAGGAGAATCATATGAGCTATATCAATCCAAGTCCATAGGTCCTAACCATTCACTAATTGAATTAATGAGAGCTAGAGTCAATGGCTACCACTCATCAATCACTTGGGCATTAGTAACTCAAGAGTTTCTAAATTACCATCTCAAGTAAAGAACATAAAATTCTACTCTAACATCCTTCTAAACATTTTATCAAACACTTAGAAGGCACAAAAAGAAAGCATAGTAAATTGACAATAAGAATGAATTCTAACACCAATTAATTGCAAATGATTAATAACAACAATCAAGGAAAACACAATTAACATGAATTACCTCAAATTGCATTAAAAGAAAATAAGAAGAAAAAGAGTAGGTCAACTTACAAAGTGTAGGAAACAAAATAGAGGAATTGCAACAAGAGAATAGGAGAACAAGATGTAGCAACATAGAATTAAAAGGTAGAAATAGATGAAAGCAAATATTAAAACCTAGATCTAAGAAATTCTACCCTAAACCTAATCCTAATTCTAGAGAGAAGAAAGAGCTTCTCTCTCTAGAAAACTAACTCTCAAACTAGATCTCAAGTCCTCATGTGATGAATGGTGCCTTCCCCTTCAATCCTTGGTCCTTTTAAGCATTTTGGCGCCAAAGTTGGTTCAGACTGAGTCCCACAACTTCAGTGAATTTACTGGGCACGATTTCACTTAAAAATTACGTGCCAACATCGACGCGTATGCGTACAGCACGCGTACGCGTCCATGGGGTTTTGCGCGATCTGCGCGTATGCATCTAATGCGCGCGCGCGTCCATGGGCGTATCCCAAATCTTTGACTTTTCATAATTTCTCCACTTTACATGCATTTTCTTCACTTCTTTGATCCATTCCTACCCGTTTTTAATCTGAAATCACTAGCAAACACATCAAGGCATCTAGTGGAATTAAAGAAAGATTAAAATTATCAAATCAAGGGTCCAAAAGCATGTTTTCACATTTAAGCACAAATTGGGAGACAATCATGAAACTATGCTATTTTATTGAATAAATGTGAGAAAAGGTTAACAAAATGCTCTAAATTCAATACAAGATAAACCCCAAAAACGGGGTTTATCAGGTATAGTTTTTCTCTAACTAGAAGACATTGGAATGAAATCAAACAAATCTTTCGATATTTTTATGAAACAGTTGATATGAGAATGTTTTATCCATATGAATCTAAGTCACAATTAGTTGGCTTTGCAGATACAGGAGAGTTGTCTGATCCACACAAAGAAAGATCTCAAACAGGAAACCTAATCATGTTGAAATACTAGCGATACATGAAGCAAGTTGTGAGTGTTTTTGGTTCAAGAATTTAATCCAATATATACTATCATTATGTGGGTTGACTGATAGAAAAATAGTTCCAACTGTTCTGTTTGAAGATAATACAACATGCATTGCACAACTTAAGGGTGGATACATCAAATATGATAGAACAAAGCATATTTCTTAAAAATTCTTCTTCACTCATGTCTTTCAAAACTAAGAAACAATTGATGTCCAACAGATCCACTCAAGCGATAATATGACAGATTTATTTACAAAGTCACTTTCAAAATCCTCCTTTGAAAGATTGGTGCATCAAATTAGGATGCACCGATTTCGAGATATTAAATAATATCGACAAGAGGAAAATATTGTACTCTTTTTTTCTTTGTTAAGTTTTTTTTCTATTGGATTTTTCTTGACAAGATTTTTAATGAGTTAGTTCTCGTCACAAAGGATATTGTATTCTTTTTTGTTCACTAAAGTATTTTGACATTGAATTTTTTTTAGTAAAGTTTTAATAAAATATAATCCTAAATAGACATCTAAAAAAAAGTGTTGTGATAAGAATAGATGTTCATCATTTAATGACTTGTAAACTTTCTTTTTTATATGGGCTACTTAACTTTTTTATGATAAAAGGTTCAAGTTTTTAAGATGAAGTAAATTTAATAAAATTTAAAAAAGTGAGTTTTAATAGTATATAAATAGAAATATAGTCAGTAAATGATACGCAGCAACTTCTCTCTTTCTCTCTTTATATATATATATATATATATTTTGTTATATATAATAAATATATAGATGAATTATTTCTATTATATTGAGATAATAAAGTTAGTAAATTTTAAAATCCTTCTAGATTCCAATTTAGCCACTTCCATGTAGGCCAAGAAGCCACGTAGTGAGAAAAGGGACTAAGGCTAAGCCTAGTTTCAAGTGTCCAACTCCAATAAGCCATTGACTTAGTACCAACAGGGTGATAAAAACTAAAAACCAGCTGATAAAAACTAAGTTAAAAATAAAATTGAAAAGGAAAATAGAGCCATTGACCAGGTTTAATTTTCTGATTTGGTTGCCGATCCCATGACCTGGCAGCATGTTTACTTGTAATTACATTATTAATTACTTAACCTTGCTTTTATAACATTTTTTTTAAAAATATTTGTACTTTTTGAAAGTATAAATATTTTATTTTATATTTGATAAATAAAAAATTTATATGCTTATATTTATGTTTGTAAATTTTAAAAATTAAGAGAATTTTAAAAAATACATAAATTTTTTTTTAAAGTTAACTTGTGTTTATCAAAATTAAAGTTTAATATAATTCCGTATATTAATTAATATTTAAATTTAATTCTTATATTAATGTCTATTATAATATTTTTAAATTTTAAAAATTATTTTATCAAACATATTTGTTGTTGCTGACACTTATTAAAAACTATTTTTAATTTAATTTATCAAACACATACTACAGCTTTTAAAAAATTAATTTTTAAAAGTTAACTTTTATAAACTACTTTTAAAAAATAAAAATTTTATCAAACTAAGTTTTAATTAATTAATATTCAAATGCTAACTTGATAAAATTAACTACCACATCTGCAGGCACTTCATTTTCATTGGACTATTCAAAAAAATTCAATGTTTCAAGAATTGGTCTGAGTAGAAATAAATTAGTATAACTAGTTACAATCAAATTAAATGAAGGCATATCTACCTCCCTTTTCAACTAAGACAGAAACAAAGAAATGATTTGGATCTTGAAGATCTTTGGCAATAGCAGCATCCAATGAAGAAATCACCTTCAAGCAGCATCAATAAAAGTTTGCATAATCAATATAGCCAAAGAAAAGAGAATGATCGTTCTTTCTTGAAATCTTTCAAGTCTGCTTTCAGAGCTGTTTTTGCATTGTTCCTCTCCGGAAGCAAAAGAAAAACACCCTCAAAAGTTGATGAAAGAAACAACATATCAAAAGTCAGAGGAGTATCATGTAAGTCTAGTATGAATAAAAAAACAATAAAATAAATGAAAATTTTTAGCTTTGGTTTTGTGCTTCATCATGTTGAATTCTTTCGATTTTTGCAGCTTCAATTGACTCATCCAAAAGTTCATCAAAATGGAAATTTTCTAACTCCTATGCATCATCATCTAGAACTGCAAGTGGGCAACTTGAGATTGGAAACTTCACCTTTGAAGAAATCTACAAGTCAACGTCAAGATTCTCCTCGGAGAATCAGATAGGAGAAGGTGGATTTGGAACAGTTTACAAAGGTAAGCTTAACGACGGAACTCTTGTTGCCGTGAAGCGCGCCAAGAAGGTACATGATCATGTCATTCTCCTGCTTTCTGCTATTTCCATTCTCTGAAAATTCTTTGATTCTTACAATTTTTGTTGAAACCATTCCTCCCAAAAGTTTAAGCCGATAAGAAGAGTGGTATATAACAAGAATCAAACTTTAGACTTTTCGGTACAGGAATTTTAATATCATGTCATAAAATTACTTTTTCAAAAAACTTAAACTAATAAGAGGAGACACATAAATAGTTATATCTCTAACAAGAAAACTAAGTGAGTTTGTTCATAGGACGGACCGAAACACTTGTACGAGTTCAAGAATGAAATATACACCTTGTCAAAGATTGAGCATCGGAATCTTGTGAGGCTATATGGATATTTGGAGCTTGGAGAAGAGAAGATTATTGTTGTTGAGTATGTTAGTAATGGGACCCTTCGCGATCATCTAGATGGTAAGTCTTGTGTTCAAATACATTGATCTTATAACCACCACTTTGTTGATGTGAAATTAATGAATGAACAATGCAGGTACTCAAGGGGATGGACTAGAAATTGCTGAGCGTCTAGACGTAGCAATTGATGTGGCTCACGCAATCACTTACCTTCACATGTACACAGGTAGAAATATTGTGTTGTTTTTTTTTAATGTTTTCTTATTCTCTAAAGTAGTCTAAACAAATTTATGTCTGAAATTCAAATTACTTGTGTATTTTATCTCCTGGTATGAATATAAAAGTGAAAGCAGGCAACATGGAAGTAAGTACCTGAGATATTGTTTGATTGACAGATAATCCAATTATTCATAGAGACATAAAAGCATCAAACATTCTAATCACAGAGAACTTAAGGGCCAAAGTGGCAGACTTTGGTTTTGCACGCTTGTCTGATGACCCTTCAGCAACTCATATTTCAACTCAAGTTAAAGGAACTGCTGGCTACATGGATCCTGAGTACCTGAGAACATACCAACTCACTGATAAGAGCGACGTTTATTCGTTCGGCGTTTTGCTCGTCGAAATGATGACAGGACGGCATCCCATCGAGCCCAACAGACCCCTCCAAGAGAGAGTCACAATCAGATGGGTAAGTATATCAAGTATTCCTTCTGTTTCATCAATGTCACCCTTCAAAATTTCTAAGTATTCAAAAGCATTCTTGCAGATAATTATTACTAGCTTTAATTACTCCATTGTTCTTTATAGTTTTATCAAATTTTCAGTTAGATCCTTATATTTTTTTTCTTTTAATTTAGTCTCTACACAACTTTTAATTTTATAATTTAGTCTTTTCTAATATAAAAAATATTAGAGTTAATTAAATAAGAGAAAATCTAGGAGATCAACACTTTTATTAAAATTTGGCCAACACTTAACTAACAAAAGAAAAGTGAGTAAATCCTATAAAATCTCATACTAGTAAAAATACCAACGATGACTAATTGATGACTACAAATAACAAAATTTGTTGGTCCCTAACACTCCTCAACTGAATATTTCTTTACAAATTAAAGGTATTCATAATTAAAAGGGTAGCTAAATTTTTGACAGCATGTATTTTAAGAGAAATATTCGGTTAATTTTAACGTTTTTGATATAAAAAGAATCTAATTACAAGATTAAAAACAGTCTACGAATCCAATTAAAAAAAAATAAAGAGACCTAATTAAAAATTTGGTTAAATTATAAGAACCAACAAAATAATTAAACCTTATTACTATTGCCTTAATTACTTTATGTGGAAGTAAACTATAACTCAGCCAGAACTTAGAAGAAAGAGAACCATTTGTTGCATTATCAAGTTATTCAAAGCATGCACATTGTTATTGAACATATTGAATTACTCAAGAAGGATATAACCACATTTGCATTCCAATTTTATAATTCATAAAGGATTTGCCACAAGTATTCCTTGCTAAATGGATGCACCTTTTGATCATGTTTCTGCAGCGCTATGGTTTTAGTTAGTTTGCAAAGTGAATTAGTTATGCAGATAGATAATTAAGTAAGGTGAATTCTATACTATCTATTATTTGGTATTAAATTTTTGTCTAATTTATTTTTTATAGCAAATTTTAAATATTAAAAAATTATTTATTTATATATTTTTTAAATTAAATATTAATTTTAATTTTTTTTAATAAATTAGACACTATTTTTTAGACACTATCATAATTGCCATTAAGTAATCTATTTTATTATATAGTTCTCTTATATTTTAAGATTGACTTCAGTTAGGTTCAGAAATATTTGTGACATTAATTTAATTCCTAAAAAGGATATATATTTGAATAAGTCTCTCTCTTAAAAAATACATGTAACATCAATTTAGTCCTTTATTTTCTGTAAATCCATAAATTTGTCTGATCTTGCATGTACAAAACCAAATTAAAATGAGGTCATATGCATATTTCAAGGGTTAAATCAATGTAAAAAAAAAAAAAATCTGCAGATGGCTATTAACCTATATTTTCAAAGACTAACCTGATATCGAAATTCACAAATCTTTCAAAGATCAAAATGTTGTTATTACAATATTACATGTATCTTTGAAAGATCAAATAGCTAGTTTAATCCATTTTATATTTGATATGACAACAAAATTGGTAGAACATACACTCCAAAGAAAATGAGTTGCCTAGTAAGATATAATTTGGTTAATGCAGGCAATGAAGATGCTGAAACAAGGGGATGCTGTGTTTGCAATGGATCCGAGAATGCGAAGAAGCCCGGCCTCTAACAAGGCAGTGAAGAAGGTTCTAAAACTAGCCTTCCAATGCCTTGCACCGTCGCGGGAATTGCGGCCATCAATGAAGAGTTGTGCAGAGGTTCTATGGGGAATCAGGAAAAGCTTTAGAGATGAAGCCACTTCTAATGTTCCTCCTCTTCCTTCTCACCAATCTGAAAATTTTCCTCAAAGAGGAAAGAATTTGCAAACGGTATTTGGTATTGAGGATGATGAGAGCAATAAATTTGCTTCTGCACCTAACCAAATTCATTCATAAGATTTGTTCATTGATTGTTAAATATATTTCCACACTTTGTTATGGTGGATGCTATGTGTCTTATCTGTATCTATTGATTGGTAATCAGGTTTTTCATCGGTGAAAAGAATTTTAACATTCTAAGAGAGGTGTGTTAGATGAACTTATTCTTTTATAAAGCACATTGTTGCCATTTTACAGAAATAAATCATTTTTTCATTTTTTTTCCTTCTTAAATTTGATTCTCAGATGTGATCTCGAGTTTCTTCTTTTATTTATATATAGTATGTTGGTTCTTTGGGGAGATTGGAATCAACCAAGAAGAAACACAGCAATCTTTTTGATGGGAACCTTATCTATCGCCTAAAATGATTTCAAGCACAGAACAAGGGAGAACACAAATATATTACCATGTAGCTTGATTAAAAGAAAAAAGGGCTTTTAATTTGCAACAAACAATAAAAATAGTTATATCCATCGGAATAAACTCAATAAATACAAACTAATTAAATTTACATTCTTTAATTGGCACTCTCCCTCTCTCTCCCTCTTCCCCTCTCTCTATTACTCAATTTTATAGGCACATAGAACAAGACAGAACTCAAAGGTAGCAATATTGAGAGTTGAATAATACCCAACACTCCCATCATCACTACCCTCACAACCTTCAACAGCGCTTCCTTCTTTCTCGCTCTCCGCCTCGGGTGGGCCGGGCTTGAATATAAAAAGCCCAGGCCCAGCAGCAGCACCACAGAACAACCAATCATGAACGTCCCAAAAAACCTGAATGGGCTGCTTGTTAACCATAACGGTCTGATTGCCTCTAAATTTCCATTGTAAATTCTTGACGTGGATGAGCACGATGCCGTCGATGCTGATCCACATCTCGGGGTCGTTAGGACCGCCGGTGGAGCTGTCGACGACGATTTCGCTGTCTTTCCTCTTCTCATCGAACCTCGCCTTGGTGGCGAAACTTTTCCGGGCAAACACATTCTCTTTCTTGACAAGCAGCATTGCCTCCACCAGCGCCGGCCGCGACTTCGTCCTCTTGTATGCCTTCTTCTTGTAGTCTCCCAACAACAAAACCACCTCGTCTTCGGAAATCAACGCAACGTAGTAATCGCTGTTCGGTTCGGGGCTGCCGGAGAATTTTGCCGACCGGAGGTCCCAGTAGACCTCGACGGAACGGCCTTCCACGTCGAAAGTCTTGTAGCCTTTCTTGCTCCAAAAATGCCATGGCTTGACGTCGATCTTGCAGCCGAAATGCGCGTCACCGCCGGGGCTATCGACGGTGATGTGTAAGGAATGGTTCATGAGATTCTTGCACCACAAGATAGATATGTTTCGCCAATACCCTGCCACATTGGTTTGGTAGAAGCATGTTACGGTGCTCTGTGCCACTTTGCTTGGTAATGGCTCTTCTGATATCTTCTCCGATGGGTATGATCCTTGATTCGAAACCGATTGCGCCCTAAAGGAACGGAAAGCCATTGTGTTTCTTCTCTCCTTTTGGCTTCAAAACAAGGCTAAGACTGCCGTATCTTTATTTGTTTTGTGCATCAAGATCCTTCTTTCTTTGTTTTTCTTAGTTTTCACATCACCCCTTTGCGAAGAATGAATGATGCGATTTTCTTTTCCAATGAGGATCAACGTATTACAAGATTTGTTTGTTTTGTAATGGGGGTTAATTATTCAGCACTAACAAACATGCAGAAATTTCATGAAAGGACTTTGAAGTTGAGGCGACAATGTTGGTGATGATGATCGTGTTTGTTAGTCATTTTTTCTTTTTGGGGCAAAGAAGGGGAAATGGGGAGAGAAGAAGATTGGTTGTTTTCGGTTTTTTTTTCTTAGGAGAAAAAGTCTCCATCGTGTGAGGCTGGGAAGGTGTGTCCGAAAGATTAGGAACAGAAGCGCATAAACCACCTTTCTAAAGAACTTCTTACAACTGTTAAAGTAGATAGTAGAGTAAATAAGGAATATTAGTTCACCAAAATTACCAGGTCCAAAGGTAGTTTGTTAGAATTATAGATTATAGATGCTATTGATTCAATTAAAATTAATATGGACAAAATAAGGACATGCCTAGATTTTGCTTATACTTGGTTTTTGGATGTGTAGCATTATTACTCTTAACTAAAATCAAGTATGTTATACTAAAATGAAAAGATGGTAGATTCAACTCTTAGATTTAACAAAATATTTGTTTATAGATTATATACGATGAAGTTATTTTGAAAAAGAAAATTTGTATATCAATTTTCTTTTATATTTTTAATATATATATATATATATATATATATATATATATATATATATAGTTCTAGATATAATACAGAAGTATAGATCTTTAATAGATATGTGACATGTAATTCATCTTTAATATTATAAGCATATGAAGTTTGCGGGCTATAATACTTAGCATTGGATGAAGTCAAAAATTAGATTTATAAGCTACAAATATCTCGTACTTATAAATATCATAGAAATTAAACCATATCCTTTTATCAATATGTGACTTCCAAGAAAAGGTTCAAAATAAAATTGACATTCATTTTTTCTCATAGTGTGAGAAAGATAGGTGGATAAAAGCAAGTGAATTATCGCACTAATAAGATTAAATACATATTAGATATGGACAATGAAAAATTTTCAAAGTATATATATTTTTATTTTTTACTATATCTTTCATTCCAATAGATTAAGAATTATGAATAATACTATATCGTTAGTAAATATTATTATTTTTTATTAATACTTAGTCGATAATAATTTGTATCTATATTTATAAATATCTTATTGTTACGTTGGGTAACCGGAGGTAATGGGCTTGACTCGTTAGGTTGGCCCAATCGTTAGTGGAGAGAAACCTTCAAAGAGAATCGTGCTTCTGGGCTTCCGTCTGACTTGTGAGTACGAGTGAATGGGGGTGGTACCTGCAAAGATACTCTGACGCTTAAGTCAGCAAGGGTGCAAGCAGATCTAGAGAGTATTAGGATTTAGAAATACCTGAGGGATGTCAGTGTATTTATAGTGGTGTAACCACCGTTGGAGTAGTTCCACTTTTCAGGGTGTATAACCGTCCCTTTATCTTAGGAAGGTTACGATATGGCTTCTGGAAGTGGGTAGAGAGATTTTAGGGGCAGTTACTCATTTGAATGAGTATTTATCTGCCAGCTAATCTTCGTCCCCGACTTCTTTGGGGTAAGTCGTGGTGAGAACCGACTTCGTAGGGAGAAGGTCGGTATAGGGCGAGGCTCAATCCTTTGGATTGGGCCTTTCGTTGGGTCCTGGGCCTTATCATTGGGTCAGGGTATGAACAGTGCCCCTACTCGAGCCCAATTTCTTTTAAGACTTGGGTTCGAGTATTCTACTCGGGGTCGTAGCCGACCTGGGGGGAACCGACGTGATCATTGGGAACCAACGTGACTTTTCGTGGCTTTTGATTTTCACAGTTACGTCTAATCAAACGTCGCGTCCGTTAGTCCTTTGTATTTTCTTCTCATCTGTTCGTGGGGCATTCTTTGTTTGAAGGCTTTCATCTTCTTCTACCTTGTTTTCAGACAAAGGTTAGTCCTTTCTCCTCTTCTCTTTTATGAAATGCTTCTGTTTGCATGCTTTTACTTTTTTAGAGAGAGGAGTTTACTCTGTAGGCTTCTGTTTGATTCCATGCCCCCTTAGAGACCCTGTTCTTGATCTTTTTCTTTTTTCTTTTGTAGGTTTCGCTAATCCTTTTTAGGAAAAGAAAAATGTCTTCCATAGAAATTCTTGCCCAGTGGGTCGATGTCACTGTTTTAGGAGAGGAACCTTTGGTTGATACCAAATTTATTACCAACCTTCGCACTCACCACAGAATTTGTACTTCTGAGGAGGATGAGCCGAAGTATGAATTGCTGGTCCCGGGTCCGGAAGACCGGGTTTGCTTCGGGAGGGCTACTGAGGCGGCTCCTCATTTCTTCTACATGTATGAGAGCATGGTTACCCGTTTGGGTGTTTTTCTTCCATTTTCTGACTTCGAAATTGCTGTCTTACGTCACTGCCGAGTTGCTCCTACCCAACTTCACCCCAATTCCTGGGGTTTTCTGAAAATCTACCAGTTTATTAGCCACGCTTTAGACTTCCCGACGTCCTTGAGAATTTTCTTTTTTCTCTTTCATATGACTAAGCCCTTCAGTGGACAAAATAACAAGCAACAATGGGTGTCTTTCCGAGCTATACAAGGTCGGAGAATTTTCACACTTTTTGATGAATCATTTCATGACTTCAAAAATTATTTCGTAGAGGGTCACCACCCCTTCTTCTTAGACGAGAGTTCTTCCCCTCGATTTCCTCTGTACTGGCTAGAGGCCTCCCCTTGTGAGAAATATGGTTTGGACGATCTAGATGAAGTGGAGGCAGCCATTGTGGGGTTCCTCCGAGAAGTGTGGGGGAGGGCCCCATATCTGGATACCAAAAAATTTCTCCAGGGGTTGCCGACCTTTGTCCAGACACAACTAGGTAGCTTTTATTTTTTTGCTTTGTTTCCGACTTGCGACTTGTTTTTGTCGACTTGTCTGACTTTTTTGGTTACTAATTGTTTTTTTACAGAGATGGCGAAGAAGAATTCCAGTGAACCTTACCAGAGAGTCCAGGAGGCCAAGGCGAGGTCCCGTGCCAGGGCTGGCGGCGCCAGAGTAACTAGCTCTCCTCTTCCTCCTCCTCCCCCTTCTTCCCGAAGTTTGGGGACTCCTTCTCAACCCATCGTCATTTTCTCCTCGGCTTCTTCTCAGCCGCTCCCTCCCCCCCGACCTTCTCTTGAGCCAGAGAAGAAGAAGCGTAAGATTTTAGAGTCTAGATCTTCTTTTGAAGGTGAGGCTAAGGTGGATGCTCCTGCATTTATCCGAAAATACATCTATCCTCATACCCGTATAGGTATGGATGATGTTTCTATCCGTAACCACCTCACCATTCTGGCTCAGGAGAATATCAGGGCGGTGGCGGTGTGCACCAAGTTTCTTGATATTTTTTAGAAGACTCCTCTTAGCTCTCTGGGTTCAACCTCGAGGGTTGAAGAGTTGGAGGAAAGTCTTCTCATATATCAGAAACATGAGAAGGAGTTGAAGGAGGAGGTCTCTAAGTTGAAGGAGGAGAGGGATGGCTTTCGGGAGAAGGAGAGCAAGTTACAAGCCCAATGCAGTATGGAGGAGGGCTTGAGGAAGAAGGCGCAGGAGAATTATTCGAGCTTGTTCAAGGACCTCGTGGAGGTGAGGAAGGACTTGTTGAATTCTTGGAATGCTTACGCCGAGTTGGAGGACTCTATTGCTGAAGGATCCGAGGAGGCCTGGAGGATTTTTAAGGAGCAGGTCGGAGTCCTTGCTCCCGACCTGGATCTCTTTCCTTTGGATCCTGACAAGGTCGTCATTAATGGTGCCATAGTTTCTCCTCCTGCTCCTGAGGTTGTCTCTGAGTTAGATTTGAAGACTTAGGGGCAGAGAATCATTGAGTCCCCTCCTCGTCCAAAGGATGTTCCGAGTTCCTCAAGGTCTCACAGAACCTCCTCTCCGTCTCCTATGGACACTTCTCTCCCTGGTCCTGATGGCGCTCCAACTACTCTTTCCGACTCTGGTGGTGATGTTCTCTAAAAAATTTGTTGGCTATATGGGGGCCCGGCCTGTAGGTCCCCTCTTTTTTAAACTCTTTTTTTATGTTTGTGGTGGTGACTTGGTTGACATTTTCCTTTGCCTCTTAAGGCCGTAAACAAAAAATACTTAGAAATACCCTTTTTGGATAAGGGTTTAACAAAAAATATCCTTTTTTGGATAAGGGTTTTACTTACCTTTTGTGTGCATGCTTTTTTGATTTTGGCGTTTTTGAAAAACCCCTTTGATCTTTTGAAAACCTTTTTCTAGGTTGTCTGTCCCTTTTGAGCCTTTTTGTTTTAAGGGCTTAGGACAGCCTTTAGCTTTGGCTTTTTAATAGGTTTTTCGATCTCTTTTTGGTATTCTTTATACTCAATTTTTTGATTCATTGAGTTCCTATGACTTAGGTTATTTTCGCGATGCATTTTTTCTCCTACTCGATTTTTCATCTCGACTTATGAATCGGAGTGTCTCCGAGTTTCTCAAGATCAACCTTTATAACCTCTTTACACCGACTTGTACCTCGTCATTTTCTCCAGACGACCATCTAGGTCGGTTCATGGGATTTTCACGCTTTGTCGAGTTTAAGTCGATGCGTTTCGTAGAAAGAAAAACAGACGAGAAGGAATTTATAAGAGATATTGTAAAAGATCTTTATTTATTTGGGAAGGTACCTTACTGCTACTAAGGGTTTTTAATAATCTATTCCCCCTTAGTCTCTACTGTGATGCCTCGTTAAAAACCCTTCTTCAGAAAAAACGCTTTGATTTTTGGGAAAAAATCGTGAAGTTGGGAAAGGAGTACATCAGGGAGTAGAGTTCGCATTTAACTATAGTACCTTTTCATGTTACAAGCGTGCCACGACCTTCGTAGCTCGGTGCCGTTTAGGTCGGTCACCTTATAATAGCCTTTTCCTAGGACTTCCCTAATCTTGTATGGTCCCTTCCAATTAGCGGCGAGCTTTCCTTCCCCAGACTTGTTGACTCCTATGTCATTTCTGATTAAGACCAAGTCGTCTGCGGTGAAGCTCCTTCGAATGACTTTTTTGTTGTACCTGATAGTCATCCTTTGTTTCAATGCTGCTTCTCTTATCTGGGCTTACTCTCGGACTTCGGGGAGCAAATCAAGTTCCTCTTTGTGCCCATGTATGTTCCCGATTTCATCATGGAGGATCACCCTTGGGCTTTGTTCACTGATTTCCACCGGTATCATAGCTTCTACACCATAGACAAGTCGGAAGGGCGTTTCTCCAGTGGCAGATTGTGGTGTCATCTGGTAAGCCCACAACACTTGGGGGAGCTCCTCTGTCCAGGCTCCTTTTGCATCTTGTAGTCTTTTCTTTAGCCCTGCCAATATGACTTTGTTGACTGCCTCGGCTTGTCCATTTGCTTGGGGATGTTTCACCGAGGTGAACTGGTGTTTGATCTTCATACTGGCCACTAGGTTTCTAATGGTGGAGTCGGTGAACTGGGTTCCTTTATCTGTAGTAATGGAATAAGGTATTCCATACCTTGTGATGATATTTTTGCTGAGGAACCTCCGACTTCTTTGGGCTGTGATAGTGGCTAATGGTTCTGCTTCTATCCACTTTGTGAAGTAATCTATTCCCACGATTAAGTATTTGACTTGTCTTGGCGCCTGGGGAAAAGGACCTAACAAATCCATTCCCCACTTTGCGAAGGGCCATGGAGAAGTTATACTAATGAGTTTCTCGGGGGGAGCCACATGAAAATTTGCATGCATTTGGCATGGTTGACACTTTTTCACAAATTCTGTGGCATCTTTCTGCAAGGTTGGCCAGTAGAATCCAGCTCGGATTACTTTTCTAGCTAGCGACCTGGCTCCGAGATAGTTTCCACAGATCCCATTATGAACCTCTTCTAGTACTTCAGTGGTCCTTGAGGTCGGTACGCACTTCAACAATGGCGTTGATATTCCTCTTTTATAAAGGATATTTTTCACCAGAGTGTAATGTTGTGCTTCCCTCCGGATTTTCTTAATCTCTTTTTCCTCTTTGGGGAGGATGTCGAATTTTAGGTATTCAACCAAGGGATTCATCCATCCGAGGTTTAGCCCAGTTACCTCAAGGACATCTCGTTTGTCCTCTACTTTTACCACAGAGGGTTCTTGGAGAGTTTCCTGGATCAAGCTTCTATTATTCCCTCCTGGCTTGGTACTTGCTAACTTGGAGAGGGCGTCTGCTCTGCTATTGAGATCCCGGGTTATGTGCTTAACCTCGGTTTCCGCAAAGTGCTCGAGGTACTCTAGAGTTCTTTCCAAGTATCTTTTCATGTTCGGGTCTTTAGCCTGATACTCTCCATTTATCTGGGAGGTCACCACTTGAGAGTCACTGTATATCATCACTTTTGTTGCACCGACTTCTTCTGCCAGCTTCAATCCTGCAATCAGGGCTTCATATTCTGCCTGATTATTTGAAGCTGGGAATTCAAATTTGAGGGATACCTCTATTTGGGTTCCCCTTTCGTCAGCCAGTATTATGCCTGCACCGCTTCCTGTCTTGTTTGAGAATCCATCTACATAAAGTTCCCATGCAGTTGGCTTTTCCTCTTGATCTCCCGCGTATTCTGCTATGAAGTCGGTGAGGCATTGAGCTTTGATTGCTGTCCGAGTTTCATACTTCAAGTCGAACTCGGAGAGCTCTATTGCCTATTGAACCCTTCTCCCTGCAACATCCGTCTTTTGGAGGATTTGCTTCATGGGTTGGTTCGTTCGGACTCTTATCGTATGAGCTTGAAAGTATGGCCATAGCCTCCGTGAGGCTATTACTAGGGAGTAAGCAAATTTCTCCCATTTGTGGTTCCTTAGTTCGGGGCCTTGTAGAACTTTGCTGATGAAGTACACTGGATGCTGTCCGACCTCGTCCTCCCTTATCAGGGCTGATGCGACAGCTTTGTCTACTACGGACAGATATAGGACGAGATCTTCCCCAACTAGAGGTCGGGTTAGGATTGGAGGTTGGCTCAAGAACCTTTTGAACTCTTGGAACGCTCCTTCACATTCTGGAGTCTATTCAAACTGGCATCCCTTTCTTAATAAAGAGAACAGTGGAAGGGATTTTAATACTGATCCTGCCAAGAACCTGGAGAGGGCTGCAAGTCGGCCATTTAGTTGTTGAACCTCCCTTAAGCAAGTCGATCTCTTCATTTCCAGTATAGCTTGACACTTATCGGGATTTGCTTCAATCCCTCTTTGCGTCAGCATAAACCCTCGGAATTTTCCGGCCTCCACTGCGAAGGTACACATTGTGGGATTTAGCCTCATCCCCGTGTAACCTTATGGTGTCGAAGACTTGCGAGAGGTCTGTCAAGAGGTCAGCTTCTTACTTAGTTTTTACTAGCATGTCGTCTACGTAGATTTCCATTAAGCTCCTGAGGTGGGGTGCGAACACCTTGTTCATCAGCCTTTGGTATGTGGCCCCTGCATTTTTTTAATCCAAATGGCATGACCACGTAACAGAAATTTGCTCGGGGCGTGATGAACGATGTTTTCTCTTGGTCTGGCTCATACATAGGGATTTGATTATATCCCGAGTAGGCATCCATGAACGACAAGTATTGATACCCCGAGCTAGAGTCTACTAGAGTATCAATACTTGGGAGTGGATAAGGGTCCTTGGGACACGCCTTATTTAAGTCGGTGTAGTCGACGCACATCCTCCATTGGCCGTTTTGCTTCTTGACTAGCACTACATTTGCTAGCCATGTTGAATATTTAACTTCTCTGATGAAGCTGGCTTCTAGGAGTGCCTGTACTTGCTCCTCCACCACTAGGGCTCGTTCCGGGCCGAGCTTGCACCTTCGCTGTTGTACAGGTCGGGATCCTGGATACACCGAGAGCTTGTGGGACATAAGCTCGGGATCCTTGCTTCAGGGTTTCCCCTAGGTTGGCTCCTATGTTGGTATTTTTCCCCTCCTCTTTGCCGACCTATATTTCCTCAGTTTTTCCTCCTGGCTGTGGTCGCAACTCTTCTTTGGCCCTTGCACCGCCGAGCTCTATGGTGTGAACCTCTTTGCCTTTTCCCCTCAGGTTCAGGCTTTCATTGTAGCACCTTCTTGCCAATTTCTGGTCTCCCCGCACCGTTGCTACCCCCGCTGTTGTCGGGAATTTCATGCAGAGATGGGGGGTGGATACCACCGCTTCGAGTCGATTTAGGGTAGCTCTTCCGATTAGGGCATTATATGCTGACCCCACGTCGATGACTATGAAGTCTATACTCAGAATTTTGGATTTTCCCCCTTTCCAAAGGTAGTATGAAGGGGTAAGAATCCCAGTGGCTTTATTGGCGTATCGCCTAGCCCGTATAAGGTGTCGGGGTAGGCTCTTAGCTCCCTCTCATCCAACCCTAGCTTGTCAAACGCGGGTTTGAAAAGGATGTCCGCGAAGCTTCCTTGATCTACTAGAGTTCTGTGGAGATGGACATTGGCTAGGATCATGGTTATCACCACTGGATTGTCGTGTCCAGGGATTACTCCTTGCCCATCCTCCTTTGTAAATGAGATGGTGGGAAGGTCGGGCGATTCGCTTCTGACCTGGTAGACTTGCTTGAGGTGTCTCTTGCGAGAGGACTTGGTGAGTCCCCCTCCCGCGAATCCACCTGAGATCATATGTATATGTCTCTCCGGAGTCTGCGGTGGTGGGTCTCTTCTATCCGCGTCATCTCCCTTTCTCTTCCCATGATTGTCCGACCTTTCCATGAGATATCTGTCAAGTCGGCCTTCTCTGGCCAGCTTTTCTATCACATTTTTGAGGTCATAGCAGTCGTTTGTTGAGTGACCATATATTTTATGGTACTCGCAGTAATCGCTGTGACTCTCCCCTTTTTTATTTTTAATGGGCCTGGGAGGCGACAACCTTTCAGTATTGCAAATTTCTCTGTATACGTCCACTATAGAGACCTTTAGAGGAGTATAAGAGTGATACTTCTTGGGTCTGTCGAGACCGATGTCTTCTTTCTTCTTGGGCTCCCTCTCCCTCTCTTTTATCGAGGGAGGGTGCCTAGTTCGCTAACTCGACTCTCTCAGTCTGGCATTTTCCTCCATGTTGATGTACTTTTCCGCTCTCTCCTGTACATCATTCAAAGAGGTCGGGTGCCTTTTTGATATGGACTGTGAGAAGGGTCCTTCCCTAAGTCCATTTACTAATCACATGATAACTGTCTCTGTGGGCAGATCTTGAATTTCCAAACATGCTTTGTTGAACCTTTCCATGTAATCATGCAGAGGTTCTCCGACCTCCTGTTTAACTCCCAGGAGGCTCGGTGCATGTTTTACTTTATCCTTCTGGATGGAGAATCGCATCAGAAATTTTCTTGAGAGGTCCTCAAAGCTGGTAACCGACCTTGGAGGGAGGCTATCGAACCACTTCATCGTCGCTTTTGACAGGGTGGTCGGAAAAGCCTTGCAACATGTTGCATCAGAAGCATCAGCCAGATACATCCGACTTTTGAAATTGCTTAAATGATGCTTTGGGTCTGTGGTTCCGTCATAGAGGTTCATATCAGGACTTTTGAAGTTTCTTGGAACCTTCGCCCTCATTATGTCCTCATTGAACGGGTCCTCTCCTCCCAAGGGCGACTCTTCTCGGTTGCCGTAGGAGTTTTGGCCTTTAAGGGAGGATTCAAGCTTTGTGAGTTTTTCTTCCAACTCTTTTCGTCGTTCTATTTCCTTCCTGAGGTTTCGCTCTGCCTCTCATTGTCGTTCTAGTTCCTGTTCCAGTTGCTCCAGACGACCTTGGTGGCCGTGGACCAACCCCATTAGCTCGGTTGCATGGGGTGGCCTTTCCTTTCCGGACTCTCATCCTTTTGAGGAATTTGCCTTTGGATTTTTGAGCCCAGAGGTGCCTTCTTTATACTGGTCGCTGGTTCCTTGATGAAGGGTCAGGTCTGCGTCATTGTTTCCGATATCTGGATTTTCTTGCTCGGAATCAGACGCTGTATGTCCATCTTCTGGTGAGTTGTCCGCCATTACTGGTTGATCTCTCGGTTCCCTGGCAATGCGCCAATGTTACGTTGGGTAACCGGAGGTAATGGGCTTGACTCGTTAGGTTGGCCCAATCGTTAGTGGAGAGAAACCTTCGAAGAGAATCGTGCTTCTGGGCTTCCGTCTGACTTGTGAGTACGAGTGAATGGGGGTGGTACCTGCAAAGACACTCCGACGCTTAAGTCAGCAAGGGTGCAAGCAGGTCTAGAGAGTATTGGGACTTAGAGATACCTGAGGGATGTCAGTGTATTTATAGTGGTGAACCAATAACCACCGTTGGAGTAGTTCCACTTTTCAGGGTGTATAATCGTCCATTTATCTTAGGGAGGTTACGATATGGCTTTTGGAAGTGGGTAGAGAGATTTTAGGGGCAGTTACTCATTTGAATGAGTGTTTATCTGCCAGCTAATCTTCGTCCCCGACTTCTTTGGGGTAAGTCGTGGTGAGAACTGACTTCGTAGGGAGAAGGTCGGTATAGGGCGAGGCTCAATCCTTTGAATTGGGCCTTTCGTTGGGTCCTGGGCCTTATCATTGGGTCAAGGTATGAACACTTATATATAAGAAGTATATAATTTATATCTATATTTATTAGAATTTTATATATATGAATTAATACAGTTTGTATTTATGAATCAATATAGTTTATACTCATATTTTTCAGAATTTACACACATAAATTAGTAAAATGACAATTTAGCCAAAAATACTAAAAGTTGCTAGCCCCCAAAAGTTTCTCAAGGATTAATCCATTGTGAATTTTAACACTATCTAAAGATTTATTATTGACCAATAAATTGTTATATGTATTAGACAAAATTCGAATCTCTACATTTGCTTAAACGGATTAGTAAATTAACCTTTAAGTCAACCCAAAGTAGTTATATTTAAAGTATATTATTACATCTAAATTTGAATAACATTTCCACATCAATCATTTTCATTAATAAAAAATACCTCCTTTTATGGTTAGATATTTTTATAGCATTTTAAAATATTTTAAAGATAATTTTATTGTTATCAAAATTAGAGGTTAATTTTGTCAATATTTTTATAAATCAAGAATAATTTTGATAATTTACTCTTCAAAATATAATTCTTTCCTAACTTGTACACAAAGCCAATATTTCTAATCAAATAATCGTAATCATCCTAATTAATTATTGTTCTAAGACATACTTGAAACGGACTTATGAATAATGGGCTTAATGGATGAGGTTGGAGATAATGGTGTGGATATCTAAGATGGTTTCACGTTAGCTCTAAAATAGTGATAGTGGACATGATTTAGTAAGAATTTTAGGCAGGTATAAATATATTGAAATTGAAAAATACTTGAGTTTAATAGAGTGACTGACATCACTTTACTGAATCTTCATACTTAAGTAATGGGTGATTTCCTCCTTATAATATGGGGAATTAGCCTACGTTTTGTAGATTTTTTCATTTGGGTGATAATTGACGTAGCAGAAGGAGAGCATTAACTTGCTGTCCAAATCGAATTGTGGTATCTTTTTCCATGTAAGTCGAGTTAGTTGACCTACGTCTTTTAAGCGCCTCTGTAATTCTGGACCAATCTTCTTTAGTTCCGGTAGGTTTGTTGTGGGTAGGATAACTCATTTTTGGCCATGATTCACATTATTTGGGTCGTGGTATAAACAATTACCACCTTAATTAAAATTTAATTATTTTATTAGTTTCTATATATAGTTTTACTAAATTTTTAATTAGATTTTTATATTTTTTAATATTATAATAAAAATAATTTAATTATAAAATTAAAAATAATATAAAAATTTAATTAAAAAATATAAAAAATTAATTATAAATTTAATAAAACTATAGAATAATTAAACCTTTTAATTAGATTGACACAACATATTTATGCAATTACTTTTTAGCTACCTCACTATTACATACCCAAATTAAGTATAACAAAAATTACCGACAACCTATCGATAAACCACAAAAACGTCGCAAAAATTGAAAATGTTTTATTTTTTTCAAGGTTTAAGATTATAAATGACTAAGCCGTCGATAAACCTTAAGGTAGCGTTTGTTTTCGGAGACAGGACACGGAGACATGGACAGCACATTCTTAAAAAGCGTTTGGAAGCAAAGACATGGACACTAAACATATTGTCTTCGGGACAGTTTTTTATACTTTTGTGTCCACTCTTTTATGAAGGACAATGATGGACAGGGGATTTGGAAGAGGGACACGGACTGTTTTTATCAATTTTTTTGTCTATGGTGCTATTTTTTATTATTCCACTGTTACCCCTTCTTATTTTTCCTATTTGCGTTGTTCTCAAAAAGTACTTTTTTTTTACTCCATGTTCTTTTTCTATCTCTACGTTCTTTTTCTTTCTCTTCTTTTCTCAAGTACTCTCTCCCTTTTATAAAAATTTTTATTGGACTTGATAATTTCTTTTTTCTTATCATTCTTACTTTAACATCATTTTAACCTTATATTATATTATTTGATTTGTAATAAAAATAATAACAAAAATAATTAGTCTGGAGACTTTTAAAAGATAAATATTATAAAGGTAAAATTGATATTTTAAAATGCTAAAAAATAATTTATAAATTGTAATTGATTTTATATAATTTAAAGAAAAATTAATTTTTTGAAAAGAAAAATAAAAATAGATTTTTATGTGCAAAAATTAATTTTTTTCCATTTAAAAATGGATTCTTTTTTTAAAACTGATTTTGTATTTAAAATTAATTTGGCTTATTAACCTAAATAAAATTTTTTATTAATCAAACTCAGATTTTTTTGTTAATATTAACCATATGTATTCCTACATATTAATAATAAATTTTAAAAAAATAATTATATTTATAAATTTTATTTTAATATAAATACTATTATATAATTTTTTATTAAAATTTTTGACTGCATTTTCAAGTTCTTACGTACTCTCATTATTTATTAAATTAGTTTATACTAAAAAAATTGAAATCACATGGCTATTTTAGTCATTTTATATAATATTTTAGTCTTGTCCATGTGTATCCAAACATAATACTGTACATTACATTAGTGTCCTATCCATCATATTCAAACACGATACACAAAACATAATTTTTAATGTCTCTGTCCTATTGTCTTTGTCTCAGTGTCCTGTTCTGTCGTGTCTCTACAAACAAACGCTACCTAATAGTCATTGATAACTGGACATAATAATATTATCAACGTAATAGCTTATTAACAACAATAGTAAATGTTTAACATTTAAACTTTACTCAGAGTAAAAAATGTCAATCGGCAAAATAATACACTATATTCTTTAGGATTTTTTATTTATATAAATAAATTAAATATATTAATTACTAATTTCTATAATTTGTAGCGTTTTTATAAAAATGCGTAATATGTCACATTTCGTTTACAGAATAAATGAATTGAATTTACGCGTATTTTATTTACACAGTAAACAAAATAAGATTAAAAATGGGCGATTTTATGACGTGTGTACACGTGTTCTGCAACGCTCCTATTTTGTTTATACCAGTTCAATTCGTTTACTCTATAAACGAAATAGGCTCAGTGATGCCTATTTAAGGAGTTTTGTTTACAGTACGGGAAGAAGTCAAAATTTACTGTTTACCTTACCTTTTTTATCCATTTTATCCTTATTTAACCAAACCGGCGGCTCAGTTGAACATTATGGCGGACGATACGGACATTAACAAGATGAACGCCACATGGCATGTCGCTGGGCAGAAGACTTTGAGGTTGGTGTTGCTGTTTATTTTATTGTTTATTTTTATAGTACTTGAGACAAGTTGCCATGTTAGCCCTATACGTAGTTGATTGTAGAAGTAGTGCCTAAATAGATTCTAGTTATAGCAATATGTAGTTGTAAGTAGGTTGAACGTATTTGTAGAATGTTAGAGGAACTTTGAGTTAGGGATTCGGTTGGTGTACACTACTTTATTGCATGGTATTATGTATGTTAAAATAAAAAACCTTTTACCAATGTAATTTATGTCACCGAAATTTAAACTAAGTAAACAAACATATTAAATTAAGTTATGTCCCATTTAATAAATGTAATTATTTTTTCATTAAATAACATATTATATATGCAAGAATATATTAATTTTTTATATATTAAGTTTAAAATAACATGACCGAGAGGCCTGCATGTAATGTGAAAACATTTATCATACCTGTCAATTAGGTATTATTTTGTTTTATAGCGTAATAGGGTTGTAGATAACATTTGATCATGAATGTCTTTTATTTTTTTTCTGTGTTTGTTTACCAGTTGGGACGACTACTTCTACCCTGGAGAGTTAGCCACAGAGTTCCACCACCCGATGCCATTCTCCCATGCTTGAGGAAGGCTGGTTTCGGAGATGCCGTCCCACTGAGAGACTTCTTGTTCGACAACGCCATGATCACAACATTCGTAGAGCGCTGGCGACTGGAAACTCACACATTCCACATGCCATGGGGTGAGTGTACGATCACACTGCAGGACGTCGTCTACCATTTCGGATTGCGCGCAGATGGTGATCTTGTTAGTGGTTGCTTTCGTGACTTCCAGGCCCACTACCACACTGGGGCTTGGGAGTTGGTCGAGCGTTTACTCGGGGCAGGCAAAAGATAACGGCGTGGTACCTGCACTGAAGTCTCGGGCACAAGCTCCTTCTCGTCATCATCTATAGAAGAATTGCTCTCGTTGCTATCCGCAACATAATCGTCATCAGATTCCTCGCCGTCAACGTCCATCTCCGAAACTGGGCGGGCAACATGGATAGGGGGCGGTGCGAGGGGCCAATCATCCTGCACAAAGTCCGACTGTCCAGATCCACCGCCACCAATGTCACCAACCTCTACGGAGAGCTCGATCACTTGTTCACACATGATTTTGCCATGAATGTCAAATATTAGCTGCACATGATCGTCGCCGCGCAGCCAAAATAGATGAAATCGAAATACTGCATTCCCCATCGGAGTTAGCATCCTATACCCTATCCTCCCAATCTTTTTACTCCTACATTGATCGAGGTGCCTCAATATCAGACTCTTCAACTCCGACAACGAGGCAACTCGCTGTGTGCGTAGTAGCACTGGATTCTCACACTCAAACACGACCCCGTTATCCCTGTTCCTCATTATGCAATTGGGACACACACACACATAACTAAATATACACTACTAGTAGACATTATGAATGGTTTGGAAAATGTTTAGGCAGAATAGGTGAACTTATTGTGAATACAATGGGTTGCACACCCTTTTATAGTTGCTTCAAGTTTGTCCTATTGTATTTCATTTACACAGTAAACAAATTACTGTTACATGTATTTCGTTTACAGAGTAAACGAATTGAACTTACGCGTATTTCGTTTGCAGTGCAAACAAAATACACACGTGTCGTGTTGGCTGTAAACAAAATACGCGTAAGTTCAATTCGTTTACTCTGTAAACAAAATGTGATATGTTACGCATTTTCGTAAAAACTCTACAAATTACAAAAATCGGTAATTAATATATTTAATTTATTTATATAAATAAAAAATCCTATTCTTTATGTGTATATGTTTTTTTATTTTTGCACTATAATGCTGGCCTAAAAAAATTTTGTAAAAAGATTTTCCAAAAGAAAAAAAGATTAATAAAAAAATGATTCGGGAGAGGAGACTACTTAATAAATTTAGAGTAAACTATTATTTCTACCAACAAAAGTTGAAAATGCTAACACATCTACCAATAGAAGAAGAAAATTATCATTTGTACCCATAAAATATGGATTATGCACAACAAAATTATTCAAATACTAAAAAATCACTTAAAAATTCCAAATTATCCTTATCAACATCCGCATCATCATCACATTACTCTCTCTCTCTCTCTCTCTCTGTCTCTGAAACATGCGTGTTGTTACAACAGAGGCACCAACAACAATAGCAGAATATATCAAATGGAGAAGAACTAGAAACCAATTGATCCGGTGCAACCACATCACTACAGAAGAAACAGATCCAAGGACACAAATTCAACCCATAAGGTGCAAATCCACCATTTCGTCTCTGCTCATTTCCACATTCTCTAATAACAACAATAGCACGAGCAACAATGATAAAGGGATAACAGAAAATGAGAGAAGAGATGAAGGGTCTGAAGGGTACCATTGCAGAACTAGGTGTTAAAGTAATCGGTGATGGTCCTCAGCAAACTTCCCACCCTCTAGTTCTCCAGCGACAACAACCACCAGTGGATGAACTTCTCCTCCTATCTTCTTGCGAAGCCACATAGTCTAGTCCTCGTTGGAGATTGTGTCCTCGCGCTCTGCAACGTCGGCTTGTTGTGGCTGATTGAGGTCGCGCAACGGTGCTGATGGTTGGTGAATTGAAGTCATTGTAGTTAATGGAGGTCGCGTGACAGTACTTCAGGAAGTTCAGCAAGTTCAAGATTTTTGGAGGTAGAGATAGGATTTGCTTCTCGGTAAAGCAGATTAGGAGTGGGAGAGTGAAGGAAGCCTTGGGAGGTGGAGAGGAAGGTGTAGTGGTGGTGGTTGTAGAGCTCTTGGCCGTTGGGGTAGCATTGGAAGAAGCCGGCGGCAGAAGTCCATTGTGAAGAAGGGTGGGAATAAGAAAAATGGCGAATGAAAAAAAATAAAAAAAAGAAATGCAAAGAGAGAGAGGAGGGATGATGGTAGTGGTGGTGAAGAGAAATGTAATTTGGGATCTTTAAGTGATTTTTTAGTGTTTCGATAACTTTGTTATATGGAGCCTGTTCATACCCTGACCCAATAAATAAAGCCAGGCCTAATAAGGATGAGAGACACAATCCATAAAGGAGGTATCCAACCCATACCTGACCTCTTTAAAGAGGTTGGACACTGCAAAAGACCCAGTTCTACTTGCCCAAAGTAAGTAATTGCCTCTAGAAATCTCTCCAAGTATCTCTATCTCCTTTAAAAGATAGATCTCAACAACTTCCAAGATAAAGGAAATAGTTATCCACCAATAAAGGTGGAACTACTCTAACAAAGGTGGTTAACACTCTACTATAAATATATTGACACTTGTTGGGTATAATTTACGTTTAATCTACCAAAAACTTTCCTAAAACCCTTGCTAACTTAAGTATCAGAGTCTCTTGCAGGTACCACTCCCACCTCATTACGAGGAACTTGGACGAGGGTATCTCGGCACAAGATTAAGTCAGACGCTGCCTCACGCGGAGTCTAGACCTCACCTTTAGGCCCAAAACCAACATTTCAGGTTACCCTCGAAACATTGGCGCTGTTTCCGGGGACCTGGGATTGAACCTTTAATAACGGCGAACCGTCAGTGTGAAGACAGTCACACAGCATCTGACTCCGAACCTAAGCCTCAACAAGAAGACCATGCCCTCATCATACTCCCACTACAACAAACACATGTTCCTCACGAAGAAAGGACATCCGAAAACCCCCAACCAAGGTAGATCCACTTAGAGGTACACCCAGTTGGAGAAGAAGAACCGCCACATTCTATTGAGATCCTAGGTATGGTTCACGGTCATGGTGGACGACTTGAACACCTCAAGAAGGAAGCCGAGCGACAACGGAAAGCGGAAAGGGAACTGCAGAGAGAGGTAAGACGACGAAGGAAGCTGGATGAAAAGCTCTTAAAATTAGAAGCTGGCCTCCGAAAATGAGGTAATCAAGCAGATTAGAAAGAAAGCCCTTTAGTTGGAGAAGATTTGTTCATAGAATCGATCATGCGGACCAAAGTTCCAAGGTATTTCAAAACCTCTACATGGATCTCTACGACGGAACAACTGACCCGAGACACCATCTTAGCAACTTCAAGAGCCGGATGTACGTGGCTGACGCCTTTGACGTCACTCATTGCAAAGCCTTCCTAACAATCTTAACCAAAGCTGTGATGAAGTGGTTCGATAACTTACCTCCTAGGTCGGTAACTTGCTTTGACAACCTAGCAAGGAAGTTTCTTACCAGGTTTTCTACTCAGAAGAATAAGGTAAAGCATGCCTCGAGCTTGCTAGAAGTTAAACAAGAAGCCGAAGAGACACTCTCGAATTATATGGAGATATTCAATAAGACGTGCTTGGAGATACAAAACCTACCCACTGAAGCAGTGATAATGGGATTAGTCAATGGCCTTAAAGGAAGGGCCATTCTCTCAATCTATAACCAAGCAACACCCGACTTTCTTAAATGAAGTACAAGAGCGGGCAGAGAAGTACATCAACATGGGAAAAAATTTTTGACTAAGAGAACCACTCCTGAGGACTAACATTCCCTATCTACCTCGGGAAAAAGAGAAAAAAGCTAAGAAGAAGCATGAGTACAATCCGGAGAAACCTGAAGATACCATAACTACACCCCTCAATGTTTTCCTAGTAGACGTTTATAGAGAAATATGCCACATCGAGAAGCTTTCACCTTCTCGCCCGATTAAACATAAAAAAGCAGGAAGCAGGATGGAATATTGTGAGTACCACAAACTCTATGGGCACTCTACCAATGAGTGTTATGATTTAAAAAATATCATAGAAAAATTGGCCAGAGAAGGTTGACTAGATAGGTACTTAGCAGACATGTTAGACGACTCGAGGAAAAGAAAGAGGGATGATGAAGAAGGCGGATGACAAGAATGTCCACCTCAAACTCCCAAACGGCACATACACATGATAAATGGGGGATTTGCCAGAGGTGGGATATCTAAATCATCACGGAAAAGGCATCTTAAGGAGGTGTACCAAGTTGGGGAAGATAGTAGATCTCCTGACTTGCCCATCATCTCATTTACAAAAGAGGATGCTCAAGGAATAACCCCTGGCTATGATGATCCCGTGGTGATAACGAATGATCCTCGCCAATGCAAACATCCACAGAACTCTAGTAGATCAAGGTAGCTCGGTGGATATACTGTTTAAACCCGCTTTTGACAAGCTCTGACTGGAAGAGAAGGATCTAAAGGCATACCCAGATAATCTTTTCGGACTGGGGGATACGCTGATCCAACCTCTTGGATATATATCTTTATACACTACATTTAGAAAAGGCACAAGGTCAAAGACGTTAAGCATCGACTACATCGTGATTGATGTCACCTTAGCATTGCCTTAATTGGTCGGATAACCCTGAACCGACTAGCGGTTATTGTCATTACACCCCACCTATGTATGAAATTCCCTACTGCTGAAGGAATTGTTACAATAAAAGGAGACCAAAAACTAGCATGTAAGTAGAAGACGTACTTGGGAATCACCCTAAAAAAACAACCAATATAGGGGCTAACTTGGAGAAAGGTCTGAAATAGTAACTCATCGATCTCTTAAGGAGAAATTCTAACATCTTTGTTTGGAAAGCCTCCGACATGCCTGGCATAGACCCTGACCTGATGTCTCACAAACTCGTTGTCTACCCTGGCTCTCGACCTATTCAATAAAAGCGCCAAAAGCTCGGACCAGAAAGGATACAAGTCGTGGAAGAACAAGTACAGACCTTGTTAGAATCAGGATTTATAAGAGAGGTAAAGTATCTATTATGGCTAGCCAACGTAGTCTTGGTAAAGAAACAAAATCGAAGACGGAGGATGTGTGTTGATTACACCGACCTCAATAAAGCTTGGCCCAAGGATCCATACCCTCTTCCTTGCATAGATGCCCTGGTCGACTCAGCCTCCGGCTATCAATACCTGTTCTTCATGGATGCTTACTCGGGATACAACCAAATTCCGATGCATAAGCCGGACCAAGAAAATGCCTCATTTAAAACTCTGAAAGCTAACTACTGTTATGTAGTAATGCCTTTTGGACTAAAGAATGCTGGAGCTATATACCAGAGACTGATGAACAAAGTGTTTTCATCCCACTTAGGGAAACTTGTGGAGGTATATTTGGACGACATACTTGTTAAAACCAAGGTCAACTCGGCAGTTTTGTCCGATCTCTCCGAGATAGTTTCTACTATAAGGAGGCATGGGATGAAATTAAATCTCTTAAAATGCAAGTTCGCAGTAGAGGCAGGAAAATTTTTAGGTTTAATGCGAACCCAAAGAGGCATAGAAGCAAACCTGGACAAATGCAGGGCAGTTCTTGACATGAAGAGCCCGACCTGTCTTAAATAAGTGCAACAACTAAATGGAAGGTTAGTTGCTCTATCAAGATTCCTAGTAGGGTTGACACTAAAATCACTTCCCCTATACTCAATTCTTAGAAAGGGGAAGCAATTTGAGTGGACCTCAAAGTGCAAACATGTCTTTCAAGACTTCAAAGTATTTCTGGGGCAACCCTATACTCACTCAACCAATAGCAAGAGAAGAACTCGTCCTCTACCTAGCAGTAGCAAGTCAAGCCATAGCTTCAGCATTGATAAGGGAGGACAAGGACAAACAGAAACCTGTCTACTTCATTAGCAAAGCTTTACAAGGAGCAAAACTAAACTACCAAAAGATAGAAAAGTTTGCATACGCCCTTGTTCTCCCCTCTCGAAGGCTTCGATAATATTTTCAAACTCACACTATCAAGGTCCATACCAATCAACCAATGAAACACATTCTGCAAAAAAAGACTTGACAGGACGGATTCTACAATGGGCTGTGAAATTGTCCGCGTTCGACTTATAGTAAGAAACTCGGACGGCAATCAAATTCCAATATCTTGCCGATTCCATCACTGAATATACTGAAGGTCAGGGAAACCCAACTACATGAAGCCTGTATGTAGACGAGTCATCCAATAAAGCTAAAAGTGAGGCAGGGGTTATCTTGGAAAGCGAACAAGGAACTCAGACAAAACTCTCACTAAAGTTCAAGTTTCCTGCTTTTATTAACCAAGCAGAGTATAAAGCCTTACTTGTTGGCTTGAAGCTGGCTAAAGATGTGGAAGCAGAAAAG
Organism: Arachis hypogaea; assembly: GCF_003086295.3. Lineage (NCBI taxonomy): Eukaryota > Viridiplantae > Streptophyta > Magnoliopsida > Fabales > Fabaceae > Arachis > Arachis hypogaea. Next base: position 26,178,512 of record NC_092042.1, read on the forward strand.
CTAATAATGTACAGTGATTTCAAGAGACAATTTCACAAATTAACAGTACTTATCAAGCTAAAGACCCCACCATGAAGAGGTACTTAGACGAAGAACGACAACAGCCAGCATACTTCTCAGAAGGAGAGGTCCGACATATAACCTAGGAATCAAACATCCGAGCTGACGCCCTCTCCAAATTAGCCAGTACCAAGGTAGGGGGCAACTATAGAAGCCTTATCCAGGAAACTCTACATGCACCATCAATATCAAAAGGAGACGACAACTCAAATATAATGACTATACCAAATCAGAATTTATGATGGATGACCCCTATAGTCAACTATCTTAAATTTGATGTCCTCCCTGAAAATGAAAAAGAGGCCTGAAGACTTATAAGAGAAGCACAAAACTACACGTTGGTCCACAATGTCTTATATAAAAGAGAAATATCAACGCCCCTCTTGAAGTGTGTCCCGACCTCTAACACAAAAGAGGTCCTTGAGAAGTGATGATCGGATATTTTATACGCTTTTTTATGTTATTTTCTTAGTGTTTTTAGTATATTTTGTTAAGTTTTATTATGCTTTAGTAGGTTTTAATACAAAATTCACTTTTTGGATACTACTTTGAGCTTGTATGTTTTTCTTATGATTTTAGGTGAATTTTGGGTGAATTTGGCAAGTTTGGAAAAGTCTGATTCAGAGGCAAAGAAAGGACAACAGATGCTGTCAGATCCTGATCTCCGTGCATTCAAACGAGGATTTCTGGAGCTACACGATGCATTGTCATTCTTCATCCTTATGAATCTCGATTCTACATGAGTTCCTTACGAGTCCTGACCCGGATAGTATTGAGCTACAACTTGAGGATGCATCAAGGGTTCTAATAAATTATCTGGGCTAATTCGGGTATGTGACATAAAACCTCGTTAGTCAAGGGTAATTGAGGTTCCTGTGGCTCTAAGGGCTAGAACCATAAGAGCATCAGTCTCTAATTCAGAAGATCCGACCTTGTCTGTGGCATTTTGAGTAGGATTAGCAAAGAGATTGAATTGCGCACACTTCACCCTCTCCCAGATTGATCTAGTCCGTTCGGATGTTTAGTTTGGACCTGAGGAGATTAATGACCACGACCAATGGCTTAATCACTATAGCCTTGCCATTGAAGGAATCATCCATCATTGAAGTAGTGAGTATAATGTGTTAATCTAGAAGAAAAAGTATCTTCGAAGCCTTAACTGACTGCTAATTACGGTTTCTACGTTCGATTGTTATTGCTTGTTTATGCGCCAACAACAAACAACAACTATCCTTCTGTTCGCCTGACTAAGATCTGCAGGATAACCAGAACTTGCTTAATCCGGCAATCCTCATGGGATTCGACCCTCACTCACCTGAGGTATTACTTGGACGAACCAGTACACTTGCCGATTCAGTTGTGCAAGTCACAAATTCGCCCACCAAGAAGGTACATAATGGCATATGTGGAAACCACCTAGAAGCCCGGTCACTAGCCAAGAAGGTGATCAGGGCCGGTTTTTTTGGCCGACCTTATAAAGAGAAGCGGCCGAGTTTGTTAAGAAGTGTCCGCCTTGCCAGAAGCATGCCAACTTCCATGTTGCGCCTCTTGAAGAGCTTATTGTGTCACCTCGCCATGGCCATTCGCAAAATGGGGTCTTGATCTCCTAATACCATTTCTCCAAGCTCCGGGACAAGTCAAATACCTTATAGTAGGGACTGACTACTTTACTAAATGAATCAAGGTGGAACCACTAGCAACTATCACTGCCCAAAGAAGTCAAAAGTTCCTCTACAAGAACATTATCACAAGGTATGGAGTTCCCAACTCCATCATGACGGATAATAGAACTCAGTTTACTGACTCAACCTTCAGAATTTAGTGGCCGACTGAAAAATAAAACACCAATTCACATCGGTGGAACATCCTCAGGCCAATGGACAAGTTGAAGCTGCCGACAAAGTCATATTAGCTGAATTAAAGCGCTGATTACAAGAAGCAAGGGGGCATGGGCGGACAAGCTTCCCCAAGTCCTGTAGGCATATCAGACAGCCCCACATTCACCAAGGGTTGTATTTTACAATGAAAGGGCCAATATTCAAGCACAAAAGGAAGAACTCAACTTTCTCCTAGAAGTACAAGAAAGAGTTCGGATTAGAGAAAAAGAAACTTCAGCACAAACGATCTCATACTGATTCGAAATGACATCGGAGTTCAGAAGTTAGGCGAGGGAAAGATAGCAATAAATTGGAAAGGATCCTACAAGATTATTGAAGTCTTGGAAAAGGGTTACTACAAAGTGCCTGGCCTGCAAGAAAGGTAGCTCCCGAGGTCGTGGCACGCGTGTAACCTAAAGAAGTATTACAGCTAGAGATTATGCCTTGTTCCCTGGTGTACTCTTTTTCCAACCTTAAGATTTTTTTCCTAAAAAGGGTTTTTTCTAAAGGCTGATTTTAATAAGGCACCAAAGCAAGGGCTAAGGGTATTCAAATCCCTTAGTAGGTAGGCTTATGTAAAGGAATTTTTCAGTTATTAATAAAATTCCTATTTTCCTTCAAAATATTTCCTATTAAAAATGGATTAATTTAAGCTCGACAAACCGCGAAAATTATTGCACGACTTAAAATGGTCGGCAAGATGAAGCGACGAGGTACAAATTAATGTAAAAAGTTATATAAACAACCCGTGAAAATCGACCTCAATTGTAAGGCAGAATAAAAATGATGTCTAGAAGTAACTTAGCAAAGTTTGACTACTCAAAGTCAGAACTTGAAAAATGAACCCCTATAGATTGACTCACTACTAAAAATTAGTAAAAAAACATATCAAAAAAGTTGCTAAGGCATATTATCAATCTAAGCAACTACCCGGCTTCTAAAGAAGACCTAACTTTATTTAGCACAAAGGCTCTTTAAAAAAAATCAAAGGTCGGTTAAACACTCAAAAGTTGTTAAAAAATATAACTAATGTAAAGAAAAGTGTTCGAAAAACTACCAATTATTACGAAAAATAAATTGTTCCAAGAACCCACAAGTCAGGCCATCTCAAGCATAACAAAAGTAAAAAATAAATTACAAAGTAGGGCCAAAAAGTGCATTGAGGGCTTCCCCGATGTCGGCATCTTTACCTCAGACAAGAGGGGTTAGAGGGTGCACCGAGATTGAGATAGCAAGGATAGGACTAGGAGGCAAAGAAGGTGTTTCAACATTTACAACCTCGGGCTAGACCTCGGGAATCTGAGAGGCTTGTTCGGTTCGAGACTTCGGGTCGGGAAAATGACCCTCCTCCTCATCCTCTGAGGCTGGGACGATCTTTCCATCAACTACTATATTGTCTTGAATGAATAGGGAGAGATCGACCACGGGAGCCAGGACCTGGACTTGAGCCTTCAGATTCTCAAATATTTCATCCATCCCCTCAGTCATGGACTCTTGAAGAGAAGCATATTCCTCTCTGACATTTTTGAACTCCTTTTGAAGCTCGTGTTTTTCTCTATAAACCCGAGTATAACTCTCCTCCGTTCTCTTCTTCACCCCTTCTGCCAAAGTTGCAGCAGCCTCCGAGGTCTTTACCTGGGTCCGAGCCTTTTTCAGGTCAGACTTCAGCCTGACTTTCTCCTCTTTCAACTCATCTCTCAACACCTTTAACCTTTCCACCTCGGCTTGGGCAGCAGCAAGAAAACTTTGAGTGGTAATAATAAGAGTCTTTCTTAACTCCTTGGCTATGAAAGTACACACTCCCGCTAGCCGATATCATTGTAGTCCATAAGGTTTAGGTGGTTTTGAATAGCCTCATCATCCAAACTAATACGATTATGAGGAAGGATATTTCTCTCACTCCAGGCAAATCCATCGAACCCTTTATCGTAGATATTCACCTTCTCAGCAGTCTTTTGTTTCTTAGGAGGAGGTCCTGAAGATGAAAGGAAAGACGGAGCAACCGAGCTCTTTGGAGGAGGGTGAGGAGAAACCAACCGACTTGAGGAAGTAGGGATTATTTTCTTCTGGGCCGACGCTCCCAAATCCGATATCTTCGGAGAAGATCAGGCTGACGTATCTCCGGTTTCTTTCCCCTGAATACTCCGAGCCACCACGATTTTTCTTATTTGGCACATCTGTTTCATAGCAGCAGTCTTAGGAGCCATGGTATCTATAAAATAAGAAGCACATTAGAAAAACAAATTGTGACTAAGAAGTTATAAAAGCTAAAGGTCGAGAAGCTACCTAGCTCAGACCGAAGCTGACTGGGGTCCCCTAAAAATCTTTTTGTGTCCAAGTGAGGAGCCTGTCCCCAACACTCTTCGAACACATCCACAAAACTTTTTTCAATATCATCTAGATTATCTATACTATACTGGCTATCACAGGAGTTTCTTGCCAGTACATTGGAAATGAAGTCTCATCATTCTCATCTAAAAAGAAAGGTCGGGCACCCTCTACAACTCAAACCTTAAAGAAATAGTTTTTAAAGTCGTGGAAGGACTCATCAAAAATAGCAAAAACCTTTCTGCCCTGAACGGCACGAAACAAAAACCAAGTGGACTTCCCTTTCAACGATCCGGGTTTAGTCAACACAAACAAATGAAAAAGACCTGAGCAGAAGGTCGAACCTCAAGCTCCCGATATAGAAGTTAGAAAATTTTTAAGAAAGCCCTGGAGTTCGGGTGAAGTTGAGAAGGGGCAATGTTACAAGCCCAAAGAATATTTGTCTCAAAATTAGAAAAGGAGAGTGAAATGCCTAATTTGGAGAAGAAGCAGTCATTGGCATAGAAAAAAGGGCGTTCCGACTTATCTAAAGAAGGGAAGCACACTCTCTCCTCGGGATTCGGTACTATCAACTCGTAATTCCTCTCATCCTCTCTATTTTCACATATCCTATGATGCCTATGAAAAATATCAATATGCTCTCTATCTACCATAGGGACACAAGAGAGAACGGGAGTATCTATCCAATTTAAGAGACTAAGGGGAACTTTGGTCAACATATTGAGAATAACAGAGTGCGACATAAAGGCTGCACCTACAAATATAAAATAAAAAAAGCATTACTAAAACAGCTCGAACATCGTCCAAAAGAAGTCGGACAAAGTCAAGTAAAACCAAACAACGCAGATTAAAAGCTCTTTTACCTATAGAAAGCATCGAAATGGTGTCCTTCCTATATTATCAGTAATGACTCATCATCATATTGTAGCGATACCATTGGGGGCAATACGAATGCAACGAAACAAATAACAAAACGACTATATTTTTTGAAAAATTCAGAACGCCTCAGATGATCTCAAATAACAAAAAGCAGTTCCAAACAACTACAGTTCCACAAAGATGAACAGAAATACAACCAAACACTCTACAACAATCTCAGTCGTTGAAAATCGTTCAAAAGGATTTCTTAGCAAAAATAACACAGCAGCAGTCAAACAAAGCCAACCAAAGAAATCCAAGAATCAACAATGAAAAACAACATACTATCATCAACGCCATTATTCAAGGACCGCTCAGAATGATCTCATGAAAACATAATAACAAGATTATCAAAAAGAAGGTAAGATACCAACCTTGATGAGAATAAAAAAGGAGAAGGACACATCAAGCAACAAAATTGCAGATGATCCTCTTCAAAGAACTCCCCTCAAGCAAAATCAAGATAAGGAAAATCTTGAAAAATGGAGTCATGAAGTAAACAGAGAAAAGAAAAGAGAAAATTTTTTCACAGTGACAAGAAAAAACACATTCAAAAGATGGAAAAAGAAGAAGAAGAAGAAGAGTTAAGACGCTTTTATAAGAAACAAGGAGCTAAATGGCCTCTTAACTCCTCTTTAAAAACGTGCGTGGATCCCAAAAAAACTGTCACGCAACGTTTACTCCGCAATAAAGGAGGTAACATTCAAATTTTTGAAAATAGGTTGAGTACCTGACATTTAGAAGGCGGAGTACCCGACGTCAAGACAAAGGCCACGAATTGCTTGATCCCGACCTCTTGAAAGCTCAAGGCTCAAGTAGGGGAACTATTTATACCATGACCCAATAAATAAAGACAGGCCCAATAAGGATAGGATACCCAATCCATAAAGGAGGTCTCCAACTCATGCCCGACCTTTTTAAAGAGGTCGGATACCACAAAGGACCCAACTCTACCTTCCAAACCAAGTAACTGCCTCCTCAAATCTCTCCAAGTATCTCTATCTCTCCTAAAAGATAGATCTCAACAACTCTCAAGATAAAGAGAACGGTCATCCACCAATAAAGGTGGAACTACTCCAACAAAGGTGGTTAACACTCTACTATAAATACACCGACACTAGGGGTATTCGCGATGCGGTTTGGTTCGGTTTTTGAGAGAAAAGCCATCCGATCCAATCGTTTTATTAAACTGCGGTTCGGTTTGGTTTGGCTTTTTTATCGAAGCCATCCAAACCAAACCAAACCAATTAAAATCGGTTTGGTTTGGTTCGGTTTGTTCGGTTTTTTCAGTCAATTAAAAAAAAATACTACCATACTATTTCATAAAGTCATGACATTGAAATCGACAAACACAAATTCACAATTTCTAACAAAGTCTTGATCTAGTAAAATTTAACGACAAAAAAAATTCAAATACAACAATCAAAGAAAATGGGAGACAAATTGTAGAGACCTTGCTAAATTCTATGGTAACTTGGGAAAAGATGATGCAATAGACCTACTTCTTGCAATTGAAAGAAAGGGAAGATTTTACTAAACGCTACTTCTCGACAGAGGTGGTTGGGCTGTTGTCCATCTGAAAGAATGAAGTCCATCAGATATAAAAAACTCGCAAGAAAATCTCATACATGGCAAGGTACCAACTGCAAGCTACTAAAGCTATAAAGGAACAATAACTTGTATTTTTTACCCCATAACTCTGATTTGGTGAGCCACGACAACTATCTTCCAAACAAAGAAATAAGATAGGAAATGAAAGGAATAAGAATTTAATTAGAATAAAAAGAAGGCACTCACCATGAATGAAAGAAGCCATGTGAGTATGCTGCATTCGTAAATTAAAAAGTTCAGTATAGACCATTAGAAAGCTGTATAGAAAAGTAACCAACATCTACAACTACTCTCAGATACAGGTTACTTGTGTAAAAGCATATAACCACAATCCAAAAGTTAAATGAATAGATTAAAAAATAAATCACATAATGAAACATCATAACTAAAATCAATCTGACCTTGAACCAGACCACATAGGATTCCAACTTTCAAGATGAACTGCAGGAGCAGGAGCAGCAAAACACAAAAATATTAAATAAAAATCAGTATCTCATAATATTAACTGACCTGTGCTATACCAGATAAAAAAACTTACAATCACTGAACCAACAATAAAACAACAACTAGCAACCATGAAATAAATTATCAGTGACAAGTAAAACAATAAAACAAATAAAACAAAAAATTTCCCTAAGCAATAAAAAACAAATAAAACAATAACAAGTTAACAACAACAAGCAATAATGAATTCAATGATTATTGAACAGTAATCAGTCAAATTACTTAATTACAATAATCAATGATCAGTGAACCAGCAATAAAAAAATTTCCCTAAACTGAACAATAAACTGGAAAGGTTCGACAAAAACTGAACAATAAATCAATAATAGCAATACCAAATTACCAACAATAAATTGAACAATAAAATGAACAATAAACAACAACCAGAATTCCAGCAACAATACCAACAATAAAATAATTCATCAAGTTATAAACTATAAGGATGCATTTGAGTGCTTATTCTACTCATATACTAACAAGTAACAATCAAACTAAAAATAGAGCTAAATAAACAAAAAATTATGATTACCTTGGTGATTTTGATCTCATCCTCAAGCTCATGAAAGCGATTGTTCAATCTTCCGAACTTATTGATGTTCTGCTCATCCTCCCATGTCACTTCCGTGTCGGATCCTCTTCCCTTCAAGGACAAAAAATGGAATATCATAAATTAGGCGGAAAAATAATAGAAAGAAGATTGCGATTCAAAGGAACATTGATTCGAAGCTAGGGATTTTTTATTACCTGCTGCAGTGCTGCATGCTATTGACTCAATTTAGAGTTTCTTGATTCCAATCACAGTATCAATTTCAGTACCACTAGGAGCTACCGTTGACAAATCTCGAGGTGGTGGACAGAACAGTCCCTGGCCACAGCTGGGAGGTGCAGAGAGCGAGGCTGTGAGACCTAGAGAGAGAGTGGCTAGGTTTCATACTTCGTTTGGGGGTTACTGGGTAGGCTAGTCTCCGCATCTTCGCGAAGCCAAAAACGATGCTGTGGGTGGTGGCAGAGGTGGTGCTGGCTCCGCGATGATGGTGTTGGCTGGTGCTGTCTGCGAGGAGATGCTGGGAGGAAAGGTTCGGCGGCGCTGTGTGAAAGACTGGAAGGGTTCGGCAGCGTTGGGAGGTGGTGAGAGGAAGGGGTTCATTGGCGCTAGGAGGTGGTGAGACGAAGGCGTTCACGCAGGTTGGGAGTGGGAGTGGGAGGTGCTGGCTGTTGGGAGAGTGGGAGTGGGTTTTGAGAGTAGAGAGCGCAGAGTGAGAGAATTGACGGCTAGGTTAGTTCACGTTGTGGGGGGGTGGAGGGAGGGTTGGTCTTGTTTGAGTTTTTTTTGAACCAGTTTGGTTCGGTTCGGTTAGGATTTTCAATGTCAAAACCGAAAACTGAACCGAATGCAATAAAAACAGCAAAATACAATTTTTTCGGTTTTTCGGTTTTCGGTTTTCAATTTTTTCGGTTCGGTCAATCGGTTTTGTTTGATCCGGATTGATTTTGAACACCCCTAACTGACACTCTTCATGTATAATTTACGTTCTAAGTTACTAAAAATCTGCCTAAAACCTTTGCTTACTTAAGCATCAGAGTTTTTTGCAGGTACCATTCCCACCTCCTCATGAGACACTTGGACGGCGGAACCTCAGCACAAGATTAAGTTAGACGCTGCCTTACGCGGAGTCCGGACCTCACATTCAGATCCAAAACCAACGTTTCAGGTAACCCTCATAACAAAGCTCATGTTTCATGAGTACAAATGTTAATTTTCTTCTTTTATGGATAGACGTGTCAGTATTTTCAATTTTCGTTAGTAACAATGGTAGTTGATTCATAAATCTAATTATCTTTTTAACTCTATAAAATTAATATTTGTAAAAAAAAATTATCCATTTCATTTATGTGTGTTCCTTTTTCTTTATCATCAATTTTTATTTCTATTTTGTCCGAAAGCAATCAACTACAGTTTATTAGATTATTAATTGTAATAAAATATATTTTTTTAAAAGGTAATATTCATCATTTATATATAATTCGAATCAAAATTTCTGTTCATCCTAAATGTATAAGAGAAGAATAAAGTAACAGTGAATAAAAACTTCCAAATAAACGATAACATAATAACAAAAGTAAAATCACATATCTAATGTATCGATTAACCCAAAAACAAAAGGAAGTAAAAAATAAAATCTTTGTCATGTCCACTTTATGGTGGTGCCTTCAATGGATCAATCACAGTAGTGTCAAATGACTTTTGTGATTGCTTTGGTGCATTGATCCTAGCAATGTCAAGAAGTTCCCAATTGGTTTTAGAAGATAATGGGTATTATTTGTATTTGAGAAATAAAAAATAAATTTTTAGAGTTTAAGAGAATAGAAAATGATATGAAAGAAAATGTGTGGGTATATTACGAATAAAAAATAATGATAAGAAAAAAAAATACATGTTAATAGGTTATGTAAAATTTTGACAATTGTCAATGAATTAGGATTATCCATTAATCTTCTAAATCATTTATCAATTTATATATAAAAACCATTTTTAACTGCTTTTAAACTACTTGAGTCTTATTTTATAAACCATTTTTTACTGTCTTAGAATTATCTTCGTTTAAGTCTTATTTTATTAGGAATCTAATTAATCCAACAATCTAGTTAAAGCAAAATCTCATTAAAATAAATGTCTCCAAAATAATTTTTCATATCTCTATTTTACTGTCTAATATTTAAACCAATATCACTGTTTTTAAACAAATTAAAACCAAAATAATTATTACTTGACTAATTTCACTTGTTGGTGCATAACATTTCTATTTCTATTATGTATTTAAATAGAAACCAACTCATTTGTAAGATAAGCTTTACTATATTTTTTACATAAGCACTGTTTAATTATTTTATTAATCTTTATAATTTTATTAAATTTAATTATATTTTTATAATCAATAATCAGATTTTGTAATTAATAATATAGTATAAAAATTTAATTAAAAAATATAAAAATTCAATTAAAAATTTAATAAAATTATAAAAATTAACAGAATAATTAAACCATAAATAAAATTCTATTCAAACAAACTGTAAACAGATTTTAGATCCAATACTTTTAATAGAACAATTATCTAAACAAAAGAGAGGTATTTTTTAATACCTCATAATTTGATCTGAAGGTTCTCAAAACCAAACAAGGCCTTATGCAAGTTTCGAACTGAATGAAGGAGGGTTGGACTAAAGGATCCAAACCAACACGCCACTCATGAAACTCGCGCTTAGAACTATTTTGAAAAATACTTAAATCGTCAAATAATTTAAATTAGATGAAATATTATCTAACCAACCACTTTTATGACGGTAAATAAGGATAGAAGTGTGTTGGACTATTCGATAACAACTCATGGCTAAGTTTATTTTAGGTTCGGTTCGGTTTATTTTATTAAATAGGTTAATTTTAAAATTTTTATAAAGTTTATTAGTTAAAAAAATTAGGTCATAGACTTTAAAAATAGTCTATAAAATTTGTTGGATTAACTTGTCAAAATATTTATTTTAAAAGATTAAATTATTTTTAGTTTAAACTTTCAACTATTTACTTATATTAAACATAAAACAAAACTAAAACGAATCAATAGTCAATACTAAATAAGATTATAGCTTTTTTATTTAAAAAAAATTATAAATTATAAGTATGGTTATGATATTTGACTAACAATTGATATATAAATGAATTATGCTTTACAATTATGAATTTATAAATTTTAGTATGTATTTAATGTCAATTTAAAATTTTTAAGTTTATTGTTTTAAATTATAATTTATTAAATATGCATTTTAAATAGGCTTTTCAACTTGTTGGACTTTAAACAGGTTAAGTTCGAGTCTGTAAAAAAAAGGTCTATAAATATAATAGGCTTAAACTTAGACCATATATTTATAACATGAGATAAATTCATAAAAGTTAAAGCTCGACTCGATTCGGCTCAACACATTTTCACCTTTAACCAAAAGTAAACCAACAAGTAAATAATTTCTTATTTCTATTATTAAAAATAGAAATAAAATTTCAAAAATAAAATAAAATAAAGGCATTCATTCTTTTATCAAGTTGTGAGAAAGCTAAAATATAAACAAGTACATTATTGCACTAAGAGATTAAGAAAAGTTTTCCGTGCTGATGATGAATGTAAGCATGTAATGCTAACATTGCGTGTTGTAACACCTTACTACATAGAACTTTATACTTAAGTCATAATTTAATGGTACTAAGACATTACTACATTTAGACTTAGAACTACATATGTAATTATAGAAAGATAATATTAAAATTAGGAGTCCGTAGAAAAAAACTTTTAAAAAAATCGTCAATTATTAAACACACACGGACATTAGTAAAGTGATTAAGCCTCGTACACAAAAGCAAAATTATTGAAAATTCAAAATGAAATATATAACAAAATATATACATAAGAATCACTAGTCTCGACTCGCGAAAAAAAAAAGGCCGGCTAACATTATACATCATTAGAGCTAATACAAAATATAAACATATCTCTCCAATAAAAAGCCTTTAAGAGGAAGTTAAAATCATAGTTATTAAATCTGGACCGGACCGACTGGTTTGACCAAAAAATCGATGAACCGAATATTTAACCGGTCCGGATTAAGTATCTGACCTTTTCGCCATTGGCCCGTGAAAAATCAGTCAAACCCGGATTGAACCGGTCAAGTTGGCCCGACCAGGTCAATGTAATCGTGCCTCCACGGTGCGCCAGCGTTATACGGGATCACAGTAGGAGACAATTTTTTTGTATTAATCATCCAAAAATCAAGCTATGGTTCGAACTTGTTTCCTTCCCAAATTAAAACACAAGTAATCCACTAGCCTAATGTTTCCTTTGTTAAATTATATGCTAATAATTATATATATACTAAAAAGAAATACCTTTTGTTTACCAAACACTTATCATCCTTAAAAAACTAATAATATCATATTAAAACAATTATATTGTAAAACATTATTTTTATTCTTCAATAATAATATTGTATTTATTTGTTTTTATAATTTAATTTGAATATATTAATATTATAAAATATTTTACACAGAATTATTCTATTATATTCCTTATATTAAATAATTATTTATGCAATTAATATATAAGATAATTATTTTTATTGACGTAGCGTTATTAATATACTTATGAAGACATATATTTTAAATTTTAACTTTGATTTTAATTTATTTTTATAATTTTATTATTTTATTTAATTATGACCGAGTTAACCGAATAAATGAGTGACCCACTGGTCAAACCAGTAACCCAGTGATCCAGTCGTATGACCGGGTTAATTACCGGTTCGATTCTGATAACTATGGTTAAAATAGTGTACAATATGATTTCAAAAGGAAAAGAAGTCTAAAGTCAAAATAATATCCCAAAAGCAATCCTCTTTGCTTCACCTCCTGAATTCCGCATTCTCTCACCGAGGTGCATTACGTCCCGTATATGAAAAACAAGATGACAATAATGGGTGTGAACTCGAAAGTTTCTAATAGGATAACAGTTCTAAATAAAGACTACCTAAAAAAACATGAATCCTCTAGGCAATCCTAATCTCCAACTTCACAAGAATCTGAGTCTAAAGTCTTAACTAATCCGTACAAAGTTAATTTGCTAAGAAAAGAGTACTTTGACTGTCACTAGTCTAATCAATTCTCAAGGGTCCTCATCTCAATTTCAATTTCAATCTCAAGTCTACTCAATGGGATCAAACACAAACAATAATCAATACAAGGCAATCACAAGTGGAGAACAATTATGACAAGTAGGACGATTAGCAGTTAAACAGATTATCAATTAGGCAAACCAATAAATTATGCATACCAAACAATTGCAAACAAATGTATATGATACATGTCTATCCTATTGGCCATGAGCTCACATGTCAGTTATACTGCTAGATTCGACACATCTGATAATTATCTCGGATATACTCTCTCTGTCGTGCATCCCTAGGAGGAACATCCTGGACTTATCACAAGCTGGTCTTAAGAAAAAAGTGCCATGTCACCTTCTCACTGGAGGCTAGCTAATCTGAGGATTGTATGTCCGGACACACTTACGAACAAAAAGAATGTGGGTGGGACAAAATCACCATCCCCACATCTACACCGCAGCACTAAACAAGTAGGACAAAACCACCATCCTTGTCAGGTGCAGGTGTCTCATTGCAATACTGTATAAGCAAGACAAAACCACCATCCTTACCAATCAATAGTCATATTTCATAATCACGCAAGCGGGACAAAACCTCCGTCCTTGCCAATACCATCATTCATCATAATCCTTATCAACCAAAATCATCATCATAATTATAAACATAATCATAATCATCACTAATCATATCATCAATAACATAATCATCATCCTCAATCATAACCTCTTCCACTATTAAAACAATCAACATCACCAATCCGTGAGTGGGACAAAGTCACCGACCTCATCGTGGGTGGGACAAACCACCATCCCACAATATTTATATCTCAGTTAACAAGTTTTATCGGAAAATAATTCAATACAATTCATTATATCTACCCCAACATATTCAAATCCTTTAAGATAGTTATTAGACTTCATATGGAGGTTACAGGGGGTTACAGACTTGCCGAAAAGACTTAACAGTTCAAAACTAGCATTTTTGAAAAATCTGCACAATGGTGCATGCGCATGAAACCGCCTCGATTCTTTGAGGGTTTGCAATGATGCGTACGCAGACATCGTGCATTTGCACAAAACCATCATGATGCATACGCAGCATAGGTGCGTACGTACAGAACCCAGTCTACTACCCTTGTTGCAAAATCTATAGAATTCAGTCTTAACCACTAATTTTCAAAAGATCATAACTTTTAGTAAAAAATTCATTTTGACTCCGTTCTTTAATAAAAATAAAATAGACATCCCAATTTTATTTCAACACAAATTTCACAAATTTTTAAGTTTCAAGTGGTAACTTATGACCCGTTGAAGTTGACCAAAATTTACCAAAAGCACATTTTTCTACAACATCTAAAATAACCCTTCTCAAAACCCTTTTCTTTTGCAACCAATACCCAATTCTCACTTTAATCATAATACAACTTTCATCCACTTAAAATCACCTAATTTGACACTTCAAAAATCTCAATCCCACTCACCCTTAATCTTATTTCTCACGGAAATTTTCAAACAAACAACAATATCTACCCTAAATTCAAATATATATATATATAAAGGCATTAGAAAATGAGAGCAACGTGAAATTGCAAATGGATCGTCGATCGAAACTCTGATTTATGAAAAAATTGAATTTAAAGAAGAAGATGAATAGTATAAATTATGGTTTCTCTTTCTCTCTTCTCTCAATCTCAAGCCCTCTCTCTTAATTTTGGGTGAATGAATGAAAATGAAGAATGAAGTCACGTGTTTAGGACTATTAAGTGAGGAGCGTTTTGTTTTTTCGCCTATTGGCCTATCTGGGGCCAAAATTTTAAGGATATTTTTTGGTTCGTATTCTAAATATTTTCTCATTATTTTTACGTTTTTATTTCTCTCCTACGCAGTACCAAACAAACTTAAGTGTGTACAGTTAATTACGACGCTGATACGCATTTTTTCATAATTAATTATATTTTCGCGCTCTAATTTATTTTTTGAGCTCAAATTTTATCTATAAATTTTTAAATTATGAAATTTAAATTTTTAACCCAAATCAAACGGTTTTAAATCCTCTTAACTCAATTTTAATTATATAATTGGCTAGTAAATTTTTTTGGATCTTACACATGTTTATTAGTTAGTGTGATGCGTGTATGAAGAATGTTGGCTAATGCGACATTATTTATGAATTTTCTATAGAACTAAGTTAATGTTCCTATTTGTTTGGGACAATAAAATTAGTCAGATTAATCACGTTGTTAAAAAAAATGTGTGAGCTGGTAAGAGAAAAAAAAGGCAAAGTTTAGGGCTTATGTCCAAATATTAGATTTTTTGTTACTGTATTATGAATTCCAAATTAAAAAGATGGATAAGAGAGAGAGGTTAAATAAAAGAGTAGAATAATAAAATTAGGTGAAAGAAAAAATTAAAACACAATTTATATTCAATACAAAAAAATCATTTATATTTGTTTGTGCAAGGTAAACAAAAAATATTAAATATAAATTAATAAAATGTGTGGTGTAGAATTATGTACTTTCTGATGAGCTATGGATATTTATTAATCCCAAACGGTTAATTATTATTATTATTATTATTATTATTATTATTATTATTATTATTATTATTATTATTAAACTAATGATGTCGTTATGGTGGTGGTGGTGGTAGTGGAGGAGTAACAGAGAAGAGAAATGATAATTAAGGTGGTGGTAATGGACGGATGTAAAAGTTTGAGATTTGCAGAAGAAGAAATGATAGTGGAGTTGAGGTTGAAGACAAAGAATGTGGTTAATTTAAAAATTTTATTAAAAAATCAACAAAATTTTAGAATTTGAATATTTTTGTCACACAAAATCTATTTTTTATGGTTATATCATTAGTTTCCTTCTTTGATGGGTACTTTGGTCAGTGTTTACAAAGTTCATAGGTACAAATAGTTATTTTTCCTAACTATACTATTCTGCACTTGTTTTTAATGTCTTTCTTTCCCTTAATCTTTTAACTTAGAAATTCATAACATACTAACAAAAATATCCAATGTTTGGGCTCAAGTCCTAAACTCCACCAACTTCTCTCACTTACGACCCCACGCATTTTTCTTTCTTAACAAGGTAATTAATGTGATTAATTTTGCTACCCTAAACGGACAACAGGAACATTAACACAATTCCATAGCAAATCCACGAACAGCGTCTTGTGAGCCAACATTCCCCAAACATGTGTCACACTAACTAGCAAACACGTAACATCAACATCATATGCTTACTTTCATCATCAGCAGCAGAGAACCTCCTAATAGATTAAATGCGTTTAGATATGCGAAACAAGGAATATTCACGGTATATTGAATTTGTTTCACAAATATTATATGCACATAAAATTAGTCACCGTGTATTTGTATATAAATAATATAGTTAAAATTGTGTATAGTTAAAAAATATGGTTAATTTGAGAAGGAGGAATACAAAACAAAATTTAAAATCAAATGAATAAATATAAAACAATTTAATTGAAGGAGTTGTATAATATATATTAATTAACACAAGAAGTAATAAAAAGTTGTTTAGCCTAGTGGCAAGGCTACCACTATGGAAGGTGAGGACCTAAGTTCTATCCAAAGTGCTTTGAGTCTCATGTCGCTTATGTTTCCTTGGAGAAAAGCCTTTATAAGCTCGTAAGGCACAAAAAGAGTAAAGCTAACATAATCTATTATACTGTTGGAGCATGGTGAACAATCCAAACTTGGATGTGGTTTGCCTTGACTCGTGTTGACATAGTCGATTTTCGGATAACTTGACTTTTGTTAATCACTTCAAATGCTTGTATGGACATACTCTCAAACCAAACTGGCTAAATTTTTAGTTCACTAGTTTTCAGTTGAAGCTGGTTTGATGCGATTTTAATAACTATGCATATTCATCCTTGGCTTCCCAAAGAGAATACTTTTGATGTCAAATTTATTAGAGAATCTACACATTTATGTATATTTGTGTGATATAGATATTTTTATTCAGTTCAAAATTGATGATTCTTCTAACTAAAAAAAAATCACAAGTTGATAATATTAACATTGATTTTTTTCATCATTATTTTAAAAGTTAGCGATTTAATTATTTATCAACTTTGGTGGCTTGTTGTATTTTTAAATTAGAGGTTTGTTTAAATTGAACTTGATAATATAGTTGGTTACATAGACTTACATTCATAGAAAAAAGTTTTTCTTTGTAAATAAAAGTTTGTTTAAACATGATATTTTGGTAAATTAAAATTACATTGAAGAAAATATAAGGCTTGACATGTTTTAGTGTAGTCTTTGAGTGTGTGTTTAGTTGGTGTCTATATACACCAAATGTACATAGATACGGAGGCACATGTATACTGTTCTTTTTTATACA
Organism: Arachis hypogaea; assembly: GCF_003086295.3. Lineage (NCBI taxonomy): Eukaryota > Viridiplantae > Streptophyta > Magnoliopsida > Fabales > Fabaceae > Arachis > Arachis hypogaea. The sequence goes on from NC_092042.1 coordinate 26,195,891, forward strand.
AAACACCATTCACACAGCTTTCAATGAAAAGTGAAGGACAACAACAAAACATACCAATACATGACGCAGCCTCCACAATAAACAGAGTGATTAACCATCAAATGGACCTAGTTTGAACCACTACAACAGTAGCAACAACACAAAACGAGAAATACGAGGACAACAAGAGCAATAATAATCATCAACAATAACAATACGATAATCGTCACACATTTATGTTCACGTGACACATATACACCAAACTATAGCAATGGAGATTATCATTTATTGATTTTTCGCTTTTGATGGAACCGATACAATAACCTACTATCGAATTTTTGGAAAAACTTTTATTTTAGAAAAAAATTTGCAAAGGCAGCTAATTAAACATACACAAGTCATAATAAGGAATTAAGTAAACATACACAAGGCCAACATTATATATAAATATAGCTTATATCATAGATCATACATACATAGAAAGGTGTTGTCATATATATCACAAGTTAGCATACAACACTTCACATCTTGCTACGTATTATGTACAAAATTAACACTCCGAGACCTGGTTCATATAGAAAACCCCTAAGCTGGCGCCCGACACTAGCCTAGTAACTATATACATCCTACTCTCTCAGCGAATCTAATTCAAAGTGAGAGACTAATACAAAAGTTAGGCTAACACACAAAAAACTACCAAAAGACACATCCTCAGACCTCAGCTCCCAGGCATCAACTATCATCATAAAAAAAAAATCACAATCACGTCAGAACACTCTTCAGGATCCTCGTCCTCATAAAAAAAATTTCAGTGATCTCAGGAGGGGCCCTGGCACTTGTACTACTGGTTTGACCAACACTCGTCGGTCTACTAATGGAGGTGGTGAGTGGCTCCTCAGATGATGGCTCAGATAAAGATACTGAGATCTACTCTGTAGGAATATCCTCCTCTGGTATAGGCTCTGGTATATGCTCTTCCATAGGCTGAGGCTCAAGGTCCACCTGATTCGCAGGCTGATCAGGATGCTAATGAGGTACAGGCCCATCATAAAATGGATAAAAGGGAGCATCCAGGTAGAGCCAATGCAACGAAAACTCGTAAGGCATATCGGGGGTAAAGTGTGGAGTGTTAATCAGATGATAGAACGGGTGATCACGCAGAATGTACATACAGATCCTAACCTCCGTAGCTACTACGTAAAACCTATGTTGCACATTATTCTCAAATATATATGGAGGGTCCATCTCGTAAAACAGAACTTCAGTCTCCATCTGAAGAGGAGGAAGAAAAAGGGGTGAGAACTGGGGGGTTCTTAGTAAGATCGGGGGTAGTTAGTAAAGTCAGGATTATCACAGTTCAATTAATTCTCAACAAAATATACAAGTGTCACAGAGAAGTATCTAACCATCACAATTCAGAATAACATTAAGGAATACATAAACACAAGAAGATAATTATAAACAATTTCACCGTATCAAATAAAATGTAAATGCGCAACAAAGATGATGCATGTCTAGTCCTATCGTAGGTAATAAGTTCATTTGTCGGTTTTGATCTACACCCGACACAATCCGACTCACAAGTTAGATAAGGCATTCTTGCGGCATAACCTCTGCAAGGTTCCAACCTCTTGCAGGCACTGATTCTCCAACTGAAGTATACCAAACATGACCTCTGCAAGTACTTGCAAGCGCTGATTCTCCAACTGAAACATGTGACATTTCTTCTGGAAGCCATTCCATATACACGGGCATCCCCACACAATTATTCACATATAAAGCCTACGGCTTAATATTTTCACATCAGCACCATAACTATTTACTTTCTGTCATCCTCTCGTGACCTTTTAATCATTTCATAATCACACGTGCCAATTTATCTTCTATTTTTCTTTTAAAACCAAAACAAATCCCACTTTTATCCTTAAAATTAATTCTTTAACATTTTTCAAGACGTCGTCGCAAAATGAAATCATTCAATAAAAATTTAATTTATTTTAAAGTTCACTAAAATTTCTCCAAATGAAATCTTTAAGTCAAATTCAAAAAAACATAAGTCCATTTCATATTTAAATCAAACTTAGAACAAAATAATTTTCTTAAATAATTTAAAATCGTAAAATAATTCTTTTTTAAATAAATCGAACTCAAAATATACACTTTTCTTAAATGAATTAAACTCGACATATAACTATTTCCTTAATAAATCAGAAATTAAATAATACAATTTCTCAAATTCAATCTTTTTTCTTCTAAATAAAATTTTAAATAAAGTCTTAAGTTTTATAACAAAATTTTTGGTAGCATTTCCCCTAAAACCCAGACTTTGCCACCTTTCTCAAGTTCTATCCAAACTATTTTCAAAACTATTTTCAAATCATTTCCAATAAATCAAACTATTTCTAATATCAAACATCTGTAAAATAAATAATTTACATATCTCAAATTATATCCAATTCTCATAGTCATTTCCGATAAATCAAACAGACAAATTTTAACATTCTCAAATTATCCTATCGTAATGCAAAAACGAAATTCATCAGGATAATTCAGTTCCTGGCTGCACTTAAACCCTCCGAACCTCAAATTTATCACAAATATCAGTATAAATTCAGTCAAATTCAATCGACAATCAATCATGATATCAATTCACTTATCCAATACCAATTTAACCGGTGAGAATTTATTAAAACCCTACTTTCGTACGAAATAAAAATACTCGAAGTACTGGAGAAGCCTTCTGACCGAGTTACCGAAGGAAAAAAACGTCAGAAATCGTTTGTGTCTCCTAGAACTCCAATTAGTCCAATCCAATGGAAAGAAGAGTTACGTCTCTTTCAATTTCTACTAAACAAAAATGATGCCAACACATAGAGAAAGAGGATACAAACTCTTTTATTGAATTAGATTTTTTATTGAAGTGACGGATTAAAAGAAATAGGAAAAAGGAGCTTCACGGTTCTATGGCCTCACGTTTAACTCTCTTGGCTTCTCTTTCTATTATTCTTCAAGTTCATTCGGTGATGCAAGAAAGAGAATGAAATTATCAAAGCTGATAGTAATTTGTGGTGCTAAGCATTTATTAAGTGTCATGCTTAAAGGTAATCCACGGTTTCTTTCTTTCCTTATGACGTTTGGTTCTTTCTTTCTCTTATTTTGCTTTCTTTTGGCTCGGTGTGTAAGGTAGTAAATGAATGATAATGATAAGTTTAATAAAAATAAAGGAATAGGTGTGACTTTATATTTTTATATAGAAGAGTATCAGAGGTCATCAATTTTTGTATTTTATAATCATTAATTGATTATTAATAGTGTTTTTAATGGTTTGAGATTAAATTTAATAATATAAGATTATTTAATTTTCTTTTGATAGTTAAATACTGGCCAACTTTTTAAAAAATTACTGACTTGAGACTTTCTCTTTTTATATATATATGTATATATATTTATGCATAAGCCACGTTTGGCTTTACTTTTATAAGGTTAAATAATATATAATAATATTAATATATACATATAAGGTTGAATAATATATAATAATAATAATAGTATATATAAGGATAAATATATATAAGTTACTAATATAAATGACATTAGTAATTTAAGAATTAAAAAAATATTTGATGGAAATTTAACAACTTTAAATTTATTAAGAAATACCGATAATTACTTATATCAACAAAAGTTGGACTTGATAATAATATTAATATTTTTATCTAGGCTCTATTATAATTAGAGCAAGTAAAATAAATAAATAACATAATAATAAAATTATACTACCATTTATTTTACTTTAGGGTTCGAAGTCGACTCGTCAAAATAAAACTAATCGCTTTAAAATATTATTTTAAGAAAAACTCGCGTTAGTATAAAAATTAGAGTTGTTACATTCTACCCCTCTAAAAAAAATTTTGCCCTCAAAATTTCCTTCACCTGTAAACAAGTATGAGTAATCGATCCTTATCTTATTTTCTAGTCCTCATGTGTATTGTGTTTCCTCATCTCATCTTAACTTAAGTATAGCAATTAAAGAAATAAAAGAATGCAACGCACCAGAATCGTAAATTGCAGTTAAGAAGTGAGTCTTGACACAATACTGACCTTGGGTCAGGGAGTCTGACTACGAACAACTTCAACAATCATTGTAAATACTCTTCCTGACTGTTGTAATCTAGCTATTCCTTGTACCGACTTTTCTGAACAATTGCTTGCTATATGCCCCGGTTCACCACAGTTGTAGCAGACTTTCATTCCAAATAACAAGGCCTACAGTGTGATCCCTTTCACATTGCCTACACGTCTGGCCCTCCTGACTCTACTGAGGTTGCTTACCGGTGTTCTGTCTTGGCCTATTTTCATTTCCAACAGTAGATGACAAATGAATTTTTGTTGGTATAGAATTTATCAAGTGATCAATCGTAGTATAGTCTAAACCAACGCGAAATCCATCATCAAACAAATTTACAATCTATATCCGAGAGTATTAATCTCCCGAGTCGTTCTCCCTTGGAATTGCCAAAGTATGCATCTTATTGATTTAGTAAGCTTTGTTTGAGTTCTTTGAAGGTATTAGCAAGTAATGAGGAACAAACAATCAATTATCAAAAGGACTTGACTTAGGGTTGGCATTAGAAATCTTTATCATTATAGTTCACTCAATGTTGATAACAATTAGGCCTTGCTCCATTTAGTCATCCCCTAAGTATAGAGGAAAATCAAATGAGAACAATCAACTTGAGTCACAAGTCCTAACTTCACCTTATGGGAATCTAGCTTTAGTGCACTCCAAGTCAATTAGCAATCCCTAACTCTCAATCAACTATTGAGATAGCTATTCAATTTCTCCCAATGACCAAACCCTATGCCAAGTGCAAAAATTCTACTCCATAGCTAGTATTGACATTTTATCAAACATGTAGTGAGCAAGAAGGAAGGTCATAGTAAAATGAAGAGAAAAGTAGAATTGAAGATATTGCAATACAAGGAATTAGCAACAATGAGGATCAAAATCTCAAAATATCAATGAAATCCTAAGTTCATAGAGTTGAATCCTAGATCCAAGGAACTTTAGCAATTACAACTACAACTTGAAATTGGAAGAGAAAACCTATTACATGAACAAAGTGAAATGAAAGTTGCAATGGATCTCACCAAGGAATGAGTAAAAATCCAGAATTTTGATGAAGAAGAACCCTAGTAAGAACTTGGGAGAAGTTGATGAATCCTAGAGAGAAGTTGGAGTTTCTCTCTCTAACAATGTAACTAACTCAAAATATCTCCAAAACTAGAAAATATGAACTAAATGTCCTCAACCTTTGCCCCCTTGGTCCTCTTATGCCTTTTCCCGCCAAAGCACTCCTCAAAAGTTAGGATCTCTAACCAACTCCACGCCTAAGTCACGTGACTTCTAAAAATATCATACTCGAACATCGGCGCGTACGCGCAAGATACGCGTGCGCGCCATGGATGCGGTTTTGGAGTGTGCGCGGAGGCGGAACGTACGCGTGCGCGTCCATGAGGATCTTGGCTCAGCCGCTACTCCAGCCGGCTCGTGGCTTGGCTCTTAGTCTTGGCTTCACGTTGCTCTCATCTGCGCGGGCGCGTCAGGTGTGCGCACGCGCCCATGCGGAAATCTCCAATGCTCAATTCTCATGCTTCCTTCCTTTGCACCCTTCTTCCTTATCTTTTCCTGTCCATTCCTAGTCTATGTCCTGAAACCACTTAGCACACGAGTCACGGCATCGAATGGTATCAAGGAGAGATTAGAAATGTATCTATTTTAGAGCAAAATAAGCATGTTTTCCTTCATGAGGTAAAACTAGAAAAAGAATGCAAATCCTTATATTTCCATGCAGAAAGTGTGTGAAATCATTGATAAACCCTTTTGAAATTAGCACAAGATAAACCCTCAAAATGGGGTTTGTCAGTAGAGCGCGTAGGAAAGTTTCTAACTTGTTGGTTTCCTCGAATAGGTAGTCCCAGTGCCTAAAAATCAACCTTCCGTGATACCGCATGCCTATGAAAATTATTAAAGTTCCTTGTTGGTAAGCTCGAATAACCCATCCTTGACACTGCCATCTTATGCTCATAGTCTTCCATCAGCTGACTCTTATTGACAAGCTCCACGAAATTCTGTATCTCCAGCGAGACTAATGAATGCATTAGCTCATCGCGAAGTCCTCCTTAGTACTTCAAACACTTCCATTCTTTAAAATCATCTGGGTTTCCCTGACAGATCTTAGAGAATCGGCACAAATTCTCAAATTTTTTAGTATACTCTGCCACTGACATATTCTCCTGTGTCAACAGCATCAATTCCATTTCTTTATATCACGATAACAGATCTAGAAAAATATTTTTTTGTAAAATTTCTCTTTAAAAGTTCCCAGGCAATCTCTTCCACCTCTTGTCTTAACAAGTGCTGCACTCCATGTCACCAGTGTTCAGCTTCTCTCTCCAGCATATAGGTTGCAAATTTCACATGTTGTCCTTCTGGTACATGTTGCACTTGCAGCGACTTTTCGATGCCGCGAAACCAGTTGTCAGCTTCAATAGCCACCAGCGTTCCTCTAAACTTGGGCAGATTTACTTTCAGAAAAGTTACCAACGTCATAGGGTTATCATAATTTCCAATGCCTTCATTATCATTACAATCTTCACTACGCTCACCATTGCATCCCCCGTTACAATCTCCATTCCTCTCTCCTAAATGGTCAATTGCTCGCGTTGTCGCAGTTGACGTTTCACGCACAGTCTCAGCCATGGTGTTCGTCATAGCTATAAAAGTATTTGCATCCCTTGTTGGATCATCTATAGGGTTCGCACCATGCGTACTACACCCTCATCCCCGTGTAGCCATCAAGATCCTATTCATTTCGAACATTCAATATTAAGGTGATCAGTCTTAACATTTTGAGGCAAAGTGTAAATAGTTTCTAAAATAGATACACAGCGACAATCATGCAATTCATATCATAAGGATATCCTATATGCATGAGACACAACTCAGAGTATGCAATAAAGCATGATTCAGTCCATTTCCCCAGAATTTAATAGGAATGAACTGCTCTGATACCAAATTATAACGCCAATTCCCAATACGTCATGATCATACTGAAAACCGAGTGTCACCAACTTGCGTACTCAAAACTTTAACTATTTACTATTATGTCTGTAATCATATTAGCGCACTATCAAATTTTTGGAAAAATTTTTACTTTATAAAAATATTTGCGAAGGAAGCTAATTAAACAAACACAAGTCGTAATAAGGAATTAAGTAAAGCATACACAAGGCCAACATTATATATAAATATAGCTTATATCATAGATCATACATACATATAAAGGTGTTGTCATATATATCATAAGTTAGCGTACAATACTTCATATCTTACTACTATGTACAAAATCAACACTCCGGACCCTGGTCCATATAGGAAACCTCTAAGCTGGCACCCGACACTAGCCTAATCAACTATATACATCCTACTCTCTCAGCGAATCTAATCCAAAGTGAGAAACTAACACAAAAGCTCGCCTAACACACAAAAAACTACCAAAAAACATATCCTCAGCTCCCAGGCATCAACTATCATCGTAAGAGAAAATCATAATCACGTCAGAACACTCTTCAGAATCCTCGTCCTCATCACAAAAAATCTCAATGATCTCAGGAGGGGTCCTGGCACTCATACTAGTAGTCTGACCAACACTCGTCGGTCCACTAATGGAGGCGGTGAGCGGCTCCTCAGATGATGGCTCAGATGAAGATAATGAGATCTGCTCTGCAGGGATATCCTCCTTCGGTATAGGCTCTGGTATATGCTCTTCTATAGGCTCAAGCTCAGGTTCCACCGGATCCCCGCAGGTTGATTAGGATGCTGATGAGGTACAGGCCCATCATGGAATGGGTGAAAGGGAGTATCCGGGTGGAGCCAATCCATCGGGAACTCGTAAGGCATATCAGGGTTAAAGTGTGGAGTGTTAATCGGATGACGGAAGGGATTGTCACACAAAATGTACATACAGGTCCTAACCTCTGCAGCTACTACGTAAAACTTATGCTGTACAATATCTTCATATATATAGGGAGGGTGCATCTTGTAAAACAGAACTCCGGTCTCCATCTGAAGGGGAGGAAGAAAAGGGGTAAGAACTGGGGGGTTCTTAGTAGGGTCGGGAATAGTAGTCAAGTCAGGATTATCACAGTTCAATTAATTCTCAACAAAATATACAAGAGTCACAGAGAAGTATCTAACCACCACAATTCAGAATAATATTAATGAATGCATAAACACAAGAAGACAATCATAAACAATTCCACCATATCAAGTAAAATGCAAATGCACTACAAGGATGATGTATGTCTAGTCCTAAAACAGGTAATGAACTCATTCGTCGGTTTTGACCTGCACCCGATGCAATCTGACTCGCAAGTCAGATAAGGCATTCTAGCGGCATAACCTCTACAAGGTTCCAACCACTTGCAGGCGCTAATGCTCTAGCTGAAGTATGTTGAACATGACCTCTGCAAGTACTCGCAGGCACTAATTCTCCAGCTGAAGCATGTGACCCTTTCTCCTGGAAGCCATTCCATATACACGAGCGTCCCCACACGATCATTCACATATAAAGCCCACGACTTAACATTTTCACATCAGCACCATAACTATTTACTTGCTGTCATCCTCTCGTGACCTTTTAATCATTTCATAATCACACGTGCCGATTTATCTTATCTTTTTCTTTTAAAACCAAAACCAATCCCATTTTCATCCTTAAAACTAATTCATTAACCTTTTCCAAAACGTCGCAAAATGAAATTATTCAATAAAAATTTAATTTCTTTTAAAGTTCACTAAAATTCCTCTGAATGAAATCTTTAAGTCAAATTCAAAACATAAGCCCTTTTCATATTTAAATCAAACTTAGAACATAATAATTTTCTTAAATAATTTAAAATCATAAAATAATTCTTTTCTAAATAAATCGAACTCAAAATATACACTTTTCTTAAATGAATTAAACTTGACATATAACTATTTTCTTAATAAATCGGAAATCAAATAATACAATTGCTCAAATCCAATCTTTTTTCTTCTAAATAAAATTTCAAACAAAGCCTTAAGTTTTATAACAAAATTTCCGACAGCATCTCCCATAAAACTCGGACTTTGCCACCCTTCTCGAATTCCATCCAAACCATTTTCCAAACTATTTTCAAATCATTTCTAATAAATGAAACTATTTCTAATATCAAACATTTATAAAATAAATCATTTACATATCTCAAGTCATATCCAGTTTTCAAAATTATTTCCGATAAATCAAACAGACTAATTCTAACATTCTCAAATTATCCTATCGTAATCCAAAATCCAAATTCATCAGGATAATTCAGTTTCTAGCTGCACTTAAACCCTCCGAACCTCAAACTTATCACAAATATCAATATAAATTTAGTCAAATTCAATCGATAATTAATCACGACATCAATTTACTTATCCAATACCAATTTAACCAATGAGAATTTACTGAAATCCTACCTTCGTACGAAATAAAAATACTCGAAATTCTAAAAAGCTTTCTGACCGAGCTGTCGAAGGGAAAAACATCAGAAATTACTGTGCCTCCTAAAACTCTAATCGATCGAACTCAAGAAAAAGAGGAGTTATATCTCCGTTAATTTCTTCTAAACAAAAATGACGTCAACACGTAGAAAAAGAAGATACGAACTCTTTTATCGAATTAGATTTTTTTATTGAATTTACAGATTAAAAGAAATCGGAGGAAAGAAGCTTCTTCACGGTTCCATGGCCTCACATTTAAATCTCTCTTGGCTTCTCTTTTCATTATTCTTTAAGTTCATTCAGTGATGCAGGAAGGAGAATGAAATTATCAAAGCATTTATTAGGTGTCATGCTTAAAGGTAATCCACGGTTTCTTTCTTTCCTTATGGTGTTTGGTTCTTTCTTTCTCATATTTTGCTTTCTTTTGGCTCGGTGTAAAAGGAAATAAATGAATGATAATAATAAGCTTAATGAAAATAAAGGAATAGGTCTCTCTCTCTCTCTCTCTCTCTCTCTCTCTCTCTCTCTCTCTCTCTCTCTCTCTCTCTCTCTCTCTCTCTCTCTCTCTCTCTCTCTCTCTCTCTCTCTCTCTCTCTCTCTCTCTCTCTCTCTCTCTCTCTCTCTCTCTCTCTCTCTCAAAACGTTTGGTTTTAAACAACAACAACAATATATATATATATATATTTTGTTTAAAACCAAACGTGGCTATATATATATTTATATATATATATATATATATAAATTACTTCCATATGGTTAAACAACAACAACAACAATAATAATAATAATAATAATAATAATAATAATAATAATATAAAATTATGAGTTACTTATATAAATGATATTAATAACTTAAAAATTAAAGAATCGAACTTGATAATAATATTAATATTTTTATCTAGATTTCATTATAATTAGAGTAAGTAAAATAAATAAATAACATAATAATAAAATTTTATTACCATTTATTTTATTTCGGAGTTCAAATTTGACTCGTCAAAATAAAACTAATCGCTTTAAAATATTATTTTAAGAAAAACTCGCGTTAGTACAAAAATTAGAGTTGTTATAAATGATACCTCACATCAATATGTTTGGATCGAGAATGAAAAGTAGAGTTTTTATCAAGATGTATAGCACTTTAACTATCACAAAATAAGACATACCTCTCTTGAGCAAATCCGAGTTCCTTCAAAAATTTCTTCATCCAAAGCATCTCCCTGCACCCTTCGATAATGGTAATAAACTCAGTCTCAGTAGTAGAGAAAGCAACATATTTTTGTATTCTAGATTACCAAGACACAGTTGCATCCACAAGTTAATCAAGAAGCCTGAAATGGACCTTCTAGAATCAATATCTCCTGCCATGTCTATGTTAGTATAACCAACTAGAATAGACTTCTCACTTCTATAATACAACTTCATGCTAGAAGTACCATGAAGATATCTCATTATCTATTTTATAGTATTTCAATACTCTCTTTCTAAGTTTGAAACAAATTGGCTAACACAACCAACAGCATGAGCTATATCCAACCTTGTGCACACCATAGCATACATTACACTACCCACGGCTGATGCATATGAAACTTTTTCCGTGTCTTTCTTCTCTTCTTTATTTGAAGTGTGTAGCAAGAGTGGTACTAATGACCTTTGCTTGCTCTATTTAGAACATGTATAACATTGTCTCTATGTATTTCTCCCGTGAAAACCAAAATTTATTCTCCTTTTTATCACGCTTGATTCTTATACCAAGAATCTCTTTTGCTAGTCCAACGTCCTTCATTGTAAATGACATTGCAAGTTGCTTCTTCAATATATCAATCCTATAAGCATTCTGACCAACAATAAGCATGTCATCAATATATATCAAAAGGATAAAAAAATAATTACAAGCAAACTGTTTAACAAATACACAATGATCAGAAGTAGTCTTCTTGTAGCCTTATTCTACCATAATAGACTCGAACTTTTTATACTATTGTCTCGGAGCTTGTTTCAAGCTATACAAGCACTTCTTCAGTTTGCAAACATGACCCTCTTTGTATTTTGCCATGAAACCTTCCGGTTGTTTTATGTAAATTTTATCCTTAAGATCACCATAAAGAAAAATAATTTTCACATCCATCTGATCTATCTCTAAATCAAGACTTGTGGCCAGGCTCAAAATAGTTCTAATAGAAGATATTCTCACAACTAGTGAAAATATTTCATTTTAGTCAACTTCCTTTTTCTGCCTATAGCCCTTGACTACCAATCTAGCCTTGTACCTTGGACACTAAGAATTTTCTTCGTGCCTCAACCTGTAAACCCACCTATTCTGCAAAGCTTTCTTCTTTTTTGACAACTTTACAAGTTCAAATATTTGATTATCATACAAGAATTTTGTTTCATCTTGCATTACATCAAACCATTTCTTATTGTCTTCACCTTCCATAGCTTTCTCATAACATTTAGGTTCTCCTCCCATTAGTCAAGGTCATATACCCGTCAGTAAATGTCACATACTCATTATGAGGATACCTCATTGAAGGTCGTCGCTCTCTAGTAGACCTCCTGGGATAAAAACCTGGTGGATCTTCAGGGAGCTCAAGTTGATTATCAGTATCATCATCAGTTGGAGCATCAATCGGATCTTCCATCTGCTAATCATCAGGAACCAAAGGCTCATTTTGCTACATATGCTCCTGATCTTGATTCTTTGCTAGTTCTGGTAAAGTATGTGACTAAACTGGATCTACATCAGTTAAGTCACTACTCTCTTGAGATTGTGTAGCGACCTAGTTTTTAGCAAAACAGAATTTTTTAAAAGTTCAGTGAAGGAAACACCTCCAAGCACCTCTACTGCATCATCAAGCACCTTAATCTTCATTATCATTATATCATAACTAAGCAAGCACCTCTACTGAGTTAAGCTCCACAACACGATCACAAAGAAGCTAGTTTTTGAGTCACGTCGGTTAGAAATTCTAAATTCTGATTTCCATAATTAGTCTTAGTTTGACGAGCCGGACTTGATTCGTGAGAGAAAAAATAATATAATAATATTATTATTATATTAATATTAGAGCTTCTTGATTAATATTATAATATTATTTGATCTGCTTTAGTTAAAAACAAGAGATAAGTTTAACCTAACTCACAATCTTCTTGTGCTGGTTAATGCCAACACTCTCTGATGATTTTAGCTATGCTAGTGTCTCATCATATACCTTCTATTCTCTTGCTTATCATGTTACTAGTATCATTTATACTAGTAGCTCAAATATTTACCTCTAAATATTTTACTACATGTTTTTAATACATCTAGTTTTAATAATTATCCACCTGAGATATTTGTAACAAACCTTTTTACCAACTAATCACCCACCATTAGCCATGGTTTCTCCACTCACAAGGTGATACCTAGCAGCTCTCATCTCTCCTCCAAACAAACTTGAAGAACAAGAAAAGAAAAGAGAGAAAACTCCATGGTTATTTCATCTTCATAGCTTGTTTTCTTCCTAATCAAAACTCTGATCCAAATTCTGAAATGATTAAAGTGATCCTCTCTTCTTCCTCTTCAAATTCATGTCACTTTTCATGGTTCGAATTTAGATTAGGTGAATGTTCATCTCTCCTCTTTGGTTTGGCTATGAACACCATGCTTGAACTTGTATTTTCTTGATATTTTTCCATAAATCTCTTACTTAACTTGACTTGTGAGCTAAGGATCTTCCATTTTCAAAAAATTTAAGGTGAGAAAATATTCTCTAACTAGCAGCATCAGATTCGGTTGAGTATGCACCATGAGATTTAAAGTTGTTCTTGGTTGGACTTAGGAGAAAAAGTGAGCTAGGAACACTTGGAAGTGCAGTCGGTTTTTGGAGCAGCAAACTAAGGCAGGATTTGATAAAATTAATCTTGATTAATTGTGTTTGAGTTTTGTGATTGTTGTATGGTTTGGTCATGCTTGAAATTGATTGTTTATATGAGTGATTCTTGTTGAAAATTGGTTGAAAATAAAGTTTGTGAGTTCGGTTTTATGGCTGTTGGAAAAACAAAATTCTAGCCCAGGTTTAGCCTAAAATTAATGATGAATTTGTGTTAAAATCAAGTAGAAATCATGGGGCTTTAATGGCTGCAAATTTATTTTGAATTATGATAAAAATCGGGTACCGAAAAGATTGAAAAATGAATTAGAATTGAAGAAAGAATTTGATGAATTTATGAAGATCACGTTGAATATCACCAAGAACTTTTAAGAACAGCTCTTTGATCCATTTTGGGGTCAAAGTGAAAATATTAAAATGTTTTGGGGTGAAAATTATAAATACTAAAAGTTTAGGGGGTTAAAGTAGTATAAATATCAAAAGTTAAGGGGTCAAAACATAATTTTCAAAAGTTATGAATAAAATATTGTTAAAAATACTTTAATAAAATATTAGATATTATTATTTTATTAAAAAAAACAAAATAATGGTGAAAAGACAATTTTTCTTAAAAATCTTAGAAAGACAATTTTAAGCTCAGAATCTCATAATTACCTTCATAAGATATCTAGGGAGTAGTAAGAACATGTTAGTGACGTAAAGATAAAAGAAAGATAAAATGTTAAAGAAAAGATAAAAATCAATTAGGAAAGCGAGCCAGATACAATATATTTAGTACTTAAATTGCGTTTAGAGTTAGGTAAAGTATGAAGAATCAAATTGGTTAAGCATAAATTTAATGGACCTATACTTGGAACAGGTTGGTTATTCATACTGAAACCAAAGTAACTACAAGTAAAGGTTAAATAGATAAACAAACGAAGAATGTAATTACAGAGACACTGAACAAGAGTGTGAGATTGATGATTAACTGATAACTGAGAAATGGGTTAAGAAGGTTGTACATAATAATGGATTGTTGGATTGGGCCTTGGGTCAAACATTGGAATAGAGATGCTCGTAAATTGTATGCCACTTTTTTGTTAGCCCTAGAGGTCCTGTAGGCCAAAGTTCACCTACAGAGAGTTGTTATTCATGTTGACCGAAGTTCACCTATAGTGGATATCAATTGTGCACCTCAGGTGTTACTTCTGTAGGTCGAAATTTACCTACAGAGAGTTGTTATTCCTATAAGCCGAAGTTAACTTACAGAGGCACTATCACTGTAGGCCGAAGTTCACCTACATAGAGTTGCTATTCCTGTAAGCTAAAGGTCACTTATAGGGGTGCCATTTTTGTTGGCCAAAGTACACCTACAGAGGTTGCTATGTTATATTTAACTTTGGAAAAGCCTTACCTAGTCAAAGGACTCTGGGTAACGTCGGGAGCGGGTATGTAACCAACAAATGAGCTCATTACCTACACTAGGGCTAGACATCCATCATTCTTGTGTGCACATCATTCTCTGTGTTGTGCTTTATTTCTTGTATTTCTTTATTTGTACTACGTTATCTATTTTATCTGTTTTCTCTACTTACTATATGAATATGCCTTGAAATATTTTATTGTCTGACATAATAACGGAAGTGATTAACATGACTAATTAGCCTGACTCTACTAAGAACTTCCCAGTTCTTACCCCTTCTCTCCCCCTTCAGATGGAAGTAGGAGTACCCTTCCGTAATTTGCTGATAATCATTATGCAAAAGGATTTTTCTCTAGGTAGTCTTCTGAGTCTAGGGTGAACTTTGTTTTCTATTTATATGTATATATTGTTAGACCAGTCAACATCTACACCCTGTCTACCTATGAACTTTAACTTAGATTCTCCATACAAGGTTCCTGATATATAGCTACTTGATAGAGTGCCAGTGAGTTGCTTGTCCTCAAGTAACTTGAACAATGAAAAATAAGAATGGGTTTGGTTAAAAATGAAAGTTCTGTTGAAGTTCATATTTATCCGAAGAGTGGGGTTTAACAATGTTGTAATCATGAGTACCTTCTTATTCATCATTGTTTCTTGAAGCTTGGGGACGTCAACATCTTAAAGGACTAAAACCCGAATAATGTTATGAAACCTTACCCCATTGTGCCTGGATTAATCCTTAAATCACTTTTCTTAAACTTAGAGAGAACTTGGTATGTTGACAACTTTAAATGCTCCATCTCAAGGCAACCCTTTGACACGGTCATACCACAAGCATATAGCCAAGATTTCGAACCCAAACATTGATGCCCCAAGCCTTTTTGGACTACTAAATATTTTGTCTCAAGGTGACTTGTATAACGGGTTTCCAATCGGCAATCCCGGACCAATCGGTCCAAGTTGTCGGGTGATAAAGCACACCTCAGATCTAATCACCCAAGCCACCCTTGGACAATAAACATCACATGCACATATTTGGATCTCAACCATTGATGCTCAGAGCTTTGCAACTTAGCTTTCTTTTGGGGAGGGTGCTTTTCACTTTGAGCCTAGCCGTGACTCTAAATGCTTTGTTTTCAAACTTTCACTTGATACATAAGAACCACAAGCACTTGACTTGGACGCTCTTCAAGCTTATTTTTCTTTCTATTTTCTTAGTCAGTGGTGCTCAGAGCCTTTGGCTTCTCTTTCAACCCATCTTTTCTCTTTTCTTTTCTTGCTCTTTTCTCTTTTTTTCTTGTTCCCTTTTTTTAATTTGTCCAAAGATCAACCTCTTTATCGCTTATTGAGGTTTCATAACAATTCTCTAAATTTTTGTTCCTCAAGAGTTAACGTTCCTCTTGTTTAAGGAACTTTACACCTTATGCTCTTAATGCACTCATAGTCAAAACATATATACCACCACATACAATGGAACAAGACGATAATAAAATAAACCCAAATTGTAATCATAAACCCCACTTTTTTTTCTTTTTAATTACTACTTGAGGACGATACATAAGACATCATTTGAAATTAAAAATATAAACTAAAAACAAACTTAAAACTAAAGAAATAAATACTAAGAGCCATGCATTAACAATACAACTAGAAAACAAGAAACAGAAAATAACATAATGAAGCAGAAACAGAAATAAGATGAAAAGAACTCAACCACCTTAGTCATGTTGGTGGCCATCTCCCTCCTCAGGTTGTATTCTATAAGGTCCTCTCAGACGCCCTTTGTCTTGCCTCACTTGCCGAAGCTCGTGGTACTGACTCTTTTACTCAGCCACAATTTGATGGAGGAGGACATCGTGGCTATCCTGAATGACCCTCATCTGTTCAAGGGATGAGGTCAACTGCTACCAATACTCTTGAGGTGGGGAGCAATATTCTCGAGGCACAAAAGGTGGTGGAGGTGCTGGTTGATCTTCTTCCTTGGCTTGCCCTCTCGAGACCCTTGCATACTCTATGGTCTTCCTTGAGATGGGATGCTCAATGGGCATAGGGAAATCATCATTAATGCATACCCCAGCAACCTCACAAAGCCAGTAGATGAGATGAGCGAAGGCCAACTTGGCATGTGTGTTGGCTTTGGAGGCGATATGATAAATCTACTATGGAATGATGTCCTCCACCACCAACCTATAGCCAATCATGATATAGTGGATCATGATTGCTCTATCCACTATGCACTCTGAGCAGTTGCTAGTGGAGATAATAGAGCATTAGATAACCTCCAACCACCCCGTAGCAATCGTCTTGAGGTTATGCCAGCTCAATTAGTTCAGTTGTCCATCTAAACTCAACCTCCACTGAGCTCTTGGGAGGCAAATATCAGCAAATACCTGATTGTACCTTCGGTCCCGGTTCACCCTCTCACTATAAGTCTCTAAGCCATAAGCCGGAGGTGGTAGCCGCAGGGTAGCTCTAACCATTCTTGGATTGAAATCCAAGATCTTCCCCTCACATACATCTGGTAGTTCTTCTCATTTACTCCTCGAACAAGGTCCTTATAGGATCTATGCATTACCTAGAATTCTTGGACCTTCAGTTAACCCATGTTGGTATGCAGATTGCATAGAAATTGTAAACCTCTCCTCTCGATCTGGTGCTAAATTTCTAGATATTCATCTGGTTGGAGGTCAAATTTCACTTCTGGGATCACCTTCTTTTTTACTGTAATCTTGAAAAAGTGCTCCTCATGTAACTTGGAGGAGAACCTATTCGAGTCATAGTCATCGAATTGCGGTGCCTTTTTCTTCCTCTTTCTTGAGAATGACTCTCCTCCCTTTGGTGTAATTGAGTGCAAATATTAAAATGAGTGGTGTAACAACACCAAACTTAAAAATTTGCTTGTCCCTGAGCAAAATAAAAGTGAGAAAGGGAGGGGAAAAGGTTTGATTTCGACATGGGGAAAGAGAGAGGAGAAGAGAAAGGAAAAGAGATAGAAAGAGGGTGGTCGTGTGCCTAAGGTGAAAGTGGGGGATAGTGGAAAGAATGGAAGAAGAGGAAAATTAAAAGATAAGAAAGAAACGAGTGGGGGATGGCCGTGGGAAGTGAAGGAAGGAGAAAGGGGAAGAAGAATGGAGGAGTAAAAAAAAAAAGAAAAGTATAGGTGTTGTGGGAAGAGAATGGGAATGGTGGAGGGTATTTATAGAGGAGGGTTAGGGAAAAAGAATGGGAAGAAGAGAGGGAGAAGGCTACAGGTTGGAAGGGGTGATGGGGGTTGGTGGGGGTTATTCGGAATGGGAGGGAATCATGGGGAAGAAAGAGGGATGAGATTGGTGAGAGGGAATCTTGGGGTGGGGTGTTTGATTGGATGGGGGGAGATGTTATGGGAAAGTGGAGTTCTTTGATGGTGGAGGAGGGTGTTAGGAACGAGGAAGAGGGAGAGAATCAAAGGGGTTAGGTGCCTTTTGGATTCAAATACAACAAGAAGGGATTTTCAGCGTGCTCGATGCTAAACTCCGGGTTGAGGGCGTCTAACGCTACTCCTCCCAAGTCCATTCCACGTGTGTATATGTGGTGCACGAATTTGTGATTCGCACAACTAACCAGCAAGTGCACTGGGTCGTCCAAGTAATACCTTACGTGAGTAAGGGTCGATCCCACGGAGATTATTGGTTTGAAGCAATCAATGTTTATTTTATTAATCTTAGTCAGGAGGCCAATAAGGTTATTTGGATTTAATTGTAAGAAGTCAAAGTATTTAAAATTATTAGAAAAATAATAGAGAATAATGGCGTTACTTGTTGTGCAGTAATGAGGAATATGTTGGAGTTTTGGAGATGCTTTGTCCTCCGACTTCAACTCTTCCTTGAAATCCTTCTCAACATGCAGAGTCCCTTCCATGGCAAGCTCTATGTAGGGTGTCACCGTTGTCAATGGCTACTTCCCATCCTCTCAGTGAAAACGTTCCTATGCTCTGTCACAGCACGGCTAATCATCTGTCGGTTCTCAATCAGGTTGGAATAGAATCCATTGATTCTTTTGCGTCTGTCACTAACGCCCAGCCTTCAGGAGTTTGAAGCTCGTCACAGTCATTCAATCCCAGAATCCTACTCGGAATACCACAGACAAGGTTTAGACTTTTCGGATTCTCATGAATGCCGCCATCAATCCGGCTTATACCACGAAGATTCTGATTAAGGAATCTAAGAGATACTCATTCAATCTGATGTAGAACGGAGGTGGTTGTCAGGAACACGTTCATGGATTGAGAAAGGTGATGAGTGTCACGGATCATCACCTCCTCCATAATTAAGCGCGAATGAACATCTTAGATAAGAACAAGCGTGTTTGAATGGAAAACAAAGGAATTGTATTAAATCATCGAGACGCTGCAGAGCTCCTCACCCCCAACAATGGAGTTTAGAGACTCATGCCGTCAAAAAGTATATCATTAAGATCTGAAAATGTCATGAGGTACAAAATAAGTCTCTAAAAGTTGTTTAAATAGTAAACTAGTAACCTAGGTTTACAGAAAATGAATAAACTAAGATAATTGGTGCAGAAACCCATTTCTGGGGCCCACTTGCTGTGTGCTGGGGCTGAGACTAAAGCTATCCACGTGCTGAGGCTTTTCTTGGAGTTGAACTCCAAGTTATAACGTGTTTTGGGCGTTCAACTCCGGATCATGACGTGTTTCTGGCGTTTAACTCCAGACAGCAGCATGTACTTGGCGTTCAATGCCAAGTTACGTCGTCTATCTTCGCGCAAGGCATAGACTATTATATATTGCTGGAAAGCCCTGGATGTCTACTTTCCAACGCCGTTGAGAACGCACCAATTGAACTCCTGTAGCTCCAAAAAATCCATTCCGAGTGCAGGGAGATCAGGATCCAACAGCATCAGCAGTCCTTTTTCAGCCTAACTCAGATTTTTGCTCAGCTCCCTCAATTTCAGCCAGAAATTACCTGAAATCACAGAGAAACACACAAACTCATAGTAAAGTCCAGAAATATGATTTTTGCCTAAAAACTAATAATATTCCACTAAAAACTAATTAAAACATACTAAAATCTACATGAAATTACCCCCAAAAAGCGTATAAAATATCCGCTCATCAATATGCCCTCGGCACTAAATGCCGAACCACTGGCATTTAGCGCCACCCTTTTTTTTAAACACCCCTAGCGCTAAACGCCCTATACTGGTGCTAGACGCCAGGGTGCCTGGTGCACGAAATTACAATCACACTTTTGCAATCCGCACAACTAACCAGCAAGTGCACTGGGTCGTCCAAGTAATACCTTACGTGAGTAAGGGTTGATCCCACGGAGATTATTGGTTTGAAGCAAGCTATGTTTATTTTATTATTCTTAGTCAGGATTTCAATTAAAATTATCAGTTTGAATTATTAGAAAAATAAAAGAGCGTGAATCAATTACTTGTAATGCAGTAATGGAGAATATGTTGGAGTTTTGGAGATGCTTTGTCTTCTGAATTTCTGTAATGTAATATTCCATCCATGGAAAAGTGCAAAGTTCCCTCCATGGCAAGCTGTATGTAGGGTGTCACTATTGTCAGTGGCTACCTCCCATCCTCTCAGTGAAAACGGTCCAAATGATCTGTTACAGCACGGCTAATCAGCTGTTGGTTCTCGATCATGTTGGAATAGGATCCATTGATTCTTTTGCGCTTGTCATCACGCCCAGCAATCACGAGTTTGAAGCTCATCACAGCCATTCAATCCTTGAATCCTACTCGGAATACCACAGACAAGGTTTAGACTTTCCGGATCCTCAAGAGCGGCCGCCATCAATTCTAGCTTATACCACGAAAATTCTGATTAAGGAATCTAAGAGAAGCTCATTCAATCTGATGTAGAACAGAGGTAGTTGTCAGGCACACGTTCATGGATTGAGGGAGGTGATGAGTGTCAGGGATCATCACCTTCTTCATAATTAAGCACGAATGAACATCTTAGATAGGAACGCACACGTTTGAATGGAGAAATAGAAACAATTGCATTAATTCATCGAGACGCTGCAGAGCTCCTCACCCCCAACAATGGAGTTTAGAGATTCATGCCGTCAAAGTGTATAAAATTTAGATCTAAAAATGTCATGAGATACAAAATAAATCTCTAAAAGTTGTTTAAATAGTAAACTAGTAACCTAGGTTTACAGAATATGAGTAAACTAAGATAATTGGTGCAGAAATCTACTTCTGGGGCCCACTTGGTGTGTGCTGGGGCTGAGACTTAAGCCTCTCACGTGCTTGGGCTGTTTCTGGAGTTGAACGCCAGGTTGTAACGTGTTTTGGGCGTTGAACTTCAACTTGTAACTTGTTTCTGGCGCTGGACGCCAGACTGCAACATGGAACTGGAGTTGAACGCCAGTTTATGTCATCTATCGTTGCGCAAAATATGGACTATTATATATTTCTGGAAAGCCCTAGATGTCTACTTTCCAACACAATTGAGAGCGCGTCAATTAGATTTCTGTAGCTCCAAAAAATCCATTCCGAGTGCAGGGAGGTCAGGATCCAACAGCATGAGCAGTCCTTTTTCAGCCTAACTCAGATTTTTTCTCAGCTCCCTCAATTTCAGCCAGAAAATACCTGAAATCACAGAAAAACACACAAAATCATAGTAAAGTCCAGAAATATGATTTTTGCCTAAAAACTAATAATATTTTACTAAAAACTAATTAAAACATACTAAAATCTACATGAAATTACCCCCAAAAAGCGTATAAAATATCCGCTCATCACAACACCAAACTTAAACTGTTGCTTGTCCCCAAGCAACTAGATGAATAAAAGAGGATAAAAAGAAATCAAGAAGCAATAATATCTCAGAGTTTTAAGTGAAGCTCAGATTCTAATTAGATGAGCGGGACTAGTAGCTTTTTGCTTCCAAACAGTTTTGGCATCTCACTTTATCCTTTGAAATTCAGAATGATTGGCATCCATAGGAACTCAGAATTCAGATAGTATTATTGAATTAAATAGCAGAACTTTCTGCCCCGACTCAAAGACTCTGGATGACAGTTTCTTATTATGCCATCTTTTTGCTTTCTCTTTGTAAATTTTTGCATTCTCGAAAGCATTGAGTCAAAATTCCTCGAGCTCATTTAACTGGAGCAATCGTTTTTCTCCAGCTAACTTGGCATCAAGGTTTAGGAATCTGGTTGCCCAGTAGGCTTTGTGTTCCAGTTCCACTGGCAAGTGACATGTCTTTCCATACACGAGCTGGTATGGAAAGGTCCCTATAGGGGTCTTGAATGATGTTCTGTATGCCCACAGAGCATCATCCAAGCTTCTTGCCCAATCCTTTCTACGGTTAATTACAGTCCATTCCAGAATTCTTTTAAGCTCTCTGTTAGAGACTTCAGCTTGCCCATTTGTCTGTGGATGATATGGAGTGGCTACCCTGTGGCTAACTCCATAATGAACCAAAGCAGAGTAAAGCTGTTTATTGCAGAAATGAGTGCCCCATCACTGATTAATACTCTAGGGGTACCAAATTTGCTGAAGATGTGTTTCTGGAGGAATTTTAACATGCTCTTAGTGTCCTTAGTGGGTGTTGCAATAACTTCCACCCATTTGGATACATAATCCACTGCCACCAGAATATAAGTGTTTGAGTATGATGGTGGGAAAGGTCCCATGAAGTCAATACCCCATACATCAAATAACTCAATCTCTAAGATCCCTTGTTGAGGCATGGCATAACTGTGAGGCAGATTACCAGATCTTTGGCAACTGTCACAATTAAGTACAAACGCTTGGGAATCTTTATAGAGGGTAGGCCAGTAGAAGCCGCATTGGAGGACTCTTGTGGCTGTTCGCTCACTTCCAAAATGTCCTCCATACTGTGATCCATGGCAGTGCCATAGGATCTTCTACGCTTCTTCTTAAGGCACACATCTACGGATTACTTCGTCTGCACATCTCTTAAAGAGATACGTCTCATCCCAAAGATAATACTTTGCATCCGTGATCAGCTTCTTTGATTGCTGCCTACTATATTCTTTGGGTATGAATCTCACTGCCTTGTAGTTTGCAATGTCTGCAAACCATGGCACTTCCTGGATGGCAAAGAGTTGCTCATCCGGAAAGTTTTCAGAGATCTCAGTAAGAGGGAGGGACGCCCCTTCTACTGGTTCTATTCGGGACAGGTGATCTGCTACCTGATTCTCTGTCCCTTTTCTGTCTCTTATTTCTATATCAAACTCTTGCAGAAGCAACACCCATCTTATAAGTCTGGGTTTTGAATCCTGCTTTGTGAGTAGATATTTAAAAGCAGCATGATCAGCGTACACAATTACTTTTGATCCTACTAAATAGGATCTGAATTTGTCAATGGCGTAAACCACTGCAAGTAGCTCTTTTTCTGTGGTTGTATAGTTCTTCTGTGCGTCATTTAAAACTCGACTGGCATAGTAAATGCGTGCAGAAGCTTGTCATGCCTTTGTCCCAACACTGCACCAATGGCATGGTCACTGGCATCACACATTAGTTCAAATGGTAATGTCCAGTTTAGTGCAGAGATGATTGGTGCTGTGACCAATTTAGCTTTCAGAGTCTTAAATGCCTGCATACACTCCTTATCAAAGACAAATGGCATGTCAGTAGCTAGCAAGTTGCTCAGAGGTTTGGCGATTTTTGAAAAATCCTTTATAAACCTCCTATAGAATCCTGCATGCCCCAGAAAGCTTCTGATTGCCTTAACATTGGCAGGTGGTGGTAATTTTTCAATTACCTCTACCTTAGCTTGATCCACCTCTATTCCCTTGTTCAAAATTTTGTGTCCAAGGACAATTCCTTCAGTCACCATAAAGTGACACTTCTCCCAGTTTAAAATCAAGTTAGTCTCTTGGCATCTCTTTAGAACAAGTGCTAGATGGTTAAGACAGGAGCTGGATGAGTCTCCAAATACTGAAAAGTCATCCATGAAGACTTCCAGAAATTTTTCCACCATATCAGAGAAAATTGAGAGCATGCACCTCTGAAAGGTTGCAGGTGCATTGCACAGGCCAAATGGCATCCTTCTGTATGCAAATACTCCAGATGGACATGTGAATGCCGTTTTCTCTTGATCTTGGGGATCTACTGCAATTTGATTATAACCTGAATATACATCCAGGAAGCAGTAGTATTCATGACCTGCTAGTCTTTCTAGCATTTGGTCTATGAATGGTAAAGGAAAATGATCCTTTCTGGTAGCTGTATTGAGCCTTCTATAATCAATACACATATGCCACCCTGTAACTGTTCTTGTAGGAACCAGTTCATTTTTTTCATTATGAACCACTGTCATGCCACCTTTCTTAGGGACAACTTGGACAGGGCTTACCCAGGGGCTATCAGAAATAGGATAAATAATCCCAGCCTCTAGTAACTTAGTGACCTCTTTCTGCACCACCTCTTTCATGGCTGGATTCAGCCGCCTTTGTTGTTGAACCACTGGCTTGGTGTCACCCTCCAATAAGATCTTGTGCATGCATCTGGCTGGGCTAATGCCCTTGAGATCACTGATGGACCACCCAAGAGCTGTCTTGTGTGTCCTTAGCACTTGAATTAGTGCTTCCTCTTCCTGTGGCTCTAAGGTAGAGCTTATGATTACAGGAAAGGTATCACCTTCTCCTAAAAATGCATATTTCATGGATGGTGGTAATGGTTTGAGCTCGGGTTTGGGAGGTTTCTCCTCTTCCTGAGGGATTTTTAGAGGTTCTATTGTTCTCTCTGATTCCTCCAGATCAGGCTGAACATCTTTAAAGATGTCCTCTAGCTCTGATTCGAGACTCTAAATCATATTGACCTCTCTTACCAGAGAGTCAATAATATCAACACTCATGCAGTCATTTGGGGTGTCTTGATGTTGCATGGCTTTGACAACATTCAACTTGAACTCCTCCTCATTGACTCTCAGGGTTACTTCCCCTTTTTGGACGTCAATGAGGGTTCGGCCAGTTGCTAGGAAAGGTCTTCCTAGAATGAGAGTTGCACTCTTGTGCTCCTCCATTTCCAGCACCACAAAGTCAGTAGGAAAGGCAAATGGCCCAACCTTGACAATCATGTCTTCAATCACGCCTGATGGGTATTTAATGGAGCCATCAGCAAGTTGAAGACATATCCGGGTTGGTTTGACTTCTTCAGTCAAACCAAGCTTTGTGATAATAGATGCAGGTATTAAGTTGATACTTGCCCCAAGATCACATAGAGCCTGCTTGGTACAAGTACCCTCTAATGTGCATGGTATCATAAAGCTTCCGGGATCCTTAAGCTTCTCAGGTAAGCTTTCCAGGATAACTGCACTGCATTCTTCAGTGAGATAAACTTTTTCAGTTTTCATCTAATCCTTCTTATGACTTAAGATCTCTTTCATGAACTTGGCATAAGAGGGTATTTTCTCAAGTGCTTCTGCAAACGGAATCTTTATTTCAAGAGTCCTGAGATAGTCTGCAAAGCGGACAAATTGCTTATCCTGTTCCGCTTGGCGGAGTTTTTGAGGATAAGGCATTTTGGCTTTGTATTCCTCAACCTTAGTTGCTGCAGGTTTATTACCTGTAGAAGTGAGTTGGGAAGCCTTTTTAGAAGGGTTGTTATCAGCACTTGTATGTGTCTGATCCCCCACTGGCAATTGAATGCCAGGGGTGGAAGCTGGAGTGGCGTTAGACGCCAGCTCCTTGCCTGTTTCTGGCGTCTGAACGCCAGAACTGTGCTCCCTTTGGGCGTTCAATGCCAAGTCCTTGCTTGTTTCTGGCGTTGAACGCCAGGAATGAGCATGGTTTGGGCATTCAGCGCTAGCATTATTCCTCTCTGGGCTCTGATTGTCCTCAGAGGGATTTTGAGTAGTCATTTGTTCATTTCTTGGCTTCCTGCTGCTTTGAAGTGAGGTATTTAATGTTTTTTCACTTCTTAATTGAACTGCTTGGCATTCTTCTGTTATTTGTTTTGACAGTTGCTTTTCTGTTTGCTTTAACTGTACTTCCATATTTCTGTTAGCCATTCTTGTTTCTTGTAGTATTTCCTTGAATTCGGCTAGCTGCTGAGTTAGAAAATCCAGCTGCTGATTGAATTCATTAGCCTGATCTACAGGACTAGGTTCAGCAGTTACTGTTTTAGCTTCTTCTTTCATGGAAGATTCACTGCTTAGGTACAGATGCTGATTTCTGGCAACTGTATCAATAAGCTCTTGAGCTTCTTCAATTGTTTTTCTCATATGTATAGATCCACCAGCTGAGTGATCTAGAAAAATCTAAGCTTTTTCTGTAAGCCCATAGTAGAAGATGTCTAATTGCACCCACTCTGAAAACATTTCAGAGGGGCATTTTCTTAGCATCTCTCTGTATCTCTCCCAAGCATCATAAAGGGATTCATTATCTCCTTGTTTGAAGCCTTGGATGCTCAGCCTTAGCTGTGTCATCCGTTTTGGAGGAAAATAGTGATTCAGGAATTTTTCTGACAGCTGTTTCCATGTCCTTATGCTGTTCTTAGGTTGGTTATTTAACCTCCTCTTAGCTTGATCTTTTACAGCAAATGGAAACAGTAATAATCTGTAGACATCCTGATCTACTTCCTTATCATGTACTATGTCAGTAATTTGTAAAAATTGTGCCAGAAATTCTGTAGGTTCTTCATGTGGAAGACCGGAATACTGGCAGCTTTGCTGCACCATGGTAATGAGCTGAGGATTCAACTCAAAGCTACTAACTCCAATGGAGGGTATACAGATACTACTCCCATATGAAGCAGTAGTAGGGTTAGCATAAGACCCCAGAGTCCTCCTGGACTGTTTATTTTCACTTAGTTTCATGATGGAGCAAGGGAGATGATATGGATGTTGATATTGTCTATTTTATTATAAAAATAATTTTCGAAATAATAAAATAAAACAAAAACCGAAATAAAAATAAAATAAATAAAGAAGGAAAATTAAAAATTAAAATTTATAAAAATTTGAAAAAGTTTATGAAGATTTTCGAAAAAGTAAAGAGGGAGAAAGTGATTAGGATATTTTTGAAAAAGGTATATATATATATATATATATATATATATATATATATATATATATATATATATATATATATATATTAAAAGGGATAAGATTTGAAAAATTTTGAAATTGAAATCTGAAATTTTTTTTAAAATTTCGAAAAAGTAGCTTAAAAATAGTTAGAAAAGATATTTTTTTTTTGAATTTTGAATTTTATGATGAAAGAGAAAAACACACAAAAGACACAAGACTTATAATTTTTAGATCTAATGCTCCTTATTTTCGAAAATTTTGGAGGAAAAACACCAAGGAACACCAAATTTAAAAATTTTAAGATCAAAACACAAGAAAGACTCAAGAACACCTTGAAGATTCACAAGAACACCAAGAACAAAAGAAAGAACACCAAACTTAAAATTTTTAGAAAGCTTCAATAAAATTTTCAAAAATTATAAAAAGATTAACAACAAAACACCAAACTTAAAGTTTGCACAAGATTCAATCAAAGAAAAATTATTTTTGAAAAAGATTTTAAAAAGAAGATACCCAATTGCCAAGAACATAAGCCAACGCTCTAGCCAACTAAAAATATAACGTGTTTTAAAGATGTATTATCTTTATAGATAAGAATAAATTTTTTGGAAAACTAATGTTTTGAAAAAGCACAAGAAAAACAAGAAAAGACACAGAACAAGACAAACCAAAGATCAAACAAGAAAATTGACAAGAACAATTTAAAGATCAAGGAAAAACAAAGAACACTAATTCGAAAATTTAAAGGAAAATACAAGATATGCAATTGACACCAAACTTAGAACAAGACACTAAACTCACGAAAAAAATTAAAATTTGATAAAGAAAAATAATATTTTTGAAAAATTTTTGAAAAGGGAATAAAGGACTCAGAATTTAATGATTCTATAACAACAAAAATAAATTATTCCTAATCTAAGCAACAAAATAAACCTTTAGTTGTTCAAACTCGAATAATCACCGGCAACGGCGCCAAAAACTTGGTGCACGAAATTGCAATCACACTTTTGCAATTCGCACAACTAACCAGCAAGTGCACTGGGTCGTCCAAGTAATACCTTACGTGAGTAAGGGTCGATCCCACGAAGATTATTGGTTTGAAGCAAGCTATGTTTATTTTATTATTCTTAGTCAGGATTTCAATTAAAATTATCAGTTTGAATTATTAGAAAAATAAAAGAGCGTGAATTAATTACTTGTAATGCAGTAATGGAGAATATGTTGGAGTTTTGGAGATGCTTTGTCTTCTGAATTTCTGTAATGTAATATTCCATCCATGGAAAAGTGCAAAGTTCCCTCCATGGCAAGCTGTATGTAGGGTGTCACCATTGTCAGTGGCTACCTCCCATCCTCTCAGTGAAAACGGTCCAAATGCTCTGTCACAACACGGTTAATCAGCTGTTGGTTCTCGATCATGTTGGAATAGGATCCATTGATCCTTTTGCGCTTGTCATCATGCCCAGCAATCGCGAGTTTGAAGCTCGTCACAGCCATTCAATCCTTGAATCCTACTCGGAATACCACAGACAAGGTTTAGACTTTCCGGATCCTCAAGAGCGGCTGCCATCAATTCTAGCTTATACCACGAAGATTCTGATTAAGGAATCTAAGAGAAGCTCATTCAATCTGATGTAGAACGGAGGTGGTTGTCAGACACACGTTTATGGATTAAGGGAGGTGATGAGTGTCACTGATCATCACCTTCTTCATAATTAAGCGCGAATGAACATCTTAGATAGGAACACACACGTTTGAATGGAGAAATAGAAACAATTGCATTAATTCATCGATACGCTGCAGAGCTCCTCATCCCCAACAATGGAGTTTAGAGATTCATGCCGTCAAAGTGTATAAAATTCAGATATGAAAATGTCATGAGATACAAAATAAATCTCTAAAAGTTGTTTAAATAGTAAACTAGTAACCTAGGTTTACAGAATATGAGTAAACTAAGATAATTGGTGCAGAAATCTATTTCTGGGGCCCACTTGGTGTGTGCTGGGACTGAGACTTAAGCCTTTCACGTGCTTGGGCTGTTTCTGGAGTTGAACGCCAGGTTGTAACGTGATTTGGGCGTTGAACTCCAACTTGTAACTTGTTTCTGGCGCTGGACGCCAGACTGCAACATGGAACTGGCGTTGAACGCCAGTTTACGTCATCTATCTTTGCGCAAAATATAAACTATTATATATTGCTGGAAAGCCCTGGATGTCTACTTTCCAACACAATTGAGAGCGCGTTAATTGGACTTCTGTAGCTCCAAAAAATCCATTCCGAGTGCAGGGAGGTCAGGATCCAACAGCATCAGTAGTCCTTTTTCAGCCTAACTCAGATTTTTGCTCAGTTCCCTCAATTTCAGCCAGAAAATACCTGAAATCACAGAAAAACACACAAACTCATAGTAAAGTCCAGAAATATGATTTTTGCTTAAAAACTAATAATATTTTACTAAAAACTAATTAAAACATACTAAAATCTACATGAAATTACCCCCAAAAAGCGTATAAAATATCCACTCATCAGTGCCAGAGATAAAATTTACGAAAATTCTACCCCCGACGTTAAATGCCTAAGGTTGTCACTATACTCTGGGGTGGCATAGACAATTTTCTTAAATTACGTGCTTCTTGGCGCCAAACGCTAAATTCTAGCGTTTGGCACCAACCCTTTTAAATCCAACTCCACCTCCTTTTTAGAGGTTTCCGCTTTATTCTAAGCTCACTTGTTCCTATTCTATTCAAAGGCATGATTTAAATATAGTTAAAATAAGAAAAACTATAAAATATGAATGGATGTTAGAAGGACGCTAGGTTGAAGAAAAAAGAGAAATTTCTCAGTGTTAATTCTTTTCATTAGTAAAGTATTTTTTTCTTTTCTTATAGATTTTGTCTTTTCAATTTACCCTTTATGCTATAATTCATGTTGGAGTTCTGATTCTTTTTGTTTAGTCAATAAAATTAATAAATAAATAATAATAATAAAATAATAAAAAAGTAGTGATAATAACGTATATATAGTGTTTTGGTACTATAAATTACAATATTTTGTCGCATTCAATTATGATATATCTTTAAGTGAGAAATTTTGGAGGACATTATATTAGGCAAAAAATATTATTATTTAAATAAATTATTTTAAATAAATAAATATAAGATATTATTGTCAATTTATAAAGTTAGTTTTAATATATTAAGAGAGGGTTCTAATTGACACTATCAAAAGGAGCATTTTTTATTCAAAATTTGAATTAGGCTTGAATTATAGGATATGCTATGTGCGAAAATAACTATCAACATGGAACGTTAAAGTATAATGCAGAACGATCGTCAAGGAAATTAGAGCGGAAACAGTTAATTCAAGTTTAGAAAAAAAAACTGGTGAAAATATTATAGAAATAACTGTCAACTAAGCATTAGGTTAGTTTATAAATAGAGTTTTAAGCAAACATTGTAGGGAGGTTAGTTCTTTTGGAAAATACTTAGAAATCCAAAAACGTTCTCAACCCCTTGACATCATAAAGTAAAAGTTGAGAATCTTAAATAATTTCTTTAAACTCAAACACTTATTATTTACTTCTTTCTAGTTTTTATTAATAATTTTTTTTACTTTTACGTGTTCTTCTCTTTTATATTTAGCTTTCTTCTTCATCTTTTCTTTAATTTTCTATTTCTTTTAATTTCTGCAATTTACTTTGCCTCCGTCATCTTATATATCTTTGCTTATTTACTAATTTCATTTCTTTTAATTTCTATTGACGTTACAATTGTGATATTGAGATATCCAACTTTTTTTTTAAATATTAATAAAATTTGAGTAAAATAATATCTTATTATACATATAGTTGTTATAGTTGATCTTTGTTCAATATATATAAATAAAATGTTAACAATATTTAAAATATCAATATAAAGTTTTAAATATAATCTTTAAAATATATTTTAATTTTATACTCTTATATTTTTAATAATTTTATTATCAACTATGCTAGAAAAATAACAACATTCAACCAACAAGTATTGGATTGATAAAGAAGTTTAATAAAACAAAATTAAAAGTAACATTTTTTTAAAATTATTCTTTCAATTTACTCTATTTTTTTTCTCTCAACACTAATTTTATCTACTACTACTAGCTATCAATAACCATCTTCAGCTGCCTCCGGCTGCTCATCGTTGGTCACCAAAAATTTTAAATTTAAACCCTAAATCTTATATTTTAAACCTAAATTTTATATTTGAAACTCTAAATTCTAAATTTTATACCCTAAATTAGTTATATTTTGTTTTACTTTTAATTTTTCATTAAATTTTGGATGTTTTTATTATTTTTAATTTTAGATATTTTTTTAATGATTAATTAATGACTATTTTGTTGGTCGAAAAGTGTTAATTTTTAATATCTTTTATTTCTTTATATATTTAATTAATAATTTAATTTTAATATATTGTCAATGTAAAATAATTTTACACATATATTTAATTATGTAAAATAAAATAATAATAGTATATTTTATAGAGAAATTCTCCATATACAAGCATTTTTTTATACAAGTCTTTACAAGTTATTATATTAGCACGCTTGAACGTTACTGCACGTTCTTCTTCCTCTTCCTCTTCTTCTTCTTTTCTTTCGTTTCTTACTTTCTCTTTCTCCTTCTTCAACCGTTACTGCACAATTTCACTGCACCGTCTTCTTCTTCTTGCTGCACATTCTTCTTCCTCTTCCTCCTCTTCTTCTTCTTCTTTTCTTTCGTTTTTTGCCTTCTCTTTCTCCTTCTTCATTTACGTGCTTTTCTCTTTGTTTTCTTTTTTCGTTATTCTTGATTTCCATTATTTTTTGATATCAAGCTCTGAAATCATTTTTGAAGAAGAAGAAGCAGCAGAATATAAGGAGGAGAAAGAGAAAGAGTTCTGAATTATGCATAAAGTGTCCTTTGGGTGTATTTTCTATAATCGTTTGGGTGTATTTTCTATAATCGTTTGGGTGTATTTCTGAAGTTTCATTATTTTCAAAACGATTTCAAAGCTTGATTTCAGAAATCATGAAAATCGAAAAAAAAGAAGTAAGAATACCAGTAATAAACGAGTAAAATAACTAATGAAAAGGCAAAGAGAATAACGAAGAAATATCGTTTGGGTGTATTTTCTATAATCGTTTGGGTGTATTTTCTATAATCGTTTGGGTGTATTTCTGAAGTTCTATTATTTTCAAAACGATTTCAAAGTTTGATTTCAGAAACCATGAAAATCGAAAAAAAAAGAAGCAAGAATACCAGTAATAAATGCAAGTAAAACAACTAATGAAAAGGCAAAGAGAATAACGAAGAAATATCGTTTGGGTGTATTTTCTATAATCGTTTGGGTGTATTTTCTATAATCGTTTGGGTGTATTTCTGAAGTTCCATTATCTTCAAAACGATTTCAAAGCTTGATTTCAGAAACCATGAAAATCGAAAAAAAACGAAGCAAGAATACCAGTAATAAACGCAACTAAAACAACTAATGAAAAGACAAAGAGAATAACGAAGAAATACATGGAGGAGGAGGAAGAAGAGGAAGAGGAAGAGGAAGAGGAAGAGGAAGATGAGTTGTTCATAATCCACGGTGAGTGAAGAAGAAGAAGAAGAGGAAGAGGAAGAGGAAGAGGAAGAGGAAGATGAGTTGTTCATAATCCACGGTGAGTGAAGAAGAAGAAGAAGAGGAAGAGGAAGAGGAAGAGGAAGAGGAAGATGAGTTGTTCATAATCCACGGTGAGTGAAGAAGAAGAAGAAGAAGAAGAGGAAGAGGAAGAGGAAGAAGAAGAGGAAGAGGAAGATGGGTTTTTCATAATTCACGGTGAGTAAAGAAGAGGAAGAGGAAGAGGAAGAGGAAGAGGAGTCGTTCATAATTCACGGTGAGTGTAGCGCTTTGGAAACTAAATAACGCATTAAAAGACTCTAATGTGTAGCAACTTGTAAAACTTGTAAGTCAAAAAGACTTGTATGTGTAGCAAGCCTCTATTTTATATTATTAATATATCAAAATAAACTCTTTAATTAAATCCATTTTATAGAGGTTGGACTATTAAATGTTTGAGACTTTGAACAAATTTTCAACTAATTCAACACTCATAACTTTGTAAATAGGACGAAATATTTTTCTTAATATGTCAAAACTCAAAAGAAAATATTGCAACTTTGTAAAATAACATATTTTTTAAAACAAAAAGAGAGATATTTTGTAATACCTCGTTATGTTTAACAAGAAACCAAACGAAGCCATAGCGCAAGTTTCGAACCGAGGAGGAATGGGTAGAGCATAAGCTAAAAACCCAATACACCTCGCAGGAAACTCGCAGCTTTAACTACTTGAAATTTATATAAAAGTACGTGTCAAATATCATCTTTCGCGCAAAAACTAAAAAAAAAAACTGCCCAATCCGAAATATTTGAATCAGAACGAGACGGAATGGAATAGAGGGAATAGACTATAGAGTATACTACTGTTTTCAATTTCAAATTGCGATGGAGCCCCTTGGCAACACCGAAACGGAAGACGGAACCGCCGCGCCGGTGAATAAAACCGCCCGCCGCGTCAGCTTCGCCGACAACGAGATCACCTCCATCCATCTCTTCCCCTCCGACGACGCCGAACAAACTCCTCCGCTCGATGACCACAACAACGTCGTTTCTAGCCCCTTCCTGAGACCAATCGCTTCGCCTCTTTCTCCTCTCAGAACCGCCACTGCTTCCACCGATGACGACGGCAAGTTCCGATTCGCCATTTTTTTATTTTCTGTGGCTCTTCTACTTAACTGCATCTCTTTATTTATTTATTTATTTATTTTTGTAATTTTGTTTTCGTAACTGTGATAATCGCAGTCCAACTGTACGTGTAACTGCCATAGGAATTGTAGTGTAATATGAAACTATTCAGTTATTGATAATTTTGTAGCAGCAGAAGCTTTTCACGGTCCCGTTTTGGCTAGTTTCATTGAACCTGGACGGTTGTCGGGTCCTGATCCCGGTTTCTCCGACGATGTCACAATGGATTCAACTGCGTTCTCAATGCACTATCGGAGCCTCGCGAGGTCAGATTCCGATGATCTCAGAACGCCAAGCCAGAATTGGATCCCTGCTGTTACTAGTACTACTGAAGGAAGCTTCATGACGCTCAGCGACGCAAGGAACGAGATTTGTGACGGTGATTCAGCGAGTGGAGCTAGAGATTCAAACGACATGACTGTGGTGGAGGATAAAGAGTATCCATTTAGGTATGATTATGACAGAATGTCTCCTTCGTTAGGTGCAATTTCAGATGAAGGAAGCAAAGATGCCTCTTCTTTCTTGGAGATATCAAACAGGAGCCCTTATGGTTCATCAACAGAAAAAGACTTTGTATACAGCAAAGGCGATGATGACAATAGTGCTGGTATTGGTATTGGTGCTGATGCTTCGATTAGAACTGCTGATTCTTTGATCAATGTAAGGAGCATCTTGTGTTAGTAGTTGATTTAGATTTAGAATTGAAAGGTTTGGCTGTTTTGGAAGGAAAGGAGAGGGAAAGGAAGATATATCTTAATTCTTAGTTTAGGAACAATTTTCCTAAAGCTAGAACATGTTTTCTTAAACTGAAAAACTTACCCTCTTTTTCCAGAACCTTTTGAGCAAAATGGCAATAACATCTCCCTTATTAGAGCTTGTTGATTTGCAATTTATACTGATATTGGTATTTGAGTGACTTATAGTGTGTATTGGAAAGGAAACAGGATAAGAGTCCCGCTAAGGGAGTTATAGATGCGACCAATTGTATCCGAGAAGTGTCAACTCCATCGATGAATTCCCTGAAAGAGCGCCTGAGAGAATTATGATTGTGCCATGGTAATATGCAAGAGTTGTCTCATGAGGGCAACTTAGATGGAGATGATTTTAGTGCCCAGATTTCTGCTCAGAAGAAAAGAAAAGTTTTTGAGATGCTAAGAGGTCGAAAGATCATGGATGAATCAGGGAGGATTGACGCAAGTCCACAGCTCCATAATGGTTGGAAGAGTGACCAACAATTGGTTTTGCAGCAAACAGGTGTTATGAGAAGTGAAAAAGGGAAGCTGGACAATCAAACAAGGAAAACATGGGCTGATGTATGATCACTGTTTTATTTCAAGGGTTAAATCAGTTGAGTCTATTGCCTCTTAATATTTTAGTTGCCTTGCAGATTGTAAAAAATTTCTCATGTGCTACAAACCTGTTGCTTTCTCCTTCAACTGATAAGCTCAATTTGAGAATGGTATGTTCCTTACTTTCATGTAATTTAGTTTCATAAAACATCTGTAGAATTTGAAAGTGATATCATTTGAATACTTGTGGATGTTGTCTTTCCAAAATTTATAACACTCCTAAATTTCCTCTTATTTGGTTATCATATAAAATAATTCATTCAAATTTTACGTCAATTTTTAGATTAGCATGCTGGAAGATACTTTGGTTCAATTGCAGAAAGTTAACATCTGTGATGCCTTTTGTTCTGAAATTCATTGTCAGGTCTGTTGGATGGTTTCACTTTTCTAGTTATACATTTTGATCAAGCTTACATTTAATGATTTTATAGTGATTATAACATAATACTTCACCTGAGACAGTATCAAAGGCTGATATTCTATTCATTGTCAACATAATTGATGTTGTTCTTCCAGAAAACAGCTGACCAGTTGAAAGTTGTTGGGCATAAAAGGTATGTTTATGTTGTTTGACTGAGTCAGTTAAAAAATGTAAATTATATTCTTTGATGCAGGTAACTTTATGAAATTGTTTGGGTTAATGATTATTGGCATTGTAAAGTAATGTTTTGTAGATTTGTGGAAGCAAGAAGTTTGCTGTTCAATATAGCATATGGGAAAGCAAAACTACAATTAATGCATATTAAGCGTGAGAGATTACTGGTATTTTCTCAATCATGTTTGCTTTCTAGCAATGCCTTGCAGATGATGACATGCACTCTCATTATTCACAGAAAAAGTTACAGTTGAGCAGTGGACTCCAGGAGTTTCAAATGATGAAATTAAGTGGCACTCCAGGTTTGTCTAAGCATGATGCTATAAATCAAGGGAGTGATAGCCACTTCCATTCCATCTTGCTCAATTCTGGGGGGAAGTTTCAGGTGTTTCCACCTCTCTCCTTTTTCTTTTCTTTACTGTTCTTTTTATTTATTTATTTATTTTAAAATATAATCACACTCACACTCACACTCACTTACTCAAACACATATATAATAGAT
This sequence comes from Arachis hypogaea, assembly GCF_003086295.3. Classification (NCBI taxonomy): domain Eukaryota; kingdom Viridiplantae; phylum Streptophyta; class Magnoliopsida; order Fabales; family Fabaceae; genus Arachis; species Arachis hypogaea. The sequence continues at coordinate 26,231,991 of NC_092042.1, forward strand.
AGCCTGACTAATTGAGTTTATGAGAGATTTTATATGAATAGTAGTAGTGTTGTATCTATATGCAGTTGCAAAATTCTCGTACTTCATCTCTCTTTTACGCGCATATCTCATTAATTAATTATTTTGGGAAGAAATTATTTCTAGTTTTCATAAAATGCAGGGAACTGCCTTTTGTTTTAAAAAAAAACAAATCTTATTCCACCTTCCAAAATCTTGTCCAAGCAAATTTCTATATCTGAGAAATGATTTACATAAAAAAGTGTTTTTTTTTTTTATGAAATAATGTACTGAATACATTGGTAATCACTTTGTAGGTCTTCTTTGTCGTTTGTGAATTATGCTTAAAACAGTTCCTATTTAACATGTAGTTGTCTTCTGTATTTTTTGCATGAATAATCTCTTGTAAGATGTGTTTTCCATTTCTTGCTATTCATAGTCCTGTTCATAGTTGGTTGATGCAGCAGTAACAATGGATTATGAAAGGTTTGTTTGTTGTTTCATGATAATTATGAACCTCTTATTGGATAATGATAGGTTTCTAGTCTCACCACAATGAGGAAGGAGATTGAAATTTTAGATTGGAAAGCAAAATCCTTAAAAGAGTACTTTTGTACGTATTGCAAGATGGAAAGTCATCAAAGCTTTGCTGACACCATAAGATCTGTTCATCTTTATTTGAAGAGGAGAATATCGTGCAAGTGTATATTCCAGAATTTGCAGGTCTTTCAAATCTCTGTAATTCTTGTGAATGCTTTTAAATAAAATATTCTTCTAATTGACATTTTTGTATTTTAGTTGTGGAACATTGATGGTTTTGAGCTTGTGGAGGGTAGTTACCGAGTTTTTCTCAACTATTATGATTATGTTATTCAGAGGTTTGTTGGATCTTTATCTGCTTCCTAAATCCTTACTGATATTTGTATTGGAGTTATATGATAACTGAGTGTTGTACGTGACTATTTTGGTGAAATGTGTAGGTTCACAGTAAGCGATTGTCCATCAACAAGCATAATAGTATCAAGTAAATTGAATGATATGAAAATTGTGAAGGTAGCTTGATACATGATTACACTGTTTCACTATGTGATCATATCTTTTTCTTTTCTTCCATGGGTAAAACATACCTTTTCCATCTCTTTTATTTATTTATTTCTTCTTTTGGTATTCAGACCTTTCCAGACATGGATGCTCTTTTTGCATTTATGCTTGTCCTAAATCCTCATACCACTAAAAGTTATGCTCATACAAAAGATTTGGTGCAAGAAACACAGGTAAGTTACTTCACTTCATATGTTGTTTGCCTTAGCATTTAGCAAGTTTATTTCTGTAGGAGTAGAATTTCTCATATTTTCCTTCTCGGTTCCATATCCATCACTAATTATTTATTTTCTCTAAGTCAAATTATCCCAATCTCCACAAGCGTTTTTTTTTTTTTGATAAAATTTTCTATTTATATTGTTGTTGATGATGATGGTGGTGGTGTTAGTGATCCAGTCAGATATTTGTTTTATGAAATTTGCTCTTAAGGATGAGTTCTCGGAATTAGAATATCCTTATTTGGCTAAAATTAGCACTAGATTCTGACTCCAAATGACATTCTTGTTGGCAAGCAAGGTGAAGAAGCTAGAGAGATCCTAGAATTCTGCATTTATTTTGGTACAAAAACCAGGATTACTGAAAATCTACCCAAATACTGACCCAGAGCATTAGATATGCAAAAATTGCTTCAGATGGCGCAGGAGTTTTATAAAAACTAAAATCCAACCCCTTATACCTATACCTACTAGTATATAACTGTTAGATAGAGGCTGACAAATAGGAAAAAGTAAATATTCTAGAGTATGCTTGGGTTGCTTCTTTTCAAACGAGCATGGAAACTTCAATTCTTTTTCCTTCTCTTTTATCCTTTGTTTTTCAATAAAAAAGTGTATTGAAGCTGTCACTAATGGTTGTATGTGAGTGGGTTGAACAGCATATCTTGCCATTTCCATTTGATGTTGGATTCTAGCTTTTCATGAAATTACGCGCAACACACAATGTGCTTGTACTTTTTTGTTCATTTAATTTGTATGTAAGCTTGTCATATCATATTTGTGTCCTTGTTAAGAATAAGTTAGACAATGGCCGTTCGTTCTTTCTTGTTATGTCTGTTTTATCTGTGTATTTTTTACATTCATGTGAAGTGTATAAAGGAGGAAAAGATAGAATATAGAATCTTAACATTAGGATTATAGGATACTAGATTGAATGATGTATGGTAGGCCTCAAAAAGCAAAGCACTAACCTCTGTTTATCCTGGTAATTAGGTTATTAGATTCCAATCCTAGTCAAATGAATATAAGGGACTATTAGATAGGATAAAATATTTTAACAAGAAAAGAAAAGAAAACATAATAACAACAACAACAACAGAAAGCCTTATTTCACTAGATAGAGTATGTTACATGAATAGATAGTTGCATCCCTTTTAATAATATCTTCCAAAGAAGGGGGAAAAATTTTGTATGCACATATAACAACTTAGCATGCAATTATGCAAAGCAAGCAAATAGCAAATTAACAATGGCACTCATTGTTTCCAATTAACCATTAAATAATTGACTACTAAGTACTGGGGTGTTTTCCATAATGTTGCTGTTCACTATGTTGTTCTATGCAGGTAACAAGTTCTTTGTTGAGTAATTTGCTAGATGTGGTTGAGGAGATTCAGTTAGCTCAGATAGAGACTACAAATATGGTTGAAGCAAAATTCTTTTCTCAATCAGGTGAGCAAGTTTCTACTCCTTACAGCATTACTTTGAACTATAGAGCTGGATCCTAAATTATCTTTGGGAATTGTTCCAATGTTCGTCTGAAAACTGTTCCTGCCTTCCCCTTTCTAACATGCTTATGTTGATTCTCGGTGTCTTGTGTTTCTTCCGGTTTTTAGCTGTAAATATTTTTGCTTGGTCAAAATTGAAGAAACTTCAATATCGTTTTGGAGCAGCATACAATATTTGAATAGTTATTTAAGAAAAAGCGAAAGCAAAAAAAATAGACTGGGAGGAAAATTATTGAAATCGAGAGGAGAGAGATGGGGATCAGGGAGAAGACATGATCATATTAGTCTGCAGAGCTTATTGAAACTTCCCTGCAACACAAGGCTTTTAATTTTCATAGTAAAACCTAATTTTAGTAAGTCCTAGAAAGATATGAAACACCACCATCTTTATGGAGGTCGGAATTAGTGGCTCAAAAAGGACCTGTTGTCTAATGATATTGAATCTGAGTCTGGTGACAGTGATCTCTGGAAAATTATTGTGATGTTAAATGTATAATTTGAGGGATAAAATAGGGTACTATTACTTTTTCGCCACAGTAGATAACTTAAGTTGCACTATTTTTAATGACTTTTCGAATATGATCGCTAATTTTGTCTGATATTGATAAGGACAAAATCTAGAGTTCCTCTCTGATATAATGTTTCCTTATATTGTAGATGAGAAGCTGGATTTGCTGCTATTTTTTATTGACTTTCGTAGTGGCAAGAAGGTGAAAGTAACCCTTGATATGACGTGCTTGAGATGGTAAATCCTGCTCCTTCTGTGCTTTAGTTATCTAATGTCTTATTCATCCAAGATCATCCTTGTTAATAATGTTTCATAATTCATACTTGCTGAAAATATTCTATACATTTGGTGGTCAAGCAAAATCTATGTATAAAAAATCTTATTACATACACGATACATGATGATAGGGCACAATGACATTTTTTTTGTTCATGTAGCCGATTCCACATGGTGGGATAAGATTTCATTGTTGTTGTTTTATGTTATTATTTTGGTATGATCTAATGTTATGGCCGCCTTAACAAACCGAGTGATTCAGCGTTCATATTATGTAATTAAATTTATTGCTATTTTTAGTTTTTTACATTTTTTGTGTGTGGCCAAAATAGTACCACAGAATCAGATAAGCTTTATATGCCAAGGACACTGACTAGTTTGACAAAATGTTTCCAAGCAGTGGGGTCTATCCTGTAAGTACCCTTCCTTGCCGGATACATGATGCTGCTAGTGGGGAGCAGAAGTCACCATCCCTTGTAGCTGAAATAAGGACTGCAGTTAAAACTGTAAGTGTTGGGTATTCAAGAATCATGAGGCTTTCTCGGTGCATTTCCCAGGTGGTTCATGCTTGCACTTTATCCCCATGATCATCACTTTTTGGATGTCTCCTATCCAATCTTGAAATCTTTGGATGTTGGTAGATTATGCAATAGATCTTGCCATGTGTATTTTTACATTATATGGTGGTTTGATTGTAGTTTTCTTGTATAGAAGGCCAAGCACGGGGTCTCCCACAAATCATGAAATTAATTAGCTAGTTGTTGGGTGAGATTTGTCAAATTTAAATGCACCATGCAGGTAGGGTCCCCACGTAGTTTATAGATCGTTATCTTTATAAATTTCTCCTTGATGTGTTATGCTAGTATTAGTCTCTTTGCAGTAACGCAGTTAGTCCAATTTTCTGATTACACATGTCGCCTTCACATTTCATATTTCTCGTATGAATGAGGATAAAGATAAACAGCTAACTTTTAAATTAGTAACTTTATTTCTTTTTAAAGTTTAGGGTTTATGATTAGAATTTATGATTTAAAATTTTAAAATTGAAATAAAACTTTAGTGGCATTACCTTTTTGTTAAAAAAAAATCATTAACTTTATGATGATATATATTTGATAAATTTGAAACCATAAATTGGTCAAATTGATTTAGGTATGCATAATTAGACTTTTACATTATTGCTTTTATTTATAACTTTAATTTCACTTGAACTTTTTCACTTGTGTTTGTGGCTATTTTATTTTCTATATTGAAATGTATCGTGTAAATTCATTAAATATGGTGCTGTGTCAGAATCTAATAAAATTGTTTCCTATCATCTTTAGATTTTAAAATTTTAAATATTTTCATGATGAAAATTGCTACTAGCGATTTCGGTAAAGCACAGATCACAACGATTGATTTCTATAAAAGGAAAATCCTTTCTAGCGATTTTTATTTTTAAAAGATTACATTCGAAGAAATAGTTACAGGCGGCTTCTATTACATTATAAATTTGGACTTCATCTCTACTGTGTCATGTTGATGGTAATCACAATTGCCAAGATTATGTAAAAAATAAAAGCGGTATTTGTGCAATTGTGCTCCTTAATCTCTAATATTGCTTCACGAGTTGGACAACAAATATGGTAGTGTTTGGTTAGCATCTATGTCTTTTAGGTAGTGTTTATCTTTAGAAATTGAAATTAAAATTAAGAGACTGAGATGCAATATTATATTATGCGATCAAAAAATAAAACTAAAATTTTAGTATTGGAATACAAAATTTTAATTCTAGAATACAAAATATTAGTCTTAATAATACTTTCAAAGTAGGGACACAAAATTGCATTTGTTTACAAGTATGGAACAATAAGATAGAGATAACGAGACACAAAATTATGTTTAATAAATAAAATATAAATAGAGAAATTATGTCTAGAGATACTAAATTAGTATATTTTGTATTCTTCCTGACATGAAGAATATAAAGACACTAACAAGAAATAACTTATTTTTTATTTTTTATTATTTTTTATCAAATTTTCATAATTTTTTTATCATTATACTTTTTTTTCTATTTTTTTATGAAAAAATTGAGTAAATTAAATTTTCATAATTTGTTCTACTTTATTATTAAACAAAATATAAGAATATTAATTTATGTTTCTATCTTTTATATCTTGTTCTCAGTGTCTAATTATCCAATTATTCTATTATCAAAACCAAACACAACTCAAAAGATTAGAATTTTTGGGGACGGAACTAAAATTTTAATAATATTTTTTAATAAGTAATGATAATTTAATAAATATTCTCATTTTATATTTATATTTATCTTGAATCAAATACAATACTAAAATATATATACATTTTATACCAAATATAATACAAAAACTTAATTTAATATCAATTTTTTGAACAATCTCAGACTCTTTTTCAAACACAACCTCAAAGACATGAACATAATAATACATTTCTTCTATTCATGTTTTTGACAATTATTTTTTGAAACACGGACTGCACCGTATTAAGTTTAAATTACAATTAATTTGTCCGAAATCACTCATATATAAACAATTCAATATAATTTTCTCTTAAGAATAATACAACAATGTATTAAAAAGAAGAATAATATTATGGCAATAATACTTTTCTGCTCTTTATTATATTCTCATAATACAGGAAGTAAAAACTCAATCTAATTCCATCTCAATTTATGAACTTTACTTAGAGAATAATAGTGGTTGAGTCAAGTATTGATTAATTATCTTGTGATGACAAACATAATTGATTATTTTTTAGTATAACTAATTATTATAATAAGTAAGTAGGAATCAATTAAAGATGACAAATCGAACAAGTTAGAATTGTGTAAACAATAATGTTTTGAATTTAAGTAATTTTCCTAAGGAAGTTCAACCATGTCATTTTCTTTTACAGTCGCACTATTTTTTCTTTCATACTTTTATAACAGACTTTTAACGTAAACCTCTTCAACGTAAAGTTTCATTTTCAACGTAAAGCTTTCTTTTTCATTTTCCTTTAATGTAAAGCTTCTTCGTTCTTCTCTGATTTCTCTTCAGATTTTTGTTTTCTTCTTCGTTTTCGTTGTGTTTTTCCCCTGATTTTTTCTCTTTCTCTTTAGATTTCAATCTGCATTTGAATAGCGTATTATTCTTTTGAATCGAATAGCGTATTATTCTTCTGTATCAAAACAATGAATGATTCAAGTTCAAATCACTTGAATGAGAGTGATTTGAATTATTCTTTTGAATCGAATCAAGTGGACGAGGTTTGGACCGGTCTTCATTTTATCTAGTTTCATTCTTCAATAATTTTGAATTGAATGGAAAGGAATGCAATTGAATAAAGTGTTAATGAATATTTTTATTTTTCATTGCTAAAACCAATGTTGTTTATGAACACATTTTTCGGTTCATTTGTTATTATACAATGATTTTATTTTGATAATATTTTCAGTTCATTCTAGAATGCAGGAGTTTCTGAATTTGAATTTATATAATGGACACTTTTCGGTTCATTTGTTATTACATAATGATCTTGTTATGATAGTATTTCGGTTCATTCTTCAACAATTTTGAATTGAATGGAATGGAATGCAATTGAATAAAGTGATAATAAATAATTTCATCCTTCTTTGCTAAAATAAGTATTGTTTATGAAGTTGAGTTTGGATAAAATGCAGGAGTTTCTGAATTTATAGAATGCACATGTTTTAATTTATTGGTTGTTATACAATGGTCTTGTTATGAAAATATTTCTATTAATTTTACAGTCTAGGTATGTTGTCGATGAACAATTTGTCCCAAAGGTTGGGATGACTTTCAAGACACTCAAAGAAGCTAGAAAGTTCTACAAATATTATTTCAAACTTGCTGGTTTTTCTACAAAAATAAGAAACACCACTCGGAAGAGAGATGAAATTAAGAATCTCTTAATTACATGTAGTAGAGAGGGGAAGTGGAAATCCAAGATATCTCCAACTCTGAAGACAAATACCTCAGCAAGAATAAACTGTCCAACCAGGATTTATATACATATATTGAAGGACGTTGGTCTTTGGGTCATTTCTAAAGTTATTCTGAATCATTCACACTCTTGCTGTCCAGACACATACCAGTCATTTGTAGTAGCAGCGGGTGGTCATCGTGAACTAAGTTTTATTGAAAAAAGATGTGAGGAATTACATTACAAGGGATGTATGAAATATTTCTAAACAAGATGATGCCAAAGAACTTGGCAAATACTTATTAAGAATGAAAGAGGAATCAAAATTTATTTTTTGAGCTTAACCTTGAAGTTGATCACTCTATTAAATATGCATTTTGGGCTGATACAAGAAGCAGAACTGCATATGAGTATTTTGGAGATGTTGTTTCATTTGATACCACTTACAACACAAACAGGTATTCGGTTCATATGCGAATTTCAGTTCATAACTGTTGGTGTCCATTTGCAGGTACAATCTGGTTCTTGGTTCTTTTATGGGTGTGAATCACCACGGTCAGTCGACACTTCTCAGATGTGCTTTGATGAAAAATGATGATATTCAGTCATTTAAATGGTTATTCGAATGTTGGCTTCGGTGCATGGGAGAAAAGGCACCAGAAGGGATTCTCACCGATCGATGCGCATCGATGCAAAGGGCTATTGAGACCTGTATATCAACAACAATTCACCGGTGGTGCATTTGGCATATCATGAAGAAGATCCCAAGTAAATTAAATGGCTACAAGCGACATGAAGAAATCAAACAAGAGATCTTTGATGTTGCAGATTTTTATACCGTAATACTGTGTGCAACAAAATCACCAATAGAGGCTCAATTTTAGCACGTGTATACTCATGAGAGGTTTAGAGAAGTTCAAGCACAATTTAGAGGAAAGGTGAATTGCATTACAAGATCAACGCATTCCATTCTAGGTTTTACGGCATATGAAGTTGTAGAGTAAGTTTCTAACTCAACATTCAACAAGTTTGTTGTTAAATACGACGCAATATCACGCGAAGTAAAGTGCCAATGCTTGTTGTTTGAGTCAAAGGGTATATTGTGCCGTCATTCTCTGAGTGCCTTAAGTTTTGAACGAGTAGATAAAGTGGCACCGAAATATATATTAGATCGCTGGAGTGTAAGAACGTAAAGAGGAGGCACACAGATATCAAGAGCAGCCAAGACGAGCCTCTATTAGATCCAAGAAGCATTTGACAATTTAGTATTTCACTCGCACAATATTTGTGAATTGGCGTCAGAATCCGAGGAGTTGACTGGAATTCTACACCGGGATTGTTTAATAATGTCATGGCTGAGATGCAAGAATATCAAGCAAAAAGTAAAATTAAATGTTCGTTATCTCACGAAAACGTTACATTGAATGATGTTAACGACCTTCAAAGCCCCCACATGTTAGAACAAGAGGACGTCCTAAGAAAAGATTGGGATCAAATATGGAAAAAAAGATCGCAAATGCAACAAAGAAAAAGAAAAAGTCCACTCTAAGTGAGGTAACATTGATTTGCTTTTGATTAGGAAAAAATGTATTTGTACATTTTGCTAATATATGATTTATTTCTTTTTGCAGTTGAACCTTTTAGATGTGGTTCAATGATTTAGTCAAGCTCCAGCCTTTATCATGCATATGATATGAATTATCCCGGAGAGGATGATAGAAGTTTCGGTGTTTATTAAAACAAATTTTAATAATATAATGTTTTCCCCTTTGATGAAAAATGAGGGTTAATTTATGATTTGTGTTATGTTTTATTGAATAGTCACATTTTGATTTTTCAAACTATTTGCTGTAATTGTGTTGTCGTAAATAATTTTAGGTGTTTATTAGAATACATTTCGGTTCATGTATGACTAAATTTTGGCTCATTTGAGTTCTAGTCATATGTTGAGGGTTAATTTCTTATATATGTTATGCTTTATTGAATATTCACTTTTTGGTTTTTCAAATTAGCTTCTGCAATTATGTTGTGGCAAAAAAATAGTTTAAGTGTTTCTGCAATTGAATAGTCATATAATAAGGATTCATTTTTTAGTTCATTTCGTGTATAAATTTCAGTTCATTTGTGTTTTTGCCACTTTTAAGGTTTGATAAATACATTAAACCTATTCAGTGTGAACCTAGATTCATTCAAATTAGTGTGATCTCAATACAACCCAGACATTTCCAACAAATAAATCAAAAGGAATTTAAGAAAAAATTTTCAAATATATAAATTAACATTTACAATGAGTCAAAGAAGTGTTTGCCTCTTTACAATTTCTTATAAATTAGTATTAATTGAACCTATTTTCTTTCTATATCCCAGATTAGAATTTACAAAAAGAACTTGAGAGGGCAGCAGATGGCTTTGGGATTCTTAGATGTCTTAATGACTTTGTCTGTAAATCCTGAAAAATTAACGAATAATTAATCAAAAATTAATTTTTAATCAAAAGATTAGAAATGTGAATTTTATAGTTTAATAAGATAGAGCTAATTAAAACAAGAATTTTAACACTAATTTCAAAGAATTTGGCCCAAGATTGGGCCAAACGGGCCTAACCTGGCCCAAAATGGGCCTAAGGCCCAACCCAACCTCATTTAATCAAATGAGCTCAGCTCATTCTCCTTCATTCCATGCTGTTCCACGCTGAAGAACACAAGGGAAGAGAAGGAAAGGTTTCAAAACCCTTGAATCCAATTCAAACCACCATAACTTCTCACTTCGAGCTCCGATTGCCGTACCGTTTGCGGCCATGCGTCTGCGGAGTCGAGCTCTACAAAACCCGGTGCATAATTTGGTAAGGAACTTCTATTTTCTTTCTCAAACTCACCTTCCCTCAAATTTTCAAAATGATATAAGTGGGTGTTGAGGTTTTGGCTCTTTTATGTTATAGGATCCGTTTAACTTGAGGAAAATGTTCAATATTGTTGCATTGGTGCTTGAATAAGGTGAGAATCCTAGAACCCTAGCTAATTCTTTGATTAAGTGTGTTGGGTATTAAATTTTGGGTATGTATGTGTGATAAATGTGTTAGGTGTATGTATATATGTGATATGAAGCAATTGGATATATTGGAAGCTTAATTGGAAGCTTAGGATTTGGTGCTAGTTGCTGAAATTGGTGTTGAGGGCTTGCTTCTTGCCTAAGTGGGTTGTCTTGGGTTATACGAGGAAATCGACAAAGGTATGATTATGGTTTCTCGTATTTAATATATAATGTCACGTGAAAACTTAAGCTAGACAACCTACGATAAGTTGGATTGAGAATGTTGAACTTGATTGATAGTTAGTTGACAATGTATGTGTGTGATTTGATGAGGCTTGATAAATTCATTGTTTTGGTGGTATGAATATAGTTGATGTGGTAAGAAGGTTAATGAATGACGACTTTGATGATGGTAAATGAGAATGTTGATGGTGGATATGTTAAGGTTAATGATTTTGATGTTATTAATTAAAAGAATTTGTATGAAAGATTGTGGTATGATTGATTTTGGTAGAATGTGGATGTTGTTTATATGTATAGAAAGTTGATATTGAGTTTGATTTTTGGTGAAAATAAAGGTTTATGAACTTTTGTGAAAATCTTATTTTTGGCCAAGTTTCGGCGAGCCATAACTTGATTTCTGGACTCCCAAATTGTTTCAAACTTTTTTATATAAAAATTGGGTTCGTGAAGTTTACACCGTTTGAAGAACGGATGAAAAATGTTTTAAAACGAGAAAGTTATGCACGTCGGAAGTTCGGTATGCAAAATTGAAATTCTGCAACTTAACCATTTTTGACTAATCTACAATGCATGTGTATGCAAACCCTCCATACGCGGATGGGCGTTTCTGTTTGGCATGCATGCGTATGCGAGCATGTGCTACGTACACATCATGGGCAAAAAGAGACCCTTGCGTACGCGAGCCTGGGGCTTCATACGCGGACGTCTGATTCTGTCCAGCGTACCTGCGTATGCGGACGAGGTAATGCGTACGCGTGATGGGCAAATTGCACTCCCACGCGTACGCTTGACTCCTATTTTCAGCAAACTTAATTTTATGTTTTAAAACCTAATTTGAACCTCTAAATCTCTATTTTTACTCTTTAAGCCCCTAGATCTTAGTGGTATGCCTGGTAATAAGATAAAGCTAGGAAAATGTGATAACTTAGAGATGAAGAAAGCTTGAAAAGTGATGAATTAGGTATGAAGAGATAGGGTGCATATATATATATATATATATATATATATATATATATATATATATATATATATATATATACTTAAATTATGAAACTGATTTAAGAAAGAAAGAAATGTTGCATATGAGCACTCTTTCTTGAAAGTGCGACCCTAGAAGATGGTGGAAGGTGAGTATCCCCTTTTTTGTTCCTCCTGATATTGTAAAATCGCCCTAGCGAGATGGTGGAAGGTTAGGATCCCCTCATTTGTTCCTCCTGGGCATATGAGAACGTACCTCCTGGGTAGATACAATGGTTGTGGTTTCGCTCCACTTGCTCCAGGTTGGTTAGTATAGAGGCTCCTCGGGTAGACGCAAGGGTTGTGGTTTCGCCCCACTTGCTCTAGGTTATGATGAGTTATGTATAAAAGTGCAATTATATGATGTATAAGTGATGTTATGGCTATAATGAATGATTATGAAATAATTATGAACGAATATAAATGAAATGAGACTTATAAACTCAGTTTTATCTGAGATACGAGTTTTTCTGGGTAAAATACCGTGGCTTGCCACCACGTGTTCTAGGTTAAGACTCGATACTCTGTTGACCCTATGACGTAAGGGTGACAAAGCTATGCATAGACTCTTGGGGATGTACGTTGGGGGACAGTCCAGGGTTTAGCACCCGAACTTGTCGGGTTGGCTTGATAACTGACAGATGAGACTCATCATCCATAGGACAGACATGCATCATATGCATATTATTTGAATTGCTTGTTTGTGTAGTATTTGGGAATGCCTAAGTGAACTTACCATGTTAATTATTATATTTGCTACCTGCAGTACTTGTATCCTACCTGTGTTTGTTATTGTCTGTTTGGTTGTTTGTGCAGTTCTTTGATGTTGGAGAATTGGAGGAAAGGAAGAGGATTGAGGTATAGGTTTAAGTTTTAGTTGAGATAGAAATGCTTAGAAAATCATCTTGATTTATGGTTTCTGTTTTAGTTCTTTAAGCTTTATAATCTGAGTGCCAGCATTCTAGGATTGCCTCTGGCTTTTCCAGGGCCTTATATCTTATGTATGCGGCACCATTACCATGCTGAGAACCCACGGTTCTCATTCCATACGGATATTTGTGTTTTCAGATGCAGGTTGAGAGGCACATCGCTAGGCGTCTGGAGTTCTTTGTAGCGAAGTGGGCTTTTTGGGATTCTACTTTTGTTCTATTTTGTTATGTCTATATGTATAGATTCTCCCCATGTTTATATGTTTTACTTTTGCACCTCATAGAGGTTTATGGAGAACTATGGTTACTTTTATGTATTTTGGGTTATGGTTTCTTATATGTATGTATATTTCGTGAATCGGAGGCAGGCATTGCCCGTCTTTTTAGACCCAAGGCTGGCTTCGGCCGGTCGATCCGGGTGGAAGACATTGTCAAGTGGGGAGTTTGGCTGGGGCGGCACATCTGTTAAAAGATAACGCTGGTGTCCTAAGATGAGCTCAACGAGAACAGAAATCTCGTGTGGAACAGAAGGGTAAAAGCTCGTTTGATTCTGATTTTCAGTACGAAGACGAACCGTGAAAGTCTGGCCTAACGATCCTTTAGACCTTCGGGATTTGAAGCTAGAGGTGTCAGAAAAGTTACCACAGGGATAGCTGGCTTGTAGCAGCCAAGCGTTTATAGCGACGTTGCTTTTGTATCCTTCGATGTTGGCTCTTCCTATCATTGTGAAACAGAATTCACCAAGTGTTGGATTGTTCACCCATATGACTATTCTCTGGCCAGCCTTAGCTTCACAGGTAGAGTTCAGAGCTAGATATTTTGTACCTTGACTCTCTACTCTCATTATTTTACATACCTATATTAATGTACCTTAGCTTTCTTCGTACACAAGAAATCCTTATTCTTGAGCGTTGCGCTTTTAATTTTGCGATTTTGTTTACCTATTCTTCAAGGATCCTCGTATATTATATTCTTTCTATTATCATATGTATATATACATTTTATTTTAGAGGTTGTAATACCACACCACCTCTATTTTATGACTTAAGTGTAAAGCTCTGTGTGGTAGGATGTTACATTGTCTCTCAATTTATTTACCTTGTCCAAGAGAATGGTTGGACCATATTCTCACCTAAAAGCATCTAATTTTCCTACAATTCAATTGAAAGAAATTACTTAATATGAACCCAAATGAAATAAGAAATGAACCAAAATTTATTAATTTAGAAGTAGAGGATCAACTATGTTTAATGATACTTACTTGTTTCCAGTTTTTACATTTGTATTTCTCATTTTCGATCTTTTCAGAGATCAATTATTTTGATCCATTTCATGACATATATTTCACAATCATAACCAATAAAAAAATAAGAAAGTAAAATATGATTAATAGGAGAGACACAGAAAAGCACAGTAAAACACATTAATAACAGTACTATAGCAAAGAAAGAATAATAGGAAGATTTATACAATGTTCGTTGACCATTGATTGTAATATATGGTGCTTTAACGCCCTCTTCGTTGTCCACCAAAAGTGTTGCCCCAGCATAAAATCATTTGGGATACTATTAAGCCTTGAAAAGAACACAGAAAGTGTAGTTTAATTCAATATAATTGAAGGAAACTAAGCCTACAAACAATCTCAATCAGGCACAAAGAGTGATTGATATGATTTAATCAGAGGAGAATGGCTAGAAATAAGAGATAACATACAATAAAAATGTGTATTAAGTAAATAACTTACAACAAATTGATTCAAAGCTTTTCTTTCCTCAGCTATATCTTTTTTATTGATGGGATCAAGCACATGAAAGACCTTCTTCTTAACATCACCAATGGCCTCCATGGCAAACTGGTGTAAACAGCAGAAGTTTGGAAAAAGGATAGAATATTTTAGTCTAAATGATAGTGAACGACAAAATTATTAAAGAAGTTTTAGAAATCACAACTTACAAATGGATACGACGCTAGTTTTTTTCTATCAAGAAAAGATAGGTAGCCCTTAAATTCATTGATTTGGTAGGCCTTCTTGGTGTTTGGATCAATGTATTCATGGTTGTGCTTCCCTAACATTAAATTCTATAAAATAAACCAAAATAAACTAATAAATAAACCAAATTACGTAAGGAATAACAAATTTAGAAAGTGAACATCAATTAACACGCAAATGAATCAAAATTAGTTCAGATATGAACAAAGAGTCATAAAAACTCAATCATTAACAAAAATACATCGAATTCATTTCTGGATTCAAATGAACCTTAATTAACCTAAAAAATGAATCAAAATTAGTTCAGATTTGAACAAGTAGTCATAAAGACTCCATCATCAACAAAAATACATCAAATTCATTTTTGGATTCAAATGAACCTCAATTAAACTAAGAAATAAACCGAAATTAGTTTCAGATTTGAACAACCAGTCATAAAGTCTCAATCATTAACAAAAACATATCGAATTCATTTCTGGATTCAAATGAACCTCAATTAAATTATAAAAAGAACCAAAATTATTTTAGATTTGAACAAGCAGTCTTAAAGACTTGATCATAAAAAAAACACATCGAATTCATTTGTTAATTCAAATGAACCTCAATTAAACTAATAAATAAACCAAAATTACTTAAGGAATAAAAAATTTGGCTTACCACAATATCTGTCGGCATGCAATATATTTCTTCATCAAATTTGCGACATTTTCTGTTGTTGAGAACTATACAATTGCGGAAATCACCTATAGGACAAAAATTTATTAGATATATGAGAATAAAACTTTTAAGAAAAATTATTAATGTTAATGTAATAGCAAAATATTTTACCGTATTTTCTTCGTCTTGTTTCGATTTTAGAGACAAAAGGTGGCATCTATCCCCTCTAAATGAGCTTTGTCGTCCAACATGAATATGGTTTCAAACTCATTGGTTTCAAAAGGTGGCATCTACCCCCTCTTTGTTAATCTTTATTTGCGTCATCCACTGATAACCTTTTTTCCTCAGCTCCGCTGTTATTTCTTTTTCTTTCACCGGAGTCTTGTATCCTTCAGGGGTGCTCAAACTCGGCTCCGCAATGGTTTCCTCGGTATATTGAAATGCTGCTGTCACCCTAGCATCCATCACTACCTCTACCAACTTTTCAAGTTGTGTTACTATTAGTTGAGAGGTCGGCGGACTTATGCCAAGGCTGAACGAAGGTACGTCATATTCCCAATGCCGAGGATGGGGAGAACTACAAGATGACAAAAGAAAATTTTTGAAATAATAAAAAAGCATTATGATATAACATCAAAACTAATAAAAAAGATTTTAAGTAAAACTTACACATTAAAAGGAGCTTCTTGCTCCGATTGCCTTGCCGGAGTTTCTTCGGGGGCTTGCTATTGGAGTTCTGGAGGGCAGTTGGATTACACAGGAATGTGTTTAATAATAAACCAAAATTATTATTATATAGCATCAAAACTAATAAAAATGATTTTAAGTAAAACTTACACATTAAGAGGAGCTTCTTGCTCTTATTGCCTTGCCGAAGTTTCTTCGGGGACTTGCTGTTGGGGTTTTGGAGGGCAGCTGGATTACACAGGAATGTGTTTAATAATGAACCAAATTTATTATTATATAGCATCAAAACTAAAAAATTAGATTTTAAGTAAAACTTACTCATTTACAGGAGCTTCTGGCTCTAATTCCCTTTCCAAATTTTCTACCGGGGCTTGCTATTGAGTTTGGGACTGGTAGCTAGATTATATAGTAATGTGTTTCAAAATGAACCAAAATTATTATTATATAGCATGAAAACTAATAAAAAGCATTTTAAGTAGAACTTACTCATTAACAAAAGCTTCTTTTGTTTGAGCTTTTGAAGGGACAGAAGTAAAGGTTTTTTGTTGTTTTAGCTCTTCCACAAGAGAACTTGGAAGAGCAATTGCAATAGGAACTCTAATGAAGATAAAAAAATGAGTTAATGTTGAATGATTAGAATTGGAAAGTAAATTGAAAATCTACAATAAGTGAATCTGCACATTGATGAGAATAGGAAAGTAAATTAGAAAGCTCACATATCCAGAGGTTGAGACTGACTTTTTTCTCGAAGCACAAGGATTCGTTCTTGGGGATTAAGTGTTGGGTTACTGATAGTAAATAAAATTCCGTGTCAATAATTAAACAAAACTTATTACCTAAATTTAAAAGACCAACATAAGTATTTCAACTTACATAGTTGGAGGTTATAAACTCTGTTTTTTTTTCATGCCATTTTTTATTGTGAAAAATGTAACTGGGGATTCAGGGGTATTTTTTCTAATAAAAAAGATATGAAATTAAAATCATCAACCAAGATATTCTAATTAAAAGCAGAAGAAGTAAATAAATATTAAAAGAAATTACTTGGTATTGCTCAGTGTATTTACAGACCGTGCCAAGCTCCTCTGTGTTTGAAATACAGGTTCACTTTTGCTGTCCAAATTTACAGTCAACAGTCTAAGCAAAAAAATAAATATTATTCAGTAAAACCAAAGAAATTACATGAGGTTTTAGGAAAACTTAGCAGAGAAAGAAAAAGAACTTTATACAAGAAACTTAATCTTACGTCTACGATAAATCATATCGTGCGTCCATCGAGTCACGGTCATCCAGAGCATCATTTATTTTTGCAGCACCGTCATTTTTTTCTCTTTATGCTTTTTTCTTTTTGTTTTCTTTTTTTACTTGTCTCCTCTTCTTCTTCTTCTTCACTTTTGAGTTTTGACAATTCATACAAAAAGTTTTGATTTAAAATAAGGATGAACCTTAATTTAAAAATAAATGAATTGAAATTTTAAATGACTTGAACATACAATCCATGTTCGAAAACAAGCAGAGAAAAAAAGAAGTTAAATGAAGCTCAGTTAATTCACAAATGAACCGAAATTATTTCAGATTTGAACAAGCAGTCAAATAGACTCAATCATCAACAAAAACCCATCGAATATATACAGCTGACAAATATCAGAGCTATAACTAACTTAACAAGCACACATGAACAAGTTCAACAAATCCAAGTGAAACTAAACCAAGTGAACCTCAATTAAACTTAGAAATGAACCAAAATTATCAATACTTATCAGCATCATCAAGTGAACCTCAATTAATTCACTAATAAACCGAAATTATTTCAATGAATAAGCAGTCAAATAGACTCAATCATCAACAAAAACACATCGAATGTATACATCTGACAAATATTAGAGCTATAACTAACTTAACAAGAACATATGAATAAGTTCAGCAAATCCAAGTGAAATTAAACCAAATGAACCTCAATTAAACTTAGAAATGAACCAAAACTATTAATACTTATCAGCATCATCAAGTAAACCTCAATTAATTCACAAATAAACCAAAACTATTTCAGTTTTGAACAAGCAGTAAAAAAGTCTGAGTCAATAAAAACAAAATATATATTCATAACAAAAAATAATAATCATCTCTAAATCTTACTCATCTTCGGATTCAGTTTTACTTACCGAATTCGTCTGAACAATCTTCCTTTGTTTGCTTTATTTTTTCGCCACTCTTTGTGGTTGTTTTCTTTTCTTTGGCAGTGTTTTCTCCATTTCTTCTTCTTCTCTGCAATACATACAAATTTTTTTGTTAAAATAACAATATAAAAATTTAAATAAATAGATAGTTTTTGATAAGTAATAATGATAAATATACTCAGATTCAGAAAAAGTTTCTTCTTCCAAAGTTGAATATAGGATGTAAAGTTTCTTTTTTTTTTCTTCCTTTCCTTCGTTTTCCCTTATTTTCTTCTATCTCCCCCCAGTTATGCTCTTTTCACAATTTCCTAAAACAGAAACTTATTTAGTTATCAGAATAATTTAGAAGCACCTGAACCAAATTTCAAGGGGAATGATTTTTTTATTTACCATTTCATTATTTGTCTCAAAGACAATCTGGTCGACCAGTTTCCTCCGTGTCTAGTACGCCACCCATGGTAGCCTGGGAGCATCATCTGCTTCTGGATCAGGGACTTTGTTTCATGAAAATATATTATCATTAAGAGAAAGACGCAGCCATCAACTGAAAGTTTGTCTCCTGCTCTCTGGGCTTTGATCCCCTTGATCAAGAAGCTCAGCACATGAGATGCCCAATTCCATTGTCAGACTGTCTCCACATGAACAAGAGGTGGCTTGTGGACCGAGGAGACTGTGCTTATTGTTGTCGACAACAAGAAGCATTTCTGGATGAAGAGGATGAACGTTGTCTTGAATTTCAGCAAGTTCCCCTCCCCTTCAACACTCATATCCATCACAGATTTTGTCAAAGACACCAAAGTAGCACCTTTGAAGCTGTCAATAATCTTCTTCTGCTACTAATTCAGTTTGTTGTACATAAACTTTTATGAAAAATGATCTCCTACAGTATTTTAATATAAATAAATTAGTTCATATTTGAACAGGCAGTCAAAAAGGCTCAATCATTAACAAAAACACATCGAATTCATTTTCTGTATCTAAATGAACCTCGAATAAACTAAAGAATGAACCAAAATTATTTAAGGAATAAAATTTTTTGCCAATACTGAATGAATGAACCGAAATATTTTAATATAAACAAATTAATATGAAAATAACAAAAAGATCAAAAAGGAAAAATACAAATGTAAAAAATGAAAAGTATAATACCGCCTGAATTTAGGCCCAGTGCATGTCCTATCTTGGCAGGGGTTATGTCGACTTTCCCATAGCGAGTGTCCAAGAATCCATGATAGAGATCAAAGCAAATAATCAATTCCCTCAAGAGCTTGTGCGAGACATTCAATTATGGGATATGTCTCAGTGCATCAAATCCCATTTGTTCAACGATAACTTTCTTTTGTTCACTCAATTTGGTGAATACCCTAGCTATCGATCTCGTTGAGCATCTCAAGTCATGAGTTTTCTGTAAAGATTTGAAACATTATGTTATGATATATTTATAATACAAAAATAGAGTTGATTTAGTGTGTATATTCTTACATTTTAATGCGGCTTCTTGGTGCACGAAATTATGTATGCCAATTGTAAGACCCATAACTTTTGAAGAGTTTTTTTTATGAGCAAGTCTCAAATTATATAGTTATTTATAACCTTGATTTCAGAAATTATTTTATTAAAGATAATTAAGACAAGTTTTAATTTATTGAATTTGAAACGAGTTATGATTATTATCCAATTTTATAATTTTTGGATTATTTTCTATATTTAGATTATAAAGTTAGTATTTGTGAAATAATAAGGATTTCTAAATGATTTGGATTAAATAATTAGTATTTTAAATATCAATGTTGCTATTTTGGAAAATAGAGAAATTAATTATATTATTTCTAATTTTTAGATTTGGACATTTTATTGAAAATAATTTCTAAAGTTGATGAGTAACTAGTACTTTCTATATATCATTAGGGTTGGATTTAATTTGGGTTTCAATTATAATATTATCCCCAATTTTAAGTGAAATTACTAAAATGCCCCTAACCCTAATTTTTGAAAATAAAACCCTAACCCTAAAACCCTACCGGTTGCCTGTTGCATCTCCTCATGCCCCAGCAGCCAAACACACACAGTTTTCCAACTGAATGAAAGAAAGAAAGAAGGGGTTAGGAGGAAACGGGAAGAAGCAGAGAGGGGGTGAAGGACAGAGAGCGGTGGTGTGAGAGGAAGAGAGGGACGAGGCAGCACCGGTGGACCTTGCTGCCGCCGTCATGCTGAGCCGTCGTGTTCTGCACCGTTGTACATCGAAGAAAGAGAGAGAAAGAGATCGGGCAGGAATCAGGGGGACCGAAAGCGGAGGGAGTGCGGCGGGGGAAGCCATCGCCGCCAGTCACCGTCGCAAGGCTCTGCTGCATCCCCACCGCGCCTGGGTGTTGTCGAAGCCACTCCTGCTGTCGCTGCTACTAGGGTCTGCCGCCGTCCTGTCCCTGGAGCCTGAGCCGTGCATCTGTCACCGAACCAGAGGAGCTCATCCTTGCTGAGTCGCCGCCATCTTGTCTCTGCCGGCGAGCGCGAAGAGAGAGGGAGACGGGAGTTTGCACAGCAGAGAGAGGGAGAGCGCGACAGGGAAGATCATCGCCGCCTGGGTTGCCATCATCGGGCCTCCTTGCCGTCGCTAGTTCTACTTGTTCTGTCGCCGAGATACTCGTCGCTGTGGGGGTCTCACTGACACCGTCCTTGTTGTGGCTGGTGTCGTCACCGCGGAAGCCACCTGCGTCACCGCTGGAAGAGGGGAGATCCACGCCGTTGCTGCGGTTTATGCCGCCGGAATCACTCTGCCGCTGCCAGAATTTTTGGTCGCTGCCGTTCTGGTGAGCTTGCTCTGTTTCTGGTTCTTCTTAGTTTCGCCAATTCAATTTGTTTGAAGCTGTCACTGAAACTATTGTGTTTAATAAAGGGGCTGTCATATGTTACGTTGTCGCTGTCGGAGGACCTGCGGCTCTGCGTTTTCGACCGCCAGTGGTGGCGCGGGTGTTGCTGGAAACACCATCGGAACTGCTGCTACTCGGTGTAGTTATTCTTCCCTTGTTGCGGTAAGCAGGCTAATTTCGAAAAGCCCTTTTTAGTCAGTATTTCTGTTTCGAAAGCCCTGCATTAGTGTTCAATTCTGTGTAATAAAGTGTTTATGATGTTGACGGTTCTAGGGATTAGAATCCGAGTTTACTTGTGGCGTTGATGTTGTTTCTTCTATTGAGGAAAACAAGCAGAGCTGAGGATTTGGTTGTCGCAGATTTTGGGCTAAGCGAAAAGAGTTCAGTTGACACGCTTGGGTTATGGTTTCAGCGTGTTGAGGTAGGGGCGCTTTCCAAACACTATGTTTTATGTATTGGAATTATTACATATGGATACTGATGTGAGATATTGTGTATTTGGTGATTATATCTGCCTTATGTATTATTTGATTGACTCGAATGATTATGGATGTTGGTTTTGCTGAATTGTTGTGTGGCTTTATGAAATGTAATGTTTCGAAGTTGATTCTTTAAAGATTTGAAATATGAGTTTAATCCGTTGATGATTGGTTTGAATTGAGTCAATTATTTTGATAATGTGAAAGATAGAATACTCTTAAAATTCAGCCTGGGTTACTTTAATTAATTTGGTCTTTGATAAATGATTTATTGCTAAACCGATTCTTTTAAACTTTGGAAATGAATTAAATCGGTTGATATTGAGTTGATTTTGAAATGGTTTCCTTGAGATATGCCACTGAGGCGACTGTTGGTTTTAGCTTGCTTTTGAATTAATTTCTGATTTTGAGCTATTGAAAAGGAATGAAAAATGGTTTAGTTGGGACCCGAACCGGGTGGCAAAAGTCCAAGTTTTAGCGGAGGTGCTGCCGAAATTTCTATAAAATCCGAGTCTTTATTGAAATGTTGTCTGGAAAAATGATGAGTTAAAGACTTCTACTATTCTATTTGAATTATCAAGAAAAGGATGATTCATGCTTTTGAAATGAGTTATTAAAGAGGAAATTGTGATTTAGTCTTGCTTTCTTTTTAAGAAAGGCATTATATCTCTTTCAGGAGAAAGTTATTTAGATGAAACTTATGTTTTAAAGCTATTTTAAATGTGATAAGGTTATTGTCCTTGAATTTGACTTGAGGGTTTCAATTAGAAGAGTTTCAATGACTTTGAAAGAACCTAAATGTCTATTGACAAGTTTCATTTTGAAATGTTTTGAGAAAGTTTTTAAGTACTCTTTGAATTCTGAATTCTTGCAAGACTAAAACAATTTTGAACAGTTGAAACGCTTTAGAATTTATCATAGGGGTTGAAGTTGGTTTTTTCCTAAGTAGAGGAAATGGATTTAAAAGAAGTGAATGATTGCGTGACTCGGTTTGTCTTAGATCCTGTTTTATTACTCAAAACGGAAAGCCAAGGTTTTAATGATTCTAAATGAATTTGGCGAACTGAGTTTTATTATTCTCCCCTAAAGACTTGGGACACTGCCGAGAAGCTTTTGTTATAAAATCCCATTGTTGGATGGGTGGTTTTGAATACTTTGAAATAAGTCCTTAACTTGCCATGGTTTTGGAAGTTTTGGAAAGAGAATGCCGAGAGTGGCTTTGTTTTAAAAAGGGAACTCACTTTGAGTAAATTTGGCTTATGAGCCTGAGATGATTTGAGAAATGAGATCTTTAAAGCCAAGGCTGAAAAGAGTTAAAATTTGATTTCAAAGTGAAATGGCTTGAGAAAAGTGATTTTTGGCTTAAATGCCGATTTTATGAATTTGATGATGTTGAATGGTGGAAGTGCTGTTTTGTTATGGGCCGGAATGGCTGTGTATGGTTATGAATATTGGCTGGTTTTGGATTGAACCGTGAGCCGGAATGGCTGTGTATGATATTGATTTATGGCTGATAGCCAAATGAATTATGGGCCGTATGGCTGACTATGAATTACGAATTTAAGTCGAATGGCTAAGATGGATGTTGATCCATGGCTGGGACTGAATGAATATGCTTGAGATACCTGGGTAGTAGCAAGGTTTGTGGTTCGTCCCACTTGCTCCAGGTCAGAGACTGTGACGCCTGGGTAGTAGCGGTAGTAGTGGTGATTCCACCCGCTCCAAGTTGAGCTTTTAAACACCCGCCAGGGTAGTAGCTGCAGTAGTGGTTATTCCACTGGCTCTGGGTTGAGCGGATAGTAGCAATAGGGTTGTAGCTCAAACCTACTTGCTTCGCGATGGGTGTTTCTGTCCATGGTTAGCTACCAGGACGTGTCGGGTTGGCTATATAACCGACAGATGATATCATCAGCCACTAGGACAGGCATGCATCATATGCATCTATGTGACATTGTTTGGGTGTGTATATTGTACTTGGTTTGCCTTTGTGAGTAACTGCTAATTATTCTACTTGCTGTAATTGTTTGTTTGTGCTTGAACTTCATATCTGTGTTTGCATCTGGGACTCTGTTGGATTGTGGTGATTGGTTGATGGTTGGATTGTTTGGGCCCATGGCTGTGGTTGGAATGAGATGAACCGATGGTTGATTTCGGTTTTGTGATTCTGGTTTGGAATAAGATATGAAAGGCTATTTTGGTTCAGTTTAGATAAACCTTTTTAAACGGCTTTTGATGTTTTGAAAATTGAACGGTTCCTCTTTCAGAAAAGATTTCCGACTTTACTTTTATTTTAAACCGTTGTTTTTGAAAAGAGGCATAAGACGGTTATTAATCACTAGTACGGTTTATCTTCATGTATCCTATTACAGTAATTCCCAAAAACCCTTTACTGAGAACCCTTTCGAGGATGATGTTCTCACCCCCCTACATTTTTCCCCTTTCAGGATATGGGCGCAGAAATCACGAAGAGTTTATTTAGTTGTTGTTGAGATGATCTGTATTGTTTTAGTTATGGTTTATTGTACTTTCGCCTTTATCTTGATATATTCTGTAAGAGGAATAGGAATTGTATTGAATACTGCTTGTGATATTATTTATAAATATATGTATCTATATGGATGTATCTTTTATGAGTTTTTGTAAGTTATATGGTATCTATGGATGTACGTTGTCGAACAAAAGTATTTTTGGGAGCGGTATTGCGGTTTAAAGTTTTAAACAGGCTCATATTTTAGTATTAAATATTATAAGTGTCATCGTAATGTCCGAGCTATCAGAGTTGCGCAGCCAGAAGCGTGAGCTTTGGTAGTTATGGTATTACACCAATATTAATGGACTATTTCTCACAGCTTCGCACAACTAACCAGTAAGTGCACTGGGTCATCCAAGTAATACCTTACGTGAGTAAGGGTCGAATCCTACGGAGATTGTTGGCTTGAAGCAAGCTATGGTTATCTTATTATTCTTAGTCAGGATATAATATCAATAATAATTTTTAGTTTCAATTGTAAAAAGTAAAAGAGCATGAAATAAATACTTATTATGCAGTAATGGAGAATATGTTGGAGTTTTGGAGATGCTTTGTCCTCTGAATTTTAGCTTTTCTCTTGTCCTACTCTTCACACACACAAGCCTCCTTCCATGGCAAGCTGTATGTAGGGCGTCACCATTGTCAATGGATACTTCCCATCCTCTCAGTGAAAATGGTCCAAATGCTCTGTCACAGCACGACTAATCATCTGTTGGTTCTCGATCATGTCGGAATAGGATTCATTGATCATTTTGCGTCTGTCACTACGCCCAACAATCGTGAGTTTGAAGCTCGTCACAGCCATTAAATCCTTGAATCCTACTCGGAATACCACAGACAAGGTTTAGACTTTCCGGATTCTCATGAATGCCGCCATCAATTCTAGCTTATACCACGAAGATTCTGATTAAGAAATCTAAGAGATACTCATTCAATCTGATGTAAAATGGAGGTGGTTGTCAGGAACACGTTTATGGATTGAGGAAGGTGATGAGTGTCACGGATCATCACCTTCTTCATAGTGAAGCGCGAATGAACATCTTAGATAGGAACAAGCATGTTTGAATGGAAAACATAAATAATTGCATTAATTCATTGAGACGCTGCAGAGCTCCTCACTCCCAACAATGGAGTTTAGAGACTCATGCCATCAAAAAGTATAAAATTCAGATCTAAAAATGTCATGAGATATAAAATAAATCTCTAAAAGTTGTTTAAATACTAAACTAGTAACCTAGGTTTACAGAAAATGAGTAAACTAGGATGGATAGTGCAGAAATCCACTTCTGGGGCCCACTTGGTATGTGCTGGGGCTGAGACTTAAGCTTCTCACGTGTCTGGGCTGTTTCTGGAGTTGAACGCTAGGTTGTAACCTGTTTCTGGCGTTGAACTCCAACTTGCAACATGTTTCTGGCGCTGAACGCCAAACTGCAACATGGAACTGGCGTTGAGCGCCAGTTTACATCGTCTATCTTCACGCAAAGTATGGATTATTATATATTGTTGGAAAGCTATGGATGTCTACTTTCCAACCCAATTGAGAGCGCGCCAATTGGACTCCTATAGCTCCAAAAAATCCATTCCGAGTGCAGGGGGTCAGAATCCAATAGCATTCGCAGTCCTTTTTCAGCCTGAATCAGATTTTTGCTCAGCTCCCTCAATTTCAGCCAGAAAATACCTGAAATCACAGAAAAATACACAAACTCATAGTAAAGTCCAGAAATATGAATTTTGCCTAAAAATTAATAAAATTATACTAAAAACTAACTAAAACATACTAAATTCTACATGAAATCACCCCCCAAAAAGCGTATAAAATATCCGCTCATCACTTCTCCTTTATTGAGACTGTCTTCTTTTTCATTTTGGCTGTAAGGAATAAAATATTTATCAGATTTGAACCTCAACTAATTTACAAATGAACCGAAATTACTTCAGATTTGAACAAAAACTAACTAAACAACCCCACATAAACAAGTTCAGCAAATTCAAGCGAAACAAAACCAAATGAATGTAAATTAAAGTAAGAAATAAATTGAAATTTCTTAAGGAATAAAAGAACCAATAAACTAAGAGATGAACCGAATTATGACTTAGCTTTGCTAAAGTCCCCACTTAGAGGTGTCCAGAGTTCTTAAGTACACTCTTTTGCCTTGGATCACGACTTTAACCACTCAGTCTCAAGCTTTTCACTTGGACCTGCATGCCACAAGCACATGGTAAGGGACAACTTAATTTAGCCGCTTAGGCCTGGATTTATTTTCTTGGGCCCTCCTATTCATTAATGCTCAAAGCCTTGGATCCTTTTCACCCTTGCCTTTTGGTTTAAAGGGCTATTGGCTTTTTCTTTTTCTTTATCCAATGATTCCTTGTTTTTTTTTTCACTGCTTTTTCTTGCTTCAAGAATCAATTTCATGATCTTTCAGATCATCAATAATATTTCTCTTGTTCATCATTCTTTCAAGAACCAACAATTTTAACATTCATGAAATTCAATATAAAAAATATGCACTGTTCAAGCATTCATTCAGAGGACAAAAAGTATTGCCACCACATCTATGTAATTAGAATTTTTCTTATTAAGAACTCGAAAAAAATATTGCTTCTTTATTCTAAAATTCTACTATTTTATTCATGTTTAATGATGATGAGAAAAATAAATTATAGCTTAATTGGAAATAAAATCAAAATAGATATACTAATTACTACTACTCCTATATAACTTCTAAGGTAAATTCCTATAAGAACAACTATCACAGAATTAAAGCTAAGATTAGGACTCAACAACTTTTATTTTAAGAACTGGATGTTCCTCTAGTCTGTGGGGTGCTTGGTCCTTCAAGAGATAGTTTTTGACGCTTCAGTTCCTTTAAGTCACACCTTTGCTCTTCTTGTTCCCCAAGCAATTTGGAAAGCATGCTATTTTGATTATTCTGTTCTTCCTTTATTTGGTCCATAGCTTCTTGCAACTTGGTAACAGATACTTCAAGATGCTCCCAATATTCAATTTGAGGGATTTTCGGGAGGAATTCTTGTGCTCTCCTCTTGATAGTGTCATCCTGCACTTGTTATTTTTCCATTGTTGGTGATTGGTCGCTCAATTGAGATATACTCAGTTATTCCCATCTTCACTCCAGCATTTTTGCAGAGCATAGAAATTAAGCTTGGATAAGCCAATTTGGCATCTTTGGAGTTCTTATTTGCGATTATGTAAAGTTCACATGAAATCAGTTGATGAACTTCTACTTCTCTTCCCAACATAATGCAATGGATAATCACTGCTCTTTTAATTGTGACTTCAGAACGGTTGCTAGTGGGCAATATAGAATGCCCAATGAAGTCTAGCCAGCCTCTGGCAACTGGTTTGAGATCTTCTCTCTTGAGTTGATTTGGGATGCCCTTGGTGCTGGTGATCCACCTGGCTCCAAGGATGCATATATCCTCTAGAATCTTGTCCAGGCCCTTATTTGTTCTCATCATTCTCCTATTAAAGGAGTCTGGGTCATCTTTCAGCTGAGGTAGCTTAAAGATCTCCCTGATTTTGTTAGGGTGAATGTGAATAATCTTTCCTCTGACCAAGGTCCGATAGTCATAGAGGGCAGTTCCAGATATTCTCTGCCTGTCTGTTTGCCACAGATTAGCGTAGAATTGCTGAACTATGTTTCTTCCCACCTTTGTTTCAGGATTAGCTAGGACTTCCCAGCTCCTGTTTCGAATTTGCTCTTGAATCTCTGGATATTCGTCTTCTTTCAGATCGAATATAACTTCCGGGATCACTGACCTTAGACCCATTATTTTGTAGTAATGGTCTGAATGTTCTTTGGTTAAGAACTTCCCTTGATTCCAAAGTGGTTTTGGAATACTCTCTTTCTTGCCTCTTGGAGTGGGTTGTTTTCCTTTAGGAGCCATGATCTTAGTGAATATGGTTTAGTGATCACGGATAAACACACCAAACTTAGAGGTTTACTTGTCCTCAAGCAAAAGAAAGGAAAGAAGAGGGGTAGAAGGAGAGCTAGTATCGAATAGTGGATGAGAGGAGGGAGGCCGAATGTGGATTTAAAGGGAAGGAGGTGGGTTTTCAAAAATTTTGAAGAAAGATAAGATAGAAGATATGATTTATAAAAGATAAATATGATAAGAAAAAGATATAATTTAAAATTAAAAAGTTGTGAATGATATTTGAAAAGATAAATCTGAATTTTTATTTTGAAAAAGATTTTAAAAGATAATTGAGTTTTTAAAAAAAATTATTTGAAAAGGAATTGGATGGGATTTGAAAAGGATTTGTGTTTATGAATTAAGATACATTTGATATTTTTGAAAAAGGGATTTTAGAAATTAGGATTTAAAATTTTTGGAATTGAAGGATGAGAGTTTGTAACATGTTCATGTAAGAAATCATGAATTGGAATATAAAAAGTTTGAAAAATGTGAATTAAAAACGAAATTACCTCCTCCCCAAAATCCTGGCGTTAAATGCCCAAACGCTGCATGTTTTGGGCGTTTACGCCCATTTGCAGCTTCTCCTGGGTGTTCAACGCCCAGCTGTTGCTTCTAGCTGGCGTTGAACGCCAAGAACTCCTTTGTCACTAGGCGTTTTTCTGAACGCCTAGGACGCTATAAATCTGGCGTTCAACGCCCAGAAGATGCTTCTTTCTGGCGTTTAACGCTCAGATGGCTATCCTTACTGGCGTTGAACGCCCAGTAAATGCTTCTTTTGGGCGTTCAGCGCCCAAAACAGCTCTTATTGGCATTTTTCGCACCAGTGAGCTTCTTTTTGCTGTTTTATCCTCTGAATCCTTCTGTAATTCTGTGGACTCAAGCAATTGCTATTTTACCTTGAAGATAATTGACATAAACCTGTAAGAATCAATTAATTAACAAATAAGCTTTGTAAATGGCTGGGTTGCCTCCCAGCAAGCGCTTCTTTATTGTCTTTAGTTGGACTATTACTGAGCTTTAATCAAGTCTCAGTTTTGAGGATTCTTGCTCAAAATTGTTTTCAAGATAATGTTTAACTCTCCGTCCATTAACAATGAACTTTTTGTTAGAATCATTATCCTAAAGCTCCACGTATCCATATGGTGATACACCTGTAATCACATATGGACCTCTCCACCGGGACTTCAATTTTTCGGGGAATAATCTGAGCCTAGAATTAAACAGCAGAACTTTCTTCCCTGGCTCAAAGACTTTGGATGACAGTTTCTTATCATGCCATATTTTTGCCTTCTCTTTGTAAATTTTTACATTTTCGAAAGCATTGAGTCTGAATTCCTCTAGCTCATTTAACTGGAGCAATCGTTTTTCTCCAGCTAACTTGGCATCAAGGTTTAGGAATCTGGTTACCCAATAGGCCTTATGTTCCAGTTCCACTGGCAAGTGACAGGCTTTTCCATACACCAGCTGGTATAGAGAAGTTCATATAGGTGTCTTGAATGCTGTTTTGTATGCCCACAGAGCGTCATCCAAGCTTTTTGCCCAATCCCTTCTACAGTTAATCACAGTTCGTTTGAGGATTCTTTTAAGTTCTCTATTAGAGACTTCAGCTTGCCCATTTGTCCGTGGATGATATGGAGTAGCTACCCTGTGGCTAACTCCATATCAAACCAAAACAGAGTAAAGCTGTTTATTGCAGAAATATGTGCCCCCATCACTGATTAGTACTCTAGGGATACCAAATCTGCTGAAGATGTATTTCTGGAGGAATTTCAGCACTGTTTTAGTATCATTAGTGGGTGTTGCAATAGCTTCCACCCATTTGGATACATAATCTACTGCCACCAGAATATAAGTGTTTGAGTATGATGGTGGGAAAGGTCCCATGAAGTCAATACCCCATACATCAAACAACTCAATCTCCAAGATCCCTTGTTGAGGCATGGCATAACTATGAAGTAGATTGCCAGATCTTTGGCAACTGTCACAGTTAAGTACAAACACTCGGGGGTCTTTATAGAGAGTAGGCCAGTAGAAGCCACATTGGAGTACTCTTGTAGCTGTTTGCTCACTTCCAAAATGTCCTCCATACTGTGATCCATGGCAGTGCCAGAGGATCTTTTGTGCTTCTTCTTTAGGCACACATCTACGGATTACTCCGTCTGCACATCTCTTAAAGAGATATGGTTCATCCCAAAGATAGTACTTTACATCCGTGATCAATTTTTTGTTTGCTGCCTACTGTACTCTTTGGGTATGAATCTCACTGCCTTGTAGTTTGTAATGTCTACAAACTATGGCACTTCCTAGATGGTAAAGAGGTGCTCATCCGGGAAGTTTTCAGAGATTTCAGTAAGAGAGAGGGACGCCCTTTCTACTGGTTCTATTCGGGACAGATGATCTGCTACTTGGTTCTCTGTCCCTTTTCTGTCTCTTATTTCTATATCAAACTCCTGCAAAAGCAACACCCATATGATGAGTCTGGGTTTTGAATCCTGCATTGTGAGTAGATATTTAAGTGCAGCATGGTCAGTGTACACAATCACTTTTGATCCTACTAAATAAGATCTGAACTTGTCAATGGCGTAAACCACCTGCAAGTAACTCTTTTTATGTGGTTGTGTAGTTCTTCTGTGCGTCATTTAAAATACGACTGGCATAGTAAATGACGTGCAGAAGCTTGTCATGCCTTTGTCCCAACACTGCACCAATGGCATGGTCACTGGCATCACACATTAGTTCAAATGGTAGTGTCCAGTCTGGTGCAGAGATGACTGGTGCTGTGACCAGCTTAGCTTTCAGAGTCTCAAATGCCTGCAGACACTCCTTATCAAAGATAAATGGTGTGTCAGTAGCTAGTAGATTGCTCAGAGGTTTGGCAATTTTTGAAAAATCTTTTATAAACCTCCTATAGAATCCTGCATGCCCCAGAAAGCTTCTGATTGCCTTAACATTGGCAGGTGGTGGTAATTTTTCAATTACCTCTACCTTAGCTTGATCCACCTCTATTTCCTTGTTCAAAATTTTGTGCCCAAGGACAATTCCTTCAGTCACCATAAAGTGACATTTCTCCCAGTTTAAAACCAGGTTAGTCTCTTGGCACCTCTTTAGAACAAGTGCTAGATGGTCAAGACAGGAGCTG
Source organism: Arachis hypogaea (assembly GCF_003086295.3). Classification (NCBI taxonomy): domain Eukaryota; kingdom Viridiplantae; phylum Streptophyta; class Magnoliopsida; order Fabales; family Fabaceae; genus Arachis; species Arachis hypogaea. The sequence continues at coordinate 26,263,234 of NC_092042.1, forward strand.
AATGAGTCTCCGAATACTGAAAAGTCATCCATGAAGACTTCTAGAAAATTTTCCACCATATCAGAGAAAATTGAGAGCATGCACCTTTGAAAGGTTGCAGGTGCATTGCTGATGAGCGGATAATTTATACGCTTTTTGGCATTGTTTTTAGTATGTTTTTAGTATATTTTAGTTAGTTTTTATTATATTTTTATTAGTTTTTATTTAAAATTCAATTTTCTGGACTTTACTATGAGTTTGTGTGTTTTTCTGTAATTTCAGGTAATTTCTGGCTAAAATTGAGGGACCTGAGCAAAAATCTGATTCAGAGGCTGAAAAAGGACTACATATGCTGTTGGATTCTGACCTCCCTGCACTCGAAGTGGATTTTCTGGAGCCCAATTGGAGCGCTCTCAATTGCGTTGGAAAGTAGACATCCTGGGCTTTCGAGAAATGTATAGTAGTCCATACTTTGCCTGAGATTTGATGGCCCAAACCGGCGTTGCAAATAAGCTTCAGAATTCCCGGTGTTTAACGCCGGAACTGGCACAAAAATTGGAGTTAAACGCCCAAACTGGCACAAAAGCTGGCGTTTAACTCCAGGAAAAGTCTCTACACATGAAAGCTTCAATGCTCAGCCCAAGCACACACCAAGTGGACCCCGGAAGTGGATTTTTACATCATTTACTCATTTCTGTATATCCTAGGTTACTAGTTCACTATTAATAGGACCTTTTGACATTGTATCTTTACCTCATGACACATTACACGTTTCTTATTGTATCTTCTACGGCATGAGTCTTTAAACCCCATGGTTGGGGATGAGGAGCTCTGCTGTGTCTTGATGGATTAATGCAATTACTACTGTTTTTCATTCAAACACGCTTGTTTCCATTCTAAGATATTACTTGCTCCTCAACTTGATGAATGTGATGATCTGTGACACTCATCATCATTCTCACCTACGAACGTGTGCCTGACAACCACCTCCGTTCTACTTTAGATTGAGTGGATATCTCTTGGATTCTTTAGCCAGAATCTTCGTGGTATAAGCTAGAATATATTGGCGGCCATTCTTGAGGATCCGGAAGGTCTAAACCTTGTCTGTGGTATTCTGAGTAGGATTCAGGGATTGAATGACTGTGACGAGCTTCAAACTCGCGATTGTGGGGTGTTAGTGACAGACGGAAAAGAATCACTGGATTCTATTCTGACATGATCGAGAACCGAAAGATGAATAGCCGTGCTGTGACAGAGCGCGTTGAACATTTTTACTGAGAGGATGGGAGGTAGCCATTGACAACGGTGAAACCCTACATACAGCTTGCCATGGAAGGAGCCTTGCGTGTATGAAGAAGAAGACAGTAGGAAAGCAGAGATTCAAAAGATAGAGCATCTCCAAAACCTCAACCTGTTCTCCATTACTGCAAAATAAGTATTTATTTCATGTTCTTCTACTTTTTAGAATTAAACCTGAGAATTATTAATATCCTGACTAAGAGTTACAAGATAACCATAGCTTGCTTCAAGCCGACAATCTCCGTGGGATCGACCCTTACTCACGTAAGGTATTACTTGGACGACCCAGTGCACTTGCTGGTTAGTTGTGCGGGATTGCAAAAGTGTGATTGCAATTTCATGCACCAATTGCACAGACCAAATGGCATCCTTCTGTATGCAAATACTCCAGATGGACATGTGAATGCTTTTTTCTCTTGATCTTGGGGATCTACTGCAATTTGATTATAACCTGAATATCCATCCAGGAAGCTGTAGTATTTATGACCTGTTAGTCTTTCTAGCATCTGGTCTATGAATGGTAAAGGAAAATGATCCTTTCTGGTAGCTGTATTGAGCCTTCTATAGTCAATACACATACGCCACCCTGTAACTGTTCTTGTAGGGACCAGTTCATTTTTTTCATTATGAACCACTGTCATGCCACCCTTCTTAGGGACGACTTGGATAGGGCTTACCCAGAGGCTATCAGAAATAGGATAAATAATCCCAGCCTCTAGTAATTTAGTGACCTCCTTCTGTACCACTTCTTTCATGGCTGGATTCAGCCGCCTCTGTGGTTGAACCACTGGCTTAGCGTCACCTTTCAATAGGATCTTGTGCATGCATCTGGCTGAGCTAATGCCCTTAAGATCACTGATGGACCACCCAAGAGCTGTCTTGTGTGTCCTTAGCACTTGGATTAGTGCTTCCTCTTCCGGTGGCTCTAAGGTAGAGCTTATGATCACAGGGAAGGTATCACCTTCTCCCAAAAATGCATATTTTAGGGATGGTGGTAGTAGTTTGAGCTCGGGTTTAGGAGGTTTCTCCTCTTCCTGAGGGATTTTCAGAGGTTCTATTATTCTCTCTGATTCCTCCAGATCAAGCTGAATATCGTTAAAGATGTCCTCTAGCTCTGATTTGAGACTCTCAGTCATATTGACCTCTTTTACCAGAGAGTCAATAATATCAATGCTCATGCAGTCATTTGGGGTGTCTGGATGCTGCATAGATTTGACAACATTCAGGGTTACTTCCCCTTTTTGGACGTCAATAAGGGTTCGGCCAGTTGCTAGGAATGGACTTCCTAGAATGAGAGTTGCACTCTTATGCTCCTCCATTTCCAGCACCACAAAGTCAGTAGGAAAGGCGAATGGCCCAACCTTGACAATCATGTCTTCAATCACGCCTAATGGGTATTTAATGGAGCCATCAGCAAGCTGGAGACATATCCGGGTTGGTTTGACTTCTTCAGTCAAACCAAGCTTTTTGATAGTAGATGCAGGTATTAGGTTGATACTTGCCCCAAGATCACATAGAGATTGCTTGGTACAAGTACCCTCTAATGTGCATGGTATCATAAAGCTTCTGGGATCTTTAAGCTTCTCAGGTAAGCTTTTCAGAATGACTGCACTGTGATGAGCGGATAATTTATACGCTTTTTGGCACTGTTTTTAGTATGTTTTTAGTACATTTTAGTTAGTTTTTATTATATTTTTCTTAGTTTTTATTTAAAATTCACTTTCCTGGACTTTACTATGAGTTTGTGTGTTTTTCTGTGATTTCAGGTATTTTCTGGCTGAAATTGAGGGACTTGAGCAAAAATCTGATTCAGAGACTGAAAAAGGACTGCAGATGCTGTTGGATTCTGACCTCCCTGCACTTGAAGTAGATTTTCTAGAGCTACAGAAGCCCAATTGGTGCGCTCTTAATTGCGTTAGAAAGTAGACATCTTGGGCTTTCCAGCAATATATAATAGTTTATAATTTGCCCGAGATTGATGGCCCAAACCGGCGTTCCAAATCAGCTTCAGAATTTCCGGCGTTTAACGCCAGAACTGGCACAAAAGTTGGAGTTAAACGCCCAAACTGGCACAAAAGCTGGTGTTTAACTCTAGGAAAAGTCTCTACACATGAAAGCTTCAATGCTCAGCCCAAGCACACACCAAGTGGACCCCGGAAGTGGATTCTTACGTCATTTACTCATTCTTGTAAACCTTAGGTTAGTAGTTCACTATAAATAGGACTTTGTGCTATGGTATCTTTACCTCATGATACATTACACGTTTCATACTGTATCTTCTACGGCATGAGTCTCTAAACCCCATGGTTGGGGGTGAGGAGCTCTGCTATGTCTTGATGAATTAATGCAATTACTACTGCTTTTCATTCAATCACGCTTGCTTCTATTCTAAGATACCACTTGTTCTTCAACCTGATGAATGTGATGATCCGTGACACTCATCACCATTCTCACCTATGAACGTGTGCCTGACAACCACCCCCATTCTACCTTCGATTGAGTGTGTATCGCTTGGATTCCTTAATCAGAATCTTCGTGGTATAAGCTAGAATTCATTGGCGGCCATTCTTGAGAACTCGGAAAGTCTAAACCTTGTCTGTGGTATTCCGAGTAGGATTCAGGGATTGAATGGCTGTGACGAGCTTCAAACTCGCGAGTGTTGAGCGTAGTGACAGACGCAAAAGGATCAATGGATCCTATTCCAGCATGATCGAGAACCGACAGATGATTAGTCGTGCGGTGACAGCATGCGTTGAACATTTTCACTGAGAGGACAGGAGGTAGCCATTGACAATGGTGAAACCCAACATACAGCTTGCGATGGAAGGAGCCTTGTGTGCATGAAGAAGAAGACAGTAGGACAGTAGAGATTCAGAAGATAGAGCATCTCCAAAACCTCAACCTTTTCTCCATTACTGCAAAACAAGTATTTATTTCATGTTCTTTTACTTTTTACAATTAAATCTGAGAATTATTGATATCCTGACTAAGAGTTACAAGATAACCATAGCTTGCTTCAAGCCGACAATCTCCGTGGGATCGACCCTTACTCACGTAAGGTATTACTTGGACGACCCAGTGCACTTGCTAGTTAGTTGTGCGGAATTTCAAAAGTGTGATTGTGATTTTGTGCACCAAGTTTTTGGCGCCGTTGCCGGGGATTGTTCGAGTTTGGACAACTGACGGTTTATTTTGTTGCTTAGATTAGGAATATTTATTTTTGTGGTTTAGAGTCTTTTATTTGAGTTTAGCTTTATATTTTAAGTTTGGTGTCTTCTTTGTGTTTTCCTTTAAATTTTCAAAATTTTGTGTTTGATTTTCTAAAAACTTTAAGTTTGGTGTCATTTTATTGTTTTTCTCTTTCCTCATTAAAATTCAAAAATTAAAAAATATCCTTTCCTTGTTTTACTCATAACTTTCGAAATTTTGCATAAATTTTCAAAATCATATCTTTTTTTAGTCAAGTCAAAATTCTAATTTCAAAAATTGATTTTTTTAAAATCTTTTTCAAAAATAATAATAGAATAAAATAATATCCACATCATCCCCCGTTCTCCATCATGGACCTAAGTGGAATTGAGCAGTCTAGAAGGACTCTGGGGTCATATGCTAACCCCACTACGGCTGTATATGGGAGTAGCATCTGTATACCTCCCATTAAAGCAAGCAGCTTTGAGCTAAATCCTCAACTCATTATCATGGTGCAGCAAAATTGTCAGTATTCCGGTCTTCCACAGGAAGAACCTACTGAGTTTCTGGCACAGTTCTTACAAATTACTGACACAGTACGTGATAAAGAAGTGGATCAGGATATCTACAGATTGTTACTGTTTCCATTTGCTGTAAAAGATCAAGCTAAGAGGTGGTTGAATAACCAACCCACAGCAAGCATAAAAACATGGAGACAGTTATCAGACAAATTCCTGAATCAATTTTACCCTCCAAAAAGGATGACACAGCTAAGGCTGGACATCCAAGGCTTTAAACGAGGATAATGAATCCTTTTATAATGCGTGGGAGAGGTATAGAGGTATGCTAAGAAAATGCCCCTCTGAAATATTTTCAGAGTGGGTACAGTTAGACATCTTCTACTATGGGCTTATAGAAAAAGCTCAAATGTCTTTAGACGACTCAACTGGTGGATCTATACACATGAGGAAGATGATTGAAGAGGCTCAAGAGCTCATAGATACAGTTGCTAGAAATCAACATCTATACTAAAGCAGCGAGTCCTCTATAAAAGAAGAAGCTATGGCAGTAACTACTGATCCTAATCCTCAAGAACAGATTGTTGAACTTAATCAACAATTACTCCTGACAATTAGCAGGGTTTAAAGAGATGCTCCAAGAAACTAAAAATGCTAACCAGAATATGGAAGCACAATTGAATCAGACAAGACAGCAGTTATCTAAACAGATAACAGAAGAATGCCAAGTTGTTAAATTAAGGAGTGGGAAGACATTGAATGTATCAACTCAAAGCAGCAGAAAGCCAAGAAAGGAATAACTGACAGAGGATAACCAAACCACTGCCCAAAATCTTTCTGAGGACAGTAAGAGCCCAGAGAGGAATACTTCTGGCGTTCAAACGCCAGAAAAGGGGGAAAAGTTGGTGTTAAACGCCCATTCCTTGCCCAGTTCTGGCGTTCAAACGCCAGAAAAGGGTGAAAAGCTGGCGTTAAACGCCCATCCTGCACCCAGTCCTGGCGTTCAAACGCCAATGAGGAATCAGACACCTGAGAGTGCTGATAGTAACCCCTCTAAGACGGCTTCTCCAACCACCTCTGTAGGGAATAAACCTCCAGCAACTAAGGTTGAAGAATATAAAGCCAAGATGCCTTATCCTCAGAAACTCCGCCAAGCGGAACAGGATAAACAATTTGCTCGCTTTGCAAACTATCTCAGGACTCTTGAAATAAAGATTCCGTTTGCAGAAGCACTTGAGCAAATACCCTCTTATGCTAAGTTCATGAAAGAGATCTTAAGTCATAAGAAGGATTGGAGAGAAACTGAAAAGGTGTTTCTCACTGAAGAATGCAGTGCAGTCATTCTGAAAAGCTTACCAGAGAAGCTTCAAGATCTAGGAAGCTTTATGATACTATGCACATTAGAAGGTGCTTGTACCAAGACAGCCCTATGTGACCTTGGAGCAAGTATCAACCTGATACCTGCAACCACTATCAGAAAGCTTGGGTTGACTGAAGAAGTCAAACCAACCCGGATATGTATCCAACTTGCTGATGGCTCCATTAAATATCCATCAGGCATAATTGAAGACATGATTGTCAAGGTTGGGCCATTTGCCTTTCCCACTGACTTTGTAGTGCTGGAAATGGAGGAGCACAAGAGTGCAACTCTCATCCTAGGAAGACCCTTCCTAGCAACTGGACGCACTCTTATTGATGTACAAAAAAGGAAAGTGACCCTAAGAGTCAATGAGGATGAGTTCAAGTTGAATGCTGTCAAAGTTATGCAGTATTCAGACACATCAAATGACTGCATGAGCGCTGATATTATTGACTCTTTGGTGGAAGAGATCAATATGACTGAGAGTCTCGAATCAGAGCTAGAGGACATCTTTAAAGATGTTCAGTCTGATCAGGAGGAACCAGAGGAAATAAAAGAACCTCTGAAAATTCGTCAGGAAGAGGATAAGCCTCCCAAACCTGAGCTCAAACCACTACCACCGTCCCTGAAGTATGCATTTCTGGGAGAAGGTGACACTTTTCCAGTGATCATAAGCTCTGCTTTAAATTCACAGGAAGAGGAAGCACTAATTCAAGTGCTAAGGACACACAAGACAGCTCTTGGATGGTCCATAAGTGATCTTAAGGGCATTAGCCCAGCAAGATGCATGCACAAGATCCTATTGGAGGATAATGCCAAGACAGTGGTTGAACCACAAAGGCGGCTAAATCCAGCCATGAAAGAGGTGGTGCAGAAAGAGGTCACTAAGTTACTAGAGGCCGGGATTATTTATCCTATTTCTGATTGCCCCTGGTTGAGCCCTGTTCAAGTTGTTCCGAAGAAAGAAGGCATGACAGTGGTTCATAATGAAAAGAATGAACTGGTTCCTACAAGAACAGTTATAGGGTGGCGTATGTGTATTGACTACAGAAGGCTCAATACAGCCACCAGAAAGGATCATTTTCCTTTACCATTCATATACCAGATGCTAGAAAGACTAGCGGGTCATGATTATTACTGCGTTTTGGATGGCTATTCAGGCTACAATCAAATTGCAGTGGATCCTCAAGATCAAGAGAAAACAGCATTCACCTGTCCTTCTGGCATATTTGCTTACAGAAGAATGCCTTTTGGTCTATGCAATGCACCTGCAACTTTTCAGAGGTGCATGCTATCCATCTTCTCTGATATGGTAGAGAAGTTCCTAGAAGTCTTCATGGATGACTTCTCAGTATTTGGAGACTCATTCAGCTCCTGTCTTGATCATCTAGCACTTGTCCTGAAAAGGTGCCAAGAGACTAACCTGGTCTTAAACTGGGAGAAATGTCACTTTATGGTGACTGAAGGAATTGTCCTTGAGCACAAAATTTCAAGCAAGGGAATAGAGGTGGATCAAGCAAAAGGTTGAAGTAATTGAAAAATTACCACCACCTGCCAATGTTAAGGCAATCAGAAGCTTTCTGGGGCATGCAGGATTCTACAGAAGGTTTATAAAGGATTTTTCAAAAATTACAAAACTTCTAAGCAACCTGCTAGCTGCTGACGCACAATTTGTGTTTGACACAGAGTGTCTGCAGGCGTTTGAGACCCTGAAAGCCAAACTGGTCACAGCACCAGTCATTTCTGCACCAGACTGGACATTACCATTCGAACTAATGTCTGATGCCAGTGACCATGCTATTGGTGCAGTGTTGGGACAGAGGCACAACAAGCTTCTACACGTCATTTATTATGCTAGCCGTGTTCTAAATGACGCACAGAAGAATTACACAACCATAGAAAAAGAGTTACTTGCAGTGGTTTATGCTATTGACAAGTTTAGATCCTATTTAGTAGGATCAAAAGTGATTGTGTACACTGACCACGCTGCTCTTAAGTACTTACTCACAAAGCAGGATTCAAAACCCAGGCTCATAAGATGGGTGTTGCTTCTACAAGAGTTTGATATAGAAATAAGAGACAGAAAAGGGACAGAGAACCAGGTAGCTGATCACTTGTCTCGGATAGAACCAGTAGCTGGGACGCCCCTCCCCTCTACTGAGATCTCTGAGACCTTTCCAGATGAGCAACTCTTTACCATTCAGGAAGAACCATGGTTTGCAGATATTGCAAACTATAAAGCTGTGAGGTTCATACCCCAGGAGTACAGCAGGGTGCAAAGAAAAAAAATTAATTTCAGATGCCAAGTACTACCTATGGGATGAGCCATATCTCTTTAAGAGATGTGCAGACGGAATGATCCGCAGATGTGTACCTAGAGAGGAAGTACAAAGGATCCTATGGCATTGCTATGGATCACAGTATGGGGGACATTTCGGAAGTGAGCGAACAGCCACTAAAGTCCTCCAATGTGGCTTCTACTGGCCTACTCTCTATAGGGATGCCCGAGAGTTTGTGCATAATTGTGACAGTTGCCAAAGAGCTGGTAACTTGCCTCATGGTTACGCCATGCCTCAACAAGGGATCTTAGAGATTGAATTGTTTGATGTATGGGGTATTGACTTTATGGGTCCTTTCCCACCATCATACTCAAACACTTATATTCTGGTGGCAGTAGACTATGTATCTAAATGGGTGGAAGCAATTGCCACACCCAATAATGATACCAAGACCGTGCTGAAATTCTTCCAAAAATACATCTTCAGCAGGTTTGGTATTCCCAGAGTACTAATCAGTGATGGGGGCAATCATTTCTACAATAAACAGCTGTACTCTGCTATGGTCCGATATGGAATTAGCCACAAAGTAGCAACTCCGTATCATCCACAGACAAATGGGCAAGCTGAAGTCTCTAATAGAGAGCTAAAAAGAATTCTGGAACAGACTGTAATTGCCCGTAGAAAGGATTGGGCAAAGAGCTTGGATGATGCTCTGTGGGCATACATAACAGCATTCAAGACTCCTATAGGAACCTCTCCATACCAACTTGTGTATGGCAAGGCCTGTCATCTGCCCGTGGAACTGGAACATAAAGCCTACTGGACAACCAGATTCCTAAACCTGGATGCTAAGTTAGCTGGTGAAAAAAGATTGCTCCTGCTAAATGAGCTAGAGGAATTCAGACTCAGTGCCTTTGAAAATGCAAAAATTTATAAGGAAAAGGCAAAAAAGTGGCATGACAAGAAGTTGTCATCCAGAGTCTTTAAGCCAGGACAAAAAGTTATGCTCTTCAACTCTAGGCTCAGACTATTCCCAGGAAAACTGAAATCCCGGTGGAGGGGCCCGTATGTGATTACAGGAGTGTCACCATATGGATATGTTGAGCTTCAAGATATTGATTCTGACAAAAAGTTCATTGTTAATGGACAGAGGATCAAACATTATCTTGAAAGCAATTTTGAGCAGGAATGCTCAAAACTGAGGCTTGAATGAGTCTCAGTAAAGGTCCAGCTAAAGACAATAAAGAAGCGCTTGCTGGGAGGCAACCCAGTCATTAGCAGGTTATTTATTTTACGTAATAAAAGTTTGATATATATTCTTCAAGGTTGATCATCGAAATTGAAGGAATTCACAGAGTTATAGAAGGATTCAGTGAAAAAAGCAAAGAAAAGGAGCTTGCTGGCAAGAAAACGCCAGTAAAGGGCACTCTGGGTGTTAAACGCCAGAATGGATACCATTCTGGGCGTTTAACGCCAGTAAAGGCACCATTTTGGGCGTTAAACACCAAAATGGGCACCATTCTGGGCGTTTAACGCCAGAATTGCAGCATCCTAGGCGTTCAGCAAAACGCCCAGTGATAAAGGGGTTTCTGGCATTTAATGCCAGCCAGGGTGCCTGGCTGGGCGTTAAACGCCCATAATGGACACCAATTGGGCGTTAAACGCCAGAATGGATACCATTCTGGGCGTTTAACGCCAGAAAGGCAGGGGAAGGAGATTTTGCTTTCCACTTCAAATTTTTTCACACTTTCATGTTTTGACCCATAATTTTCTACATAAACATGTTACAAATTTTCATAATTCACCCTCAAATTTCAAAAATCCAACAATTTTCTAAATTATTTCTCAAATCTTTTTCAAATCCTTTCTAAATCTTCTTCAAAAACTCAAGTATTTTCTCAAATTCTTTCCATATCTTCTCAAATCTCTTTCAAAACTCTCAAAATCCCTCCCCCTCCCTTATAAATACACATTCGGCCATCCCCCTCTCTTCACCATTCGAATTTGCTTCTCCTCCTCTCTCTCCCCTTTCCTTTCTTTTGCTTCAGGGCAAGCAAACCTCTAAGTTTGGTGTGCTTTTCCGTGATCACTAAGCTAAGGCTCATCAAGACCATGGCTCCCAAAGAAAAACAAACCAATTCAAGGGGCAAGAAAGAGAATACTACAAAGGATCTTTGGAGTCAAGAGAGGTTCTTAACCAAAGAACATGCAGACCATTACCACAAAATAATGGGTCTAAGGTCAGTGATCTCGGAAGTTAAATTCGATCTGAAAGAAGACGAATATCCGGAGGTCCAAGAGCAAATTCGAAATAGAGGATGGGAAATTCTAGCCAATCCTGAGACAAAGGTTGGAAGAAACATGGTTCAGGAATTCTACTCAAATCTGTGGTTGACAGATAAGCAGAGAATGACTGGAACTGCTTTCCATACCTTCAGAACCATGGTCAGAGGGAGAACTATTTACTTCCATCTGGACAAAATAAGAGAGGTCTTCAAACTGCCTCAACTACAAGATGATCCTGAATCCTTCAATAGGAGAATGGTGAGAGCAGATAAGGGGTTGGATCAAGTTCTAGAGGACATATGCCTCCCTGAAACTAAGTGGATAACCAATTCAAAAGGTGTCCCAAACCAACTCAAGAGGGGAGACCTCAAACCAGTTGCAAGAGGTTGGCTAGACTTCATTGAGCGTTCTATTTTGCCCACTAGTAACCGTTCTGAGGTCACTGTCAAGAGAGCAGTGATGACTCATTGCATTATGCTGGGAAAAGAAGTGGAGATTCATCATCTGATTGCTTGTGAGATTTACACAATTGCAAACAAGAACTCCACTGAAGCCAAACTGGCTTACCCAAGCTTAATCTCTTTGCTATGTAAAGATGCTAGGGTGAGGATGGGAGTAGATGAATTCATCCCAATTGAACATCCAATCACCAAGAAGTCAATGGAAGGACAAATGCAAGATAACTATATCAAAAGGAGGGCGCAGGAATTCCTCCCTGAACTTCCTGAATTTGACTACTGGGCCCACCTAGAAGCATCTGTTGCCAAGCTGCAAGAAGCTATGGAACAAATTAAGGAAGAATAGTAGAATCAAAACTACATGCTCTGCAAATTGCTGAAGGAACAAGAGAAGTAGGGGCGTGAGCTACAGGAGCTAAAGCGCCAGAAGCTCTCCCTTGAAGGGTCAAACACCCCACAAGTTGAGGGAGCATCCACTTCTCAAAATCAAGGTTGTTGAGTCCTAACTCTATGATAACCTTTATCATTAGGAATCTATTTTAGAGTCATTTAAATCTTTGTTTTTAATTTTCTGTTTTCTATTACTATTGGTCTTATCTTATATTTATTTTTGAGTCTTGTTCTTATTCCATGATTAAAAAAATTTAAAGTTCATGTCTTAAAGCTATGAATGTCCTATGAATCCATCACCTCTCTTAAATGAAAAATGCTTTAATCACAAAAGAACAAGAAGTACAAGATTTCGAATTCATCTTTGAAACTAGTTGAATTAGTTTGATGTGGTGATAATACTTTTTGTTTTCTGAATGAATGCTTGAACAGTGCATATGTCTTTTGAATGTGTTGTTTAAAGAATGTTAAAATTGTTGTCTATTGAAAGAACGATGGAAAAGGAGAAATGATATTGAGGATCTGAAAAATCATCAAATTGATTCTTGAAGCAAGAAAAAGCAGTGAATACAAAAAAAAGAGAGCAAGCAGAAAAAGCCAATAGTCCTTAAAACCAAAAGGCAAGGATACTAAAAAGGATCCAAGGCTTTGAACATCAGTGGATAGGAGGGCCTAAAGGAATTAAATCCTGGCCTAAGCGGCTAAACCAAGCTGTCCCTAACCATGTGCTTGTGGCGTGAAGGTGTCAAGTGAAAAGCTTGAGACTGAGCGGTTAAAGTCGTGATCCAAAGCAAAAAGAGTGTGCTTAAGAACCCTGGACACCTCTAATTGGGGACTCTAGCAAAGCTGAGTCACAATCTGAAAATGTTCACCCAGTTATGTGTCTATGGCATGTATGTATCCGCTGATAATACTGGAAAACAGAGTGCTTTGGGCCACGGCCAAGACTCATAAAGCAGCTGTGTTCAAGAATCAACATACTTAACTAGGAGAATCAATAACACTATCTAAATTCTGAGTTCCTATAGATACCAATCATTCTAAACTTCAAAGGATAAAGTGAGATGCCAAAACTGTTCAGAGGCAAAAAGTTACTAGTCCCGCTCATCTAATTGGAGCTAAGTTTCATTGGTATTTTGGAGTCTATAGTATGTTCTCTTCTTTTTATCCTATTTGATTTTTAGTTGCTTGGGGACAAGCAACAATTTAAGTTTGGTGTTGTGATGAGCGGATAATTTATACGCTTTTTGGCACTGTTTTTAGTATATTTTTAGTACATTTTAGTTAGTTTTTATTATATTTTTCTTAGTTTTTATTTAAAATTCACTTTTCTGGACTTTACTATGAGTTTATGTGTTTTTCTGTGATTTCAGGTATTTTCTGGCTGAAATTGAGGGGCCTGTGCAAAAATCTGATTCAGAGGCTGAAAAAGGACTGCAGATGCTGTTGGATTCTGATCTCCCTGCACTCGAAGTGGATTTTCTGGAGCTACAGAAGCCCAATTGGCGCGCTCTTAATTGCGTTGGAAAGTAGACATCCTAGGATTTCCAGCAATATATAATAGTCTATACGTTGCTCGAGATTGATGGCCCAAACCGGTGTTCCAAATCAGCTTCAAAATTCCCGACGTTTAACGCCGGAACTGGCACAAAAGTTGGAGTTAAACGCCCAAACTGGCACAAAAGCTGGCGTTTAACTCCAGGAAAAGTCTCTACACATGAAAGCTTCAATGCTCAGCCCAAGCACACACCAAGTGGACCCCGGAAGTGGATTTTTACGTCATTTACTCATTCTTGTAAGCCTTAGGTTACTAGTTCACTATAAATAGGACTTTGTGCTATGGTATCTTTACCTCATGACACATTACACGTTTCATACTATATCTTCTACGGCATGAGTCTCTAAACCCCATGGTTGGGGGTGAGGAGCTCTGCTGTGTCTTGATGAATTAATGCGATTACTACTGCTTTTCATTCAATCACGCTTGCTTCTATTCTAAGATACCACTTGTTCTTCAACCTGATGAATGTGATGATCCGTGACACTCATCACCATTCTCACCTATGAACGTGTGCCTGACAATCACCTCCGTTCTACCTTCGATTGAGTGTGTATCTCTTGGATTCCTTAATCAGAATCTTCGTGGTATAAGCTAGAATCCATTGGCGGCCATTCTTGAGAATCCGGAAAGTCTAAACCTTGTCTGTGGTATTCCGAGTAGGATTCAGGGATTGAATGGCTGTGACGAGCTTCAAACTCGCGAGTGTTGGGCGTAGTGACAGACGCAAAAGGATCAATGGATCCTATTCCAACATGATCGAGAACCGACAGATGATTAGCCGTGCGGTGACAGCGTGCGTTGAACATTTTCACTGAGAGGACGGGAGGTAGCCATTGACAACCGTGAAACCCAACATACAGCTTGCCATGGAAGGAGCCTTGCGTGCATGAAGAAGAAGACATTAGGACAGCAGAGATTCAGAAGATAGAGCATCTCCAAAACCTCAACCTTTTCTCCATTACTACAGAACAAGTATTTATTTCATGTTCTTTTACTTTTTACAATTAAATCTGAGAATTATTGATATGACTAAGAGTTACAAGATAACCATAGCTTGCTTCAAGCCGACAATCTCCGTGGGATCGACCCTTACTCACGTAAGGTATTACTTGGATGACCCAGTGCACTTGCTGGTTAGTTGTGCGGAATTACAAAAGTGTGATTGTGATTTTGTGCACCACTGATGAGCGGATAATTTATACGCTTTTTGGCATTGTTTTTAGGTAGTTTTTAGTAAGTTGAAGCTACTTTTAGGGATGTTTTCATTAGTTTTTATGTTAAATTCACATTTCTGGACTTTACTATGAGTTTGTGTGTTTTTCTGTGATTTCAGGTAAATTCTGGCTGAAATTGAGGGACTTGAGCAAAACTCTGAAGAAGGCTGACAAAAGGACTGCTGATGCTGTTAGAATTTGACCTCCCTGCACTCGAAATGGATTTTCTGGAGCTACCGAACTCCAATTGGCGCGCTCTCAACGGATTTGAAAAGTAGACATCCAGAGCTTTCTAGCAATATATAATAGTCCATACTTTATTCGAAGAATGACGACGTAACTTGGCGTTGAACGCCAAGTTCATGCTGCTGTCTGTAGTTAAACGCCAGAAAAACGTCATGATCCGGAGTTGAACGCCCAAAACACGTCATAACTCGGAGTTCAACTCCAAGAAAAGCCTCAGCTCGTGGATTGATCAAGCTCAGCCCAAGCATACACCAAGTGGGCCCCGGAAGTGGATTTATGCATCAATTACTTACTCATGTAAACCCTAGAAGCTAGTCTAGTATATATAGGACATTTATCTATTGTATTAGACAACTTTTGACCACTTTAAGTCTTTGATCATTCGGTCACTTGATCATGGAGAGGGCTGGCCATTCGGCCATGCCTGAATCTTTTGCTTATGTATTTTCAACGGTGGAGTTTCTGCACACCATAGATTAAGGGTGTGGAGCTCTGCTGTACCTCAAGTATTAATGAAATTCTATTTTCTTTTATTCAAATCTCTCTTATTCTTATTCCAAGATATTCATTCGTACCCAAGAACATGATGAATGTGATGATAAGTAACCCTCATTATCATTCTCACTTATGAACGCACGTGATTGACAACCACTTCCGTTCTACATGCAACAGAGCTTGAATGCGTATCTCTTAGATTCCCCAACAGAATCTTCGTGGTATAAGTTAGATAGATGGCGGCATTTATGAGGATCCGGAAAGTCTCACCTTGTCTGTGGTATTCCGAGTAGGATCCTGGGAATCCGGAAAGTCTAACCTTGTCTGTGGTATTCCGAGTAGGATTCCGGTAATGAATGACTGTGACGTGCTTCAAACTTGCAAGTGCTGGGCGTTAGTGACAGACGCAAAAGAATCAAGGGATTCTATTCCAGTAGGAGCGGGAACCAACCAGTGATTAGCCGTACTGTGACAGAGTGCGTGAGCATTAGTTTTCACTACGAGGATGGGATGTAGCCATCAACCATGGGTGATGCCTCCAGACGATTAGCCGTGCGAGTGACAGCCGCATAGGATCATTTTCCCGAGAGGATTGAAAGTAGCCACCGCTGATGGTGAACCCCTATACAAAGCTTGCCATGGAAAGGAGTAAGAAGGATTGAGTAGAAGCAGTAGGAGAGCAGGCGTCCTTGAGCCATGCAGCATCTTCATTCGCTTATCTGAAATTCCCACCAATGAATCTGCATAAGTTTTCTATCCCTTTTTATAATCTATTCTCTTATTTCTATTTTCAAAGAAACCCATAAACCAATTTAATCTGCCTGACTGAGATTTGCAAGGTGACCATAGCTTGCTTCATACCAACAATCTCTGTGGGATCGACCCTTACTCACGTAAGGTTTATTACTTAGACGACCCAGTACACTTGCTGGTTAGTTGAACGGAGTTGTGAATTCAAATAAAGACAATTATTGAATAAATCCATACAAGTGCAAAGAACAGTGATCACAATTTCGTCCACCAAGTTTTTGGCGCCGTTGCCGGTGATTGTTCGAGTATGGACAACTGATGGTTCATCTTGTTGCTCAGATTAGGTAATTTTCTTTTCAAAAATCTTTTTCAAAAATTTTTCTTTTATTTTTCGTTTTTCCAAAAATATTTTTCGAAAAAAATTTTAATAAAAATACAAAAAAATCATAAAATCATAAAAATCAAAAATATTTTGTGTTTCTTGTTTGAGTCTTGAGTTAAATTTTAAGTTTGGTGTCAATTGCATGCTTTTAAAATTTTTCTTGCATTTTTTCGAAAAATCCATGCATTCATAGTGTTCTTCATGATCTTCAAGTTGTTCTTGACAAGTCTTCTTGTTTGATCTTGATGATTTCTTGTTTTATGTCTTTTCTTGTTTTTCATGTGCATCTTTGCATTCATATTTTTCATGCATAAAAGATTTCTAAGTTTGGTGTCTTGCATGTTTTCTTTGCATTAAAAAATTTTTCAAAAATATGTTCTTGATGTTCATCATGATCTTCAAAGTGTTCTTGGTGTTCATCTTGACATTCATAGCATTCTTGCATGCATTCATTATTTTGATCCAAAAATTTCATGCATTGCATATTTTTGTTGTTTTTTTTCTTTCATAATTAAAAATTCAAAAAATCAAAAAAATATCTTTTCCTTATTTTCCTCCAAATTTTCGAAATTTTGGGTTGACTTGGTCAAAAATTTTTAAAATTAGTTGTTTCTTACAAGTCAAGTCAAAATTTCAATTTTAAAAATCTTATCTTTTCAAAATCTTTTTCAAAAATCATATCTTTTTCATTTTTTTATAAATTTTGAAAATTTCAAAAATCTTTTTCAAATATTTTCAAAATCTTTTTCTTATCTTTATATCAAATTTTCGAAAATTAGCTAACAATTAATGTGATTGGTTCAAAAATTTGAAGTTTGTTACTTTCTTGTTAAGAAAGGTTCAATCTTTAAGTTCTAGAATCTTATCTTGTAGTTTCTTGTTAGTTGAGTCTTTTTAAAAAATTAAATCTTTTTCAAAATATCTTTTTATTAAAATTTTTATCTTATCTTTTTATCTTTTATCTTATCTTTTTCAAAAATTTTATCTTTTTCAAAATTTGATTTCAAAATATCTTATCTAACTTCTTATCTTCTTATCTTTTTCAAAATTTGATTTCAAATCTTTTTCAATCAACTAACTAACTTTTTGTTTGTTTCTTATCTTTTTCAAAACCACCTAACTACTTTTTCCTCTCTAATTTTCGAAAATTCTCCCTCTCTTTTTCAAAAATTCTTTTTGTTTTAAATTTTTAATTTTAGTTATATTTCATCTTTAATTTTCGAAAATACTAACCCCTTTTTCAAATTTTATTTTCGAAATTTCTCTTCTCTTCTCTTATTCTATTTAATTAATTAATTACTCACACTTCTCCTCACCTCTCTTCATCTAAGAATCCAAACTTCTTATATCCCTTGTATTTGGATTCTTCACCCCTTTCTTCTTCTACTAACATAAAGGAATCTCTATATTGTGACATAGAGGATTCCTCTTTCTTTTCTTGTTTTCTTCTCTTTCATATGAGCAGGAACAGGGAAAAAGGCACTCTTGTTGAAATTGATCCAGAACCTGAAAGGACTCTGAAGAGAAAATTAAGAGAAGCTAAATTACAACAATCCAAAAATAACCTTTCAGAAATTTTCGAACAGGAGAAGGAGATGGCAGCCGAAAATAATAATAATAATAATAATGCAAGGAGAATGCTTGGTGACTTCACAAAGCTAACGTCCAAGTTTGATGGAAGAAGCATCTCCATTCCTGCCATTGGAGCCAATAACTTTGAGCTTAAGCCTCAACTAGTTGCATTAATGCAACAAAACTGCAAGTTTTATGGACTTCCATCTGAAGATCCTTATCAGTTCTTAACTGAGTTCTTGCAGATCTGTGAGACTGTAAAGACGAATGGAGTTGATCCTGAAGTCTACAGACTCATGCTTTTCCCTTTTACTGTTAGAGACAGAACTAGAATATGGTTGGATTCACAACCTAAGGATAGCCTGGACTCTTGGGATAAGCTGGTCACTGCCTTCTTGGATAAATTCTTTCCTCCTCAAAAGTTGAGCAAGCTGAGAGTGGATGTTCAAACCTTCAAACAAAAAGATGGTGAATCCCTCTATGAAGCTTGGGAAAGATACAAGCAGCTGACCAAAAGATGTCCATCTGACATGTTTTCAGAATGGACCCTATTAGATATATTCTATTATGGTCTCTATGAATTTTCGAAAATGTCACTAGATCATTCTGCAAGTGGATCTATTCACCTGAAGAAAACGCCTGAAGAGGCTCAAGAACTCATTGACATGGTTGCAAACAACCAGTTCATGTATACCTCTGAGAGGAATTCCGTGAATAATGGGATACCTCAGAAGAAAGGAGTTCTTGAAATTGATGCTCTGAATGCCATATTAGCTCAGAACAAAATGTTGACTCAACAGGTCAACATAATCTCTCAAAATCTGAATGGATTGCAACATGCATCCAACAGTACTAGAGAGGCAGCTTCTGAAGAAGCTTATGATCCTAAGAACCCTGCCATGGCAGAGGTTAATTATATGGGTGAACCTTATGGAAACACCTATATTCCATCATGGAGAAATCATCCAAATTTCTCTTGGAAGGATCAACAAAAGCCTCAACAAGGCTTTAACAATGGTGGACGCAATAGGCTGGGCAATAGCAAGCCATATCCATCATCTTCTCAGCAACAGACAGAGAATTCTGAACAAAACACCTCTAATTTAGCTAAAATAGTCTCTGATCTGTCAAAGGCCACTTTCAGTTTCATGAATGAAACCAGATCTTCCATTAGAAATTTGGAGGCACAAGTGGGCCAGCTGAGTAAGAAAGTTATTGAAACTCCTCCCAGTACTCTCCCAAGCAATACAGAAGAAAATCCAAAAGGAGAGTGCAAGGCCATTGATTTAATCAAAGTGGCCGAATGCATAGGGGAGGAGGAGGACGAAAATCCTAGTGAGGAAGACCTCCTGGGATGTCCTTCAAGAAAGAAGGAGTTTCCTATTAAGGATCCTGAGGAATCTGAGGCTCATACAGAAACCATAGAGATTCCACTAAACCTCCTTCTGCCATTCATGAGCTCTGAAGACTATTCATCCTCTGAAGAGGATGAAGATGTGACTGGAAAGCAAGTTGCTCAATATTTAGGAGCTATCATGAAGCTGAATGCCAAGCTGTTTCGTAATGAGACTTGGGAAAGTGAACCTCCCTTGCTCATTAGTGAACTAGATACTTGGATTCAGAGAACTCTACCTCAAAAGAAACAAGATCCTGGCAAGTTCTTAATACCTTGCACCATTGGCACCATGAGCTTTGAAAAAGCTCTATGCGATCTTGGGTCAGGGATAAATCTGATGCCACTCTCTGTAATGGAGAAGCTAGGGATCATTGAGGTACAACCTGCCTTGTTCTCATTACAATTGGCAGACAAGTCAGTGAGACAAGCTTATGGAATAGTAGAGGACGTGCTAGTAAAGGTTGAAGGCCTTTACATCCCTGCTGATTTCATAATCCTAGACACTAGGAAGGAAGATGATGAATGCATCATCCTAGGAAGACCTTTCCTAGCCACAGCAGGAGCTGTGATAGATGTCAATAGAGGTGAGCTAGTCCTTCAATTGAATGGGGACTACCTTGTGTTTAAGGCACATGGCCATCCCTCTGTGACAAAAGAGAGTAAGCATGAAGAGCTTCTCTCAGTTCAGAGTCAAGAAGAACCCACACAGTTAAACTCTAAGTTTGGTGTTGTGAGGCCACAACCAAACTCTAAGTTTGGTGTTCAAACCCCATATCCAAACTCTAAGTTTGGTGTTGGGACTACACACAAAAATTGACCTGATCCTCCTGTGGCTCCATGAGAGTCACTGTCAAGCTATTGACATTAAAGAAGCGCTTGTTGGGAGGCAACCCAATTTTATTTATCTAATTTTATTTTATTTTGTTTCTTTGTTATTTTTGTGTTTAATTAGGTACATGATCATGAGGAGTCACGAAAAAATCAAAAAATTAAAAACAGAGTCAAAAACAGAAGAAAAAATTGTTCACCCTGGAGGCAGCGCAGACTGGCGTTCAACGCCAGTAAGATGCATCTGGCTGGCGTTCAACGCCAGAACAGAGCACCATTCTGGCGCTGAATGCCAGAAACAAGCAACAACCTGGCGTTAAACGCCAGGAAGGTGCACAGAGAGGACAAGCTGGCGCTGAACGCCAGAAACAAGCATGAAACTGGCGTTCAACGCCAGAAACATGCATTACATGGGCGTTGAACGCCCAGAACATGCACCAATGGGCGTTTGAACGCCAGAATGATGCATGGAGGCAATTTACATGCCTATATGGTGATGGAATGGTATTTCTTTTCACCTTAAGATCTGTGGACCCCACATGATCCCCACCTACCATATTCCCACCTTACCTCCTGATGAGCGGATAATTTATACGCTTTTGGCATTGTTTTTATATAGTTTTTAGTGAGTTTAAGCTACTTTTAGGGATGTTTTCATTAGTTTTTATGTTAAATTCACATTTCTGGACTTTACTATGAGTTTGTGTGTTTTTCTGTGATTTCAGGTAAATTCTGGCTGAAATTGAGGGATTTGAGCAAAACTCTGAAGAAGGCTGACAAAAGGACTGCTGATGCTGTTGGAATCTGACCTCCCTGCACTCGAAATGGATTTTCTGGAGCTACAGAACTCCAATAAGAGCGCTCTCAACGGCGTTAGAAAGTAGACATCCAGGGCTTTCCAGCAATATATAATAGTCCATACTTTATTCGAAGAATGACGACGTAACTTGGCGTTGAACGCCAAGTTCATGCTGCTGTCTGGAGTTAAACGCCAGAAAAACGTCATGATCCGGAGTTGAACGCCCAAAACACGTCATAACTCGGAGTTCAACTCCAAGAAAAACCTCAGCTCGTGGATTGATCATGCTCAGCCCAAGCATACACCAAGTGGGCCCCGGAAGTGGATTTATGCATCAAATACTTACTCATGTAAACCCTAGTAGCTAGTCTAGTATATATAGGACATTTATCTATTGTATTAGACATCTTTGGTCTCAGTTTTGTTTTATTCTTCAACCTAGGAGATCATTGATCACGTTAGGAGGGCTGGCCATTCGGCCATGCCTGAACCTTTTGCTTATGTATTTTCAACGGTGGAGTTTCTGCACACCATAGATTAAGGGTGTGGAGCTCTGCTGTACCTCAAGTATTAATGCAATTCTATTTTCTTTTATTCAAATCTCTCTTATTCTTATTCCAAGATATTCATTCGTACCCAAGAACATGATGAATGTGATGATAAGTAACCCTCATTATCATTCTCACTTATGAACGCACGTGATTGACAACCACTTCCGTTCTACATGCAACAGAGCTTGAATGTGTATCTCTTAGATTCCCCAACAGAATCTTCGTGGTATAAGCTAGATAGATGGCGGCATTTATGAGGATCCGGAAAGTCTCACCTTGTCTGTGGTATTCCGAGTAGGATCCTGGGAATCCGGAAAGTCTCACCTTGTCTGTGGTATTCCGAGTAGGATTCCGGTAATGAATGACTGTGACGTGCTTCAGACTCGCAAGTGCTGGGCGTTAGTGACAGACGCAAAAGAATCAAGGGATTCTATTCCAGTAGGAGCGGGAACCAACCAGTGATTAGCCGTGCTGTGACAGAGCGCGTGAGTGTAGTTTTCACTGTGAGGATGGGATATAGCCATCAACCATGGGTGATGCCTCTAGACGATTAGCCATGCGAGTGACAGCCGCAGAGGATCATTTTCCCGAGAGGATTGAAAGTAGCCACCGTTGATGGTGAACCCCTATACACAGCTTGCCATGGAAAGGAGTAAGAAGGATTGAGTTAAAGTAGTGGGAAAGCAGGCGTTCTTGAGCCATACAGTATCTCCATTCGCTTGTCTGAAATTCTTACCAATGAATTTACATAAGTATTCTTATCCCTTTTATTTATTTTATTTATCCAATTTAATTCCAATTGACTCTATGATTCCAATCACTAACTGAGATCTACAAGATGACCATAGCTTGCTTCATACCAACAATCTCTGTGGGATCGACCCTTACTCACGTAAGGTTTATTACTTGGACGACCCAGTACACTTGCTGGTTAGTTGAACGGAGTTGTGTCCACTCGTGCCAAATACCTAAACTCCACAATTTTGCAATGAATGCAAATCAAAGAATAGTGATCACAATTTCGTCCACCAAGTTTTTGGTGCCGTTGCCGGGGATTGTTCGAGTATGGACAACTGACGGTTCATCTTGTTGCTCAGATTAGGTAATTTTCTTTTCAAAAATCTTTTTCAAAATTTTTCTTTTATTTTTCATTTTTCCAAACTATATTTTCGAAAAAATTAATAAAAATACAAAAAATTAGAAAATCATAAAAATCAAAAATATTTTGTGTTTCTTGTTTGAATCTTGTGTTGATTTTAAGTTTGGTGTCAATTGCATGCTTTTAAAATTTTTCTTGCATTTTTCGAAAATCTCATGCATTCATAGTGTTCTTCATGATCTTCAAGTTGTTCTTGACAAGTCTTCTTGTTTGATCTTGATGATTTCTTGTTTTGTGTTGTTTGTTGTTTTTCATGTGCATTTTTGCATTCATATTTTCCATGCATTAAAGATTTCTAAGTTTGGTGTCTTGCATGTTTTCTTTGCATCAAAAATTTTTCAAAATTATGTTCTTGATGTTCATCATGATCTTCAAAGTGTTCTTGGTGTTCATCTTGACATTCATAGCATTCTTGCATGCATTCATTGTTTTGATCTAAAAATTTCATGCATTGAGTATTTTTGTTGTTTTTCTCTCTCTTAATTAAAAATTCAAAAATAAAAAAATATCTTTTCCTTATTTTCCTCCAAATTTTCAAAATTTTGGGTTGACTTGGTCAAAAATTTTTAAAATTAGTTGTTTCTTACAAGTCAAGTCAAAATTTCAATTTTAAAAATATTATCTTTTCAAAATCTTTTTCAAAAATCATATCTTTTTCATTTTTTTTATAAATTTCGAAAATTTCAAAAATCTTTTTCAAAATATTTTCAAAATCTTTTTCTTATCTTTTTATCAAATTTTCGAAAATTAGCTAACAATTAATGTGATTGGTTCAAAAATTTGAAGTTTGTTACTTTCTTGTTAAGAAAGGTTCAATCTTTAAGTTCGAGAATCTTATCTTGTAGTTTCTTGTTAGTTAAGTCAATTTTAAAATTAAATCTTTTTCAAAATATCTTTTTCAAATATATCTTTTTATCTTTTATCTTATCTTTTTCAAAAATTTTATCTTTTTCAAAATTTGATTTCAAAATATCTTATCTAACTTCTTATCTTCTTATCTTTTTAAATTTTGATTTCAAATCTTTTTCAATCAACTAACTAACTCTTTGTTTGTTTCTTATCTTTTTCAAAACCACCTAACTACTTTTCCCACTCTAATTTTCGAAAATTCTCCCTCTCTTTTTCAAAAATTCTTTTTTGTTTTAAATTTTAATTTTAATTATATTTCATCTTTAATTTTTGAAAATACTAACCCTTTTTTTTCAAAAAAAAAAAATTATTTTCGAATTTTTTCTCCCTCTCTCTTCTCTTCTTCTATTTAATTAATTAATTACTAACACTTCTCTTCACCTCTCTTCATCTAAAAATCCGAATTCTTCTTCATCCTTCTACCCCTTTCTTTTTCTACTAACATAAAGGAATCTCTATACTGTGACATAGAGGATTCCTCTTTCTTTTCTTGTTTCTTCTCTTTCATATGAGCAGGAACAGGGAAAAAGGCACTCTTGTTGAAATTGATCCAGAACCTGAAAGGACTCTGAAGAGAAAATTAAGAGAAGCTAAATTACAACAATCCAGAAACAACCTTTCAGAAATTTTCGAACAAGAGAAGGACATGGCAGCCGAAAATAATAATAATAATAATAATGCAAGGAGAATGCTTGGTGACTTCACAAAGCCAACATCCAAGTTTGGTGGAAGAAGCATCTCCATTCCTGCCATTGGAGCCAATAACTTTGAGCTTAAAGCCTCAATTAGTTGCATTAATGCAACAAAACTGCAAGTTTTATGGACTTCCATCTGAAGATCCTTATCAGTTTTTAACTGAGTTCTTGCAGATCTGTGAGACTGTAAAGACGAATGGAGTTGATCCTGAAGTCTACAGACTCATGCTTTTCCCTTTTGCTGTTAGAGACAGAGCTAGAATATGGCTGGATTCACAACCTAAGGATAGCCTGGACTCCTGGGATAAGCTGGTCACTGCCTTCTTGGATAAATTCTTTCCTCCTCAAAAGCTGAGCAAGCTGAGAGTGGATGTTCAAACCTTCAAACAAAAAGATGGTGAATCCCTCTATGAAGCTTGGGAAAGATACAAGCAGCTAACTAAAAGATGTCCATCTGACATGTTTTCAGAATGGACCCTATTAGATATATTCTATTATGGTCTCTCTGAATTTTCGAAAATGTCATTGGACCATTCTGCAGGTGGATCTATTCACCTGAAGAAAACGCCTGAAGAGGCTCAAGAACTCATTGACATGGTTGCAAACAACCAGTTCATGTACACCTCTGAGAGGAATTCCGTGAATAATGGGATGCCTCAGAAGAAAGGAGTTCTTGAAATTGATGCTCTGAATGCCATATTGGCTCAGAACAAAATGTTGACTCAACAGGTCAACATAATCTCTCAAAATCTGAATGGATTGCAACATGCATCCAACAGTACTAGAGAGGCAGCTTCTGAAGAAGCTTATGATCCTGAGAACCCTGCCATGGCAGAGGTTAATTATATGGGTGAACCTTATGGAAACACCTATAACCCATCATGGAGAAATCATCCTAATTTCTCCTGGAAGGATCAACAAAAGCCTCAACAAGGCTTTAACAATGGTGGACGCAACAGGCTGAGCAATAGTAAGCCATATCCATCATCTTCTCAGCAACAGACAGAGAATTCAGAACAAAACACTTCTAATTTAGCCAATATTGTCTCTGATCTGTCAAAAGCCACTTTCAGTTTCATGAATGAAACAAGATCCTCCATTAGAAATTTGGAGGCACAAGTGGGCCAACTGAGTAAGAAAGTCATTGAAACTCCTCCCAGTATTCTCCCAAGCAATACAGAAGAGAATCCAAAAGGAGAGTGCAAGGCCATTGATTTAATCAAAGTGGCCGAATGCACTAGGGAGGAGGAGGACGAAAATCCTAGTGAGGAAGACCTCCTGGGATGTCCTTCAAACAAGAAGGAGTTTCCTATTAAGGATTCAAAGGAATCTGAGGCTCATATAGAGACCATAGAGATTCCATTAAATTTCCTTCTGCCATTCATGAGCTCTGAAGACTATTCATCCTCTGAAGAGGATGAAGATGTGACTGGAAAGCAAGTTGCTCAATATTTAGGAGCTATCATGAAGCTGAATGCCAAGCTGTTTGGTAATGAGACTTGGGAAAGTGAACCTCCCTTGCTCATTAGTGAACTAGATACTTGGATTCAGAAAACTCTACCTCAAAAGAAACAAGATCCTGGCAAGTTCTTAATACCTTGTACCATTGGCACCATGAGCTTTGAAAAAGCTCTATGTGATCTAGGGTCAGGGATAAATCTTATGCCACTCTCTGTAATGGAGAAGTTAGGGATCATTGAGGTACAACCTGCCTTGTTCTCATTGCAATTGGCAGATAAGTCATTGAGACAAGCTTATGGAATAGTAGAGGACGTGCTAGTAAAGGTTGAAAGCCTTTACATCCCTGCTGATTTCATAATCTTAGACACTAGGAAGGAAGATGATGAATGCATCATCCTAGGAAGACCTTTCCTAGCCACAGCAGGAGCTGTGATAGATGTCAACAGAGGAGAATTAGTCCTTCAATTGAATGGGGACTACCTTGTGCTTAAAGCACATGGCCATCCCTCTGTGACAAAAGAGAGTAAGCATGAAAAACTTCTCTCAGTTCAGAGTCAAGAAGAACCCACACAGTCAAACTCTAAGTTTGGTGTTGTGAGGCCACAACCAAACTCTAAGTTTGGTGTTCAAACCCCATATCCAAACTCTAAGTTTGGTGTTGGGACTACACACAAAAATTGACCTGATCATCTTGTGGCTCCATGAGAGTCACTGTCAAGCTATTGACATTAAAGAAGCGCTTGTTGGGAGGCAACCCAATTTTATTTATCTAATTTTATTTTATTTTGTTTCTTTGTTATTTTTGTGTTTCATTAGGTACATGATCATGAGGAGTCACGAAAAAATCAAAAAAATTAAAAACAGAGTCAAAAACAGAAGAAAAAAATTTTTCACCCTGGAGGACGCACGGGCTGGCGTTCAACGCCAGTAAGGTGCATCTGGCCGGCGTTCAACGCCAGAACAGAGCACCATTCTGGCGCTGAACGCCAGAAACAAGCAACATCATGGCGCTGAACGCCAGGAATGTGCCCAGAGAGGAAAAACTGGCGCTGAACGCCAGTAACAAGCATGAAACTGGCGTTCAACGCCAGAAACATGCATCACATGGGCGTTGAACGCCCAGAACGTGCACCAATGGGCGTTTAAACGCCAGAATGATGCACGAAGGCATTTTACATGCCTATATGGTGAAGGAATGGTATTTCTTTTCACCTCAGGATCTGTGGACCTCACAGGATCCCCACCTACCTCGCCCTCTCTCTTTCCATTCATGGTCATCCCTTCTATTTTTCATTCACCACCTACATCTATCCACTCTTCCCCATACACCCCACCTACCTTTATAATTCAACTTCTCTTTCCCACCCAATCCCACCCATATAGCCGAATTCATCTCCCCTCACTCACCTCCATTTTCTTCTTCTTCTTCTTCCTCTCTTCTTTCTTCTCTTGCTCGAGGGCGAGCAATATTTTAAGTTTGGTGTGGTAAAAGCATAGCTTTTTTGCTTTTCCATTACCATTAATGGCACCTAAGGCCAGAGAAATCTCAAAGGGAAGACAAAATCTTCCACCTCTGAGTCTTGGGAGATGGTAAAAATATAAGCCGTCATAGCTCAGTGGTAGAACATGTGGCTGCAAATCAAGAGATCCCTGAGATACCTCAGGGGATAAATTGTCCTCCACACAAACATTGGAAGCAATTAAGGGTGGAACATCATGAGCACTCCATCATTCTCCAAGAAATAAGAGAAGATCAAAGAGCAATGAGGGAGGAGCAACAAAGGCAAGGAAGGGACATAGAAGAGCTGAAGAACATCATTGGTCCTTCAAGAAGAAGACGCCACTAAAGGTGGATTCATTCCTTGTTCTTTATTTCTTTCTGTTTTCGGTTTTTAAATGTTGTGTTTATCTATGTTTTGTGTCTCTACTTCATGATCATTAGTGTGTAACCATGCCTTAAAGCTATGAATAAAATCCATTAATCCTTCACCTCTCTTAAATGAAAAATGTTTTAATTCAAAAGAACAAGAAGTACATGAATTTTGAATTTATCCTTGAATTTAATTTAATTATATTGATGTGGTGGCAATACTTTTTGTTTTCTGAATGAATGCTTGAACAGTGCATATTTTTGATCTTGTTGTTTATGAGTGTTAAAATTGTTGGCTCTTGAAAGAATGATGAACAAAGAGAAATGTTATTGATGATCTGAAAAATCATGAAATTGATTCTTGAAGTAAGAAAAAGCAGTGAAAAAGGAAGCTTGCGAAAAAA
Source organism: Arachis hypogaea (assembly GCF_003086295.3). Lineage (NCBI taxonomy): Eukaryota > Viridiplantae > Streptophyta > Magnoliopsida > Fabales > Fabaceae > Arachis > Arachis hypogaea. The sequence goes on from NC_092042.1 coordinate 26,291,284, forward strand.
AAAATAGAAAGAAAAAGAAGGAGCAGTAGAAAAAGCCAATAGCCCTTAAAACCAAAAGGCAAGGGTAAAAAGGATCCAAGGCTTTGAGCATCAATGGATAGGAGGGCCCAAGGAAATTAAATCCAGGCCTAAGCGGCTAAATCAAGCTGTCCCTAACCATGTGCTTGTGTCATGAAGGTCCAAGTGAAAAGCTTGAGACTAAATGGTTAAAGTAGTGATCCAAGGCAAAAGAGTGTGCTTAAGAGCTCTGGACACCACTAACTGGGGACTCCAGCAAAGCTGAGTCACAATCTGAAAAGGTTCACCCAGTTATGTGTCTGTGGCATTGATGTATCCGGTGGTAATACTGGAGAACAAAGTGCTTAGGGCCACGGCCAAGACTCATAAGTAGCTGTGTTCAAGAATCAACATGCTTAACTAGGAGAGTCAATAACACTATCCGAAATTCTGAGTTCCTAGAGACGCCAATCACTCTAAACTACAAAGGAGAAAGTGAGATGCCAAAACTGTTCAGAAGCAAAAAGCTACAAGTTCCGCTCATCTAATTAAATTAATATTCATTGATATTCTGGAATTTATAGTATATTCTCTTCTTTTATCCTAATTGATTTTCAGTTTCTTGGGGACAAGCAACAATTTAAGTTTGGTGTTGTGATGAGCGGATAATTTATACGCTTTTTGGCATTGTTTTTATATAGTTTTTAGTGAGTTTAAGCTACTTTTAGGGATGTTTTCATTAGTTTTTATGTTAAATTCACATTTCTGGACTTTACTATGAGTTTGTGTGTTTTTCTATGATTTCAGGTAAATTCTGGCTGAAATTGAGGGATTTGAGCAAAACTCTGAAGAAGGCTGACAAAAGGACTGCTGATGCTGTTGGAATCTGACCTCCCTGCACTCGAAATGGATTTTCTGGAGCTACAGAACTCCAATAAGCGCGCCCTCAACGGCGTTGGAAAGTAGACATCCAGGGCTTTCCAGCAATATATAATAGTCCATACTTTATTTGAAGAATGACGACGTAACTTGGCGTTGAACGCCAAGTTCATGCTGCTGTCTGGAGTTAAACGCCAGAAAAACGTCATGATCCGGAGTTGAACGCCCAAAACACGTCATAACTTGGAGTTCAACTCCAAGAAAAGCCTCAACTCGTGGATTGATCAAGCTCAGCCCAAGCATACACCAAGTGGGCCCCGGAAGTGGATTTATGCATCAAATACGTACTCATGTAAACCCTAGTAGCTAGTCTAGTATATATAGGACATTTATCTATTGTATTAGACATCTTTGGTCTCAGTTTTGTTTTATTCTTCATCCTAGGAGATCATTGATCACGTTAGGGGGGCTGGCCATTCAGCCATGCCTGAACCTTTTGCTTATGTATTTTCAACGGTGGAGTTTCTGCACACCATAGATTAAGGGTGTGGAGCTCTGCTGTACCTCAAGTATTAATGCAATTCAATTTTCTTTTATTCAAATCTCTCTTATTCTTATTCCAAGATATTCATTCGTACCCAAGAACATGATGAATGTGATGATAAGTAACCCTCATTATCATTCTCACTTATGAACGCACGTGATTGACAACCACTTCCGTTCTACATGCAACAGAGCTTGAATGTGTATCTCTTAGATTCCCCAACAGAATCTTCGTGGTATAAGCTAGATAGATGGCGGCATTTATGAGGATCCGGAAAGTCTCACCTTGTCTGTGGTATTCCGAGTAGGATCCTGGGAATCCGGAAAGTCTCACCTTGTCTGTGGTATTCCGAGTAGGATTCCGGTAATGAATGACTGTGACGTGCTTCAGACTCGCAAGTGCTGGGCGTTAGTGACAGACGCAAAAGAATCAAGGGATTCTATTCCAGTAGGAGCGGGAACCAACCAGTGATTAGCCGTGCTGTGACAGAGCGCGTGAGTATAGTTTTCACTGCGAGGATGGGATGTAGCCATCAACCATGGGTGATGCCTCCAGACGATTAGCCATGCGAGTGACAGCCGCAGAGGATCATTTTCCCGAGAGGATTGAAAGTAGCCACCGTTGATGGTGAACCCCTATACACAGCTTGCCATAGAAAGGAGTAAGAAGGATTGAGTTAAAGCAGTGGGAAAGCAGGCGTTCTTGAGCCATACAGTATCTCCATTCGCTTGTCTGAAATCCTCACCAATGAATTTACATAAGTATTCTTATCCCTTTTATTTATTTTATTTATCCAATTTAATTCCAATTGACTCTATGATTCCAATCACTAACTGAGATCTACAAGATGACCATAGCTTGCTTCATACCAACAATCTCTGTGGGATCGACCCTTACTCACGTAAGGTTTATTACTTGGACGACCCAGTACACTTGCTGGTTAGTTGAACGGAGTTGTGTCCACTCGTGCCAAATACCTAAACTCCACAATTTTGCAATGAATGCAAATCAAAGAATAGTGATCACAATTTCGTCCACCACCTCCTAATCCTATTTTTGTGATTTGAATACCCCATGTCACAATTCCCAATATTCTTCATCAATCACCTCAATTCCTCTTCCCAATTACCCCATTCACCATTCACATCAACCTCCTCTTCCCCATAAACCCCACCTACCCTCATAAAATTCAAATTCATTTTCCCACCCATTCCCACCCAAATTGGCCGAACCTATACCCTCCCCTCTCCCTATAAATACCCTTCCACTCTTCTTCATTTTCACACATCACAAACCCACATTCTCCCACATAGCCAAACCACCTCTTCTCCCTCTCTTCCATATTCTCTTCTTCTTCTTCTTCTACTTTTCTTTTCTTTCTTGCTCGAGGGCGAGCAAAATTTTAAGTTTGGTGTGGTAAAAGCCTAAGCTTTTTGTTTTTCCATCACCATCAATGGCACCTAAGGCTGGAGTATCCTCAAGAAAAGGAAAGGGGAAGGCAAAAGCTTCCACCTCCGAGTCATGGGAGAAGGAGAGATTCATCTCCAAGAGCCATCAAGACCACTTCTATGATGTTGTGGCAAAGAAGAAGGTGATCCCCGAGGTCCCTTTCAAGCTCAAAAAGAATGAGTATCCGGAAATCCGACATGAAATCCAAAGAAGAGGTTGGGAAGTCTTAGCCAACCCCATGCAACAAGTCGGAATATTGATGGTTCAAGAGTTCTATGCCAATGCATGGATCACTAGGAACCATGATCAAAGTATGAACCCGAATCCAAAGAACTATATCACAATGGTTCGGGGGAAATACTTAGATTTTAGTCCGGAAAATGTGAGGTTGGCATTTCACTTGCCTATGATGCAAGGTGATGAACGCCCCTACACAAGAAGGGTCAACTTTAATCAAAGGTTGGACCAAGTCCTTATGGACATATGTGTGGAAGGAGCTCAGTGGAGAATAGACTCCAAAGGCAAGCCAGTTCAACTAAGAAGACTGGATCTCAAGCCTGTGGCTAGAGGATGGTTGGAGTTCATCCAAAGATCCATCATTCCTACTAGCAACCGATCTGAAGTTACTGTGGATCGGGCCATCATGATCCATAGCATCATGATTGGAGAGGAAGTAGAAGTTCATGAGGTCATCTCCAATGAACTCTACAAAATAGCCGACAAGTCCTCACCCATGGCACGGCTAGCTTTCCCTCACTTTATTTGCCATCTATGTTACTCAGCTGGAGTTATCATAGATGGAGATGTCTCCATTAAAGAAGACAAGCCCATCACCAAGAAAAGGATGGAGCAAACAAGAGAAGTTCCTCACGGCCCTCAAGAAGAACATGAGGAAGTTCATCATCAACATATGCCTCAAGGAATGCACTTTCCTCCCAACAACTATTGGGAGCAACTCAGCACCTCTTTGGAAGATTTGAGCCATAATGTTGAACAATTAAGGGTGGAACATCATGAACACTCCATCATTCTCCAAGAAATAAGAGAAGATCAAAGAGCAATGAGGGAGGAGCAACAAAGGCAAGGAAGGGACATAGAAGAGCTTAAGGACATTGTTGGTCCTTCAAGAAGAAGACGCCACTAAAGGTGGATTTATTCCTTGTTCTTTATTTCTTTCTGTTTTCGGTTTCTAATTATTGTGTTTATCTATGTTTTGTGTCTCTACTTCATGATCATTAGTATGTAACCATGCCCTAAAAGCTATGAATAAAATCCATTAGTCTTTCACCTCTCTTAAATGAAAAATGTTTTAATTCAAAAGAACAAGAAGTACATGAATTTCAAATTTATCCTTGAATTTAATTTAATTATATTGATGTGGTGACAATACTTTTTGTTTTCTGAATGAATGATTGAACAGTGCATATGTCTTTTGATATTGTTGTTTATGAGTGTTAAAATTGTTGGTTCTTGAAAGAATGATGAACAAAGAGAAATGTTATTGATGATCTGAAAAAATCATGAAATTGATTCTTGAAGCAAGAAAAAGCAGTGAAAAAGCAAAAGCTTGTGAAAAAAAAATGGCGAAAAATTGAGAAAGAAAAAGAAGGAGCAGTAGAAAAAGCCAATAGCCCTTAAAACCAAAAGGCAAGGGTAAAAAGGATCCAAGGCTTTGAGCATCAATGGATAGGAGGGCCCAAGGAAATTAAATCCAGGCCTAAGCGGCTAAATCAAGTTGTCCCTAACCACGTGCTTGTGTCATGAAGGTCCAAGTGAAAAGCTTGAGACTGAGTGGTTAAAGTCGTGATCCAAAGCAAAAAAGAGTGTGCTTAAGAGCTCTGGACACCACTAACTGGGGACTCTAGCAAAGCTGAGTCACAATCTGAAAAGGTTCACCCAGTCATGTGTCTGTGGCATTTATGTATCCGGTGGTAATACTGGAAAACAAAGTGCTTAGGGCCACGGCCAAGACTCATAAGTAGCTGTGTTCAAGAATCAACATGTTTAACTAGGAAAGTCAATAACACTATCCAAAATTCTAAGTTCCCAGAGATGCCAATCACTCTGAACTTCAAAGGAAAAAGTGAGATGCCAAAACTGTTCAGAAGCAAAAAGCTACAAGTCCCGCTCATCTAATTATAATTAACATTCATTGATATTCTGGAATTTATAGTATATTCTCTTCTTTTATCCTATTTGATTTTCAGTTGCTTGGGGACAAGCAACAATTTAAGTTTGGTGTTGTGATGAGCGGATAATTTATACGCTTTTTGGCATTGTTTTTAGGTAGTTTTTAGTAAGTTGAAGCTACTTTTAGGGATGTTTTCATTAGTTTTTATGTTAAATTCACATTTCTGGACTTTACTATGAGTTTGTGTGTTTTTCTGTGATTTCAGGTAAATTCTGGCTGAAATTGAGGGACTTGAGCAAAACTCTGAAGAAGGCTGACAAAAGGACTGCTGATGCTGTTGGAATCTGACCTCCCTGCACTCGAAATGGATTTTCTGGAGCTACAGAACTCCAATTGGCGCGCTCTCAACGGCGTTGGAAAGTAGACATCCAGAGCTTTCCAGCAATATATAATAGTTCATACTTTATTCGAATAATGACGACGTAACTTGGCGTTGAACGCCAAGTTCATGCTGCTGTCTGGAGTTAAACGCCAGAAAAACGTCATGATCCGGAGTTGAACGCCCAAAACACGTCATAACTCGGAGTTCAACTCCAAGAAAAGCCTCAGCTCGTGGATTGATCAAGCTCAGCCCAAGCATACACCAAGTGGGCCCCGGAAGTAGATTTATGCATCAATTACTTACTCATGTAAACCCTAGAAGCTAGTCTAGTATATATAGGACATTTATCTATTGTATTAGACATCTTTTGACCACTTTAAGTCTTTGATCATTCGGTCACTTGATCATGGAGAGGTCTGGCCATTCGGCCATGCCTGAATCTTTTGCTTATGTATTTTCAACGGTGGAGTTTCTGCACACCATAGATTAAGGGTGTGGAGCTCTGCTGTACCTCAAGTATTAATGAAATTCTATTTTCTTTTATTCAAATCTCTCTTATTCTTATTCCAAGATATTCATTCGTACCCAAGAACATGATGAATGTGATGATAAGTAACCCTCATTATCATTCTCACTTATGAACGCACGTGATTGACAACCACTTCCGTTCTACATGCAACAGAGCTTGAATGCGTATCTCTTAGATTCCCCAACAGAATCTTCGTGGTATAAGTTAGATAGATGGCGGCATTTATGAGGATCCGGAAAGTCTCACCTTGTCTGTGGTATTCCGAGTAGGATCCTGGGAATCCGGAAAGTCTAACCTTGTCTGTGGTATTCCGAGTAGGATTCCGGTAATGAATGACTGTGACGTGCTTCAAACTTGCAAGTGCTGGGCGTTAGTGACAGACGCAAAAGAATCAAGGGATTCTATTCCAGTAGGAGCGGGAACCAACCAGTGATTAGCCGTACTGTGACAGAGTGCGTGAGCATTAGTTTTCACTACGAGGATGGGATGTAGCCATCAACCATGGGTGATGCCTCCAGACGATTAGCCGTGCGAGTGACAGCCGCATAGGATCATTTTCCCGAGAGGATTGAAAGTAGCCACCGCTGATGGTGAACCCCTATACAAAGCTTGCCATGGAAAGGAGTAAGAAGGATTGAGTAGAAGCAGTAGGAGAGCAGGCGTCCTTGAGCCATGCAGCATCTTCATTCGCTTATCTGAAATTCCCACCAATGAATCTGCATAAGTTTTCTATCCCTTTTTATAATCTATTCTCTTATTTCTATTTTCAAAGAAACCCATAAACCAATTTAATCTGCCTGACTGAGATTTGCAAGGTGACCATAGCTTGCTTCATACCAACAATCTCTGTGGGATCGACCCTTACTCACGTAAGGTTTATTACTTGGACGACCCAGTACACTTGCTGGTTAGTTGAACGGAGTTGTGAATTCAAATAAAGACAATTATTGAATAAATCCATACAAGTGCAAAGAACAGTGATCACAATTTCGTCCACCAACCACGCTGCATTCTTCAGTGAGGTAAACTTTTTCAATTTCCCTCCAATCCTTCTTATGGCGTAAGATCTCTTTCATGAACTTAGCATAAGATGGTATTTGCTCAAGTGCCTCTGCAAACGGAATCTTTATTTCAAGAGTTCTGAGATAGTCTACAAATCGGGCAAATTGCTTATCCTGTTTCGCTTGGCGGAGTTTCTGAGGATAAGGCATTTTGGCTTTGTATTCCTCAACCTTAGTTGTTGCAGGTTTATTGCCTATAGATGTGGGTTGAGAAGCCTTTTTAGAAGGGTTGTTATCAGCACTTGTATGTGTCTGATCTCCCACTATTATTTGAATGCCAGGAGTGGAAGCTGGAGTGGCGTTAGACGCCAACTCCTTATCTGTTTCTGGTGTTTGAATGCCAGAACTGTGCTTCCTTTGGGCGTTCAACGCCAATTCCTTGCTTGTTTCTGGTGTTGAACGCCAGGACTGAGCATGGTTTGGGCGTTCAATGCCAGCTTTCTACCCATTCTCTGGCGTTTGAGTGCCAGAATTATTCCTCTCTGGGATCTTGCTGTCCTCAGAGGAATTTTGGTTAGTTTGCTTATTTCTTGGCTTCCTGCTATTTTGAAGTGAGGTATTTAATATTTTCCCACTTCTTAATTGAACTGCTTGGCACTCTTCTGTTATTTGTTTTGATAATTGCTGTTCTGTTTGCTTCAACTGTACTTCCATATTCATATTAGCCATTCTTGTTTCTTGTAGTATTTCCTTGAATTCGGCTAGCTGTTTTGTTAGAAAATCCAGTTGCTGATTGAATTCAGTAACTTGTTCTGTAGGACTGAGTTCAGCAGTTACTGTTTTAGCCTCTTCGTTACTGGAAGGTTCACTGCTTAGGTATAGATGCTGATTTCTGGCAAATGTATCAATGAGCTCTTGAACTTCTTCAGTTGTCTTTCTCATGTGTATAGATCCATCAGCTGAGTGGTCTAGAGAAATTTGAGCTTTCTGTATAAGCCCATAATAAAAGATGTCTAATTGCACCCACTCTGAGAATATTTCAGAGGGGCATTTTCTTAGCATCTCTCTGTATCTCTCCCAAGCATCATAAAGGGATTCATTATCTCCTTGTTTGAAGCCTTGGATGCTCAGTCTTATCTGTGTTATCCATTTTGGAGGAAAATAGTGATTTAGAAATTTTTCTAATAGCTGTTTCCATGTCTTTATGCTGTCCTTAGGTTGGTTATTTAACCACCTCTTAGCTTGGTCCTTTACAGCAAATGAAAACAGTAATAGTCTGTAGATATTCTGATCTACTTTTTTATCACGTACTGTGTCAGCAATTTGTAAAAATTGTGCCAGAAACTCTGTAGGCTATTCTTGTGGAAGACCGGAATACTGGCAACTTTACTGCACCATGATAATGAGCTAAGGATTCAACTCAAAACTACTAACTCCAATGGAGGGTATACATATACTACTCCCATATGAAGCAGTAGTGGGGTTATCATATGACTCTAGAGTCCTTCTGGACTGTTCATTTCCACTTAGGTCCATGATGGAGAAAGGGAGATGATGTGAATTTATTTTATTATATATAAAAATTTTGGAATAATAATAATAAAATAAGATAAAATAAAGATGACAATAAAAATAAAAATAAAAATAAAAAATTTAAAAATATTTTATGAAGATTTTCAAAAAAGTGAGGAGAGAGAAAGTGGTTAGGATATTTTCGAAAAAGATATATATTTTTTAAAAAAATCTTAAAAGGATGAGATTTGAAAATTTTCAAAATTGAAATCTGAATTTTTATATAAAAAAGTTCGTAAATATGGCTTAAAATTAGTTAGAAAAGATATTTTTTTTGAATTTTGAATTTTATGATGAAAGAAAAATACACAAAAGACACAAGACTTAAAAAATTTTAGATCTAATGCTCCTTGTTTTCGAAAATTTTGGAGGAAAAACACCAAGGAACACCAAACTTAAAAATTTTAAGATCAAAACACAAGAAAGACTCACGAACACCTTGAAGAATCACAAGAACAACAAGAACAAAAGAAAGAACACCAAACTTAAAATTTTTAGAAAACCAAAATAAATCTTCGAAAATTAAAGAAAATTAACAAGAAAACACCAAACTTAAAGTTTGGCACAAGATTCAATCAAAGAAAAATTATTTTTGAAAAAGATTTTAAAAAGAAGATACCCAATTACCAAGAACATAAACTAACGCTCTAGCCAATTGAGCTATAAATGTAACGTGTTTTAAAGAGATATTTTTAATAAATAAAAATAAAATTTTTTGAAAACTAATAATTTTGAACTTACACAAGGAAAACACGAAAAATACACAAAATAGGTAAAACCAAAGATCAAACAAGAAAAATTGACAAGAACAATTTGAAGATCAAGGAAAAATAAAGAACATGCAATTCGAAAATTGAAAGACAAAAAATAGCATGCAATTGACACCAAACTTAAAACCTGACACTAAATTCACAGAAAAACTAAAAATTAATAAAGAAAACTAATATTTTTGAAAAAAAATTTAGAATGCATAATAAAAGATGCAATTCTAGTAAAAAAAGATAAACTTTTCCTAATCTAAGCAACAAGATTCACCGTCAGTTGTTCAAACTCAAACAATCCCCGGCAACGGCGCCAAAAACTTGGTGCATGAAATTGTGTATGCCAATATTAATGGACTATTTCTCACAGCTTCGCACAACTAACCAGCAAGTGCACTGGGTCGTCCAAGTAATACCTGACATGAGTAAGGGTCGAATCCCACGGAGATTGTTAGCTTGAAGCAAGCTATTGTTATCTTATTATTCTTAGTCAGGATATAATATCAATAATAATTTTTATTTTCAGTTGTAAAAAGTAAAAGAGCATGAAATAAATACTTATGCAGTAATGGAGAATATGTTGGAGTTTTGGAAATGCTTTGTCCTCTGAATTTCAGCTTTTCTCTTGTCCTCTGCTTCACACACACAAGGCTCCTTCCATGGCAAGCTGTATGTAGGGCATCACCATTGTCAATGGCTACTTCCCACCCTCTCAGTGAAAATGGTCCAAATGCTCTGTCACAGCACGACTAATCATCTGTTGGCTCTCGATCATGTCGGAATAGGATCTATTGATCCTTTTGCGTCTGTCACTATGCCCAATAATCGCGAGTTTGAAGCTCGTCACAGCCATTCAATCCTTGAATCCTACTCGGAATACCATAGACAAGGTTTAGACTTTCCGGATTCTCATGAATGCCGCCATCAATTCTAGCTTATACCACGAAGATTCTGATTAAGAAATCTAAAAGATACTTATTCAATCTAATGTAAAACGGAGGTGGTTGTCAGGTACACGTTTATGGATTGAGGAAGGTGATGAGTGTCACGGATCATCACCTTCTTCATAGTGAAGCGCGAATGAACATCTTAGATAGGAACAAGCATGCTTGAATGGAAAACAGAAATAATTGCATTAATTCATCGAGACGCTGCAGAGCTCCTCACTCCCAACAATGGAGTTTAGAGACTCATGCCGTCAAAGAGTATAAAATTCAGATCTAAAAATGTCATGAGATATAAAATAAATCTCTAAAAGTTGTTTAAATACTAAACTAGTAACCTAGGTTTACAGAAAATGAGTAAACTAGGATGGATAGTGCAGAAATCCACTTCTGGGGCCCACTTGGTGTGTGCTGGGGCTGAGACTTAAGCTTCTCACGTGCCTGGGCTGTTTCTGGAGTTGAACGCCAGGTTGTAACCTGTTTCTGGCGTTGAACTTCAACTTGCAACCTGTTTCAGGCGCTGAACGCCAAACTGCAACATGGAACTGGCGTTGAACGCCAATTTACGTCGTCTATCTTCGCGCAAAGTATGAACTATTATATATTTCTGGAAAGCCCTGGATGTCTACTTTCCAACCCAATTGAGAGCGTGCCAATTAGACTCTTGTAGCTCCAAAAAATCCATTCCGAGTGCAAGGGAGTTAGAATCCAACAGCATTCACAGTTCTTTTTCAGCCTGAATCAGATTTTTGCGCAGCTCCCTCAATTTCAGCCAGAAAATACCTGAAATCACAGAAAAATACACAAACTCATAGTAAAGTCCAGAAATATCAATTTTTGCCTAAAAACTAATAAAATTATACTAAAAACTAACTAAAACATACTAAATTCTACATGAAATTACCTCCAAAAAGCGTATAAAATATCTGCTCATCACTTCTCCTTTATTGAGACTGTCTTCTTTTTCATTTTGGCCATAAGGAATAAAATATTTATCAGATTTGTACCTCAGCTAATTTACAAATGAACCGAAATTGCTTCAGATTTGAACAAAAACTAACTAAACAACCCCACATGAACAAGTTCAGCAAATTCAAGCGAAACAAAACCAAATGAATGTAAATTAAACTAAGAAATGAATCGAAATTTCTTAAGGAATAAAAGAACCAATAAACTAAGAGATAAACCGAATTAATTATCAGAACCAATAAACTAACAACACAGATTCATTCGATGCCCTAATTACGGAGAAAAAAATGGAATCAGAGAAACTCGATCTACTAAATAAATGAACTCGATTCACTAAACCTTAAATCGATCTAATAGAAATACGAGATTTGCGAGAAATTAACTGAAATCTTAATACCTTACGGAATCTTTGTTCTTGTTTTTGTATGTTTTTTGTTGATGAGTTCAAACGCACCATCGGATTCTGCAGTAGCTTTCACAGAGAATTTGAAAGATTTTTGAGAAATTTTGAGAGAGAATTAAAATTCTTTTGTTGCAGTTTTGAGTTTGAGGAATGAACGCTTTTTCATATTAGAGCACATAGAAAAGGGGTAACGTTTGGGGCTTCTGGCGCGTGTAACCACTCTCTTTAATAAGAGTGGGTTTTTTGGGTGTTGGGCCTGTGTGGTTAGACTTGAATACGATAAGGTTTGGATGTGTAGCCCAACTGTTGTGCAAAACAACAATATTAATGAGAATATTATTAAGATGATATCAAGCCTTTTTAGAAAGATGTTGCACTATTAAGACATCATGTGATATGCTCCAAGAATCAAATCCATGAGTGAATGGATAGCTGCTACATATCAGAATCAAGCTAAACAAAGAAAGGATGTTCATTCAAAGCCAACGGTTAATAACATTGATGTGCACAATAACTAGTTGATGAAAAATGAAATTATTCCAACATTGAAGAAGAGATTTCAAGCTCTATAAAAGAAGATTTCATCCAAGGAAGAAAGCAACCATTCGAGCATAGTTTGATCTAATATATGTTGATTTTATTCCTTGTTATATTTAGTGTATTTTTACTTCTGTTTTGTCTAAATTCAAGCTTACTTTGAGAGATAAAAAATTCAAAGAGAGTAGTACATACAAAAGCCCTTTAATCTTTTGTTTGAGTGTTTTGAATTCGAAAGTGTGCTGGGTTAGAGTGTACTTGGTTCTCCTTAACTAGGTTGGATTAGCACTTAGGTGATTTACTAAGCTTGGGATAACTTAGGTGGTTTACAAGAGTGTGACTGTCTTGGAATTGGTGTTTGTAATCCTTAATTATTATAGTAAAAATTCTACTGGACAAGTCACATTGTACTTCACCGAACCAGGATATATCGTGGTTTTACTCTTCTTCTTCCCAAAACTCTGCAACTTCCATTTTCATTATGTTCTGCTACTCCATGACAAGACAAAAATGAAAATAATCTCTGAGTTTTAATGTGCTGCACAATCTATTTTGTTAAACATTAAAAGTGGTTCATTGATTCAACCCTTATTCTCAACTCACTTGGGAACCTTCAATTGGCATTAAAGCCTAGGCTCAAGGGACAAGTTTCACAGCTTGGAGTTGAAGATACATGACAAACAACGTTGTTGCGTAGTACATTCTAACGGAAGGACAATTTAACAATAGGATACTATATTTCAATGGTACCAACTATGCCTATTGGAAAAAAAAGGATGGAGATCTTCGTACAATCTATTGATTACAACATCTAAAAATTATTCTCAATGGACCAGACATTCCTACCAAAGTCAATGATAAAAATATTGTTCCAAAAGAGGATATTGAATGGAATGACAAAGATAAGAAGAAAATAGAGCTAAATGCCAAAGCTATCAATCTGATGCATTGAGATTTGAAGAATTCAAAAAGGTATCAAGGTGCAAAATCACAAAGGAGATATGAGACAAGTTGCTGCTCACTCAAGAAGAAATTGAACAAGTTCGAGAAACTCGAGTTGACATGCTTATGAAGGAGTATGAGATGTTTCTTATGAAAGAAGGTGAAGGCATAGATAAGGTGGTCTCTATTATCATCAATAACCTTGATGCTTTGGGAAATAAATACAGTGAATAAGAGATCATGAGAAAGATTCTTAGAAGCCTCACCTAAGAATGAAAAACCAAGAGCATAGTAATTGCTGAAGGGAACAATTTGAAAAAAAAAATCTCCTACGATGAGCTGAGAGATAAATTGCTGGCATATGAAATAACTCACAAGGAAGCAAAGAAAAAGGATATTGTGCTGAAATGAAATATTTTCTCTAAGAATGAAGAATCAAAATATGGTTTCTCTAATGATGAGCTCGTGTTATTTTCTAGAAGACTTAGGAGAATGATGAGACAAAGTGAAAAGGAAAAATGATCTTCTTCAAAGGACTCCAAAAAGGGATCAAACCAAGATTATCTGTTATCACTGCAGAGAATCAGGCAATTACAAATTAGACTGTTCGCAAAAGAAGAAGGAGGACATCAACAAAAGAGAGAAGAAATAGGTTCTTATGGCATCATGGCAGGATCTTGAAAATGACACTGGTGATGAAGATTCTGATCATGAAGTCCAAATTTGTCTCATAGATGATCAAACTGAATATGATAAGATAGATTTCACTAAACTTCCTACTGAACAATTGCATATTATTATTAATGATTTAACTAAAAATTTTGCTAAGCTTCTTGATAAATACAACTATTGTAAAAAGAAAAATGATGCTTTGAAATTGAAAAATGTCAAGCTCAAAGAGCAATTAAGCATGACTGAATCCTTCTCTGATTTAAAACAAGAAAATGAGTTCTTGAAAATTGAAATTGAAGATTTAAAAATGAGGCATTCGGCGGCTGGTTCAAGTGATGTTCTTGTTAAAAATAAAATACTTCAAGAGAGGATTAAAAACTTAAACATGGATTTAGCAAAGTTTGCTCAAGGTTTCGAAAACTTTGATAAAGTTCTTTCTAATCAAAAGCCTTTTTTCATAAAATCTGGTCTTGGTTTTTGTAGAGGAAAAAAAAATCAATTTTGAAAAATAATTTTGAAGCCTTCTTTTCCAAAATCAAAAGGGCCAAACTAGTTTTTAATAAAAATCATAAGGCTACTTCTAAAAATAAGAATACTCCTTACTAGTCAAAATTTTTAGCAAGAAGCAAAATTTTTTCCAATTGTAATAGAGTTGGACATTCTTCACCTCAATACTTTATTTACAAAAAATTAGCAGGTAATCATGTTTATAATATTGTTTTTTATTACAATGCTTTTGGACAATCAAGAAGAACTAACATTAAAGGATCCAAGTTAGTTTGAATATCTAAAACTCCTTGAAAGCTTTGTAGGTTTATCTTACATTCAAGAAGAGCAAAGGCATGTGGTATCTTGATAGTGGATACTCAAGACACATGACTAAAAAGTCTATATTTTTCATCAAGCTAAGTGAATATGATGGTGAATTTGTGACTTTCAGAGATAACGGTAAAGGAAAAATTATAGCCACTAAAAATGTGGGTAAGAAATTTTTAACTTGCATTGACATGGTATTCCTTGTTGAAGGATTAACATATAAACTTATTAGCATAAGGCAATTATGTGACAATGATTACATGGTAATCTTTAGAAAAACCAAATGCAAGATGATTGATAAAATTTTTAATTTTATTTTATTCATAGCCAAAAGGTGTGACAATGTTTATAGTTTAACGCTGGATGAATTAAAGAGTCAAAATGTAAATGCTTTTTTTTAATTGATTCTAAAAACTGAAAAGTGGATTTAACATAAGAGGTTAGGACATGCAAGCATGTTCCAAATCTTATGCTAGTTAAAAGAAATGTAGTGAGAGGTCTTTCTAATATCAAGTTTGACAAAGATATCACTTGTGATGCTTGTCAAATGGGTAAACAAACTAAAACTTCTTTTAAGCCTAAGGAAGACGTCTCTACTAAACATTCCTTAAAGCTTTTGCACATTGATCTCTTTGGTCCTACTAGAACTCAAAGTCTTAGAGGTAAAAATTATGGCATGATTATAGTGGATGGCTATTCTAGATATGGTTGATTGATTTTTCTTGCTCATAAGAATGATGTTTTTCAAGCTTTTAAAAATTCAACAAGAAGGTTCAAAATGAAAAAGATTTTTAAAAATTGTTTCTTTAAGAAGTGATCACGAAAAAGAATTTAAAAACCATCTTTTTTTAATCTTTTTGTGAACAAAATGGTGTAGTGGAAAGAAGGAATAGAAGCTTTCAAGAGATGGCTAGAGCAATATTATATGAAAGATACATTCCATGTTTTCTTTGGGCTAAAGCAGTGAATACTGCATGCTATATTTTAAATCGAACCATCATTTGTAAACTTCTAAAGAAAATCCATATAAGCTATGGAAAGGAACCCTTCCAAACTTGAAATACTTTCATATTTTTTATGCAAATATTTTATTTTAAACACAAAAGAAAATCTTGGTAAGTTTGATCCAAAGAGTTATGAAGGAATGTTCATTAGTTATTCCATAACTAGCAAAACCTATAGAGTTTATCTTAAAGACTCCAAAACTGCTGAGAAAACTATACATGTCAGATTTTGTGATATTAATGCTACTTCTAGTATTCTTAAAGATGAGATTACAGATAATACAGTGACTACAAATTGCTTTAGGAAAATGTGCAATTCCAAAAGTACAACGAGATTCTACAAATGCTGCAGATAACAAAAATTCTGGGGACAACATGGAATTATCTTATAATTCTACAGGAGACAATACAAGTGTAGAAAATCTAAAAATTATAGAATCAACACCTGAACCTGCTCCAAATGCTTCCAAACCCAAAGAACAGAAATTCATGCAGAATTATGCTAATTAATTCATCATTGGTGATCTTTCTCAAGACATCACAACTATATCCTCTGCAAGAAGACAAGACTCAAACAATTTTGCTTTTATTTTAGCAATTTAACCTCAAAATATTGAAGAGGCTCTTAAGGATCAATCTTGGTTCAAAGCTATGGAAGAAGAGCTGAAGGACTTAAAAAAAAAAACAAGGTTTGGACTTTGGTTCTCAATTTCAAATGGAAAGAAGGTTACTGGAACCAAATGGATATTCAGGAATAAGCTTGGCAAAGACGACAAGATTGTGAGAAACAAAACAAGACTTGTTGCACAAGAATATTACCAAGAGGAAGGAATAGACTTTGATGAATCATTTGCTTCGATTGCTCGCATGGAGGCAATAAAGCTGCTACTCGCATATGTTGCCTTTTCAAGAATTCAAGTTATACCAAATGGACGTAAAATTTTGCAAAGCTAATGTTTAATGAATTTGATATAAGCATGATGGGAGAATTAGCATTCTTCTTTTGGCTGCAAATTAAACAAACTCCTCAAGGCATCTTTGCGCACCAAGAAAAATATGCAAGGAGTTGATCAAGAAGTTTAAAATGGAAAACTCGAAGCCTATGGCCCTTCTATGCATATAAACATAAAAATAAAGAAGGAGAACATGGCAAGGATGTGAATAAGACACAATATAGAGGGATGATTAGGTCTCTGATGTACTTCACCTTATCAAGGCCTGACATTTTTCAAAGTGTGGACTTATGTTCAAGATTTCAATCTCAGCTAAAAGAATCTCACCTTATTGCAATAAAAAGAATCATTCGATATGTTCATGGAACAACCAACTATGGTTTATGGTATCCTAAAATCGATTCTTTTAATCCTATTGCCTTTAGTGATGCTGATTTTGCAGGTGATAGAGTGGATTAAGCAAAACACAAGTAGGATATGTTACTTTCTAAGCAAATCCCTTAATGTTTGGTGTAGCAAGAAGCAAGCAACTATTGCTCTTTCAAGTACTGAGGCTGAATACATAGTAGCATATCTCTGTTGCTCCCAAGTTCTATAGTTAAAAACTGAACTAATTGATTATAAAATTAAGGCTAAAAATATTCACCTTATGTGTGACAACGTGAGTGCCATTAACAGTTCCAAAAATCCAATTTTAAACTCTCGTACTAAACATATTGAGATGAAATATCAGTCAATATGTAAACATGTACAAAAGAAAATATTGATGTTCAGTTTGTTAAATCAAATAATCAATTAGCTAATATTTTTACTAAACTCTTAGTTGAAGACAGATTTTATAAACTAAGAATTACTTTGGAAATTTTTAGTGCTTTTGATTTGTTTTGATTGAACTGACAAGATATTTTGATTTTTTATCTTACAGGTTGTGAAGAGATATTCTGGACAAATGATGAATAAATTGAAATTTTCAAGCTCCCATTCTTGAATGATTATGTGATCTCTGCATTTATTTCAAAAATATTTTTTCCTGCATTAGAACAGATTTTAATCAATTATTTTCTGCATTAATCATTCTATATTTTTTGAAAATCTTTCTCAATTTTTTTTTCAAATCAAATTCAAAATCTTTCCTATCTTAAAGGGATTTTATGAACTACTAGAACTTTTGGTTGTAGGTATCTTTCTTTATTTTTCTCATTGATGACAAAAGAGGGAGAAATTAAAGAGACTAAACTTTTATGATTTATGCCTTTTGGATATATACTTGTTTTTTTTTCGGTATCTCTTGCTTTGATGTTGGTTTTATTTTTGCTGATATTTTCTCTGATATGTCTCATGTTTTCTACTCTAGTATCCTATATTATAAGCACCATGTTTTGTCTAGCATATCATTGTGCTCTTATTCCTGATTGATGGCTGCTCATAAACAGGAAAAACTTGCTGAAATTCAAGAAAGTCATTCACTTACTTTCTGCTTAAGTTAAGTTTAATCATGTCTGTCATCAAGGGAGAGATTGTTGAGTCAAGTATTGATTAATTACCTTGTGATGATAAACATAATTGATTATTTTCTATTATAACTAATCATTATGATGAGCAATATGGGAATCAATTAAGGATGACCAATCGAGCAAGCTAGAATTGTGTAAAATGGCAATATTAATGAGAATATCATTAAGATGATATCATGCCTTTTCTGGAAAGATTATGTACTATCAAGACAGCAAGTGATACACTCCAAGAATCAAATCCATGAGTGATTGGAGAGTTGTTGCATATTATAATCAAGCTAAACAAGGAATAGATTCTCATTCAAAGCCAACGGCTAAAAGCATTGATGTGCGCAATGTCTAGTTGATGAAAAAGGAAAGTATTCTAACATTGAAAAAGATATTTCAAGCTCTATAAAAGAAGTTTTCATCTATGGAAAAAGACAACTATTCTAGCATAATTTGATCTGATATACATTAATTTTATTTGTTATTATTTTTAGTGTGTTCTTACTTCTCTTTTGTCTAGATTCAAGCTTACTTTGAGAGTTACAAAAAGTAAAATAAGTAGTACATATAAAAGTCCATTAATCTTTTGTCTTAGTGTTTTAATTTCAAGTGTATTGGGTTAGAGTGCACTTAATTCTCCTTAACTAAGTTGGGTGAGCACGAAGGTGATTTACTAAGCTTGAGATAACTTAGGTGGTTTATAAGAGTCTGAGTCTCTTGAAATTGGTATTTGTAATCCTCATTGATTGTAGTAAAAATTCTACCATTATTGTAGTGGAGACTGGACAGAGGTCACATTACACTTTGTGGCCGAACCAGGATATATCATGGTATTATTCTTCTTCTTTCCTAAACTCTGCAACTTCTATTTTCATTTTGTTATGCTACTGTGGGATGAGACAAAAATAAAAACAATCTCCTAATTTTAGTGTACTATACAATTTGTTTTATTAAGCATTAAAAGTGGTTCCTTGATTTAAGTCCCATCTCAACTCACTTGAAAACCTTCAATAACATATATATCACCCTTTAATAAAGTATGAGTTCTAATGACTATCTTAATAACTAAAATACATATAAGTGATGTAAAATTGACATTACAATAAAAGATAGATATGACATTTTAAGAGTAAAACTTACTTATATTTATGACACTTCAAACATATGTTAGAATCTTTAATTTGAATATCTTGTTCTTCATTCATGCAGCTGCTTAGACACTGCTTAGTCATATAAACTTGTTTAATTAGTAACATATTTTGACTATTCAAATTTTTATCAATAAAAAGACCAACTTTATTTAATTACCAACATTGTCTCTCTTAAACAACTTTATAGAATTAACTATACGATCTTCTTTAACTTGTAAACTACTCAATTTTAAATGACTTTGTAAAAATATGTACTACTTGTTCTTCAATGGGACAATATTCAATTAATACTTTTTTTCCTTCATCAATTCTCTAATTTTGTGAAATTGAATATCAATATAGTTTTTATTCATTAACTATCTCTTTCTCTCTCTCTTACAACTTTCTCTCTCTCTATTGTACTTCTAATATAGAGAGAATAACTATCAGTTATTTTTTTGAAGATAAAAAAACTGCATTAGAACTAAGATAAAATGCAAATTTTTAATTGTTCTTCCTCGTTTCAATATTTTCAACTCTGTTACTATCAATGTATCTAATTAGTGTATCTAACAAACTGTGGCCATTCTTCTTTTCCATCCAATTCTGCGTAAGTATCTTTATATTTCTAATGTAAAACTTGACATTGTAGTCACTATATAATTATACTTCATTGACATCCTTAAGAAACTCTCCCCACAACTATTTGTTTTAATGCCAATTGAACATTGTTCTTGGATATAACATTAATTTTTTCTCACAAACTCACATTCAAATCTTCAAAGATTATAAGCCTTTTAGTGGGTAGATATTATCTACCAACTATTTTGGTTTCTCGTTGATTTTGGAACCTTTCTATATAATAGCTTAATAAGCCAACATGAGAATATTCTTGATTTCATCACCTTTCTAACAAGAACTCTCTTGTTTGACAATTCTCTAATAAGAACACTTGTTTTCACAAACTCTTTAAGTGAGAAAGTTGTTTTCACAAATTCTCCAACTCTTTATCTATTAACACTAAATTGAACTGACTCGATAAATAAAGAACTATCGATGAATTCTCCTACATCTCATAAACTCACATACAATTAACAATAGATTAAACTAATTCTAATATCGAATGTTAGTTTTAAACTCACAATTAATTTGCCCAAAGATCATTCACACATTGAAATTTAACATAACTTCAAAATAATTTTCTCTCACAATAACATAACATATTAGGAGAAGAAACAACACTATAATAGTGATACACATTTCTTTTATTTATTATACTTTTGAAAGTGAATATTCTGAATTTAACTCCATATTAATTTATAAACTTTTACTTAGAGAATAACGATATATATACCACCTTCTGTATAGGCATGGTTTTAATTATTATTTTAATAGTTAGGACACATATAAGTGGTGTAAAATTGACATTACAAAAGATGATGGAGGTCACCTTATGAAAATAAAACTTGCTTATAATTATGACACTTTAAATATATATTTTCAATCTTTAATTTCAACACCTTCTTTGTCCATGCAATTACTTAAACAATGTTTAGTTACATACACTTGTCTAATTAATAAATAGAAAACTTTGACTATTCAAATTCTTATTAATAAAAAAATAAATTTGATTTAATTACCAACACATGATGACCCAGAGTGGCAAATAAAGATACTTTATGTACCTCATTAGAGGAACAACATACATATATTTTTTATATTTCTATTCTTTGTTAACTTTTAAAATTTCAAATCTTGCCCCTTTGTCATAATACTCTCTTCATCCTCCCTTTGCCTCACTTCCTCTCCTATTGGCTGCTGTGCCACTTTGCCATCACACTGTTTTTTCCCCCACATTGTCGTGGTGCTCCCTCCCCCGCATATTCTTTATCTCTTCCACAACCTTTCTTCCTCCTCTTATTTTCCTCAGTTTTCTCTACCCTTTTCCTTCTCCCACCCTCCCTCAAGATTTTTCCCTATCACGTTAGTTCTTCTTCCTCTTTGATACTATTAGGTCTTCATGCTCATCGCCGTCGCTTTTCATTTTCCTCTCACCCTCACATCTATATCTTCCTTTCTGTCTCTTACCATTGGGTCTTCATCTTCATCGCTATAGACCCTTTTCTGGTATTCCTTCATCCTTATTGCAAGATTTTCTCTTTTGCATCTCATATTTGCTCTTTTTTATTTTTTTAAAAAAAATTAAATTTGTAATTGGAGACGGTTTTGGTGATTTTGAAATAATGCTATTGTTGGTAATGGTGGTGTTGGTGGATGATGGAAGTAGTAGAAGTAGATAGAATTAAGCCTTAGAGTGGTTTTTCAAATTGGTGGCGTGCTTTAAAATAGTTCACAAGATCTTAGTTACAGTAATTACATTTCTAGATTGATAAAAGTGTACTATATTAGTCCCTCGTTCTTTTTTAATTATTTGATTTATCATGTCATTAGAGACTATTGTTATACACTTTTGCTAATCTTTGTGAAGTAATCGATGCAATTAAAATCTTGGAGACTATTTTAGGATAGGCAGCCAATTTGATAAACAATTTTAGAGTTTAACTCCAATGTATACTCTTTAATAAATAATAACTTTAATGACTTTTGAAAAAAAATGTTGTCTTGTCTATTGTTATTTTAAATATTATAGACAAATACTAATATTTTAATATTTCATGGGTTAGCATTTATGTTCATACCATACACTAACCAAACGAAGCTTATATTCTCAGAAGACCACTTGAGTTGTTGCTTATATGATTATGTAGACCCTAAAAAAAAAACAATTTCTTTGACTTGGTGATATATGAAGGCCAATCTTATAGATTGTGTTTGGAAGAAAAACTGAGACTGATGAGTAACAAAGATTGGAAGTCAGAGATTGAGAGAGAAAAACTAAATTAAGTATCTATATTATATTTGGTGTAAAATGTACAAGACTAAAGTAAGGCCAACATGTATTCTACATTAATAGTTAATTTTGATGAGTGTCACTCAAATTAAGATTCGAAAAATATCTTTTTTCAAAGACGCATTAACTCCACTAATTAATGCTCAACACGTGACATTGGTTAAACTAAAATATAGTTCATCTTCAATGGCTTTTACTCTTTTCTAATTGATTATGAACAGTTTTTTCTTTTTTTTATCTAAACCAATTAATGGTATTGAACCAAATATGTCACTGTAAGAAAATTGTCACATACTGGCAAATTTACTAAAAAAATTCGCCAGTAATTTATTTACCGTTGAATTTACCGTCGGAATAGAATAAATCTGATGGTATAAACCTCGCCGGTAATTGATTACCGGCAAATTTTCTTATCCGTCGCTAATTACCGATGAAAATTTTTTGCTGATAAATTTTACCATCGGATTTATCCCCCGGTAAATCCAACGGTAATATGTTATTTACTAATAACAAAATTAATAATGACCAGCGGACGGATTTATCCGCCGGTAAACTTAAATTTTTTTATAAATTCACTCATCATCATCCTCCTCCTACAGCAGAAGAGAACAAAAGCATATATAACTAATACCAACCAATCAAACAAGTAAAAAATATAAAATTAACGTACAAAAAAAGTATAGTAACCAACTGCACTATAAGACAGTAACCCCCCATATTCTGCAAACAGAAAGAAAAATTAAGTATATATGCACATTATGACTAGAAACTTATCTTAAAGTATCATTTGCATACTTATAAAAAAAGCCAATTAAGAACCTTTTATGTTCAATAAGAGATAATAATCTATATATCATATCTTATTACTCTTAATGACCTATATAGTTGACTTAATAAGCTTAATCCAAATTAAAATTCTACCCACTACCAGCCAAATCAACGTATAAATTTGTTCACTTTTTCTCAAGCATTAAGATTTCGAAAGAACTGAAAATAAAGTAAAAAACTTACAAAAAATGTTGACCCTATCAGTGTTTGGCATCATCGTATTCTCTAAATTTTCATTTTATATGTGACTTCAATTTTTTCTGAAAATAACATATGAATAATTGAACATTAGCTTTATAGGCATAGTCAACCGAAAAAATAAACAAAGAATAAACACAAAATTAGAGAGAAAGTAAAAGTGGTGATAACTAATATGTGATTGAATTTTAAATTTCAATAGACCAATAAAAAATAATTATAAAAATAGCAGCAAAAATCAATCATCAATCATAAAATAAGTTAAAAACATGTAATTGATTTTTACATGCCACCACCAGCCTTGCTAACCTAATTGTTTTGAAGCTGCAATGACAAAAGATGTTAAAATTCAAACAAGTTAAAAATAATTTGAAAACTAATTCAAATTTTTTTAAAACAAGTACTGAATAATATTCCGCATAAATAAACACTCACAACTACAACAGATTTGTTATTTAGGTGATATTTTTTGTACTGTTCTCTGAACTCAAACTTGCAAAACGAAAACATAACAAAAAATCTCAACCAAGAATCAAGAATAAACTAAAAATCATAACAAAAATCAGGAATATAAAAAATTAAGAACAAATCAAAAAGAAAATCATAAAGAAAATAATAAATTCAGAAATTAGAAAATTTAAAATTAAAACAAAATAATAAGGGGGAGGGTGAGAGAGAGAGAGAGAGGAAGAGGAGATTTAGAGAGAGAGAGAGAGAGAGAGAGAGAGAGAGAATGAGTGTTTCAAAATGAGAGGGGGGAACACGATTCCAATTTACGGCAAATTTACCGTCGGATTTACCGGCAAATAAATCCGATAGTAATGCATTGAGCGTGTCCAAAATGCAACGTTCCATTAATTGAGCTGTACCGTCAAATTTATTGGCAGATATATCTGACGGTAAACCATTGCGTGTGACCAAAACGAAGCGTTCTATTAATTGAGTTTTACTGGCAGATAAATTCGCCAGTAATTCTGATGTTAATGATTGCACCAATTTTTTCGCTTCAAATATTACCGTCGGAAAACCAAATCTAAAGGTAACTTTTTTACCTGACAAATTTCTTGCCAAATCCGCCGGTAAATTTTCCGATATATATATATATATATATATATATATATATATATATATATATATATATATTAGTTTTGAGAAATCCTAAATCCTAACCCTTCTCTCCTCTTTTCTTTGCCATTAGTCACTCCCCTTTCTTTTCCTCTCAGATTCTTTTCCTCTCCTTTCTTTCTCACATTCAAACTCTGAAAGGTTTTCTCCACATTTCTTCTCACCATCGTCCGCTACCTTCCTCCACTCTCAAGGTCATTCTAGAACTGTCATCGCGCACCTAACACCTAGTCTAAGGAGAATTGTCGTTGCTAGAGGCAAAATTGCTGTGATAGAGACAGAAGTGTCATATTTTTTATTGCGTCAGAGGAGAATCGTCTCCATCAGAGGCAGCATCATTTTCAGCAAAGGCAAAAGCATTTCCATCTTCGTCACGTTGCCATCTAGCAAGGTCGTCAAAGGCAAAATCGTCTTCGTTGCAATCCAGTCTCTGTTGCTGCCTCCAACAAGATCGTTCTACATCATCGTTGTCAACCTCTTCGTTGTTGGCTACTTTTCCTTCCAGTAAATCAACCTCTGTGATTTCTGTAATTTTCATTTACCTTGAAATATTTGTTGTTTCTTTCATTAATTATTACAATTATGTTGTGTGTATTATATTGTTGTTTCTTCTTGGAATGATGTCTTGATTTGAATCCCCTTGTGTTCTCATGTTGCTAGGTTGATGACAATTATAATAGAAAAAAAATTAACAACTACCAGCTAGTTAGAAACTTATATGTAGCAGTATTTTGTTTCATTTTCTTTGTTTTAAATGCATGGACAAAGATTGTAGTTGTGCTTATCAACTAATTTTCTTATCCGTGAAGTTGAAGTTTTGGTGTCAAAATATAACGCAAGCATGGCTTCACAACCAGTACGAGTCATAGCTTTATGCTCTCTCTTCCTATTCGGATTAGAAATGTATTTCTCGTATCTCTTTCCTTCCTTGTTGTAAAAAAATAGTATCTTGTGTTGTGTTCCATCTTTTCCATGCGCCGTATCACCCTTGCAAACTCCGAACCCGACACACTTTGCATTGCTTACATACAAATTATAGGTTGCATCCAATGTTTCAATTGTTTGGTTTATAATATTATCGGCAGTCACAAAAACACATTTACTATTGTTGCCACCGCAATCACAAGTACAATTCACATTCTCTTCCACACCAGTCATCATACAATCTTCAACATTATCTTGTGAACTAAGTGGTTCTGAATTAACATCCATTACATCCTAATGAGATTAAATAAATAAAAGGCAATCACAATTCATTGGAATTTTGATACAAAATTTGAGTTGTCAAAACAATTTTATGTGCTATACAAACTCAGAAACAAATCATGTCATAAAGTTTAAAGGAGCTAGGTGATTATTTGAGCAAGACAACAACAAATTCAAGGTTTAGTGATGTAACAAATTCAACTCTAATGATTGTTAGCAACAAAAAAATTAACTTAGTGATTATTCAGCAAGACAGCAATATATTCAAGGTTTAATCACTAACAAATGCAATTCAGTGATGATTTTCAACAACAAAAAACTAGCTCAGTGATATTTTCAACAACAAATTATTTAAGATTCAATTATAATCAATAAAAAAATTCATGTCAGAGATGATTTTTAACAACAAAAAACTAGTTCAATGATATTTTTAGGAACACATTCAACTTTCAGCAACAAAATCAAAGTGCGGTGATGAATTACATCAACAAAATTGAAAATGAAAGAATAGAAAAATTTGTTGGGACTCACCAAATCTGGAACTAGCTTTTGGTTGCGTGAAGAAAGCTGACAGTGGGGAGAAAGCTGATGGCAAGACTTGAAGCAAGAAGATGACAATGTCGACCAAACCTGAGATTTGTTGTTTCTGCCGCCGGGAACGAGAGCGCAACAAAGGCTCGTGACTAAGTGCGAGATGATGATGAGACAAAGAGCGATGTTGACAAAGTATTGGAACTTGCTGCTTCTGCCGCCGGCGACATCGAGTGCAAGGAAGACACGGGCGAGACTAAGTGCAAGACGATGACGATTGATGACACACATAGCGACAACGAGCTTGAGTGCAAGACCTGCCGGAGACATGAGTGAGAGAGAGAGAGAGAGAGAGAGAGAGAGGGAGGGAGGGAGAGAGAGAGAGAGAGAGAAAGAGAAAGGGGGGAGGGGGAGAGAGAGAGAAAGAGAGAGGGGGGAGGGAGAGCTTGTGTGTGAGAGCCAATGAATCACAGTGAAAGAGATGAGAGAGTTCGAGCTTCAGTGAGAGAGTGACGTTGAGGGCTAGGGCAAAACGGTTTTAATAAAGGAAAACGACGTCATTTTTAAATTAAAAAAATTAAGCATGAATTGGTTTTGATGAAAATCGGACCAGGTCTGATGACGATTATGATGTGGACAATTGGGTGTACTGTTGCTACTATAATAAATTGATTCTGTTTTGGTTTATTAAAGAATCCATTATTAATCGATTTAATAAATATTTTCAATCATACTATGATGCATAAGCATCCTTAGAAAAAGTTGTTTTAAACAATTTTTTATCTAAGTATCTACCAATTTTGATAGTTAATTTTAGTGTCCATCTAATATAGTTATTTATTTTATTTTGCATTAGTCATAGCTACATCACACTGTGATAAAACATTTTTCAAGTTAGTTCTTAAAGATGTATTTGTTTATAAGTACATGATACTATGACATGCGTACAGACACAAAATTATATTAGTAAATGAGATATTGACAAAAATATTATGTTACGGCTTGGCCCAAACAGATTGCGGGCCAACCCGACCCATAGACCACCTGACCCGAACGGTCGGGTGCGAGCTGCTTAACCGCCGACCCAGACACGCGTCCTTGGTAACTCATCACTACAGCTATATAAGGAAGCTTCGAGGAAGGTGGGTCTTCTCTTGTGGGGCCCACTTCTGACACATTATATATGGGGAGGGTCCTACCCCTCCCCCAAGGTATGACATCTACCACTGTATCCTTTTTTCGCCTGCACACTCAACTGACTAGAGCATCGGAGTGTCTTTGCAGGTGACACCCTCCTTTTACATCTAGAGCTCGGAACGTCGGCTACCCCAACTTCACCCGCGCGACCTGGTCCCAGGCCACACCTTACCTATCAAATCAAGGATCCTCACGAACCGTTCGGTACCCGACCAACCGGACATTGGCGCCATCTGTGGGGACCGCCTATATAAACATCGTGCAAGGTCCAGGAGACCATGGCCACGCGGCGGGCCTTGATGGGGCAGCCTCCGTCGCCTCTCCCCGGGAGCGGCTAAGGTCCCCCCCCCCCCCCGCGACGTACGAGCCACAGTCGAGAGCCCAAGAAAGACACCCCTTCGGGGGAACTGGTAGCGACAGCGCTAGGATAACGCAAGAACTACGCCATAGGGTGCAAAACCTGGAGTGCCAACTAGCGGATCAGGAGCATCATCAGCAAACTTCCGACCCCGACTACTCCCAATCTCCCGAAAGTCTAGGAAGAACCTCCCACCGAAGCAGTCGCTCCCGGCGTGCTCTCGCCTCAAGATCGGAATCTGAAAGTAGTCGAAAAGATCAGGAACACCCAAGAAGACGACATGACACAATCATCTATGCCTGAGGTAAGGGGACGCGCGCCACGAGGCAAGATCGCAAAAGCGGCGAAGAGAGATCTAAGGGAACACGGCGACCCGTGATAATGGGTGCCACCCTATTCCATCGTTCCATCCTCAAGGTCCGGTTGCCAAAGCACTTTGACAGACCAACAGACATAAGGTATGACGGAACCCAAGACCCACAGGAGCACCTCACGACCTTCGAGGCCAGGATGAACCTGGAGGGAGTAGGAGACGAAGTAAGATGCCGCACCTTCCCGGTCACCCTAGCAGGGCCTACAATACGGTGGTCCAACAGCCTCCCACAGGGCTCGGTGGCCGGCTTCTCGGATATTAGCCATGCCTTCCTAGCACAATTCACCACCAGAATCGCGAAGGCAAAACACCCGATCAATTTGCTCGGTATGACTCAGAGGACCGGTGAGCTGACCAGGAAGTATCTAGACCGATTCAATGATGAGTGCTTGGAGATCGAGGGGTTAACTAATTCGGTGGCTAGCCTCTGTCTGACGAACGGGCTCCTTAACAAGGACTTTAGAAAGCACCTCACCACAAAGCTGGTCTGGACGATGCAAGAGATCCAAACTGTAGCCAGAGAATACATTAACGATGAGAAAGTCAGTGATGTTGTGGCTGTCAACAAGCGGTAGCACTCTTACAATCAACCCAGGCAACACGGTAACGGAAAAAGGCAGAAGGAGCACGCCAGAGACGGCGGTCCGAGCAAGACACCCAGACTGTTTCCTCGTGTCAGAAAATTCATCAATTACACTCCCCTCACCATTCCCATCATAGAAGTTTACTAGCAGATAGCCAAGAAGGGAATCTTGTGAAAGCCCCGACCTCTGAAGGACCGAACCGGGGGGAACAAGAGCCTCTACTGTGATTACCATAAGGGCTACGAACACAAGACACAGGACTGCTTCGACCTGAAGGATGCACCGGAACAAGCAATCAGGGCCGGAAAACTAGCCAAATTCTCCCACCTTATTAGGGAGCCGAGGAGACGAAATTGCGACCACAATGGAGAAGACAAGACCCGAACGGTGAAGCAACGACAGGAGCCAGAGGATAACTACCACGGCCTTACCATGGGAAATGTAGTAACCGCAAGAAACACGGCTCCAAGGTCGAGATCGACGCACAAGAAAGATGCCAAAGTCCTGGCGGTCTCCTCCTCATCTGCGCGAAGCTCCAAAAGGCTTCCATCCATCTCTTTCGGTTCGGAAGACCAGTGGTTCGACGAGGTCCTGGAAAGCCCTCCCATGGTCATCACGACCAGGGTTGGAACTGACCTCGTCAAACGAATCCTTGTGGATACGGGGGCAGACTCGAATATTATGTTCCGAAACGTGCTCGATGCATTGGGATTATGGGATGCCGACCTAACGACTCACTAGCACAGTGTCGTAGGGCTAGGCAACCACTTCATCAAGCTGGACGGGATAATCTCCCTACTGATCTCCGTAGGATAAGGACAGGGGCAAATATCGATAATGGCTGAGTTCATAGTTCTATGGAACTCCACAACCTACAACATCATCCTAGGGAGGAGAACCATAACGATGTTGGGGCAGCATTCAGTACGAAGCTGCTAGTGATGAAGTTTGTCGCTGATGACGGATCTGTAGGATCCATAAAAGGAGATTTGGAAATGGCAGACGCTTGCGACAACGCCAGCGTCTCCTTGAGAAAAAAAATCTAAAGAAGCATCAGGGGTGTTCCTCGCCGACCTAGATGCTAGAGTCGGCACAAGCCCAGACCCGAACCAGAGGGGGACCTGGAAACGTTTAGGGTCAAGGACACGGAGGAGAAGTTCACGTTTGTAAATAGAAACCTCCCACATGAATTGAAAGAGCCTTTGGTATAAATGATCAGGGCCAATGGCAATTTATTTTCTTGGACGCCAGCCGATATGCCAGGTATAGATCCCCAACTCATGTCACACCACTTGGCCGTCAAGCTGGAAGCCCGACCAGTAGCTCAAAAGAGAAGGAAGATGTCACAGGAAAAAGCAGAAGAGGTGGCCAGGCAGACGGCCAACCTCCTAGAAACAGGTTTTATCTAAGAACTAGACTACTTGACCTGGCTGTCAAATGTAGTTCGGGTAAAAAAGAACAATGGGAGATTAAGGTTGTGTGTGGACTACTCCGATCTTAACAAAGCATGTCCCAAGGACTGCTACCACCTTCCCAACATTGATGCACTTGTCGATGCGGCAGCGAGGTACCGGTATCTGAGCTTTATGGATGCCTATTCCTGCTATAATCAGATACTGATGCACCGGCCTGACGAGGATAAAATAGCGTTCATAACACTGGGAGGAATCTATTGCTACAAGATGATGTCATTTGGCCTGAAAAATATGGGGGCCACGTTCCAGAGGCTGATGAACAAGATATTCAGTGATCTCATAGGCAAGAAGGTGGAAGTCTATGTAGATGACATCCTTGCAAAGACCACCCAGCCTAATGAGCTCCTAAGCAACTTGGGGAATGTGTTCGCGTCCCTCCGGCAACACGGCATGAGGCTCAACCCGCTCAAGTGCGCCTTTGCCATGGAGGCCGGAAAGTTCCTAGGATTTATGATAACCCAAAGGGGGGGTGGAAGCCAACCCCGAAAAGAGCCAAGCGATACTCCAAATGAAGAGCCCGGGTTGTGTCAAAGACGTCCAGAGGCTGGCAGGAAGGCTCACCGCGCTATCCCGCTTCCTCGGAGCGTAGGCAGCAAAAGCCCTGCCCTTCTTCAATCCAGTGAAGAAGGGGATAGCGTTTGAATGGACTCTTGCGTGCGAGGATGCGTTCAATCACTTCAAAGAGATCCTGGCAGCACCCCCGGTACTTGGGAAGCCCAAGGTCAGAAAAACACTCTACTTGTACCTGGCCATAACGGAGAAAGCGCTTGCAGTGGTTTTGGTGCGAAAAGAAGGAAAGGCTCAACAGCCAATTTACTTTCTGAGTAGAGCACTGCAAGGAGTAGAACTGAGGTATAGCAAATTGGAGAAGCTGGCACTGGTACTCTTGACCTCTTCCCGTAGATTAAGGCAATACTTCTAGGGCCACCAGATCGTCGGGAGAACAGACCAGGGAATCCGTCAAGTACTCTAAAAACTCGATTTAGCAGGAAGAATGATGACATGAGCCATCGAGCTCTCCCAGTACAATTTACGATACGAACCCCGACATGCGATTAAGGCACAAGCAATGGCAGAGTTCCTGGTGGAAGTAATAAGGGACCCGACCGAAGAAGCGGGCATATGATGGAAGCTCCATGTAGACGGGGCCTCCAACCAAACATCGGGGGTGCCAGCATCATTTTAGAAAGCCCAGCTGGGGTCGTATACGAGCAATCGACCAAGTTTGAGTTCCCTGTGTTGAACAACCAAGCAGAATACGAGTCCCTCTTGGGAGGCCTAACCCTAGATCGGGAAGTCGGGGCGATGAGGCTGGAGGTGTGTAGCAACTCACAGGTCGTTACCTCACAAGTAAATGGAGGCTACCAAGCCAGAGACTCATTGTTGCAAAAGTACTTGGAGAAGGTTAGAGAGTTGAGCAAGCAGTTCGAGGAATTCACGATCCAACAAGTTCCGAGGGAAAGGAACACACGGGCAAACCTCCTATCTAAGCTAGCAAGCACGAAACCGGGAGTTGGCAACTGATCTTTCATCCAAGGCATGGTAAAGGAACCAGCAGTTGCCCTCCACTTGACAAAGTTAGGCCCCTCTTGGTTGGACCCCATCATTAATTTCCTGGAAAACGGCAGACTCCCTGACGATGAGAAGGCAGCTAAAGCGCTGAGAAGGGAGGCAGCCAAATATGCGAACATACAGGGATAACTATTTAAAAAGGGACTCAGCCAACCCCTATTGAAGTACCTGCATCCCGACCAGATAGACTATGTACTCAGAGAAGTCCACGAGGGGTACTGCGGTCACCATATCAGGGGCAAAGCCCTAGCGAGAAAGCTCATCCGAGCTGGATACTACTGGCCATCGATGATGGAAGATTCCAAAGAATTCGTGAGGAAATGCGTCAAGTGTCAAGAGAACGCTAACTTCTACAGAGCACCAGCTTCCGAACTAAGTCTACTGATGTCCTCCCGATCTTTCGCACAATGGGGAGTCGACCTCTTGGGACCTTTCCCGGTTGGTCCGGGGCAAGTCAAATATCTCATAGTTGCCATCGACTACTACACCAAATGGATAGAGGCCGAACGACTGGCTAGCATATCCTCATCCAATTATAGAAAGTTCATGTGGAGGCAGGTGATAACCCGATTCGGCATCCCGGAAGTCGTCATCTTAGACAACGGGATGCAATTCATTGACAAGAAGTTCATAGAATTCCTCACTGGTCTGGGTATAAAACAGAAATTCTCTTCGGTAGAGTGATGAGTGGATAATTTATACGCTTTTTAGCATTGTTTTATGTAGTTTTTAGTATGTTTTAGTTAGTTTTTAGTATATTTTTATTAGTTTTTAGGCAAAATTCATATTTCTGGACTTTACTATAAGTTTGTGTGTTTTTCTGTGATTTTAGATATTTTCTGGCTGAAATTGAGGGATCTGAGCAAAAATCTGATTCAGGCTGAAAAAGGACTGCTGATGGTATTGGATTCTGACCTCCCTGTACTCGAAATGGATTTTCTGGAGCTATAGAAGTCCAATTGGAATTCTCTTAATTGCGTTGGAAAGTAGACATTCAGGGCGTTCCAGAAATATATAATAGTCTATACTTTGCTTGAAGATAAATGACATAAGCTGGCGTTTAACACCAGTTCCATGTTCCATTCTGGCGTTAAACGCCAGAAACAGGTTACAAGTTGGAGTTAAACGCCCAAAACAGGTTACAACTTGGCGTTTAACTCTAGAAACAGCCCAGGCACGTGAAAAGCTCAAGTCTCAGCCCCATCACACACCAAGTGGGCCCCAGAAGTGGATTTTTGCACTATCTATCTCAGTTTACTCATTTTCTGTAAACCTAGGTTACTAGTTTAGTATTTAAACAACTTTTAAAGATTTATTTTGTACCTCATGATATTTTAGATCTGAAATTTGTACTCTTTGACGGCATGAGTCTCTAAACTCCATTGTTGGGGTGAGGAGCTCTACTGTGTCTCGATGAATTAATGCAAGTATTTCTGTTTTTTATTAAAACACGCTTGTTTCTATCTAAGATATTCATTCACACTTCAATATGATGAATATGATGATCCGTGACACTCATCACCATTCTCAACCTATGAACGCGTGCCTGACAACCACCTCCGTTCTACATTAGATTGAATGAGTATCTCTTGGATTCCTTAATCAGAGTCTTCGTGGTATAAGCTAGAATCCATTGGCAGCATTCTTGAGAATCTGGAAAGTCTAAACCTTGTCTGTGGTATTCCGAGTAGGATTCAGGGATTGAATGACTGTGACGAGCTTCAAACTCACAAGGGTTGGGCATAGTGACAGACGCAAAAGGATCAATGGATCCTATTCCAGCATGAGTGAGAACCGACAGATTAGCCGTGCGGTGACAGAGCACCTGGACCATTTTCACTGAGAGGATAGATGGTAGCCATTGACAACAGTGATCCACCAACACACAGCTTGCCATAGGAGGAACCTTGCGTGTGTGAAGAAGAAGACAGGGGGAAAGCAGAGATTCAGAAGATAAAGCATCTCCAAAACTCCAACATATTCTCCATTACTGCATAACAAGTATTATTTAATCCATGCTCTCTTGTTCATTTGCAAGTCAACTGATAATTATAATTGAGATCCTGACTAAGAGTTACAAGATAACCATAGCTTGCTTCAAGTCAACAATCTCCGTGGGATCGACCCTTACTCACGTAAAGTATTACTTGGACAACCCAGTGCACTTGCTGGTTAGTTGTGCAAAGTTGTGAAGAATTGTGATTTCCAATTTCGTGCACCATAGAGCACCCCCAGACAAATGGGCAAGTCGAGTCCGCAAATAAGGTCATCTTGTTGGGCCTCAAGAAGTGGCTGGATAACAAAAAAGGTGCATGGGTTGATGAACTCGCTTCGGTCCTTTGGTCTTACCGTACAACCGAGCAGTCATCCACGGGAGAAACCCCCTTTTGCCTGATGATGAGCGGATAATTTATACGCTTTTTTGCATTGTTTTTAGTATATTTTTAGTATGATCTAGTTAGTTTTTAGTATATTTTTATTAGTTTTTAGTTAAAATTCACTTTTCTGGACTTTACTATGAGTTTGTGTGTTTTTCTGTGATTTCAGGTATTTTCTGGCTGAAATTGAGGGACCTGAGCAAAAATCTGATTCAGAGACTGAAAAGGACTGTAGATGCTGTTAGATTCTGACCTCCCTGCACTCGAAGTGGATTTTCTGGAGCTACAGAAGCCCAATTGGCGCGCTCTTAACGGCGTTGGAAAGTAGACATCCTGGGCTTTCCACCAATATATGATAGTCCATACTTTGCCCAAGATTTGATGGCCCAAACCGGCGTTCAAAGTCACCCTCAGGAATTCCAGCGTTAAACGCCGGAACTGGCACAAGAATGGGAGTTAAACGCCCAAACTGGCACCAAAGCTAGAGTTTAACTCCAAGAGGAGTCTCTACACAAAAATGCTTCATTGCTCAGCCCAAGCACACACCAAGTGGGCCCGGAAGTGGATTTTTATGTCATTTACTCATCTCTGTAAACCTTAGGCTACTAGTTTTCTATAAGTAGGACCTTTTACTATTGTATTTTCATCTTTGGATCTTTGGATTGTTTTAGATCCTTTGATCATCTTTGGACACCTAGTTCTTAGATCATTGGGAGGCTGGCCATTCGGCCATGCCTAGACCTTGTTCTTATGTATTTTCAACGGTGGAGTTTCTACACACCATAGATTAAGGTGTGGAGCTCTGCTGTACCTCGAGTATTAATACAATTACTATTGTTCTTCTATTCAATTCCGCTTGTTCTTGTTCTAAGATATCACTTGTTCTTCAACTTGATGAATGTGATGATCCGTGACACTCATCATCATTCTCACCTATGAACGTGTGACTGACAACCACCTCCGTTCTACCTTCGATTGGGTGAATATCTCTTGGATTCCTGATACACGATGCATGGTTGATCGCCTGACAAACGAGTGCTCGCCTGACAACCGAGCCATCCATTCCGTGAGATCAGAGTCTTCGTGGTATAGGCAAGAACTGATGGCGGCATTCAAGAGAATCCGGAAGGTCTAACCTTGTTTGTGGTATTCTGAGTAGGATTCAATGATTGAATGCCTGTGACGTGCTTCAAACTCCTGAAGGCGGGGCGTTAGTGACAGACGCAAAAGAATCATTGGATTCTATTCCGGCCTGATCAAGAACCGACAGATGGATAGCCGTGCCGTGACAGGGTGCGTTGAACATTTCCACTGAGAGGATGGGAGGTAGCCACTGACAACGGTGAAACCCTTGCTTAAGCTTGCCATGGAAAGGAGTAAGAAGGATTGGATGAAGACAGTAGGAAAGCAGAGAGAGACGGAAGGGACAGCATCTTCATGCGCTTATCTGAAATTCCCACCAATGAATTACATAAGTATCTCTATCTTTATCTTTATGTTTTATTCGTATATCACCATATCCATTTGAGTTTGCCTGACTAAGATCTACAAGATGACCATAGCTTGCTTCATACCAACAATCTCCGTGGGATCGACCCTTACTCGCATAAGGTTTATTACTTGGACGACCCAGTGCACTTGCTGGTTAGTTGTGCGAAGTTGTGTTTATGCCATGGTATTGAACACCACGTTTTTGGGGTTCATTACCGGGGATTATGAGAGTTGTGAAAAGTATTGTTCACAATTTCGCGCACCAAGTTTTTGGCGCCGTTGCCGGGGATTGTTCGAGTTTTCGGCAAGCTTTTGGTCCGGTAACATCAGTGCCAAATTTCTGATCCGGCAACAGCACCAAGTTTTTGGCGCCGTTGCCGGGGATTGTTTGAATTTGGACAACTGACGGTTCATCTTGTTGCTTAGATTAGGTATTTTTTTTCGGAATTCTTGAAGATGAATTCTAGAGTTTCATGATGATTTGTTGAAGTCTGGCTGGCTGTGAAGCCATGTCTAATTTCATTGGACCGAGGTTTCAACCTATCATCACAAGAGCTTGTTGATTTCTATCAATCTTGCTATTGGAGCAGTGATCTGCTAAGGCTTGGCTGGCCATTGGCCATGTCTAGTGTTTTGGACCGAAGCTTTCTTTGAAAGCTTGGCTGGCTGTGAAGCCATGTCTAATTCCTGGACCGGAGTCTTAGACTAAACATTGCATGATTCCTGGAATTCTCATTAAGAATTTTGATACCTTTATCTTCTTTTTCCACTTAATTTTCGAAAATCCAAAAAAATTTCAAAATCATAAAAACCAAAAATATTGCATGTTTCTTGTTTGAGTCTAGTGTCTCATCTTAAGTTTGGTGTCAATTGCATGCATTCATTCATGTGTCTTAAGGATCTTCAAGTAATTCTTGATGATTTCTTACTCTGATCTTTGAATTCTCTTGACTTGAGTGTTTATGTGTCTCATATGCATTCTCATTAGTATCAGTAGTATGCAAACTGCTAAGTTTGGTGTCTTGCGTGCATTGTTATTTAGTTGCATTTTGATTTTTCCTTATTATTAAAAATCCAAAAATATTTTTAATTTGTGTCTTCTCAAGTCAATAATACAGAGAATTGAAGATTCAGAACATACAGCAGAGGAATTACACAGAAAAAGCTGGGCGTTCAAAACGCCCAGTGAAGAAGGACAGACTGGCGTTTAAACGCCAGCCAGGGTATCTGGTTGGGCGTTTAACGCCCAAAAGGGTATAGTTTTGGGCGTTAAACGCTAGAATGCGCACCATTCTGGGCATTTAACGCCAGGATGGCACAAGAGGGAAGATTTTGTTTTTAATGCAGATTTTTTTTCAGTTTTCAAACTTTTTCAAAATCAATTTCTTTCTATTTTCAAAGATACTTGCTATCAATTAATGATTTGATTCAACATTTCAAGTATGTTGCCTTTTCTGTTGAGAAAGGTTTAATGTTTGAATCATATCTTTTCCTGTTAGCCAAGTTATTAATTTTTAAAATCAAATCTTTTTAAAAATGTTTTTCAAATCATATTTTCTCAATCACATCTTTTTAAAACTAATCATATCTTCTTAACCACATCTTTTTCAAAATAGTTTTCAATCAAATCTTTTTGATTTCTAATTTCAAAATCTTTTTCAAAAATCACTTGGTTTCTTTTCCACTTTCATTTTCGAAAATCAATTAGTGTTTTTCAAAAAATGTTTTCAAAATCTTTTACTTAATTTTCGAAAATGACTTCCCTTCTTCCCACATCCTTCTATTTATGGACTAACACTATTCCTTAATGCAAAATTCGAACTCCATCTTCTTTGATAAGTTTGAATTTTCTACTTCTGCCTTCTATTTTTCTTTTCCTCTGACACCTAAAGGAATCTCTATACTGTGACATAGAGGATTCCACATTTTCTTGTTCCCTTCTCTTTCTTATGAGCAGGAGCAAGGACAAAAGCATTCTTGTTGAGGCTGATCCTGAACCTGAAAGGACCTTGAAGAGAAAGCTAAGAGAAGCCAAAGCACAACTCTCTGTAGAGGACCTAACAGAAATCTTCAAAGAAGAAGAACCTATGGCAGCCGAAAACAACAACAATGCCAACAATGCAAGGAAGGTGCTGGGTGACTTTACTGCACCTACTCCCGACTTTTATGGGAGAAGCATCTCTATCCCTGCCATTGGAGCAAACAACTTTGAGCTTAAGCCTCAATTAGTTTCTCTAATGCAACAGAATTGCAAGTTCCATGGACTTCCATTGGAAGATCCTCATCAGTTTTTAGCTGAATTCTTACAAATCTGTGACACTGTCAAGACTAATGGGGTTGACCCTGAGGTCTACAGACTTATGCTATTCCCTTTTGCTGTAAGAGACAGAGCTAGGACATGGTTGGACTCACAACCTAAAGAAAGCCTGGACTCTTGGGAAAAGCTAGTCAATGCCTTCTTGGCAAAGTTCTTTCCACCTCAAAAATTGAGTAAGCTTAGAGTGGAAGTCCAAACCTTCAGACAGAAGGAAGGAGAATCCCTCTATGAAGCTTGGGAAAGATACAAACAATTAATCAGAAAGTGTCCTTCTGATATGCTTTCTGAATGGAGCATCATAGGTATTTTCTATGATGGTCTCTCTGAACTATCCAAAATGTCTTTGGATAGCTCTACTGGAGGATCTCTTCATCTGAAGAAGATGCCTACAGAAGCTCAAGAGCTGATTGAAATGGTTGCAAATAACCAATTCATGTACACTTCTGAAAGGAATCCTGTGAACAATGGGACTAGTCAGAAGAAAGGAGTTCTTGAGATTGACACTCTGAATGCCATATTGGCTCAGAACAAAATATTGACTCAACAAGTCAATATGATTTCTCAAAGTCTGTCTGGAATGCAAAATGCACCAAGCAGTACTAAGGAAGCTTCATCTGAGGAAGAAGCTTATGATCCTGAGAACCCTTCAATGGAAGAGGTGAATTACATGGGAGAACCCTATGGAAACACCTATAATCCTTCATGGAGAAATCATCCAAATCTTTCATGGAAGGATCAACAGAGACCTCAACAAGGTTTCAACAACAATAATGGTGGAAGAAATAGGTTTAGCAATAGCAATCCTTTTCCATCATCTTCTCAGCAACAGACAGAGAGTTCTAAGCAGAATACCTCTGATTTAGCAACCATGGTCTCTGATCTAATCAAAACCACTCAAAGTTTCATGACTGAAACAAGGTCCTCCATTAGAAACTTGGAGGCACAAGTGGGTCAGCTGAGCAAGAAAGTTACTGAACTCCCTCCTAGTACTCTTCCAAGCAATACAGAAGAAAATCCAAAAGGAGAGTGCAAGGCCATCAGCATGGCCGAATTTGGAGAGGAGGAAGAGGCAGTGAACGCCACTGAGGAAGACCTCAATAGACGTCCACTGGCCTCCAATGAGTTCCCCAATGAGGAACCATGGGAATCTGAGGCTCAAAATGAGACCATAGAGATTCCATTGGACTTACTTCTGCCATTCATGAGCTCTGATGAGTATTCTTCCTCTGAAGAGGATGAGTATGTCATTGAGGAGCAAGTTGCTAAATACCTTGGAGCAATCATGAAGCTAAATGACAAGTTATTTGCAAATGAGACTTGGGAGGATGAACCCCCTTTGCTCACCAAAGAACTGGATGACTTGTCTAGGCAGAAATTACCTCAAAAGAGACAAGATCCTGGGAAGTTTTCAATACCTTGTACCATAGGCACCATGACCTTCAAGAAGGCCTTGTGTGACCTAGGGTCAAGTGTAAACCTCATGCCTCTCTCTGTAATGGAGAAGCTAGGGATCTTTGAGGTGCAAGCTGCCAAAATCTCACTAGAGATGACAGACAACTCAAGAAAACAAGCTTATGGACTTGTAGAGGATGTTTTGGTAAAAGTTGAAGACCATTACATCCCTGCTGATTTCATAGTCCTAGAGACTGGGAAGTGCATGGATGAATCCATCATCCTTGGCAGACCCTTCTTAGCCACAGCAAAGGCTGTGATTGATGTTGATAGAGGAGAGTTGATCATTCAAGTGAATGAAGAATCCTTGGTGTTTAAGGCTCAAGGATATCCCTCTGTCATCATGGAGAGGAAGCATGAAGAGCTCCTCTCAAAACAGAGCCAAACAGAGCCTCCACAGTCAAACTCTAAGTTTGGTGTTGGGAGGCCACAACCAAACTCTAAGTTTGGTGTTGAACCCCCACATTCAAACTCTAAGTTTGGTGTTGGGAGGTTCCAACATGGCTCTGAGCATTTCTGAGGCTCCATGAGAGCCCACTGTCAAGCTATTGACATTAAAGAAGCGCTTGTTGGGAGGCAACCCAATGTTATATTTTATCTATTTCCCTTTGTTATTTTATTTTTTTTGTAGGTTGATGATCATGAGAAGTCACAAAAACAATTGAAAAAGCAAAAACAGAATGAAAAGCAGAAAGAAATACAGCACACCCTGGAGGAGAGCGTGCTGGCGTTTAAACGCCAGTAAGGCTAGCTGTTGGGCGTTTAACGCCCAGTCTGGCACCATTCTGGACGTTTAACGCCAGAAAGGGGCACCAGACTGGCGTTAAACGCCAGAAAAGGGCAAGAAGCTGGCGTTAAACGCCAGAAATGGGCACCAGCCCGGCGTTTAACGCCAGAAATGGCTAAAAACGCATTATTGCATGCCATTTGGTGCAGGGATGACTTTTCCTTGACACCTCAGGATCTGTGGACCCCACAGGATCCCCACCTACCCCACCACTCTCTCTCTTCTTCACCCATTCACCAATCACCTCAACACCTCTTCCCCAAAAATCCTTCACCTATCAAATCCCATCTTTCTCTTCACCACTCACATCCATCCTTTATAAAACCCCACCTACCTCACCATTCAAATTCAAACCACTTTCCCACCCAAACCCACCCATACATGGCCGAACATCACCCTTCCCCCTCTCCTATATATATCCTTCTTCACTCCTTCATTTTCACACAACCTAAACACTACTTCTTCCCCCTTTTGGCCGAACACAAAGCAATCTCCATCTCCTTCATTTCTTCTTCTTCTACTCTCTTCTTTCTTCTTTTGCTCGAGGACGAGCAAACCTTTTAAGTTTGGTGTGGTAAAAGCATTGCTTTTTGTTTTTCCATAACCATTTATGACATCCAAGGCCGGAGAAACCTCTAGAAAGAGGAAAGGGAAGGCAAAAGCTTCCACCTCCGAGTCATGGGAGATGGAGAGATTCATCTCAAGGGTGCATCAAGACCACTTCTATGAAGTTGTGGCCTTGAAGAAGGTGATCCCCGAGGTCCCTTTTTCACTCAAAAAGAGTGAATATCCGGAGATCCAACATGAGATCCGAAGAAGAGGTTGGGAAGTTCTTACCAACCCCATTCAACAAGTCGAAATCTTAATGGTTCAAGAGTTCTATGCCAATGCATGGATCACCAAGAACCATGATCAAAGTGTGAACCCGGACCCAAAGAATTGGCTCACTATGGCTCGGGGGAAATACTTGGATTTTAGTCCGGAAAATGTAAGGTTGGCATTCAACTTGCCCATGATGCAAGGAGATGAACATCCTTATACTAGAAGGGTCAACTTTGATCAAAGGTTGGACCAAGTCCTCACAGTTATTTGTGAAGAGGGCACCCAATGGAAGAGAGATTCAAGAGGGAAGCCAGTTCAATTGAGAAGGCATGACCTCAAACCCGTGGCTAGGGGATGGTTGGAGTTCATTCAACGCTCAATCATTCCCACTAGCAACCGGTCCGAAGTTACCATAGACCAGGCTATCATGATTCATAGCATCATGATTGGAGAAGAAATAGAAGTTCATGAGGTCATAGCCCAAGAACTTTATAAGGTGGCGGACAAGTCCTCTACCTTGGCAAGGTTAGCCTTTCCTCATCTCATTTGTCACCTCTGCTATTCAGTTGGAGTTGACATAGAGGGAGACATCTCCATTGATGAGGACAAGCCCATCACTAAAAAGAGGATGGAGCACACAAGAGATCCCA
This sequence comes from Arachis hypogaea, assembly GCF_003086295.3. Lineage (NCBI taxonomy): Eukaryota > Viridiplantae > Streptophyta > Magnoliopsida > Fabales > Fabaceae > Arachis > Arachis hypogaea. The sequence goes on from NC_092042.1 coordinate 26,332,656, forward strand.
CTCATCATGAGGTCCCTAAAATTCCTCAAGGGATGCACTTTCCTCCACAAAACTATTGGGAGCAACTAAACACCTCCCTAGGAGAATTGAGTTCCAACATGGGACAACTAAGGGTGGAGCATCAAGAACACTCCATCATCCTCCATGAAATTAGAGAAGACCAAAGAATCATGAGGGAGGAGCAACAAAGACAAGGAAGAGACATTGAGGAGCTCAAGCACTCCATAGGATCTTCAAGAGGAAGAACAAGCTGCCATCACTAAGGTGGACCCGTTCTTTAATTTCCTTGTTCTTTATTCTTCTGTTTTTCGAAAATTATGCTTATGTTTATCTATGTTTGTGTCTTGTGATCATTAGTGTCTTAGTGTCTATGCCTTAAAGTTATGAATGTCCTATGAATCCATCACCTTTCTTGAATGAAAAATGTTCCTAATTGAAAAAGAGAAGAATTGCATGAATTTTGAATTTTATAACAGTTTAATTATTTTGATGTGGTGGCAATATTTTTGTTCTTTGAATGTATGCTTAAACAGTGCATATGTCTTTTGAATTTGTGATTCATGAATGTTGGCTCTTGAAAGAATGATGAAAAAGGAGAAATGTTACTGAGGATCTGAAAAATCATTAAAATGATTCTTGAAGCAAGAAAAAGTAGTGATTCAAAAAAAAACAAAAAAATGAAAAAAAGAAGGAAAAAGAAAGAAAAAGAAAGAAATAAAGTTGTGATCCAAGGCAAAAAGAGTGTGCTTAAGAACCCTGGACACCTCTAATTGGGGACTCTAGCAAAGCTGAGTCACAATCTGAAAAGGTTCACCCAATTATGTGTCTGTGGCATGTATGTATCCGGTGGTAATACTGGAAGACAGAGTGCTTTGGGCCACGGCCAAGACTCAATAAGTAGCTATGTTCAAGAATCATCATACTTAACTAGGAGAATCAATGACACTATCTGGATTCTGAGTTCCTAAAGAAGCCAATCATTCTGAATTTCAAAGGATAGAGTGAGATGCCAAAACTATTCAGAGGCAAAAAGCTAAAAGCCCCGCTCATCTAATTAATACTGATCTTCATAGATGTTTTTGGAATTCATTGCATATTCTCCTCTTTTTATCTTATTTGATTTTCAGTTGCTTGAGGACAAGCAACAATTTAAGTTTGGTGTTGTGATGAGCGGATAATTTGTACGCTTTTTGGCATTGTTTTTAGTATGTTTTTAGTATGATCTAGTTAGTTTTTAGTATATTTTTATTAGTTTTTAGTTAAAATTTACTTTTCTGGACTTTACTATGAGTTTGTGTGTTTTTCTGTGATTTCAGGTATTTTCTGGCTGAAATTGAGGGACCTGAGCAAAAATCTGATTCAGAGACTGAAAAGGACTGTAGATGCTATTGGATTCTGACCTCCCTGCACTCGAAGTGGATTTTCTGGAGCTACAGAAGCCCAATTGGCGCGCTCTCAACGGAGTTGGAAAGTAGACATCCTGGGTTTTCCACCAATATATGATAGTCGATACTTTGCCCAATATTTGATGGCCCAAACTGGCGTTCAAAGTCACCCTCAGGAATTCCAGCGTTAAACGCCGGAACTGGCACAAGAATGGGAGTTAAACGCCCAAACTGGCACCAAAGCTGGCGTTTAACTCCAAGAGGAGTCTCTACACGAAAATGCTTCATTGCTCAGCCCAAGCACACACCAAGTGGGCCCGGAAGTGGATTTTTATGTCATTTACTCATCTCTGTAAACCTTAGGCTACTAGTTTTCTATAAGTAGGACCTTTTACTATTGTATTTTCATCTTTGGATCTTTGGATTGTTTTAGATCCTTTGATCATCTTTGGAAACCTAGTTCTTAGATCATTGGGAGGCTGGCCATTCGGCCATGCCTAGACCTTGTTCTTATGTATTTTCAACGGTGGAGTTTCTACACACCATAGATTAAGGTGTGGAGCTCTGCTGTACCTTGAGTATTAATGCAATTACTATTGTTCTTCTATTCAATTCCGCTTGTTCTTGTTCTAAGATATCACTTGTTCTTCAACTTGATGAATGTGATGATCCGTGACACTCATCATCATTCTCACCTATGAACGTGTGACTGACAACCACCTCCGTTCTACCTTCGATTGGGTGAATATCTCTTGGATTCCTGATACACAATGCATGGTTGATCGCCTGACAAACGAGTGCTCGCCTGACAACCGAGCCATCCATTCTGTGAGATCAGAGTCTTCGTGGTATAGGCAAGAACTGATGGCGGCATTCAAGAGAATCCGGAAGGTCTAACCTTGTCTGTGGTATTCTGAGTAGGATTCAATGATTGAATGACTGTGACGTTCTTCAAACTCCTGAAGGCGGGGCGTTAGTGACAGACGCAAAAGAATCACTGGATTCTATTCCAGCCTGATCGAGAACCGACAGATGAATAGCCGTGCCGTGACAGGGTGCGTTGAACATTTCCACTGAGAGGATGGGAGGTAGCCACTGACAACGGTGAAACCCTTGCTTAAGCTTGCCATGGAAAGGAGTAAGAAGGATTGGATGAAGACAGTAGGAAAGCAGAGAGAGACGGAAGGGACAGCATCTTCATGCGCTTATCTGAAATTCCCACCAATGAATTACATAAATATCTCTATCTTTATCTTTATGTTTTATTCGTATATCACCATATCCATTTGAGTTTGCCTGACTAAGATTTACAAGATGACCATAGCTTGCTTCATACCAACAATCTCCGTGGGATCGACCCTTACTCGCGTAAGGTTTATTACTTGGACGACCTAGTGCACTTGCTGGTTAGTTGTGCGAAGTTGTGTTTATGCCATGGTATTGAACACCACATTTTTGGGGTTCATTACCGGGGATTATGAGAGTTGTGAAAAGTATTGTTCACAATTTCGCGCACCACCTGACGTACGGGGTAGACACGATGATAGCCGTGGAGATCGGCAAGCCAAGCCCGCGGTTATGGTGCGCGAAATTGTGAACAATACTTTTCACAACTCTCATAATCCCCGGTCATGAACCCCAAAAACTTGGTGTTCAATACCATGGCATTAACATAACTTCGCACAACTAACCAGCAAGTGCACTGGGTCGTCCAAGTAATAAACCTTACGCGAGTAAGGGTCGATCCCACGGAGATTGTTAGTATGAAGCAAGCTATGGTCATCTTGTAAATCTTAGTCAGGCAAACTCAAATGGATATGATGATGAACGAAAATAAATAATAAGATAAAGATAGAGGTACTTATGTAATTCATTGGTAGGAACTTCAGATAAGCGCATGAAGATGCCTTCCCTTCCGTCTCTCTACTTTCCTACTGTCTTCATCCAATCCTTCTTACTCCTTTCCATGGCAAGCTTATGTAGGGTTTCACCGTTGTCAATGGCTACCTCCCATCCTCTCAGTGAAAACGTTCCTATGCTCTGTCACAGCATGGCTAATCATCTGTCGGTTCTCGGTCAGGCCGGAATAGAATCCAGCGATTCTTTTGCGTCTGTCACTAACGCCCTGCCTGCTAGGAGTTTGAAGCACGTCACAGTCATTCAATCATTGAATCTTACTCAGAATACCACAGACAAGGTTAGACCTTCCGGATTCTCTTGAATGCCGCCATCAGTTCTAGCCTATACCACGAAGACTCTGATCTCACGGAATGGTTGGCTCGGTTGTCAGGCGAGCACTCGGTTGTCAGGCGATCAACCATGCATCGTGCAATCAGGAATCCAAGAGATATTCACCCAATCGAAGGTAGAACGGAGGTGGTTGTCAGTCACACGTTCATAGGTGAGAATGATGATGAGTGTCACGGATCACCACATTCATCAAGTTGAAGAACAAGTGATATCTTAGAACAAGAACAAGCGGAATTGAATGGAAGAACAATAGTAATTGCATTAATACTCGAGGTACAGCAGAGCTCCACACCTTAATCTATGGTGTGTAGAAACTCCACCGTTGAAAATACATAAGTATAAGGTCTAGGCATGGCCGAATGGCCAGCCTCCCAATGATCTAAGATAGCATAAAATGAAGATAGCTACCAAGATCCCTCAATACAATAGTAAAAGGTCCTACTTATAGAAAACTAGTAGCCTAGGGTGTACAGAGATGAGTAAAAGACATAAAAATCCACTTCCGGGCCCACTTGGTGTGTGCTTGGGCTGAGCAATGAAGCATTTTCGTGTAGAGACTCTTCCTGGAGTTAAACGCCAGCTTTAGTGCCAGTTTGGGCGTTTGACTCCCATTTGGGTGTCAGTTCCAGCGTTTAACGCTGGGATTTCTGAGGGTGACTTTGAACGCCGGTTTGGGCCATCAAATCTTGGGCAAAGTATGGACTATCATATATTGCTGGAAAGCTGAGGATGTCTACTTTCCAACGCCGTTGAGAGCGCGCCAATTGGGCTTCTGTAGCTCCAGAAAATCCACTTCGAGTGCAGGGAGGTCAGAATCCAACAGCATCTGCAGTCCTTTTCAGTCTCTGAATCAGATTTTTGCTCAGGTCCCTCAATTTCAGCCAGAAAATACCTGAAATCACAGAAAAACACACAAACTCATAGTAAAGTCCAGAAAAGTGAATTCTAACTAAAAACTAATAAAAATATACTAAAAACTAACTAGATCATACTAAAAACATGCTAAAAACAATGCCAAAAAGCGTACAAATTATCCGCTCATCACAACACCAAACTTAAATTGTTGCTTGTCCTCAAGCAACTGAAAATCAAATAAGATAAAAAGAAGAGAATATGCAATGAATTCCAAAAACATCTATGAAGATCAATATTAATTAGATGAGCGGGGCTTTTAGCTTTTTGCCTCTGAATAGTTTTGGCATCTCACTCTATCCTTTGAAATTCAGAATGATTGGCTTCTTTAGGAACTTAGAATCCAGATAGTGTTATTGATTCTCCTAGTAAAGTATGATGATTCTTGAACATAGCTACTTATTGAGTCTTGGCCGTGGCCCAAAGCACTCTGTCTTCCAGTATTACCACCGGATACATACATGCCACAGACATATAATTGGGTGAACCTTTTCAGATTGTGACTCAGCTTTGCTATAGTCCCCAACTAGAGGTGTCCAGGGTTCTTAAGCACACTCTTTTTGCCTTGGATCACAACTTTATTTCTTTCTTTTTCTTTGTTTTTCTTCTCTTTTTTTTCGTTTTTCTTTTTTTTCGATTTTTTTTTCGAAATTTTTTTTTCATTGCTTTTCTTGCTTCAAGAATCATTTTAATGATTTTTCAGATCCTCAGTAACATGTCTCCTTCTTCATCATTCTTTCAAGAGCCAACATTCATGAACCACAAATTCAAAAGATATATGCACTGTTTAAGCATACATTCAGAGAACAAAAATATTGCCACCACATCAAAATAATTAAACTGTTATAAAATTCAAAATTCATGCAATTCTTTCTTTTTCAATTAAGAACATTTTTCATTTAAGAAAGGTGATGGATTCATAGGACATTCATAACTTTAAGGCATAGACACTAAGACACTAATGATCACAAGACACAAACATGGATAAACATAAGCACATAAAATTCGAAAAACAGAAGAATAAAGAACAAGGAAATCAAGGAACGGGTCCACCTTAGTGATGGCGGCTCTTTCTTCCTCTTGAAGATCCTATGGAGTGCTTGAGCTCCTCAATGTCTCTTCCTTGTCTTTGTTGCTCCTCCCTCATGATCCTTTGATCTTCTCTAATTTCATGGAGGATGATGGAGTGTTCTTGATGCTCCACCCTTAGTTGTCCCATGTTGGAACTCAATTCTCCTAGGGAGGTGTTCAGTTGCTCCCAATAGTTTTATGGAGGAAAGTACATCCCTTGAGGAATCTCAGGGATCTCATGATGAGTGGGGTCTCTTGTGTACTCCATCCTCTTCTTAGTGATGGGCTTGTCCTCATCAATGGGGATGTCTCCCTCTATGTCAACCCCAACTGAATAACAGAGGTGACAGATGAGATGAGGAAAGGCTAACCTTGCCAAGGTAGAGGACTTGTCCGCCACCTTATAGAGTTCTTGGGCTATAACCTCATGAACTTCTATTTCTTCTCCAATCATGATGCTATGGATCATGATAGCCCGGTCTATGGTAACTTCGGACCGGTTGCTAGTGGGAATGATTGAGCGTTGGATGAACTCCAACCATCCTCTAGCCACGGGCTTGAGGTCATGCCTTCTTAATTGAACCGGCTTCCCTCTTGAATCTCTCTTCCATTGGGCGCCCTCTTCACATATGACTGTGAGGACTTGGTCCAACCTTTGATCAAAGTTGACCCTTCTAGTGTAAGGATGTTCATCTCCTTGCATCATAGGCAAATTGAATGCCAACCTTACACTTTTCGGACTAAAATCCAAGTATTTCCCCCAAACCATAGTAAGATAATTCTTTGGATTCGGGTTCACACTTTGGTCATGGTTCTTGGTGATCCATGCATTGGCATAGAACTCTTGAACCATCAAGATTCCGACTTGTTGAATGGGGTTGGTAAGAACTTCCCAACCTCTTCTTCGGATCTCATGTCGGATCTCCGGATATTCACCCTTTTTGAGTGAAAAAGGGACCTCGGGGATCACCTTCTTCAAGGCCACAACTTCATAGAAGTGGTCTTGATGCACCCTTGAGATGAATCTTTCCATCTCCCATGACTCGGAGGTGGAAGCTTTTGCCTTCCCTTTCCTCTTTCTAGAGGTTTCTCCGGCCTTGGATGCCATAAATGGTTATGGAAAAACAAAAAGCAATGCTTTTACCACACCAAACTTAAAAGGTTTGCTCGTCCTCGAGCAAAAGAAGAAAGAAGAGAGTAGAAGAAGAAGAAAAGAGGAAGAAGGGAATGGCTTTGTGTTCGGCCAAAGGGGAGAGAAATGGTGTTTAGGATGTGTGAAAATGAAGGAGTGAAGGAGGGTTTATATAGGAGAGGGGGATGGGAGGGTTCGGCCATTTGAGGGTGGGTTTGGGTGGGAAAGTGGTTTGAATTTGAATGGTGAGGTAGGTGGGGTTTTGTGAAGGATGGATGTGAGTGGTGAAGAGAAAGATGGGATTTGATAGGTGAAGGGTTTTTGGGGAAGAGGTGTTGAGGTGATTGGTGAATGGGTGAAGAAGAGAGAGAGTGGTAGGGTAGGTGGGGATCCTGTGGGGTCCATAGATCTTGAGGTGTCAAGGAAAAGTCATCCCTGCACCAAATGACAAACAAAATCACGTTTTTAGCCATTTCTGGCGTTAAACGCCGGGCTGGTGCCCATTTCTGGCGTTTAACGCCAGCTTCTTGCCCATTTCTGGCGTTTAACGCCAGTCTGGTGCCCCTTTCTGGCGTTAAACGCCCAGAATGGTGCCAGACTGGGCGTTAAACGCCCAACAGCTAACCTCACTGGCGTTTAAACGCCAGTGGGTGCGTCCTCCAGGGTGTGCTGTTTTTCTTCCTGTTTTTCATTCTGTTTTTGCTTTTTTCATTAATTTTGTGACTTCTTATGATCATCAACCTACAAAAAATATAAAATAACAAAAGAAAATAGTTAATTATAAAACATTGGGTTGCCTCCCAACAAGCGCTTCTTTAATGTCAGTAGCTTGACAGAGGACTCTCATGGAGCCTCACAGATATTCAGAGCCATGTTGGGACCTCCCAACACCAAACTTAGAGTTTGAATGTGGGGGTTTAACACCAAACTTAGAGTTTGGTTGTGGCCTCCCAACACCAAACTTAGAATTTGACTGTGGGGGCTCTGTTTGGCTCTGATTTGAGAGAAGCTCTTCATGCTTCCTCTCCATGATGACAGAGGGATATCCTTGGGCCTTAAACACCAAGGATTCTTCATTCACTTGAATGATCAACTCTCCTCTATCAACATCAATCACAGCCTTTGCTGTGGCTAGGAAGGGTCTGCCAAGGATGATGGATTCATCCATGCACTTCCCTGTCTCTAGGACTATGAAATCAGTAGGGATGTAATGATCTTCAACTTTAACCAGAACATCCTCTACAAGTCCATGGGCTTGTTTTCTTGAGTTGTCTGCCATCTCTAGTGAGATTTTTGCAACTTGCACCTCAGAGATCCCTAACTTCTCCATTACAGAGAGAGGCATGAGGTTTACACTTGACCCCAAGTCACACAAGGCCTTCTTGAAGGTCATGGTGCCTATGGTACAAGGTATTGAAAACTTCCCAGGATCCTATCTCTTTTGAGGCAGTTTCTGCCTAGACAAGTCATCCAGTTCTTTGGTGAGCAAAGAGGGTTCATCCTCCCAAGTCTCATTTCCAAATAACTTGTCATTTAGCTTCATGATTGCTCCAAGGTACTTAGCAACTTGCTCTTCAGTGACATACTCATCCTCTTCAGAGGAAGAATACTCATCAGAGCTCATGAATGGCAGAAGTAAGTCCAATGGAATCTCTATGGTCTCAGTTTGAGCCTCAGATTCCCATGGTTCCTCATTGGGGAACTTATTGGAGGCCAGTGGACGCCCAGTGAGGCCTTCCTCAGTGGCGTTCACTGCCTCTTCTTCCTCCCAAAATTCGGCCATGTTGATGGCCTTGCACTCTCCTTTTGGATTTTCTTCTGTATTGCTTGGAAGGGTACTAGGAGGGAGTTCAGTAATTTTCTTGCTCAGCTGACCCACTTGTCCTTCCAAATTTCTAATGGAAGACCTTGTTTCAGTCATGAAACTTTGAGTGGTTTTGATTAGATCAGAGACCATGGTCGCTAAGTCAGAGGTATTCTGCTTAGAACTCTCTGTCTGTTGCTGAGAAGATGATGGAAAAGGCTTGCTATTGCTAAACCTGTTTCTTCCACCATTATTGTTGTTGAAACCTTGTTGAAGTCTCTGTTGATCCTTCCATGAAAAATTTGGATGATTTCTCCATGAAGGATTATAGGTGTTTCCATAGGATTCTCCCATGTAATTCACCTCTTCCATTGAAGGATTCTCAGGATCATAAGCTTCTTCCTCAGATGAAGCCTCCTTAGTACTGCTTGGTGCATTTTGCATTCCAGACAGACTTTGAGAAATCATATTGACTTGTTGAGTCAATATTTTGTTCTGAGCCAATATGGCATTCAGAGTGTCAATCTCAAGAACTCCTTTCTTCTGACTAGTCCCATTGTTCACAGGATTTCTTTCAGAAGTGTACATGAATTGGTTATTTGCAACCATTTCAATCAGCTCTTGAGCTTCTGTAGGCGTCTTCTTCAAATGAAAAGAGCCTCCAGCAGAGCTATCCAAGGACATCTTGGACAGTTCAGAGAGACCATCATAGAAAATTCCTATGATGCTCCATTCAGAAAGCATGTCAGAGGGACATTTTCTGATCAATTGTTTGTATCTTTCCCAAGCTTCATAGAGGGATTCTCCTTCCTTCTGTCTGAAGGTTTTGACTTCCACTCTAAGCTTACTCAATTTTTGAGGTGGAAAGAACTTTGCCAAGAAGGCATTGACTAGCTTTTCCCAAGAGTCCAGGCTTTCTTTAGGTTGAGAGTCCAACCATGTCCTAGCTCTGTCTCTTACAGCAAAAGGGAATAGCATAAGTCTGTAGACCTCAGGGTCAACCCCATTAGTCTTGACTGTGTCACAGATTTGCAAGAACTCAGCTAAAAACTGATGAGGATCTTCCAGTGGAAGTCCATGGAACTTGCAATTCTGTTGCATTAGAGAAACTAATTGAGGCTTAAGCTCAAAGTTGTTTGCTCCAATGGCAGGGATAGAGATGCTTCTCCCATAGAAATCGGGAGTAGGTGCAGTAAAGTCACCCAGCACCTTCCTTGCATTGTTGGCATTGTTGTTTTCAGCTGCCATGTGTTCTTCTTCTTTGAAGAATTCGGTCAGGTCCTTTAAAGAGAGTTGTGCTTTGGCTTCTCTTAGCTTTCTCTTCAAGGTCCTTTCAGGTTCAGGGTCTGCCTCAACAAGAATGCTTTTGTCTTTGCTCCTGCTCATAAGAAAGAGAAGAGAACAAGAAAATGTGGAATCCTCTATGTCACAGTATAGAGATTCCTTGAAGTGTCAGAGGAAAAGAAGAGTCGAAGACAGAAGTAGAAAATTCGAACTTATCAAAGAAGATGGAGTTCGAATTTTGCATTAAGGGATAGTGTTAGTCCATAAATAGAAGGATGTGAGAAGGAGGGAAGTAATTTTCGAAAATTAAGTAAAAGAATTTTTGAAAACACTACTTGATTTTCGAAAATGAAAGTGGAAAAGAAATCAAATGATTTTTGAAAAAGATTTTGAATTTAGAAATCAAAAAGATTTGATTGAAAACTATTTTGAAAAAGATGTGGTTAAGAAAATATGATTGGTTTTAAAAAAAATGTGATTGAAAAGATATGATTTGAAAAACATTTTAAAAAGATTTGATTTTGAAAAATTAAAAACTTGGCTAACAAGAAAAGATATGATTCAAACATTAAACCTTCCTCAACAGAAAAGGCAACATACTTGAAATGTTGAATCAAATCATTAATTGATAGCAAGTATTTTTAAAAATGGGAAGAAATTGATTTTGAAAAAGATTTGATTGAAAAATTGATTTGAAAAAGATTTGATTTTGAAAAGATTTTGAAAACCTTAAAAAAATTGATTTGAAAACAAAATCTTCCCCCTTGTGCCATCCTGGCGTTAAACGCCCAGAATGGTGCACATTCTGGCATTTAACGCCCAAAACTATACCTCTTTGGGCGTTAAACGCCCAACCAGGTACCCTGGCTGGCGTTTAAATGCCAGTCTGTCCTTCTTCACTGGGCGTTTTGAACGCCCAGCTTTTTCTGTATAATTCCTCTGCTGTATGTTCTGAATCTTCAATTCTCTGTATTATTGACTTGAGAAGACACAAATTAAAAATATTTTTGGATTTTTAATAATAAGGAAAAATCAAAATGCAACAAGAATCAAATAACAATGCATGCAAGACACCAAACTTAGCAGTTTGAATACTACTGACACTAATGAGAATGCATATGAGACACACAAAACACTCAAGTCAAGAGAATTCAAAGATTAGAGTAAGAAATCATCAAGAATTATTTGAAGATCCTTAAGACACATGAATGAATGCATGCAATTGACACCAAACTTAAAATGAGACACTTGACTCAAACAAGAAATTTTTGGATTTTATGATTTTGTAAATTTTTTGTGTGATTTTCGAAAATTAAAAGGAAGAAAATATCAAAATTCTTAATGAGAATTCCAGGAATCAGTGCAATGCTAGTCTAAGACTCCGGTCCAGGAATTAGACATGGCTTCATAGCCAGCCAAGCTCTCAAAGAAAGCTTCGGTCCAAAACACTAGACATGGCCAATGGCCAGCCAAGCCTTAGCAGATCACTGCTCCAAAAGCAAGATTGATAAAGATCAACAAGCTCTTGTGATGATAAGTTGAAACCTCGGTCCAATGAGATTAGACATGGCTTCTCAGCCAGCCAGACTTCAACAAATCATCATGAAACTCTAGAATTCATCTTCAAGAATTTCGAAAAAATAAATACCTAATCTAAGCAACAAGATGAACCGTCAGTTGTCCAAACTGAACAATCCCCGGCAACGGCGCCAAAAACTTGGTGCGCGAAATTGTGAACAATACTTTTCACAACTCTCATAATCCCCGGTCATGAACCCCAAAAACTTGGTGTTCAATACCATGGCATTAACACAACTTTGCACAACTAACCAGCAAGTGCACTGGGTCGTCCAAGTAATAAACCTTACGCGAGTAAGGGTCGATCCCACGGAGATTGTTAGTATGAAGCAAGCTATGGTCATCTTGTAAATCTTAGTCAGGCAAACTCAAATGGATATGATGATGGACGAAAATAAATAATAAGATAAAGATAGAGGTACTTATGTAATTCATTGGTAGGAACTTCAGATAAGCGCATGAAGATGCCTTCCCTTCCGTCTCTCTACTTTCTTACTGTCTTCATCCAATCCTTCTTACTCCTTTCCATGGCAAGCTTATGTAGGGTTTCACCGTTGTCAATGGCTACCTCCCATCCTCTCAGTGAAAACGTTCCTATGCTCTGTCACAGCATGGCTAATCATCTGTCAGTTCTCGGTCAGGCCGGAATAGAATCCAGCGATTCTTTTGCGTCTGTCACTAACGCCCCACCTGCTAGGAGTTTGAAGCACGTCACAGTCATTCAATCATTGAATCCTACTCAGAATACCACAGACAAGGTTAGACCTTCCGGATTCTCTTGAATGCCGCCATCAGTTCTAGCCTATACCACGAAGACTCTGATCTCACGGAATGGTTGGCTCGGTTGTCAGGCGAGCACTCGGTTGTCAGGCGATCAACCATGCATCGTGCAATCAGGAATCCAAGAGATATTCACCCAATCGAAGGTAGAACGGAGGTGGTTGTCAGTCACACGTTCATAGGTGAGAATGATGATGAGTGTCACGGATCACCACATTCATCAAGTTGAAGAACAAGTGATATCTTAGAACAAGAACAAGCGGAATTGAATGGAAGAACAATAATAATTGCATTAATACTCGAGGTACAGCAGAGCTCCACACCTTAATCTATGGTGTGTAGAAACTCCACCGTTGAAAATACATAAGTATAAGGTCTAGGCATGGCCGAATGGCCAGCCTCCCAATGATCTAAGATAGCATAAAATGAAGATAGCTACCAAGATCCCTCAATACAATAGTAAAAGGTCCTACTTATAGAAAACTAGTAGCCTAGGGTGTACAGAGATGAGTAAAAGACATAAAAATCCACTTCCGGGCCCACTTGGTGTGTGCTTGGGCTGAGCAATGAAGCATTTTCGTGTAGAGACTCTTCCTGGAGTTAAACGCCAGCTTTAGTGCCAGTTTGGGCGTTTAACTCCCATTTGGGTGCCAGTTCCAGCGTTTAACGCTGGGATTTCTGAGGGTGACTTTGAACGCCGGTTTGGGCCATCAAATCTTGGGCAAAGTATGGACTATCATATATTGCTGGAAAGCCCAGGATGTCTACTTTCCAACGCCGTTGAGAGCGCGCCAATTGGACTTCTGTAGCTCCAGAAAATCCACTTCGAGTGCAGGGAGGTCAGAATCCAACAGCATCTGCAGTCCTTTTCAGTCTCTGAATCAGATTTTTGCTCAGGTCCCTCAATTTCAGCCAGAAAATACCTGAAATCACAGAAAAACACACAAACTCATAGTAAAGTCCAGAAAAGTGAATTCTAACTAAAAACTAATAAAAATATACTAAAAACTAACTAGATCATACTAAAAACATGCTAAAAACAATGCCAAAAAGCGTACAAATTATCCGCTCATCAGGTTACTTCTGAAGGGAGTAGAAGAAGCAGTAGAAAAGGACCTGGTGGATGAGGCCAGGGAAATGGCCCATTTGACAGAAGTAGCACTGAAGCAAAAAATGGCCCTACGCTATAACGCCAAATTGTTTAGGAGGGAATTTGGGAAAAATGACCTCATCTTGCGACGCAACGACATAGGGCTACCGACCCAAGGGGAAGGAAAACTAGCAGCAAATTGGGAAGGCCCCTACAGGATCAAAGAAGTGCTCGGCAAAGGCACCTATAAATTGGAGAAGCTCGATGGCAAGAAGATCCCAAGAACATGGAATGCAGGTAACTTGAGAAGATTTTATTCTTAGCTCAATCGCGTCGTCTAGACGGTCCAACGAGTTCAATGATTTACTTCTGTTAAGTGCTTATCATGACTATAGGCTTGTTTAGCTGTCAATCAATGTTTACTTAACAAATTTCTCCATTTACTCTTCCCCAATTATGCATCCCACGACAACATGTTCCTTAGAACAAATGGTAAATGGGACAACAATACGGCGCCCCAGGACTGATCACCCCGGGAGCCAACCAAATTAAAGCCATAACAAACGGCCGTGACAATAGCAAAGCCACGACGTGGCTTCGCCGAAGATACCAACATAATGATAAACAAACACGAGTGACAAGCCTACACCAACAAAACGGTAACAAAACAAAACAAAAGCGCTACCAGATAAGCGGATAAAGACGATAATCACAAGCCGACCAAGCGACTAATAAAGTATAACAAAATTAGTTTCACAAGTTCTACAACAGGACCACAAATCCATGCAAAAGCATAAGGTACAAGAGTTCATTTTTTGGGCATGTCGACAATCTTGCTATCCTTGATCGTTTTGAAAACCCCAATTGTCGAGGTATCAAATTCGGGAGCCACGACCTTCACCTAGGCTTTAAGAGCCTCTTCTGTCATCAGGATCGCGCTTTTTCCCTGCTTCACGGTCTCTTTATGCTTTCTCTTAAACTCTTCGGCTTCGGTTTGGGCGGCCTTAGCCGACGAGACGGCCCTGTCACGTTCCTTCTCCAAAGCGACCACCCGACCTTGCGCGGCATTGAGATGACTTTCCAAAGTCATCTCCCGCTTGGTCAAACGGGATACGGTAGCATCAGCAGTCTTCAATTTTTCTTGAGCAGACGCAGCCTTCTCCTCGGCAGTCTTAAGCTTCTCATTCGCCTCGGACAGCTACCCCCCAAGCGTTTCAACTCGAGTTTTGAATTTGTTGTTAGCTGTAACAGCAGATTCGAGCTTCCGACATAGCGATTGCATACCCAACAACTCAAACTGCGCCTTCCGAGCTATGGCAGCACCACGAAGGAGGGTATGGTACATCCACCGCGCCTGCCCCGCAAGGTCGGTACCACGAAAGTGTTCCTCCGTGCCGGAAAGCAACTGGGAGTCTATGAATGTCCCAGCATCAAAGTTCCTTTCCATCACGGTGAGAGCCCCTTCGGGGCTGGAGAGTGGTGGACGAAATTGTGATTCATCAATGTTGTATTCTTTGTTGTTGTATGGAATAATTATAATGGCTCTTTGCTATGTGTGGACACAACTCCGTTCAACTTAACCAGCAAGTGTACTGGGTCATCCAAGTAATACCTTACGTGAGTAAGGGTCGATCCCACAGAGATTGTTGGTATGAAGCAAGCTATGGTCATCTTGTAAATCCCAGTCAGGCGGATTCAAATGTAATTGGATTAGATATTTAAAAGATAAATAAAATAAAGGGATAGAAATACTTATGTAAATTAATAGTTGGAATTTCAAATAAGCGTATAGAGATACTGTGCCCTTTCTTTTTCTACTTTCCTACTTCTTCCTTCAATCTTTCTTACTCCTTTCTATGGCAAGCTGTGTGTAGGGCATCACCATTGTCAATGGCTACATCCCATCCTCTCAGTGAAAAAGGTCCAAATACTCTGTCACAGCACGGCTAATCATCTGTCGGTTCTCAATCAGGTTAGAATAGAATCCCTTGATTCTTTTGCGTCTGTCACTAACGCCCAGCCTTCAGGAGTTTGAAGCTCGTCACAGTCATTCAATCCCGGAATCCTACTCGGAATACCACAGACAAGGTTAGACTTTTCGGATTCCCATGAATGCCACCATCAATTCTAGCTTATACCACGAAGATTCTGATTAAGGAATCCAAGAGATATGCGCCCGGTCTAAGGTAGAACGGAAGTGGTTGTCAGTCACGCGCGTTCATAGGTGAGAATGATGATGAGTGTCACGGATCATCATATTCATCAAGTTGAAGTGCAACGAATATCTTAGAATAGGAATAAATGAAATTTATAGGAAAAGAGTAGTAATTGTATTAAAACTTGAGGTACAGCAGAGCTCCACACCCTTAATCTATGGTGTGTAGAAACTCCACCGTTGAAAATACATAAGTGAAAGGTTCAGGCATGGCCGAATGGCCAGCCCTCCAAAACATGATCAATAGTCTCTTAAGATGAAGAATAAAACAAAACTGAGACCAAAGATGTTTAATACAATAGTAAATTATCCTATTTATACTATACTAGCTACTAGGGTTTACATGAGTAAGTAATTGATGCATAAACCCACTTCCGGGGCCCACTTGGTGTGTGCTTGGGCTGAGCTTGATCTATCCACGAGCTGAGGCTTCTTTTGGAGTTGAACGCCAAGTTGTAACGTGTTTTGGGCGTTCAACTCCGGGTCGTGACGTGTTTCTGGCGTTTTACTCGAGACAACAACATGGAACTGGCGTTGAGCGCCAGTTTACGTCGTCAATTCTCGAATAAAGCATGGACTATTATATATTGCTGGAAAGCTCTAGATGTCTACTTTCCAACGCCGTTGAGAGCGCGCCATTTGGAGTTCTGTAGCTCCAGAAATTCCATTTTGAGTGCAGGGAGGTCAGATTCCAACAGTATCAGCAGTCCTTTGTCAGCCTCCTATCAAAGTTTTGCTCAAGTCCCTCAATTTCAGCCAGAAATTACCTAAAATCACAGAAAAACACACAAACTCATAGTAAAGTCTAGAAATATGAATTTAACATAAAAACTAATGAAAACATCCCTAAAAGTAGCTTGAATTTACTAAAAACTACCTAAAAACAATGCCAAAAAGCGTATAAATTATCCGCTCATCAGAGAGTGACCTCTGCCTCTGGGTGGTGGGGATGACCCTTAGGTCGTCTTCCTTGACCTGCTGAGCAAAGGACGAGTGCCCGGTACCGGCCGCCTCCCCATGAACGGGAGAAACGTGCGCCCCGTCAGAAGGTTTATCCGACATGTCGACATCACGGGGTGAGGGCGCCGCCTGATCCCCCTTGTTCCCGGGAGGGGCTTCCGGCTGATCGTCAGCCTTCTCCCCATCACTCTCCTCTAAAAAAGTTTTGTACAAGCTCTCAAGGCCTGTCACCTCAGCAGACATTCCCACTGCACCAGATAAATAAACAAGTTAGTCGTTTAATCGGCATAACCAACCAAAGCAACGATAATGCAAGAAACACAAGATAAAGATACTCACAAATATAATTCCGGGCGACCTCCCGGTTACCCATAAGAAGGTGGGGGTTCACTGGTTTCTCCGAAAAATGGCCCACAACACGTCGGCAATTTTTTTATCTACGGCAGACATCCCTTGTAGGTCACCTTAATAAAAGCATTAGACCCCACCCCGAAACTCCAATACGGCAGGATGAGGCGTTCCCCTCCAACGACAAGCAGAAGGGGTGGCGACCTTTGACTGGACGCACCTAAAAATACTTATCCTTGAACCTGTGATAAGAGTCCTCGAACAAGCCAAAGATCCTCCGACCTTGGGCAGATTGGAAGGACATGAACCCCTTCCTCGCCTTCCCCTCTTTGGAAGGATTCGTGAGATTAAAAAAGTAAAGGAAAACGTCGACAGACACCGGCAACTCTAGGTATTCACACACCATCTCGAAACAGCGGATCGAAGCCCAACTGTTTGAATGCAGCTGCGACAGTGCCATGGAGATCCGACTGAGGAGCGCCATTTGAAAAGCAGAGAAGGGGATGCAGACCCCCACTTGGGTGAACATGGCTTTGTAAAACCAAATCTAGTCGGTAACCCGGGGGACGTGGAAATTGAGTTCGTACAGCCGTTCGTGGGGGCAGGAACAAAGACGTCGTAGTTGGCCTCCTCGTCAGTACCCCCGCACAGGTACTCGGCCTGACGAAACTCAGTAAGCTCCTCCTCACCCATCTGGTTCGGGGAGTCCCTCAAGTCGGAAGCCACCCAAGCGTATGGGTCGTAACCCGCGGCAGAGGTAGAAGCTCGGGAGACGACGCGAGGCATACCTACACTGGGGGTACCACTCGGTTAATCTATGAGGTCGGGAGCTCGGAAAAAACCCAGAAACTACATTTAGCCTATCTAGTAACTTAAATCAAGCAGGGCTAAAGAAAATTCCAAGCAAAAGCCTAAAAGCTAATATCTTGGAATGGTGACCCCCATAACGCACCTACTCAACACTAAGGTCATTTATCATACAAAACAAACAAGCAGCATGCAAGCAGAAGAACCAATGATGAAGAAAAAAGGACCTTGAAGCAGAAAGAGAAGGGATTGATATTCACCTGGAATAGTTGCGAAAACC
Source organism: Arachis hypogaea (assembly GCF_003086295.3). Lineage (NCBI taxonomy): Eukaryota > Viridiplantae > Streptophyta > Magnoliopsida > Fabales > Fabaceae > Arachis > Arachis hypogaea. The sequence goes on from NC_092042.1 coordinate 26,350,552, forward strand.
TGAAAGAGAAAGAAATGCACAAGGATGCAGAAATGATGCTCTGGGATACTTGGGAGAGAAGAAGATGAAGATAGGAAAAGCGAGAATGGGAAAGGAAAAAGAAACGCAAACGGTTTAAAACTGGCACTCATGAGGCGCGAAAAGACTGGGGGCAAAATAGTCTTTGCGCGCGGGGTTTTTTAACCCATTATGAGCATTTAATGCTCAGCACGAGGAACGAGGCGACGAATGATCACCCTGGCAACAAACAGACGCGCGCAAGAGGCACGTTCCCCCATGGATGGCCGACCTCGCGACAATGCGCGAGAGAAGAGACAACACGCCACCAACAGCCCTTACGACTATTGCTGGCGCGTGGGGGGCACTGTTGCGGCCTGGCCCAAACAGATTGTGGGCCGATCCGACCCATAGACCACCCGACCCGAACGGTCGGGTGCGAGCTGCTTAATCGCCGACCCGGACACGCGTCCTTGGTAACTCATCACTACAGCTATATAAGGAAGCTTCGAGGAAGGTGGGTCTTCTCTTGTGGGACCCACTTCTGACACAGTATATATGGGGAGGGTCCTACCCCTCCCCCAAGGTATGACACCTACCATTGTATCCCTTTTTCGCCTGCACACTCAACTGACTAGAGCGTCGGAGTATCTTTGCAGGTGACACCCTCCCTTTACATCCAGATCTCGGAACGTCGGCTACCCCAATTTCACCCTTGCGACTTGGTCCCAGGCCACACCTCACCTATCAAATCAAGAATCCTTTCGAACCGTCCGATACCCGACCAACCGGACATATTATATTTTAAAACACTAAATTAATGTATTTTATATTTTTTTGTCAAAAATGATACAAAGACACAACTTATTATTTTATTTTTTTATTATTATTATCAATTTTTTATAATTATATTTTTTATCAATCTATTTTTTTTATTTTTATGAAAAAAAATAAAAATAAATTAAACTTGTTTTTTTGTTTTATTTTATATTTAATTTATTGTTAAATAAAATATAAAAATATTAATTTTTTGTGTTTTGTCTTTTTTTATTCTATCTAATATCTATTTTATTTAATATCTACTCTATTTAATATCTTATTTTTATTTAATATTTAATATCTTATTTTATTTTATTCTCATTTAATATTTTATTTTATTTTATTCTCAAAATTAAAAGTAGGTTGGGCGATGAAAGCACAAATCTCGTTAGAGCTTTATGCCATGCCTCTTCATTCTCGAGTCTATGACAAGTAGACTCTAGGATTTGATCCTGGATCGTTTCTTCTCTTCCTTGGTTAAGGTAGCATTCGACACAACTACGATCCCCACTGATTTAAGACCCTACTGAGTGGGTATAACTAGAATATCCCTACATATACTCCATGCAAATACACGTATTCGGTATTTCCATACAAGTTTGCATGGTCCCCAATTCTCTCCCATATCATCAGTTTTCATATTTTCAAGTTTTTTATATTTACTATGAGTGTTCGTCATATAGAATATATATTGTAATATACAATATTATATATATTAAAAATAAATTAAATAATATATAAATAAATAATAACTGATTTTTTGTATGCGGTAATATTTTTTACTGACAATATAGTCAATTAATATATTAAATACAAAAATCTCGATAGATTGCGACAGTTATGGAATCAGATAACGACGATTTTTAATATAGTCAATTAATATATTAACTCTCACTTCATGAATCTTAGCTTCTGTCGAATATGATGAGAGAAAGGCACCATATAAGCACGGCGATGAGAGAAAGCCACCATATAAGCACTGTTACCTGAAAACACACCTTTAGAAATCAGGCTTCCAAAAATGTGCACATCTTCAGATTGGGTCCTCTTAATGGAATGCTTAAGATAGCTTAGGCATCTTGATGATTAATAAACAAATTTTTTTGTTCAGTATCAAGTCCCACTTTCCTGCATTAATTGGGAAACACAAATAAATAAACGAAAAATGTTAAGAGTCAATATTTTTTATTAATATTTTTAGTCAGTATTTTATTTTATATTATTAAAATTTAAATTTTAATATTTAAAATTTAAAATTTAATACTTAGAATATATTGGTCAAATATTGATTAAAAAAATAACAAATTTTGTTAAATATTGATAAAAGAATAATAAATTTGGTTGGTTATGTAATATTATATATTATAAATAATTTTTGGGTTTTTTAGTTCGGCAACTGTAAGATTTTGTTTAGTAGGAGTTGATGGGTAGGTGTAAGATATCAAAGGTATGGCCAGATTCTACCTTCCATATTCTATTCTTAAAGTTTTTCTTTACCTTCCATGATACTCTTCCAGGTGTATTGAAACTTTATTTCCCACTATTAATGTCACTAGCAAATCAAGATAGCATACAAGTCATCACCCTTTCTTTATTTGCTAAGTAGCAAGATCAACAAAAGTTGCATAACAAATTTCCAACTTCATGTAAAAGTACTTAGAGTGTGTAGGGATTGTTTGGCCCATAGCTTTAATCAATGCTTACTTACCACCTTGCATTAATTTATGAAAAAATGGAACAGGTGCATTAATTTTGTTCTTTGTGCTGCTCTACAAACTCTTGAAGCCTTATCGATTTGTACAATATAAAATTAGGTATTTGTTATAATGTCTAAACGTTAATGTATGTTTAGTTGTCAAAAAAAGTTAAATAATTAATATTTAATTTAAAGATATAATAATTAATAAATTTTAAATATTCAAAATTTGTTATAAAAATTAAATTTAACAAAATTAGACGTCAAGTAAACGACTATGAAACTAGTCGTAAAATAAATATGAAGACGGTGGATGTGGAAATGGTAGTTCGGATTCTATTAATGAGAACTTCAAATGAGAAGGGTTGAAACCCTCTTCCCTCCTCTTAAATTACCTCTCCTAACAAGCTTTATTTTAAGAGAAGCCATTCTTTTGCTCTTTTCTTCCCCTTTCTAATTGTGAATTCATGTAAAAATGGTAAAGTATGTATCAAACTATTATAATTTAAGACGAAAAAAAAAACCTACTAATATAATTTGTTTGTTACAAATAAATTTTATTTGTTAACTTTTTAACGAATAATAATCACGCTTCTTTATTTTATTTAATAGTTTAATATAATCATTTTCGTCATTTAGCAAGTTTAACTATTATTATAAGGAGTATTAGAGAACCATCAAAATTTATTATTTTTTGTCATTATTTAGTCAGCAATAATTTGCATCAATATTTGTAGGTATTTACATACAAAAAACATATAATTTACAGCTATATTTACCAGAGTTTACATATATAAGTTAATATAATTTGCACCCATATTTTATAAAGTTTGCACATATGATTTTGAACAAGCACTTGACAACAATAATTTGCACCTATATTTACAAGTGTTTGAATACAAAAAAACATATAATTTATACTTATATTTACGAACACACATAAATCAATATAATTTATATCCATATTTTTCAGAATTTACACATATAAATGATAATTAGTATTTATAATGGTCAAACGAAGGCCAAAATTATAAAAAAATGATAATCACATAGAGTTTCTCATTATTATAACTAATATTATTAAAACTGTTCTTGTGAAGGTTGGTCGCTGTAATACTAAAACTAAAGATTAGAATTAAAGTTTAAAGCTGTAATACAAGGTGAGCTATCTAAGGTTCCTATGTCTAACTCAATTCTATTTTTTTCTCAGCTTCTTGCCTTCCTCTAATTCTCCACAACTCTATTGCACAGACAAGTAATACATACAAAACAAACACAAGTAGGATACAGATACGGAAGGTAGCAATTATAGCAGGTAAGCATAATAATCACATAGGTGATAGAAGGGAAATCATCGGTTAGAAATTTTCATAAAATAATCTCATCGAAATATATTTCTAAACCAATAGAAAACTCTCGATCAAAGTTTAATTTGGTTGTCACTTAAGTCAAACTTAATAAAAATCGAGAGTATTTAAACCTCGAGTCATCTCTCAAGGAATTACAGGAAAGTGTGCATATTATTGGTTATGGGAAAGTATTTTTGGGGTTTTGGGTTGATAGACAAGAAAATTAAACTAACAACTAAGAAACTATAAATTCTAAAATATACTCATGGCAAGGATCAAGAGTCAAGGTTTCCTATCTTGGACCAATGACCACAACATGGTGATTACAAAGGATTAATTCCACTTAGTTGTCCTCTAACATCGGAGGGTTAGGTCAAGTGGACATAATTGGTCCTATAACCAATTAACAACCCTAAACCACCAATGGAACTGGACATCAATAATCTCAAGAGACCTAAGCCCTCAATCACAAGCCAAGAGTACAAAAATTTACTTTAAAATTTAACCAATCATTTTATCAAACACTTGGAAGGCATAAAAGAAAAGCATATTAAAAGTGTAAGAAATATAAAGTCTAACACTACCAAATGCAAGATAATAATAATAACAATTCAATTAAACATTAACAAATATAAAACATAAATTGCATTAATTAAAATTAAAAGCAACACAGTGTCATAAACATAAAGACAACAAAATAAAGGGAATGGCAAGTAAAACTATAAGAGCAAAGATGTAAGAACAATAAATTGCAAAGAAAAGTAAATCAAAACAATAATTAAACCTAAATCTAAGAGAATCTATCCTAAATCTCTCTTTTCTCTCTCTAGAATTCTAACATAAAACATGTTTCTAAACTATCCTAATTACTCTCCCCTTGATCCTTTTTTAATTCGGCCTCTAATAGCTTCAAAAATGAGTTGGATTTGGGCCTGATGCAGCTCAGAAATTGCCAGTCACGTTCTCTTTAATGAAGTCACGTGCTGCTTGTCACGCGTACGCGTCGCCATGAATTCTCCATATCCTCATTTCTTCATGAATTATCTACTTTGCATGCTTTTTCTTCACTTCTTCAATCAAATCTTTGCCTTATAAACCTGAAATCACTCAACAAACATATCATGGTATCAAATGGAATTAAAGTGAATTAAATTTGACAAATTAAGGGTCTAAAAAGCATGTTTTCAATCTTAAACATGAGTTAGAAAGAATTTATAAAACCATGCTATTTCATTGAATAAATATAGGAAAAGTTGATAAAATCTTCTAAATTGAACACAAGATAAACCTTAAAAATGAGGTTTATCAATAGGCAAGCCCAATTAATGCATAATCAAACAAAACACACATATGCATATGATGTATGCCTTTCATACTGGCCGTGAGCTCACGTGTCGGTTACTTTGCCAGAACCCAACACACCCGGTAGCTAACCCGGATATCGTCTCTTTGACACCCATGGGATCTAGTTCCCGTCGCATTTCTTAGGTTAAAGTGTTCTTACACTCTTGGGATACAGCTCCCGCCACGCTCTCGGGATATAGTTTCCGACACACTTTCCAAGGTAAAGTGCTCCCACACTCTTGGGATATAGCGCCTGCCACGCTCTTGGGATATAGTGTCCAACGCACTCATGGGATATAGTGCCCGATGGTGGCGGAATTTCGAATACCACAACTGAACCGACAAGTGCACCAAATCGTACCAAGTCATACCTCAGGTGAGTGAGGGTCAATCCCACGAGGATTGATGGACTGAGCAATAATAGTTGAGTGATTCACTTAGTCAGGCAAGCAGAAAATGGCGTTTTAAGGTTCAAAAGCATTAAACAATACTTTAGAAAGTAAGAAAGCAAACAGTAGAATTGGTGTGAAATATATGTGAGAAAACAGTTAAGGTTTCGGAATTGTTTATTCGTCCAGATTAAGTTTTCTTACCAACTATTTTAATCATGCAAGTCTCATTTCATGGCAAATTGTAATTGACTAAACCCTAATTTCTTAGTGATTTAGTCTCTTTTAACCAAATCAACTGCCAATTCCATGGTCACTTAATATAGATTAGAGGGTTAGGTTCAATTCTAGTTTATTAGCCACAAAAACCCCAATTACCCATATATAGGAGGATTATATGTCACATATCCCGTTAAGTTCGAGCAATAAGCAGTTTAAAAGGAATTTACTTTCAAGCTAGTATTCAAGTGAGATCACTTTTCCAAGAATCAACCAGAATTCATGTAGAATGAGAATTATTCTTCCGATATATTCAAATTCATGAGATGAAGAATGAAAGTAATCCTTGAAACTGAATCAATACATTAATTAAAATAGAATGATAATAGTGTTAATCCATAAAAATAAACAAAGCTCCTAGACTTAACCAAGGAGGTTTAGTGGCTCATGACTCGGAGAGAAAACTAGGGTTCAAAAGTGTGAAAGTGCGGAATGAGGAAGAGAGACGAGATCTCACGCGAATGGCCATATCTTTTTCCTTTTATATCTAACCTAATTTGATTTGAAACTCAAATAAAATAATAAATTATAAACCTAAAAGATTTTGTTTGTAAATAAAAATAACTAAAACAAAATAAAATATAACAATTAAAAGCCAAATCCAACTAAAGATGCTCATTTGGTGAATGTTGATCCGTGTCATTGGCACTAAACGCCAGATTGGGCATTTAGCTCCCCAGTGGGCAGAAGCTCCTCCTTTGATTCTGTCTTCCTGGTGCTAAACGCCAGGCTCGGTGTTTAGTACCGTAATGGGCAGGGAGCTTCCTTTTGCTTTGGACTTGCTGGCGCTAAACGCCCAGGTTCGCATTTAGTGCCAGCTTGGTAGATTCCAATTTCATCTCTTTTCTTACACACAAACTCTGCCAAACCGATTCAAACTTCTCGTGAAATAATTAAGACACTAAAGCAACTCAAAGTAGTAACCAAATAGGCTTCAAACACTAAAATTTGATTAAAACTTAATATATTTATATCTAAAATAATTAGAAAATAGAGAAAGATGCTCATGCATCACCTGACACACTTTACAAATAGAGAGAAAACTTAAACATACTCAACATCAACAATCTCAATCAGGCCTCAATTATCATATTCATTCATTAACTTATATATGCATCTCCGGCATACTTGTAACATTTCTGCACTTCCTCAATTAATCATAATCATTTAATCATCAATCATATTTCAATAATAATTCATCATTTTAGTTTAATCGACATCATTCCAGCCTTATACATCTCATACTTAGCTTTCCACACTTCCTCAGCTCATTCAATATCAACTTAACTGTTATTCACCTCATATACATATTCATTTACAACTTCCTAACTCAAGTTCTTCTTTTCTTAACTTCCTCTATGGATCTACTATCCTTCCTAAGCTCAAAACTGGGTGTCGAACCCTAACGGGTAATTAAAAGAGGTTGGGAAACAAGAGAATTGGTAAGACTTCAAAAAAAATTACTTACGTTGCCGAAACAGGGTTCCGCGTATGCGACATGGTGTCCGCATACGGGAGCCTCCAAAAACCAATGGTCCGTGTACGCAGAACTTACTCCGCGTACACGAGATGTCTAGGTAGTGCCCTCTGTCCGCGTCGCCTATGATGGTCTGCGCACGCATGCCTCCTTTTTCTTCCAAAAACAGCAAAGTTGCAAATTTCACTTTTCGCACACCAAACTTCAAATGCGCATAACTCTTTCGTTTTAAAACATTTTTCGTCACGGACCCAGTTTTTTTTGAAAACAAGTTTGACAAAAATGCCAAGTTATAGCTCGCTGAAATTGGTCCAAAAATTAATTTTACCAAAAACTTCAAAACTCAAGCTTTCCAAACCAAATTTAACCAAATCTTAAACAAAACCATCTCAACCATTATCATAACTCATCAAACTTAACTCATTACTCATCAATCATTTAAGTACCCAGAATACCAACACTTCATCATCAACTCAACATCTTATTTACCATATACTTGCATATACATAATAAGTCCATCAACTCAAACTACACCACATCAATTCAACATATAATCTTCAATATCACTTACTCATTTCAACTACAATTCATATCCATTCAACATCCATTAGCGTTATCCACTAAGCATGCACCAAACACATAATTCAACATAATCATCATTTATCATGGCACAATCTCATCAACATAATTATTCAACTCAAATAATCATTTATCATTCACCACACATATCAACCACTCACTGAACAATTCAAACCACAAGTCTCTAATCCTCAATCATACATATCATCCAACTTATCCTAGGATCATCTAGCCTAAATTTTCATGAAACATTACATGTTATCTATGAGAAATCAAAACCATACCTTGACCGATTCCTTACAAGCATAACCATTCCGCAATTGTCCAAGGCCCGAAACATACACCAACAGAAAATCCAGCCACAAAAATCAACTCAAGCTTCCAATGTTCACTCTCAAGCTTCCAATGTTCGTCAATTTGCCTCCACAATCGTATAATTTAATCTAATACCATATAAATACCACTAAATTAACATAGGGTTTGCTATTCCAATAATTTCATAAGGGTTTGAAGATTCTTAACTTACCAACATGAAATTGAAGTAAGACCCAGCAAACTCACAAGGTCAAAATGCTCCTAAACATCAAAATTCAACAAAATCGCAACACCTAAGCTCAATAATTTCAAAACTATAGGAGGAAAAGCTGGGTGAGAAAATGTGACTTACCAACTAAATTTTTTAGTGAATTTTATAGAGAATTTTGAGATGAACGTATGACCACTGACAACTCGCCAATCAGAGCTCCAGATCAAAAGTTTTGAGGGATAGAAATTTGAGTGAGGGTTTGGGTGTCTCACTTGTGTTCTTCCCCGTTTCCTTTCGTTTTAGCGTGTTTCCCTGATTTAGGAATGAGAAGAGCTGATGCTCTTATGTATTGGTGAGTTGGGTTGGGCTTTGGGCCCGGTTCAACCGGTTCTGTCTGTTCGGCCTGATCTTAGGCTAAAATCTTTAAAATTAGTGTCGAAATTCGTATTTTAATTATTTCTTCCATTCTAAACTATAAAATTTAATTTTCTAATTTTTTAAATAATAATTAATTTATTGGTTAATTATTTTTTAATTTTTCAGAGTTTACATCAGTGGTGAACTATCTCGGTGAGAGTTACTAAGTTGTTTTTGAAGCTGTGATAGTTGGCTATATTTTTGAGATTGTTTAATTTTTTTTGTAGGTGAAAAGTATCCAAGTGTATCAGCAGCGAGCTTGAGAGCTCGTCTGAAGACAAAGAATTTTGAGAAGGAGGGGTTGTCTTCGAATCCTGAAAAAATTGATGGAGAAGGAGAGATAAATCAACCAGCCCCCATGAAGAAGAGCTTCATTTTCAAGAAAAACAAAGCTGATGTTATCAACTTAGGTGACGATATTGCTGAGAATGAAATGAAGATTCCTTTGGAAGAGATAACTATGTTTGCGAGCAAGCAAGAGAAATTGCATTGGTTTTTCCGAAGATGGGGATGGTTCCTCGGTGTCGGATAAGAAGTTTTCGTTTATGGCCGTGGTGGACGAGGTATTGCAGGCATCTTCTGACATTTTTCTAATTGATGAGGTCAGGGATATCGCAGTTAACCAGTATTTATAGGTATTGGATTAGACTTTTTTGTAGATGTTTGATAGTAATGAGTTATATGTTGTATAATTTCTATGATTGTGTAGGTTTTGGGATTCCATTAGGCTAGTATTGGTCAGAGCCAGGAGAGGAGACATAAGAAATTACTGCAGAAGAATGGTGAATCGGTGAGTCCAAAGGAAGAGATTGATTTAAAAGAAATTGTAATTGATGATCTGAGAAAGAAGTTGGCTGCAAAAGAAGAAGAGTTGAAATCGGAGAAGAATAATCATGACGAAGATATAGAATTGTTGAAGAAAAAGAAAAGTGATCTTTCCAATATGAATAATCAAATTGTTGAAGTGACTGTGAAGTTGAAGAATATAGAGAAGAGTCGGGAGACTAAAATTCTCGATGCTTTTGCTAAAGGCTTTGATCGTGCTGTTACCCAAGCAAAGCTATTGGCTCCGGATAGTGACCTTTTGGTGATGGACCCCGGTAAAATTGTTCAAGATGGAGTGTTAGTTGATGACGATGAAGCTATCGAGGATGAGGATGACAACTTGGTAGATTGACATTTACTTATAGTTTGATTTTAGTAGTTTTGATCATCAATGATTTGATGAATTTGGACTTGACTTTTGCCAATCTGGTTTGGCTATTTTCGAATTATAATAGGTAGTTTTTTGAACTTATTTTGTTTGGATAATATCTGATGAGTGTTTGATATGTCATGAACTTATGATTTGTGGAGTGATTACTGGGCAATGACTATTTTAGATTTTTGGGAGTTGGTATCGTATTATACCAAACTTTTGGTCCCTATTTTTATAGGTTTGATGTAAGTACACTTATATTTGATGAGAATATCTCGTTCGTTGAACTATGTTTGATAATTGAGTATGATCGAGTTTGATTGCACATGTTTTGTCATTGTGATTTTGAATTTGAAGAGTTATCACTAGTGGATAAATCTTTTGGTGTTTATTCAGTATGTGATTGAATGGTTTAGTTGACTGCAGATAGTCATAGGTCAGATTGATAGAGATCGGATGAAAGAAGATAACTGATATAGATCGGCCTTTCTTGAGCCACAATGGATTGTTATATAACCTTTGTTTATAAAGGTGTAGGTAGGCTTGCCTCGTTAAAACCTCTCCAAGCAAAATCCTCTTTGGAAAAAATCTTTTGAGTAGGAAAAAGAGTACAAGCTTGTCCCTGTCTTTTAACTGTAATATTGCTTTAAAGATGAAATATTCCAAGTGTTAAGTAAAATTGTACCATCCAAAGATTGGAGTCTATATGCTCTATTTCCTAGGATATCGGCAGTTCGGAGTGGGCCATCCCATTTGGCTGCAAGTTTTCCACAAATAGAAGTCGTTTGGCTTGCTTGGTTTTTCTGAGTAGCAGGTTACCGACTTGAAATGAGCGAGGATTGACCTTCAAGTTGTATCACCAAGTTATGTGAGCTGCATTACTCAGTGACAAAGAGAGGCTATATCTCGATTCTATTCAATTGAATCTAGCTCGAGCCTCCGAGCTTCATTGTGATTGATTGCTTGCGTTCTTAGAGAGGACTGAGAGATCTCCAGAGGAATCATAGCATCAGACCTATAGTAAATGGAACGGGATTTCCTTAGCAATAGAATATGTAGTGGTGTTGTATTCCCAAAGGATTTTAGGAATCATCTCTGCCTAAAGTCCTTTTGCATCATCCAATTTCTTTCGCAAAGCATGTAAGACAACTTTATTTGCAGCTTCACCTGATTCGTCAGTCTGCAGATGTTCCACTGAAGAGAAGTGTTGTTGGATTTTTAACTTCTATAAAAAAGATGTAAAATTATGATCGACAAACTGGCGACCATTGTCAGTGATTATATGTTGAGGTATACCAAATTTTCATATAATGTGTTTTCAAACAAAGGAAATCATTTGCTGTGATGTGATTTTGGCTAATGTTGGTGTGAGACTGAGAATGCCCACAGCTTAAACTTTCTTACCAACTATTTTAGCAATGAATGATTCATTCTATGGCAAACCATAAATGTCTAAACCCTAATCTCTTAGTGATTTAGCCTTCTCTAACCTTCATCAACCGCCACTCTCGTGGTTGCTTACTTCTGATTAGAGGGTGAAGTTCAGAAAACTAGTTTAGCGCCACGAAAATCCTAATTATCCAAGACTAACAGGATTATATGCCACATATCCAAATTAGTTCATGCAATTAGCGATTTAAAAGGAAGTTTTTTTCAAGTTGTAGTTCAAACGAGATAACTCTCTCGAGAATCACAAGAACTCATGTAAAAAAGGGTCCTACTCTCGTTCCACCCAATTCATAAGATTAAGAACGAAAATAATTTATCCCTTGCTAGCACTAAATACCAACTTGGGTGTTTTGCACCCAGCGAGGGTGCTGCATGCTTTCTTCCTTTTTGCTCCAAACTCTGTCAATTTGCTCCGAATTTCACCTGAAATCATAAAAATACCAAAACAACTCAAAGTAGCATCCAAAAGGGATTTTTGCACTAAATCAAGTAAAACTAAATAAAATCTAACTAAAAACAACTAGAAATGGTAGAAAAAAGGGTATAAGATGCTCACGCATCACAACACCAAACTTAAACTATTGCTTGTCCTCAAGCAACCAAATCAATATAGGTGCAAGAAGAGAAAATGTTTGAGACTTGAGTTGGCATTTAAGCTCAGGTCTAGTTACTTTGGCTTATGATACTCCAATTCTGATTAGTTTCGGCATCTTATTATCCTTCGAAGCTCAGAAATATTAGTATCCTCCAAAACTAGAACTCGGATGATATTATAGATTCTCTTCTTCAGGCTCTAATTGATTCTTAAGCAGCTATTCTTTTCTTTTTCTTAGTGCTTTGCACCTTGAGCCTAGTCGTGACTTTTAGTGTTTTGTTTTCAAGTTTAACTTGATACAACAACACCACAAGCACTTAACTGGGGAACTCCTTTGGGTTTGAATTTTTCTTTCTTTTCTCCGAGACAGTGGTACTCAGAGCCTTAGGCATACTCTTTAACAGCAATGGGTCACGACTTTAAGTGTTCAATCTCAAGGTTTACTTGACACTTTCACACCACAAATATATGGTTAAGGAAAACTATCCCTTTGAGCTTTAGATCAGTTTTGGCCCTCCTAACCATTGATGCTCAAAGCCTTGGACATTTTCTTTTGATTTTTATTTTCTTTTTAGTTCTTTTTGCTGTTTATTTTACTTCAAGAATCAATCTTTTTCTTATTTTAGAGAATCAATAATACTTCGCTAAATTTCCGTTCCTCAAGAACTAATATTTTTAACTCCAAAATCAAATATGCACAGTTAAATCATACATTCAAAAACAAAGATAGTGCCACCACTTCAAAATAACTAGAACATGCAATATATACTCAAAATCTCATGCAATTTATTAATTTTTTCTTTTAATTTTTGTTTAAGCTCAGTACATAATACATGAGATATCTTCTATTTAAATAAAAACATAAACTACTAAAATAAACAACTAATTAGAAAGCAAGAAAATCTTAATAGTGATCATGTAAGCTAGAAAAAAAATAGAAAATAAAATGAAATCTGAAAATAGAAATAAGATAAAAGAAGGGGAGAATAAAACTCAACCACCTCAGTGATGGTGGCTGCTGCTCCCTCAGAAGAATCCTCTAGAATGCTTAAGCTCCTTTATATCATGCCTCTACCTCTTCTTCTCTTCCATCATCTAGTAGAGGAGAGCAGAATGATCTTGATGCTCTAGCCTCAGTTGATCAATTGATGATATCAGCTCCTCTAAAGATGTGGTCAACTAATCACAGTAATCATAGGAAGGGAAGTAGACTCCCTGAGGCATCTTCGAAAGATTCTGTGGAGGCAGTGGAACTGGCTCCTGCTGCGGTCTGTGCCCAAGCTCTCTAATCTGCTCCATACCCTTCTTTGTGATCGGTTTCTCAACTCCAATCGGGGTATCTCTATTAATCTAAGCTCTAGCTACTACACATAGGCGGTGGATGAGATGAGGGAAAGCCAGTCTCGCAGTGGTGGAGGACTTGTCAGCTATTCTGTAAAACTCTTGAGGGATCACCTCGTGTATCTCCACCTTATTGCTGAGCATTATACAGTGAATCATCACTACTCGCTCGACTGTAACCTCAGAATGGTTACTAGTAAGGATGATGGAGTGTTGGATGAACTCCAACCATCCTCTAGCTACTGGCTTAAGGTCAAGCCTACCTAGCTGGTATGGCTTGCCTTTAGAATCCCTCTCTACTGAGCTCCAGGGAGGCAAATATCTTCAAGGACCTGATCCAGCCTTTGGTCAGTATTGACCCTCCGAGTGTATGAGTGCGAGTCCTCTTCGGATTGTGGTAATTGTAGCGTCACCCTCACACTCTCCGAGCTGAAATCCATGATCTATCCTCTGACCAAGGTCGCCAATTCTTTGGCTTCGGGTTCACGCCTCTGACATGCTTGTATGTCACCCAAGTATTGGCGTAGAACTCTCGTACCATCAATACTCCAACCTCAGTCACGGGGTTGGCCAGAACTTTCCAACCCCGTATCAGAATCTGATATAGGATCTCTGGGTACTCCCCTGGCTTCAGATCGAAACAGACCTCGAGAATCACCTTCTTCTTGTGCACCACTTCATAAAAGTGGTCCTCATGTGTCTTGGAAAAGAACCGTGTGAAGTACCATGGATCGGATGTAGGAACTTTCTCCTTCCTCTTTCTTGATGAGGATTCTCCCTTCTTGGGTGCCATGGAGATAAAAAAATGAGAGAAGAAAGCAGAGCGCCCAACACCAAACTTAGAAACTTTGCTCGTCCCCGAACAAAATAAAGCTAGAAAATAAGAAAAGGAAAAGAAAATAGAAGAAAGATATAGAGGAGAAAGGAGAAAGACTTCGGCCTTGGAAGGAGGAAGGAAAAAGAATGAAAAGGATGTACGGTGAAAGTGGATGAAGAGAGGGGTATTTATAGGTAGAGGAAGGGTTAGGTTCGGTTTTGGGGAGGGGTAGGGGGAAAGTTAAATTTGAATTTGGGTTGTTGGGAGGAGAGATAGATGGGATTGATGAGAGTTGATTGGGTGGAGTGAAAGGTGGTTTGAGAGAATCAAAGGATGTGATGGGTAATGGGATGAATGAATGTGGATCGAAAAGTGGGTGAAAGAGGAGAGAGAATGGATAAAAAGTTTGAATAGGTAAAAGTGGTTGGGAGTTGGGGTAAACCATTGGCCAAAATCATGCCTCCATCTTCGAAACTCTCCCTTGGGCGTTGAATGCCCGTTCTGGCGTTTAACGCCAGCAGGGGGTCATATATATATATATTAGAAGCACCCCTAGCGCTAAACGCCCTCCCTGGTGTTTAGCGCCCCAAGGGGGGTGCTAAATTGAAGTAAAATGCCCAAAATGGGCGTGAAACACCTAATTGCTTTGCTCCTCTCATAGCGCTAAACGCCAGAACTAGGGTTTAGCGTCCCCAGCAGTTCTCCTCCAGGGTGTGCTATTTTTCTGCCTAGGTTTTTCTGTTCTTGTTTTAAGTGCTATACATGATCACAAACGTCAGAAAAGCTAGGAAAACTATTAAAATCAATGGAAAATAGAATGATATGAAATCAAACTAACATAAAACTGAAATATCACAAAAGCAAACGAAAGGATATGAGTGTTTGGGTTGCCTCCCAACAAGTGCTTCTTTACTGTCATTAGCTTGACGGGCAGCTCCTCTAAGGAGGAGGATCATAGGGGCTCAGATCTACACCCCTCATAGTGAACTTCTTTCCTGTGCTCTCATGAATTAGCTCAACATGCTCCAAGGACAGGATTCTATTCACAGTAAGTGATATGATTGAACTTCTTGTGAAGACTACTCTCATGCCAGGTGAGCAGTCCTCAGAAAGAATCTTCTTGTTCCTCTAACCTTTTGGTACTTTTTTTTTTGCCTTCCCTATCTTTGGTGCATGGTGAATGCTCAACACCGAACTTAGGTTTGATGTCAGGGGTATGGTATAGCTTTCCACCAAGTGAGGCTTGAGTCTTGAACTCTGCATGCTAGTACTTCCTTTGTCAGAGAGTGGTTGAGGTTTAAACATCTTGAACAACAAATAGTCCTCATGCATCCTCAAGCATAACTCTCCTTTCTCCACGTCGATCAGGACTCTTCCTGTGGCTAGGAATAACCTTGCTAGAATGATGGAGTTGTCTTCATCCTCTCCTGTATCAAGTATCACAAAGTCTGCAGGGAGGTAAAGGTCTTCAACCTTTACTAGGTGTTCCGAGGGTTACCTGAAACTGTAGGTCGATCTCGGACGAGATCTTTTGTACTGATCGGAGATGACGGGGCCGACTTGTGCGTGACAGCTGGAGTTGTCACGTCCAACTTGTTGGACTGGCAATGCTACTGATCCTTTGTCACCGAAGGGCGGTGGTACCTGCAAGGGACTCCGATGCTTAAGTTAGCAAGGGTATTGAGCAGGTTTTATGTAGAATCAGAGTATGAGTTATACCTGGGTGCTCCAGCATATTTATAATGTTGTAGAGTGATCTTTTCTGAGGATAAGATAGTTATCTTATCTTATCTTTAATGGAACTGTCCTTATCTCTATAGGCATGGGCTGCCTTTGGATTTGGGTCGTGTTCCTCTGTTTGGTCCCTTTTTGGGCTTTCCTGGTGATTTGGCCGAGCTCTTGAAGAAGAGGTCGGATAATCCTGACCTGAAGAGGTCGTTCGAGGTGTCCTCAAATAACCCGGGTCGGACAGCTTGACCTAGGGTATGAACAGTGCCCCTGCTCGAGTGCGGTCTTCCTCTTAAGGTCGAGTCCTTATTTTAGAATTTCGATCCTTCTCTGGAGAAGTCGAGCTCGAGCATTGTCGATTTCTTTTTGTAGAGATTCCCCTGAATGCGGAACGTTTTTCTTTTTCCTTCATCCTTTGAAAACGCGCGTCCCTTTGCTTTGGGAATATGCGAGGGTTTAATAACCCATTAATTCTTTTAATGCTCCGTTTCTTTTGCCTCCCACTTTTTGAATTTTCACAAAAAACGGTTTTCTCTTCTCTATTTTCTTGCTTGCGGTAACTTCCCCCTTTTCTTTCTATTCTTATGTTTTGGCTTGCCTGGGACTTGCGTTTTTTGTGTTTCTCTCTGTGACGCCCTTGGTGGTTGTTGGCGCTTCCATTGCTTCGACGGCAATTCCTGATCTCTTCGTCTTCGACTTCTTCCATACTCTCCTCCTCTTTCAGGTTGGTTCTTCTTTCTTCTTTGTTTGCATTGTTCTATTCTTGGTGAAGTCTTGAGTTTTCGTTGGAAAGCTTTGAACCTTTTCGTGTTACCATACTTGGTTGTCACTATGATGCATGTTTTCTGGTTTTCTTTTGACTTTATGCATGCTCTTAGGTGGATATCCTTGGTATTTTGTCACTGTTAGGACTTCGCATGTTGTCGCTGATTTTCTAATCGTACTTTTGATTTTAAGGGTTTATAGGTTACTGTTTGTTTCTTAATAGAAAGATTGCTCCTTTGATGATCAGAATAGCTCAGTTGGTAGTTTTCTTTGTAGAAGATAACGATTTTCTGGTGGCTTGCTTTGATTTTCTTCTCGTGTCGTTGCTTGTTTGGAAGGAGATTTATCTTTCTTCGCTGAGAGTTTTGTTGGGGTGTAGCTTTGTAGACTTTTTCCTGAGTCCTTACTCTTTTCCCTGCCTCCAAAGGATGCCCCGGGACCTTGGTGTGTGTCTTGGGTTTTTCCGTTTTTGTATTGCTCTGAGTCATGTTTGTTCGAGCTGTTTTGATTAGTAATCTATTTTCTTTTTCTTTCTGTAGGACTAGTTGGCCATGTCTTCTCGCAAAAATATTGTTGAGACGTCTTCCAAGGTTCCTGAGGGTATGTCCGACTGGCTGGACTCTCTCGTGTTGATGTGTGTCCCTGTGGTAGATGCTGAGTTTTGTGTAGAGCTGAGAAAACGTCATAGAAATTGTAGTAATCGTGCCCAGGAGAAAGATTATGAGCTTGTAGCACCTAATTCTGATGAGAGGGTTTGTTTCCCGACCTTGGTTCAGGGGGAGCATCCTTTGTTTTATGCCTATGACTATTTTTTCAGCCAGCTGAACATTACTTTCCCTTTTACTTCTTTCGAGACTGACTTGTTGTGGTCGTGTAACGTTGCTCCATCCCGACTCCATCCGAACTCTTGGGGTTTTATTAAGATCTTTCAGTTGCTCTACCAAGAATTAGATGTCACACCTTCTCAAACTCTCTTTCTATATCTCTTTGTTCTGACCAAGCTTGGGACTACCAAAAAGAAAGCTTCTTGGGTTTCTTTCAGGTCTGCCTGATGAGCGGATAATTTATACGCTTTTTGGCATTGTTTTTAGTATGTTTTAGTTAGTTTTTATTATATTTTTACTAGTTTTTATTTAAAATTCACTTTTCTGGACTTTACTATGAGTTTGTGTTTTTTTTTGTGATTTCAGGTATTTTCTGGCTGAAATTGAGGGACCTAAGCAAAAGTCTGATTCAGAGGCTGAAAAAGGACTGCAGATGCTGTTGGATTCTGACCTCCCTGCACTCGAAGTGGATTTTCTGGAGCTACAGAAGCCCAATTGGCGCGGTCTCAAACGCGTTGGAAAGTAGACATCCTGGGCTTTCCAGCAATATATAATAGTTCATACTTTACCCGAGATTTGATGGCCCAAACAGGCATTCCAAGTCAGCTTCAGAATTCCCAGCGTTTAACGCCGGAACTGGCACAGAAGTGGCAGTTAAACGCCCAAACTGGCACAAAAGCTGGCGTTTAACTCCAAGAAAAGTCTCTACACATGGAAGCTTTAATGCTCAGCCCAAGCACACACCAAGTGGGCCCGGAAGTAGATTTTTATGTCATTTACTCATTTCTGTAAACCCTAAGCTACTAGTTCTCTATAAATAAGACCTTTTGCTATTGTATTTTCATCTTGGTTCTTCTGGTTTCCTCTCTGGGGCCGAAGCAAATGATCACCATTATCACTTATGTATTTTCAACGGTGGATTTTCTACACACCACAGATTAAGGTGTGGAGCTCTGCTGTACCTCGAGTATTAATGCAATTACTACTATTTTCCATTCCATTCAGCTTATTCTTATTCTAAGATATTCATTCGCACCCAAGAACATGATGAATGTGATGATTATGTGACGGTCATCATCATTCTCACTTATGAACATGTGCCTGACAACCACCTCCGTTCTACATGCAAACAAGGCTTGAATGTATATCTCTTTGATTTCTTAATCAGAATCTTCGTGGTATAAGCTAGAATCCATTGGCGGCCATTCTTGAGAATCCAGAAGGTCTAAACCTTGTCTGTGGTATTCTGAGTAGGATTCAGGGATTGAATGACTGTGACGAGCTTTAAACTCATGATTGTGGGGCGTTAGTGACAGACGCAAAAGAATCACTGGATTCTATTCCGACATGATCAAGAACCGACAGATGAATAGCCGTGCTGTGACAGAGCGCGTTGAACATTTTCACTGAGAGGACGGGACTGTAGCCATTGATAATGGTGATGCCCAACATACAGCTTGCCATGGAAAGGAGTAAGAAGGATTGGATGAAGACAGTAGGAAAGCAGAGAGACGGAAGGGACAAAGCATCTCCATACACTTATCTGAAATTCTCTCCAATAAATTCCATAAGTATCTCTATCTTTATTTTATGTTTTATTCATCTTTTAATTATCAATCCTCCATAACCATTTGAATCCGCCTGACTGAGATTTACAAGATGACCATAGCTTGCTTCATACCAACAATCTCCATGGGATCGACCCTTACTCGCGTAAGGTTTATTACTTGGATGACCCAGTGCACTTGCTGGTTAGTTGTGCGAAGTTGTGATAAAGAGTTGAGATTGCAATTGAGCGTACCATGTTAATGGCGCCATTGATGATCACGATTTCGTGCACCACTGCCCAAGGGCATAAAGTTTTTTTCATGTATGATGAGTCCTTTAGGGACTTTAAGAACTACTTTTTCAAGGTTCGAGCTGTTGATGGAGCTCGACCTTTTCTCTTAGAGGCGAATGGTGAACCTGCCTTTCCTTTGTGTTGGCAAAGAAATGTTGTATTGTCTCGATACTGATGGAAGATGCTTGATGAGGTCGAGCAGGCTTTTGTAACTGTGTTGGAGGATATTTGGGGGGAACCTCCCCACCTTGACACAAAGAGATTTTTTGGGGACCTTTCTCTTGTCCGAGCCGAACTGGGTAGTGACCGACTTCTTTTGTTATGTTTTGTTTGTTTTTACTTCTTTTCCTCTAGTTTTGTAACTTGTTTTGATTTGTCTTTTCAATGATGGCCAAGACAAATGATTCCATGAAAGCCTTTAAAAAGGCGAGGAAGGCTACTGCTGTGCAGAATATTTCGGCCAAGGCTGTAAGGGAGGGATCTTCTCAGGTTCCTCCAAAGAGACCGATCTCGAGTTCTACTGGGCCGAGGAGGGTGATCCCAACACCTCAGGTCCATTTAGTTAATCCTCCCCAGACCTCTGCTGCTACTTCTTCTCCTACTGTCGCACCTCCTCCGAAAAGACCCCAGACTGTTGAGCCTTTTAATCTAGACGCTCCCGACTTTGATGCTGTCGGTTTTGTTGATCAACAAATTGGTCCTTATGGTGTCATGCCTACTGATGATGTATCCATTCTTCATCACTTGGATTTTATCACTCGGAGTGGCATTTAATTGGCACACATGGGAGCAGCTTTATACCGGACCGCTCAAGATCTTCCTATCTATGCTACAAAAACCTTTATGGAGGAGGCCAAGTCGGAATTTGATCGGATTAAGGGCTTGAAGGAGGAGCTTGAGGTGAAAGTGGCGAAGTTGGAGAGAGAGTTGGAGGGGAAGAAGACTCGGGCTGTAGCCTTGGCGGCTTCTGCCAAGTTGTCTGAAGATATGGCTTTGAAGCATAAAGATAGCTATGTTACAACTTACAGGAAGATGATGGGTCTTAGGGAAGATTTGGAGTCTGCCCGAGCTGACTATGTCGAGCTCCAGGGTCATCTTGTGGGCAGTGTAAATGCTGCTTATGAGAATCTAAGGGACCAAGTTCGAGTTCTTGCGCCCGATCTTGACCTTACTCTTTTCAGCTTGGACAACATCATAAAAGATGGTAAGATTGTCCCAGATGACCCAGATGATGATGAAGTTGACCCTCCTCCTGTTCCTGCTACCAAAGTCTCTGTCGTGCCGTCTTCTCCAACGCCTACAGCTGAGGTCGGTTATCCCGAGTCGGATCCTGATGTTCAGATCCTGAACCCTCCTTATGGGACTGTTGATGTCGTCCCTCTTCGGACTCGTCTTCCTTCACCTCAACATGCCGCCACTAAAGAATCTTTGAATCTGTTGTAGTTTTTGGTTATGAATCTTGATATGTATAGCCCAGTCTGTGGGCCTTAAACTCTTTTTATTTTGTTGCTTCTGTCTGCTGGATACTTTTAGTTGCTTCTTTGTTAGCAACTTTATTTTTGAAAAAACAAAGGTAGTTTTTCAGGCTCTTTGGGGTTGACTTCAGGTGGCCTCTTGAGTCCTGTTATTATTATAACCTTGTTTCTTGTGTGATATGCTTGTTTGTGCCTATCTAACACCTTTTATGTCTTTTGGAGTGTTGGAGCCTTGTCATCCGACCTCTTTTGATCACCTTTGTACTTGCACACTTGTAGCTTGATTCTTTTGAGGTCGTAGATTTCTGGGTCCAACTTGGATGCCCTCTTCATCTCAGCCTAGCGTTATTTCTAGTAATCCATTTTGCTTGGACCTTTATTAGGTCTTTTTTCTATGGACTTAATTTTGTATAACTTTTGGCATTTTGGTCGGTCCGACTTTGTTATGTCGGTCCATTCTAAGTTATTTTTAGTGATCCATTTCATTTGGACCTTTGTCAGGTCTCTTTTATGGATTACTTTTTATAAATTTGTTTGTGGGAGACTGACTTCCTTACATTGGTCCCTTCTAAGTTATTTCTGGTAATCCATTTCATTTGGACCTTTGTCAGGTCTCTTTTATGGATTATTTTTTATAACTTTGTTTGTGGGAGACCGACTTCCTTACATCGGTCCCTTCTAAGTTATTTCTAGTAATCCTCTTTTTTAGGGCTGGCCAGGCCTCTTTCCAGGGATTTACTTTTTATAACTTTGGTTTTATGGTCGAATGGTCTGACTTCTTCATGTCGGTCCATCTTTTAAGTTATTTTTTAGTAACCCATTTTTTATTAAGACCTCATCAGGTCCTTTCCTATGGGTCACTTTCGATAACTTCTTGCATTTAATCTGTTTTGTCACTTTTCATCTTTGCCAATTTTGTAGAAATTAGGTTTGATCCTCGCTCGATTGACCTTTGATGAATTCAGTTTTCATCTTTGTTGGTTTTTATCGTGATCGGGCAATGAATTTAGTTTTCACTTTTGCCGATCTGTAGCTCTATAATCAGGCGATGAATTTTTGCGTTTCAGATTAATGCGTCTTGATAAAGGATTTGTAGAAATCTGAAAAAACTTTATTCAAAAATAAAATGTCCAAATATATACATGTGGGAGTTTTATCCCTCTAAGTTAGGTGTCTCGTGGATCTTGGCTTGGTGCCTCGTTAAAAAACCTTTTTTAAGGAAAAAGAGTGCACCTCATCCTAAGATCCTTTACCACCTCCTAACTGTAGTACCTTCTAAAGTTGCAAGCGTGCCATGACCTTGGGAGCTCTCTGATGAGCGGATAATTTATACGCTTTTTGGCATTATTTTTATATAGTTTTTAGTATGATTTAGTTAGTTTTTAGTATATTTTTATTAGTTTTTACGCAAAATTCACATTTCTGGACTTTACTATGAGTTTGTGTGTTTTTCTGTGACTTCAGGTATTTTCTGGCAGAAATTGAGGGACCTGAGCAAAAATCTGATTCAGAGGTTGACAAAGGACTGCAGATGTTGTTGGATTCTAACCTCCCTGCACTCGAAGTGGATTTTCTGGAGCAACAAAACTTCAAATGGCGCGCTCTCAATTGCGTTGAAAAGTAGACATCCAGGGCTTTCCAGTAATATATAATAGTTCATACTTTACACGAGTTTTGATGACGTAAAATAGCATCAAAAAGCCAGCTCTATGCCCTTTTCTGGCGTCAAAACGCCAGAACTGGTATAAAAGTTGGAGTTAAACGCCCAAACTGGCATCAAAGCTGGCATTTAACTCCAAGAGAAGCCTCTACACGTGTGAAACTCAATGCTCAGCCCAAGCACACACCAAGTGGGCCTGGAAGTGGATTTCTGCATCATTTACCTATTTCTGTAAAGCCTAGTAGCTAGTTTCATTATAAATAGAACCTTTTACTATTGTATTTTCATCTTCGGATCATAGAGACATTATGGATATCATATTTTCATATTTAGGGAGGCTGGCCATTCGGCCATGCCTGGACCTCCAGACCACTTATGTATTTTCAACGGTGGAGTTTCTACACACCATAGATTAAGGTGTGGAGCTCTGCTGTTCCTTGAGTATTAATGCAATTACTACTATTTTCTATTCAATTCAAGCTTATTCTTGTTCTAAGATATTCACTCGCACTTCAACCTGATGAATGTGATGATCCGTGACACTCATCATCATTCTCACCTATGAACACGTGACTGACAACCACTTCCATTCTACTTAAGATTGAGCGTGTATCTCTTAGCCTCCATTCCAAAAGATCGGAGTCTTCATGGTATAAGCTAGAATTATTGGCGGCCATTCCTAAGATCCCGAAAGTTTAAACCTTGTCTGTGGTATTTCGAGTAGGATCTGGGAAGGGATGACTATGACGAGCTTCAAACTCGCGAGTGTTGGGCGTAGTGACAGACGCAAAAGGATCACTGGATTCTATTCCAACATGATCGAGAACCGACAGATGATTAGCCGTGCGGTGACAGCGCACATGGACCATTTTCACTGAGAGGATGGGAAGTAGCCATTGACAACGGTGATGCCCAACATACAGCTTGCCAGAGAAAGGAGTATGAACGATTGGATGAATGCAGTAGGAAAGCAGAGATTCAAGAGGGATGAAGCATCTCCATACGCTTTTCTGAAATTCCCACCAATGATTTACATAAGTATCTCTATCTTTATTTTCTTTTTATTTATCTTTCAATTATTAAAACTCCACAACCATTTTAATCCACCTGACTGAGATTTACAAGGTGACCATAGCTTGCTTCAAGCCGACAATCTCCGTGGGATCGACCCTTACTCACGTAGGGTTTATTACTTGGACGACCCAGTGCACTTGCTGGTTAGTTGTGCGAAGTTGTGACAAAGTGTGATTTACGTTTGAGAGCTCCATGTCTTTGGTGCCATTGTTGATGATCACAATTTCGTGCACCAAGTTTTTGGCGCCATTGCCAGGGATTGTTCGAGTTTGGACAACTGACGGTTTATCTTGTTGCTCAGATTAGGTAATTTTCTTCTTGTTTTAACCATTATTTTATTTTCAAAAAGTTTTCTTCTTTTTTCATTTTTTTAAAATATATTTCGAAAAATCCCAAAAAAAATCATAAAATCATAAAAACTCAAAAATATTTCATGGTTCTTGTTTAAATCTAGGGCCAAATTTGAAGTTTGGTGTCAATTGTATGATTTTAATTGTCTTGCAATTTTTGAAACACATGCATTGTGTTCTTGATGAATTGCCTTGTTTGATCTTCATCATTTATTGATTTGCACTGCATGATGTTCTACATATGCATTCTTGCATTCATATGGCCCAAACATGAGAAAGTTCTAAGTTTGGTGTCCTCTATGTTTTCTTTCATTAAGAAAACTGAATTCTTGATGTTCATCTTGATCTTCAAGATTGTTCTTGGTGTTCATCTTGACTTTCATAATGTTCTTGCATATACCTTGTGTTTTGATCCAAGAATTATATGTTTGGACTCATTTTGTTATTTTTCAAATTTGAAAACATATCTTCTTGGATAAAGGATTTAGCAAAATGAATATCCAAGAACATAAAGCAGAGGAATTACAGAGAAGAAGCTGGGTGTTCAAAACGCCCAGTGAAGAAGGAAAACTGACGTTTAAATGCCAGCCAGGGTACCTGGCTGGGCGTTTGAATGCCCAAAACATGCAGCTCCTGGGCGTTTAACGCCAGGATGACACAAGGAGAGGAATTTTGTTTTCGAATCAAATCTTTTTCAAATCTTCATAATTTTTCAAAATCAAATCTTTTTCAAATCAAATATTTTCGATCATATCTTTTTCAAAATCATATCTTTTCAAACATATCTTTTTCAAAAATCAAATCTTTTCCTCATATTTTCAAAAATCTTTAAATTCTAGAATCATATCTTTTAGTTTCTTGTTAGTCAAGTAATCAATTTTAAGTTTAAAAATCAAATCTTTTTAATTTCCTTTTCAAATCTTTTTCAAAATAAATTTCAATCATATCTTTTTAATCATATCTTTTTCAAATCATATCTTTTTTCAAAAAAATTTGATTTCAAAAATCTTTTCTAAACTTCCTATCTTTTCAAATATTGATTTTCAAATCTTTTTCAACTAACTAATTGACTTTTTTATTTGTTTTACTATTTCTTATCTATTTCAAAACCACGCCCAATTTTTCAAAAATTCATTTTAAATTTTATTCTTTTAATTTTCAAAAATTTCTTCCCCTCTCTCATCTTTTTCTATTTAAACACTAAGATTCCTCCTCCATTGTCAATTCGAACTCCATCTCTCTTTGAGTGTTCGAATTCTTACCTACCTCATCTTTCCATTCTTGTTTTCCTCTGACACCTCAAGGAATCTCTATACTGTGACATAGAGAATTCCATATTTTCTTTGTTTTCTTCTCTTTCATATGAGTAGGAACAAAGACAAATGCATACTTGTTAAAGCTAATCCTGAACCTGAAAGGACTCTGAAGAGGAAGCTAAGAGCAGCTAAAGCACAAAACTCTGAAGAGGACCTCACTGAAATTTTTGGAAAGGAGGCAGCAAAAGAAACAATTATGGCCTAACCAAACAACAATGCAAGGAAGATGCTTGGTGATTTTACTACACCAACTTCCAACTTCTATGGAAGAAGCATCTCAATCCCTGCCATAGGAGCAAACAATTTTGAGCTAAAGCCTCAATTAGTTTCTCTACTGCAACAGAACTGCAAGTTTTATGGACTTCCATCTGAAGACCCTTATCAGTTCTTAACTGAGTTCTTGCAGATCTGTGATACTGTTAAGACTAATGGAGTTGATCTTGAAGTCTACAAGCTTATGCTTTTCCCTTTTGCTATAAGGGACAGAGCTAGAACATGGTTGGACTTACAACCTAGAGATAGCCTGGACTCTTGGGATAAGCTGGTCACGACTTTCTTAGCCAAGTTTTTTCCTCCTCAAAAGCTGAGCAAGCTTAGAGTGGATGTTCAGACCTTCAGACAAAAAGATGGTGAGTCCCTATATGAAGCTTGATAAAGATACAAGCAACTGACCAAAAAGTGTCCTTCTGACATGCTTTCAGAATGGACCACATTAGATATATTTTATGATGGTCTGTCTGAATTTTCCATGATGTTACTGGACTACTCTGCAAGTGGATCCATTCACCTAAAGAAAATGCCTGCAGAAGCTCAGGAACTTATTGAAATGGTTGGAAATAACCAGTTCATGTATACCTCTGAGAGAAATCCTGTGAGTAATGGAACGCCTCAAAAGAAAGGAGTTCTTGAAATTGATGCTCTGAATGCCATACTGGCTCAGAACAAAATATTGACCCAACAAGTCAATATGATCTCTCAAAGTCTGAATGGATTGTAAAATGCATCCAATAGTACTAAAGAAGCATCTTCTGAAGAAGAAGCTTATGATCCTGAGAACCCTGCAATGGCAGAGGTGAACTACATGGGTGAAGCCTTTGGCAACACCTATAATCCTTCATGAAAAAATCATCCAAATTTTTCATGGAAGGATCAACAGAAGCAAGGCTTCAATAATAACAATGGTGGAAGAAACAGGTTTAGCAATAGCAAACCTTTCCCATCATCATCTCAGCAATAGACAGAGCACTCTGAGCAGAATCCTTCTAGCTTAGCAAACATAGTCTCTGATCTATCTAAGGCCACTCTTAGTTTCATGACTGAAACAAGATCCTCCATTAGAAATTTGGAGGCACAAGTGGGCCAGCTGAGTAAAAGGGTTACTAGAACTCCTCCTAGCACTCTCCCAAGTAATACAGAAGAGAATTCCAAAGGAGAGTGCAAGGCCATTGATATAATCAACATGGTCGAAACCTTAGAAGAAGAGGAGGACGTGAATCCCAACGAGGAAGACCTTAGGGGACGTCCAATGGTCAGTACGGAATCCCATAATAAGGAACCAAAGGAATCTGAGGCTCATACAGAGACCATAGAAATTCCCTTGGACCTCCTTTTACCATTCATGAGCTCTGATGACTATTCATCTTCTGAAGAGGATGAAGACATTGTTGAAGGGCAAGTTGCCCAATATTTAGGAGCAATCATGAAGCTGAATGCCAAGCTGTTTGGTAATGAGACTTGGGAGGAAGAGCCTCCCTTGCTCACCAATGAACTGAATACATTGGTTCAGCAAAATTTACCTCAAAAGAAATAGGATCCTGGTAAATTCTTAATACCCTGTACCATAGGCACCATGACCTTTGAAAAAGCTCTGTGTGACCTTGGGTCAGGGATAAACATGATGCCACTCTCTGTAATGGAGAGACTAGGAATCTATGAGGTACAGGCTGTCAAATTCTCATTGGAGATGGCAAATAAATCTATGAAAAAGGCTTATGGACTAGTAGAGGACGTGCTAGTGAAGGTTGAAGGTCTTTACTTCCCTGCTGATTTCATAATCCTAGACACTAGGAGGGATGAGGATGAATCCATCATCTTTGGAAGACCCTTCCTAGCCAGAGCAAGAGCTATAATTGATGTTGACAGAGGAGAGTTGATCCTTCATGTGAATGAAGAATGCCTTGTAGTAAAGACTCAAGGTTCTCCATCTGTAACCATGGAGAGTAAGCATGACGAGCTTTTCCCAATACAGAGTCATACAGAGCCCCCACATTCAAACTCTAAGTTTGGTGTTGGAAGGCCACAGCCAAACTCATAGTTTGGTATTGAGATATCTCAACCATACTCTGATCATCTGTGAGGCTCCATGAGAGCTCACTGTCAAGCTATTGACATTAAAGAAGCACTTATTAGGAGGCAACCCAATTTTATTTTAAGTTTATCTATATTATTTTGTTTTCTTTTAGGTTGATGATCATGTGAAGTCACAAAGACAATTACAAAAATAAATAAAAATTCAAAAACATCATGGAAAACAGCACACCCTGGAGGAAGGACTTACTGGCATTTAAGGTTAGCAAAATGGGCGTTTAAACGCCCAATCTGGCACCTTTCTGGGTGTTTAAACGCCAGAATAGGGCACCAGACTGGCATTTAAATGCCAAAACAGGGCAACAAACTGGTTTTTAGACGCCAGAACAGGAAGGAAAGCCAACGTTTAAACGCTAGAACAGGGCAGCAGACTGGCGTTTAAACGCCAGAATTGCACTCTAAGGCGTTGTGAATGCCCAATTGGAGCAAGAATGAAGAATTCCTTGACCCCTCAGGATCTGTAGACCTCACAGGATCCCCACTAACCTCGACTCACTCTCTCTCCTCTTCACACCTTTCTACAACACTCTTCCCCAAATACCCTTCACCAATCACCTCCATATCTCTTCCCCAAATACCCTTCACCAACCACTTCCCTAACTCTTCCCCAAAAACCCCCCACCCACCTTCAAAATTTAAAAGCATTTCCCTCCCAAACCCACCCAAACCTTTTGGCCACCCCCCTTTTCCCTATAAATACCCCCTTCACTCCTTTATTTTCACACATCACAACCACCTTCTTCTACCCTTGGCTGAACCCTATACACCCTCCATCTCCTCCATTTTCTTCTTCTTCTACATCTTTCTTTCTTCTTTTGCTCGGGAACAAGCAAATATTTTAAGTTTGGTGTGGTAAAAGCATTGCTTTTTGTTTTTCCATAACCATTTATGGCACCTAAGGCCAGAGAAGCCTCTAGAAAGAGGAAAGGGAAGGCAACTGCCTCCACCTCTGAGTCATGGAATATGGAGAGATTCATCTCAAAGGTCCATCAAGACCACTTCTATGAAGTTGTGGCCAAGAAGAAGGTGATCCCTGAGGTCCCTTTTAGGCTAAAAAAGGGCAAATATCCGGAGATCCGACAAGAGATCCGAAGAAGAGGTTGGGAAGTTCTTGCCAACCCCATTCAACAAGTCAGAATCTTAATGGTTCAAGATTTCTATGCAAACGCATGGATACCATGATCAAAGTATGAACCCAAACCCAAAGAATTGGCTTACAATGGTTCAGGAGAAATACTTAGATTTCAGTCCGAAAAACGTGAGGCTAGCATTCAACTTGCCAATGATGGAAGAAAATGCACGCCCCTACACTAGAAGGGTAAAACTTGATCAAAGGTTGGACCAAGTTCTCATGGACATATATGTAGAAGGAGCTCAATGGAAAAGAGACTCAAAAGGCAACCCGGTTCAATTGAGAAGACCGGATCTTAAGCCTGTGGCTAGAGGATGGTTGGAGTTCATCCAACGCTCTATCATTCCCACTAGCAACCGATCTGAGGTAACTGTGGATCGGACCATCATGATCCATAGTATCATGATTGGAGAGGAAGTAGAAGTTCATGAAATCATACCTCTAGAACTCTACAAGGTGGCTGACAAGTCCTCACCTTTGGAAAGATTAGCCTTCCCTCATCTCATATGTCACCTTTGCTATTCCGCTGGGATTGTCATAAAGGGAGACATCCTCATTGAAGAGGACAAGCCCATCACTAAGAAGAGGATGGAGCAAACTAGAGAGCCCATTCATGTCACTCAACAAGAGCATGAAGAGGTCACTCATCAAGAAATCCCTAAGATGCCTCAAGGGATGCAATTTTCTCCATACAATTATTGGGAGCAACTCAACACTTCTTTGGAAAGCTTGAGTTACAACATGGACCAATTAAGGGTGGAACACCAAGAGCACTCCATCATTCTCTATGAGATTAGAGAATACCAAAGAGCTATGAGGGAGGAGCAACAAAGGCAAGGAAGAGACATAGAGGAACTCAAAAGCACAATTGGTTTTTCAAGAGAAGGAAAACGCCACCCTCACTAAGGTGGACTCATTCCTTAATCTTCTTGTCTATTTATTTTTCTGTTTTTTAGTTTTATGATGTAGGTTCTATCTATGTTTGTGTCTTCACTACATGATCATTAGTGTCTAGTGTCTATGCCTTAAAGCTATGAATAACTCCATGAATCCTTCACTCTCTTAAATGAAAAATGTGCTTAATTACAAAAGAACAAGAAGTACTTGGATTTCAAATTTTATCTTGAAACTAGTTTAATTATTTTAATGTGGTGGCAATACTTTTTGTTCTCTGAATGAATGCTTGAACAGTGCATATTTTTTATCTTGTTGTTTATGAATGTTAAAGTTGTTGGCTCTTGAAAGAATGATGAACAAAGAGAAATGTTATTGATAATCTAAAAAATTATGAAATTGATTCTTGAAGCAAGAAAAAGCAGCGAATAAGAAAGCTTGCGAAAAAAAAAAGAGTGGCAAAAATTAAAAGAAAAAGAAAGAAAAAGAAAAAGTAAGAAGAAAAAGCCAATAGCCCTTAAAACCAAAAGGCAAGGATAAAAAGGATCCAAGGCTTTGAGCATTAATGGATAGGAGGGCCCAAGGAAATAAAATTCAAGCCTAAGCGGCTAAATCAAGCTGTCCCTAACCATGTGCTTGTGGCATGCAGGTCCAAGTGAAAAGCTTGAGACTGAGTGGTTAAAGTCATGATCCAAAGCAAAAAGAGTGTGCTTAAGAACTCTGGACACCTCTAATTGGGGACTTTAGCAAAGCTGAGTCACAATCTAAAAACGTTCACCCAGTTATGTGTCTGTGGCATTTATGTATCCGGTGGTAATACTGGAAAACAAAGTGCTTAGGGTCACGTCCAAGACTCATAAAGTAGCTGTGTTCAAGAATCAACGCACTGAACTAGGAGAATCAATAACACTATCTAAAATTCTAAGTTCCTATAGATGCCAATCATTCTGAATTTCAAAGGAAAAAGTGAGATGCCAAAACTGTTCAGAAGCAAAAAGCTACAAGCCCCGCTCATCTATTTAGGACTAAGTTTCATTGATACTGTGGGATTCATTGTATATTCTCTTCTTTTTATCCTATTTTGTTTTCAGTTGCTTGGGGACAAGCAACAATTTAAGTTTGGTGTTGTGATGAGCGGATAATTTATACGCTTTTTGGCATTGTTTTTATGTAGTTTTTAGTATGATTTTGTTAGTTTTTAGAATAATTTTATTAGTTTTTAAGAAAAATTCACATTTCTGGACTTTACTATAAGTTTTTGTGTTTTTCTATGATTTTAGGTATTTTTTGGCTGAAATTGAGGGACCTGAGCAAAAATCTGATTTAGAGGCTGACAAAGGACTGCAAATGCTGTTGGATTCTGACCTTCCTGTACTCGAAGTGGATTTTCTGGAGCTACAAAAGTTTAAATGGCGCGTTCTTAATTGCGTTGGAAAGTAGACATCCAGAGCTTTCCAGCAATATATAATAGTCTATACTTTGCACGAGTTTTGATGATGTAAAATGGCATCAAAACGCCAACTCTCTGCCCTTTTCTGGCGTCAAAACGCCAGAACTGGCATAAAAGTTGGAGTTAAACGCCCAAACTGGCACCAAAGCTGGCGTTTAACTCCAAGAGAAGCCTCTACACGTGTGAAGCTCAATGCTCAGCCCAAGCACACACCAAGTGGGCCCAGAAGTGGATTTCTGCATCATTTACCTATTTCTGTAAACCCTAGTAGCTAGTTTCATTATAAATAGGACCTTTTAGTATTGTATTTTCATCTTCGGATCATAGAGACATTCTAGATATCATATTTTTATATTTGGGGAGGCTAGCCATTCGGCCATGCCTGGACCTTCAGGCCACTTATGTATTTTCAACGGTGGAGTTTCTACACACCATAGATTAAGGTGTGGAGCTCTGCTGTTCCTCGAGTATTAATGCAATTACTACTATTTTCTATTCAATTCAAGCTTATTCTTGTTCTAAGATATTCACTCGCACTTCAACCTGATGAATGTGATGATCCGTGACACTCATCATCATTCTCACCTATGAACACGTGACTGACAACCACTTCCGTTCTACTTAAGATTGAGCGTGTATCTCTTAGCCTCTATTCCGAAAGATCACAGTCTTCGTGGTATAAGCTAGAATTATTGGCGGCCATTCCAAAAAGTCTAAACCTTGTCTGTGGTATTCCGAGTAGGATTTGGGAAGGGATGACTGTGACGAGCTTCAAACTCGCGAGTGTTAGTCGTAGTGGCAAATGCAAAAGGATCACTGGATTCTATTCCAACATGATCGAGAACCGATAGATGATTAGCCGTGCGGTGACAGCGCACATGGACTATTTTCACTGAGAGGATGAGAAGTAGCCATTGACAACGGTGATGCCCAACATACAGCTTGCCATAGAAAGGAGTATGAAGGATTGGATGAATGCAGTAGGAAAGCAGAGATTCAAGAGGGATGAAGCATCTCCATACGCTTATCTGAAATTCCCACCAATGATTTACATAAGTGTCTCTATCTTTATTTTCTGTTTATTTATCTTTCAATTATTAAAACTCCATAACCATTTAAATCCGCCTGACTGAGATTTACAAGGTGACCATAGCTTGCTTCAAGCTGACAATCTCCGTGGGATCGACCCTTACTCACGTAGGGTTTATTACTTGGACGACCCAGTGCACTTTCTGGTTAGTTGTGCAAAATTGTGACAAAGTGTGATTCACGTTTTAGAGCTCCAAGTCTTTGGCGCCATTGTTGATGATCACAATTTCGTGCGCCACTCTCGCCCTTCGAGTTCGGATAGCTTGTAGTAGCCTCTTCCGAGTATTTCTATGACTCGGTAGGGTCCCTTCCAGTTTGCTGCCAGCTTTCCTTCTCCAGGTCGAGTTGTTCCGATGTCATTTCAGATTAGGACGAAGTCGTTCTCGGAAAAACCTCGTGGCACTACCTTTTGATTGTATCTTGAAGCCATTCAACGTTTTACTGCCTCTTCCCTAATCTGAGCTCTTTCTCAGATTTCTAGAAGTAGGTCGAGTTCTTCCCTTTGAAGTTGGGAGTTGGCCTCTTCACTGTAGTGGATCACTCTGGGTGATCTTTCTTCGACCTCCACTAGGATCATTGCCTCCACTCCGTACGCTAACCGGAAAGGTGATTCCTTTTTGGTGGAGTGTAGAGTTGTCCGATATGCCCATAGGACTTGCGGGAGCTCTTCAGCCCAAGCTCCCTTTGCATCCTGTAATCTCCATTTTAACCCGGCTAATATAACTTTGTTAGCAGCTTCTGCTTGTCCGTTGGCCTGGGGGTGTTCTACGGATGTGAATTGGTGTTTTATGTTCAGATCGGCCACCAATTTTCTGAACCCTGCATCTGTAAATTGAGTGCCATTGTCTGTAGTGATGGAGTATGGAACCCAAACCTTGTGACAATGTTTCTATATAGGAAATTTTGACATCTTTGAGTAGTGGCGTTAGCTAGGGGTTCTGCCTCAATCCATTTTGTGAAATAGTCTACCCCCACGATGAGGAATTTGATTTGTCTGGATCCTTGAGGGAAAGGACTGACAAGGTCGAGTCCCCATTTCGCAAATGGCCAGGGTGAGGTTACGCTGATAAGCTCTTCTGGTGGGGCAATATGAAAGTTGGCGTGTTTCTGACATGGTGAACATGTCTTCACGAATTCTGTCGCTTCTTTTTGTAGAGTCGGCCAATAGAATCCGGCCCGGAGAACCTTTTTGGTAAGAGCCTGTGCTCCAAGATGGTTGCCACAGATGCCACTGTGTACTTCTTCTAAAACTTCCTTTGTATTGGAATTCGGCACACATTTTAATAGTGGTGTTGAAATCCCTCTCTTGTATAGAGTATTGTTTATGATTGTGTAGTATTGCGCCTCCCGTTTTAACCTCTTTGCCTCCTTCTTATCTGTAGGGAGTGTTTCTGTTTTGAGGTAACTGATTATGGGAATCATCCATCCTTGGTCTTGCCCTGTTATGGTTAGGAACCTTTCTTCTTCTGAGATTGACGGGCTTTGCAGTATTTCTTGGATGAGGCTTCTATTATTGCCCCATGGTTTGGTGCTGGCTAGTTTTGAGAGTGCATCAGCTCGAGCATTCTGTTCTCGAGGTATATGGCGAACCTCATATTCTCCGAG
This sequence comes from Arachis hypogaea, assembly GCF_003086295.3. Classification (NCBI taxonomy): domain Eukaryota; kingdom Viridiplantae; phylum Streptophyta; class Magnoliopsida; order Fabales; family Fabaceae; genus Arachis; species Arachis hypogaea. The sequence goes on from NC_092042.1 coordinate 26,384,393, forward strand.
TTGTCTGAGCTGTTCCTTGGTTTTGTCCAAGTACTTTTTCATAGTGGGGTCCTTGGCTTGATAGCTCCTTGCTATTTGTGAGGTGATTACCTGTGAGTCGCTGAAGATGACAAGCTTTTGAGCTCCAACCTCCTTAGTCAGCTTCAAACCAGCTAGTAGTGCCTCATATTCAGCCTGGTTGTTTGAAGCAGGGAACCCAAATTTGAGTGAAAGTTTGATTTGTTTTCCCTGATCGCTTTCTATTATCACGCCTGCGCCACATCTGGTTTTGTTTGAGGAACCGTCTACATAGAGATTCCATTTTATAGGGATTTCTCTGGAGTCCGTAAACTCTGCAATGAAGTCGGCCAAACACTGTGATTTGATGGCTGTCCGAGCTTCATACTGAAGGTCGAATTCGGACAACTCGACTGCCCATTGTAAGATTCTTCCTGCTAAGTCTGTTTTCTGTAAAATGCCTTTTATGGGCTGGTTGGTCCGAACCTTGATGGTGCGGGCTTGGAAATATAGGCGAAGTCGTCGGGATGTTAGTATGAGAGTATGGACAAAATTTTCTATTTTTTTATAGTTTAGTTTGGACCCCTGTAGTGCTTTGCTGATGAAGTATATAGGTTGTTGTCCACTGTCATCTTCTCGGATTAATGCCGAAGCTACTGCCCGATTTCCTACCGCGAGGTATAATACGAGCGGTTCTCCTTCACGTGGCCGGGTTAGAATAGGTGGTTGTCCTAGGAATCTTTTGAAATCATGGAAGGCTTGCTCACACTCCGCCATCCATTCAAACATTTTTCCCTTCTGTAGGGTGGCGTAGAAGGGGAGGGATCTTATTGCTGATCCAGCTAGGAATCTGGACAAGGCTGCCAATCTTCCATTGAGTTGTTGTACCTCTTTAACACACGTCGGACTCTTCATGTCGAGTATAGCTTGGCAATTGTCTGGGTTTGCCTCGATTCCTCTTTGTGCAAGCATAAAACCCAAGAACTTACCAGCCTGTACTGCAAAGGTGCACTTTGTAGGATTAAGTCGCATGCCATGTTTTCTTATGGTATTGAATACTTGGGCGAGGTCGGACAGTAGCGACTCATAGCTTTGTGTTTTTACTAACATGTCGTCTACATATACCTCCATTATTTTTCCGATGTGCTCTGCAAAAACTTTGTTCATTAATTTTTGGTAGGTAGCTCCTGCGTTTTTGAGTCCGAAGGGCATGATGATGTAACAGTTATTTGCTTTGGGAGTTAAAAATGAAGTTTTTTCTTGATCAGGCGGATACATTGGGATTTGATTATATCCTGAATAAGCGTCCATAAATGAGAGGTACTTGTAACCGGAGGAAGCGTCCACCAGAGTATCGATGCTTGGGAGCGGATAGGGATCTTTTGGGCAAGCTTTGTTGAGATCAGTGTAGTCAACGCACATCCGCCACTTCCCATTTGATTTTTTCACTAAGACCACGTTGGCTAGCCATAATGGATATTTGACCTCTCTAATGAACCTTGCCTCCAGTAGGGCTTGTACCTGTTCCTCGACAGCTTGGGATCTTTTTGGTCCGACCTTTCTACGCCTTTGCTGTACTGGCCGAGACCCTGGATATATTGCCAGTTTGTGGCATATTAGCTTGGGGTCTATGTCCGACATGTCTGCGGCTTTCCATGCAAAGAGATCGACGTTATCCTTTAAGAACTGTATGAGGGACTTTTTTATATCTTCTTTAAGGATTGCGCCAACGTTGGTTGTTTTGTCCAGGACATCTCCAATCTGGACTTTTTCTATCTCGCCTTCTGGTTTTGGACGAAATTCTTCTCGACCTCGAACTCCTCCGAGTTCGATGGTGTGAATTTCTTCTCCTTTGCCTCTGATGTTTAGACTTTCGTTGTAACAGCGGCGGGCCGTCTTCTAGTCTCCTTTTACCGTAGCGATCCCTTCTGCAGTTGGAAACTTCATGCATAGGTGTGGAGGTGAGACTACTGCTCTGAGCTGGTTTAGAGTTGTTCGACCTATTAAGGCTGGTGCGCGAAATTGTGAACAATACTTTTCACAACTCTCATAATCCCCGGTCATGAACCCCAAAAACTTGGTGTTCAATACCATGGCATTACACAACTTCGCACAACTAACCAGCAAGTGCACTGGGTCGTCCAAGTAATAAACCTTACGCGAGTAAGGGTCGATCCCACGGAGATTGTTAGTATGAAGCAAGCTATGGTCATCTTGTAAATCTTAGTCAGGCAAACTCAAATGGATATGGGTGATAAACAAAATAAACATAAAGGTAAAGATAAAGATACTTATGTAATTCATTGGTAGGAACTTCAGATAAGCGCATGAAGATGCCTTCCCTTCCGTCTCTCTGCTTTCCTACTGTCTTCATCCAATCCTTCTTACTCCTTTCCATGGCAAGCTTATGCAAGGGTTTCACCGTTGTCAGTGGCTACCTCCCATCCTCTCAGTGAAAATGTTCCTATGCTCTGTCACAGCATGGCTAATCATCTGTCGGTTCTCGGTCAGGCCGAAATAGAATCCAGCGATTCTTTTGCGTCTGTCACTAACGCCCCGCCTGCTAGGAGTTTGAAGCACGTCACAGTCATTCAATCATCGAATCCTACTCAGAATACCACAGACAAGGTTAGACCTTCCGGATTCTCTTGAATGCCGCCATCAGTTCTAGTCTATACCACGAAGACTCTGATCTCATGGAATGGTTGGCTCGGTTGTCAGGTGAGCACTCGGTTGTCAGGCGATCAACCATGCATCGTGCAATCAGGAATCCAAGAGATATTCACCCAATCGAAGGTAGAACGGAGGTGGTTGTCAGTCACACGTTCATAGGTGAGAATGGTGATGAGTGTCACGGATCATCACATTCATCAAGTTGAAGAACAAGTGATATCTTAGAACAAGAACAAGCGGAATTGAATGGAAGAACAATAGTAATTGCATTAATACTCGAGGTACAGCAGAGCTCCACACCTTAATCTATGGTGTGTAGAAGCTCCACCGTTGAAAATACATAAGAACAAGGTCTAGGCATGGTCGAATGGCCAGCCTCCCAAAGTGGTCAAAAGATCTAAGGAAAAAGGTTCCAAAGATCCAAAGATCCGAAGATGAAAATACAATAGTAAAAGGTCCTACTTATAGAAACTAGTAGCCTAAGGTTTACAGAAATGAGTAAATGACATAAAAATCCACTTCCGGGCCCACTTGGTGTGTGCTTGGGCTGAGCAATTGAAGCAATTTTGTGCAGAGACTCTTCTTGGAGTTAAACACCAGCTTTTATGCCAGTTTGGGCGTTTAACTCCCATTTTGGTGCCAGTTCCGGCGTTTAACGCTGGAAATCTTGAGGGTGACTTTGAACGCCGGTTTGGGCCATCAAATCTTGGGCAAAGTATAGACTATCATATATTGCTGGAAAGCCCAGGATGTCTACTTTCCAACGCCGTTGAGAGCGCGCCAATTGGGCCTCTGTAGCTCCGGAAAATCCACTTCGAGTGCAGGGAGGTCAGAATCCAACAGCATCTGCAGTCCTTTTCAGTCTCTGAATCAGATTTTTGCTCAGGTCCCTCAATTTCAGCCAGAAAATACCTGAAATCACAGAAAAACACACAAACTCATAGTAAAGTCCAGAAAAGTGAATTTTAACTAAAAACTAATAAAAATATACTAAAAACTAACTAGATCATACCAAAAACATACTAAAAACAATGCCAAAAAGCGTACAAATTATCCGCTCATCACAACACCAAACTTAAATTGTTGCTTGTCCCCAAGCAACTGAAAATCAAATAAGATAAAAAGAAGAGAATATGCAATGAATTCCAAAAACATCTATGAAGATCAGTATTAATTAGATGAGCGGGGCTTTTAGCTTTTTGCCTCTGAATAGTTTTGGCATCTCACTCTATCCTTTGAAATTCAGAATGGTTGACTTCTTTAGGAACTCAGAGTCCAGATAGTGTTAATGATTCTCCTAGTAAAGTATGATGATTCTTGAACAAAGCTACTTATTGAGTCTTGGCTGTGGCCCAAAGCACTCTGTCTTCCAGTATTACCACCGGATACATACATGCCATAGATACATAATTGGGTGAACCTTTTCATATTGTGACTCAGCTTTGCTAGAGTCCCCAATTAGAGGTGTCACCCTCTATCCAAAATTAGGGTGATTCCTCTATCCCTGATTGAAAGAATTCACATAGGAATTATTATTGGGATTCCTGGAGGAGTTTTCCATGTAATTTACTTGCTCAATGGTGGTGTAGGCATAGCCACTGGCATCCTCTTGGGTGTAGCTCCCAGTCATGTAATAGGATGCATCTTGAGTGTTGACAGTTGAAACTTGTATTCCGGTCAAGTACTGAGAGATTATGCTAATCTGTTGGGACAAGATTTTGTTCTGAGCCAAAATGGCATCCAGTGTATCCACTTCCAAGACTCATTTCTTCCGAGTAGTCCCAGTGTTCACGTGGTTCCTCTCAGAAGTGTATAGATATTGGTTGTTAGCAACCATCTCTATAAGCTCATTGGCCTCTTCAAGTGTTGTCTTTATATGCAAGGAACCACCAGCAGAGTTGTCCAGTGACATCTTGGCCATCTCAGAGAAGCCATCATAAAAGATCTGTAGCTTGGTCTACTCTGGAAACATGTCAGAGAGACACCTCATGATCATTAGCTTATACCTTTCTCAGGCCTGATAAAGGGACTCTCCATCTTTCTGCCTGAAGATCTGGACATCCACCCTAAGCTTAGTCAGCTTCTAAGGTCGAAAAAATTTGGTCAGAAATCCAGTGACCACCTTGTCCCACGTGTCTAGGCTTTCATTGGGTTGAGAATTAAGCCACTATTTTGCTTTGTCCCTCATAGCAAATGGGGAAAGCATGAGCTTGTAAACCTCAGGATTCACTCCATTCATCTTCATTGTGTCACAGATCTCAGGAAGTTAGAGATGAATAGGTTAGGATCCTCCTACGAGAAATCGTGAAATTAGCAGTTCTATTGTACTAGAGTGATCAACTGTAGCTTCAGCTCCAAATTATTATCACCAATAGCAGGTACTGAAATACTGCACCCATAAAAGTCAGGAGTGGGGGCAGTATAAGAGCTCAGAGTCCTCCTTGCATACTTATTAGCATTCGGGTTTCCTCCATTAGGGTCCATGGTGAGCCATTCAGCTTCCTTCTCAAAGGACTCCTTAAGATTCTCTCCGGCTTTGTAAGCTTTGGTTTGCTGCAAACGTCGCCTCAAGGTCCTCTCAGACTCAGGATCAAACTCAAGAAGGGGTTTTTTGTCCATGGTCCTGCTCATAAACAAACAAGAAAAAAAGAAAAAGTGGGAGTCTCTATGTCAGAGCATAGAGAACTCCCAGTGAGATACTCTATGTAAAAGAAATAAAATAAAATAAAGTAAGCAATTAACTAAAAATTCAAAAATAAAAATAAGCAAATAACTAAACATTTTCGAAAACTAAAAAGGCCAAAGTGCTAAAATTTTCAAAAATAAAATAAAATAAAATAAAGAAGGAGACTAAGGGGACACCAAACTTAAAATCAGAAACTCAAAGAAAATAATTAAGACAAAAATATAAAATCAAAGAAAAATAAATAAAGCTGAAAATCAAAAACTAAAAGAAAAATAAATAACTTAAATCAAGACAATTGGTTGTTGTCAATCACAAACAATCCCCAGTAACAGTGCTAAAAACTTGGTGCGAGCCTGAGAATGCCCACAGCTTAATCGGCAAGTGCACCGGGTCATCCATGTAATACCTCAGGTGAGTGAAGATTGATCCCACAAGGATTGTCGGACTAAGTAAGCAATGGTTGTCAAGTTAGACTTAGTCAGGAGAATTAAAAGGGGTTTGGTGAGTTGCGATTCGCATGAACAATAAATAAGCAAGTAAAGAAAGCAATAAGCAGGGTTGGTGTGAAAACAGTATAAGAAAACAGTTAAGGTTTCGGAGATGTTTATCTTTCCGGATTAAAGTTTCTTACCAACTATTTTAACAATGAGTGATTCATTCTATGGCAAACCATAAATGTCAAAACCCTAATATCTTAGTGATTTAGCCTCCTCTAACCTTCATTAACCACCACTCTCGTGGTCACTTACTTCCGATTAGAGGGTGAAGTTCAGAGAACTAGTTTAGCACCACGAAAACCCTAATTACCCAAGACTAACAGGATTATATATCACATATCCAAATTAGTTTATGCAATTAGCAATTTTAGAGGAATTTGTTTTTAAGCTGTAGTTCAAGCGAGATAACTCTCTCGAGAATCACAAGAACTCATGTAGAAAAGGGACATACTTTTGTTCTACCCAATTCATAAGATTAAGAACGAAAATAATCCTTCAAATTGAATCAAAACATTTATTAAAATAGAAGAATAATAGTTCTAATCCATAGAAATAAACAGAACTCCTAACCTTAACCAGGAGGTTTAGTTGCTCACGACTTACAAAGAAACTAGGGTTCTGAAAACGTGCGGAAGGAAGAAGATCGTTCGAACCCCTCTAAGGGGAGTATCGTTTCCCTTATATACTAACCTAATTTGATACAAAAATAAAATAAAATAATAAATTCTAAACCTAAAAAATATTGTTTGTAAATAAAAATTACAAAAAAAATTAAAATAAAATTAATAAGTGCCAAATCCACTCGAGAGGCCCACATGAGTGTGAATTCGAACTGTTGCTGGCGTGAAATGCCAGTTTGGGCATTTCACGCCCAAGGGGGAATAATGGCATGCTGGTCTTGATCCCTTGCGGGCGCTAAATGCCATCTTAAGCGTTTAGCGCCCAAGGAGGGTGCTGCATGCTCTCTTCCTTTTTGCTCCAAACTCTGCCAATTTGCTCCGAATTTCACCTGAAATCATAAAAATACCAAAATAACTCAAAGTAGCATCCAAAAGGAATTTTTGCACTAAAATCATGTAAAAGTAAATAAAATCTAACTAAAACCAGCTAGAAAATGATAGGGAAAAGGGTATAAGATGCTCACGCATCAATGGTTGTGCCTCAATCCATTTTAAAAAATAGTCAATAGCTACAATTAAAAATTTTATCTGACCTGGTGCAATAGAGAATGGATCGAGGATATCAATTCCCCATTGATAGAAGGCCCAACTTACTTTAGAGTTATGTAATAGTTCGACTAATATATGTATTATTGGAATATGTTTTGATAGTTTGTACAGGTTTTCACCTTTTGATGATAGTCTCTCTGTAAGCTTGGCTAGAAGAAGCCGGCACAGAGAATTTTGAAGGATAAACTCCGTGCTCCTACATGCGTACCGCATATTCCCTCATGGACCTCGGCTAAGGCGAGATCGACCTTTGACCTATTTAGACATTTAGGGGACGGGTATATCCTCACCTATATAAGTTATCATTTAATAATGTAAAGAATAAATCTTGTCTTTTTTACTTCTTCAAATTACTAATTTCAAGCAAAATTCCAATTTTTAGATACTGGATATAAGGCCATCGCCAATCATCATCTTTATTAATGTTGCAAATATTAATGAAATAGATGCTTGGTATAATCAGAGTGGATTGCAAGAGAGTGGATGTGTGTGATTGTATACTGGCGAGCTTTGACAGAATGTCAGCTCAGTGATTTTGTTCTCTTGGAATATGATAAATTTTAAATTTTGAAAAATAAGATACGAGTGATTTGACAACATCTAACTATTTTGTTAAGAGGAGATCTTTGACTTGAAAAGATTGATTTACCTATTGTACTACTAATAAAGAGTCACATTGTACCTTTATTTCAGAAATATTTAACTCAATGGCTAACCTTAAACCTGCAATTAGTGCTTTATATTTGGCCTGATTGTTGCTGACCTTAAAGGAGAAGTGTAAGAGTTTTTCAAAACAATTTTGTTACCATCTTCAAGATGAATTCCAGCTCCTGACCCTTGGGAGTTAGAGGCGCCATCGACTTATAGTGTCCATTATACTGGCATATCATCGGAGTTAGGAGCAATAAACTCAGGAACAAACTCGGCAAGGTATTGTGATTAATGGATCCTAGGGTTTGATATCTGATATCAAACTTGGATAATTCGATAGACCATTTTATTAATCGTCCAGCTAATTATGGTTTTGTCAGCACTTGTCGTAGTGGTTGTTCAGTTCAGACATTGATGATATGACTCTGGAAATAAGGTCAGAGATGCCTTGCTGAGAATACTAAGGCAAGGGCGAGCTTTTCTATCTTTGGACAGCAAAGCTCAACATTTTAATTTATAGAAATTTACTAATGAAGTAAATAGGCTTTTGTATCTTGTCCCTTTCTGTAACAAGAACAGAACTAATTGCCCAGTCAATAATGGATAGATAAAGATAAAGTTCTTCTCCAAGTTAAGCCTTTTGCAAAATGGGAGGTTTTGAATGAATAGATTTTAGATTTGAAAAAGTAGTTTTACATTCATCATCCCATTTGAAGTTTTTTTTTCTTTTTGAGTGATTGAAAAAAGCAAAAAGATTTGGAAGCTAAACAAGATAAAAATCTTGATAAAGCAACAAGTCTCATTATGTTAATCGTTAGACCTCCTTTACTGTTTGAGGACTTTGCATTTCCAGAACAGCTCGGTATTTTTCAGGATTTGCCTCTATACCTCGACTCGTAAGCAAAAAGCCAAGGAATTTACCTCATTGGACACCAAAGACGCAATTCTCAAGGTTTAATCTCATGTTGTATTTTCTGACTTGTGCAAAAATCTCTATAAGGCCGTCTATGTGAGACTTGCCGATTTTGCTTTTTGCGACCATGTCATCAACATAGACTTTCATGTTCTGACCAATTTGCTTGGCAAACATTTTATCCATAAGTCGTTTGGTAAGTATCCCATGCATTCTTAAGGCTAAAAGGCATATTTTTATAGCAAAAATTATTGTATTTAGTTATGAAAGCATTTTTATCTTGGTCTGATGGATGCACCAGAATCTAGTTATAACCAGAATATGCATCTATAAAACTTAAAGTGCCAAAGTCAGATGAATTATCAACTAAAGCATCAATAGATGGTAAAGGGTATGCATTTTTAGGACATACTTTTTTTAAATCAGTGAAGTCGACGCACATGCGTCATTTACGATTATGTTTTTTTACCTTGACAACATTAGCTAACCATGTTGTGAACCTGATTTCTCAAATGAAATTGGCATCAATAAGCTTTTTGGTCTTTTCTAAGGATGTTTGTTTCTTTTCCAAGCTGAGGTTGCACTTTTTCTGAGCTATATGTCAAATTGATGAGTTAATTACCAGCTTATAAGATATTACACAAAGATCGATGTCTGGCATGTCGGCAGGAGTCCAAGTGAAGAGGTCAGCATTTTGTTGAAGAAATCGGCTGAGCTTCTCTTTCTCGTATTCCTGCATGGCTAAACCAACAAAAGTGAACTTTTTTGGATCGTTAGTTAAGGGAATTTTTTGTAACTCCTCTATTGAGGTTGGACGATCTTGGAACTCGGCTCGTAGGTCTAACTCGGCTAAGGATGGAAGCTCGAGTGAGTTATGGACGACATTTATTTGTGCGCCTATAGTTCGGTTAGATATAGGAATTTTGAGACTGATGTTATCGCACTATCGAGCTTCACAGTGGTCACTGGGAATTGTTGCAACAAGATTGTCCTGTATATGAAATTTAACACATATATGAATTGAAGAGACGATTACACCGAACTTATTCAAAACATGTCAGCCAAGTATTAAGTTGTAAGAACTAAAATAATTAACCACAAGGTATTGAACATCTTGAGTTTTGGTTAGAGGACTCTCACCAAGTGTGGTCTGTAACCACATTGATCCCAATACAAGTTCTCGTTCACCTGAAAATTCCACCAGGTCTCCAGTGGATGGTTGCAGTATGTTATCACTCAACTTCATTTTCTAAAATATGGAGTAAAAAAAACATCGGCGCTGCTTCTAAGGTCCAACAAGACCTTGCAAACTATTAGATCTCCCTGTTGAATAGAGATAATATCCGGTTCATCTAAGTTGAGCTCGGTTGAATTGAAGTCGAACGGTTGGAACGTCATTTCAGGCAAGTTGGGCAAAGGTTGATGATTGTTAATGGTGCCCTCCACAGCGTGCATAGCTCGGTAGGTGCCTTTACGATCCGAGCTTGAAACTCCACCACCAGCAAAGCCCCTAGATATGCAATTGATCACGCCTCGGGGTTGATTGGGTTGAGCATTGTTTGCTTTGTCCTTATCCCGAGAACATTGTCCTGTAGAAGATAAGTCAGATGGATGTGTGGTGCGCTTTTGGATATGGCCGCCAATGTATTTATCCAAATGTCCTTGCCGAGATAAGCGCTCAAGCAAGTCTTTGGCTTCAACACACACATCATTAATGTGCCCGTATTTCTTATGAAAAGCACAATACTTTGTTTTGTCCACATTCTTCAAATCTTGATAGGTTCTAGCTTTTCGAGGAGGTTTGATTGCCTTTGAATTTAGTATTTCCTTAATGATTTCCTCCTTTTTGGTATTGAATAGAGTATAAGAATCATAACGGGTGTTAATCGAAAAGGTCTCTTGTTATCTTGGTTTTTGTCATCATCCTTGTTGGTTTGACTTTTTTTCTATCTTCGAGCTTGGCACAACTTCTCATTCTCCATTTGGCGCTTGGCTTTCTCTTGAAACTCGGCTAAGGTTCAAGGTTTGGCTACTATGATAGTCTCTTGGAATTTTTCTGGACGAAGGCTACTTTTAATAGCATGTAGGTGTACCTCTGGATGAAGGTTTGGGATGCTCATTGATACTTTGGTGATGTGAATAACATACTCTCTTAAGCTTTCATGCTGCCCTTACTTGATGGTGTTCAAATAGTCGGAGTCATGTAAATATATGAAAGATGCAACGAACTGATCTTCAAATAACTTAGCAATCTCCTGAAAGCGTGAGATAGAATCTGCAGGCAAAAAGAAAAACCAATCAAGTGCAGGATTGTCTAAAAAGGTAGAAAAACAATGACATAAGATAGGATTAGAAGCACCTTTACTATCATCATGGAGCAAAATTTTTTTATGTGCATTTTTGGGTCCCCCATGCCATCATAGGGAGTTAGTGTCATCAGTAACGTAAAGTTTCTGGGCAATTTAAAATCCATGACCTCGGTTGTGAATGGTCCAACTACGTTGTCCAATTCGTTGCCCTTATTATTTTGTTGATCTCCCTCTGGTTGTTGAGTTTCAGAGACATGCATTTGATAAGAGTTTTCTTCCTCATCATCTTGTCATTTATTGTGATCATCGTTATGAGCAATCCGAGAATTGGTTAGCTCGGCTATCTGATTTGTCATTCTTTAGTTTTCTTCTGTCATGCGCTGATTAGCCTATTGTAACTCTGTTACCATCCGAAGAAGCTTGGAAGGTGTGAAGAGGTTGGTCAGCCATAGGCAGATATGAAAATTTTGGGATCTAAAGGAAAAAGGGCTTTTGTTTCTAGACCCCACGGTGGGCGCCAATTGTTCTTGTGGAGGTTGGTCGCTGTATAGCTCATCCGCCAATGAGTAGCCGCAAGTTTTTCTATCAGGATAAGTTATACTTTGGTAATGAGAGAACAAAGGCTAGGTACCTGCAAAAGGTACTTTGACGTTCAAGTTAGTAAGTGAATAATAAACTTTACAAATTGTAATATTCCAAAATGATTTTCTTACCTTTCTTTTATATTTGGAATAAGATGTATTCGGTTACATTTTCAAAAATCTCACTTAAATGAGGAATAATAACGATTTAGAATATTATTATACGTTTTGATATTTTCATAACCGAACTATAATGTTTATAGTCGAGTTATAACGTTTTAATCGAATTATAACAGTGACATCAAAAACCAATTGTACTACATGTCGAATTTAACAAATTTAATGTGTGAAGATAAGAAGGGAGGAGCAATCAAATAATGAAATAATGATTACATGAATCTAAATTTTCAAAGTACAATAATGTTTCACATATATAATAGAAACTTGAAACTTGAAAGGCAAAGACATTACTACTTTACCCAAACTTACTACGATTATGATATATATCACACGTAACCAAGACAAAACTCAAGTTTTTATGGTGATGTGAAGAAGAAAATTAAACCATGAGATCAAATGCTCTATGCAAGCTCTAATGGAAGGTGGAACTGGGATTATTTGATCCAGCAAGTAATATCTGAAGACATCATTGATCCTTTGAACAACCACCTTTGGAGTTGTGTGCACTAATACCGGAAGGGAGAATGCTTTGTTGTTCCAACTTGTTTGGAAACTAAAAGTCTTCTAGCTTTCATGTGGCTAACAGTTCGGAACAATCATGTTACGGAACCAAACCTGTTGCAGTCCATTTCAGCCAACAACAAATATTAGGTTGCCAAACAAACTTATTCAAACACAAAAAAATTCATTCTTTTTTTTTTTTGAAACTACTTGTTTTATTTTTTTTCTTTTTTTTCTTCCTTTTAACACCACAAATTTATTCATCACCACCAGCCACCTATCACCATCGTCAATCAACACTGGCGGTCACCTTCAACTCCATGTTGTCGTCGATCACTCTTACTTTTAAATTTTAAATTTTAAACATTAAATTCTAAATCTTAAATTCTATATCCTAAATTGGTTTTACTTTGTTTCACTTTAATTTTTTTACTTGAGTTTTGAATTTTTTTTATTATTTTTAATTTTAGAATTTTTTAATAATCATTTGTTAGTAATTTTATAAAAAGTGTTCACTCCCAATAATTTTTCATTTTCAAACAGGGGCAGATTCAGAGGAGTCAGTGGGCCATCCTTTCCTCTCCCTGAAAATTTTAAAACTTCTATATATTATATATATATTTTTTTGCCTACGGTATTTCTCAATTCGATAGGTTAAAAACTAATTTGCTGTAAATCTGAGCTCTATTTAAGAGTCTGTTGCTGGCTAATGAGTTGCTGCATGCACAAAGCGGAATTCGAACCCCCGACACTTATTCAAACGAACGAGTGAACTAACTACTCGATTAACCCAAGTTGGTTAACTTCTATATATTATATGATGATGCTTTTAAGTTTAAATTTGAGTTGTTAGTCTAATGACTAATTAGAATATTTTTTATCCCATGACCTGAGTTCAAATTCCAATTATTATATTTTGAATATTAATAGTGTATTATATTTTTTAAGCTAACCATTTTGATCAATAAATATTTTTTAATTGTTCTTTTTATTCATTATTTTTTTCATTTGATTTGATGATTTTTTTATTATTTCTTCTATCTTTTTAATTTTTTTCCTTAACTTTTAAATCTATTATCCTATAAAAAAAATACTTTCATTTTTATAACAAATTCTAATTGAATAATAAAAAATATATACATAAAAATTAAATTATTTTAATATTTATTTTTTCATGATATTAAAATAATAGCATATTAAATAAACTATATATTAGTAAGAATATTTTACATATTTTATTCATTGATTTATTTTAAATGCGTATATAAAAAATATCAAAATAACTTATCAATACTATTCATGTTGCATTTTTTTATAATAATAAAGGATAAAAATTAAAATTTTAGTTATTATGAATGGTATCAAATATAAAATTATTATTTTTTAGTAGAACTTTTTATTTTAACATAGAATTTATTAATATTTTTTATTAAAAATAATAATAAAAAATAATATCATCAATTATATAATATAATATTTAATTATATAAATATTTAATTTACTTCATATTAAATTTATTAATATGTACTGATTAATTGTTCATTACTTCATTAGTATTAATACTAATTAATATTTAAAATATATTACTTAGTTACTGAACTAGTAAATTATATTATTTATTAAAATAATATTTTAATCCGAAACACATCATTGGAGGTGCTAACAAATTTGGTTTAGTAACTCTCATGGTGTTAGTAGTAAAAGTGAGCTCCTTGACTGGAATAAACTTCGACTGTAGACTAAGTCGATCATGAGGAGAATCGAAGTCAGAAATAATGTATGAAAAAGGTTGATTAATGGTTACTTTGACTTGTGCATTAAGATTTTTACTTGATTCTCGAGCTGAAAGTAAAAAACATAGTACAAATTTTGGAGAACATGTTGAAGGAAAAACGTGGGAAGGAAAAGGAGTAACTGCCAAGGGTTGTCTCTATAAACAAGAATATTGAAATCAACAGAAATATGCATTGCAACCTACTATAAACCACACTAAAATTCTGCAAAATTTACAGTCACATTGACGCACCGAAGAATGGAGTGCTTGTGCATGTGATGTTCAATGTCATCACTTTTCTCTTATTTTCTTCATTTCTTTCTCGTATTTTCTTCCTTTTCTTTTCATGTGTTTTATGATTTCCTTTATTGCAATTTATTTTATCATTTCATTTCTTCATTATCATTGTACTTTTTGTCATTGTTAATTTTATTGGTTATTTCATATTGTTATCAAGTTCTTTATTTGCACTAAGTTCATTGATTAAAGCTTTGCAATCTATTGATCAAACAAACATACCGATTAAGTAAATCCTGGGTCGAGATCATCCTTTTGAGAGAGGAGTTGTATCTTCTCCTCGAATGAGATTTTGAGACAAGCTCTGTCGAAGTCGATAAAAAATGAGTGAAACAAATTGGCATGCCCAGTGGGACCCTGGGTAACATTAGTACCTTGTGCCTTGTGACTTTGCATGCAATTGGAAAGTGATAAGATTGTAAGTATGTCTGATCATGCTTTTATTTTGACTGACGGGTCAAATTCTAAAGGGGCTAACGAGCCTAGTACGAGAACTACGGGAGTAGAAGCTACTCTTATGATAGCAAGTGGTGGTCGACATAGTACCCCAATTATGATTATAGGAGGGCAACCTTCTATTACAACCACCACTACGTGGCCCCTTATGGGCTGCTGATGAGCGGATAATTTGTACGCTTTTTGGCATTGTTTTTAGTATATTTTTAGTATGATCTAGTTAGTTTTTAGTATATTTTTATAAGTTTTTAGTTAAAATTCACTTTTCTGGACTTTACTATGAGTTTGTGTGTTTTTCTGTGATTTCAGGTATTTTATGGCTGAAATTGAGGGACCTGAGCAAAAATCTGATTCAGAGACTAAAAAGGACTGCAGATGCTGTTGGATTCTGACCTCCCTGCACTTGAAGTGAATTTTATGGAGCTACAGAAGCCCAATTGGCGCGCTCTCAACGGCGTTGGAAAGTAGACATTCTGGGCTTTCCAGCAATATATGATAGTCCATACTTTGTCCAAGATTTGATGGCCCAAACTGGCGTTCAAAGTCACCCTCAGAATTCCCAGCGTTAAATGCCGGAACTGGCACAAGGATGGGAGTTAAACGCCCAAACTGGCATAAAAGCTGGCGTTTAACTCCAAGAAGAGTCTCTACACGAAAATTCTTCAATGCTCAGTCCAAGCACACACCAAGTGGGCCCGGAAGTGGATTTTTATGTTATTTACTCATCTCTGTAAACCCTAGGCTACTAGTTCTCTATATATAGGACCTTTTGCTATTTGTATTATCATCTTTGGACATCTAGTTCTTAGATCATTGGGAGGCTGGCCTCACGGCCATACCTAGACCTTGTTCTTATGTATTTTCAACGGTGGAGTTTCTACACACCATAGATTAAGGTGTGGAGCTCTGCTGTACCTCGAGTATTAATGCAATTACTATTGTTCTTCTATTCAATTCCGCTTGTTCTTGTTCTAAGATATCACTTGTTCTTCAACTTGATGAATGTGATGATCCGTGACACACATCATCATTCTCACCTATTAACGCGTGCCTGACAACCACCTCCGTTCTACCTTAGATTGGGTGGATATCTCTTGGATTCTTTAACCAGAATCTTCGTGGTATAAGCTAGAACTGATGGCGGCATTCAAGAGGATCCGGAAGGTCTAAACCTTGTCTGTGGTATTCTGAGTAGGATTCAATGATTGGATGACTGTGACGAGCTTCAAACTCGCGATTGTGGGGCGTTAGTGACAGACACAAAAGAATCACTGGATTCTATTCCGACATGATCGAGAACCGACAGCTGGATAGCCGTGCCGTGACAGGGTGCATTGAACATTTCCACTGAGAGGATGGGAGGTAGCCACTGACAACGGTGAAACCCTTGCATACAGCTTGCCATGGAAAGGAGTAAGAAGGATTGGATGAAGACAGTAGGAAAGCAGAGAGACGGAAAGGACCAAGCATCTCCATACGCTTATCTGAAATTCCCACCAATGAATTGCATAAGTATCTCTATCTTTATCTTTATGTTTTATTCATCATTCATAACCATTTGAGTTTGCCTGACTAAGATTTACAAGGTGACCATAGCTTGCTTCATACCAACAATCTCTGCGGGATCGACCCTTACTCGCGTAAGGTTTATTACTTGGACGACCTAGTACACTTGCTGGTTAGTTGTGCGAAGTTGTAGTGATCACAATTTCGTCCACCAGCTGCCAATTAATTATTCGCCACCATTTGAGGAGGTAACAGCAAATCCTGGTGGTGGTAGTGGGAGGACCAATCCACTATATAGTCTATGCCTCCTCATGGATATCCCACATGGGGAGGATATAATCTTAATGTTTTCAATTATAATTCTTATCAGCATCTCATGAATACTCCCCCAGTATTTGGGATCAGTACTTATGAAATATTAGCCTTTAGCCTATAGTGTCAGGACCAAGTGCCATGCCAAATGTAATACCAACACCTAGGCAAGTGTCGAGCCAATTTAGAGGGTTGACATCCACGGCTGGGGGAGAATCTATTTTCTCCCAAATGTCGAGACAAATTCCTATAAGTGTTAACCCTTCAAACACAGTTGAGTCATTAGTTGTATTTCGACATCAAATAGAGGATAGTCATCATGACTTAGTCAATATGCTTACAGAGCAAATGGCTATAGTTCTAAACCCCATATTGGAAAATAACACCGTGAGGA
The DNA here is from genome assembly GCF_003086295.3 of Arachis hypogaea. Taxonomy (NCBI): domain Eukaryota; kingdom Viridiplantae; phylum Streptophyta; class Magnoliopsida; order Fabales; family Fabaceae; genus Arachis; species Arachis hypogaea. Next base: position 26,401,349 of record NC_092042.1, read on the forward strand.
TAGAACAAGTAGCTCGACGTGTCAATGATCTTGCAGAAAACTTTAATCGACCTTATAATATCCCTATAGGTGCCCACATAAACAATCCTCTAGTGATATTGAATCGAAGGGAATAGGATATCACACGAAGCCAGAGTTAATCATGCTGCTTAGGCTTATGGGCAAAATATTACTCAGGCTGTCCAACAAATACTAAATAAAGCTGGTCTTAACATAGGAATAACTAATCAGTCCTACTTTATATCTCCTTTTTCTGATTATGTTTTAAAATCTGAATTGCCGAGGGGTAGAAAAACTCCTAAATCTCTTACAAAGTTTTTAGGAGAAAGTAAAGAATTGACTGTCGAGCATATTGCTCGCTATACTGTCGAGATAGGGGAGCTAACCAGTAACGAGTATTTGAAAATGAGATACTTTCCTTCATCTTTAACTAAAAATGTTTTTATTTGGTTTTCAAATTTACAACCTAATTTGATACACAGTTGGGCACAATTAGAAAAAGGCTTTCATGATCAATTCTTTAGAGGGAAAATAAAAGTTACCTTATATGATCTATTCTTTGTCAAGAGAAAAAAGTCAAATTAGATTAACGATTATTTAATACATTTCAAGAAAATGAGGAACAAATGTTTCACTCTGATTTCTGAACTAGAAGTAGTCAAAATGGCTATTAATGGTCTTGATTTTTCTATTCCAAAAAAATTGGTTAATCAGCAGTTTCTCGATTTGGCTAAATTAGCTGACAAGGTTCAACAAATCGAGAAGTTAAACATAGAAAAATATGAATTTGAGTCGAACAAGAAAAATCCTTTTTCAATAAAAAATTACTTTTGTAGAATGTCTGATGGAAGAAGAATCAAGTAATGAAACTGCGTTTGCAGTTGAATTAAAGAGGGACCTCCTTATGTGTATCGATCTCTTAATCCAGTAAAAAAAATAAATCTCTTTTATCGGGAGAAAGAAATTATTCTTTTGACCTGACGAAGGCATAACAGATATTCGACATGTTACTAAAGTTAAACAACTTGTTCTTCCCGAAGGCAAACGAATGCCTTCTGTGTCTAAGCTAAAAATATTTTTTGTAAATTTCATTAAACTCTTGGACATTACACTAATAATTGTGTGCATTTCAGGGATTTAATTCAAAATAAAATTGAGGATGGTTGACTCAAATTTGCTGAGAAACCAGAATGAAGGTGGATTCTAATCTGTTCCAATCAAATACCCTCAAACTTTGCTAAAATTAAGGAAATGGTCGTTCTAATTAATATGGATGCTGTTGACATAGTCGACAAAAATAGTCATTTTGAGATTGACATGTTTTTGAAGCTAAAAGGCCAATCTATCCCTAAGTTGGAGAGGATTTGCTCAATTTCTTGCTAACATAAAGAGAGGAAGAAAGAAATGTGGCAGTATGCTCACGATTCAGTGCTCTTTTTTATGCCTCCACAAAAAAGGCGTTCGACTCATATAAAAAAAGCAAAGAAACAATGTGCCAAGAATAGCAAAAGCAAGCTCGAGTGAAGCAGAAAACAGTCAAAGGGAGAAACATATAATTGGCTACTATTTCAATGAATCAGCAGATGTGCACAGTAGTCACAATCGATGGTAAACCTCAAGGTATTTCGATACATACCAGGGTGCCACCTTCCAATGTGACTAATAATAGGTGGGTGCAAAATAACACCCCTAACTATTCGAGAAATTATAACTTCCATGGGTCAAGAGCTAAACACGGCCATTGGACAGGAAGTTATAAAAGGGGAGATGCACCCAGAGGAAGATCGATCAGGAGAGGCAGTCAAGATCACTCTCGACGCAATACAAATAGAGCCCCCTTCATTCCAAGGCTTTGGTAAGAACAAAGGAGGTACAGATCAAACAAGGGCCATATCCGGAATTAAATATGAAAAAAGAATCGACCAGCATACATAGAGAGGTAAAGACTTCGTCGCTTGTGTCATGAGAAAAAGACGTGATTGGTAACTCGAAACACAAAGAAGTGGAAATGGGTCAGCAGGAAAAGGCACACATCAAAACAAATGCTAAGGTTGAAGATAAGGAAGCTACAATCAACACATTCGAGTCAGGATTTGATGATGACATAGATGTGATGTTCGGGGAGACTGGCTTTGGTTATATTGTAACGGTGTTAGTATTGCCATTTGACTTCCAAGGAGGACCTGACGATCCTTGGGGTTGTCTAGAAGGAGATTGTGATGATATCATTCCAGGAGACGACACTACAAGAAAAATATTGAGAACCGTCAGATTTACCGTCAGATTTAGCGGCGATGATTGCAGTCAAATTCAGCGTCAGATTTAGCGATGGGTTTGATGAGAAATTCGTTATGTCAAATGTTTACCGGCGGATAGTTGCTTCCGACCGTAAATTCGCCAGAAACTTTTGGCAGAAAACTACAATAAATTGGCGTCAAACTTTAGCGTTGTATAGATTCGACGGTAGAGACGTTTAATGAAATGCTGCATTTTGGTGATTCGCACCACGTTGCCATCAGAAATATCCGCCGGTAAATCCGACGGTAACCATGCCCTAAATTGCAACCGCGAACCCCTCCCCCTTCATTTCGAATCCAGTCTTTTTCTCTAACTTCTCACCTTTGTCTCCCTCTCTCCTCTCACCCTCCCACTCTCTCTCTATCCTTCTCATCTCTCCTCTCTATTAACCTTTTTCTGCCACCGACACTACCGTTGCTGAAGACGCTGCCGCCGCTGCTGAAGACACTGCCGCCATTGCTGAAATGCCCCTGTCGCTGCTACAACGCCCCTGCCGCTTCTACTTCTGCCGCCATTGCACCTCCACGCCTCTACAAGATTTTTTGTTTGAACTCTGGTTATTTCAAATTCTATTATATCAAGTTAATTAATTTGTTAGTAGAGGTTAGTTTGTTTAATTTTCTGCTTTAGTGAATTTAGGTGGTTAGGATAGGTTGGAATATGTTAGATTAGACTCTGAGATTGCTGAAAAATATTGGATTATTAAGCTGTTTGTTGATTCCTACTGATGAAATTGTTAAAAAAATGCTTGACTGTATTAATAGTGATTGAGCTGTTTGTATGTTACCTTAATAATGATTGAAAAAATTAATCGGTTGAGAAGGGTTGATGAATATTTGGTTTGAATGGAACCCTTATATGGTAGAAAAATCCAAATGTTAGTGGAGACTCTGTAGAAATGTTTATAAAATTTTCAGTGAAATTGAAAACAATAAAATTATATTTTCGAAATTGTTATAATTAATTGTTGGGTTGCTGTATTTTTGTGCAATTGTTAATTTAAATAATTATTTTTATCTTAGTTTCTGTTTTTAATTTTGTTAAATTAGTGTTATGATAAATATTTATGGGATTTACAAGAGAAGTATATATGTATATATTCATTTTGGTTCTTATGAAAGAAAATTGTTTTCCTTTGCAATTAGTGTTTTAGTACTCTATAGGCACTTGTTAGTTTGCTAAACTAACCAAAACACTTATTCATTCTAATTTAATTATTTTAAAACTAAAACACTATGTAATTTCCCTTTTTTTTTAAATTTACTAACTAAAACACTTTTAGATCATTTGTTATTTCTCGAGTTTCTTCTTATGTTATTATTTATTGGTGTTTATTATGTTATTAATATGTTACTAATATATTTACTGTACATACATGATGACAGATAGTAGAGGTAAGTCGAGTAGGTCACGTGGTCGTGGTAGAGGGCGAGTTTCCATTAATTCCCCCAGAGCTGCATAGCCATTGCCGTCTATCACGGCTACCCCGTCGACCCCTGTGATGTCACAGGCGGGTCCATTAAACTAGTACTTCATCATGGTCCCAAAGCCAAATTGGGTGCTTCTTTCTGCTATGCCCACTGCAGATGTAGCGACGACGTCGACAAAAATCACAGAGGGTGATTCCTCTAATGTCCCCGAGTGGAAGCCCCTTCACCACCATCTATCATCCAACTGAGGATTTGGCCCGATGGCATGCAGTCGTGAGTTTAATTTTTTAATATTAAGTTTGTTTATCTTAAGTTTGTTTATCATATGTGTTTGTTAATGTAAGGTTCTTTCTCTGACAGGTTTGCACCAAACCCTAATGCTTGCACACAGGACATATCCAAGGTCATTAAGTCCATGTACAACCACTTGTGGCCAACCTACATGAAGATCCCGGCTGATGTGAGAGAGCCTTGGTTTCAGACGTGAGCGGTAAGAACCCAATTTTGTTTGAATTAATTAACTACATATAAACTGTATTTTATTTTGGCTAACTAATTTTGGTGAATCACTTTATGCTGTTGAAATTTATATGGGATGCAGAACACAATGTCATGGTCAGGAAGATCACTGGGCAGCCAAACGACTTCAGCAGATGATGAGCGATGTTCGTCGGGGAAAAGACCACCTGACATCGTGGATCTGTTCAAAAATCAAGCGTGAATTGGAGACCTATTTTAAAGATAACGATCGATTCAAGTGTCATTGTCTGACGAGTGTCACTAACAAGGCTTCGCCCCAAGTCATTAAGGTATACAGGTGGGTCGGCGACCTTCACGAAGATGAATACTAGGCTGGTAAGAATTTTGGCATTGTTTAATATTTTAGTATTTGAATTAGTTTTTTAGTTTCCTTTTTTATTATCAAGTTAATTAATTAGTCAGTAGAATAAATGTTAGTTTAATTTTCTGTTTTAGTGGATTTAGGTGGTTCGGATAGGTTAGAATCAGTTAGATTAGGCTTTGAGATTGCTGAAAAATGTTGTATGGAACCTGATAAATCCATATTTGACGATATATTATGGTTTGATTTGAGTGGATTTCATCACATAAACTCACACTTATTCACCAAAATAGCATACTCTTGTGTTTGATCCCTAAATTGAACCTAATTGTGAAAACATGCTATTTTGAGCTTAAATTAGTGATTTTAATCCCACTTTTATGCCATTCGGTACCATGACATATTTGTTGAGTGATTCTAGGTCCTAGAGGCAAGTTTGGCAAGGCAAAAGTGGAAGGAGGCATGTACAAAGAGAGAAAACATGAAGAAAATAAAGGAGAAGCACACATTCAAATTTTTTTTCTATTTTCCATTGAATAAAATTCGAAAACCAAAGTAGAATAAAATCAAAGCAAATTGAAAACTAAATCAAAAAGATTTTGAAATTATCAATTAAAAAGATATGATTGAAAATTTGTTTTGAAAAAGATTTGATTTTTTTTTGAAATGAGGAAAGAGAAAAACAACAAAATGACACCAAACTTAGAATTTTTTAAAAAAATAACACAAATTTTCAAAAACCTAAAGGAAAACACAAAGAAGACACCAAACTTAGAATTTTTAAAGATCAAAAAGGGACTAAGGACATGCAAATTCGAAAATTAAAAGAAAAACAAAAGCATGCAATTGATACCAAACTTAAAATATGAAACTACACTCAAGTAAAAGACTCTAAACCAACAAAAATAAAACAGTCCTAATCTAAGCAACAAGATAAACCGTCAGTGTCCAAACTCGAACAATCCCCGGCAACGGCGCCAAAAACTTGGTGCACGAAATTGCAATCACACTTCTGCAATTCCGCACAACTAACCAGCAAGTGCACTGGGTCGTCCAAGTAATACCTTACGTGAGTAAGGGTCGATCCCACGGAGATTGTCGGCTTGAAGCAAGCTATGGTTATCTTGTAACTCTTAGTCAGGATATCAATAATTATCAGGGTTGATTGTAAAAAGCAAAAGAACATGAAATAAGTACTTGTTTTGCAGTAATGGGGAACAGGTTAAGGTTTTAGAGATGCTCTATCTTCTGAACCTCTGCTTTCCTACTGTCTTCTTCTTCAAGCATGCAAGGCTCCTTCCATGGCAAGCTGTATGTAGGGTTTCACTGTTGTCAATGGCTACCTCCAATCCTCTCAGTGAAAATGTTCAACGCGCTCTGTCACAGCACGGCTAATCATCTGTCGGTTCTCAATCGGGTTGGAATAGAATCCAGTGATTCTTTTGCGTTTGTCACTAACGCCCAGCCCTCAGGAGTTTGAAGCTCGTCACAGTCATTCAATCCTTAAATCCTACTCAAAATACCACAGACAAGGTTTAGACCTTCCGGATTCTCTTGAATGCCGCCATCAATTTTAGCTTATACCACGAAGATTCTAATTAAGGAATCCAAGAGATATCTACTCAATCTAAGGTAGAACGGAGGTGGTTGTCAGGCACACGTTCATAGTTGAGAATGATGATGAGTGTCACGGATCATCACATTCATCAGGTTTAGGAACAAGTGATATCTTAGAATGGAAGCAAGCATGATTGAATGAAAAACAGTAGTAATTGCATTAATCCATCAAGACACAGCAGAGCTTCTCACCCCCAACCATGGGGTTTAGAGACTTATGCCATAGAAGATACAATGAGAAACGTGTAAAGTGTCATGAGGTACAGATACAATATCAAAAGGTCCTATTAATAGTGAACTAGTAACCTAGGGTATACAGAAATGAGTAAATGACGTAAAAATCCACTTCCGGGGTCCACTTGGTGTGTGCTTGGGCTGGGCATTGAAGCTTTCATGTGTAGAGACTTTTTCTGGAGTTAAACGCCAGCTTTTATGCCAGTTCCGGCGTTTAACTCCAATTTTTATGCCAGTTCCGGCGTTAAACGCTGGGAATTCTGAAGCTGATTTGCAACGCCGGTTTGGACCATCAAATCTCGGGCAAAGTATAGACTCTTATACATTGATGGAAAGCCCAAGATGTCTACTTTCCAACGCCATTGAGAGCGCGCCAATTGGGATTTTGTAGCTCTAGAAAATCCACTTCGAGTGCAGGGAGGTCAGAATCCAACAGCATCTACAGTCCTTTTCAGCCTCTGAATCAGATTTTTGCTCAGGACCCTCAATTTCAGCCAGAAAATACCTGAAATCTCAGAAAAACACACAAACTCATAGTAAAGTCCAGAAAAGTGAATTTTAACTAAAAACTAATAAAAATATAATAAAAACTAACTAAAATATACTAAAAACATACTAAAAACAATGCCAAAAAGCATATAAATTATCCGCTCATCACAACACCAAACTTAAATTGTTGCTTGTCCCCAAGCAACTGAAAATCAAGATAGAATAAAAAGAAGAGAATATACTATAGACTCCAAAATATCAAAGAAACTTAGCTCCAATTAGATGAGCGGGACTAGTAGCTTTTTGCTTCTGAACAGTTTTGGCATCTCACTTTATCCTTTGAAGTCTAGAATGATTGGCATCCATAGGAACTCAGAACTCAGATAGTGTTATTGATTCTCCTAGTTAAGTATGATGATTCTTGAACATAGCTACTTTATGAGTCTTGGCTGTGGCCCAAAGCACTCTGTCTACCAGTATTACCACCGGATACATACATGCCACAGACACATACTTGGGTGAACCTTTTCAGATTGTGACTCAGCTTTGCTAGAGTCCCCAATTAGAGGTGGCCAGGGTTCTTAAGCACACTCTTTTTGCCTTAGATCACAACTTTATTATTTATTTATTATTTTATATCTATATATATATATATATATGTATAAATTTTTTTTTTGAATTTTGTATTCACTGCTTTTTCTTGCTTCAAGAATCAATTTGATGATTTTTCAGATCCTCAATAACAGTTCTCCTTTTCCATCATTCTTTCAAGAGCCAACAATTTTAACATTCTTAAAACAACAAATTCAAAAGACATATGCAATGTTCAAGCATTCATTCAGAAAACAAAAAATATTGTCACCACATCAAACTAATTCAACTAGTTTCAAAGATGGATTCGAAATCCTGTACTTCTTGTTCTTTTGTGATTAAAGCATTTTTCATTTAAGAGAGGTGATGGATTCATAGGACATTCATAGCTTTAAGACATGAACCTTAAATTTTATTAATCATGAATTAAGAACAAGACTCAAAAATAGATATAAGATAAGACTAATAGTAATAGAAAACAAAAATTCAAATAGGCTCCTAATGATAGAGGTTATCACATAGTTAGGACTCAACAACCTTGAATTTGAGAAGTGGATGCTCCCTCAACTTGAGGGGAGAACTTTTGGCGTTTCAACTCTTGAAGTTCACGCCCCTGCTTCTCTTGTTCCTTCAGCAATTTGCAGAGCATGCAATTCTGATTCTGCTGTTCTTCCTTAAGTTGTTCCATAGTTTCTTGCAACTTGGTGATAGATGCTTCTAGGCTAGCCCAGTAGTCAATTTTAGGAAATTCAAGGAGGAACTCTTGCACCCTCTTTTTGATAGAGTTGTCTTGCATTTGTCCTTCCATTGACTTCTTGGTGATTGGATGTTCAATTGGTATGAATTTATCTACTCCCATCTTCACCCCAGCCTCTTTACAGAACAAGGAGATCAAGCTTGGGTAAGCCAGTTTGGCTTCAGTGGAATTCTTGTTTGCAATTGTGTAGATCTAACAAGCAATCAGATGATGAACCTCCACTTCTCTTCCAAGCATAATACAATGAATCATCACTGTTCTCTTGATAGTGACCTCGAAATGGTTGCTAGTGGGCAATATGGAACGCCCAATAAAGTCTAGCCAGCCTTTTGCAATTGGTTTGAGGTCTCCCCTCTTGAGTTGGTTTGGGACACCTTTTGAATTGGTTATCCACTTAGTTCCAGGGAGGCAAATGTCCTCTAGAACTTGATCCAACCCCTTATCTACTCTCACCATTCTTCTACTAAAGGATTTAGGATCATCTTGCAGTTGAGGCAATTTGAAGACCTCTCTTATTTTGTGCAAATGGAAGTAGATAACTTTCCCTCTGACCGTGGTTCTGTAAGTATGGAAAGCAGTTCCAGTCATTCTCTGCTTATCTGTCAGCCACAGATTTGAGTAGAATTCCTGAACCATATTTCTTCCAACCTTTATCTCAGGATTGGTTAGAACTTCCCATCCTCTGTTTTGAATTTGCTCTTGGATCCCCGGATATTCATCTTCTTTTAGATCGAATTTGACTTCCAGGATCACTGACCTCGGACCCATTATTTTGTGATAATGGTCTTCATGTTCTTTGGTTAAGAACTTCTCTTGATTCCAAAGACTCTTTGGATTATTCTCTTTCTTGCCGCTTAAATTGGTTTGTTTTCTCTTAGGAGCCATGATCTTGATGAATCTTGGCTTAGTGATCACGGAAAAGCACACCAAACTTATAGGTTTGCTTGTCTTCAAGCAAAAGAAAGGAAAGAGGGGAGAGAGGAGGAGAGCAAATTCGAATGGTGGGGAGAAAGGGGTGGCCAAACGTGTATTTATAGGGGGGAGATTTCGAAAATTTTGAAGGAAATTTGAGAAGATATGGAAAGAATTTGAGAAAAATTTGAGTTTTTGAAGAGGATTTGGGAAGGATTTGAGAGAGATTTAAAGAATGATTTTAATTTTTGAAAATTTGAAGGTGGATGATGAAAGTTTGAAATGTGTTTATGTAGAAAATTATGGATCAAAACAGGAAAGTTTGAAAAATTTTGATTAGAAAGCGAAATCTCCGTCCCCCACCTTTCTGGCGTTAAACGCCCAGAATGGTATCCATTCTGGTGTTTAACGCCCAAATGCTGGCCATTGTGGGCGTTTAACGCCCAGCCAGGTACCCTGGCTGGCGTTAAACGCCAGAATCCCCTTCATCACTGGGCGTTTTGCTAAACGCCCAGGATGCTGCACACCTGGCGTTAAACGCCCAGAATGGTGCCCATTCTGGCGTTTAACACCCAAAATGGCAGCTTTACTGGCGTTAAACGCCCAGAATGGTGCCCACCATTCTGGCGTTTAACGCCCAAAGTACCCTTTACTGGCGTTTTTTCGCCAGCAAGCTCTTTTTCTCTGCTTTTTGCACTGAATCCTTCTGTAACTCTGTGAATTCCTTCAATTTTGATATTTTCCCCTTTGAGAATATATATCAAACTTTGATTAAACAAAACAGATAACCTGCTAATGACTGGGTTGCCTCCCAGCAAGCGCTTCTTTATTGTCTTTAGCTGGACCTTCACTGAGGATCATTCAAGCCTCAGTTTTGAGCATTCTTGCTCAAAATTGCTTTCAAGATAATGCTTGATCCTTTGTCCATTAACAATAAACCTTTTGTCAGAATCAGTATCCTGAAGCTCAACATATCCATATGGTGACACTCCTGTAATCACATACGGACCCCTCCACTGGGATTTAAGTTTTCCTGGGAACAATCTGAGCCTAGAGTTGAAGAGCAGAACTTTTTGTCCTGGCTCAAAGACTCTGGATGACAACTTCTTTTCATGCCACTTCTTTGCCTTTTTCTTATAAATCTTTGCATTTTCAAAGGCGCTGAGTCTAAATTCATCTAGCTCATTTAGCTGGAGCAATCTTTTTTCACCAGCTAACTTAGCATCCAGGTTTAGGAATCTGGTTGCCCAGTAGGCTTTATGTTCCAGTTCCACGGGCAGATGACAGGCCTTGCCATACACAAGTTGGTATGGAGAGGTTCCTATTGGAGTCTTGAATGCTGTTCTGTATGCCCACAGAGCATCATCCAAGCTCTTTGCCCAATCCTTTCTACGGGCAATTACAGTCCGTTCTAGGATTCTTTTTAGCTCTCTGTTAGAGACTTCAGCTTGCCCATTTGTCTGTGGATGATACGGGGTTGCCACTTTGTGGCTAATTCCATATCAGACTATAGCAGAGTAAAGCTATTTATTGCAGAAATGAGTACCCCATCACTGATTAGGACTCTGGGAACACCAAATCTGCTGAAGATGTGTTTCTGGAGGAATTTCAGCACAGTCTTAGTATCATTAGTGGGTGTAGCAATTGCTTCTACCCACTTAGATACATAGTCCACTGCCACCAGAATGTAAGTGTTTGAGTATGATGGTGGGAACGGACCCATGAAGTCAATTCCCCATACATCAAACAATTCAATCTCTAAGATCCCTTGTTAAGGCATGGCATATCCATGAGGTAAGTTACCAGCTCTTTGGCAGCTATCACAGTTACGCACAAACTCTCGGGCATCTCTATAGAGAGTAGGCCAGTAAAAGCCACATTGGAGGACCTTAGTGGCTGTTCGCTCACTTCCAAAATGTCCCCCATACTGTGATCCATGGCAGTGCCATAGGATCCTTTGTGCTTCCTCTCTTGGTACACATCTGCGGATCATTCCGTCTGCACATCTCTTAAAGAGATATGGCTCATCCCATAGGTAGTACTTGGCATCTGAAATTAATTTCTTTCTTTGCACCCTGCTGTACTCCTGGGGTATGAATCTCATAGCTTTGTAATTTGCAATATCTGCAAACCATGGAGCTTCCTGAATGGCAAAGAGTTGCTCATCTGGGAAAGTCTCAGAGATCTCAGTAGAAGGGAGGGACGCCCCAGCTACTGGTTCTATTCGGGATAGATGATCGGCTACTTGGTTCTCTGTCCCTTTTTTGTCTCTTATTTCTATATCAAACTCTTGCAGAAGCAACACCCATCTTATGAGCCTGGGTTTTAAATCCTGCTTTGTGAGTAAGTACTTAAGAGCAGCATGGTCAGTGTACACAATCACCTTTGATCCTACTAGATAGGATCTAAACTTGTCAATGGCATAGACCACTGCAAGTAACTCTTTTTCTATGGTTGTGTAATTCTTCTGTGCATCATTTAGAACACGGCTGGCGTAATAAATGGCATGCAGAAGCTTATTATACCTCTGTCCCAACACTGCACCAATGGCATGGTCATTGGCATCACACATTAGTTTGAATGGCAATGTCCAGTCTGGTGCAGAGATGACTGATGCTGTGACCAGCTTAGCTTTCAGGGTCTCAAATGCCTGCAGACACTGTGTGTCAAACACAAAGGGTGTGTTAGCAGCTAGCAGGTTGCTCAGAGGTTTTGCAATTTTCGAAAAATCCTTTATAAACCTTCTGTAGAATCCTGCATGCCCCAGAAAGCTTCTGATTGCCTTAACATTGGCAGGTGGTGGTAATTTTTCAATTACTTCTACTTTTGCCTTATCCACCTCTATTCCCTTGCTTGAAATTTTGTGCCCAAGGACAATTCCTTCAGTCACCATAAAGTGACATTTCTCCCAGTTTAAAACCAGGTTAGTCTCTTGGCACCTTTTCAGGACAAGTGCTAGGTGGTTAAGACAGGAGCTGAACGAATCTCCATATACTGAGAAGTCATCCATGAAGACTTCCAGGAATTTCTCCACCATATCAGAGAAGATGGATAGCATGCATCTCTGAAAGGTTGCAGGAGCATTACACAGACCAAAAGGCATCCTCCTGTAGGCAAACACGCTAGAAGGGCAAGTAAATGCTGTTTTCTCTTGGTCTTGAGGATCTACTGCAATTTGGTTGTAACCTGAATAGCCATGCAAAAAGCAGTAATAATCATGACCAGCTAGTCTTTCTAGCATTTGGTCTATGAATGGTAAAGGAAAATGATCCTTTTTGGTGGCTGTATTGAGCCTTCTGTAGTCAATACACATATGCCACCCTGTGACTGTTCTTGTAGGAACCAGTTCATTTTTTTCATTATGAACTACTGTCATGCCTCCCTTCTTCGGGACAACTTGGACAGGGCTCACCCAGGGGCTATCTGAAATAGGATAAATAATCTCAGCCTCTAGTAATTTAGTGACCTCTTTCTGCACCGCCTCCTTCATGGCTGGATTTAGCCGCCTTTGTGGTTGGACCATTGGTTTGACATTATCCTCCAATAGGATCTTGTGCATGCATCTTGCTGGGCTAATGCCCTTAAGATCACTTATGGACCACCCAAGAGCTGTCTTGTGTGTCCTTAGCACTTGAATCAATGCTTCCTCTTCCTGTGGATTTAAAGCAGAGCTTATGATTACAGGAAAGGTATCACCTTCTCCCAGAACTGCATATTTCAGGGATGGTGGTAATGGTTTGAGCTCGGGTTTGGGAGGTTTCTCTTCTTCCTGAGGGATTTTCAGAGGTTCTATTATTTTCTCTGATTCCTCCAAATCAGGCTGAACATCTTTAAAGATGTCCTCTAGCTCTGATTCGAGACTCTCAGTCATATTGATCTCTTCCACCAAAGAGTCAATAATGTCAGCGCCCATGCAGTCATTTGATGTGTCTGGATGCTGCATAGCTTTTACAGCATTCAACTTGAACTCATCCTCATTGACTCTCAGGGTTACTTCCCCTTTTTGTACATCAATGAGAGTTCGTCCAGTTGCTAGGAAAGGTCTTCCTAGAATGAGAGTTGCACTCTTGTGCTCCTCCATTTCCAACACTACAAAGTCAGTTGGAAAGGCGAATGGCTCAACCTTGACAATCATGTCCTCAATTATGCCTGATGGATATTTAATGGAGCCATCAGCAAGTTGGAGGCATATCCGGGTTGGTTTGACTTCTTCAGTTAACCCAAGCTTTCTGATAGTGGATGCAGGTATTAGATTGATGCTTGCTCCAAGGTCACACAGGGCTGTCTTGGTGCAAGCACCTTTTAATGTGCATGGTATCATAAAGCTTCCTGGATCTTGAATCTTTTCTGGTAAGCTTTTCAGAATGACTGCACTGCATTCTTCAGTGAGAAATACTTTTTCAGTTTCTCTCCAATCCTTCTTATGACTTAAGATCTCTTTCATGAACTTAGCATAAGAAGGTATTTGCTCAAGTGCCTCTGCAAACGGAATCTTTATTTCAAGAGTCCCTAGGTAGTCTGCAAAGCGGGCAAATTGCTTATCCTGTTCCGCTTGGCGGAGTTTCTGAGGATAAGGCATCTTGGCTTTATATTCTTCAACCTTAGTTGCTGCAGGTTTATTCCTTACAGAAGTGGTTGGAGAAGCCTTTTTAAAGGGGTTACTATCAGCACTCTCAGGTGTCTGATTCCCCATTGGCGTTTGAACGCCAGGATTGGGTGAAAATGGGCGTTTAACGCCAACTTTTCCCCCTTTTCTGGCGTTTGAACGCCAGAAGTGGGCAGGGAATGGGCGTTTAACGCCAGCTTTCCCCCCTTTTCTGGCGTTTGAACGCCAATGGTAGTCCTCTCTGGGCTCTTACTGTCCTCAGAGGGATTTTGGATAGTGGTTTGGCTATCCTCTGTCAATTGTTCCTTTATTGGCTTTTTGCTACTTCGAGCAGTATTATTCAATGTCTTCCCACTCCTCAGTTGAACTGCTTGGCATTCTTCTGTTATCTGTTTAGATAGCTGCTGTTTTGCCTGATTCAACTGTGATTCTATGTTCTTGTTAGCAATTTTAGTTTCTTGGAGCATCTCTTTAAATTCTGCTAACTGTTTTGTCATCAGGTGTAATTGCTGATTAAGCTCAATCATCTATTCTTGAGGATTAGGATCAGTGGCTACTGCCATAACTTCTTCTTTTGTGGAGAACTCATTGCTAGAGTACAAATGTTGATTTCTAGCAACAGTATCTATAAGCTCTTGAGCCTCTTCAATCGTCTTCCTCATGTGTATAGATCCACCAGCTGAGTGGTCTAAAGACATCTGAGCTTTTTCTACAAGCCCATAGTAGAAGATGTCTAACTGTACCCACTCTGAAAACATTTCAGAGGGGCATTTTCTTAGCATACCTCTATACCTCTCCCAGGCATTATAAAGGGATTCATTATCCTCTTGTTTAAAGCCTTGGATGTCCAGCCTTAGCTGTGTCATCCTTTTTGGAGGGTAAAATTGATTCAGGAATTTGTCTGATAACTGTCTCCATGTTTTTATGCTTGCTGTGGGTTGGTTATTCAACCACCTCTTAGCTTGATCTTTTACAGCAAATGAAAACAGTAATAGTCTATAGACATCCTGATCCACCTCTTTATCATGTACTGTGTCAGCAATTTGTAAGAACTGTGCCAGAAACTCAGTAGGTTCTTCCTGTGGAAGACCGGAATACTGGTAATTTTGCTGTACCATGATAATGAGTTGAGGATTTAGCTTAAAGCTGCTTGCTTTGATGGGAGGTATACAGATGCTACTCCCATATGCAGCTGTAATGGAGTTAGCATATGACCCCAGAGTCCTTCTGGACTGCTCCATTCCACTTAGGTCCATGATGGAGAAAGGGAAATGATATGCAAGTAGATTTTTTTTTTGCCGAAAATATAAAATAAAATCAATGGAAAATAGAAAAAAAATTCGAAAACCTAAGTAGAATAAAATCAAAGCAAATTGAAAACTAAATCAAAAAGATTTTGGAATTATCAATTAAAAAGATATGATTGAAAATTTGTTTTGCAAAAGATTTGATTTTTTTTTGAAATGAGGAGAGAAAAAAACAACAAAATGACACCAAACTTAGAATTTTTTTAAAAAAATCAACACAAATTTTCGAAAACCTAAAGGAAAACACAAAGAAGACACCAAACTTAGAATTTTTAAAGATCAAAAAGGGACTAAAGACATGCAAATTCGAAAATTAAAAGAAAAACAAAAGCATGCAATTGACACCAAACTTAAAATATGAAACTACACTCAAGTAAAAGACTCTAAACCAACAAAAATAAAACAATCCTAATCTAAGCAACAAGATAAACCGTCAGTTGTCCAAACTCGAACAATCCCCGGCAACGGCGCCAAAAACTTGGTGCACGAAATTGCAATCACACTTCTGCAATTCCGCACAACTAACCAGCAAGTGCACTGGGTCGTCCAAGTAATACCTTACGTGAGTAAGGGTCGATCCTACGGAGATTGTCGGCTTGAAGCAAGCTATGGTTATCTTGTAACTCTTAGTCAGGATATCAATAATTATCAGGGTTGATTGTAAAAAGCAAAAGAACATGAAATAAGTACTTGTTTTGTAGTAATGGGGAACAGGTTGAGGTTTTGGAGATGCTCTATCTTCTGAACCTCTGCTTTCCTACTGTCTTCTTCTTCAAGCATGCAAGGCTCCTTCCATGGCAAGCTGTATGTAGGGTTTCACTGTTGTCAATGGCTACCTCCCATCCTCTCAGTGAAAATGTTCAACGCGCTCTGTCACAGCACGGCTAATCATCTGTCAGTTCTAAATCGGGTTGGAATAGAATCCAGTGATTCTTTTGCGTCTGTCACTAACGCCCAGCCCTCAGGAGTTTGAAGCTTGTCACAGTCATTCAATCCTTGAATCCTACTCAGAATACCACAGACAAGGTTTAGACCTTCCGGATTCTCTTGAATGCCGCCATCAATTCTAGCTTATACCACGAAGATTCTGATTAAGGAATCCAAGAGATATCTACTCAATCTAAGGTAGAACGGAGGTGGTTGTCAGGCACACGTTCATAGTTGAGAATGATGATGAGTGTCACGGATCATCACATTCATCAGGTTTAGGAACAAGTGATATCTTAGAATGGAAGCAAGCATGATTGAATGAAAAACAGTAGTAATTGCATTAATCCATCAAGACACAGCAGAGCTCCTCACCCCCAACCATGGGGTTTATCCTCACCCCCAACCATGGGGTTTAGAGACTCATGCCGTAGAAGATACAATGAGAAACGTATAAAGTGTCATGAGGTACAGATACAATATCAAAAGGTCCTATTAATAGTGAACTAGTAACCTAGGGTATACAGAAATAAGTAAATGACGTAAAAATCCACTTCCGGGGTCCACTTGGTGTGTTCTTGGGCTGAGCATTGAAGCTTTCATGTGTAGAGACTTTTTCTGTAGTTAAACGCCAGCTTTTATGCCAGTTCCGGCATTTAACTCCAATTTTTATGCCAGTTCCGGCGTTAAACGCTGGGAATTCTGAAGCTGATTTGCAATGCTGGTTTGGGCCATCAAATCTCGAGAAAAGTAGGACTATTATACATTGCTGGAAAGCCCAAGATGTCTACTTTCCAACGACGTTGAGAGCGCGCCAATTGGGATTCTGTAGCTCCAAAAAATCCACTTCGAGTGCAGGGAGGTCAGAATCCAACAGCATCTGCAGTCCTTTTCAGCCTCTGAATCAGATTTTTGCTCAGGACCCTTAATTTCAGCCAGAAAATACCTGAAATCTCAGAAAAACAAACAAACTCATAGTAAAGTCCAGAAAAGTAAATTTTAACTAAAAACTAATAAAAATATAATAAAAACTAACTAAAATATACTAAAAACATACTAAAAATAATGCCAAAAAGCGTATGAATTATCCGCTCATCACCAATAATGACACTTAATTGCAATTTCTAGGGAGAACGACTTGGGAGTCAAAATACTCTCGGTTATTGTGTTTTGATTATGACATCCTTTGAGATTTAAATTTGATGGAGAATTGCTTATTGATCTAGGCTATGCTTACAACGAATGAATTCTTCTATTTAGAGAAAACCTAGATCACCAAACAATTATCCTTATCAGAACCCTTCAAGGGTGGCTAAATGCGAATTTTATAGGAGAGTCTGTTGAAACTTTGACGTTAAGATTTTTGCTAGTAAAGAATTTATAAAAATATTCGCGTTGTAGATATAGCTTCTAAACTAACAGAAATCCCTTCGTACAAAAGTTTTGGACTAGTGTTTTGACTATAGAGAGTTGTGGTTGGTTGTTGACCAACAAATTATGCTATGCATGGGACTCTTTTTTCTCGTTGCTAGGCTTTCCACCAAGTTTCGATCTTAGCCGAACGAGGGTTGCTTAACCGATCTCATACTTTTTCGAGTAACGATTAGGGGATTTCCTAAGGGCTACACCATCAGCTAAGACCAAGACCTTTTCGACCTCCTTGTCAAAGGATGTTGTGACGATAGGCTAGCCCTCTTGGAATCATTATTACTTTGAAGACAAGAAGAAAGCTGCACCTGCCACCGACTATTTCAAGAAAGGAGGATTCATCCCATAGCTTTGTTGGAGTTTGAGGGTTTCCAAGTGACAAACCCTTTTAAAATTGATAACCGAGTATTTAAACCTCGGGTCGTCTTCTCAAGGAATTGCAAGGAGGTATGTTCTTATTATTGGTTATGAAGATTGTAAATCGGGGTTTTGAAGTTTGGGCAATGGGCACAGGTATATTTAAATGACAAGTAAAATAAATTAACAATAATAAAATCTCTTGGCAAGGTATAAGAACTGGAAGTCCTATCGTAGTTATCCTTATTAATTGTGATGAGAATTAGATTTTTCTCCCACTTTGTTAACCTCTAACTATGAAGGTAAGTCAGGTGGATGAATTAATTCAAATCCTCAAGTCCCAGTCTTTCCTTGGGAAAAGTTAGAGTTATTGGATCTCGAATCAATTCTTGAAGAATTCTAATTTTCAATCAACAATGAGTTTGATAACTCAAGAGTCACCAATTAATCAACCAAAGCCAAAAAGAAAAATATCTAAATTAAATTAAAAGCATTCATGTAAATAAAGCAATCAAACTACGTTTAAACATAAATTCAAATTCAACATAAAAGAGTTCATAAATTAAATTGGAAAAATAAGTAAAGGGAATATTAAACCTGGAATTCAGAAGAAAATTGTAAGTTGGAATAATAATAAATCCAAAATCCTTTAAGAGGAATCCTAATCCTAATCCTAAGAGAGAGGAGAGAACTTCTCTCTCTAAAAACTACATCTAAAATAATAAAAAGTGAATTATTAATAGCATGATTATGAATGGATGCATTCTCCCACTTTATAGCCTCTAATCTGTGTTCTCTGGGTCGAAAACTGGGTCAGAAACAGCCCAGAAGTCACTTCCAGCGCTTTCTGGTCCGTACAGGTCGCGGCCAAGTGACGCGGAGGCGTCGCCCACGTGGCCGCGCGGATTAAAATTCGCAGATGCAATGCATCCGCGTGGATCACGCGTTCGCGTCGCCTAGCATCAGGGTAACTATGGCATATTATATATTAAATCGAAGCCCCCGGATGTTAGCTTTCCAACACAACTGGAACCGCATCGTTTGGGCCTCTGTAGCTAAAGTTATAGCCGTTTGAGTGCGAAGAGGTCAGGCTGGACAGCTTAACAACTTCTTCAACTTCTTGTATTCCTTCCACTTTTGCATGCTTCCTTTCCATCCTCCAAGCCATTCCTGCCCTATAATATCTGAAAATACTTAACACACATATCAAGGCCTCTAATGGTAATAAGAGAGGATTAATAATAAGCAAATATAAGATCAAAGAAGCATATTTTCAATCATAACACAAAATCAGGAAGGAAAATGTAAAACATGCGAATTGTATGAATAAGTGAGCAAAGAGTTGATAAAAATCACTCAATTGAGCATAAGATAAACCATAAAATAGTGGTTTATCAACCTCCCCACACTTAAACACTAGCATGTCCTCATGCTAAGCTCAAGAGAAACTATAAAGAGATGAAGAGGAATGATAGAATGTATGAGATGCAACCTATGAATGCAACTAAATGCAAAATGTTTCTACCTACTTGGTTAAAAATAAATAAGTTCTCCAAGACAAACATAAATCAGATTTCACTAATTCAAATCATATAAAATAAAGACAAGTAAACTTGTAAGAAGATAGCTCATGAAAGCAGGGAACATAGAATTAAGCACTGAACCCTTACTGGTAGTGTATATGCACTCTAATCTCAAGTGTCTAGGGTCAATTTTCTCAATTCTCTACCAATCTTGCTTTCTCTAGCTTGCTCTTCATCTAACAATCAACAAAAATTTAATGCACCAATACACAAATCAAGAGGTCTTTTAAGGGTTGTAATGGGGTTAGGGTCAAAGTAGGATTGTATTTGGCTAAGTGGACTAAAATTTGAATCCTTAATTAACATAAACTTCCCACCTAACTTAAGACAATCCATTTAATTAAAATGTAAAATCTAACTTCCCATTAACTGTGCTTTCCACATGTTCATGCATCCTAACATTGAGTTTTAGTACATATGCATTAATACCAACACTTACTTTGGGCATTTTGTCCCCTTTTATTAATTGCTCTTTTCTTTTTCTCTTTTTTTTTCTCAATGCATATGATTAAAGTATTGAATGCAATAATATGTGCTCAAATATTATTTTGCACATTTTCACTAAAATATACAACACCCAATTATTCAAACCAAATAATTTCAAACCCAACTTCCCCACACTTAAATCATGAGCACTTTTACTAGTCTAAGCTAACCAAGGATTCAAATTAAGGACATTATTGTTTTCCGCTTAGAGTTAGTAATGAGCTAAAGTAAAGAACAAATGGGTATATTAGGCTCAAATTGGTTTGCAAAGGATAATGAAAGGGTAAGGCCATATGGGTATGTAAGCTTAGTAAAATAAAGGCCTCAATCATATCAATGCATGCATACATCAAACAATGGAAATATAGAATTAAGCAAGACAAAAATCACAATTTTAGAGAGAAAAATACACACCAAAAATGAAATATTGGTTGATAAATATAACCAATCAAATAGGCTCAAAATCTCACTGGTTTTGTGTGTTCGAGCTCTAAACTATGTTCCAAAATAAGATTTCTTCAAACAAGTTTTTCAAAAAGTTTTATTCAAATTAGTGAAATATTATAAAAATTTCTTGAAAAAGAAAATATTACTTTAACCAAGTGGTAAAATATGCACACAAAAAAATAAACATGCAATCAAATATGCAAATGCAATAATGAAAAACAAAAATTGGTGTTGAGAAGGGACTAACTAACCCGTGGAGATCAGTATCGACCTCCCCACACTTAAAGATTGCACCGTCCTCGGTGCATGCTGAGATGTGCAGGTGGATGGGGGTTGTAGTTCCTCAGCTAGTGCTCTTTTGTGTTCCTGTCCTTGCCGGTGGTTTGGGAGTAGCTTTCTCTCTTTACCCTTCTTGGAGGCCATCCTGAAAGGGGAAAAAGGAAAGTAACAAGCAAAGCTAGGGGATCCAGCAAGGAAGAGAGCGGGAAAGGTGGTAATCAATGCACAGTAAAGAAGAATGATGTTAACACATGGTCATGACTACATATGAAAAGTCATCAATGGAAATATAGTAAGTGCATGTGATGACAGTTAAATGCAAGATGTTTATTGGCATGCTGGCAAAGGCATGAGTAGCATAGATCAAGCATTCAATGTCCAAGTTAGATTACCAAGTCTTTCAAACTAACAATCATGTTTGTAATAACAATTATATTTAATTAATAAAATATAAAAAGGGTTTTGTGAAAAGCAAGCATTTATAGTAATAGATTAAAAGAAATCTTAAAAATAGTGCACAATGCCATACGGGCGTTTTCACAAACACATAGCATGCATGTTAAATAAGGTATGAAAAATATTAATTAGAACATGCAAGCACCCTTATAATAATATATAATTGTTTAAACAAATCCCAAATAATCCATAAGCAAAATATGGGGAATAATGACCCAAATAAATTTCCAACACCAATTAAAAGAAAAAAGAAGAAAAAGAAAGGAAGGAAGAAAGAAATAAGAAGGGAAAGAAAAGATTTAGATTTGGGGGAGAAAAGAGAAGATATCTTGGCTGATCTGGATAAGCTGTGCGGCGCAGGCGACGCGAACGCGTGAGTGACGCATTCGCGCGGTTGGCGCTATTGTCAAGTGACGCGGCCGCATGGGGCACGCGGTCGCATGAGTGAAGTCGTGCTACAGGCGCGAGGGCAGCCGCGTGCTCACGCAACTTTCTGTTTCAAAATCTTATTTTGCCAAAAATCTGGGTGACGCGGTCGCGTGGGTGACGCAATTGCGTGGATGGCCATTTTTGAAAGACGACGCGGCCGCGTGGGGCACGCGTTCGCGTGGGAGGGCTTGGGCTTCTAGCACGAGTCCAGCCCAATTCCAGCACAACTTTCGGCCATGCACCTTTTTTACGTCGATTTTCATGGCACCCGGCCGCGTGGGTGACGCGGTCGCATGGGAGGCCAAAGTTCCACATGACGCGGTCGCGTGAGCGACGCGGTCGCATGGGGTCAAAGTATGCTAAAGGCGCGCCTCCAGCCACGCTTTCGCGTGACTCTCTGTTCAATTATTTTCTCCCCAACGCACTAGTGATGCGGACGCGTCAGCGACGCTGCCGCGTTGCATGCGTGTTTTCCCATTTTTTTATAATGCAGTATGCAGAATGCAATGCTAATATGAATGTTATACAAAATTCCAGGTTCAATATAATAAAATAAAATAAAACTCGAAAACAAATAAAACTAAATAAAAATGAAAAAGGAACGATCATACCATGGTGGGTTGTCTCCCACCTAGCACTTTTAGTTAGAGTCCTTAAGTTGGACATTTGGTGAGCTCCCTGTTATGGTGGCTTTTGCTTGTATTCATCCAGGAATCCCCACCAGTGTTTGTACTTCTAGTAACCTCCGGGGTCCCAAACTAGGCATGTAAAGCCCTTAAGAAGCTTCAAACAGATTCTTAGGCTCCCGGGGTGACAAATGTCAGAACAGATTCCAGGATCCCAAACCTTACTTTTACACCCGTTTTTGTCTTGATCTGCATTTTTTCAGCCGGGTGAAAGGTGATCTGAATTCTCACTGCAGCGACCAAACAGCTTCCTAGACCCATTCAGTTGAGCTCTATACCAACCCTTGCGTTTAAACTTTGAGCTTCCAACCTTAATGAACCTGGCAGGACAATTTTTACCACTGACCATCTTCCTCTTACTCTTAATGCCACAAAGAGCTCTAAGTTGACCATCCGTCTCCAGTAGCCCATATTCAAGTGGAATTAGAAAGCTAAGGGATGTGAATTTTACCCACTTGAATATTGTGAAGGATGATGGCAACTTAGGGGGAGATATTTTTAATGAAATTGCAAGCTCCACTCCCTTGTGCTCTTCTCTGATAATTACCACCTCTTTGCAAGCTTCTTCAATTTCAACCTCTTCCTCTTGGTAGCTCTATTCCAATTCAATCTCCTCTTCATTGCTTTCTAAGGGCATGGAAGGTTGTGCTTCTTCTTCTTGAATCTTCTTTTCTTGATCAACCTCTTCCAAGTCTTCAACTGTGATATGCCTCGGAGGTTGTACACCCTCCTCAGCATCAATTTCAAACGTCTTGGAAAGGGGTTCTATGACTGGACTTTCCCATGGAGGTTCTACATCTCCTAAACCTTCAACCATTTCTTCCTCTGTAACTATTATGGTTTTCTCCATTTGTTCCAATACAAAGCCATGTTCCTCATTATCCACCGAAGTTTCTAGTGTCTCCTTCATGCTTTGCTCTTCTTTTGATTCTCCACATGCAGCCATGGGAGTACTTTGAGTGTTCAGATGTTGGGAAGCTATTAGATTTACTAACTTGCCTAAAGTGGCCGCAAAATTTTGCACACTCTCATTCATCCTTTCTTGCCTTTGAAGAATAACACGAGGTCTGTCATCCATTAGAGGTTGGGGTGGATATGAGGGTTCATTGGTTGGGAGAGAGGGTTCATAATAGGAAGATGGTTCATCTTGATAATGATATGGAGATGGTGAATATTTAGGTGGTGGTTCATGAGAGTAGTTGTGTTGGAAAGGTGGTGGTTCTGTGTATGGTTCATTTGGCTCATAAGGTGGTTGGTATGGTGGATACGGGTTAGGGTCATATGGAGGTGAATGGCGAAAAGGAGCTTGTGAGTATGGTGGTCTAAAGCTATGTTGAGGAGGGGGTTCATAGGCGTATGGTGGTGGTTGTTGATAGTCAAAAGAGTGCTCACCATAGCCATTGCCTTGATATGCATCACAGAATGGTTATTGATAGTCCATTGGAGGTGGTTGTTGCCATGAGGGTTGATCAAATCCTTGTAGCTCCTCCCATCTTTGATTGTTCCAACCATGGTGCATGTTGTCATTATAATCTCCTCTTCCTGCAACATAATTATAACCAGACTCATAGCCAAAGGGGTGAGAGTTCATAGTAGTGATAGAAAATAAAAACAAAAACTAACAAAAGAAAATATTTTGAAAAAAGAGATGATTTTTGAAAAATTTTTAGATAAAAATTTTAAAATAAAAATCTGAATTTTTTTTTAAAAAATATTTACAATAACCAATAATAAGGCACACGATTGCAATTCCCTGGCAACGGCGCCATTTTGACGTTAAGATTTTTGCTAGTAAAGAATTTATAAAAATATTTGCATTGTAGATATAGCTTCTAAACTAACAGAAATCCCTTCGTCCAAAAGTTTTGGTTGTCACAAGTGACAAACCCTTTTAAAATTGATAACCGAGTATTTAAACCTCAGGTCGTCTTCTCAAGGAATTGCAAGGAGGTATGTTCTTATTATTGGTTATGAAGATTGTAAATTGAGGTTTTGAAGTTTGGGCAATGGGTACAAGTATATTTAAATGACAAGTAAAATAAATTAACAATAATAAAATCTCTTGGCAAGGTATAAGAACTGGAAGTCCTATCCTAATTATCCTTATCAATTGTGATGAGAATTGGATTTTTCTCCCACTTTGTTAACCTCTAACTATGAAGGTAAGTCAAGTGGATGAATTAATTCAAATCTTCAAGTCCCAGTATTTTCTTGGAAAAAGTTAGAGTTATTGGATCTCGAATCAATTCTTGAAGAATTCCAATTTTCAATCAACAATGAGTTTGATAACTCAAGAGTCACCAATTAATTAACCAAAGCCAAAAGGGAAAATATCTAAATTAAATTAAAAGCATTCATGTAAATAAAGTAATCAAACTACGTTTAAACATAAATTCAAATTCAACATAAAAGAGTTCATAAATTAAATTGGGAAAATAAGTTAAGAGAATATTAAACCTGGAATTCAGAAGAAAATTGTAAGTTGGAATAATAATAAATCATAAATTCTTTAAGATGAATCCTAATCCTAATCCTAAGAGAGAGGAGATAACCTCTCTCTCTAAAAACTACATCTAAAATAATAAAAAGTGAATTATTAATAGCATGATTATGAATAGATGCATTCTCCCACTTTATACCCTCTAATCTGTATTCTCTGGGCCGAAAACTGGGTCAGAAACAGCCCAGAAGTCAGTTCCAGCGCTTTCTGGTCCGTACAGGTCGCGGTCAAGTGACGCGGAGGCGTCGCCCACGTGGCCGCGCGGATTAAAGTTCGCAGATGCAACGCGTCCGCGTGGATCACGTGTTCGCATCGCCTAGTATCAGAGCAATTATGGTTTATTATATATCAAATCGAAGCCCCGGACGTTAGCTTTCCAACGCAACTGGAACCGCGTCGTTTGGACATCTGTAGCTAAAGTTATAGCCGTTTGAGTGCGAAGAGGTCAGGCTGGACAGCTTAACAACTTCTTGTATTCCTTCCACTTTTGCATGCTTCCTTTCCATCCTCCAAGCCATTCCTGCCCTATAATATCTGAAAACACTTAACACACATATCAAGGCATCTAATGGTAATAAGAGAGGATTAATAATAAGCAAATATAAGATCAAAGAAGCATGTTTTCAATCATAGCATAAAATCAGGAAGGAAAATGTAAAACATGCGAATTGTATGAATAAGTGAGTAAAAAGTTGATAAAAACCACTCAATTGAGTATAAGATAAACCATAAAATAGTGGTTTATCAAACTTTCATAAGATTTTTAGTGAAATTGAAAAAATTAAACTTATGTTTTCAAAATTAGAATTAAGATTTTCTTTATTTTGGTTCATACTTATATTTTTCTGTCATTGTTTAATTTGTTCGTTTATTTTATTTCTTGGTTTTAATATTAATTTATAGTCTAAGTCGTTGGATTGTGAGGCAAGACTGACGGAGGCCTTCATGTACACCCATACTTTGAAGGCAAACAAGGAGAGATTTGCTGACGAGTGGTCTGCGGCCTAGTATGTGAGTTTAAATTAATCCTAAGTTTCAATTTTATTTAGTTTAAAGTTAATTATTTAACTATTATTCTAATCACAACTAACATGTGTGACGCAAGAGAAGTACACACAGAGGTTGGAGGCCGCGACCCAACAATCTCAGCCGCCTAGTAGGGCCAACGAAGCTGGCTCCGAGACCTCAAGGGTGGATCCCGATAGAATTTGGTGCGAGAAGGCCTCTGAACCCCACAAAAATTACCGTGTTGGGTTGGGGTCGTTCTTCGCCAGTGACCTCTGCTCCTTTGCGTTGGTGACTTCCTCTGCCTCTATCTCTGCCACCAGCCCTGCTGATCCCCAGGAAGTTGTCGACCTGAAGGAGGAGATGCAGAAGCTAACACAGGAGCTTCACCAGCAGGCGAAGTAGTCTTAGCAGAGGTATCAAGATATTCTTGCATGTGTTGTCGTGAGCTCGAACCTGACGGAGAAGCTGGAAAAACTTGATCAGTTGCGACAACAGATGGAGGAGTACAACCAGCAGATATGCGCTGGAGGCAACGGCGCTGCTAGTTCTACGGGACTGCCAGTTCCAGCGACAACGCTCCTGATAGGGAACCAACAGTAGCACCTCCTCTACCGCCTCAGTCGGGGGACCACAATGCCGCTGTTGTTGACGACAACAAAGCTTACAGGGATCTGTAGGGTTTAAGGTTTTGCACATATTTATTTGTCTACTTTATTGTATTCTACATTTGTGACATTTTATTTCATTCAGACCCTTTATTTTTGAATAAAATAATTTTTTAATTTATGAAAACGTTAAATTTCTACTAGCAATTTTGTTATCAAGAGTCTACTAATTGTGGCTTAACTGTGCCAAAAAAATTTTAAAAATAAAATTAACATTATCGTAGGATTTACCATCGGATTGGCGCCTAAACACGTGAAACGGCACCAAAATTAGCGTTTGATGTATCCGATAGTAACCATCAACACAATCTCGCCAAATCCATTGAAAAGACTGACAAAAAATCTGCCCGTAATTAGAGTCACACAAAATAAATCCTCTGGTGAGCAATTTTTTGCGACGTTTATACCGTCAACCCAAGGACGACGAAAATATATTTAGCGATGGATTTATTTGATTAATTCGACGGTAATCAATGTTTTTTATGTAGTGCGAATGCAGGTTCGTCAAAAATGGCATAGTTAAAGAAGGGTTGTTTGAAAAGCCTGATAAAATCACTAAGGGGCATCTTCAACCCCTTCACATCAAGGCAAAAGTAGAAGGTTTTGTTGATTAATCGGATTCTGGTTGATGGAGGAGCAGCGATCAACCTTTTGCTAGAAAGTATGCTACCTTTATCCCAAAAGACAGTCGAAGATCTGAACAAAACCAATCTGGCTATAATTGGATTCAACGAAAAGTCGACCATTGCTCTGGGAATGATCCCTCTAAGTGTCAAGGTTGGAAGTGTCGAAAGACCTACAGTATTCATTGTAGTACCTACTAAAGCCACTTTCAACATGTTGTTGGGAAGAAAATGGATTCATGGAGTTGGGGCTATTCCTTTGATCCTGCATCAGAAGTTGGTGTTATGGGACGAAAATAGGAGAATTAAGAAAATTGAAGTTGATGATAGCCCATGCTATGTCAAGCAGATGAATGTCAACTTCAAAAAATATCATGCTAGTATCCATCCACTAGACATCGATATGAGCACCTTTGACCCATCACTCATCAAAGGTTGCTATGTGGGGCCTAATGGGATGAGATTAGTCCCTAATGCTAGGGAGGGCTTGGCCGATAAGAAAACTTCCTAATGGAAGTATCGAGCCATTGGGCTCAACTCTTAGCCTATATGGCTGAGAGAAAAGAGTGAACAGGGAAATGTGCACTAGATTGTATATATGATCTCGATCCCTTGGAATTTGAGAAGTCTGATTTATTTTCTGAAGATTTTCATGATAAAAAAAAGTCAAAGTGCAAGATCCATTAGAAGAAGTTGAGATTGGCGGACTAGGAAGAATAACTTATATTAGTCGATGGTTGGAATCCCATTCAAAGCAAAACTCATAGAGGTGATGAAGACGTATCATGATTGTTTTGCTTGGGATTATTATGAGATGCCCAGTCTATGCAAGGCATTAGTCAAGCATAAAATACCATTATATCCTAATGCTCAACCCATCAAACAAGCCCCTTGACGTTTTGCACCAGAAGTAATGATTAAGATCAAGGAAGAAGTTGAACGAATGCTTTAAGCCGGGTTCATAAGAATAACCAGGTATGTTGATTGGATTTCTAATATTGTACCTGTAATTAAGAAAATGGTAAGCTTAGAGTTTACATTGATTTCAGCGATTTGAATAAAGTGACTCTTAAGGATGAGTACCACATGCCAATAGCAGAGATGTTGATCAACTTTGCATCAGAAAGACAACTTCTAAGCTTCATGGATGGGTATTCATGTTATAATCAAATATTTATAGCGTAGACAGATGTGTCAAAAATAACCTTTCAATTTTCGGGAGCAATCGAAATTTATAAATGGTTAGTAATGCCATTTGAATTGAAGAATACTGGTGCCACATACCAAAGGGCTATGAATTTCATTTTTCACAATTTTATTGGTAATTTTATGAAAATATATATTGATGATGTGGTTGTGAAATCAGAGTTGGTTAATTCTCACTTAATAAACCTAGAAACTGCCTTTGGTCAAATGAAGAAACATCGACTTAAATGAATCCACTGAAATGTGCTTTTGATATATCTACAAGAAACTTTCTTGGATTCATTGTGCAAAAGAAAGGGATAGCAGTCGATAATAACAAGTGCAAATCCATTCTTGATTCTTCCCCACCTAAGAATAAAAATGATTTGCAATCATTCTTAGATAAGGTTAACTTTCTTCGACGATTTATTTCAAATTTATCTAGCAAAATTAAACATTTACTCCTTTGTTAAAATTGAAACATGGAGAAAAGTTTGAAGAGAATGAAGAACATCAAATGGCTTTTGACCAGATAAAGAGATACTTGATTTCACTGCCAGTCCTAGCACCAATTTGACGAGGAAAATGAAATGGTAGTATATTACCTTAGTTGAACCTTGACTGATGTAGAAATTTGATATAGTCCTATCGAGAAGCTTTGTTTGACCTTGTATTTATCTTGTACAAAACTTAGAAGTTATTTAATTGGTAGAGATGTTTATTTCACGTCAAAAATTGATATTTTTAAATGCATTCTCTCTTATCCAATTCTAAGGGGTAGAATCGAAAAATGGATGTTAAGACTGATTGAATTCTCACTATTATATGTTCCTGTTAAAGCAGTCAAGGGACAAGTGATAGCCAATTTTTTGGCTAATCATCTAGGTGTTGAGATTGATGTCAATGAGTATTTAATTGGATATTTAGAGCTTAACCCTTGGAAGTTGTTTTTTGATGGCTTAAGACATCAACACGGAGTAGGGGTCGAAGTTGTTATCATTACTCCTACCGGTGTCTCAACTAAATGTTTATGTTTCGACTTGAATCTGACCTGTCAAACAATGAAGCTAAATAGGAAGCTTTAATTATTAGTTTAAAATTGTTGATAGAAAGAAGGGCTCGAACAGTCGAAATAATGGGAGTTTCACAATTAGTAATTCAACAATTAGCTGGAAATTATAGTTATTAATAAAAATCTAGCCAAATATTTTATTGTTGTAGTTTGACTCTTGGCTGAATTTGATTATATCTCAATAATACATGTTTTTAGGGAGTCAAATCAAGAAACTAATGAGTTGGCACAAATGGCTTTAAGGTATAGAATCTTCCAAAATTTGCTGAAAGAATTTACTGAAATCAAAATAAATTTAACCCCTTTAGACATAAGGGGAGTTTGCTGTGTTTGTTCCGTCGACACGAACGATTGAAGACATGGGCTTATTTCATTCTTGAAAAATCCTAATTAAATAGTGGATCAAAAATTGAAGTTTTTAGCATTGAGCTTTGTATTAATTTGTGAAGATTTATTCAAGAAAGTGTTGATGAAGCTTTACTTCAATGCCTGGGAGCTCAAGAAGCTTATTTAGCCATGGCTGAAGTCTATGAGGATATTTGTGGGGCTCACTAGGCAGGTCAAAAATTGAGCTATTACGTCAGCAATCATTATATTGGCCAACAATGATTTAGAATTGCATCGAGTTCTTTCCAAATTGAGATTGATGTCAAAGGCATGCTCCTATTCAGCATGTACCTGCATCAAACTTACATGCTATTATTAAACCTTGGCCATTTTGAGGATGAGAATTAGATTTGATAGGATTAATACATCCTCTGTCGACCAAGGGGCACAAATTCACTTTAGTTGTTGTTGACTATTTCACTAAATGGGTGGAAGCTGTGCCCATGAAGGAGGTTACACAATCTAAAATAATTGATTTCATTGAAGAGTCAATCATTCATAAATTTAGTATTTCGCAAACCTTGACTATAAACTAAGGGACTATGTTTACTGGTCGACAAATGAAAGGATATGCTGAATCACGAAGTATTAAAATCAAACATTTGACTCCTTATTATGCCCAAGCTAATGGTCAAGTCGAGGTAGTAAACAAAATCATAATAAATTTAATTAAGCACATAGGGAGGTAGCCTCAGAATTGGCACAATACATTGAGCCAAGTGTTATGGGCTTATAGATGTTTTCCAAGAGAATCAATTAAATCAACACCTTACAATTAAGTCTATGGGCATAAGGTTGTACTACCATTGGAAATAAATTTGCAAACTATAAGGGTAGCAAAACAAAATGATATGTCAGTCGAACAATATTGGTCAAGTATGATCGATGAACTAGACAAATTGGACCAAGTTCGACTAATGGCACTGGATAAAATGATCCAACAAAAAAGAAATGATAGCTAAGTCATATAATCGAAGGGTAAAGAGCGAAAAATTTACAATTGATGACTTAGTCTTGAAATTGGTACTTCTAACTGAGTAGGTAAAAGGAAAATGGTCACCTTTATAGGAAGGACCTTTCAAAAAAGAAAAAGTGTTTGATGGCAATGCGTACGAAATGCGAGATATAAACAGTAATTGAAGCATACATATAAATGGGAAATATCTCAAAAAATAACATGGTAATCACCAGAACAAAAGGCAGTCGAAAGTCACATCTTAAGATTAAAATACAGAACATAAATAAATTAGAACAAGGTCCTAAACATCAGTTTCAAATCCTCTTGATGCTTACCCAAGTTTGTGGTTTCCTGAGCTGTTGTATCCCTGGCATTGGTAGCTCGAGTGACTGCTTTGACAGAGCTTGTCGACCATTAACACTAGTAGTATGAACTTGCTCGATCTTTTGAAGTTTGAAGGAAAGAGCAGCATTAGTTGCTAAAACCTTGTTTTTACTAGATTTCAAGTCAGCCAACTCTTTTTCTAAACTTTCCATCTTTAACGCCAATTGTTGCTCTCTTGTTCGACCTTCTGACAAAACTTCAGAAACCTAGGACCTAGCCTTCTCACATTTCTTCAATCGTATGTCATGTTTATCTAAGGCCTCGATTGACTAATTCATCTCATCATTAGCATCTTGAATTTTTTTATAGATGAACATAAACATCTTCGATAAAGGAACTTAGAGCTGAATGAGTGTTTTTAGGAATATGGAGACTAAGGTAAGCAAGAGCATTAATAAGTCAAACTTTTAAATTGGCATCATTATTAATATCCTCTAGAGGGTGATTCAAACTATCAAGGATGATATTGACTTGTTCGATGATCTAAGGGCCGGGGCCTGTAAGAGCAGGAGAAGTGACTACCTTTGTGATTTCCTTTTCCTGAAGCGGTTTCTCAGGGATCAATTCTTTAACATGTGGAATAGCAGTACTTAGTTCTGGACCTGAAGATACCATTTTAGTCCCCTCAGAAGAATATACCTATCGAGCCTCTGATAGGATGTTCTCCAAATCAAAGTCAATGTTGTCAAAATTTAAATCCCCAGCTTCTGAAGGAGGAACAGTAAAGGATGCCTCTAAACCCTAATCAACAGATTTTTGTATCGATGGTTGAATATGAGAAACCACAGTTGCCGCAGCAGTCGATCCTGACCCATGGGTAGAACCAGACTCTTGGTGAGTTTCAATACCACTTAGAATAGGGTTATAACTTACCTGAAAAGAAAGAGAAGTCAAATAGCAAAAAAGGAGTAATTTGACGAATTTGATTAATAAAGAACCTACTGGTGCACGAAATTGTGATCAATACTTTTCTCAACTCAAATAATCCCCGGTGATGAACCCCAAAAACTTGGTGTTCAATGACAAACCCCATTTTGACGGTTTATCTTGTATTGATTTTAGGGGATTTTATAACCTTTTACCCACATTTATTCAATGAAATAGCATGGTTTTATAACTTCTCCTTTAATTGTGCTTAAGAGTGAAAACATGTTTTTTAGGACTTAAAATAGCTAAATCTAATTCTCTTTGATTCCATTAGATGCCTTGATATGTTTGTTAAGTGATTTAAGGTTTAGGAGGCAAAGATTGGATCAAGGGAATGAAGAAAGAAGCATGAAAAGTTGGAGAACTCATGAAGAAATGAAAGAACCGGAAAGCTGTCAATCCGACCTCTTCGCACTTAATCGACCATAACTTGAGCTACAGAGGTCCAAATGATGCGGTTACAGTTGGGTTGGAAAGCTAACATCCGGGGCTTTGAAACGATATAAGATTTGCTGTAGTTGCTACAAGTATGGTGGCGCGCACGCGCAAAGTACGCGCATGCGCCGTTGCTGCCACCTAGTCCACTTGAAGCAAAACGTGGCCAGCGATTTTAGAAGCCTTGTGGGCCCAATCCAACTCATTTCTGATGCTATTTAACCCAAGGAGTGAAGAGGGAAACATAAGTTAGTTACCATTAGTTTAGTTTAGCATAGTTTAGTTTGAGAAGTAGTTTCTAGAGAGAGAAGCTCTCACTTCTCTCTAGAATTAGGACTAGGATTAGGATTAGTTCTTAGATCTAGGTTTTAATCTTTGCTTTCTTCTACTTCTACCTTTCAATTCCTTGTTGCTACATTCATCTTCTTCTATTCTTTTATTGTAACTTCCTTTATGTTGTTCTTATATTTTGTTGTAGATCTAGTATTGTTCTTTCTACATTCTTCCAATTCAATAAGAGGTAATTCATAATAATTGTTCTTCTTTGCTTTTCTATTGTTGATCTCTTGCCTTTGTAGTTAGATCTCTCTTTAATTCTTGCAATTTATGTTGTTTACTTTTATTGCACTTTATGTGTTTGTTGAAATGCCTCTTCTAGATATAGTGTAGATTTTGTTCCTCTTGGCCTAGGTAGAGTAATTAGTGACACTTGAGTTATCTAATTCCTTTGTTGATTGATAATTGGAGAGATTGCTAATTGGTTTGGAGTGCACTAAAGCTAGTCTTTCCTTGGGAGTTGGCTAGGACTTGTGGCTCAAGTCAATTCATCCACTTGACTTTCCTTTATTTAGTAAGGGTTAACTAAGTGGTAGCAATGAACAATTCTCATCACAATTGAGAAGGATAACTAGGATAGGACTTCTAATTTTCATACCTTGCCAAGAGCCTTTTATAGTTGTTAGTTTGTTTTCATTGCCATTTACTTTTCATGCTCCTTATCCAAAACCCCAAAATAAATCACAACCAATAACAAGACACTTCATTACAATTCCTAGGGAGAACGACCCGATGTTTGAATACTTCGGTTTATAAAATTAGGGGTTTGTTACTTGTGACAAACAATCTTTTGTATGAAAGGATTAGTGATTGGTTTAGAGACTATACTTTACAACGAGATTCCATTAGTGAAATTCTAAACCGTCAAAAATCCATTCGTCATTCAACACCATGGCATAAACACAACTTCGCACAACTAACCAGCAAGTGTACTGGGTCGTCCAAGTAATAAACCTTACGCGAGTAAGGGTCGATCCCACAGAGATTGTTGGTATGAAGCAAGCTATGGTCACCTTGTAAATCTTAGTCAGGCAAACTCAAATGGATATGGGTGATATACGAATAAAACATAAAGATAAAGATAGAGATACTTATGTAATTCATTGGTGGGAATTTCAGATAAGCGCATGAAGATGCTGTGTCCCTTTCGTCTCTCTGCTTTCCTACTGTCTTCATCTAATCCTTCTTACTCCTTTCCATGGCAAGCTTATACAAGGGTTTCACCGTTGTCAGTGGCTACCTCCCATCCTCTCAGTGAAAATGTTCAACGCGCTCTGTCACAGCACGGCTATCCATCTGTCGATTCTCAATCAGGCCGGAATAGAATCCAGTGATTCTTTTGCGTCTGTCACTAACGCCCCGCCCTCAAGAGTTTGAAGCACGTCACAGTCATTCAATCATTGAATCCTACTCAGAATACCACAGACAAGGTTAGACCTTCCGGATTCTCTTGAATGCCGCCATCAGTTCTAGCCTATACCACGAAGACTCTGATCTCACGGAATGGCTGGCTCGGTTGTCAGGCGAGCACTCGGTTGTCAGGCGATCAACCATGCATCGTGTATCAGGAATCCAAGAGATATTCACCTAATCTAAGGTAGAACGGAGGTGGTTGTCAGTCACACGTTCATAGGTGAGAATGATGATGAGTGTCACGGATCATCACATTCATCAAGTTGAAGAACAAGTGATATCTTAGAACAAGAACAAGCGGAATTGAATAGAAGAACAATAGTAATTGCATTAATACTCGAGGTACAGCAGAGCTCCACACCTTAATCTATGGTGTGTAGAAACTCCACCGTTGAAAATACATAAGAACAAGGTCTAGGCATGGCCGTGAAGCCAGCCTCCCAATGATCTAAGATAGCATAAGAACAAGGATAGCTACCAAAGTCTACAAATACAATAGTAAAAGGTCCTACTTATAGAAAACTAGTAGTCTAAGGTTTACAGAGATGAGTA
The DNA here is from genome assembly GCF_003086295.3 of Arachis hypogaea. Lineage (NCBI taxonomy): Eukaryota > Viridiplantae > Streptophyta > Magnoliopsida > Fabales > Fabaceae > Arachis > Arachis hypogaea. The sequence continues at coordinate 26,435,954 of NC_092042.1, forward strand.
AATGACATAAAAATCCACTTCCGGGTCCACTTGGTGTGTGCTTGGGCTGAGCATTGAAGCATTTTCGTGTAGAGACTCTTCTTGGAGTTAAACGCCAGCTTTGGTGCCAGTTTGGGCGTTTAACTCCCATTCTTGTGCCAGTTCCAGCGTTTAACGCTGGGAATTCTGAAGGTGACTTTGAATGCCGGTTTAGGCCATCAAATCTTGGACAAAGTATGGACTATCATATATTGATGAAAAGCCCAGGATGTCTACTTTCCAACGCCGTTGAGAGCGCGCCAATTGGGCTTCTGTAGCTCCAGAAAATCCACTTCGAGTGCAGGGAGATCAGAATCCAACAGCATCTGCAGTCCTTTTTAGTCTCTGAATCAGATTTTTGCTCAGGTCCCTCAATTTCAGCCAGAAAATACCTGAAATCATGGTTCTGAAAACCGGACCGGACCGGCCGGTTCGACCGGTTCAACCGCGAACCGGCGATGGAAGCGGTCCGGTCCTCATGTGAAAATCGCCCTCAGGAAAACCGGGCAAAAACCGGTGAACCGGCCGAAAACCGGCCGGTTGGGCCAGACCGGTGACCGGCCGGTTCTTATAAACGACGCCGTTTTTCGTTATTTTAAAAAAAAAAAAAATTTCCCCCGACCCGACCCGCTCGTTCACCCCCCTTCCCTCGACCCCCAACCGTTCTCCTCAGTTCTTTCTTGCTTCTCACAATCTCAGTCTCACTCCCTAACCTAACCCTAGCCATCTGAGAAGCACCAGCCCAGTCGCCCTCCAGCGTCGCCGCGGTCTCAGGTGGTCAGCGCCGCCGCCGTCGCCTGGTTCCCCAGCACCAGTAGCCCTCCTGCCCCTCCATCGTCTTCACTCTTCAGCTTCTCAACAAAAAAGCCCTCTCATCGTCTTCATCGTCGCGTGATCCTCAACACCGGAAGCCGGCCGTCGAACCCAGGTAAGTGTCTCGTCGTCCTCAGGTTCTGTGAACTTGCTCTGCTAATCTTCGTTCTTCGCCTCTTCGGTGAACTTCCTCTGTGAACTACTGAACTTCCTCTTCAATTTCTGAAGAAACATGAACTTGAAACTGTGAACTTCGTCTGCTGTTCAAACCTAGGGAGTTTTTTTTTCTTAGTTGATAGTGAAACAGAAACATGGCGGGAGGTAGAATTTTTTTAGCTTGTATGCATAATTGTTGAAACAGAAACAGAAACATGAATGGAGGCAAAATTGTTGTTGCTTGTATGCAGAATTGTTGAAACAGAAACAGAAACATGTATGCTGTAGGTAGAATTGTTGTAGCTTGTAGGCAGAATTGGTGTTTGTGTTTGTGTTTCTTGGTCACTGTCTTGGGACCAATTTTGGAATGTTAATGGAAACAAAAAAAAGGTAGTCTTGTTGAATGGCTGAATGGCTGAATGCTGTTTTTAATTTTGTATGTGTCTTGTTTGTTGCAATATGATATCTGTCTTGTTTGCTGTAATATGGTCTTGTTGATGTTTTTTATTTTTCATTGTGTTGTTGTTGTTTTTAATTTCAGTTATGGATAATGTTGTTAATCAAGAAGCAATTGCTGATAACAATGCTTCTGTGAATAATGCTGCTAATTCAAATGATGCTGCTAATCCTAATCCCCCTAGTGCTAACGATAGTCAGTCACAAGGTTCTTCTAACCTACGGGGAAAAACAGATTTAGCTTGGAAATATGTTGCTCTACAAATGGTGAATGGAAAACCACAATACCAATGTTTATTTTGTCTACAAGTTTTCAATGGAGGTGGAATTCACCGGATGAAGAAACATCTAGCAAAGATTACTGGAGACGTGAAAAAATGTCCTAAAGTTCCATATGATGTGGAGAAACAGATGGAAAGCTTGTTGAAAGAAATTCAGACCAACAAAAACAAAAGAAAAGTTAGTTTTAGTGAAGAGGGTGGTGATGAGGTAGAGGATGCAATTGATGAAGCAATAGCCCAAGAAGAACAGCAGCGTACTTCGAGTCAGCAAGTGGTTGGAGGCGATCCAAAGAAAAAAGCCAAAGTCATTCCTGCTATGTTTGCACCAAGAACGACGCCAGGAGCTCAACCAAGTATTAGGAGTGTTTTGCAAAACAAAGAGGCGATACACGAGGTTGATAAACGGTTTGCTCGGTGGATGATGGATTGTAAAATTCCATTTAATGCAGTGATGTCGCCATTTTTCCAAGATATGTTGGATGGTGTTGCTGGTATTGGACCTGGTTACAAGGGTCCTTCTTATGACAAGTTAAGGGTTCACTTGTTGGCTGATCTTAAAAGAGAAGGTCAAATGGTAGTTGATAGTTATAGGAGTGCATGGAAGGAAACTGGATGTACCCTCATGGCTGATGGTTGGACAGATCAAAGACAAAGGACGTTAATCAATTTCCTGGTGTATTGTTCTAAAGGTTTGTGCTTTGTGAAATCAATAGATGCTTCCAGTATTGTTAAAAATGCCCAACACTTGTGTAATTTGTTTTCTGAGGTTATTGAATGGATTGGCCCTAATAATATTGTGCATGTTGTGACTGACAATGCGGCCAATTATGTTGCTGCTGGTAGGCTTATCAATAGAAACTATGATAATATCTATTGGTCACCATGTGCTGCTCATTGCCTTAATCTTATTTTAAAAGATATAAGCAGCATGGCGCATATTTCTAACCTTGCAACACGCGCTTCAAAGATCACAGTATTTGTGTACAATCATACGGTTTTCTTATCTTGGCTAAGAAAAAAACCTCATTGGAGAGAAATTGTACGTCCTGGTCCCACCCGTTTTGCAACTGTGTTTATCACATTGATGAGCATCTTTGAACGTAAAAAGGATTTGCAAGCATTGGTTGTAGATTCAATTTTCACTGATCACAAATTAGGAAGGAGTGCTACTGGTAGAGCTGTGAGTGCTACTATCTTGGATTGCAAATTTTGGGATGATTGCTTTACTGTATGTAAACTTGTGGGCCCTCTGATTAAATTGCTGAGGCTTGTTGATGGCGATGACAAACCTTCTTTGGGATATGTTTATGAAGGAATGCAAAGGGCAGAAGATGCAATTAAAGAGATGTTTAGGCAAAACAAGACTGCATATCAACCGTACACAGATATTATCAACTCAAGATGGGACAAGCATTTGAAGAAACATCTTCATGCGGCAGCTTACTTCCTGAATCCTTCATTCTTTTTTAATGAAAATTTTAAGGAAGAACCTGATGTTATGCGAGGTTTGCTTGATATTGTTACCTCGTATTGAAAGTGTAACAATTTGGATTCAGTTGATGCAATGAAGGAAATACAGTTATATAGAGATCGGAAGGAAAGTTTTGATAGACCAGAAGCTATTCGAGCTGCATCTCAACTTAAGCCTGGTAAGAATATGGCTGAATATTTGTTTTTTTAATAGTAACTTGTTTTAAGCTCCTATGTTCTTAATTGATAACTTCTAATATGTTATGGTTTTATAATTGGTAGATGAATGGTGGAGGTTATTTGGTAGCTCTGCTCCTTGTTTACAAAAGATAGCTGTTCGCATTCTTAGCCAAGCATCTGCTTCTTCTGGGTGTGAGAGAAATTGGAGTCTTTTTGACCAGATTCATACAAAAAGAAGAAATAGATTGGAGCATGATAGACTGAATGACATTGTTTATGTTACTTATAATTTGCGTCTTAAATCCAGGTAACATGTTTCATGAAATATCATATTGTTTCATACGTAATCTTTATCTTAACAAATTTGTAAATTGTTAAATCTTCATACATTGTATTTAACTTTTTAGGAAGGAAAAAGAAAAAAGAAAGCAAAAGACACAATATGATCAATTGATTATGAAAGCATCAGTCTAGTTGACTTTTGGGTGACTGAAGAGGTTGTAGAGAAAGAGCCTGATCTTCCTAGTAATGTGGATGACTTATTGCGTGAGTATAGTATATTTATTTTCTAATGATGTATTACAATGTAGTTAGTTCATAATCTAATGATAACATGTGTATTTTATTAGGTGAAATTGATGCTGATTTATATCAAAGTGGCGGTGGTAGTGGTGGTCTTTATGCTGCATCTGTTGATTCTTCTGCTGAAGAGGGTGGGAATGAAGGTGAAGATGTTCCCACCGAAGCAGATTTGCAACAAGTTTTTGCGGATTTTGATGATTGATAAATCATGATGTTGGGATTTAATATTTAGATATGTCTTTATATTATTTAACTTTTGAGTATGTATTTTGATAAGATTATATGAATTTGGTTGATGAAAGTTTATGTAGTGTTTTAAATTTCGAAGATATTTTAAGTTTTATATTAGACCATAATTATATTTTAGGATGTTTATTCATAATTTATTTATTATTTTATTCTAAAACGGTTTTTCCGGTTGGACCACCGGTTAGACCGGTTGGACCAGTGAACCAGTGAACCAGTGACTTGAGCGGTTTGATGACCGGTCCGGTTTTCAGAACCTTGCCTGAAATCACAGAAAAACACACAAACTCATAGTAAAGTCCAGAAAAGTGAATTTTAACTAAAAACTAATAAAAATATACTAAAAACTAACTAGAACATACTAAAAACATACTAAAAACAATGCCAAAAAGCGTACAAATTATCCGCTCATCACAACACCAAACTTAAATTGTTGCTTGTCCTCAAGCAACTGAAAATCAAATAAGATAAAAATAAGAGAATATGCAATGAATTCCAAAAACATCTATGAAGATCAGTATTAATTAGATGAGCGGGGCTTTTAGCTTTTTGCTTCTGAATAGTTTTGGCATCTCACTCTATCCTTTGAAATTCAGAATGATTGGCTTCTTTAGGAACTCAGAATCCAGATAGTGTTATTGATTCTCCTAGTTAAGTATGATGATTCTTGAACACAGCTACTTATTGAGTCTTGGCTGTGGCCCAAAGCACTCTGTCTTCCAGTATTACCACCGGATACATACATGCCACAGACACATAATTGGGTGAACCTTTTCAGATTGTGACTTAGCTTTGCTAGAGTCCCCAATTAGAGGTGTCCAGGGTTCTTAAGCACACTCTTTTTGCCTTGGATCACAACTTTATTTCTTTCTTTTTTTCTTTTTCTTTCTCTCTCTTTTTTTTCTCGTTTTTTTTTTTGAATAGAAATGCTTTTTCTTGCTTCAAGAATCATTTTTATGATTTTTCAGATCCTCAGTAACATGTCTCCTTTTTCATCATTCTTTCAAGAGCCAACATTCATGAACCACAAATTCAAGATACATATGCACTGTTTAAGCATACATTCAGAAAACAAAAATATTGCCACCACATCAAAATAATTAAACTGTTATAAAATTTAAAATTCATGCAATTCTTTTCTTTTTCAATTAAGAACAATTTTTTCATTCAAGAAAGGTGATGGATTCATAGGACATTCATAACTTTAAGGCATAGACACTAAGACACTAATGATCACAAGACACAAACATAGATAAACATAAGCACTAAAATTCGAAAAACAGAAAAATAAAGATCAAGGAAATCAAAGAACGGGTCCACCTTAGTGATGGCGGCTTGTTCTTCCTCTTGAAGATCCTATGGAGTGCTTGAGCTCCTCAATGTCTCTTCCTTGTCTTTGTTGCTCCTCTCTCATGATTCTTTGGTCTTCTCTAATTTCATGGAGGAGAATGGAATATTCTTGGTGCTCCACCCTTAGTTGTCCCATGTTGGAACTCAATTCTCCTAGGGAGGTGTTTAGTTGCTCCCAATAGTTTTGTGGAGGAAAGTGCATCCCTTGAGGAATCTCAGGGGTTTCATGATGAGTGGGGTCTCTTGTGTGCTCCATCCTCTTCTTAGTGATGGGCTTGTCCTCATCAATGGGGATGTCTCCCTCTATGTCAACTCCAACTGAATAACAGAGGTGACAAATGAGATGAGGAAAGGCTAACCTTGCCAAGGTAGAGGACTTGTCCGCCACCTTATAGAGTTCTTGGGATATAACCTCATGAACTTCTATTTCTCCCCCAATCATGATGCTATGAATCATGATAGCCCGGTCTATGGTAACTTCGGACCGGTTGCTAGTGGGAATGATTGAGCGTTGTATAAACTCTAACCATCCTCTAGCCACGGGTTTGAGGTCATGCCTTCTCAAATGAACCGGCTTTCCTCTTGAATCTCTCTTCCATTGGGCGCCCTCTTCATAAATGACTGTGAGGACTTGGTCCAACCTTTGATCAAAGTTGACCCTTCTAGTGTAAGGATGTTCATCTCCTTGCATCATGGGCAAGTTGAATGCCAACCTTACATTTTCCAGACTAAAATCCAAGTATTTCCCCCGAATCATAGTAAGCCAATTCTTTGGATCCGGGTTCACACTTTGATCATGGTTCTTGGTGATCCATGCATTGGCATAGAACTCTTGAACCATTAAGATTCCGACTTGTTGAATGGGGTTGGTAAGAACTTCCCAACCTCTTCTTCGGATCTCATGTCGGATCTCCGGATATTCACCTTTTTTGAGTTTGAAAGGGACCTTGGGGATCACCTTCTTTAAGGCCACAACTTCATAGAAGTGGTCTTGATGCACCCTTGAGATGAATCTCTCCATTTTCCATGACTCGGAGGTGGAAGCTTTTGCCTTCCCTTTCCTCTTTCTAGAGGTTTCTCCGGCCTTGGATGCCATAAATGGTTATGAAAAAACAAAAAGCAATGCTTTTACCACACCAAACTTAAAAGGTTTGCTCGTCCTCGAGCAAAAGAAGAAAGAAGAGAGTAGAAGAAGAAGAAATGAGAAAGAAGGGAATGGCTTTGTGTTCGGCCAAAAAGTGGAAGAAGTGGTGTTTAGGTTGTGGGAAAATAAAGGAGTGAAGATGGTTATATATAGGAGTGGGGGGAGGGTTATGGTTCGGCTATGGGAGGTGGAGTTTGGGAGGGAAAGTGGTTTGAATTTGAAGGGTGAGGTAGGTGGGGATCCTGTGGGGTCCACAGATCCTGAGGTGTCAAGGAAAAGTGATCCCTGCACCAATTGGCATGCAAAAATGCGTTTTGAGCCAATTCTGGCGTTAAACGCCGGGCTGGTGCCCATTTCTGGCGTTTAATGCCAAGTGCTTGCCCTTTTCTGGCGTTTAACGCCAGTCTAGTGCCCCTTTCTGGCGTTAAACGCCCAGAATGGTGCCAGACTGGGCGTTAAACGCCCATCTGCTAGCCTTACTGGCGTTTAAACGCCAGCAGGATCTTCCTCCAGGGTGTGCTATTTTTCTTTCTGTTTTTCATTCTGTTTTTGCTTTTTCAATTGATTTTGTGACTTCTCATGATCATCAACCTACAGAAAACATAAAATAACAAGGGAAAATAGATAAAATATAATAAGATTGGGTTGCCTCCCAACAAGCGCTTCTTTAATGTCAGTAGCTTGACAGTGGGCTCTCATGGAGCCTCAGAGATGTTCAGAGCAATGTTGGAACCTCCCAACACCAAACTTAGAGTTTGAATATGGGGGTTCAACACCAAACTTAGAAGTTGGTTGAGGCCTCCCAACACCAAACTTAGAGTTTGACTGTGGGGGCTCTGTTTGGCTCTGTTTTGAGAGAAGCTCTTCATGCTTTCTCTCCATGGTGACAGAGGGATACCCTTGGGCCTTAAACACAGAGGATTCTTCATTCACTTGAATGATCAATTCTCCTCTATCAACATCAATCACAGCCTTTGCTGTGGCTAGGAAGGGACTGCCAAGGATGATGGATTCATCCATGCACTTTCCAGTCTCTAGGACTATGAAATCAGCAGGGATGTAATGGTCTTCAACCTTTACCAGGACATCCTCTACAAGTCCATAAGCTTGTTTTCTTGAGTTGTCTACCATCTCTAGTGAGATTTTTGCAGCTTGCACCTCAAAGATCCCTAGCTTCTCCATTACAGAGAGAGGCATGAGGTTTACACTTGACCCTAGGTCACACAAGGCCTTCTTGAAGGTCATGGTGCCTATGGTACAAGGTATTGAAAACTTCCCAGGATCTTGTCTCTTTTGAGGTAATTTCTGCCTAGACAAGTCATCCAGTTCTTTGGTGAGCAAAGGGGGTTCATCATCCCAAGTCTCATTTCCAAATAACTTGTCATTTAGCTTCATGATTGCCCCAAGGTATTTAGCAACTTGCTCTTCAGTGACATACTCATCCTCTTCAGAGGAAGAATATTCATCAGAGCTCATGAATGGCAGAATTAAGTCCAATGGAATCTCTATGGTCTCATTTTGAGCCTCAGATTCCCATGGTTCCTCATTGGGGAACTCATTGGAAGCCAGTGGACGTCCATTGAGGTCTTCCTCAGTGGCGTTCACTGCCTCTTCCTCCTCTCCAAATTCGGCCATGTTGATGGCCTTGCACTCTCCTTTTGGATTTTCTTCTGTATTGCTTGAAAGAGTACTAGGAGGGAGTTCAGTAACGTTCTTGCTCAGCTGACCCACTTGTGCCTCCAAATTTCTAATGGAGGACCTTGTTTCAGTCATGAAACTTTGAGTGGTTTTGATTAGATCAGAGACCATGGTTGCTAAGTCAGAGGTATTCTGCTTAGAACTCTCTGTCTGTTGCTGAGAAGATGATGGAAAAGGTTTGCTATTGCTAAACCTGTTTCTTCCACCATTATTATTGTTGAAACCTTGTTGAGGTCTCTGTTGATCCTTCCATGAGAGATTTGGATGATTTCTCCATGAAGGATTATAGGTGTTTCCATAGGGTTCTCCCATGTAATTCACCTCTTCCATTGAAGGGTTCTCAGGATCATAAGCTTCTTCTTCAGATGAAGCTTCCTTAGTACTGCTTGGTGCATTTTGCATTCCAGACAGAATTTGAGAAATCATATTGACTTGTTGAGTCAATATTTTGTTCTGAGCCAATATGGCATTCAGAGTGTCAATCTCAAGAACTCCTTTCTTCTGATTAGTCCCATTGTTCACAGGATTCCTTTCAGAAGTGTACATGAATTGGTTATTTGCAACCATTTCAATGAGCTCTTGAGCTTCAGTAGGCGTCTTCTTCAGATGAAGAGATCCTCCAGCAGAGCTATCCAAAGACATCTTGGACAGTTCAGACAGGCCATCATAGAAAATACCTATGATGCTCCATTCAGAAAGCATATCAGAGGGACACTTTCTGATTAATTGTTTGTATCTTTCCCAAGCTTCATAGAGGGATTCTCCTTCCTTCTGTCTGAAGGTTTGGACTTCCACTCTAAGCTTACTCAATTTTTGAGGTGGAAAGAACTTTGCCAAGAAGGCATTGACTAGCTTTTCCCAAGAGTTCCGGCTTTCTTTAGGTTGTGAGTCCAACCATGTCCTAGCTCTGTCTCTCACAGCAAAAGGGAATAGCATAAGTTTGTAGACCTCAGGGTTAACCCCATTAGTCTTGACAGTGTCACAGATTTGCAAGAACTCATCTAAGAACTGATGAGGATCTTCCAATGGAAGTCCATGAAATTTGCAATTCTGTTGCATTAGAGAAACTAATTGAGGCTTAAGCTCAAAGTTGTTTGCTCCAATGGCAGGGATAGAGATGCTTCTCCTATAGAAGTCGGGAGTAGGTGCAGTAAAGTCACCCAGCACCTTCCTTGCATTGTTGGCATTGTTGTTGTTTTCGGCTGCCATGTGTTCTTCTTCTTTGAAGATTTCTGTTAAGTCCTCTACAGAGAGTTGTGCCTTGGCTTCTCTTAGCTTTCGCTTCAAGGTCCTTTCAGGTTCAGGATCAGCCTCAACAAAAATACTTTTGTCTTTGCTCCTGCTCATATGAAAGAGAAGAAAACAGGGAAATATGGAATCCTCTATGTCACAGTATAGAGATTCCTTGAGGAGTCAGAGGAAAAGAAAAATGGAAGACAGAGGTGGAAAATTCGAACTTATCAAGAAAGATGGAGTTCGAATTGTGCTTTAAGGAATAGTGTTAGTCCATAAATAGAAGGATGTGAGAAGAGGGGAAGTAATTTTCGAAAATTAAGTAAAATATTTTGAAAACATTTTGAAGAACTTTAATTGATTTTCGAAAAACAAGATTGAGAAAGAATAAGGTGATTTTTGAAAAAGATTTTGAAATTAGAAATCAAAAAGATTTGATTTTGAAAACTATTTTGAAAAAGATGTGATTAAAAAGATATGATTGGTTTTAAAAAAGATGTGATTGAGAAGATATGATTTGAAAAACATTTTAAAAATATTTGATTTTGAAATCAATGACTTGGCTATCAAGAAAAGATATGATTCAAACATTAAGCCTTTCTCAACAGAAAAGGCAACATACTTGAAATGTTGAATCAAATCATTAATTGATAGCAAGTATCCTTGAAAATGGAAAGAAATTGATTTTGAAAAAGATTTGATTGAAAGGATATGATTTGAAAAAGATTTGATTTTGAAAAACTTTGAAAACTAAAAAAAATTGATTTGAAAACAAAATCTTCCCTCTTGTGCCATCCTGGCGTTAAACGCCCAGAATGGTGCACATTCTGGCGTTTAACGCCCAAAACTCTACCCTTTTGGGCGTTAAACACCCAGCCAGGTACCCTGGCTGGCGTTTAAACGCCAGTCTGTCCTTCTTCACTGGGCATTTTGAACGCCCAGCTTTTTCTGTGTAGTTCCTCTGCTGTATGTTCTAAATCTTCAATTCTCTGTATTATTGACTTGAAAAGACACAAATTAAAAATATTTTTGGATTTTTAATAATAAGGAATAATCAAAATGCAACTAAAATCAAATAACAATGCATGCAAGACACCAAACTTAGCAGTTTGTATACTACTGACACTAACAAAATGAGAATGCATATGAGACACATAAACACTCAAGTTAATAGAATTCAAAGATCAGAGCAAGTAAATCATCAAGAATAACTACAAAAAGAACAGAAACATGCAATTGACACCAAACTTAGAATGAAACACTAAACTCAAACAAGAAATATTTTTGGATTTTATGATTTTGTAATTTTTTTGTGTTTCTTTTTTCGAAAATGAAGTGAAAAAAAAAGAAAATAAATATATCAAAATTCTTATTGAGAATTCCAGGAATCAGTGCAATGCTAGTCTAAGACTCCGGTCCAGGAATTAGACATGGCTTCACAGCCAGCCAAGCTTTCAAAGAAAGCTTCGGTCCAAAACACTAGACATGGCCAATGGCCAGCCAAGCCTTAGCAGATCACTACTCCAACAGCAAGATTGATAGAAATCAATAAGCTCTTGTGATGATAAGTTGAAACCTCGGTCCAATAGAATTAGACATGGCTTCACAGCCAGCCAGACTTCAACAGATCATCATGAAACACTAGAATCCATTCTTAAGAACTCTGAAGAAAAATACCAAATCTAAGCAACAAGATGAACCGTCAGTTGTCCAAACTCAACAATCCCCGGCAACAGCGCCAAAAACTTGGTGCTATTTCCGGATCAGAAATTTGGCACTGATGTTACCGGACCAAAAGCTTGCCGAAACCTCGAACAATCCCCGGCAACGGCGCCAAAAACTTCGTGCACGAAATTGTGATCAATACTTTTCTCAACTCAAATAATCCCCGGTGATGAACCCCAAAAACTTGGTGTTCAACACCATGGCATAAACACAACTTCGCACAACTAACCAGCAAGTGTACTGGGTCGTCCAAGTAATAAACCTTACGCGAGTAAGGGTCGATCCCACAGAGATTGTTGGTATGAAGCAAGCTATGGTCACCTTGTAAATCTTAGTCAGGCAAACTCAAATGGATATGGGTGATATACGAATAAAACATAAAGATAAAGATAGAGATACTTATGTAATTCATTGGTGGGAATTTCAGATAAGCGCATGAAGATGCTGTGTCCCTTTCGTCTCTCTGCTTTCCTACTGTCTTCATCCAATCCTTCTTACTCGTTTCCATGGCAAGCTTATACAAGGGTTTCACCGTTGTCAGTGGCTACCTCCCATCCTCTCAGTGGAAATGTTCAACGCACCCTGTCACGGCACGGCTATCCATCTGTCGGATCTCAATCAGGCCGGAATAGAATCCAGTGATTCTTTTGCGTCTGTCACTAACGCCCCGCCCTCAGGAGTTTGAAGCACGTCACAGTCATTCAATCATTGAATCCTACTCAGAATACCACAAACAAGGTTAGACCTTCCGGATTCTCTTGAATGCCGCCATCAGTTCTAGCCTATACCACGAAGACTCTGATCTCACGGAATGGCTGGCTTGGTTGTCAGGCGAGCACTCGGTTGTCAGGCGATCAACCATGCATCGTGTATCAGGAATCCAAGAGATATTCACTCAATCTAAGGTAGAACGGAGGTGGTTGTCAGTCACACGTTCATAGGTGAGAATGATGATGAGTGTCACGGATCATCACATTCATCAAGTTGAAGAACAAGTGATATCTTAGAACAAGAACAAGCGGAATTGAATAGAAGAACAATAGTAATTGCATTAATACTCGAGGTACAGCAGAGCTCCACACCTTAATCTATGGTGTGTAGAAACTCCACCGTTGAAAATACATAAGAACAAGGTCTAGGCATGGCCGTGAGGCCAGCCTCCCAATGATCTAAGATAGCATAAGAACAAGGATAGCTACCAAAGTCTACAAATACAATAGTAAAAGGTCCTACTTATAGAAAACTAGTAGCCTAAGGTTTACAGAGATGAGTAAATGACATAAAAATCCACTTTCGGGCCCACTTAGTGTGTGCTTGGGCTGAGCATTGAAGCATTTTCGTGTAGAGACGCTTCTTGGAGTTAAACGCCAGCTTTGGTGCCAGTTTGGGCGTTTAACTCCCATTCTTGTGCCAGTTCCGGCGTTTAACGCTGGGAATTCTGAAGGTGACTTTGAACGCCGGTTTAGGCCATCAAATCTTGGGCAAAGTATGGACTATCATATATTGCTGGAAAGCCCAGGATGTCTACTTTCCAACGCCGTTGAGAGCGCGCCAATTGGGCTTCTGTAGCTCCAGAAAATCCACTTCGAGTGCAGGGAGATCAGAATCCAACAGCATCTGCAGTCCTTTTTAGTCTCTGAATCAGATTTTTGCTCAGGTCCCTCAATTTCAGCTAGAAAATATCTGAAATCATAGAAAAATACACAAACTCATAGTAAAGTCCAGAAAAGTGAATTTTAACTAAAAACTAATAAAAATATACTAAAAACAAACTAGAACATACTAAAAACATACTAAAAACAATGCCAAAAAGCGTACAAATTATCCGCTCATCACCTACCAAAGGAGAAGTCGTCGAAGTATGTGAAGCAGCAGTTGAGGGTGGATTCTGAGCAAGAGTTAGAATAGGGACCGATGGAGGCTAAAGAATTTCTGTTTTGGCACAAACAAGTTGATCGACTTTTGGGTCAAAGGGGTGTCAACATCAGCAATTTGAAAAGTCCCTTTCTGGGATTGCTTCCACTGAGATTGCCTCAACTGCAAAATGACTATTATATGAAATACAACTACATGATAAAGGAAGTTCTAAGATCCATGACTAAAGCATGTACCTTGGAGGAAGTGGTAGGTTGACTCTTCTTTGGTGGCTTAATGTTTAGTAAGATGTCAATGGGGCCATGTTTTTGGAAGTAAGGATCACACCTTCCGACTAACCTTTGCTTTGACCACTTCGACCAGATTTGGCCCTTGGTGAAGCGGTATCATCGTCTAAATCCCAGACTTCTTCGACTTGGGGAGGGTCAGTAGCAATTCTGATAATGATGGTCGGTCGAGCACCTGCGTTGAAAGAAGTTATAATAAGAGACTTTGAGGAAAATAATCAATCGAAAAAGTATAAAGTACCTAGAGGATATCTAAGGATCTTCGTATGACCACTCACTACATGATGAGTATCTTGACCATACTCGAGATTAGTCAAAGTTACTCCACACGTCCTTGGATCATTTTTTTAGAGTTTATAAGGGGAATTGGGAAAAGACGGGGATTTGAAAGGATGCATAACGATTCTCTTTTGGCCAAAGGATCTTTAGCGCGAGCTTTGAAAAAACGGTTGAGACACCTGTTAAAGTATGCCTCCCGCTTCTTTTTCCATACCTCTAAAGCCTCGTTAAAAACCCATTTCACCTTCCCAAAGTGCCATTTATAGTATTTCTCAAACTTTATGATTTCAGCAATGTGTTTACCTCTGGTCTTCTTTGATGCTGGTGCACTTTGCACAATAGTAGAAAAGACCAAATTAACAAAATCCTAGTCAACAGAGGCACTAAGAATAAAAGTACTTTGACAACCAATCATGAAAACTTAGGATCGACAGGAAGCATCGAGTGACATCTAAATGCCGATATCAGATCGACATCCTTTGATAGTTCAGGTCCAACATCTTGGTCATATCATCCACTACTCTGAGGGGAGTAGATGACAAGTTTCTTTTTAAGGGACCAAATCGATTCTTGAGGTAGACCGACAGGAAAAACTTGGCGAATTAATATCCTAGCCCACAAGTCATTGACTATTGCTTGGTTTGCTGGATGAGAAGAAGTGAAGGGATTTAAGTGTGTAATGGCACTAGGTCTAAAAGAAAGAGGGTTAGGAAAGTATGAGATATTGTGATCTTCTTTGATGCCAAAGAGAATAGAGAGGAAGTGTAGAAAAACACCTATAGAAGACATAGTTTTGGATTTTGTCCAAGAAAGCTGAGAAAGACGAATCCCATCAATAGGGGTGCTAGAAAGCTCAGTTGAGGAATTCGTGAATCGAGGTTCAAGAACAGATTTTAACCAAAGATTGACAACCCAAAGAGGATCAAATGGGTTAATTAGGGAGTCTCCTCGACAGATCTCACCGACGATCAAAGAAAGGGCTTCATACAATTAACTTAGAATCAAGGAAGGGAGATCAATGAGTTTCTTATGATGAAGCATAATAGCTAGAGGCAAGTAGTTGTTTTTCTGAATTTGGACCAATTTTGAACAAAATACAAAAGAATTGAGCCAAAGGAGAAGAAAAGCTACATGTTCACTATCGGAAACAGGCTCTCCCTCGGAACCCATATTATTTTGAATGAAACTCAAAATGGAATTAGACTCGAAGCTGATGTTAAAGTCATCTTCTGGATAGTCGGTCAACCATGAATAAACTCGCCATCAATCGGCAAACCGGTTAGAGTTGAAACTTCCATCAAAGTTGGATCCATCATTCCATATGAAAAATAAAAGTTATTGGTAGCAGGACACCAAAAGTATAGACTCGCCCCTAGCAAAGGAGCTATGTAGGAAAGATCAAAGGTGGCTAATTATAGGGCATGAAAGATATTGATAGCATTCCAAACAGATTTATACACTAGTGCAAGTCGGGACATCCAATCTGAAAAAGTAAGAACTCAAATCCCTAGGGGGAGTAGTTCTAAAAACATGACTAGCAAAATATGAGGTTTTAATGTTTTTACAAAAAAATCAATGGTAAATGTTCTAGGGGTGTGAAAAGAATGAGGAAATAAATTGGATTTGTTCTGAAGTGGCTATCGGACATAGGAAAGAATGCAATATTCCATTGACTGAGAATGGAAGGAATACCTGGCTACGCCAAAAGTCAGAGGTCTCGACATTTGGATTGGGGCTCTCAAAGTTCCATCATCATTTTAAAATTCAATCATTTCAGCCACTAATTAAGGAGGAGGAATAATCACTACATCGTCATCTTCTTTGAAAGGTATAGAAGAAACAACTGTAGCGGTAATGGTTGACGGAAGAGAAAATGATGAAGCAGTAGTTGCCAATGCACGAGCCATCGAGGCAACCACTACAAAGGAGATAGTAGCCATGGTCGCCGAGGAGGAAGAAGCAGCAGTCATGGCTGGTGTAGTACTCGAGTGGAGAATAGGTTGAGAAGCCATAGGCGAATCGTCGCTTGAGGAAGAAAGATAGGATTTTGTCTTTGAAATTAGGGAAAGAATAATTATAAAGGCATTTATATTCAAAGTGACTCATTAAAAATCCTAAGGAAACGTTACGTATCCCCAAGAAAAGCACACCACTTTAACATGGTATAACTGATGCGGACCACACGTCGGTCTAGAATTTTCTCAAAAAGAATCTCATCGCAAGTATAGTTCCAAACCAGCAAATGACTCATATCAGAGTTTAATTTGTTTGTCAAGAATTCAAATCAATAAAAATTGGGAGTTTTAAATCCTGGGTTGTCTCTTAAAGAAATTGTAGTGAGGTGTGCGTATGGGATTTGAAAGCAAAAGACAAGAATTTAAATGGCAATAAATTGAAAAGCAAACAAGTAATTTAAGTGCTGAAAGGAATCTTGGCAAGAATTGAGAGTAAATGTTTCATATCTAAGTCATTGACCATAAACATGGTAAGTAAGAAGAGTTAATCTCACTTCGTCATATCCAAACATTGGAAAAAAGTCAAATAGATATAATTGATCTTAATCCACAAGTCCTAGCCAACTCACTAATTATACTTAGTGAAAGACTAGCGTTAGTGGAAACAAAACCAACTAACAACTCTAAATTATCAATCAATATTAGACATCAATTACTCAAGGTCACCCAAATTACCAACCCAAGCCAAGAGTTGAAAATTCTACTCTACAACTAGTCCAAGCATTTTATCAAATACTTGCAAAGCATAAAAGTGAAACATCATAAATTGCAAGAATAATAAAACCTACAACTACCAAATTTAAGAAAGTAACATCAACAACATAAACAAGCAAATATGAAACTTACAACATCAACTTCATTAATGAAAATCAAGAATTCACATGTCAATCAAATAACAAATAGAAAAAACAAACTAACACCAAAGTCTAAGAGAATTATAATTCAAGAATAAGAAAACAAAACTAGAACTACAATTAAACAAGACTAAAATCTAAAACTAACACTAAAATTAAGAAAAACCATAGGGATTCTAGAGAGAAGTTAGAGCTTCTCTCTCTAGAATCCCCCTAAAACCTAAGAAAATAATGTGTAAAAATGTAAGTGTCTGAGTGTCTCCCCTCCCTCCATCATCTTGGCACTTAAAATGCTTTAGAATATGGCAATTAGAGGCCTTTTGGAAGCCCAAAACGAGAAAGCACGTGTTTCATTAATCCAAGCATGTGGAGGTTTTTCACTCATGCAGAAAAGTCTCGCGCACACTGATGAGCGGATAATTTATACGCTTTTTGGCATTGTTTTTAGGTAGTTTTTAGTAAGTTCAAGCTACTTTTAGGGATGTTTTCATTAGTTTTTATGTTAAATTCACATTTCTGGACTTTACTATGAGTTTGTGTGTTTTTCTGTGATTTCAGGTAATTTCTGGCTGAAATTGAGGGACTTGAGCAAAACTCTGAGAAAGGCTGACAAAAGGACTGCTGATGTTGTTGGAATCTGACCTCCCTGCACTCGAAATGGATTTTCTGGAGCTACAGAACTCCAATTGGCGCGATCTCAATGGCGTTGAAAAGTAGACATCCAGAGCTTTCCAGCAATATATATTAGTCCATACTTTATTCGGAAATTGACGACGTAACTTGGCGTTGAACGCCAAGTACATGCTGCTGTCTGGAGTTAAACGCCAGAAAAACGTCATGATCCGGAGTTGAATGCCCAAAACACGTTATAACTTGGAGTTCAACTCCAAGAAAAGCCTCAGATCATGGATAGATCAAGCTCAGCCCAAGCATACACCAAGTGGGCCCCGGAAGTGGATTTATGCATCAATTACTTACTCATGTAAACCCTAGTAGCTAGTCTAGTATAAATAGGATAAGTTACTATTGTATTAGACATCTTTTGACAGTTTAATCTTTTGACTCTATAGTCTTTGATCATTCGGTCTCTTGATCATTCAGGGGGCTGGCCATCCGGCCATGTCTGAACCTTTTACTTATGTATTTTCAACAGTGGAGTTTCTGCACACCATAGATTAAGGGTGTGGAGCTCTGCTGTACCTCAAGTTTCAATACAATTACTATTACTTTCTATTCAATTCTCTTTTATTCTTATTTCAGGATATACGTTGCATTTCAACTTGATGAATGTGATGATCCGTGACACTCATCATCATTCTCACCTATGAACGCGCGTGACTGACAACCACTTCCGTCTACTCTAGGCCGGGCGCATATCTCTTCGATTTCCCAACAGAATCTTCGTGGTATAAGCTAGATAGATGGCGGCATTCATGAGGATCTGGAAAGTCTAAACCTTGTCTATGGTATTCCGAGTAGGATTCTGGGATTGAATGACTGTGACGAGCTTCAAACTCCTGAAGGTTGGGCGTGATGACAAGCGCAAAAGAATCAAGAGATTCTATTCCAACCTAATTGAGAACCGACAGATGATTAGCCATGCTGTGACAGAGCATAGGAACGTTTTCACTGAGAGGATGGGATATAGCCATTGACAACGGTGATGCCCTACATACAGCTTGCCATGGAAAGGAGTAAGAAGGATTGGATGAATGTAATGGGAAAGTAGAGACTCAAGAGGATCACAGCATCTCCATACACTTATCTGAAATTCCCACTATTAATTTACATAAGTATTTCTATCCCTTTTTATTTTCTTTTTATTATTATTAATTTTCGAAAACCATAACCATTTAATCTGCCTAACTGAGATTTACAAGGTGACCATAGCTTGCTTCATACCAACAATCTCTGTGGGATTGACCCTTACTCACGTAAGGTTTATTACTTGGACGACCCAGTACACTTGCTGGTTAGTTGAACGGAGTTGTGTCCACATAGCCAAGAGCCACAATAATGATTCCATACAATAACAAAAAAATACTACATTGATGTGATCACAATTTCGTCCACCACACACGAAGTTAAGGTGCTCACACGGATAACTCACAAGCGCGACAAAAGCTCACCTACGCAAAGAACTCGCATGCATTATAGAAGCTCGCCCACGCGAGGACTTCAGCAACTTCCACTCCAAATTGCTTCCCGAATTTGCTTCTTTGCTCCGTTCTTTTTTATCCCTTGAAGCCATTGAAGTGCCTTAACTCTGAAACACTTAAACAAAATTGATCAGTATCGAATGGCATAAAAACGGATTAAGAAATCAATGATTAAGAGCATAAAAAATATATTTTTTACTCATGAGTTCATTGGAAGTAATAATTGAAAAACTCCATGAATTAAGCCAAAATTGTGTGATTTAGTTGATAAAATCCATACTTTTCAAATATGAGATAATTTTAAATGACTTATGGATGATTTTTTATTTGCATACGGACAAAATTATACATTTAGTAATATATATTGCAAGATGTTTGTGAAGTTAGAATATGCACTTACCTCTTTTGTTTTATTTTATTTCAACAGATAATGTATTTCTTTAACTAAGTTTAACGTAGTTTATTTTGATTAAGAATTTTGAATGATGTTGCGAATATGTTTAGCACATTTTTAGTTGGTATGCTCTTTGTAGACATGACGACAAATAGAGGTGTTGCGGATCAGCTTAGTGGTCGTGGTCGTGGTAGAAGGAGAGTTTCTATCGATACCCCTGGAAATTCTGGATCCTCTCCCTCTACTCTGACTACCCCGATGATGTCACAGGTTGTGGGTGCATCAAACGAGCCGTTCATCATGGTCCCTAACCTCAACTATGGCCCGGTGTCTCGACGACGATGCCGCCTCCATCTGCTCAGCAGCCCACTGTCTCGATGATGCCACCTTCAGGGATGAACACCACGGCGCTGAAATTCTCTCACAGGAGCTAGCCAGTTGATGCCCGTCCACCACCTCCCATCGTACGGAGACGATTTGGTCTGATGGTGAAATAACGTAAATACTACTTCAGGTCTTTTATATGTTGAAAGTGTTTGATAACTCGTGATTAGTGATTCTTGATTATTGATTCTAGTTTTAGTGGATTTAAGGTCGTAGGTTTGAACTGCTAAAAGTGTTTGATATATCGTGATTAGTGATTCTTGATAGTTGATTCTAGTTTTAGTTGATTTAGGGTTGTAGGTTTGACTTACTAAAAATGTTTGGTATATCCTGATTATTAATTCTAGTTTAGTGGATTTATGGATGTTGCTTCTTGACTATTAACTGTTGTTCATTGATTGTTGACAATTGGAGCTGTTTAAGTTAATTGTTGACGGATAGTGTTTGTGGCGTATTCTAGTTATAGATGAAACTCTACCAAAATTTCTAAAAAAATCTCTATATATTATGGTTATTTGCTTTTGAAGTTTTGAATTATATTGCCATATTAGTTTGTTTGTGAATTATTGATAGGTTTGTGCCAAACAACAACGTATGTACTCAAGAGACGACCAATGACATCAAACTAATGTACGATCATCCATAGCCAAGCTATAAAAGGATCTCCTCTGAGACCAGAGAATGATTGTTTCAGCGAATGACAATGTACTAGGCTCAGATACGTGCCGGTGGTAGCAGCCCTGCTGGTGGCACCGGTACTGTTGGTGGCAGTAGTGCCGCTGGTGGGTTTAGACTCAGACCGTGAGAATGATGACAATGACTACCAGGATCTTTAGTGATTAGGGCTTTCTCTTACTATTTCATTGTATTTATTTGATTTATTTGACTTTTAATTTATTTGTATATTTAATATTTAATATTATATAATTGGTTTCTATTATTTATAATTTGACCACTAATTGTGTGAAAAATAAATATAAATAAAAAATTAAAATTAAAAAGGAAAAATTTTAAACAAATTGCGTCACAATATTTTTTTTAAAAAAATTGACATTATCGTCAGATTTACCAAGGGCATAATCCGACGGTAACAGTGCAAAAAAAAGATATTGTGGCGCCAACATTACCGTCGAAAAAATTTGCCGATAACCAAATAGTTTTTTAGGCAAGTAATCCGTCATAAAATCTAACGGTAACTGTTTATCAGCGAAGTTTATACCGTTGGATTCTTTCCGATGGTAAATTCGTCAGTAATTAATTTACCATCGAATTTTATCATTTTTTATGGTAATTTCGACAGTACTCAATGTTTTTCTTAGAGTGAATATTCTTCTGAATTAAAATTCTACCCTGAGTTTTCTTCCACATGCTCCATCTACCTTGCCTTATCAGAATTATGTAGCTCTCCCTAAAATGGCTAATTAGCAAGAATTAGAGTTCCCCTTTCTCCTTCCTTATCTCACTCTCCACTTCATTACCATCCTCACTCTTTTGTGTGGTAGTCTCACGAACCGACAGACTAGCAAAACTCTTGATCAAACTTAAGGGAGTTGGATGTCTGTCTCACCAATTCTTTTTCTCTAATTACTGATCAAAATTTGGGTTCCGGTTCTCCTTTTGCGTGCTGACCCTCCTTTCGAATTGCTCAGCTTGGATCCAAGGTCCCCATTTCTCCTTTATGGCCTCCTTGACACTAAATCTTCAATGAATTTACTGCATCCTTAGACTTCATGCCCTAAAAATTCACAGTAGTAATAGAAGTTTCCTATTCTTTTGTATTTGATCTGTAGTTCTATCACCTTTTTATCACCTCCTACAATCTTCATTGATCTCTTCAATGGTTTCATGACATCTAGTCTAATATGAACTTTCAGTATTTGCTCTTCTATTCCCTTCAAGGAAAACAAATCAACATCTAGATCCTTTCTCATCACCTTTCCAACCTTTCTGCCTAATGCCTTCATTTTACAATGCTCCGGTAACTCCCACAATTGAATCCATATAGGCATTTGCAAGAATTTTGTCTCTTAAATTGACTCTTCTCCTTTTCACTTTTTTAGGTCGAGAATATAATTTTTGAATAGCCACGGAGCATCATTCTCAATCCTAATAATCTCAATCTCATTTCCAAAGAAGAATTGAAACACATTGCTGCCATGATTCAGAACTTTGAAGCCTTTAGGCTATCTCTAAATCAAGCATAGAGTAGCCTTTACTTGTGATCTACCATCAATTTTTCTACTAAATTTCTAGCACACTTTTTCCAATCCTTCTTTTATATCCTCCTCACCAAATTCAACAATTTGATCTTTTTCCCACACCTTCTAACCCCTGAGAAGCAACAGGTACTGTAATTATTGTTTAATAGTGAAAATTACTTACAGAAAATTTAATAACAATTTGCTACACAAAATCTTAGTAGAGCACCTTTATTTAAAATCTTAGCGCAATAGGGCACTTTTTATTTACGGTTACTTAGTTAGGGTTAAGAGATTAGGGTTTTAAATTTTTACTTTTTAATATATATATATATATATATATATATATATATATATATATATATATATATATATATTCGAGGCTAGGAGAGGCGGGATGTTTAATACCCATACCGCCTCCATAACCAAACTGAAACAAAAGGATTTTATGTAAATTCCGCCCGAATCTGGTTGGCAATTGAAAAAATCGTTTCCAATTGGGGTGGAAAGGGAGGAGACGAGTTAGTTTGAATAATTATATCCATTTTCCATAACTTTGCAAGTAAGTAATTATTTATATGCATGTTGTTTTTCTTGTAATTATCTTTTGCTTTTGTTTTTTGAGTGTTTTTTAATTCTGTCGCTGATGATGATGATGATGATGATAGTAGTAGCTGATCTTAATTATTAATTAGCTTGAGTTTCTTTAACATGAAAAAAAAGAAAAAAATATTATTATAAATTTAATATAAGAGTAATACTCCAAATAGGTCCCAAAAAATTTACGATCCAACATATTTGTCTCCAAAAAAATTTAACTAAGTTTTGGGCCTGACTTTTTTCATTATACACCAGATACGTCCCTAACCCAGTTTGAAATAGTTAAGACTAACGACAACGTCCTATCTGTCAGTTGACTAACTGACATGTCATGCGCATGACAATTTGGTCCCTGGCCACGTGGACAAAACGACATCATATCATATGAGAACAGAATGATGTCGTTTCAAAGTGCACAAATTAGTCTTAGTTTAGAAGCCCATCATGACAGCGAGGAAGACGAAAACCACTATAGAGAGCTTAGCTCTAAACGGGCGGTTGATGTCAAGTTCATTTCCCACCCGAGTGGAGACTGCGAATCCTAAGGAGGAAGGGAACACATATATAAAGGAAGTAGATTGGATGAGCACGTGAGGTGGTGGAGGCCGGAGAGCCAAACGCATCTGATGAGGGAGAGGAAGATGGAGAGGTTAGAGGCGGCAGAGGCAGTGACAACACTGATGACGCTGAGGTGGAGGCGCGTGACGAGGATGTAGTTGAAAGGGAGGTGGAGGAGGGTGCCAACGAGGGAGGCTTGCGTGAGAGGGTGAGTGATGCCCTGCGCGCGAAGGTAAAGGCAGATTGGATGGAAGAATGAGTTTGTTACGAGGTCTAGGAGGGAGAAGATGAGGTAGGTATGTGCCATGGTGGCGAAGTCAAGGTGCTGGTGGAGACGCGGAGAATGGCGAAGATGTTGAGCCAAACGAGGGAGATTGGTAGAGAGAGGAGAAGAGGAGGAAGATGATGTAATGATGAAGTGTTGGCCACTCTAGAAACTAATTTGTTCACTTCGGAATGGCCAAAGACTAAACTATCCTGCATGTGACACGTCTCACTTAACCCGACACGCACGTCAGCTAGTTATAATGGACACGTAAAATGTCGCAATTAGTCTTAATCGGCTCAAATTGGGCTGGAGACGTATCTGGCGTATAATGAAAAAGTCAGATCCAAAATCCTAGTTAAATTTTTTTGTGGATAAATTTGTCGGATCGTGAATTTTTTAGAAACCTATTTGAGATATTACTCTTAATATAATAAATTAATTATATAAACAAAATTGAAAATAAAAATATTTTAACATGTTTTCGAACTCTAAACGGAATAATTTTTTTTTAAATGATCTTATAAAATAAAATAATTTTATGCTTAAATGTACACCTTTTTTAGTTGTTAAGTAGTTGAGTATTTAATTTCCACTTGAATTACTAACCTCTCGATTGGACTAAATAAGTATATCCTTAAAGATATAACTAAGCTGACATAAACAACTTGCAATATAAAAATAACAAAACAATATTCAAAATCATATGAAACACAAATCACATGTTAAGCAATATTAGTTACTCTCTGTTTTTAAATTTATTAAATAATTAAAATGTATTAGAATAATAAAATTAAAAAATAATTATTTATTTAATTATTTTACTATTTTTATTCGCTAATCAGAGAATAAAAAAATTAGGAAATGGATAAGTCAAATAAGTAGTTGCATTAGCGAAAGCAGACAGCAGTTAGTTATGGCATAACTATGGTCTATGGTTATAATATTTTTTGTTTTCAAGTATTATTTTGTATACACATTATTAAAATCAATAAATTAAGACAAATATCATATACATAATTTCTTTACACACTTCAAATAAGATTTTTTTTTTTCAGTATTAAAAACATCCGGTAAATTTTTCTTTATAAAGTTGTCTATTAACATATATAACACACATATTATATATATAAAGTGTATAAAACCTTCGTCAAGTCACCAAAAAAATATAAAGAGTATAAAAGAGTGGTACAAGTTAAAAGCAGAATAATATCTCAAATAGATTTTTAAAAAAATTTTAGTCAAATAATTTAATTTTTAATAAATTTTAATGATCAAATTATTCCGTATATTTTATTTTATTAGATGTATCAATTTTTTATATTATTTAATAAAAATTAGATAAATTATTTTTTATATAAATAAATAATTCAATATAAAATTAATTAAAATTTATTTTAAATTAAAATATCTGACAAAAAATTTTTCAAAAATTTTTTTGAAATATTATTTTCCGTAAACTAGGTAACAAGTGATTGCGGTGAGGACACGAAACTGACAAGAAGCCCATAAAATGGAACACCTAAGATCGAAGCGTGAAAAAGCCAACCGAAAATGGAAAACCAGATTGTGAAAAAGTTCACTAAATAAATCCCTATTTGTCCACCTCACCCATCATGTGATGCACTTTTTGGGGGGAAAAAAAAGAGGTTCAAGTTCAACCTTCCTATGACCATTAACAGTACACCCTTTTATTATTTATAATATTTTTTTATTCTTTAAACACAATAAACAATCCCAACAACAACATTCACACGGACACAGATAAGAAAAAGTGCAAGGAGAGAGAAAGGGTGCAGAGGGGAAAAAGTTATGTTATTCAATATCAAAAAGTCTTGGATGCTTTTGGGACAAAAAATAAACGCTAGATCTGCTCAACTCAAATAATAGCTCAACAACATCCTAGTTAATATATTAAAAAATTCAATTAAAAAATGAATAAATATACTAATAGTAACAATAACATTATAAAATATTGCAGCACTTTTCTTTTATATTACCATAGTAAAATTAAGTGGGTTTAATAAAAAGATTTCGCTAAAATATAGTTATAAAAATAATTTATTTACTTAATATTTTTATATTTAATTCTTTAATTAATTTGGATAAGTCAAGTGATTAATTACTTATTTGTTTAAATAAATGTCAAAAAATTTAAATTTTATTTTATATATATAATAATTTATTAATTAATAATAAATTTTTAAATAAAATTTTAATTCACAACAAATTAATTCAAATTAAAATAATATATATATTTGACCCTTTTTCTTTTTAGTTTTTGGGTGATGGGGAGGGACCAAGAAATAGAAAAGGGGGAAAGGCTTAGTAAGCTTTTGCTTTCACTATGAAAAAGACATGGCCCCACATGCATTATATGTTTTTTACTCTTTTGTTTTGCACTTTTTATAAGCCTAGCTTATGTCACAATACCTACATACCCCATTGCATTATTCTCAATTTCAATTTCTCATCTTACACCTAACCCCCTCTTTCTCTCTCTCCCTTCCATATCTAATCTACAATCTAACCTATTCCTCCTATCTATCTGCACAGAGCAGAAAAGAGAGAACAAGAAAGAAAGAAAGAAAAAAGGGGGTCAGTGTTTGTTCTCTTCAATAGTCCTGCTTCTACCCCTCTCTAGGGTTTCCTTTGCTTTCAGTTTTTGCTTCTTTATATTTTATTCTGAAAAAGCAAAAAAATAAAATAAAATAAAATAAAATTTTTGGTTTTCCTTACCGATCTTGTCCTCTGTCTTTCTTTCCGTATGGTAATTTCTTGCTTTCTGATCTCTTTCTCCTTTCTGTTCTTCTCTGTTAAAAGTTCATGCTGATTCCCCTGTGTGTGTTTTAGTTCATGTTTTTCTGTGAAGCTTGAGATAAGGAAAAGTAGGGAATCTTATGTGAAGAGTACTTCCTTTTTTTTTCTTTTTTACTTTTTATGGTATATTTGTGTTTTGATTGGATTTGATTTGATTTGTTGTTCTTGTTGTTTCTGTATTCTTCTTCATATCCCCCCGCCCCTTTTTTTCTGTTTTGTTTTTACTTTCTGACCTTTATGTATTGTTAATAATGATCTGCTACTTTTAGTCATTCCATGGAAGTTGATATCTTTTAAGGATGCTGGAAAAATAAGTTTAACTTTTATTTGGTTTATTTTCTAGTTCTACTGGAATTCTTTCATGGAGGAAATTCACTTTTTTTTTTTTTGGAAATCAAAACGGAATTTTGGTTCCTTAACTCCAAAAGGATATTTCAACTGTATTAGAACTTTGGTTGATTATAAATTTATAATTTATTATTCTTATTGAGAAAGTGGTTTAGTTTCTTTGCTGCTGTGACAATATCTATGGAGTTTCCATTTCAAGTATTATTTACCTTTTCTGATACTTGATTCATTGCTTTGAACTTTCCTTTTAGTCTTTATGTCTGCTATTGGCTGCAACTTTCCATAATTTACTAGCCATAATCCATGGCATCTATGCATAATTCTGAATTTGTAGTGGAATTTCCATTTTGTTATTTATTTCTCTGTATATTAGCGAAGTTTATTTCTGTTAGCATGGAAATGCTTACTTATTTGTCTTCTGGCCAAAACTGAACTAAAACTTCCCTCCTTCATTGCATTGTTTAGCAGCTTGTAGGTTGTACAACTGAGATCAGCTTCGACGTCTGAAAATAAGAAAAGGATTTTGTTTTTCAGTTGATGTTGCAGCTTCTGTAGACAATTACTAATTGGAGAATTCTTATTCTAGATCAAGGAGCAAGCTAAAAAGTAAAAAAGTCAGTTTAAGAGATGGGTTATTTATGTGACTTTTGTGGAGAGCAAAGGTCCTTGGTATACTGCCGCTCAGATGCTGCATCCTTATGTTTGTCGTGCGATCGGAATGTTCATTCTGCTAATGCCCTTTCTAAGCGCCATTCCAGGACCCTTGTATGTGAGAGATGTAACTCACAACCTGCTTTTATAAGATGTGCTGAGGAGAAAATTTCACTCTGTCAGAACTGTGACTGGCTTGGTCATGGTACCACTCCGTCTACTTCGGGGCATAAGAGGCAAACAATCAATTTATATTCTGGCTGCCCTTCAGCTGCAGAATTTTCTTCAATATGGTCCTTTTTCTCAGATATACCTGCCATGGGTGAAACATGTGAGCAGGAACTTGGTTTAATGAGCATTAGTGAGAACAGTGAAAAGAGTGCTTGGGTTCCTCCAGAAAACCAGAATGCTTCTAGTTCTGCTCAAGTGACCAATCTACCCGGCAAGGATAAATCTTGGGTTGGCACATCTTCAATGCCTGAGTCAAGCTCAGAACCTCGTATCATGGACCAGCCACCTGGACCTTCCAATGCATGCGTGCCTAAGGTAGAGCCTATTACACTTTTGCTGCCGAAATGTTATAAACTTGATGGACATGTTAACAACTGTATAATGAATGCAATTTCAAGCTTGTTGGGAGTTGGTTCTGCATCTAACTTTGTTAGTGATTTATATCGGTCCGTTATAGAAGCTCTCCAGTAATAGTAAAACTACAGGGAAAGTCCTAACCATGCTAAGTGATGGACTTTTTAACGACTGAACATGCTAAAAGAAGTTTCAAGTCCAAGGGTGAGCTCTTATGGTTTCGGGATTTACATTGGTTAGATTAGGCTACTGCAGTAGTTGTGTAGCCAGAGTCTAATTAAAATATGCATTTAAATTTACTAAGAGTTCTCTTTCACGAGTGTTGAAATTGTTATGCCAAAATTTGTTCTATGGATTCTGATGATACGTGACATACTGACTTGGATAATTGCATGTTGATACAAGGCAATTGGGTATCAATATATTAGCATAATGATACATGCTGTGGACATAAAATTTCTCCATATCTTGTATGCAATTGAATGCCATTTAATAGGATTTTACTAATTCTTTAGTGAAATGAATGACGTAATGTTTAGCTTTTCATCAAATCATTTGTTTAATCCGTCTTGATGAATCTGCAGTTATATTGTCCTGTGAAAACAACTCCTGCACTCTGTGAAGATGATGATAATCTATATGATGATTTCAACATGGATGAAGTGGATCTGGATCTTGAGAACTATGAGGAACTTTTTGGTGTGGCTCTCAGTCATTCTGAAGAGCTTTTTGAAAATGGTGGAATTGATAGCTTATTTGGGACAAAGGAAATGTCTGCCAGTGCTGGGGACTCCAATTGTCAGGGCGCGGTTGCTGCTGAGGTACTCAAATCTTGTCATCCTTTGTTTCTGATGAGCTTGATTATTCTATTATCGTTATCTGTTATTTAGTCATGTATGTTAACTAAATTTAGTGTGTGGCCAGTTTCTTTATACAGTTCAAGGCTGTGTTCATCAGGAAATTTTTGTGTGATTTAGTTCTAAAATCACGTTGTTTGTTCACATGCGTATCTATCTTTTCGAGTTATCGCCTTTACTCGATCCCAATAGGATTTGTCTATGTGTTTCCACCATCTTGATTTGTTTGACGTTCTTGGTCAAGTACCTGATTTGGTTAACCATTAGCATTTGTCTCATTTAATTAAACAATGTAATGCAATATCCAGTGGTTTAAAATTGGTAAGTGTGCTAAGCTTGCTGGTTTTTTCAGCACAAATGTTCACCTTTCTCAATGTTGTAAACCATACAATATATAATTTATAATTAATCTGGGGTATAGCCAAACTGATAATTTAAATGATCATGGTGCTGATTTTGATGTCAATTGTCTGGAAGTTCTGAAGTAGCATAAAATTGAGCATGTTCCCTTTGTTTTTTGGAGAAGAATGGATCACATTTCTTTTATTTGAACTTTTACTTATATTCTGTTGTGTCACATATGGTGAATGCATTTAAGTGGAGTAAATGAGATTTTCGCTGTTCAGTATTTGTATGCTTGCAATATGGAAATCATTTTATATAGTAGACAGTAGCTAGTTTCCTTTATACTATCCGAGTTAAATGGTTTTGCATTACTTTGTGCTAATACTTATTTATCATATCTGTACTTATGGTTTCAGGGCTCAACTGGATTAATCAATGCAACACAACCAGCATGCAGCAATGCTGCATCTGCAGATTCGATGATGAGCACTAAAACTGAACCAATTATTTGTTTTACTGGAAGGCAATCCCAATCGAACATTTCTTTTTCTGGTGCAACTAAAGATGGTGGTGGTGGTGGTGGTGGTGGTGACTATCAAGACTGTGGGGCTTCTTCAATGCTTCTCATGGGAGAGCCTCCCTGGTGTCCTCCTTGCCCCGAGAGCTCTATGCAATCTGCTAATCGCAGCAACGCTGTCATGCGTTATAAGGAAAAGAAAAAGACACGAAAGTAAGTATTTTACTCATACTGTCATTACTTATACTAATCCCAACAGTGTTGCTGCAATATGGCTGGCATAGTTGATGTGAAAATAATCGACCCCATCATCTAGCAGTGCATTGTTCTGGTGTCGACATGTGATTTTTAAAGTCACTAGTTACCTGTCATCAATTTACAACAACAATAGCAACCAAGGATATCCTAGTTGTTGGAATTGAGATCAATTTCATCATTGTTGTTGTGCTCGGTCAAAAACAATTCTTAATCAAACCTTTTGGAACTTGGTCATCTTTTATGCTTCCTCCTTTTTGTTTTTCTTTTGGAAAATTCTACACCTTGTCATCATATTATCTTCTAAGTACAGTTTATTGATCTTTAGAAACCAAGCTTTCTTTTCTTGGCTGAATACGCAGTCAAATTATTGATACACGCGTCTACCTTGCATTTTACCTTTCTTAACCCCCCACCCCCAACCCCCCCCCCCCTTCCTTTTTTTTCTCTTTCAATACCCAGCTTTCATCGGCCAAATTTGTAAGCCAAGCTATCATCCCCATTGACCAATTTGTTCAATTTGATTTATGTTTAAACTTGTTAGCTTTGTAGCTCTATTGGTGATTAACATCTTGTTTGGTAATCTTTCTAGGTTTGAAAAGCGAGTAAGGTATGCCTCTCGTAAGGCTAGGGCTGATGTCAGAAGGCGCGTGAAGGGCCGGTTTGTCAAAGCCGGTGATATCTATGACTACGACCCGATGAGCCAAACCAGAAGTTACTGAGTGTACAGCTTTTAACCGTGATCCTATAAAAGAAAAAAAGACTCATATAGTTGCAAAAGAAAACAGTTAACTGTTTCCTGGAAAAACAAAAAATGGATGAAAAAATTGATGCAATTTTTCTCTCCACAAAAATGACGAGCTGTCTGGTTTTATCACAGGGCCCTAAATTTTCTTCGAGGGGGAAGAAGGTTGTAACAATGCCATGCCACCAGGATCTTAGTTCTGGAGCAGATTGTGTCCTTTTACCTTGAAGGATAGATATTTCGCTGCGATATCAGCCGAAAATGACACAATATCAATCACAAAGTGCCCTGCCTCCTCCTTCAGGCAAATGGGTTTTGAATTTTGATTGCCTCTGTTGGCAAATGCTGCCTCTTTATTCTTGTGCTCTTAAGAATGCAGAATTCTTTAGTCCTCTGACCCTTGATTATATATGCTGCACCCTCCCTCTCTCAATCTCATACTCCCTCCCATTCTGATCTTAGTCACATGTACAAGTGGCTAATTTGATACTTGTTTTTATGTTCATAATGTTGTAATATTTTGCCTCTTGCACTTTGAGATGTATAGCATAAAGCAGTACATAAAATATGCAGTTAGAGGTGTAATTGCCCAACAGATATATCAGGCATCACAAATTGTAAATTGTAAGGTATTTATTATTATATTATTATTATTATGTATAGGTTAGAACTCTATTTATGCTGATCACAGGAAGCAGTTTAATTGGACATGTATCATGTATCAATACAAGTTTTGTTTGTATTTTATTTTGGTGCCATTGATAGACTTCAATTAATGGCCTCGTTTAATTTCATACCATCTGGATAAAAATTTATATTATCTGCATGAGTTTTAAATCTTTTCATTCGAAATACTCGATTTGTCGAGTATGCAAACTTGTTCACTTTCTGGTGATTTATATCTCAGTTTTGTGGAGGTAGAATGATCTTGTCCCATTGTTTCCAGAAGTTGAAGTAACCAGATTTATAACAATCGAGTCTGAATAAGTGAATATCAAACTGTTGAGGCATTCTTTTATGTTTTATGGAGTAAATTTTGTCTGGAGAGATTTTCTTCATCATTTCAATGAATTTTAATGAAGAAAGAAAGAAAACAGGAGAGAAAACAATAAACTACAAATCAATATAATAAAGAAAAAATTTATTTATATCATAGAATAAATAAAAATTTTTCAACAGCCAACGACAAACTTCTAGAAGACTTTTTTAATATACTATTTGAAGAACCTTTTTCTTTATATGATATATCGGTATCAAACTATCAATGTGCCATTCTGGGCTCATTTTTTTTATATGGAACAAAGCTTGGTGTTGTTCAATGTAATGGACGCATAGACAAATTTTTTTCTGCTACGGTGCCAAGTGTAAAACATTATCTGCTTTTTTACTTTTGGCCTGTTATTGTTTTTTTTTTTGTTCAGGAAAGGGGACAAACGTGGGTTGCGTTTTGTTTTCTGCGGGCTTTTCAAAACGCAGATTACGTTTTGTGCTGAGTGTCAGCTTTTTTTTTTGGAAACGCAAAATGTAAGCTGTTTTTTGTGTTGTCAGGTTATTTTTTTGAAAAATGAAAAACGCAGGTTGCGTTTGTTGAGAAAAAATATTTTAACGGAGAGGCCTGCCTATAACTACGAAGCACTCTACGCGCAAACGGCCTCACTCCCATTCTACTCATCATACTCTTCTTTCAAATACATATGTTGTAGTTCTTAGTTTTTTTTTTTGCAGTTAGGTGTGTCAAAAAAATCGGAATAGGTGAGGTTGAAGTTATAGAAAATATTGCAAATTTGCGAGTATATTATAACGGTGAAGTTATACCAAACACACATGAAGGAGTGACTTTTGTTTGTGAATGTCCGTTGTCATTTGCTATTCCATGTACCATGAGCTTTGTCGAGTTGCAAAATGGGCTTTGTAATAACATTTAAAGCCACATTTTGAAAAGGGTGAGCAACCTTTTATATAGAAGTCCTGTGCAAGTATTTGGTGGGTTAATACAATTTTAATTAATGCCCATCACTGACGATACTAGTATGCAGCAGATGTTCTGTATTTATCAACAAACCTGATTTCACGTGCCGATGATAGAGTTGTACGTTGAGTTTGAACAGCAATCAGGGTCGGGCGCGGTCGGCGAGGAAGTCAATGTTGATGAGTTCAGGGATATAGATTGGGAAGAAGATAATAATGACAGTGAAGAGGAGTTCGAAGCTAACTATGAAGTCAATCCGGAGGTGCAAAATGAAGCGAATGCGATTGTAAACCAGCACCCATTTAATGTTCCATCTTTTATGCGGACTCTAGATCTCGAAACCATGCATGACCCGGAATTTCCTGAGTATGCTGATACGGGTATGTTATGATTATTAACTCAAGTTTCCTACAGTGTTTATTTTATTTGCCTTGTCTGACTGATGGCGGTGCACATGTTGTAGGTGAAGGCAATGCTGCGACGGAAGATGGCGAGTTTAGTGTTGGAATGAAATTTGGTTCGGAGAGTCGGTGATATCTGCAATAAAAAAACTACACTATCTCTAGAGGAGTTGATTATATTGTGTATGAGTCTGAGCCGCAGACATTCTATGTGAAATGCAAGGGGTATGGTGCAGGGTGCGATTGGCTTATCCGGGCTAGCTTGATTCGAAAGAAAGCTTGTTGGAAGATAAGGAGATACAATGGCAAGCACACGTGCACCGTGGGAACGATATCACAAGATTATGCCAAGTTGGATTCGGACACAATTGCATATGTCATTAGGCCATTGGTCGAATCAGACCCCTCGATAAAGGTGAAGTCTGTAATTGCAGAAGTTCAATCTAGGTTCAACTATACTGTCAGTTACCGCAAGGCTTGGTTGGCAAAGCAGAAATCTGTTGCCAAGGTTTTCGGTGATTGGAAAGTGTCTTACCAGACTCTACTAGTATGGTTGAAAGCAATGACGGTTAAAATGCCAAGGTCTCGTGTTCAAATCAAAACGCTTCCCGTTTACTGTGAGACTGAGGAGGTTCAAGGTGTAAGAGTTCTGCACTGCATTTTTTGGAGCTTCTATCCGTGTATTGTAGTATTTAGACACTGCAAGCCACTGGTGCAAGTTGATGGCACGCACCTGTACAAAAAATATAAAGGTGCACTTCTGGTAGCGGTTGCATAAGATGACAATCAAAACATTGTGCCTATTGCATTTGCCATAGTTGAGGGTGAGACGGCAGACGCATGGGAGTTTTTCCTAACAAATTTGCGGAGATATGTTGTTACCATTGATGGTGTGGGTATTATTTTTGACCGCCATACCTCCATCAACGCTGTAATAGCTCGCAGTAACGGTCGTAGTACACTGGGAGAGGATGGAAGTCAATAATCTCCTCGCCTAGCTGCAATGTGTTGTCAAATGTCCATCTGTTAACCCATTGACTGTAAATCTGTCCCCAGTCATGGTTCTATGCTCCTGTCAACCGCTTGCAATGATCACGACCTTAACACGGAGCCTGGTGGTAGCTGCTGCATCCCGAACTGTCGTCTGACCCGGTCTGTCGGGTGTCATTCTATGCACTCGAATGACACTAGAGGCGACTGGGTGGAGCACATAACCATATGGGGAGTGAGGACATCCGGAATCCCCACTCTCATATATGGCCGCCATATAAACTGCACAATAGTTACCAAGAGGCTGATTAGAAAAACTATTCTTCTGAATAAAAATATTGGACATTAATGGTGCAACTTATGTCGTCAACTTTCATGTCGTCGAGTCCTCGCCTAAAATGCGCAGTAGGCCGTCTATATATCTCGTATGTCGGCGCCAATGACTCCACCTAATGAAAGCAGAATAACAATATTAATAAGAACAAAATAATAATAATAATAATAATAATAATAATAATAATAATAATAATAATAATAATAATAATAATAACAACAACAATAACAATAACGATAAAAGCCAATACCGTCGCGCTAGTGGAATACCAATATCGCCGAGTTGATCGCGGGGTAAAGGTGCCAGGAACAGCATACGCTCCCATGCCCAAACAAAAAGCAGTATCAGTGGGCTATCCATTTCCTTGCAGTTGTATCGTGAGGCACGACACAACGATCTGTATAGGTGTGCTAGACTGGCTACCCCCAACTATACCCTAAAATCCTATGGAAATCCCAAAGTAGCGGTAGAAACTTCGAGTTCAGTCAAACGGTCGACTTATCCGGAAACACAATTGTTCCGAGCACGCAGAAAATGTGCGCCCGGACGTACCGCTCGAGAGACTCCTGCGTATCACAAGGCTCGGTGTCTCTGCACCGCCAGACCCAAGCAATATTAACCTTCCCGAACACCTGATCATCCGGACCGGGCTCCCGACCAAAACACGCAATGCAGTTCTCCACCAAAAACTGGTGGCTGCTATCTAATCTACCCGTAATGGCCTTCCCATTAATCGGGAGACCAAGAATATAGCTCACATCTTCCAATGTCACCGTCACTTCACCGACCGGAAGATGAAATGTGTGAGTCTCCGGCCTCCAACGTTCCACCAAAGCACTCAGTAGTACAGAATGACCTCTCATTTCGCCTACTCGCGAAACATGTTGAAACCTAGTCAATGCCAATGTCACTGCAGCTATCTCATTAAAAGTATCTAGCGGATCTAGTTTTCTAGGAAACAAATTTCTGATAGGCTGCAAAAAGAAAAATAATCATTATTAAATTCTAAATAATATCGGTTAATAATTTGTTCAAAAAAAATTAGCAACAACAACTAAACAGTATTATTATTATGTTAAAACATAATAATAAATTATTAAAAATTAATAATAACTTATTCTCACTATTATAATCAGTATTATAAAATAATCATAATAACACTCTAATTATAATAACTAGCGGCTCAACAGGCACTAATGTGCCTGTTCAGCCGCTTTTCTATTATTTTTAAGAAATTAATTTTATTTTTTTTGTTAATATATTATTTACTTTTTAAATTTATTAGATTTTTTATTTTAATATTGACGTGATCTTATTTATATCATATTTTGTTGAAACTAAAATTACTATAAGACACTTTAAAATGTTAAATTATAAAACCACACAACAGAGAGGTAATATAAAATGGTCATAGTTTAAAATTCTAGGTAATATATGAGGTGAAATATTCGATAGAGTAAATTTTTATTCTCAACTATTCTAAATTATACAAAAAGTATTTTCAGAATGATAATACTTCTATT
Organism: Arachis hypogaea; assembly: GCF_003086295.3. Classification (NCBI taxonomy): domain Eukaryota; kingdom Viridiplantae; phylum Streptophyta; class Magnoliopsida; order Fabales; family Fabaceae; genus Arachis; species Arachis hypogaea. The sequence continues at coordinate 26,471,514 of NC_092042.1, forward strand.
GTATTTCTTTAAAAGTTTTGAATGTCGTCTATTAATTTATAATATTTTTAATTTAATTTTTTAAATTTATTATGACAAAATAACGATATGATGAGGATTTTGTCTGCTAAAATTGCGAAAATATTTTTAAAAAATAGTTTATTCATTGTATTTTATTTTGTTTTTTTTTTGTGTTTATGTTATATTCCATACATTATTAAATTTCAATTTGATAAGTTTTTTTATAATCAAGGGCTTATTATTTAGTTACTGTAATTTAATTAAGATTTATTTTTCATCACTAAATGATGTTATGTGTATTACAGTTATTGCCATTAAATAATATTTGTAGTAGTATTTTTTTTAGTTTGCACTTAAATTAGTTATTTAATAAAAATTTGTCCGGTAACTCATAAAAATATATACAATGTTATCTATATTTTTAATTTGAGAATTTTTAATTTAGTTACCTATTGACTTGTAATATTTAATATAGTATTTTGATATTTTTTAAGAAATTAGAACACATTTTGCCATGACCAAATTTTGCTATCTATTAAATTTTTAGTTGGATAAAAATTCTATGATAAAAAGGATTCATATAATTTGTACAATACATTAATAAATACATGAGATAAAATAAGACATATTTTTGTACTATGTTTTAATAGTTTTTGTTTTATGTTTAAGATAGATCTTTTCTAATTTTACTATTTAATTTTAAAAGTATATGTTGTTACCAAAATTTTATTATAAAGTTACTGTTATTATTAGTCTTATGAATATATTGTCTATTTAAAATTTATAGTATTTGTTAATTATTTGTTTTATTTTTTTTATTATAGAATTCATAATTTTGTTTGACATTAGGCATTTTATATAGTAGTGTACAATATCAAACCTCTTAATTTATTCAATACAAAAAATATTTTAAATGAATATTATGCAATGAAGATAAAATATTAAAAATATAAATAAAGTAAGTGAGTACTAACTATTCATATTTGCATGACTTTTAGCATTGTTTATAAATGGTTCATTATAAGAGATTGATTGAGACATTGAATTAGTATATTAAGATTATCTTGACCTACACTTATACAAAAAAAAAATACAAATTTAATATGTTATAGATTATCTTAAAAAATTGTTAATCTTCTATATTAAGATTTAATGTGTTTATATGTTAACATTTCACATTAGAAATTTATTATATATTTAATATTATTAAATTAATATATTTTTTAATAATAAACAATGTTACGTGTCTCATGATTATTATCATTGGCTCATTGGCTGATATAATAGCATTTTTTATAATTGATATTTAAGATAGTTATTCAATAAAAATTGATTCAGTAACTCATATAAATATGTAAAGCATTATTTATGTTTTTAATTTTAGAATTTGAAAATTATTTATCCAATCAATGTTTGTAATATTTAATATAGTATTTAGATTTTTTATAAAATTATGACCCATTTTATCGTGATCAAATTTTGACATTTGTTAAATTTTTAAATGGACAATAATTTTATAGTAAGAAGGATTAATTTTTATTTATGCCATACATTTAAATACATGAGATGAAATATCAATATTTTTGTATTCTTCTTCTATCATTATGTTTGTATTTAGGTCAGATTTTTTCTGGTTTTATTTTAAAATTATAAAAATATATATTAATACCAAAATTTTAAAATATGAAAATATAAATTAAAATAAAAACTAAAAAAATTAAATTAAAGTATATTAAAAATCATTATGTTATATTAATTTAACACAATATATAAATACTATTTTGATAATAAAATTATTATGTTTGACAACTTTTTGTAATTATCTTATAACATAGTATTTTTATATATAATATGACTTAATTTTTTTAATATAAGAATGCAAATGCATATTTTTTTATTTTTAATATTTTATCTCAAGCATCTATATTAATTTGAAACATAAATATATTTTTTTTGTAATAAATTTTTATAATAAAAGTTTTAGTTAAAGAGTACTCAATATTTTCTTTTATAATTTAGAACAGTAAATTTATTTTCACTTCAGAATTATTACTTTATAAAATATATTTAATCACTCAAATTTAAAAATACACATGGTAAAAAATAAGCAATATGTTAATTTTTTTTCTCTTTATTCTATTTGTTATCATTAGTTTTATGAATACATTGTTTATTTTAATTTTTTAATTATTTATATATTATATGATAAAGATGGAATATTAAAAAAATTATTATTTTGTCCACTAAATTTATTTTATGAAATAGATTATGTAAGGATATACGAAGTCTAAAAAAATTGGACACCAAATTCTAGTAACTTTTTGTATTTTTTTTATTAAGGAGTGCTCTGTAATATGTAATTTTTTTAAGTTAAATAATAAGCATAAGAGTGTATATTAATTTAATTAATTTTGTTATAGAATACCAATTAATTATATTACTATGACATCTATTATTTTGTTATTGAAAATGAATCGATATTTAAATTGAGTACATATTAATAGTTTTTTATTGAAAGTGAATAAAATAAAAAAAATTGAGTACGTAGTAACAGTTTTTTTGTATTGAAATCAGTTTTTAAGTTCTGTCGTATCATGGGATAAAGCCAGTTTCTAATAAAGAGAGAACAGGGATAAAATAGGAAGAAAGAATTGGATACCAAAATTCCGTATTCCCATTATATATTGGTATAGAAGATTGGCTGATATAGTAGTATTTTTTTATAATTGATATTTAAGATAGTTATTCAATAAAAATTGATTCAGTAACTCATACAAATATGTAAAACTTTATCTATGTTTTTAATTTTAGAATTTGAAAATTATATATCCAATCACTGTTTGTAATATTTAATATAGTATTTAGATTTTTTATAAAATTATGACCCATTTTACCGTGATCAAATTTTGGCATTTGTTAAATTTTTAAATGGAAAATAATTTTATAATAAGAAGGATTAATTTTTATTTATGCCATGTATTTAAATACATGAGATGAAATATCAATATTCTTGTATTCTTCTTCTATCATTATGTTTGTATTTAAGTCAGAATTCTCCTGGTTTTATTTTAAAATTATAAAAATATATATTATTACCAAAATTTTAAAATATGAAAATATATAAATTAAAATAGAAACTAAAAAAATTAAATTAAAGTATATTAAAAATCATTATGTTACATTAATTTAACACAATATATAAATATTATTTTGATAATAAAATTATTATGTTTGACAACTTTTTATAATTATCTTATAACGTAGTATTTTTTTGTTTAAAATGACTTCATTTATTTTTTTAATATGAGAATGCAAATGCATATTTTTTTATTTTTAATATTTTGTCCCAGCATCTACATTAATTTGAAATATAAATATATTTTTTTTGTAATAAATTTATAATAAAAGTTTTAGTTAAAGAGTATTGGCTCATTCTTAAATGCTCCTTGTTAAGTATGGAGTGCTGCACACCTTGTGAATTCGTTAAATCTAAACTCTTCATTTGTTATATTTTATTTGAATGGTTTGGATTTAAAAAGGTAACCTGTTAATCAGGTTAATCATTTTTTACAAATTTTAGAATTTTTTTATAAGTGTCAGATATTGAGCTGAAGTTCAAAATAAAAAAATAATATATAAATATTAAAAACAACATGTCTGTAAAAAAAATTATTGGACTTTAAAATTAAAATAAATAATACATAAAAATAAGTTAAAAATTCATGTACTAAATCTAGAAAAAAATTTAAATAATATTAAAATTTAAATAAATTTTGTTTTGTGTGAAATAAAATTATAATATTGAATATAAAAACAATGATAAAAAATTGTGTTATATATATATTTTATGTATACTAGCGGCTCAACAGGCACTAACGTGCCTGTTCAGCCGCTTTTCTATCGTTTTTAAGAAATTAATTTATTTTTTGTTAATATATCATTCACTTTTTAAATTTATTAGATAAGTATTTTTTTCATTTTAATATTAATGTGACCTTATTTATATCATATTTTATTAAAATTAAAATTACTATAAAAATTTTTTTAAAATGTTAAATTATAAAAGCACATAATAAGGAGGTATAAATATTATCAGAAAAAATATAATTTAAAAAATAATGATAATAATATTTAGAAATATTATTTACAAATTTAACTATTTATAATTGTTATTAAGTTTAATTATTTATTTTTAATCGTATTTAATTTGAAGTCGAGATAAAAATTTATATTCAAAGCACACTCTATCTTTATGCATAATTTTAATTGATAAAAAATATTTTATTTTTTTAATTTTTTATTTAGTTTTTTAAATTTTCTTTAATTTCATTATTTTTTTAAATTATTAATTTATACTTTTTATTATATTATCTTGCTATATCAAACACTATTCTTTCTCTTACTATTATTCTCTATACACATACCTGTCATTGTCTCATCATCATTATTATATTATCTTGTTCTCCTTTCTCATTTTTTCTTATAACCATCTATTCTGTTAACTTTTATAAGTGAGTGATTGAAGTTTTGTTAAAAGAAGTAAAACATAACGCTTTTAATTTTTTTTTTCAATTATCAAAATTTGATATCAGTAATCCTAAAAAAGCAATATCAAAATATATTATTTTTAACTAAAATAATACATAATTGTAAGCTTTTTAACTAATAATTATAAATGTAAGTTGTAATTTAATATAGTAACTTGGGACAAAAGACAGCCATTGCTATCTATATTTGACTGCTACTATATAAGTTTCACATTTATTTTATTGTGCACATTAATTAAAATGTACTTTATTATTTTATTTTATATGTTTTGAAATAATACTATTGTATTATAAAGATGAGATTAATTTTCATAATCTAATAGAAATCTTTTTATTATTTTGTTTGTCATTTAAAATTTTGGATACTATCCATAAAAAATAGTTACTTAAAGTGAAACACTATATAAAAAGAGATAAAAAACTTTTAGATTTATTGGTCTGATTTGCTTCTTATTAATCCTCATTTAATATACTCAAATTTAATAGCTTTGATGGCGGTAAATTTTTGTAATTAGTTAAAAAAAGTTCAACTTTTTCTTTCTCTCTGTCTCTGTATGATTTTGGACAAACTCAATTTTATTAGTAAAAAGTTTTTTAAGTTCAGAATATTTTTAACTTCTTATATATAATAATTAGACTTAATAAATTACCAAAATTTAAACCTATTCTCTTAAACTACTTTTTATCATATAATTGAAATCGTTTAAACGGAAGATCTTTAGACCCTAAAATTTTCAAAATAAAAAAAATATAATAAAATAAATCTAAAAACCTAATAAAATAAAATGGTTTAAAAAATTAGAAAATATACATATAGAAAAACAATAAATTAAAACTTACATGATCCATGAGATAGGAAAATAAAGAGAAGAAAAAAATCATTAAGATTGAAACAATAAAAAATATATAACACAATTTGTATCTTACCACATTTAAATATTATATGCCTATCTAATAGTCAATAAAAAATATATTATTTAATGTAAAATAGATTAAAAATAAAAAAGAGATTAACAAAATCAATTAACAAATTTCTTATCTTAGGTCGCCAGATTATTTGAAAAATCAATTAACAACGTTCTTATATTGCTATATTTATTGTGTAATATGTCGAACTAATAATCAATAAAAAAATAATATTATCCAATATAAAATAGATTACAAATAAAAAAAATTAACAAAATATATATGCGTGAGAATTTTTTATTCTACTATTGGTAGGTGTAGATTTTTTTGTATCTTTTATATGTTAATCATGTGACAAACGAATAATATTGAATTAATTAATTTTTTTTCAATATAATTTAGAAAATTAATAAATGTCAAATCAAGTACTCTATATAATTAAATATTAAATTCAATACTCTACATAATTAATAGTTTAGATAGTTTAAAAAATTAACATATTAATATTTTTAAGCGATTTCTAGCGTCTTATATATACTAGCGGCTCAACAGGCACTAACGTGCCTGTTCAGCCGCTTTTCTATCATTTTTAGGAAATTAATTTATTTTTTGTTAATATATCATTCACTTTTTAAATTTATTAGATAAGTATTTTTTTCATTTTAATATTAATGTGACCTTATTTATATCATATTTTATTAAAATTAAAATTACTATAAAAAATTTTTTAAAATGTTAAATTATAAAAGCACATAATAAAGAGGTATAAATATTATCAGAAAAAATATAATTTAAAAAATAATGATAATAATACTTAGAAATATTATTTACAAATTTAACTATTTATAATTGTTATTAAGTTTAATTATTTATTTTTAATCGTATTTAATTTGAAGTCGAGATAAAAATTTATATTCAAAGCACACTCTATCTTTATGCATAATTTTAATTGATAAAAAATATTTTATTTTTTTAATTTTTTATTTAGTTTTTTAAATTTTCTTTAATTTCATTATTTTTTTAAATTATTAATTTATACTTTTTATTATATTATCTTGCTATATCAAACACTATTCTTTCTCTTACTATTATTCTCTATACACATACCTGTCATTGTCTCATCATCATTATTATATTATCTTGTTCTCCTTTCTCATTTTTTCTTATAACCATCTATTCTGTTAACTTTTATAAGTGAGTGATTGAAGTTTTGTTAAAAGAAGTAAAACATAACTCTTTTAATTTTTTTTTCAATTATCAAAATTTGATATCAGTAATCCTAAAAAAGCAATATCAAAATATATTATTTTTAACTAAAATAATACATAATTGTAAGCTTTTTAACTAATAATTATAAATGTAAGTTGTAATTTAATATAGTAACTTGGGACAAAAGACAGCCATTGCTATCTATATTTGACTGCTACTATATAAGTTTCACATTTATTTTATTGTGCACATTAATTAAAATGTACTTTATTATTTTATTTTATATATTTTGAAATAATACTATTGTATTATAAAGATGAGATTAATTTTCATAATCTAATAGAAATCTTTTTATTATTTTGTTTGTCATTTAAAATTTTGGATACTATCCATAAAAAATAGTTACTTAAAGTGAAACACTATATAAAAAGAGATAAAAAACTTTTAGATTTATTGGTCTGATTTGCTTCTTATTAATCCTCATTTAATATACTCAAATTTAATAGCTTTGATGGCGGTAAATTTTTGTAATTAGTTAAAAAAAGTTCAACTTTTTCTTTCTCTCTGTCTCTGTATGATTTTGGACAAACTCAATTTTATTAGTAAAAAGTTTTTTAAGTTCAGAATATTTTTAACTTCTTATATATAATAATTAGACTTAATAAATTACCAAAATTTAAACCTATTCTCTTAAACTACTTTTTTATCATATAATTGAAATCGTTTAAACGGAAGATCTTTAGACCCTAAAATTTTCAAAATAAAAAAAATATAATAAAATAAATCTAAAAACCTAATAAAATAAAATGGTTTAAAAAATTAGAAAATATACATATAGAAAAACAATAAATTAAAACTTACATGATCCATGAGATAGGAAAATAAAGAGAAGAAAAAAATCATTAAGATTGAAACAATAAAAAATATATAACACAATTTGTATCTTACCACATTTAAATATTATATGCCTATCTAATAGTCAATAAAAAATATATTATTTAATGTAAAATAGATTAAAAATAAAAAAGAGATTAACAAAATCAATTAACAAATTTCTTATCTTAGGTCGCCAGATTATTTGAAAAATCAATTAACAACGTTCTTATATTGCTATATTTATTGTGTAATATGTCGAACTAATAATCAATAAAAAATAATATTATCCAATATAAAATAGATTACAAATAAAAAAAAATTAACAAAATATATATGCGTGAGAATTTTTTATTCTACTATTGGTAGGTGTAGATTTTTTTGTATCTTTTATATGTTAATCATGTGACAAACGAATAATATTGAATTAATTAATTTTTTTTCAATATAATTTAGAAAATTAATAAATGTCAAATCAAGTACTCTATATAATTAAATATTAAATTCAATACTCTACATAATTAATAGTTTAGATAGTTTAAAAAATTAACATATTAATATTTTTAAGCGATTTCTAGCGTCTTATATATATGTCAATCAAATAAATTGGCCAATATTCAAAACAAATAATATTGTAGTAGACAAAATTAATAATTTAATTTAGTTTCAAAGTAGATATTTATGTACTCAAATATCAAATATAATACTCTACATAATCAATATATTAGAAAATAAAAAAAAATTATTACAAAGCAATTTAAAAAAACTAGCGGCTCACCAGGCACTATCGTGCCTGTTGAGCCGCTTTTCTATTGAGTTTTAAAAATTAATTTTATATTTTTATTTTAAAATTATAAATTTAATAATAATTAAAAATAAATTATAAAAAAATAAAATATCTTAAATTATTTAACATGTAAAATATTAAAAAAATAAATTTAAATTAAAAAATAAGATTAAAAAATATTAATTTGCTATTATGTGTAATAAAATTAATATAAAAATTTATTGATATTATTTAAAGATTAGTTATTTATAAATAATATTAAATTTATTTATTTTTTCAATCCTATTTAATTAGAAGCAAATTTAAAAATTTATATCCAAAATATTTTTTATCTCCATCTATAATTCTAATAGATAAAAAAATATATTTTTTCAATTTAATATTAAAATAATAGTACTTTTATCTGACATTTAAGTAAAAATTATCTTTTATAAATAACTAATATGTATTTTGGTTTATATATACTCTTTTTGAATCAGAAAAATGTTATTATCATTATTTTTTGAATTATATTTTGGTTTATAGTAATTTTAATTTTAATAAAATATGATATAAATAAAGTCACATCAATATTAAAATAAAAAATACTTATCTAATAAGTTTGAAGAATGAATGATATATTAACAAAAAAATAAAATTAATTTCTTAAAAATAATAGAAAAGTTGCTGAAAGTGCCTGTTCAGCCGCTTTTTTATTTTTTTGTTTTTAAAATTATAAATTTGATATCAATAAATAAAAATTAATTATAAAAAAATTAAATATTTTAAATTATTTAAGATATGTAAAAAATATAAAATAATTTAATTTAAATTAAAAAATTTAAAAAGTTATATTATTATTATGTATACTAAAATTAAGATAAAGATTTACTAACATGGTTTACAAATTAGTTATTTATATATTAAATTTATTTATTTTCTCAATCTTATTTAATTTGAAGTAAATTTAAAATTTTATATTCAAAATACTCGTTATCTTTATGTATAATTCGAATAGATAAAAAATGTTTTTTAATCTTATATTAAACATTTTTAATTATTTTTAATTTTATTATTATTTTAAAATTATTAATTTTTATTTTGATTATATCATCTCATCATATTATACACTATCATTTTTTTTATCATTCTTTTTACATGGATTACTATTATCGTCTCACCGTCACTATTATGTTGTCTTATTTTATTTTTTTCGCAATCAATTACCATAATACCATTATGGCAGCTCTCATTTTTTTCATCACTTTGTATGTGAAAGACAGATTAAAAATATATAAGAATGAGTTAACAAAATAATTTATGAGAGTTCTTCGGTTCATTATTGATAGTGTAACAACCACCCCTTCTAGAAACAAAAATTAAATTCGAAATTCGAAAATCAGTTGGGAGCTGGGCTTAGAATTTTGAATTTATGGATAGGAATCTAGTAACCGCCTTCCGTTTGAATTTAAAATTATCCCAACCACCCTATCACCAAATGTATATAAATAGGGGTGCACCTATAGGTAGAAAATCACTTCTCTCAAACACTAATCCTCTCCTTCTCTCTCTACAAAAATGTATTCTGTGTGCAAACACAAGGAACACAAGAGGCAAGCTCATAGGCAACAAGGAAGCGTTAGAAAAAGTGTAGGGAATTATGCCTTTCTTACTTATGTTGGCATGTAGTATGCTCTGTTTTATTTTCTTCCATCCATGCATGGCTATCATCTTTCATGTATTTTATGACATGAATTATTCTTTGCTTATCTCTCATCTACATTGAGCATGATTATCTATTATGTCAATTATTCCCTCCTGAATCCATATCTTTTCTATGTGCATTTACATGACGTTTTAATTACTATTCCTTTCATGTTGAGAATACATGTCCCTTTAAAATGTTTTATTAAATTATTTAACAATCTCTAATTTTATTACGTGCCCTTACATGACCTTTGATACCGTTACATTATTATTATTCCTTTAATGTTGAGAGTACATGCTCCTTTTTGTGTCTTGTTCAAGGAACCCTATTTTATTATATGCAACTAAATGACCCCTTATATCATTATGTTATTATTGCTCCTTTATTTTAAAGATCAAAAGTACATGCTTCTTATAATATCTAATCCAAGTATTTCAAATACCCACTTTCTTACAATATGCACTTAGATTATATTTTATACATTATATCATTAATATCTTCTTAGGGTCAAGAGTACATGTTTCCTTATAATTGTTTTATTCAGCTAATTAATATCCCTCATTTTATTACATGAAATTATATTGACTTTTATACCATTAGATTAATATTAATATTTCTATGAGTTAAAAAAAGTACTTTCTCTCTTATAACTATTTTAGTCAATTATTTAAAATATCCTATTTTTATAATGTACATTTATTTTATATTATTAATACTCCTCTCGGGACGAGAGTACCTACTTTCGTATAAAATCTTATTCAAACATGTTTATTTTATCATGAAATATGCCTATCCTCTTGCATGATCCATTCTTGTATATGCCTAAATAACCTTACTTGTTAAAGAACTGAGGGAATGATCATTCGGTAAGGGAAGGTGACCCCTAAAGACAAGATAATCGAAATGATCCTTCGGTAAGGGAAGGTAATCGACAAACTTTTGGGAACCTTCGGTAAGGGAAGGAAACTCCCACCTATTTTATATAATAAGATATCTTTGTTGATATAACTTTTTCTTGTGTATGTCTAAATAACCTTGATTGTAAATTGAACTGAGGGAATGATCCTTCGGTAAGGGAAGGTGACCCCCAAAGACAAGATATCAAGATGATCCCTCGGTAAGGGAGGGTGATCGATCGAGATGATCCTTCGGTAAGGGAAGGTGATCGCCAAGACATTCGAGATAAGAACCTTCGGTAAGGGAGGGGGACTCTCATTTATACCGGTTTGAGCTCAATACCTTCCATAAAAGTTAAAAGTTAAGAAAGAAGAAAGCATGAATGAAAGTTTGATTTTTAATTTCTTTTCAGATTTATGTATGATTATGTTGATGCTACTTAGGATGTTATCCTTCTATTTTTCCTATATGCTTTCTCTTCTTGCACGCATGTTCTACAAGAAAGATGCATATTACATGCCATATCATACGCCTTTGTTCAAAAATCCCGCACGTGGGCTGGAGATGGATATAGAGGTGTTGCATAGCACTCCTACTGAGACGTTAGGTTCTCACTCCCTTTTTTTTTCCCATACTATCTCCAGAGGAACATGGCACAACAGAATCGGATCTTCATTGTACGAAAAATTGTTGGAGAAAGATTGCTAGTACCTCGATTTGTGAAGAACTGAAGGGTTCGGGCCAAGGATAGGACATGACACAAGGATGGAAGTTTCTTCGATGAAATTAGTTAGGATGCATTAGTTTCTTTTTCGTCATAGTTACCTTTAAGCACTATCCCCTTTAGGACCGTATTCATGGGAATTCTTTTATGTTTGCTTGAACCTCTTTGAGTTTTGTTCAATTTCATCCTTTTAGTACTACTCGATTTCCACCCAAAGTTTCGCACGTATTTTCCTTCTCTTCTTACCTAACGATTTAGTTATCTACTTTTTTTCATATTAAGTGTGACACCCTACTTAAAGGCCTTTAAAGGTAGAATATTAATTTAGGGTGTTACAGATAGGTATATACATGTAAAAAAAAATTAAAAAATAAATATCAGATAAAAAAATAATCATTTTTTAAATTAAATTGATGAGAGAAATTTTGTATGTGAAAGATAGATTAAAAATATATAAGAATGAATACAGTTTGGTAAGTAAACTGGAAAGAAAGGAAAATGAAGGTGAAAGTTATGCGTGAAATTAATATCAACAATAAAATGTTATAAAATTTGCAATTGTAGTAAATGAAAGCGAGGAAAAGATGGAAGCGATACAATCACGATATTCAGGGAATGAGAATGATGGCAACAGTAATAATATAGAATAGTGCACCTAATGGCAAGAGGAGAAGCACTAAAAATTGAATAATGAGATCAAACTTGGTATAAAGTACTCACATAAAGAATATACCCAAAATAAAACGATAAGATCTATAAAAAATTATTTATCACCCCTAATTATTTTTTTCCTCCTTTCATACATGGCGTCAAAAATCAACATTTGGCATAGTCATTATCTAGTTCAGAAAATTACAAAAATTCATCTAAATAATTGTTACATACAGAGAAACACATTCATACTTGGAAAGAGAAGTAAGAAAAATTGAAAACGGATAAAATTAATTAAATGCATAAATTATTAGAATAAAGAATTGAAGAAGAGGTTACGGTTCCTACAACTATTAGTGAAACAGAATGAAAATAAGATAGAATAACATGTGTTGCTGTTAACGGTGAAAGTTCTTTTATTTAAAGTAAAAGACGCATGTACGGGAGAATCTCTATCATTAAGGGCAACATTAGAAAGCACATTATATATTGTTATAGATTTCTGTTACTTGTGCCTGTTCCATTGTCATACGCTTTCATTCCTGTATGTTTCAAAAGTAAAATATAATTATTAAAAACTAATTGAATTCATAACAAAGAAAATTAGTTATCGTATTACCTGTATCAAATTGATGATGGGTGGTAGCTCTAGTCATTTGTTTAATTGTAGTCAATTGGGCTACTTCTATGTTTGTAGTTAATCGAGTACCTCTACCTGCGTTTGGCATTGGAGTTGAAATTGGAGTCAGTTGATATGGCAACTTGTTTTCCTTGTCGAATCTGGTTTGTGAAACCAAAATTGAAAGTGAAAAAGTATTTAATTCTGTTGGGGTTTCAGTTTTTAAATTGAGTACGTAGTGGGAGCAATTTTTTATTGGAAGTAAATCAGTTTTAAAATATGTCGTGGGTTGAAAATGAATCAATTTAATACTCTGTCGTGAGATAAATTCTTTTATAAAAAAATAAAAAATTGAGGACGTGGTAACAGTTTGTTATATTAAATTCAATGTGTAACAAAAATAAAAAAGAAATAGGGATAAAATAGGGAGAAGGAATTGGATACCAAACTTTTCTATCCCATTATATATTGGTATAGATAAAAAAAGTTATTATGACAAAAATAAAAAAAATAGTAAATAGAAAATAATAGAAAAAATAGTTATTATAATAGAAATCGAAGTTGTCAATCATGCAATGGGACTATTTCAATTCGAAAAGAATAAAAGAAAATTCAAATCTAAATTTATTTGATACTAAATAAAATAAAATTACATAAAATATTATTATTTACCGTATAAATTAAATAAAAAATTACTAATATTTTTAAATAAATATTTTATACAACAACTGTCAAGTAGAACTCACTGAATACAAAAAATTGAACATCAAACTCCCATATTTTCTTTGTATATTGTTATTTTGTTATAGTATAAATAATAGTTTTGGAATTATCTAAATATTTTAATATAAATTAGTTAATATTGTCAAAGCTAAAAAATTTAAGAGATAAAATTAATATTTCTTCTAATGATTATTTTTAAAATTATAAATACACAATAAAAATTAGAGTACATTAAAATAGTACAATAATAAAAAATAATTCAAAAGATAAAATTAACAAACTAATGGAATATATATACACAACTAACCAATGTTATTTGGACCAATTCTAATACTTGAATATCTAAAAACAGATTTTTAACATATAAATAATATTTTTTGAATTTCGTAAATCTTTTAATATAAATAATTTAATATTATCTGGACAAAAAAAATTAAAAAATAAGATTAATATTTCTTTTAAGAATGATTTTTATCAAAATTATAAATACATAATAAAAATTTAGAGTACATTAAAATAGTACCATAATAAAAAAATTCAAATATTAAATTAATAGTGTAAATTTTTTAAGTAAAGAATTAACAACAATAAAAAAAATTCAAATATTAAATTAATAGCGTAAATTTTTTAAAGGAACAATTAACAACTATAATACACTGTCAAGAGGTGATAGGTACGTCAAGTGGCCAAGTGAAGTAATGAGAGTTTTTCAGAGATAACTGACATTAAGTGGAGAAGTTAATTAGAGAGGGTAATACTGGAAAAAAAATTTGGACACCAAACCCATGTATTGCCATTATATATTGTTATAGATGAGTTAACAAAATATTTATGGGACTTTTTTCATTCAATCATTAATAGGTAAAGACATATCAAAAAATAAAATTACATATCAAATAAAAAATCGTTTTCTTTCTACGTCAAATTGATAAGATAAAAAAATTATTTTTTTTTACATTAAATTGATAAAAAAAAGACAAATAGTACTTTTTTTATAGTAAAAAGTTTATAATAAATTAAAAAGACAGAGGAATTATCGAGAATATAGATTAGATAAGTACATTAAAGAGAAAAAAAATATAAGGGGATGTTATGCAGTAACGGCTGCAAAATCGTCCAAAATTTGAAACGGAAGGCAATGGAAGATGATGGAAGCGAGGGTATCGAAGAAAGGAGAAGAACGAACAAAAAAAATACAAAAAAGTAGAAACCAAACTAACATTGAGTTAAGTAATAAAGCATGAAAATCGTGAAGAATGTGAAAATATTGATATTCATTTTCATTCATTTTTTAATTTATTAGCAATTTGCAAACCGTTTGCATTTTTTTGAGATGTGTTATTATAGTTACAGGAGTAACAAAACAGTTTTTATTTTAATGAAAAATTATTGAATTTTTCAAAACAAATTTTATGACTATTTTGTCTTTATAATTTACTTTATGAAATGGTTTGTTATAAGGTTAATATAGTCCAAAAAAATTGGACAATAAAGTCATAGTCAACATTTTGTATTGATTTTATATATTGTTATAGATAATATTATATATTTTGTAGGTACCAAGAGTATATTAAGATAACATGATATAATAATTTAAAGAAAAAATTATTCTTTGTACATTTATTTAAAAAAAAATTATCATGTTTAAACTATTTTATTTTTATTCTTTAAAAATACACAACAATGATTTACTAAACTTTTAATGAAGTTGCTGTTTAAAATGGGTGTAAGTTTTTTATGTAAAGTAATTAACAGGAGAATTTCTTTTAATAATAAAACTTTCTTCTCACTAAAGACAATATTGGAATTTAAATTTGGACACCAAAATTCCTGATATTTCAATAGATATTGTTATAGATTAAAATAAAGTACATAACTAAGGATAAAAAAGTAAAAAAATAGATGCATATAAAAAAGGATAATGTTAAATTCTATGTCATTATGTATGAGAACAATGATTAATTTTTATACCAAATAACAAAATTTTAATAATTAATGTAAATTTTAAAAAATTAAATAAAAATATATTTATGTTGATTCTATTTAAGAGTGAATTATATATACTCCTATAGTAGTTTTTCAAACATTTAATTTATAGAAAAGTCACATCTTTTTATTTATCCTAAAAATTAAAAATTAAAACTAACATTAATACTTTTTATTAACAAAACTAAAATAAAATATATAAATAAATCTTGAATAAAAATAAAAATACAAAATTTTGAATTTCAAAATATAAAATAGTTATAAGATAAAAAAAGTTACTGAAATATAATTTTTGTAAGCAAGGTACTCAATGACTGAATTTAGATGGATGAATATTACATGTAAAATAAATTATGATATATATTGGTACAAAATTACTGTAATTTTTTTTTAAAAAATATGGTCCTTCTTAAACTATTTTACTTTTATTCTTTCAAAAGCATATCCATCGCAAAAATTCCACATGAATAATTTACATCAAATAAAAAATTTTGAATGAAGTAATGGTGAAAGATGTGAAAAGGTTTTTTTAACTATTTTACTTTTATTCTTTCAAAAGCATATCCATCGCAAAAATTCCACATGAATAATTTACATCAAATAAAAAATTTTGAATGAAGTAATGGTAAAAGATGTGAAAAAGTTTTTTTATTCATTGACGGATGTACGAAAATTTTTTTAAATAATAAACATATTTAAACTATTTTACTTTTATTTTTTAAAATCCACAATATAAAAAACTTTTAATGAGATTGCTGTTTGAAATAGGTAGAAATTTTTTTATATGAAGTAACTGATGATTGTACAAAAGAATTTCTTTCGATAACAAACATCTCTCATCAAGGACAATATTAAAACTTATTATTATACATGTCATGTTGTATGTTACCTGTAACAAATTGAACATGGTTAGTGGCTCCGACCATTTATTTAATTGTAGTATTATAGTTAATCAGACTACTCTTATATTTATAGTTAATCAGTAACTCTATCTGTATTTGACAATGGAGTTGGGATAGGAATTAGGATACTAAACATGTGTATTTCTATTATATATTGGTATAGATAGCTGTTGTAATTTTTTTAATTGTTATATTTATATGTAAGTAATATCCTAATTTTATTTTTAATTTTTTAGAAATATATATCATTACCAAAGCTCTAAAATATGAGAACATAAAGAATTTAAAAAAAATTAAATTAAAGTGTTGTTAAAAAATTTAATGTTATATTAATTCATTATTTTAATATATAAATTTTATTTTTGATTATAAAATCATTATCATACACTTTAATATAAGAGTACTTTTTTTAGTTAGTCTTACGTGATATTATTTTTTATTCTTTTTGAATATAAATATAAATATGTAAATATTATATATTACCTTATATATTATATTGTAAGATGAAAATAAAATATATTAAAAAAATATTATTAATTTTTTGACTATTAATTTTTTTTAAATTATTTCTAAGGGTGAATGATGTCTGAAAAAGTTGAATACCAAATTTTTAATATTAACTTTATAACTTCATATATAATTGATGTGTTGTTTGATTAAAAAAGGCATTGTAATGTAGGTATAATTTGGTGATATATATTTTGGATACTAATATTAATTTGATTAATTTTGTATATGTTATTTTGATTTCTGTTATCTGTAGCAGTTCTAGTGTCATGTGCTTCTATTCCTGTATTATTGAAAAGTAAAATATAATTAGTAAGAACTAATTCAATTCATAACAAAAAAAATTAAATTTAGTTATCGTGTGTTACCTGTAACAAAATTGTTGATAGGTGGTAGTTCTGGCCATTTGTCTAATTGTAGTCAATCTGGCAACCCCTATGTTTGTAGTTAATTGGTACCTCCACTACTGTTTGGAATTGGAGTTGTATCAGTTGCTATGGCAATTTGTTTTCCTTGTTGAATCATCTCCCGATAACTTGCATGTCTTCTAGCCAGGTATTGTTGTCTTTGTTCTTCGATCATGTTCTATCTTCTTCGCCTAGCATAATCTGTCCAAGTGAGTCGACGTTGATTGATTTCGTGAAGTTTCCATCTCTATTTGTAGAAAGATAACAATACTATGCAGAGGAAAAAAACTTTTGTGAGACCAAGATTAAAAGAGAAAGAGTAATTTAATTTTGTTAAATATGACTGAAGGTAGAACAGTGAGTTAGTTTTTAAAGTGAGTACGTAGTAGTAGCAGTTTTTTTTTCAATTTTAAAATATGTCGTGGGTTGATGGTGAAACAGTTTGATACTCTGTCGTTGGTCTTTCCTTGATAATAAAAAAATAATAAACATGGAGAACGTAGTTACAGTTTACTATATTTGTTTGAATTCAATGTTTATAAAAAGAAACAGGGGTAAAATAGTATGAATAAATTGAATACCAAATTTTCTTATTCCAATTATACATTGGTATAGTCTATTATATATTGCATTGGTATAAACTTGATTATTGAGTAAACTTTTAGATATAATTTTTTTAGAAAATAAATATTGGACATAAAAAATATGTAAACCATATGTTGTAGATTTAATTATTTCAATAACTTTAGTTAATAATGATTTTTTTATATTTTAAATACTATTGTCCCATTGAAATAACTATTAATAAAATAAATATATTTTATATACTATCAGTTATTGTACTATAATGATATATTGATCATTTATAAATATATCAGTTATTTTATATTCTATTGCTTTATACGTTATTTATATTAATTATTTATATTTTAATAATTTTTAAAAAATATCATGAAAAATTAAAGAAAAAATAAAATTAATAATTATTTATATATCCTGAGTACGTGGTGTCAGTTTTTTTTATTAGGAGTGGTTCAGTTTTTAAATTCTGTTATAGGTAAACCCATTTTTTAATAAAAAAGAACAAGGGCAAAAGAGGAAAAAAGAATTGGATACCAAACTTGTGTATCCCCATTATATATTGGTATAGATATATATTATTACCAAATTTTTAAAATATGAAAATATAAATTAAAATAAAAACTAAAAAAATTAAATTAAAGTATATTAAAAATCATTATGTTATATTAATTTAACACAATATATAAATACTATTTTGATAATAAAATTATTATGTTTGACAACTTTTTGTAATTATCTTATAACGTAGTATTTTTATATATAAAATGACTTCATTTTTTAATATAAGAATGCAAATGCATATTTTTTTTATTTTTAATATTTTATCTCAAGCATCTACATTAATTTGAAACATAAATATATTTTTTTAAATAAATTTTTATAATAAAAGTTTTAGTTAAAGAATACTCAATACTTCCTTTTATAATTTAGAACCTTTTATAATTTAGAACAGTAAATTTATTTTCATTTCAGAGTTATTACTTTGTAAAATATATTTAATCACTTAAATTTAAAAATATACATGGTAAAAAATAAGCAATATGTTAATTTTTTTTCTCTTTATTCTATTTGTTATTATTAGTTTTATGAATACATTATTTATTTTAATTTTTTAATTATTTATATATTATATGATAAAGATGAAATTTTAAAAAAATTATTATTTTGTCCACTAAATTTATTTTATGAAATAGATTATGTAAGGATATACGAAGTCTAAAAAAAATTGGACATCAAATTTTAGTAACTTTTTGTATTTTTTTTATTAAGGAGTGCTTTGTAATATGTAATTTTTTTTAAGTTAAATAATAAGCATAAGAGTGTATATTAATTTAATTAATTTTGTTATAGAATACCAATTAATTATGTTACTATGACGTCTGTTATTTTGTTATTGAAAATGAATCGGTATTTAAATTGAGTACGTATTAATAATTTTTTTATTGAAAGTGAATAAAAAAAATTGAGTACGTAGTAACAGTTTTTTTTATTGAAATTAGTTTTTAAGTTCTGTCGTGTCGTGGGATAAAGCCAGTTTCTAATAAAGAGAGAACAGGAGTAAAATAGGAAGAAAGAATTGGATACCAAAATTCCGTATCCCATTATATATTGGTATAGATATAAATTTTATTTTTTATTATAAAATCATTATCAAAAACTTTAATATAAGAGTACTTTTTGTCGTTAGTCTTACATGACATCATTTTTTTATTTTTTAATACAAATATATAAAAATTATATATTACGTTATATATTATATTGGACAACGGGAATGAAATATATTAAAGAAGTATTATTATTAGTTACTGGCCATTCATTTTTGAAAAAAAAAATTTTATAGATGAATGATGTCTAAAAAATTTGGAATGTTAACTTTTAACTTCATATATGATTAATATGTTGTTTGATTAAGAAAAATACTGCTTGGATGGTAAACCATGTATAGTAATATTAATTTAATTAATTTTGTTACAAAATATTATTGATAAAATAGCAACCAATTATATTATTTTTATTTCTGTACCTGTGGCAGTTCTATTGCCATGCACTTCCATTCCTGCATTTTTAAAAAGTAAAATATAATTATTAAGAACTAATTCAATTTATAACAAAGAAATTTAAATCATGTTATCGTGTTACCTATAACAGATTGATGATAAGTGGTAGCTCTAGCCATTTGTCTAATTGTAGTCAATCTGGCTACCCCTATGTTTGTAGTTAATCGGGCACCTCCACCAGTATTTGGCATTGAAGTTGTATCAGTTGATATGGCAACTTATTTTCCTTGTCGAATCATCTCCCGATAACTTGCACGTCATCTAGCCAGGTATTGTTGTCTCTGTTCTTCGGTCATGTTCGGTCTTCTTCGCCTAGCATAATCTGTCCAACTGGATCGACGTTGACATGGCTGTGGATTTCGTGAAGTTTTCATTTTTATTTGTCAGAAAGATAGGAATAATATGCAGAGAAAAAACATTTGTGAGAGCACGATTGAAAGGAAAAAAGTCTCTTAAGAGTTGAAAGTGAGTTAGTTTTTAAAGCGAGTACGTAATAGTAGTAGTTTTTTCACAGTTTTAAAATATATCGTGGGTTGATGGGAATCGGTTTGTCATTCTATCGTGGAGTAAATTCTTTCCTTGATAAAAAATAAGAAATATGGAGGACGTAGTAACAGTTTTTTATATATTGAATCCAGTGTCTAAATAAAAAAATAAGCAGGGTTAATATAGTAAGAAAAAATTGGGTACCAAATTTTTTTATTCCCATTATACGTTGGTATAGTCCATTATATATTGTATATTGTATATATTGGTATAAATTTAATTAATGAATACACTTTTATCTATAAACTTTGTTTAAAAAATAAATATTGGACATAAAAAATATGTAAACCATGTGTTGTAGATTTAATTATTTTGATACTTTAAATACTATTGTCCCATTGAAATAACTATTAATAAAATAAATATATTTTATATACTATCAGTTATTGTACTATAATGACTAGCGGCTCAACAGGCACTAACGTGCCTGTTCAGCCGCTTTTCTATTGTTTTGAAGAATTTAATCTTATTTTTAAAATATATTATTCGTTCTTTAAATTTATCAGATTATATTTGTTAAATTTTAAATATATCGTGATCTTATTTATATCATCATATTTTAGTGTTGATATTAATATATCATTTATTCTTTAAATTTGTCAAATACATATTTTTTAAACCATTTTAAATTAACATAACCTTATTTGTTTCATATTCTATTGAGGGTAAAACTACTATAGAAAACCTTTAAAATGCTAAATTATAAAAGCACACAATAAAGATATATGTATATTATCAGAAAAAGATATAGTTCCAGAAATAACGAAAAAAATATTATCCTAATTTAAAAAATGCATGTTAGTTATTTACAGAAGATTAATTTTTTCTAAATATCATGGATATTCATGTTTGTCTTCTTCTTTTTTAAGTGGTAGGCCAAAATATGATTCTGAATCTGAAGAGACATGCATTTTCCTACAAATAATGGAAAGATAGAAGAAATGAATATGCTTATTTTTTGTGTTTTGAAAGATCAAACTATAAGAGTATTACTGAAAAAATAGGAGAATACAAAGATTGTGTACCTGGAAAAAATCCTTCGTAATTCATCATATATCTCCTTGTCAATAACTTCTTGCATCTTGAAAAACTGTCAGATTTTATTTATCATAAAAATAACCGTATAAACGCCACAGGTTTATTCAATTAAATTGATTGCTTATTATAGAGAAGAATTTAATTAAAACCTGTAGAATTGTGACATCTTGTTTTGCATTGAACTTTCTGAAAGGACAAAAGAAATGACATTAATCCTTGTTTATCATTGACAAAATGTAAATTAAATGAAATTACATCTTTTTTTGTTAGGAATTTTTTTAATAATAATTACCTGCAATGATATTGTTTTGGTTCGAAATGAGTTAGTTGTGTTCTTCTAAGTTCATGGCTGAAAGAAAAGAGTTAAAGTTTTAACATAGTTGGTATATAGGACGAAATAGATGGAAATATTTATTATGTAACAAAAGTTTATTGCATTACCTTTTATTTTTTTGTTCCAATATTTCTCTTTTTACCATCTTCCATAGTTGAGTTTTGTCTGCTTTAACTGTACCTCCCCAACCAATAGAATAAATTTTGATTGGATGAACCTGTGTCAATTTCACGTTTGATCAGTAACACTAAAACAAAAATATGTATCATCAGTGTAGTTGTCACTGTCATTAATTCTGTAATCCTTACTTTATTGTCGATTGGTCTCATTGATACAATTGATTGCTCATCCTTCCATGTATTCCATAACGATTGAAATCCTGTTTCCTGTAATTTATTGCATATATGTATCACAGTATATTGCAGTAGTGTCCTATATATTACTTTAGAATTAAGTAATGATATATTCCAAATAAGACATACCTCTACCTTTTATTAGCCCAAAGATTTTAATTTTTATACTGTTATTGATAAAATTATAAAATTGATAGCAACATTTAAAGAAATTAAATTTTGAATTCTTTTCAAAGTATATACAAACATTGCAAACTATAATTTATTTAAAAACCAATAATGATATATTTTAAGGATGTATGATATAATTTTCATAATTTATAAGTGAATTGTAGTTGGTGCATACCTGTTGGGTAAAGTAGAGGTTCCAGTTCCTTTCGCTTATCTCTTTTAATATGCTGATGGGCTCTCTTGATATCAATTTATCTGTTAAAAATCTTAGTTATTAGTTGTTAAAATTAGTGAACAAAACTATCTATTCCAATGTTGATATTGTAATGATAAAATTACATAATACACGGATTATACTTGTAAAAAGGCTCACATATTTGCCAAGGACATAAATTACCTGAGGTGCAGGTAACAAAATTTCTTTGAACACCACATTCTTTGTGAATTGTCCCCCTTTTCCATCTACTGTTCCTTCTTTGACTAAGATTTTTGTGGTTGACTGAGAAATACTTCGAGATAGAGCAACGTATAATTGACCATGGCTGAACACATGTTTAGGGAGATAGATCCCTACTTTAGGGATAGTTTGCCCTTGTGATTTATTTATCGTTAAGGCAAAACTCAACCTTACAGGAAATTGTTTTCTAATAAGCACAAAGGGTAGTCCTGAGTTCTCAGTTGTTTTGTGTTTTATCTGAGGCAGAAATGCTCTTTTTCCAGAGTGATGGCCTGTTAAGATTTCCACGTCTAACATATTTTGAAAAGTTCCTTGACACAGTAGCCTTGTGCCATTGCATAAGCCTGCCTTAGGATCTATGTTTCTCAGTAACATCAGAGGAGCACCTTTTTTTACCTTTAACATATGAGGTGGCAATCCACCTGTGGAGATCGAGTTAAAATATTCTTGTTGATACAGATTATTTGTATCTCCTTCTACTTCATCAAAGGATGCTAAAATTCGTTCGTCTCCCGGAAATTGGTTGATGACTATATCATTAAGCTGTTGCACATCATGATTCTTGGGTGTCAATATCGCTCTCTCCACCATATAAGATGCATCCCACCCATGAGATTGTAAATTTGGAAAGGTTTCTTCTATTAGTTTGTGTATTGATGCCTCACCTTCCCATGGTATTGCCATGCCTACTTTTATTTGTACCAAGTCTTCACATATGGTAGGCTCAATCCCATCCCCTATGCGCATAAGATACTCCGCAAAATCACGATCATTAAGAGATCGCATATTTTGTCGCAGGTGGAGAATTTTGGTGAATGCCCACAAATGTGATTTAACAATAGAAGCTGAAATCATTTGCGACTTACTTCCTTTCGGCACAACAGGTAGTACTTGGCGAAAATCCCCTCCCATAACCATCACCTTCCCTCCAAATGGATATTGTTTTCTAAGATGTCTCGTAATGTGCGGTCCAGTGATTCCATTGTCTCTTTATTAGTCATTGGCGCTTCATCCCAAATTATCGCGGTCGTCTGCCTAATCAGTTTTGCAAGATCAGATTGTTTACTTATATTGCACGTGGAGGATGGCTCTGCATTGATTGGGATCTTAAATCTAGAATGAGCTGTTCGACCACCAGGCAGTAAAGTTGCAGCTATTCCTGAGGACGCAGTTACCAAAACAATATGCCCTTTACTTCTTAAGTCTGCAATTATAGCTCTGTAAAGAAATGTCTTACCTGCTCCTCCTGGTCCATCCACGAAGAACACTCCACTTTCTCTTCGATCAATTGTATTCATAATGCACCTGAAAGCTGCAGACTGGTCATGATTCAATCTTTCTATAGAACACAGGTCTTCTTGAGGAACTTCGATGGACATTTCTTCTTGAATAATTCTAGGCATGAAGTTGTCGTTGTCATTGTCCGAGGTTAGAGCTGGTAAATCGTATTGTGCAATATGTTTTCCATGTTGTAGGAGGATGTCATTTAAATCCCTAAGCAAACGATTAGTCAACCCATTGCAGGTTGTAGTGCTTGTTGATGCGTAATCATCCACCATACATGAGAGAAACTCGTCCCACAGACTTCTTACATCTGTTGGCTCACAAAAAATTAGAATGGTGGCAAACAGCCTTCTTAGAGAACATGGCATTCTCAAAATAGATGCCTCTTCCAAACATGATCTTATACTACTATCACTCTCCAACAGTCCTCGATGCTGAGCGAATTGCTTAAAGGACGAATATTGGACACCATCGACTGTTAGCAAATCATCCCAACCAGTTGGGCCTCTTACATTTGACAACAGAATACGCAAATAAAATTTTTCACCTTCTGTTGGCGAAACGGTATAGATCCGACTAATAGCTCTCTTTTGTGACCTGCGTCGACGCCATTCTTTTTCCTTGCTGTGCCAACTGTAATATTCTGGGATTTCCCTGTACAAAAGATGCCTAGATTGATGGTCATCAGCCCGATTAAGTGCAAAAAATTCAGTGAGCATTGTTCTTGAGAAATAGTCATTATTAACTATTTCAGAAATAGTTTGGTGCTCATAAAAGCTCACTTGATGTTGATTTGGCAAATGAACTTGCAACCTTTCAACTGATGGATACATTCGGTAAAGGTTGAATCTAAATATCCTCCAACATGCCTCTGGAGCGGCAATCCATCTTGCATCAATGAACTGTTGCACCTCATCATAATGAGAACTTCTGTGAACCTCCATTGCCATACGGTCTGGTCCCTTATAGCAATACTTGTATAGATATTTTATGCTCTTGATACTGCTACATATCTCTACATTGATATGACAATCATACTTCAGTAGTAGCCAAGGGTTGTACGGAACCACCCATCTATTGTCAATTGTGACATTTTGGTTTATAGGGATTGGAGTATCAAATCGCCTCCTATATTGAGGATATGAGTCATCACCTCGTCGTGTCTCTGGTACGAACTCTTTTGGGTAGTTACGTTTACATTGACCGTTCTTCATGCACGGTGAAGATTGATTTAGTGTTCCGCAAGGACCATGGACCATATGCCTTAGCACTGCCTCATGTAAGTGGGGTTCTGTTTCTTTACATGGTATTTCCGCTCGGACCAAACTATCATATTGGTCAGGATCACTCAACTTGTCATTGTTTTCTAAGATTAGCAACATATGTACATGTGGCAATCCTCTTTTCTGAAATTCGGTGACATAGATATAACTTTTCACCTTTCCTAATACACCTTTGGTAATAACATCCTGCTTTAATTGTTCGAACTTGGCTCTGAAAATCCTAGTTGTTAGATCCGGACGATCCTGTGGAGTTTGAGTAGGACTGAGTTCCGAAGCTATTTCTGACCATGATGGATTGCATGTCATAGTTAGAAAAATATCCGGTTTGCCTTCTTTAAGAACAATAGCCATTCCATCCTCGTACCGTTGAGTCATGTCTCGACGACTGCCCACGAACGACGATGGTAATATCGTTCTTCTGCCAACATTTTCTAAAACAGATTTTAGAGAAAAGTATTATTAGTTTTAAAGTTTAAATTTAGGAACACGTAATGATCAATCATGTGGCCGTTAAGTTCTGATTATTACCAGCATTATTCTCTCCTGTGTGCAAAGCATCTTGCAAGCCTTGATACAGTTCAGCTCGAAGTTCCTTTTGTCTTTGTCGAACCCATCTTAACTTGCCTGTTTCCATTTTCACATAGTTGTCAACAACATATTGTTGAAGAAGTCGCCCCGCTTGCAAAACTGTTGAGTGATCATTGGGGCGGATCTACGAATATTGAGGATTATAGAAAATTGTTAGAAATTGTGAAATGATTTATTGGTACAAACTATAATCTACGGAAGTTTATAAATGATGTAACAAATATAGGAGTTTGTACCTGGAGCATATAGCTATAATATGTCCGGCATGATACTTTGTTTCCACGTTGAGTTTGAGTATTTATATCCCATCCATGGGTTCCAAATGGAAAAAGAAGAGGATATTGTAGTGGATCGTAATACCCAACAAACTCTTGAATCCTTCTAAGGTTACCAGCATGAGTTTGAACCTTGATATCCCGTCCTCGCACCATTATTTCAATATCATCACCGACTATTATGGCTGCTACTTGTGAAGCAGTTGGGAGACTGTATTGTGGTTGATTAGCAGGTCGCTCTCTGATCACCAAACTACACTCTTGCACATCTAGTCGTTGTGCAAGCTGGCGGAATACATGGATAAAATGATTATATCGGTGCAACAATTGTTGTAGCTTCAAAACCAAACTTTCATGCAGTTGTGTGTTCTCCAGCATCCTATTCTGTAACTCGTGATCAGTATCGTATATATATAGTTGCAAGAAGCGTGGCCGCGCCCCCTGATCCGGATGAAATCCTCCTATACTGTGGTACATTGATCCTTGAGCACGGAATGTATATATACCATGACTTGATGAAGCTAATTGTTCGTCTATGTGTACACCACATGAAGTGAATGAAAAAACATGATTGTAACCACGAATGTGTTTCCTAAAATGGTTCCCTTCTGCAGAAGGGTCTAAGAAGATGTCTAGTAATTCTTGAGGAGCGTTTACTTGGGGCAAAGAAACTTTTCCTCCATTGCAACACATGTCAAATGTTTCATGGTGAAACAGACGTGCATTACAGTGTGTACATGTCCTTGTAGGAGGCAGTGTAGTTTGAAGCACTGTTGTATTCTCTTGAAAATTTCGAGCACAATTGTGGGATGTTCGGACATGGTGTCTAATTTCTGCACTCGCATAGGAATATTAAATATTATGTTTTAAATTTATTTTCCTACATGTGCCAATAATTGTATGGTTAGGTACTCGGGTAGAATTTATTAATTATTTCATATTATTTTAGATAGTGAAATCAAGGGTGAACAAAGAATATGTATACAACTTTTCAATTGTGATTTGTGTTTTCAAAATTAAACGTAATTTTTAAAAATGTCGTGACTTTTTCTATATTTTTCTATTGCCTAAACTCATATAAGATTGTCAAAGTTTGAAGTTCTAGGTAATATATGAAGTTAAATATATATTTAATAGAGCAAATTTTTATTCTGAGTTATACTGAAATATACAAAAAATATTTTTAAAATGATATAATTCTATTGTGTATTTATTTGCTATTTAATTTTATGAAAATTTTAAATGTTGCCCACTAATTTGTAAGAATTTTAATTATATTTTTTAAAATTATTATGAAAAATTAACGATATAATAAAAAATTTGTCCATTAAAATTGCATGAATATTTTTTTATGGTTAACATATTTGGTGTTTTTTTATTTTGTTATTTTTGTTGGTGTTTATGTTTATAATATTTTATACATGATTAAATTTTAATTTGATGATGTTGTTATCATCAAGGGTTTATTCCCTAGTAACTGTAACGATGTTAAAATATATTTTGCATCAATAAATAATATTATGTGTCTCATAGTTTTTGCTATTGGATAAACGATGTAGTAGCATTTTTTTGAGTTAGTACTTAAATCATTGATTCATTAAAAAAATTTTTTATAACTCATAAGAATGTATATACCGTTATCTATGTTTTTAATTTGAGATCTACATTAGTTAGTTACGTGTTGACTTGTAACTTTTAATATAATGTTTAGTTTTTTTATTTTAAGAAATTATAACACTTTGTGCTATTTGTAAATTTTACCATTTATTAAATGCTTAATTTGTTAATGACCTTATAATAAAAAGGACCCATATAATTTATACAATTTATTTTTAAATACATGAGATAGGACATTAATATTTTTGTAGTATTTATTAATTGTTGTATTTGTGTTTAAATTTTTTTTGTTCAGTTTTTCTCCTTAATTTGAAAAGATATATGTTGTTACAAAAATTTTATTATATAGTTATTGTTAGTATTATTAGTTTTATGAATGTATCAATTATTTTAAATGTTTTATTTATTAAGTATTTATTGTAAATTTTTTTATTAAATTCAGAATTTTGGTTACAATATATAATAAGCAGTACAGATAATAAACATAATAAAAATTCATTTGTTATTACGATAACTAATAAGCATAATAATACAATAAGTTTAACTAATCACATTTTATATAGCAATGATTATTATATGATGATGATGTTGATAAAATATTAAAAATATAAATAGAGTACTCACCATTTATATTTGCATGGCTTCTAGTATTGTTTATAGTTGGTTCATAAGAAGCAATTGGTTGAGAAATTGAATTAGTAGTTGTAACGGTGTCTTGATGTACACCTATATTTAAAAACAATGCAAAATTCATATGTTATCTACCTTTTTGAAAAAATAGAATATTAGCACTTAGCAATAAAATAAAGCGTGTTAAGTAGGTTGGTTAATTTTGTTACTTATATCGATGTATTTACATGTTTAAAGCATATAAAGTTACTAACCAGATGATCTTTTACTTGGACCAGTTTTATTATTATGTATTTCCGTACCTATATTTTTAAAGAGCAATATAGAAAATAAGCATAAGTTAAACTAATAAGAGAAGAATTAGTTAACGTTGATTGTGTGAAACAAATTATTTTATAATTAATAACAAATTAGTGCTTAGCAATAAAATAAAGCGTGTTAATTAAGTTGGTTAATCTTGGTAGTATTATACGTTAAGAAGATTTAATGTTTAGGTAAAATAACTTAGATGTGTTTACATATTTAAAGCATATAAAGATACTAACCAGGAGATCTGTTACTTGGACCAGCTCCGTTACCATATATTTCGGTACCTATATTTTTAAAGAGCAATATATAAAATAAGCATAATTAAACTCATAAGAAAAGAATTAGTTATCATAATATTAGTTAACTTTGATTACAAGAAATAAAATATCGATAACTTTAATTATTTTAGAATTGATCTAGATTTCTTTATTATAATATATAAATAGTTTTTTCTATGCTTCTATTATATTTTTTTATAGTACTTTTTCTCAAAGGTTTGAATTTCGTCCATTAATGTGTGACATATTTTAACTTATTTTTTTAATTTATTATCTTAAATTGATGATATGATGAGTATTTCATCAACTAAGACAATTAAAAATACAAAGATATAATTATAGAATAATTTATTTGTTATACTGTGATGTATTCTTATTTTTTTTTATGTTTATGTTGATAATTAAAGGAATTAATCTTTATAAAATAAAAGGAACTAATCTTTATTTATATAGGGCTATTTTAATCACAGAAAATAAAAAATAATAACTCTTGTAATTTTTTAACAATTATGTATAGTTTATTATATATCGGTATATATTTGATTAATGAGTACACTTTTATATGTAATTTTAAAAAAAAATGTTGGACATTAAATATATGTAAACCATGTGTTGTAGATTTAATTATTCCAATGACTTTAGTTAATAATGATTTATGTCTCTTTATAATTTAAATACTATTGTCCATTGGAATAACTATTAATAAAATAATTATATTTTATATATTTTTAGTTATCGTCCTATAATAATATATTGATCACTTATATACTATTGTATTATAGGCTATTATGTATGAAACATACTGACAAAAAATAATAAATAATTAATATTTTGTTCACGTAATTTTATTTATATATCATTATTATGATTATAGTATAACGTTATTTATATTAATTATTTATATTGAATAATTTTTAAAAAATAGCATGAAAAATTAAAGAAAAAAATATAATTAATAAATTTAATTTTAAAAAATTATGTATCTGAAGTACGTAGTGTCAGTTTTCTTTATTATAAGTGGTTCAATTTTTAAATTCTGTTAAACCCATTTTTTAATAAAAAAGAAACAGAGACAAAGGACTTGGATACTTAAAAAAAAAATTGGATACTAAACCTGTGCATCTCGATTATATGTTGGTCTTTGTTGATGACATAATTTCGTTTATATCATTATTATTATTATTATTATTATTATTATTATTATTATTATTATTATTATTATTATTATTATTATTATTATTATTATTTGTATTTTTATTATTATTATTATGATTATAGTATAACGTTATCTATTTTAATTATTGAAAATTTAATAATTTTTAAAAAAATATCATGAAAAGGTAAAAATAAAAATATAATTAATAAATTTAATTTTAGAATGTCATTTATCCTAAGTACGTAGTATGTGTTTTCTTTATTAGAAGTGGTTCAATTTTTAAATTTTGTTCGTAGGTAAGTTCATTTTTTAATAAAAAAGGGATAAAAAAATAGATGAGAACATGTGTTTTCTCATTATATATTGGTATAGATAGATAGCTTTTGTTATTTTTTTAGCCGTTATATTTGTAAGTAGGTGAGATATATCCTAAATATATTTTTGATTTCTTAGAATTATACATCATTACCAATTGAGAATGCAAAAAATAAAAAAAATTAATATTCAAGTGTTGTTAAGAATTTTAATGTTACATTGATTTATTAATTTAATATATAATTTTTATTTTTTATTATAAAATCATAATAAAAAACTTTAATATAAGAGTACTTTTTGTCGTTAGTCTTATATGACATCATTTTTTTAATTTTTTTTTACAAATATATAAAAATTATATATTACGTTATATATTATATTGGATGGCGAAAATGAAATATATTAAAGAAATATTATTATTAGTTATTGACCATTAATTTTTTAAGAAAAAATTTTATAGATGAATCATGTCTAAAAAATTTGGAATGTTAACTTTTAAATTCATATATGATTAATATGTTGTTTGATTAAGAAAGATACTGTTTGGATGGTAAACCATGTATAGTAATATTAATTTAATTAATTTTGTTACAAAATATTAATGATAAAATAGCAACCAATTATGTTATTTTTATTTCTGTACCTGTGGCAGTTCTATTGCCATGCACTTCCATTCCTGCATTTTTAAAATGTAAAATATAATTATTAAGAACTAATTCAATTTATAACAATAAAATTTAAATGATGTTGTCGTGTTACCTGTAACAGATTGATGATAAGCGGTAGATCTGGCCATTTGTCTAATTGTAGTCAATCTGGCTACCCCTATATTTGTAGTTAGTCGGGCACCTCCACCAGTGTTTGGCATTGAAGTTGTCTCAGTTGATATGGCAACTTGTTTTCCTTGTCGAATCATCTCCCGATAACTTGCACGTCTTCTAGCCAGGTATTGTTGTCTCTGTTCTTCGGTCATATTCTGTCTTCTTCGCCTAGCATAATCTGTCCAACTGGGTCGACGTTGAAGTGGCTGTGAATTTAGTGAAGTTTCTATTTTTATTTGTCAGAAAGATAGGAATAATATGTAGAGAAAAAACGTTTGTGAGAGCACGATTTAAAGGAAAAGAGTCTCTTAAGAGTTGTGAGAGCACGATTTAAAGGAAAAGAGTCTCTTAAGAGTTAATAGTGAGTTAGTTTTTAGAGTGAGTACGTAGTAATAGCAGTTTTTTACAGTTTTAAAATATATCGTGGATTGATGGGAATCAGTTTGACATTCTACCGTGGAGTAAATGATTTCCTTGATAAAAAATAAGAAAAATGGAGGACGTAGTAACAATTTTTTATATATTGAATCAGTGTCTAAATAAAAAAATAAACAGGGATAAAATAGTAAGAAAAAATTGGGTACCAAATTTTTTTATTCCCATTATACGTTGGTATATTGTATATATTGGTATAAATTTAATTAATGAGTACACTTTTATCTGTAAATTTTGTTTAAAAAGTAAATATTGGACAAAAAAATATGTAAACCATGTGTTGTACAATTTATTATTTCGATACTTTAAATACTATTGTCCCATTGAAATAAAATAAATATATTTTATATACTATCAGTTATTGTACTATAATGATATATTGATCACTTATAAAAAAATTATACATAAAAAATCATAAATAATTAATATTTTGTTGACGTAATTTATTTATTTACATTATTATTATGATTGTAGTATAATGTTATTTATATTAATTATTTATTTTTTAATAATTTTTATAAATTATCATGAATAATTATAGATAAAAATACATTTAATAAATTTAATTTCAAAATATTATGTCTTTTGAGTACGTGGTTTCAGTTTCATTTAATAGAAATAGTTCAGTTTTTAAGTTTTGTCATGAGTCAAAAAAGAAACAGGGATAAAATAGGAAGAAAGATTTGGATACCAAACTTTCATATCTCATTATATATTGGTATAGATTTCATTAAAGAGTATTCTGTTATATATAATTTTTTTAAGTTAAACAATAAACATAAAAAATATATAAACCGTATATATTAATTTTATTATACAATACCAACTAATTATGTTATTATAAAAATATATTGGTATAGATTACTTGTAACTATACAAATATTAATATAAAAATATGACTCAAAATGATTAATAAAATGTTTTCTATTATAAGGTTAACTCTTTGGGTAGATGTTTTTTAAAATAATAAAATATTTATTTGAAAATGCTTATATTTATTGTTAAATATTTATAATTATAATTATTTTAAATATTTTAATTATCTTCAGAGTACTATTATTAAAATATTTTGATAATAATTTTTATATTTTTTATTATGTTTAATTTTTATATTATTAAAAGATAAGCAGTTTGATTTTAATCTATTTACGACTAAGAGCGGAGGAGTTACATAACTCCTTCATCGGCTAATAGAGAATTTACCAAATGTACTTAATTAAGTAGTTTTAGTTTACAAAGTCAGGGGTAAAATAGGAAAATAAATTTAGATACAATATATATCGTTGTTTATTGTGTTTAATTTTTATATTATTAAAAGATAAGTATTTTAACTCCTTTCATTATTAAAGTGAGCAGTTTGATTTTAATCCATTCACGATTGAGAGTGTAGGAGTTACATAACACCAAACGTACTTGAGTAGGTAGTTTTAGTTTACAAAAATAGGGGTAAAATAGAAAAATAAATTTGGATACCAAACTCCCCTATCCGCTTTATATATTGTTATAGATATTATTAAAAGATAAGTATTTTAACTCCTTTCATTATTAAAAGTGAGCAGTTTGATTTTAATCCATTCACAATTGAGAGTGTAGGAGTTACATAACACCAAACGTACTTGAGTAGGTAGTTTTAGTTTACAAAAATAGGGGTAAAATAGGAAAATAAATTTGGATACCAAACTCCCCTATCCGCTTTATATATTGTTATAGATATATTGATCACTTATATACTATTGTATTATGGACTATTATGTATAAAAAATACTTATTAAAAAATTATAAATAAAAAATCATAAATAATTAATATTTTGTTGACGTAATTTATTTATTTATATTATTATTATGATTGTAGTATAATGTTATTTATATTAATTATTTATTTTTTAATAATTTTTAAAAATTATCATGAATAATTATAGATAAAAATACATTTAATAAATTTAATTTTAAAATATTATGTCTTTTGAGTACGTGGTGTCAGTTTCATCTATTAGAAATAGTTCAGTTTTTAAGTTTTGTCATGAGTCAACCCATTTTGGTTTAAAAAAAGAAACAGGGACAAAATAGGAAGAAAGATTTGGATACCAAACTTCCATATCCCCATTATATATTGGTATAGATAATATTAAAATTTAAATAAATTTTGTTTTATGTGAAATAAAATTATAATATTAAATATAAACACAATGATAAAATTTTTTGTGTTATATATATATATATATATATATATATATATATATATATATATATATATATATATATATATATAATTTTGTGAGAAACAAAATTAAAATATTAAATATGAATAGAATAATAAAAGATTTTGTATTATATTAATTTAATTAAAAAAACCATATATATAACATAAAAAGCAAACAAACATATAATAATTTTATTTTGTGTGAAACAAAAATTCATATAATTTTTTATTAACAATTTTTTATTGAAATATGTCATTTTACTATATTTATAATATATTAGTTGGGATAATTATATTATTTTAGTTAATATATATTATTTAAAAATATTTAAAATTTATTATTTTGTATTAAGAATATTATTAAAAATATATTGTTAGTTTTTCTTAAAATATTATTTTCTTTTCTTTGATTCAAATACTATGACAATAAATTTTTTTTACGTAACTGTGTCTATTCAATAAATATTATATTCATTTATTTCTATATAGTATGTAAAATAAATAATTAATGTTTAAAAAAGTTAATAAAAAAAGAAGTATTCTTTTTTTATCAACTTTTAGGTGAATATAGAGTATGTCATTTGAATTATAACCTGTTGACAAAGAAAGAAATACTCTTAATTATATTTAAATAGAATAATTATTTATTAGGCTCATTCTTATACAAATAAAAATTTTTCTTAGTTTTATATCTGTAACATTTTATACCAATTAGCTTCAAAATTTAATTATTTTTTGAATAAATTAATAAAAAATAATACAAATAATTGTTTAAATAAAATTATATTTTAATTTTTCATTCTATTACGTACAAGTTGAGGATAATTTGAAATAAAAGATAATGTACTTGTTATAACTGTCATGTATTTTGTGCTTTGACTGCGTCATCATCTGAGAATCATAGCCTTCATGGAGACCAGTTCAATCAGTTTGGAGTTAGCCAACTAGCAGCAGCGACAGACAACATCTTCCTTTTCTATGGCAGCAATTTTTTCGGCTTTGAAGGTCCATTTATGGTAGAGGTGGAATGTAGTGGGTTCAAGAGCGTCAAAATCTGTGGCTAGACAGAACAATAGTAAAAACACCTGCTAGTAAACAAAATAGTGAAAATGCTTGAAGACATCACATCAACAATAACAGAATAACGGAGGAATTCGATTAAATTTTTTTGAGTATTTTTTTGGTGTAAAGATAGTCCTCTGTTAAACGAGCGAATTAGCTTTTTTTTGTTAGTGTCGGTTTGTTTGTTCACCCCATAACAAAAAAAAAAATAACAATAATAAATAAATTTAATTTACCTGATCACTTTTAATAGTAGGTTAACTTTTAAAGAGTGCTGTACTCCCGACTTTATCTGGAGTGCACTAACTTTCGCCAAGAGTACTCAATACTTCTTTTAATAATTTAGAGCAATAAATTTATTTTCATTTTATAGTTATTACTTTGTAAAATATATTTAATCACTCAAATTAAAAAATACACATGACAAAAAATAAGCGATATGTTAATATTTTTTCTCTTTATTCTATTTGTTATTATTAGTTTTATGAATACATTGTTTATTTTAATTTTTTAATTATTTATATACTATATGATAAAGATGAAATATTAAAAAAATATTATTTTGTCTACTAAATTTATTTTATGAAATAAATTATGTAAGGATATACGAAGTCTAAAAAAAAATTGGACACCAAATTCTAGTAAATTTTTGTATTTTTTATTAAAGAGTGCTCTGTTATATATGTAATTTTTTTAAGTTAAATAATAAGCATCAGAAATATATAAATAGTTTATTATGTTTGTATTTAAGTCAAAATTCTCCTGGTTTTATTTTAAAATTATAAAAATATATATTATTACCAAAATTTTAAAATATGAAAATATATAAATTAAAATAGAAACTAAAAAAATTAAATTAAAGTATATTAAAAATCATTATGTTACATTAATTTAACACAATATATAAATATTATTTTGATAATAAAATTATTATGTTTAACAACTTTTTATAATTATCTTATAACGTAGTATTTTTTGTTTAAAATGACTTCATTTATTTTTTTAATATGAGAATGCAAATGCATATTTTTTTTATTTTTAATATTTTGTCCCAAGCATCTACATTAATTTGAAATATAAATATATTTTTTTTGTAATAAATTTATAATAAAAGTTTTAGTTAAAGAGTACTCAATACTTCTTTTAATAATTTAGAGCAATAAATTTATTTTCATTTTATAGTTATTACTTTGTAAAATATATTTAATCACTCAAATTAAAAAATACACATGACAAAAAATAAGCGATATGTTAATATTTTTTCTCTTTATTCTATTTGTTATTATTAGTTTTATGAATACATTGTTTATTTTAATTTTTTAATTATTTATATACTATATGATAAAGATGAAATATTAAAAAAAAATATTATTTTGTCTACTAAATTTATTTTATGAAATAAATTATGTAAGGATATACGAAATCTAAAAAAAAAATTAGACACCAAATTCTAGTAAATTTTTGTATTTTTTATTAAAGAGTGCTCTGTTATATATGTAAATTTTTTTAAGTTAAATAATAAGCATCAGAAATATATAAATAATTTATTATGTTTGTATTTAAGTCAGAATTCTCCTGGTTTTATTTTAAAATTATAAAAAATATATATTATTACCAAAATTTTAAAATATGAAAATATATAAATTAAAATAGAAACTAAAAAAATTAAATTAAAGTATATTAAAAATCATTATGTTACATTAATTTAACACAATATATAAATATTATTTTGAAAATAAAATTATTATGTTTGACAACGTTTTATAATTATCTTATAACGTAATATTTTTTTTTGTTTAAAATGACTTCATTTATTTTTTTAATATGAGAATGCAAATGCATATTTTTTTTATTTTTAATATTTTGTCCCAAGCATCAACATTAATTTGAAATATAAATATTTTTTTTAATAAATTTATAATAAAAATTTTAGTTAAAGAGTACTCAATACTTCTTTTAATAATTTAGAGCAATAAATTTATTTTCATTTTATAGTTATTACTTTGTAAAATATATTTAATCACTCAAATTAAAAAATACACATGACAAAAAATAAGCGATATGTTAATATTTTTTCTCTTTATTCTATTTGTTATTATTAGTTTTATGAATACATTGTTTATTTTAATTTTTTAATTATTTATATACTATATGATAAAGATGAAATATTAAAAAAATATTATTTTGTCTACTAAATTTATTTTATGAAATAAATTATGTAAAGATATACGAAGTCTAAAAAAAATTGAACACCAAATTCTAGTAAATTTTTGTATTTTTTATTAAAGAGTGCTCTGTTATATATGTAATTTTTTTAAGTTAAATAATAAGCATCAGAAATATATAAATAGTGTATATTAATTTAATTTATTTTGTTATAGAATACCAACCAATTATGTTACTATAACGTCTGTTATTTGGACCAACTCCATTATCATGCGCTTTCAATTCTAGATTTTTCAAAGAGTAGAATACAGATATTAAGCAAAAATTAAATTTATAGCCGAAAAAATTAAATTATCATAATACATGTTAAGTTTTATGTTACCTGAAACAAAATGATGATGATGATGATGGGTGGCTCTTACCATTTGTCTAATTGTAGTTAATTCTGTACTTGACAATGGATTTGGAATAGGAATTATATTAGTTGATATAATATGATTGCTGATTCGTTGAATTTTCTAATTATATTTGTCAGAACATAAGGTAGCAAGACACAAAGAAAAAAAATGATTGCAAGAGCACGATTGAAAGTGAAACAGATATTTAACTCTCTTGAGTAAAGTACGATTGAAGACGCAGAAATTTTTGTTATTGGTATTTAAATTGAGTACGTATTAATAGGTTTTTTTATTGAAAGTGAATCAACTTTAAATTCTGTCGTGGGTTAAAAGCAAATTAATTTTAAATTTATCGTGGTTAAAGACAGTTTTCAAAAAAATAAAATAACATAAAAAGAATCGAGTACGTAGCAGTTTTTTTTATTGAAATCTATTTTTAAGTCCTGTCATAGGATAAAGCCAATTTTTAATAAAAAGAAAACAGAGGTAAAATAAGAAGAAAAAAATTGGATACCACAATTCCATATCCCATTATACATTGGTATAGATAATATTTTTTTTAGTAATTATTCATTAATAAATGTTGCATTAATGATTCTGTTTATTATATTTCAATGTGTTTATTTCAATTAGACTCAATAAATTACCAAAATTCAAACTTATTATCTTAGACTTCTTCCTTGATCATATGGTTAGAATCGTTTAACAGAAGATCTTTAGACCATAAAATTTTTAAAATAAAAGAAAAACACAATAAAACATATTATAAAACCTAAAAAAATAAAATAATTTTTAAAATAGAATATATATATAAGAAAAATAATAAATTAAAACTTACTTGGCCTATGACATAGAAAAACAATGAGAACGAAATAATCCTGAAAGTTGAAATAACGAAAAATATATAACACAATTCTTATCTTAACACATTTAAATGTTATATGTCAATCTAATAATTAATAAAAAATAATATTATCCAATGTAAAATAGATTAAAAATAAGAAAGAGATTAACAAAATCAATTAACAAAGTTCTTATCTTAAGTTGTCAGATTATTTAAAAAATCAATTAACAAAGTTCGTATCTTACTATATTTATTATATTTATTGTGTTATATGTCAATCTAATAATTAATAAAAATTAATATTTTTTAATATAGAACATATTAAAAATAAAGAAAAAAATTAACAAAATATAGTTAGAGATTTTTCATTCTACCATTGGTAAGTATAAATTTTTTTACATCTTTTATACGCCAATCGTATGACAGATGAATAATATTAAATTAATTAATCTTTTTGCAATAATTTAAAAAAATTAGTAAATGTTAATTTTAGTACTCTTTATAAATAAATGTCAAATTCAATACTTTACATAATTAATAGTTTAGATAGTTTAGAAAATTATAAACATAGACTTTAATAATACGTATCAATTAATAAACATAGACTTTGATAATACGTATCAGACAATGCAAAAAAAATATTGATAAATTTTAATAAATATAGAATATATTTATAGATAAATTTTAGTATTATAGAATATATTTGAGTAGTAGTGCTCGATCTATAATTATACAAAAAAATACAAATTTTAAATGTAAAAATGGAATAAGATAAAGAGTACTTGTCTTTTGAATTTTTTTTTAAAAATTAAAAATTAGTACTCAAAAATAAAATAAACCGTAAATATAAAATACCAATCACTTGTATTATCATGACGTCTATTATTATTTTTCAAAAGGCACCTGTATTTGGCAATGAAATTGGTATAGAAATTATATCAACTTCCTTGTCAAATCCTCTCACGATGATTTGCAGGTGTCCCTTTCTTAGTAAATGCATGTCAGAAACAAAAGATAGCAAGATACAGAAAAAAGGATCGACAACATTGAGGAATATTTGTAGATGGAGCAGTTATTTAATTTCTTCACGATTGCAGCAGTTATTTAATGGGTTAATGACTTTTTTTTAATTATAAACAAAAATGTATTATTACTATTTTGTCCATAAATTTGATTTGTAAAATAAATTATTTGAGGGTAAATGGTGTCTATAAAAATTGGACACCAAATTCTGGTATTGTTTTTACAGTATCTATAACAACTAGCGGCTCAACAGGCACTATCGTGCCTGTTCAGCCGCTTTTCTATTGTTTTGAAGAATTTAAAATTATATTATTTACTTTTCAAATTTATTAGATAAATATTTTTTTATTTTAATATTGACGTGATCTTATTTATATCATATTTTGTTGAAATTAAAATTACTATAAAACACTTTAAAATGTTAAATTATAAAACCACACAATAAAGAGGTAATATAAAATCATCATAGTTTAAAGTTCTAGGTAATATATGAGGTGAAATATTTGATAGAATAAATTTTTATTCTCAACTATTCTAAAATATACAAAAAGTATTTTCAGAATGATAATACTTCTATTGTATTTCTTTTTTTTTGGTGACTTTCTATTGTATTTTTTAAAAAATTTTGAATGCCGTCTATTAATTTATAATATTTTTAATTTAATTTTTTAAATTTATTATGACAAAATAATGATATGATGAAGTTTTTGTCCGCTAAAATTGCGAAAATATTTTTAAAAATTAGTTTATTCATTGTACTTTATTTTGTTTTTTTTTTGGGCGTTTATGTTATATTCCATACATTATTAAATTTTAATTTGATAATTTTTTTATCATCAAGGACTTATTATTTAGTTACTGTAATTTAATTAAGATTTATTTGTCATCACTAAATGATGTTATGTGTATTATGGTTATTGCCATTAAATAATATTAAATAATATTTGTAGTAGCATTTTTTTAGTTTGTACTTAAATTAGTTATTCAACAAAAATTTATCCGGTAACTCATAAAAATATATACAATGTTATCTATATTTTTAATTTGAGGATTTTTAGTTTAGTTACCTATTGACTTATAATATTTAATATAGTGTTTTGATATTTTTTAAAAAATTAGAACACATTTTGCCATGACCAAATTTTACTATCTATTAAATTTTTAATTGGGTAAAGATTCTATAATAAAAAGGATCCATATAATTTATACAATACATTAATAAATACATGAGATAAAATAAGACATATTTTTGTACTATTTTACAATAGTTGTTATTTTGTGTTTAAGGTAGATCTTTTTTAATTTTACTATTTAATTTTAAAAGATATATGTTGTTACCAAAATTTTATTACAAAGTTATTGTTATTATTAGTCTTATGAATTTATTGCCTATTTAAAATTTATAATATTTGTTAATTATTTGTTTTATTTTTTTTATTATAGAATTCATAATTTTGTTTAACAGAAGGCATTTTATATAGTAGTGCACAATATCAAACCTCTTAATTTATTCAATACAAAAAATATTTTAAATGAATATTATGCGATGAAGATAAAATATTAAAAATATAAGTAGAGTAAGTGAGTATTAACTTCATATTTGCATGGCTTTTAGTATTGTTTGTAACTGATTCATTATAAGAGATTGATTGAGGCATTATTTAGTAGCAGTGGTGTATGTCTCGACCTACACTAATACAAAAGAAAAAAATACAAACTTAATATGTTTTAGATTATCTTAAAAGAATTAAAAATTAGTTCTCAAAAACCAAATCAAATCGCGTAAATTTAATTATTAAGATTTAATGTATAGGCAAAATGACTTAAAACGACGTTATTACATGTTTTGAATATATAGGGTACTAACCAGTTAGGACATCACCACATCTTTTACTTGAACAACTTCATTATAATGTGATTCCAGACCTTTATTTTTAAAGAGCAATACAGATAATAAGCATAATTTGAATTCATAAGATTAAAATTAGTTATCATGATTAAAGTTAACTTTTATGTCGCGTATAAAGGTGATTTTAATTATTTTAAATTTGTTTAATTTTATTCTGAAACAGAGAATATTTTAAAAATAATATTCTTCTATTATATTTTTTTCATTGATTTTTTTCAAAGTTTGAATATCGTCCATTAATTTGTGACATTTTTAAATTTATTTTTTTAATTTATTATGATAAATTAACAATATGATGAGTATTTTGTTCGTTAAGATTGCAGAAATATTTTTTAAAAAATAGTTTATTTGTTATACTCTAATTTATCTTTATTTTTTGTATTTATATTTTAACATTTCACATTAGGAATTTATTACATATTTAATATTATTAAATTAATATATTTTTTAATAATAAATAATGTTACGTGTCTCATGATTATTATTATTATTGGCTGATATAGTAGTATTTTTTTATAATTGATATTTAAGATAGTTATTCAATAAAAATTGATTCAGTAACTCATATAAATATATAAAGCGTTATCTATATTTTTAATTTTAAAATTTGAAAATTATATATCCAATCACTGTTTGTAATATTTAATATAGTATTTAGACTTTTTTATAAAATTATGACCCATTTTACCATGATCAAATTTTGGCATTTGTTAAATTTTTAAATGGAAAATAATTTTATAATAAGAAGGATTAATTTTTATTTATGCCATGTATTTAAATACATGAGATGAAATATCAATATTCTTGTATTCTTCTTCTATCGTTATGTTTGTATTTAAGTCAGAATTCTCCTGGTTTTATTTTAAAATTATAAAAAATATATATTATTACCAAAATTTTAAAATATGAAAATATATAAATTAAAATAGAAACTAAAAAAATTAAATTAAAGTATATTAAAAATCATTATATTACATTAATTTAACACAATATATAAATATTATTTTGATAATAAAATTATTATGTTTGACAACTTTTTATAATTATCTTATAACGTAATAT
This sequence comes from Arachis hypogaea, assembly GCF_003086295.3. Taxonomy (NCBI): domain Eukaryota; kingdom Viridiplantae; phylum Streptophyta; class Magnoliopsida; order Fabales; family Fabaceae; genus Arachis; species Arachis hypogaea. The sequence continues at coordinate 26,514,132 of NC_092042.1, forward strand.
TTTTTTGTTTAAAATGACTTCATTTATTTTTTTAATATGAAAATGCAAATGCATATTTTTTTATTTTTAATATTTTATCCCAAGTATCTACATTAATTTGAAATATAAATATTTTTTTGTAATAAATTTATAATAAAAATTTTAGTTAAAGAGTACTCAATACTTCTTTTAATAATTTAGAGCAATAAATTTATTTTTATTTTATAGTTATTACTTTGTAAAATATATTTAATCACTCAAATTAAAAAATACACATGACAAAAAATAAGGGATATAATAATATTTTTTCTCTTTATTCTATTTGTTATTATTAGTTTTATGAATACATTGTTTATTTTAATTTTTTAATTATTTATATACTATATGATAAAGATGAAATATTAAAAAAATTATTATTTTGTCTACTAAATTTATTTTATGAAATAAATTATGTAAGGATATACGAAGTCTAAAAAAAATTGGACACCAAATTCTAGTAACTTTTTGTATTTTTTATTAAAGAGTGCTCTGTTATATATGTAATTTTTTTTAAGTTAAATAATAAGCATCAGAAATATATAAATAGTGTATATTAATTTAATTAATTTTGTTATAGAATACCAACCAATTATGTTACTATAATGTCTGTTATTTGGATCAACTCCATTATCACGCGCTTTCAATTCTAGATTTTTTAAAGAGTAGAATACAGATATTAAGCAAAAATTAAATTTATAGCCGAAAAAATTAAATTATCATAATACATGTTAAGTTTTATGTTACCTGAAACAAAATGATGATGATGATGATGATGGGTGGCTCTTACCATTTGTCCAATTGTAGTTAATTCTGTACTTGACAATGGATTTGGAATAGAAATTATATTAGTTGATATAATATGATTGTTGATTCGTTGAATTTTCTAATTATATTTGTCAGAACATAAGGTAGCAAGACACAAAGAAAAAAAATGATTGCAAGAGCACGATTGAAAGTGAAACAGATATTTAACTCTCTTGAGTAAAGTACGATTGAAGACGCAGAAATTTTTGTTACTGAAAGTGAATCGGTATTTAAATTGAGTACGTATTAATAGTTTTTTTTATTGAAAGTGAATCAACTTTAAATTCTGTGGGGTTGAAAGTGAATCAGTTTCAAATTTGTAGTGGGTTAAAGCCAGTTTTCGAAAAAATAAAATAAAATAAAAAGAATTGAGTACCTAGTAGTAATTTTTTTTATTGAAATCTATTTTTAAGTCCTGTCATAGGATAAAGCCAATTTTTAATAAAAAGAAAACAGGGGTAAAATAAGAAGAAAAAATTGGATACCACAATTCCATATCCCATTATATATTGGTATAGATAATATTTTTTTTAGTAATTATTCATTAATAAATGTTGCATTAATGATTCTGTTTATTATATTTCAACGTGTTTATTTTAATTAGACTCAATAAATTACCAAAATCCAAGCTTATTATCTTAAACTTCTTCCTTGATCATATGGTTAGAAAAATACAATAAAACATATTAGAAAACCTAAAAAAAATAAAATAATTTTTAAAATAGAATATATATAAGAAAAATAATAAATTAAAACTTACTTGACCTATGAGAGAAAAATAAAGAGAACGAAATAATCATGAAAGTTGAAATAACGAAAAATATATAACACAATTCTTATCTTAACACATTTAAATGTTATATGTCAATCTAATAATTAATAAAAAATAATATTATCCAATGTAAAATAGATTAAAAATAAGAAAGAGATTAACAAAATCAATTAACAAAGTTCTTTATCTTAAGTTGCCAGATTATTTAAAAAATCAATTAACAAAGTTCGTATTTTACTATATTTATTATATTTATTGTGTTATATGTCAATCTAATAATTAATAAAAAATAATATTTTTTAATATAGAACATATTAAAAATAAAGAAAAAAATTAACAAAATATACTTAGAGATTTTTCATTCTACCATTGGTAAGTATAAATTTTTTTACATCTTTTATATGCCAATTGTATGAAAGATAAATAATATTAAATTAATTAATCTTTTTGAAATAATTTAAAAAATTAGTAAATGTCAATTTTAGTACTCTTTATAAATAAATGTCAAATTCAATACTTTACATAATTAATAGTTTAGATAGTTTAGGAAATTATAAACATAGACTTTAATAATACGTATCAAATAATAAACATAGACTTTGATAATACGTATCAAATAATACAAAAAAAATATTGATAAATTTTACTAAATATAGAATATATTTATAGATAAATTTTAGTACTATAGAATATATTTGAGTAGTAGTGCTCGATCTATAATTATACAAAAAAAATACAAACTTTAGATGAAAAAATGGAATAAGATAAAGAGTACTTGTCCTTTGAATTTTTTTTTAAAAATTAAAAATTAGTACTCAAAAATAAAATAAACCGTAAATATAAAATACCAACCACTTGTGTTATCATGACGTCTATTATTATTTTTCAAAAGGCACCTGTATTTGGTAATGGAATTGGCATAGAAATTGTATCAACTTCCTTGTCAAATTCTCTCACAATGATTTGCAGGTGTCCCTTTCTTAGTAAATGCATGTCAGAACCAAAAGATAGCAAGATGCAGAAAAAAGGATCGACAACAGTGAGAAATATTTATAAGTGGAGCAGTTATTTAATTTCCTCACGATTGCAGCAGTATTGTACTATAATGAAATATTGATCACTTATATACTATGAAAATCTTGAATTTAAGGATTTTATATACTATCAGTTATTGTACTATAATGATATATTGATCACTTATATACTATTGTATTATGGACTATTATGTATAAAAAATACTTATTAAAAAAATATAAATAAAAAATCATAAATAATTAATATTTTGTTGACGTAATTTATTTATTTATATTATTATTATGATCGTAGTATAATGTTATTTATATTAATTATTTATTTTTTAATAATTTTAAAAAATTATCATGAATAATTATAGATAAAAATACATTTAATAAATTTAATTTCAAAATATTATGTCTTTTGAGTACGTGGTGTCAGTTTCATCCATTAGAAATAGTTCAGTTTTTAAGTTTTGTCATGAGTCAACTCATTTTGGTTTAAAAAAGAAACAGGGGCAAAATAGGAAGAAAGATTTGGATACCAAACTTTCATATCCCCGTTATATATTGGTATAGATGTAAAGTATTGAATTTGACATTTATTTATAAAGAGTACTAAAATTGACATTTACTAATTGTTTAAATTATTGCAAAAAGATTAATTAATTTAATATTATTCATCTGTCATACGATTGGCATATAAAAGATGTAAAAAAATTTATACTTACCAATGATAGAATGAAAAATCTCTAAATATATTTTGTTAATTTTTTCTTTATTTTTAATATGTTCTATATTAAAAAATATTATTTTTTATTAATTATTAGATTGACATATAACACAATAAATATAATAAATATAGTAAGATACGAACTTTGTTAATTGATTTTTTAAATAATCTGGCAACTTGATAAGAACTTTGTTAATTGATTTTGTTAATCTCTTTCTTATTTTTAATCTATTTTATATTGGATAATATTATTTTTTCTATACCAATATATAAAGCCAATACCAGAGTTTGGTGTCCAATTTTTATAGACACCATTTACCCTCAAATAATTTATTTTACAAATCAAATTTATGGACAAAATAGTAATAATACATTTTTGTTTATAATTAAAAAAAAGTCATTAACCCATTAAATAACTGCTGCAATCGTGAGGAAATTAAATAACTGTTCCACTTACAAATATTCCTCACTGTTGTCGATCCTTTTTTTCTGCATCTTGCTATCTTTTGGTTCTGACATACATTTACTAAGAAAGGGACACCTGCAAATCATCATGAGAGGATTTGACAAGGAAGATGATACAATTTCTATGCCAATTCCATTGCCAAATACAGGTGCCTTTTGAAAAATAATAATAAACGTCATGATAATACAAGTGATTGGTATTTTATATTTACGGTTTATTTTATTTTTGAGTACTAATTTTTAATTTTTAAAAAAAGATTCAAAGGACAAGTACTCTTTATCTTATTCTATTTTTACATCTAAAGTTTGTATTTTTTTATATAATTATAGATCGAGTACTACTACTCAAATATATCCTATATATATTCTATATTTATTAAAATTTATCAATATTTTTTTTGCATTGTTTGATACGTATTATTAAAGTCTATGTTTATAATTTCCTAAACTATCTAAACTATTAATTACTAGCGGCTCAACAGGCACTAACGTGCCTGTTCAGCCGCTTTTCTATCGTTTTTAAGAAATTAATTTATTTTTTGTTAATATATCATTCACTTTTTAAATTTATTAGATAAGTATTTTTTTCATTTTAATATTAATGTGACCTTATTTATATCATATTTTATTAAAATTAAAATTACTATAAATTTTTTTTTAAAATGTTAAATTATAAAAGCACATAATAAAGAGGTATAAATATTATCAGAAAAAATATAATTTAAAAAATAATGATAATAATATTTAGAAATATTATTTACAAATTTAACTATTTATAATTGTTATTAAGTTTAATTATTTATTTTTAATCGTATTTAATTTCAAGTCGAGATAAAAATTTATATTCAAAGCACACTCTATCTTTATGCATAATTTTAATTGATAAAAAATATTTTATTTTTTTAATTTTTTATTTAGTTTTTTAAATTTTCTTTAATTTCATTATTTTTTTAAATTATTAATTTATACTTTTTATTATATTATCTTGCTATATCAAACACTATTCTTTCTCTTACTATTATTCTCTATACACATACCTGTCATTGTCTCATCATCATTATTATATTATCTTGTTCTTCTTTCTCATTTTTTCTTATAACCATCTATTCTGTTAACTTTTATAAGTGAGTGATTGAAGTTTTGTTAAAAGAAGTAAAACATAACGCTTTTAATTTTTTTTTCAATTATCAAAATTTGATATCAGTAATCCTAAAAAAGCAATATCAAAATATATTATTTTTAACTAAAATAATACATAATTGTAAGCTTTTTAACTAATAATTATAAATGTAAGTTGTAATTTAATATAGTAACTTGGGACAAAAGACAGCCATTGCTATCTATATTTGACTGCTACTATATAAGTTTCACATTTATTTTATTGTGCACATTAATTAAAATGTACTTTATTATTTTATTTTATATGTTTTGAAATAATACTATTGTATTATAAAGATGAGATTAATTTTCATAATCTAATAGAAATATTTTTATTATTTTGTTTGTCATTTAAAATTTTGGATACTATCCATAAAAAATAGTTACTTAAAGTGAAACACTATATAAAAAGAGATAAAAAACTTTTAGATTTATTGGTCTGATTTGCTTCTTATTAATCCTCATTTAATATACTCAAATTTAATAGCTTTGATGGCGGTAAATTTTTGTAATTAGTTAAAAAAAGTTCAACTTTTTCTTTCTCTCTATCTCTGTATGATTTTGGACAAACTCAATTTTATTAGTAAAAAGTTTTTTAAGTTCAGAATATTTTTAACTTCTTATATATAATAATTAGACTTAATAAATTGCCAAAATTTAAACCTATTCTCTTAAACTACTTTTTTATCATATAATTGAAATCGTTTAAACGGAAGATCTTTAGACCCTAAAATTTTCAAAATAAAAAAATATAATAAAATAAATCTAAAAACCTAATAAAATAAAATGGTTTAAAAAATTAGAAAATATACATATAGAAAAACAATAAATTAAAACTTACATGATCCATGAGATAGGAAAATAAAGAGAAGAAAAAAATCATTAAGATTGAAACAATAAAAAATATATAACACAATTTGTATCTTACCACATTTAAATATTATATGCCTATCTAATAGTCAATAAAAAATATATTATTTAATATAAAATAGATTAAAAATAAAAAAGAGATTAACAAAATCAATTAACAAATTTCTTATCTTAGGTCGCCAGATTATTTGAAAAATCAATTAACAACGTTCTTATATTGCTATATTTATTGTGTAATATGTCGAACTAATAATCAATAAAAAATAATATTATCCAATATAAAATAGATTACAAATAAAAAAAATTAACAAAATATATATGCGTGAGAATTTTTTATTCTACTATTGGTAGGTGTAGATTTTTTTGTATCTTTTATATGTTAATCATGTGACAAACGAATAATATTGAATTAATTAATTTTTTTTCAATATAATTTAGAAAATTAATAAATGTCAAATCAAGTACTCTATATAATTAAATATTAAATTCAATACTCTACATAATTAATAGTTTAGATAGTTTAAAAAATTAACATATTAATATTTTTAAGCAATTTCTAGCGTCTTATATATATGTCAATCAAATAAATTGGCCAATATTCAAAACAAATAATATTGTAGTAGACAAAATTAATAATTTAATTTAGTTTCAAAGTAGATATTTATGTACTCAAATATCAAATATAATACTCTACATAATCAATATATTAGAAAATAAAAAAAAATTATTACAAAGCAATTTAAAAAAACTAGCGGCTCACCAGGCACTATCGTGCCTGTTGAGCCGCTTTTCTATTGAGTTTTAAAAATTAATTTTATATTTTTATTTTAAAATTATAAATTTAATAAAAATTAAAAATAAATTATAAAAAAATAAAATATCTTAAATTATTTAACATGTAAAATATTAAAAAAATAAATTTAAATTAAAAAATAAGATTAAAAAATATTAATTTGCTATTATGTGTAATAAAATTAATATAAAAATTTATTGATATTATTTAAAGATTAGTTATTTATAAATATTATTAAATTTATTTATTTTTTCAATCCTATTTAATTAGAAGCAAATTTAAAAATTTATATCCAAAATATTTTTTATCTCCATCTATAATTCTAATAGATAAAAAAATATATTTTTTTAATTTAATATTAAAATAATAGTACTTTTATCTGACATTTAAGTAAAAATTATCTTTTATAAATAACTAATATGTATTTTGGTTTATATATACTCTTTTTGAATCAGAAAAATGTTATTATCATTATTTTTTGAATTATATTTTGGTTTATAGTAATTTTAATTTTAATAAAATATGATATAAATAAAGTCACATCAACATTAAAATAAAAAATACTTATCTAATAAGTTTGAAGAATGAATGATATATTAACAAAAAAATAAAATTAATTTCTTAAAAATAATAGAAAAGTTGCTGAAAGTGCCTGTTCAGCCGCTTTTTTATTTTTTTGTTTTTAAAATTATAAATTTGATATCAATAAATAAAAATTAATTATAAAAAAATTAAATATTTTAAATTATTTAAGATATGTAAAAAATATAAAATAATTTAATTTAAATTAAAAAATTTAAAAAGTTATATTATTATTATGTATACTAAAATTAAGATAAAGATTTATTAACATGGTTTACAAATTAGTTATTTATATATTAAATTTATTTTTTTCTCAATCTTATTTAATTTGAAGTAAATTTAAAATTTTATATTCAAAATACTCGTTATCTTTATGTATAATTCGAATAGATAAAAAATGTTTTTTAATCTTATATTAAACATCTTTAATTATTTTTAATTTTATTATTATTTTAAAATTATTAATTTTTATTTTGATTATATCATCTCATCATATTATACACTATCATTTTTTCTTATCATTCTTTTTACATGGATTACTATTATCGTCTCACCGTCACTATTATGTTGTCTTATTTTATTTTTTTCGCAATCAATTACCATAATACCATTATGGCAGCTCTCATTTTTTTCATCACTTTGTATGTGAAAGACAGATTAAAAATATATAAGAATGAGTTAACAAAATAATTTATGAGAGTTCTTCGGTTCATTATTGATAGGTATATACATGTCAAAAAAATTAAAAAATAAATATCAGATAAAAAATAATCATTTTTTTAAATTAAATTGATGAGAGAAATTTTGTATGTGAAAGATAGATTAAAAATATATAAGAATGAATACAGTTTGGTAAGTAAACTGAAAAGAAAGGAAAATGAAGGTGAAAGTTATGCGTGAAATTAATATCAACAATAAAATGTTATAAAATTTGCAATTGTAGTAAATGAAAGCGAGGAAAAGATGGAAGCGATACAATCACGATATTCAGGGAATGAGAATGATGGCAACAGTAATAATATAGAATAGTGCACCTAATGGCAAGAGGAGAAGCACTAAAAATTGAATAATGAGATCAAACTTGGTATAAAGTACTCACATAAAGAATATACCCAAAATAAAACGATAAGATCTATAAAAAATTATTTATCACCCCTAATTATTTTTTTCCTCCTTTCATACATGGCGTCAAAAATCAACATTTGGCATAGTCATTATCTAGTTCAGAAAATTACAAAAATTCATCTAAATAATTGTTACATACAGAGAAACACATTCATACTTGGAAAGAGAAGTAAGAAAAATTGAAAACGGATAAAATTAATTAAATGCATAAATTATTAGAATAAAGAATTGAAGAAGAGGTTACGGTTCCTACAACTATTAGTGAAACAGAATGAAAATAAGATAGAATAACATGTGTTGCTGTTAACGGTGAAAGTTCTTTTATTTAAAGTAAAAGACGCATGTACGGGAGAATCTCTATCATTAAGGGCAACATTAGAAAGCACATTATATATTGTTATAGATTTCTGTTACTTGTGCCTGTTCCATTGTCATACGCTTTCATTCCTGTATGTTTCAAAAGTAAAATATAATTATTAAAAACTAATTGAATTCATAACAAAGAAAATTAGTTATCGTATTACCTGTATCAAATTGATGATGGGTGGTAGCTCTAGTCATTTGTTTAATTGTAGTCAATTGGGCTACTTCTATGTTTGTAGTTAATCGAGTACCTCTACCTGTGTTTGGCATTGGAGTTGAAATTGGAGTCAGTTGATATGGCAACTTGTTTTCCTTGTCGAATCTGGTTTGTGAAACCAAAATTGGAAGTGAAAAAGTATTTAATTTTGTTGGGGTTTCAGTTTTTAAATTGAGTACGTAGTGGGAGCAGTTTTTTATTGGAAGTAAATCAGTTTTAAAATATGTCGTGAGTTGAAAATGAATCAATTTAATACTCTGTCGTGAGATAAATTCTTTTATAAAAAAATAAAAAATTAAGGACGTGGTAACAGTTTGTTATATTAAATTCAATGTGTAACAAAAATAAAAAAGAAATAGGGATAAAATAGGGAGAAGGAATTGGATACCAAACTTTTCTATCCCATTATATATTGGTATAGATAAAAAAAAGTTATTATGACAAAAATAAAAAAAATAGTAAATAGAAAATAATAGAAAAAATAGTTATTATAATAGAAATCGAAGTTGTCAATCATGCAATGGAATTATTTCAATTCGAAAAGAATAAAAGAAAAATCAAATCTAAATTTATTTGATACTAAATAAAATAAAATTACATAAAATATTATTATTTACCGTATAAATTAAATAAAAAATTACTAATATTTTTAAATAAATATTTTATACAACAACTGTCAAGTAGAACTCACTGAATAAAAAAAATTGAACATCAAACTCCCATATTTTCTTTGTATATTGTTATTTTGTTATAGTATAAATAATAGTTTTGGAATTATCTAAATATTTTAATATAAATTAGTTAATATTGTCAAAGCTAAAAAATTTAAGAGATAAAATTAATATTTCTTCTAATGATTATTTTTAAAATTATAAATACACAATAAAAATTAGAGTACATTAAAATAGTACAATAATAAAAAATAATTCAAAAGATAAAATTAACAAACTAATGGAATATATATACACAACTAACCAATGTTATTTGGACCAATTCTAATACTTGAATATCTAAAAATAGATTTTTAACATATAAATAATATTTTTTGAATTTCGTAAATCTTTTAATATAAATAATTTAATATTATCTGGACAAAAAAAATTAAAAAATAAGATTAATATTTCTTTTAAGAATGATTTTTATCAAAATTATAAATACATAATAAAAATTTAGAGTACATTAAAATAGTACCATAATAAAAAAATTCAAATATTAAATTAATAGTGTAAATTTTTTAAGTAAAGAATTAACAACAATAAAAAAAATTCAAATATTAAATTAATAGCGTAAATTTTTTAAGGGAACAATTAACAACCATAATACACTGTCAAGAGGTGACAGGTACGTCAAGTGGCCAAGTGGAGTAATGAGAGTTTTTCAGAGATAACTGACATTAAGTGGAGAAGTTAATTAGAGAGGGTAATACTGGAAAAAAAATTTGGACACCAAACCCATGTATTGCCATTATATATTGTTATAGATGTAAAGTATTGAATTTGAAATTTATTTATAAAGAGTACTAAAATTGACATTTACTAATTGTTTAAATTATTGCAAAAAGATTAATTAATTTAATATTATTCATCTGTCATACGATTGGCATATAAAAGATGTAAAAAAATTTATACTTACCAATGGTAGAATGAAAAATCTCTAAGTATATTTTGTTAATTTTTTCTTTATTTTTAATATGTTCTATATTAAAAAATATTATTTTTTATTAATTATTAGATTGACATATAACACAATAAATATAATAAATATGGTAAGATACGAACTTTGTTAATTGATTTTTTAAATAATCTGGCAACTTGATAAGAACTTTATTAATTGATTTTGTTAATCTCTTTCTTATTTTTAATCTATTTTACATTGGATAATATTATTTTTTATTAATTATTAGATTGACATATAACATTTAAATGTGTTAAGATAAGAACTGTGTTATATATTTTTCGTTATTTCAACTTTCATGATTATGTCGTTCTCTTTATTTTTCTATGTCATAGGCCAAGTAAGTTTTAATTTATTATTTTTCTTATATATATATATATATATATTCTATTTTAAAACTTATTTTAATTTTTTAGGTTTTCTAATATGTTTTATTGTATTTTTCTTTTACTTTAAAAATTGTATGGTCTGAAGATCTTCTGTTAAACGATTCTAACCATATGATCAAGGAAGAAGTTTAAGATAATAGGTTTGAATTTTGGTAATGAGCAATGCTAGGGGGACAGTAACTTTTGTGATTGTTAGCCATCAACTAGCCATCAATGATGATTTGATGGTGTGAGATTTGTGTGAGATTTCATCCAATGACTCACATTTCTCTGCTGGTTACATGCTGGCCATAATTCAATAGAATTGCTGGTCCCCTAGACTTTCCCTTTGGTAATTTATTGAGTCTAATTGAAATAAACACATTGAAATATAATAAACAGAATCATTAATGCAATATTTATTAATGAATAATTACTAAAAAAAATATTATCTATACCAATATATAATGGGATATGGAATTGTGGTATCCAATTTTTTCTTCTTATTTTACCCCTGTTTTCTTTTTATTAAAAATTGGCTTTATCCTATGACAGGATTTAAAAATAGATTTCAATAAAAAAAACTGCTACTACGTACTCAATTCTTTTTATTTTATTTTATTTTTTCGAAAACTGGCTTTAACCCACGACAAATTTAAAACTGATTCACTTTCAACCCACGACAGAATTTAAAGTTGATTCACTTTCAATTAAAAAAACTAATATAACTCCTATTTAAATACCGATTCACTTTTAATAACAAAAATTTCTGTGTCTTATATCAACTAATATAATTCCTATTTCAAATCCATTGTCAAGTACAGAATTAACTACAATTAGACAAATGGTAAGAGCCACCCATCATCATCATCATCATTTTGTTTCAGGTAACAAAAAACTTAACATGTATTATGATAATTTAATTTTTTCGGCTATAAATTCTATTTTTGCTTAATATCTGTTTCTACTCTTTGAAAAATCTAGAATTGAAAGCGCATGATAATGGAGTTGGTCCAAATAACAGACGTCATAGTAACATAATTGGTTGGTATTCTATAACAAAATTAATTAAATTAATATACACTATTCATATATTTCTGATGCTTATTATTTAACTTAAAAAAATTACATATATAACAGAGCACTCTTTAATAAAAAATACAAAAAGTTACTAGAATTTAGTGTCCAATTTTTTTTAGACTTCGTATATCCTTACATAATTTATTTTATAAAATAAATTTAGTAGACAAAATAATAATTCTTTTAATATTTCGTCTTTATCATATAGTATATAGTATATAAATAATTAAAAAATTAAAATAGACAATGTATTCATAAAACTAATAATAACAAATAGAATAAAGAGAAAAAATATTAACATATCGCTTATTTTTTGTCATGTGTATTTTTTAATTTGATTGATTAAATATATTTTACAAAGTAAAAACTATAAAATGAAAATAAATTTATTGCTCTAAATTATTAAAAGAAGCATTGAGTACTCTTTAACTAAAACTTTTATTATAAATTTATTACAAAAAAATATATTTATATTTCAAATTAATGTAGATGCTTGGGATAAAATATTAAAAATAAAAAAAATGTGCATTTGCATTCTCATATTAAAAAAATAAATGAAGTCATCTTAAACAAAAAAATACTACGTTATAAGATAATTATAAAAAGTTTTCAAACATAATAATTTTATTATCAAAATAGTATTTATATATTGTGTTAAATTAATGTAACATAATTTAACAAATGTCAAAATTTGATCACGGTAAAATGGGTCATAATTTTATAAAAAATCTAAATACTATACTAAATATTACAAACAGTGATTGGATATATAATTTTCAAATTCTAAAATTAAAAACATAGATAACGCTTTACATATTTATATGAGTTACTGAATCAATTTTTATTGAATAACTATCTTAAATATCAATTATAAAAAAATGCTACTATATCAGCCAATAATAATAATAATAATCATGAGACACGTAATATTATTTATTATTAAAAAATATATTAATTTAATAATATTAAATATGTAATAAATTCCTAATGTGAAATGTTAAAATATAAATACAAAAAATAAAGATAAATTAGAGTATAACAAATAAACTATTTTTTAAAAAATATTTCTGCAATCTTAACGGACAAAATACTCATCATATTGTTAATTTATCATAATAAATTAAAAAAATAAATTTAAAAATGTCACAAATTAATGGACGATATTCAAACTTTAAAAAAAATCAATGAAAAAATATAATAGAAGAATATTATTTTTAAAATATTCTCTGTTTCAGAATAAAATTAAACAAATTAAAAATAATTAAAATCACCTTTATACGCGACATAAAAGTTAACTTTAATCATGATAACTAATTTATTTTAATCTTATGAATTCAAATTATGCTTATTATCTGTATTGCTCTTTAAAAATATAGGTCTGAAATCACATTATAATGAAGTTGTTCAAGTAAAAGATGTGGTGATGTCCTAACTGGTTAGTACCCTATATATTCAAAACATGTAACAACGTCGTTTTAAGTCATTTTGCCTATAGATTAAATCTTAATATAGAAGATCAACAAAATTAATTAACTTAATTTATGCGATTTTATTTGATTTCTGAGAACTAATTTTTAATTCTTTTAAGATAATCTAAAATATATTAAGTTTGTTTTTTTTTTGTATTAGTGTAGGTCGAGACATACACCACTGCTACTAATTCAATGCCTCAATCAATCTCTTATAATGAATCAGTTACAAACAATACTAAAAGCCATGCAAATATGAAGTTAGTACTCACTTACTCTACTTATATTTTTAATATTTTATCTTCATCGCATAATATTCATTTAAAATATTTTTTGTATTGAATAAATTAAGAGGTTTGATATTGTGTACTACTATATAAAATGCCTTCTGTTAAACAAAATTATGAATCCTATAATAAAAAAATAAAACAAATAATTAACAAATATTATAAATTTTAAATAGGCAATACATTCATAAGACTAATAATAACAATAACTTTGTAATAAAATTTTGGTAACAACATATATCTTTTAAAATTAAATAGTAAAATTAGAAAAGATCTACCTTAAACACAAAATAACAACTATTGTAAAATAGTACAAAAATATGTCTTATTTTATCTCATGTATTTATTAATGTATTATATAAATTATATGGATCCTTTTTATTATAGAATCTTTACTCAATTAAAAATTTAATAGATAGTAAAATTTGGTCATGGCAAAATGTGTTCTAATTTTTTAAAAAATATCAAAACACTATATTAAATATTATAAGTCAATAGGTAACTAAACTAAAAATCCTCAAATTAAAAATATAGATAACATTGTATATATTTTTATGAGTTACCGGATAAATTTTTGTTGAATAACTAATTTAGGTACAAACTAAAAAAATGCTACTACAAATATTATTTAATATAATTCTATCATCTCTTGAAGCTATTTGTTATAGATCGAAAAATGAACTGAAATGACCCCTCCCCACGAATTCTTTCGAATTGTGAGGCACATTAAAAATGGCAATAACCGTAATACACATAACATCATTTAGTGATGAAAAATAAATCTTAATTAAATTACAATAACTAAATAATAAGTCCTTGATGATAAAAAGTTATCAAATTAAAATTTAATAATGTATGGAATATAACATAAACGCCCAAAAAAAATAAAGTACAATAAATAAACTAATTTTGACAAAATATTTTCACAATTTTAGCGGACAAAAACTTCATCATATCGTTATTTTCTCATATAAATTTAAAAAATTAAATTAAAAATATTATAAATTAATAGACGGCATTCAAAACTTTTAAAGAAATACAATAGAAGCATTATCATTCTGAAAATGCTTTTTGTATATTTTAGAATAGTTGAGAATAAAAATTTATTCTATCGAATATTTCACCTCATATATTATCTAGAACTTTAAACTATGACGATTTTATATTACCTCTTTATTATGTGGTTTTATAGTTTAACATTTTAAAGTGTTTTATAGTAATTTTAATTTCAACAAAATATGATATAAATAAGATCACATCAATATTAAAATAAAAAAATATTTATCTAATAAATTTGAAAAGTAAATAATATATTAACAAAAAAAATTAAATTCTTCAAAACAATAGAAAAGCGGCTGAACAGGTACGATAGTGCCTGTTGAGCCGCTAGTTATTATTATGTTAAAACATAATAATAAATTATTAAAAATTAATAATAACTTATTCTCACTATTATAATCAGTATTATAAAATAATCATAATAACACTCTAATTATAATCACTAGCGGCTCAACAGGCACTAATGTCCTTGTTCAGCCGCTTTTCTATTATTTTTAAGAAATTAATTTTTTTTTTGTTAATATATTATTTACTTTTTAAATTTATTAGATTTTTTTATTTTAATATTGACGTGATCTTATTTATATCATATTTTGTTGAAACTAAAATTACTATAAGACACTTTAAAATGTTAAATTATAAAACCACACAACAGAGAGGTAATATAAAATGGTCATAGTTTAAAATTCTAGGTAATATATGAGGTGAAATATTCGATAGAGTAAATTTTTATTCTCAACTATTCTAAATTATACAAAAAGTATTTTCAGAATGATAATGCTTCTATTGTATTTCTTTAAAAGTTTTGAATGTCGTCTATTAATTTATAATATTTTTAATTTAATTTTTTAAATTTATTATGACAAAATAACGATATGATGAGGATTTTGTCGGCTAAAATTGCAAAAATATTTTTAAAAAATAGTTTATTCATCGTACTTTATTTTGTTTTTTTTGTGTTTATGTTATATTCCATATATTATTAAATTTCAATTTGATAAGTTTTTTTATAATCAAGGGCTTATTATTTAGTTACTGTAATTTAATTAAGATTTATTTTTCATCACTAAATGATGTTATGTGTATTATAGTTATTGCCATTAAATAATATTTGTAGTAGTATTTTTTTTAGTTTGCACTTAAATTAGTTATTTAATAAAAAATTGTCCGGTAACTCATAAAAATATATACAATGTTATCTATATTTTTAATTTGAGAATTTTTAATTTAGTTACCTATTGACTTGTAATATTTAATATAGTATTTTGATATTTTTTAAGAAATTAGAACACATTTTGCCATGACCAAATTTTGCTATCTATTAAATTTTTAGTCGGATAAAAATTCTATAATAAAAAGGATTCATATAATTTGTACAATACATTAATAAATACATGAGATAAAATAAGACATATTTTTGTACTATGTTTTAATAGTTGTTATTTTATGTTTAAAATAGATCTTTTCTAATTTTACTATTTAATTTTAAAAGATATATGTTGTTACCAAAATTTTATTATAAAGTTACTGTTATTATTAGTCTTATGAATATATTGTCTATTTAAAATTTATAGTATTTGTTAATTATTTGTTTTATTTTTTTATTATAGAATTCATAATTTTGTTTGACATTAGGCATTTTATATAGTAGTGTACAATATCAAACCTCTTAATTTATTCAATACAAAAAATATTTTAAATGAATATTATGCAATGAAGATAAAATATTAAAAATATAAATAAAGTAAGTGAGTACTAACTATTCATATTTGCATGACTTTTAGCATTGTTTGTAAATGGTTCATTATAAGAGATTGATTGAGACATTGAATTAGTATATTAAGATTATCTTGACCTACACTTATACAAAAAAAAAAAAATACAAATTTAATATGTTGTAGATTATCTTAAAAAATTGTTAATCTTCTATATTAAGATTTAATGTGTTTATATGTCAACATTTCACATTAGAAATTTATTATATATTTAATATTATTAAATTAATATATTTTTTAATAATAAACAATGTTACGTGTCTCATGATTATTATCATTGGCTCATTGGTTGATATAGTAGTATTTTTTTATAATTGATATTTAAGATAGTTATTCAATAAAAATTGATTCAGTAACTCATACAAATATGTAAAGCTTTATCTATGTTTTTAATTTTAGAATTTGAAAATTATATATCCAATTACTGTTTGTAATATTTAATATAGTATTTAGATTTTTTATAAAATTATGACCCATTTTACCGTGATCAAATTTTAGCATTTGTTAAATTTTTAAATGGAAAATAATTTTATAATAAGAAGGATTAATTTTTATTTATGCCATGTATTTAAATACATGAGATGAAATATCAAAATTCTTGTATTCTTCTTCTATCATTATGTTTGTATTTAAGTCAGAATTCTCCTGGTTTTATTTTAAAATTATAAAAAATATATATTATTACCAAAATTTTAAAATATGAAAATATATAAATTAAAATAGAAACTAAAAAAATTAAATTAAAGTATATTAAAAATCATTATGTTACATTAATTTAACACAACATATAAATATTATTTTGATAATAAAATTATTATGTTTGACAACTTTTTATAATTATCTTATAACGTAGTATTTTTTTGTTTAAAATGACTTCATTTATTTTTTTAATATGAGAATGCAAATGCATATTTTTTTTATTTTTGATATTTTGTCCCAAGCATCTACATTAATTTGAAATATAAATATATTTTTTTATAATAAATTTATAATAAAAGGTTTAGTTAAAGAGTACTCAATACTTCTTTTAATAATTTAGAGCAATAAATTTATTTTCATTTTATAGTTATTACTTTGTAAAATATATTTAATCACTCAAGTTAAAAAATACACATGACAAAAAATAAGCGATATGTTAATATTTTTTCTCTTTATTCTATTTGTTATTATTAGTTTTATGAATACATTGTTTATTTTAATTTTTTAATTATTTATATACTATACGATAAAGGTGAAATATTAAAAAAATATTATTTTGTCTACTAAATTTATTTTATGAAATAAATTATGTAAGGATATACGAAGTCTAAAAAAAATTGGACACCAAATTCTAGTAAATTTTTGTATTTTTTATTAAAGAGTGCTCTGTTATATATGTAATTTTTTTTAAGTTAAATAATAAGCATCAGAAATATATAAATAGTTTCTTATGTTTGTATTTAAGTCAGAATTCTCCTGGTTTTATTTTAAAATTATAAAAAATATATATTATTACCAAAATTTTAAAATATAAAAATATATAAATTAAAATAGAAACTAAAAAAATTAAATTAAAGTATATTAAAAATCATTATGTTACATTAATTTAACACAATATATAAATATTATTTTGATAATAAAATTATTATGTTTGACAACTTTTTATAATTATCTTATAACGTAGTATTTTTTTTGTTTAAAATGACTTCATTTATTTTTTTAATATGAGAATGCAAATGCATATTTTTTTATTTTTAATATTTTGTCCCAAGCATCTACATTAATTTGAAATATAAATATATTTTTTTGTAATAAATTTATAATAAAAGTTTTAGTTAAAGAGTACTCAATACTTCTTTTAATAATTTAGAGCAATAAATTTATTTTCATTTTATAGTTATTACTTTGTAAAATATATTTAATCACTCAAATTAAAAAATACACATGACAAAAAATAAGCGATATGTTAATATTTTTTCTCTTTATTCTATTTGTTATTATTAGTTTTATGAATACATTGTTTATTTTAATTTTTTAATTATTTATATACTATATGATAAAGATGAAATATTAAAAAAAATATTATTTTGTCTACTAAATTTATTTTATGAAATAAATTATGTAAGGATATACGAAGTCTAAAAAAAATTGGACACCAAATTCTAGTAAATTTTTGTATTTTTTATTAAAGAGTGCTCTGTTATATATGTAATTTTTTTTAAGTTAAATAATAAGCATCAGAAATATATAAATAATGTATATTAATTTAATTAATTTTGTTATAGAATACCAACCAATTATGTTACTATAACGTCTGTTATTTAGACCAACTCCATTATCATGCGCTTTCAATTCTAGATTTTTCAAAGAGTAGAATACAGATATGCAAAAATTAAATTTATAGCCAAAAAAATTAAATTATCATAATACATGTTAGGTTTTATGTTACCTGAAACAAAATGATGATGATGATGATGATGATGGGTGGCTCTTACCATTTGTTTAATTGTAGTTAATTCTTGACAATGGATTTGGAATAGGAATTATATTAGTTGATATAATATGATTGCTGATTCGTTGAATTTTCTAATTATATTTGTCAGAACATAAGGTAGCAAGACACAAAGAAGAAAAATGATTGCAAGAGCACGATTGAAAGTGAAACAGATATTTAACTCTCTTGAGTAAAGTACGATTGAAGACGCAGAAATTTTTGTTATTGGTATTTAAATTGAGTACGTATTAATAGGTTTTTTTATTGAAAGTGAATCAACTTTAAATTCTGTCGTGGGTTGAAAGTGAATCAATTTTAAATTTGTCAGTGGGTTAAAGCCAGTTTTCGAAAAAATAAAATAACATAAAAAGAATTGAGTACGGAGTAGCAGTTTTTTTTTATTGAAATCTATTTTTAAGTCATGTCATAAGATAAAGCCAATTTTTAATAAAAAGAAAACAGAGGTAAAATAAGAAGAAAAAAATTGGATACCACAATTCCATATCCCATTATATATTGGTATAGATAATATTTTTTTTAGTAATTATTCATTAATAAATGTTGCATTAATGATTCTGTTTATTATATTTCAATGTGTTTATTTCAATTAGACTCAATAAATTACCAAAATTCAAACTTATTATCTTAAACTTCTTCCTTGATCATATGGTTAGAGCTTTAGACCATAAAATTTTTAAAATAGAAGAAAAATACAATAAAACATATTAGAAAACCTAAAAAAATAAAATAATTTTTAAAATAGAATATACATATATATATAAGAAAAATAATAAATTAAAACTTACTTGGCCTATGACATAAAAAAATAAAGAGAACGACATAATCGTGAAAGTTGAAATAATGAAAAATATATAACACAGTTCTTATCTTAACACATTTAAATGTTATATGTCAATCTAATAATTAATAAAAAATAATATTATCCAATGTAAAATAGATTAAAAATAAGAAAGAGATTAACAAAATCAATTAACAAAGTTCTTATCTTAAGTTGCCAGATTATTTAAAAAATCAATTAACAAAGTTCGTATCTTACTATATTTATTATATTTATTGTGTTATATGTCAATCTAATAATTAATAAAAAATAATATTTTTTAATATAGAACATATTAAAAATAAAAAAATTAACAAAATATACTTACAGATTTTTCATTCTACCATTGGTAAGTATAAATTTTTTTACATCTTTTCAAATTAATTAATCTTTTTGCAATAATTTAAAAAATTAGTAAATGTCAATTTTAGTACTTTTTATAAATAAATGTCAAATTCAATACTTTACATAATTAATAGTTTAGATAGTTTAGAAAATTATAAACATAGACTTTAATAATACGTATCAATTAATAAACATAGACTTTGATAATACGTATCAAACAATGTAAAAAAAATATTGATAAATTTTAATAAATATAGAATATATTTATAGATAAATTTTAGTATTATAGAATATATTTGAGTAGTAGTACTCGATCTATAATTATACAAAAAAATACAAACTTTAGATGTAAAAATGGAATAAGATAAAGAATACTTGTCCTTTAAATTTTTTTTTAAAAATTAAAAATTAATACTCAAAAATAAAATAAACCGTAAATATAAAATACCAATCACTTGTATTATCATGACGTCTATTATTATTTTTCAAAAGGCACCTGTATTTGGCAATGAAATTGGCATAGAAATTGTATCAACTTTCTTGTCAAATCCTCTCACGATGATTTGCAGGTGTCCCTTTCTTAGTAAATGCATGTCAGAACCAAAAGATAGCAAGATACAGAAAAAAGAATCGACAACAGTGAGGAATATTTGTAGGTGGAGCAGTTATTTAATTTCCTCACGATTGCAGCAGTTATTTAATGGGTTAATGACTTTTTTTAATTATAAACAAAAATATATTATTATTATTTTGTCCATAAATTTGATTTGTAAAATAAATTATTCGAGGGTAAATGGTGTCTATAAAAATTGGACACCAAACTCTGATATTGACTTTATATATTGGTATAGATAAATACTCAAATATAACAATAATAACAATAATAATAACCATTTATTATATTATCTATAACCTACACGGTTTATTATTAACATACAGTATTAATTATTATTAAAAAACATTACTAAAGTATTAAACATAATAATTTTTTTAATTAAACATTATTAAAAAACCGTTTACTGTTAACAGTATTATTATTGTTACTAGCGGCTCAACAGGTACTAACGTGCCTGTTCAGCCGCTTTTCTATTATTTTTAAGAAATTAATTTTATTTTTTTGTTAATATATTATTTATTTTTTAAATTTATTAGATTTTTTTATTTTAATATTGACGTGATCTTATTTATATCATATTTTGTTGAAACTAAAATTACTATAAGACACTTTAAAATGTTAAATTATAAAACCACACAACAGAGAGGTAATATAAAATGGTCATAGTTTAAAATTCTAGGTAATATATGAGGTGAAATATTCGATAGAATAAATTTTTATTCTCAACTATTCTAAAATATACAAAAAATATTTTCAGAATGAAAATGCTTCTATTGTATTTCTTTAAAAGTTTTGAATGTCGTCTATTAATTTATAATTTTTTTAACTTAATTTTTTAAATTTATTATAACAAAATAACGATATGATGAGGATTTTGTCTGCTAAAATTGCGAAAATATTTTTAAAAAATAGTTTATTCATCGTACTTTATTTTGTTTTTTTTTTGGTGTTTATGTTATATTCCATACATTATTAAATTTTAATTTGATAAGTTTTTTTATAATCAAGGTCTTACTATTTAGTTACTGTAATTTAATTAAGATTTATTTTTCATCACTAAATGATGTTATGTGTATTACAGTTATTGCCATTAAATAATATTTGTAGTAGCACTTTTTTAGTTTGTACTTAAATTAGTTATTTAATAAAAATTTGTCCGGTAACTCATAAAAATACATACAATGTTATCTATGTTTTTAATTTGAGAATTTTTAATTTAGTTACCTATTGACTTGTAATATTTAATATAGTATTTTGATATTTTTTAAAAAATTAGAACACATTTTGCCATGACCAAATTTTGCTATCTATTAAATTTTTAGTTGGATAAAAATTCTATAATAAAAAGGATCCATATAATTTGTACAATACATTAATAAATACATGAGATAAAATAAGACATATTTTTGTACTATTTTTTAATAGTTGTTGTTTTGTGTTTAAGATAGATCTTTTCTAATTTTACTATTTAATTTTAAAAGATATATGTTGTTACCAAAATTTTATTACAAAGTTACTGTTATTATTAGTCTTATGAATATATTGCCTATTTAAAATTTATAGTATTTGTTAATTATTTGTTTTAATTTTTTTATTATAGAATTCATAATTTTGTTTGACATTAGGCATTTTATATAGTAGTGTACAATATCAAACCTCTTAATTTATTCAATACAAAAAATATTTTAAATGAATATTATGCAATGAAGATAAAATATTAAAAATATAAGTAAAGTAAGTGAGTACTAACTATTCATATTTGCATGACTTTTAGCATTGTTTGTAAATGGTTCATTATAAGAGATTGATTGAGACATTGAATTAGTATATTAAGATTATCTTGACCTACACTGATACAAAAAAAATACAAACTTAATATGTTGTAGATTATCTTAAAAGATTGTTAATCTTTTATATTAAGATTTAATGTGTTTATATGTTAACATTTCACATTAGAAATTTATTATATATTTAATATTATTAAATTAATATATTTTTTAATAATAAATAATGTTACGTGTCTCATGATTATTATCATTGGCTGATATAATAGCATTTTTTTATAATTGATATTTAAAATAGTTATTCAATAAAAAATGATTCAGTAACTCATATAAATATGTAAAGCATTATCTATATTTTTAATTTTAGAATTTGAAAATTATTTATTCAATCACTGTTTGTAATATTTAATATAGTATTTAGATTTTTTATAAAATTATGACCCATTTTACCGTGATCAAATTTTGGCATTTGTTAAATTTTTAAATGGACAATAATTTTATAGTAAGAAAGATTAATTTTTATTTATGCCATGCATTTAAATACATGAGATGAAATATCAATATTTTTGTATTCTTCTTCTATTATTATGTTTGTATTTAGGTCAGATTTCTCCTGGTTTTATTTTAAAATTATAAAAATATATATTATTACCAAATTTTTAAAATATGAAAATGTAAATTAAAATAAAAACTAAAAAAATTAAATTAAAGTATATTAAAAATCATTATGTTACATTAATTTAACACAATATATAAATACTATTTTGATAATAAAATTATTATGTTTGACAACTTTTTGTAACTATCTTATAAGTAGTATTTTTATATATAAAATGACTTCATTTTTTTTAATATAAGAATACAAATGCATATTTTTTTTTATTTTTAATATTTTATCTCAAGCATCTACATTAATTTGAAACATAAATATATTTTTTTTAATAAATTTTTATAATAAAAGTTTTAGTTAAAGAGTACTCGATACTTCCTTTTATAATTTAGAACATTAAATTTATTTTCATTTTAGAGTTATTACTTTGTAAAATATATTTAATCATTCAAATTTAAAAATATACATGATAAAAAATAAGCAATATGTTAATTTTTTTCTCTTTATTCTATTTGTTATTATTAGTTTTATGAATACATTGTTTATTTTAATTTTTTAATCATTTATATATTATATGATAAAGATGAAATATTAAAAAAATTATTATTTTGTCCACTAAATTTATTTTATGAAATAGATTATGTAAGGATATATGAAGTCTAAAAAAAATTGGACACTAAATTCCAGTAATTTTTTGTATTTTTTAATTAAGGAGTGCTTTGTAATATGTAATTTTTTTAAGTTAAATAATAAGCATAAGAGTGTATATTAATTTAATTAATTTTGTTATAGAATACCAATTAATTATGTTACTATGACGTCTGTTATTTTGTTATTGAAAATGAATCGGTATTTAAATTGAGTACATATTAATAGTTTTTTTATTGAAAGTAAATAAAATAAAAAAAAGTTGAGTACGTAGTAACAGTTTTTTTTATTGAAATTAGTTTTTACGTTCTGTCATGTCGTGGGATAAAGCCAGTTTCTAATAAAGAGAGAACAGGAGTAAAATAGAAAGAAAGAATTGGATACCAAAATTCCGTATTCCTATTATATATTGGTATAGATATAAATTTTATTTTTTATTATAAAATCATTATAAAAACTTTAATATAAAAGTACTTTTTGTCGTTAGTCTTACATGACATCATTTTTTTTATTTTTTTAATACAAATATATAAAAATTATATATTACGCTATATATTATATTGGACGACGGGGATGAAATATATTAAAGAAATATTATTATTAGTTACTGACCATTAATTTTTGAAAATTTTTTTTATAGATGAATGATGTCTAAAAAATTTGGAATGTTAACTTTTACCTTCATATATGATTAATATGTTATTTGATTAAGAAAGATATTGCTTGGATGGTAAACCATGTATAGTAATATTAATTTAATTAATTTTGTTACAAAATATTAATGATAAAATAGCAACCAATTATGTTATTTTTATTTCTGTACCTGTGGCAGTTCTATTGCCATGCGCTTCCATTCCTACATTTTTAAAAAAGTAAAATATAATTATTAAGAACTAATTCAATTTATAACAAAGAAATTTAAATTATGTTATCGTGTTACCTGTAACAGATTGATGATAAGTGGTAGTTCTGGCCATTTGTCTAATTGTAGTCAATCTGGCTACTCCTATGTATGTAGTTAATCGGCACCTCCACCGGTGTTTGGCATTGAAGTTGTATCAGTTGATATGGCAACTTGTTTTTCTTGTCGAATCATCTCCCGATAACTTGCACGTCTTCTAGCCAGGTATTGTTGTCTCTGTTCTTCGGTCATGTTCTGTCTTCTTCGCCTAGCATAATCTGTCCAACTGGGTCGATGTTGACGTGGCTGTGGATTTCGTGAAGTTTCTATGTTTATTTGTCAGAAAGATAGGAATAATATGCAGAGAAAAAACGTTTGTGAGAGCACGATTGAAAAGTTGAAAGTGAGTTAGTTTTTAAAGCGAGTACGTAGTAGTAGCAGTTTTTTACAGTTTTAAAATATATCGTGGGTTGATGGGAATTAGTTTGTCATTCTATCGTGGAGTAAATTCTTTCCTTGATAAAAAATAAGAAATATAGAGGACGTAGTAACAATTTTTTATATATTGAATCCAGTGTCTAAATAAAAAAATAAACAGGGGTAAAATAGTAAGAAAAAATTGGGTACCAAATTTTTTTATTCCCATTATATGTTGGTACAGTCTTGTATATATTGGTATAAATTTAATTAATGAGTACACTTTTATCTGTAAATTTTGTTTAAAAAATAAATATTGGACATAAAAAAATATGTAAACCATGTGTTAGATTTAATTATTTCGATACTTTAAATACTATTATCCCATTGCAATAACTATTAATAAAATAAATATATTTTATATACTATCAGTTATTGTACTATAATGATATATTGATCACTTATATACTATTGTATTATGGACTATTATGTATAAAAAATACTTATTAAAAAAATATAAATAAAAAATCATAAATAATTAATATTTTGTTGACATAATTTATTTATTTATATTATTATTATGATTGTAGTATAATGTTATTTATATTAATTATTTATTTTTTAATAATTTTTAAAAATTATCATGAATAATTATAGATAAAAATACATTTAATAAATTTAATTTTAAAATATTATGTCTTTTGAGTACGTGGTGTCAGTTTCATCCATTAGAAATAGTTCAGTTTTTAAGTTTTGTCATGAGTCAACTCATTTTGGTTTAAAAAAGAAACAGGGGCAAAATAGAAAGAAAGATTTGGATACCAAACTTCCATATCCCCGTTATATATTGGTATAGATTATTATCATAAAAAATAATAAGAAATCACTAAAAAATAATAATAAATTATTACACATTATTGTTATTAAAAATTATTAATAAATTATTTTCATTAACATACCCACTATAATAATAATAATAATAATAATAATAATAATAATAATAATAATAATAATAATAATAATAATAATAATTGTTACGGTGGGTAACCGGAGATTGGCTGAATGGATGGCGTTGGCTGGCCCAAACGTACGAAGGAGGAGACTTCCGTATGAGTATGCGGCTCGGGAGACTCCGTCCGACTTGTGTCCGCGAGTGAATGGGGGGTGGTACCTGCAAAGACACTCCGATGCCTAAGTTAGCAAGGGTGTGAGTAGGTCTAGAGAGTATTGGGACTTAGAGATACCTGAGGGGTGTCAGTGTATTTATAGTGGTGAGCCAATAACCACCGTTGGAGTAGTGCCATATTTTTAGGGTGTTTAACCGCCCCATTATCTTAGGGAGGTTAAGATATGGCTTTGGGAAGCGGTTAGAGAGATTTTAGGGGCGGTTACTCATTTGAATGAGTGTTTATCTGCCAACTAATCTCATGCTCGACTTCTTTAGAGTAAGTCGTAGTTGACACCGACTTCTTATGTGGAGGTCGGTGCTTAGTTAGGCCTAATCCTTCGGGCTAGGCTTTTTATCCAGATCTGGGCCTTTGACATTGGGCCAGGGTATGAACAGTGCCCCTACTTGAGCCCAAATTTCCTTTAAAGTTTGGGTTCAAGTACTTAACTCGGGTTCGTAGTCGACTTACTTGGAAGAAACATGGGTCTTAGAAACCGACGTGATTTTCGCGACCTTTTGTTTCTGACAGTTACGTCAATTCAAACGTCGTGTCCGTTGGGGAAGCATTTAGGGATTGAGGGCTTCGGTAACGGTGCAATCTCATTAATGACTGCTCCGCTTTTACCGTTATGCCCCTTAGCATGTTTATAAATGCTTTCCCTCTCTTTCATTTTTCCGTTTCTGCAATCTTTCAAACTTCTTCTCTCCTTGTTTGTGCTGCATTCTTGTGCTTGAAGATTTCTGCTTTTTCCAACCTTCACTTCTCGGATAAAGGTTAGCTTTGCTTCTTTCATGTCACGCCTTATGTTTGCATGCTTTTGGTTTTTGTGGGTGGATAGGTTGGTCTGTAGATTTTGGTTTCGCATCTCTCCCCTTTAGGGACCGTGTTTTTTGATTTTCTTTTTCTTTTTTCTTTTTGTAGGTTTCTGTCACCTTTCATTATATAAAGAAAAATGGCTTTTGTAGATGTTCTTTCTCAGTGGGTTGATGTCACTGTCCTTGGGGAGGAACCCTTGGTCGACGCTGAGTTTATCACTCATCTTCGTACTTATCACAGGCTTTGTACTTCGGAGGAGGACGAGCCAAAATATGAGTTGATAGTCCCGGGTCCGGAAGACCGGGTTTGTTTTGGGAGGGCCGATGAGGCGGCTCCTCATTTTTTCTTTATGTATGAATGTATGATCACCCGCTTGGGTGTTTTCCTTCCTTTTTCGGATTTTGAAATATCTGTCTTGCACTACTGTCGAGTTGCTCCTACCCAACTTCACCCTAATTCTTGGGGTTTTCTGAAAATCTATCAGTTTGTTAGCCATGCTTTGGACTTTCCGACCTCTTTGAGGATTTTCTTTTATCTCTTTCATATGACTAAGCCCTTTAGTGGGCTAAATAACAAACAACAATGGGCGTCTTTCCGAGCCATACAAGGTCGGAAAATTTTCACCCTCTTTGACGAATCCTTTCATGATTTCAAAAATTATTTCTTCAAAGTGCAAGCCGTAGAGGGTCACCACCCCTTTTTCCTGGATGAGCATTCCTCCCCTCGCTTTTCCCTTTATTGGTTGGCGGCCTCCCCTTGTGAGAAGTATGGTCTAGATGACCTTGACGAGGTGGAGGCGGCCATTGTGGGGTTTTTCCGAGAAGCGTGGGGGAGGGCCCCGTATTTAGATACGAGAAAATTTCTCCAGGGGACGCCGACCTTTATTCGGTCACAACTAGGTAGTGCATGCATCCCTCATTTCCGACTTGTTTCTGCCGACTTGAGTTTTACCGACTTGTAACTTTTGCTAGTTGTTTCTCTTGTAGATATGGCAAGGAAGAATGCTCAGGAATCTTACCAAAGAGTTCAGGAGGCTAAGGCAAAGTCCCGGGCTAGGTCCGGTGGTGCCAGGGCGATCACCTCTCCTCCTCCTCCTCCTCCTCCTCCTAAGAATGTGGGCACTCCCTCTCAACCCATTATAATTTCTTCTTCAACCTTGTCTCAGCCACTCCCTTCTGCCCAACTTCTTCCTGAGCCAGAGAAGAAGAAGCGCAAGACTTCAGAGTCTGGCTCTTCTTTTGATGGTGAGGTTAAGGCGGATGCTCTTGCATTCGTCCGAAAGAACATCTATCCTTATATAAGTATGGATGATGTTTCTGTTCGAAACCACCTCACCACCCTGGCCGAGGAGAGTTTTAGGGCGGCAGGTGTTTGTGGCAAACTTTTGGATCTTTTTGAGAAGACTCCCCTCAGCTCTTTGGGGGCAACCTCGAGGGTCGAGGAGTTGGAGGGGAGGCTTCTTGCTTATCAAGACCAAGAGAGGGAGTTGAGGGAGGAGGTGGCTAAGTTGAGGGAGGAGAGGGATAGCCTTCGGGAGAAGGAGAGTAAGCTGCGAGCCCAATGTACTATGGAGGCGAATTTGAGGAAGACAGCACAGGACAGTTACCAAAGTTTATTTCAAGATCTTGTGGCTGTGAGGAAGGATTTGCTGAATTCTCAGAACGCGTATGCCGAGTTGGAGGACTCTATTGCTGATGGTGTCGAAGAGTCTTGGAGAATTTTCCTGGAGCAAGTCAGAGTTATCGCTCCCGACTTGGATCTTTCTCCTTTACATCCTGATAAGGTCGTTATTGACGGCGCCATCGTGGATCCTCCTGTCCCCGTGGTTGTTTCCGAGTCGGAATTGAAGACTCGGGGGCAGAGGATTATTGAGTCTCCTCCTCGTTCCAAAGATGCTCCGAGTTCTTCAGTCGTTCCTCCGACTTCCTCTTCAGCTTCTCTTCCTGGTCCTGGTGGCGCTCCTCCTGACTCTGGTGGTGATCCGTCTACTCCTCTGAAAAAATGACTTTATTTTTTATGGCTATATGGGGGCTCGGCCTGTGAGTCCCCCCTTTTTTAAACTTATTTATATGTTTGCTTTGGTGACCTGTGAACAATTTTTTTTTGGCCTTTTAAGGCCATTAACAAAATATTTCTGGCGAGTGCCCTTTTGAATAAGGGTTTTGATTGACGAAATAAATACCCTTTTTTTGGATAAGGGTTTAAGTTACCTTATGTGTGTATGCTTTTCCAGTTTTGATTTTTCAAAAACCCTCTTGATCTTTCTCTAAAAAACCTTTCCTATTGGCTTGTCTTGTTTTTCCGAGCCTTTTTGTTTAAGGGTTTTTAGGCAACCTCTAAACTTTTCTCAGGTTTTCCAATCTCTTTTTATCCTTTATACTCGACTTTGCTTTAGTGAGTTTTCATGGCGTAGGTTATTTTTGTGATGCGTTTTTCTTCTACTCGGAGTACTTCCGAGTTTGCTTACTCGGGTCCCATTTCGACTTATGAGTCAGAGGGTTCCCGAGTTTTTATGATCAACTTATATAACCTCTTTACGCCGACTTGTACCTCGTCGTTTTATCCTGACGACCATCTAGGTCGGTTCATGGGATTTTCACGTTTTGTCGAGCTTAAGTCGGCGCGTTTCGTAGAAAAACTTAGAAAAATAGAAAAGGATGTTTATAAGAGATATTGTAAATGAGAAAGATCTTTATTACTTGAGGGGGTACCTTCTTGCTACTAAGGGTCTTAATAGCCTATTTTCCCTTAGTCTCTACTATGATGCCTCGTTAAAAACCCTTCTCCAGAAAAAACCCTTTTGGGAAAAAATCGTGAAGTTGGGAAAAGAGTACATCAGGGAGTAGAGTTCGCTTTTAACTGTAGTACCTTTTCATATTACAAGCATGCCACGACCTTGGTAACTCAGCGCCATTCAGGTCGGTTACTTTATAATAACCTTTTCCTAAAACTTCATTGACTTTGTACGGTCCCTTCCAATTTGCGGCGAGCTTTCCTTCTCCTGATTTGTTAACTCCAATGTCGTTTCTGATTAATACCAAGTCATCCGGGGCAAATGTTCTTCGAATGACTTTCTTGTTGTACCTAGTAGTCATCCTTTGTTTCAATGCCGCTTCTCTTATCTGGGCACCTTCTCGGACTTCGGGGAGCAAATCGAGCTCCTCTTTGTGTCCCCGTACATTTCCGACCTCGTCATGGAAAATTACCCTTGGGCTTTGCTCATTGACTTCTATTGGAATCATGGCTTCTACACCATAGATTAGTCGGAAAGGTGTTTCTCCCGTGGCGGATTGGGGGGTTGTCCTATAGGCCCATAGCACCTGAGGGAGCTCTTCAGCCCAAGCTCCCTTTGCTTCTTGCAATCTCTTCTTTAGCCCCGCCAGTATGACTTTGTTGGCTGCCTCAGCTTGCCCGTTGGCTTGTGGGTGCTCCACCGAGGTGAACTGATGCTTGATTTTCATACTGGCTACTAAGCTTCTGAAGGTGGTGTCAGTAAATTGGGTTCCATTGTCTGTGGTAATGGAATAAGGTATCCCATATCTTGTGATGATATTTTTGTAGAGAAACCTGCGACTTCTTTGAGCGGTGATGGTGGCCAATGGTTCTGCTTCTATCCACTTTGTGAAGTAATCTATCCCCACGATCAGGTATTTGACTTGTCCTGGCGCTTGGGGAAAAGGACCTAACAAATCCATTCCCCATTTTGCAAAAGGCCATGGAGAAGTAATACTGATGAGCTCTTCCGGTGGAGCTACGTGGAAATTCACGTGCATCTGACATGGTTGGCATTTTTTCACAAATTCTGTGGCGTCTTTCTGCAAGGTCGGCCAGTAGAATCCTGCTCGGATTACTTTCCTGGCAAGCAACCTAGCTCTGAGATGGTTTCCGCAGATCCCACTATGCACTTCCTCCAATACCTCGGCGGTCCTTGAGGTCGGTACACACTTTAACAATGGTGTTGATATCCCTCTTCTGTAAAGGACATTTCTCACCAAAGTGTAATGTTGTGCTTCCCTTCGGATCTTTTTAGCTTCTTTCTCTCCCTTAGGGAGGATGTCGAATTTCAGATATTCGACTAAGGGATTCATCCATCCGAGGTTTAAACCGACTACCTCGTGTACCTCTTGTTTATCTTCTGTTTTTGCTACCGAGGGTTCTTGGAGGGTTTCTTGAATCAGGCTTCTATTGTTTCCACCTGGTTTGGTACTTGCTAACTTGGATAAGGCATCCGCTCTGCTGTTTAGATCCCGAGTTATGTGTTTGACTTCGGTTTCTGCAAAGCGCCCAAGGTGCTCCAAGGTTTTTTCCAAGTACCTCTTCATATTAGGGTCCTTTGCCTGATATTCTCCACTTATTTGGGAGGTCACCACCTATGAGTCGCTGTATATCATCACCTTTGTCGCACCGACTTCTTCTGCCAACTTTAGTCCGGCGATCAAGGCTTCATACTCTGCCTGATTATTTGAAGCCGGAAATGAAAATTTTAAGGAAACCTCTATTTGGGTTCCTCTTTCATCCACCAATATTATGCCTGCGCCACTTCCCGTTTTGTTGGAGGATCCGTCTACATAGAGCTCCCATGTAGTCGGCTTTTCCTCTTGGTCCCCTACGTATTCTGCCACGAAGTCGGCGAGGCATTGGGCTTTAATTGCTGTCCGAGTTTCATATCTCAGATCGAACTCGGAGAGCTCTATTGCCCATTGAACCATTCTCCCTGCAACATCAGTCTTTTGGAGGATTTGCTTCATGGGTTGGTTTGTACGGACTCTTATCGTATGAGCTTGAAAGTAAGGTCGTAGCCTTCGTGAGGCTATTAATAGGGAGTAGGCAAACTTTTCTAGTTTGTGGTACCTTAGTTCAGGGCCTTGTAGGACCTTACTGATGAAGTAGACTGGGTGTTGCCCGACCTCGTCTTCTTTTATCAGGGCCGACGAGACAGCCCTGTTTGCTACGGATAAGTACAGAACGAGGTCTTTTCCTGGTGTTGGTCGGGTTAGGATAGGAGGTTGGCTTAGGAACTTTTTGAACTCTTGGAATGCCTCCTCGCATTCCAGAGTCCATTCGAATTGGCATCCCTTCCTTAATAGGGAAAATAGTGGAAGAGATTTTAGTGCCGATCCTGCCAAAAATCTGGAGAGGGCTGCAAGTCTGCCAGTGAGCTGCTGGACTTCTCTCAAACAGGTCAGACTTTTCATTTCTAGGATGGCTCTACACTTATCGGGATTGGCCTCAATCCCTCTTTGTGTTAGCATAAATCCTAGGAATTTTCCTGCTTCCATCGCGAAGGCACATTTTGCAGGATTTAGTCTCATCCCATGCAGCCTTATGGTATCAAAGACTTGCGAGAGGTCGGATAAGAGGTCGACTTCTTTCTTGGTTTTCACTAGCATGTCGTCAACGTATACCTCCATTAGGGTCCCCAGGTGAGGGGAAAACACTTTATTCATCAACCTCTGATATGTGGCTCCTGCATTCTTTAGTCCGAATGGCATGACCACGTAGCAATAATTGGCTCTGGGTGTGATGAATGATGTTTTCTCCTGGTTGGGCTCATACATCGGGATTTGATTATATCCCGAGTAGGCGTCCATGAATGACAAGTATTGGTACCCCGAGCTAGAGTCTACTAGGGTATCGATACTTGGTAGGGGATAGGGGTCCTTAGGACATGCCTTATTTAGGTCAGTATAGTCGACGCACATTCTCCATTTACCATTCTGTTTTTTGACTAGCACTACATTGGCTAGCCATGTTGGATACTTGACCTCTCTAATAAAGCCGGCTTCCAGGAGCGCCTGTACTTGCTCTTCCACTATTAGGGCTCGCTCTATGCCGAGCTTGCGTCTTCTCTGCTGTACAGGTCGGGACCCTGGGTAAACCGAGAGCTTGTGGGACATGAGCTCGGGGTCAATCCCGGGCATGTCAGAAGCCTTCCAGGCGAAAAGGTCGGAGTTATCTCTTAGGAGCTTGATTAATTCTTGCTTTAGGGTTTCCCCCAAGTTGGCTCCTATATGAGTGTTTTTTCCTTCCTCCCCTCCGACCTGTATTTCCTCGGTTTTTCCTCCCGGTTGTGGTCGCAGCTCTTCTCTTGCCCTTGCGCCCCCGAGTTCCACTGTGTGAACTTCTTTGCCCTTTCCTCTCAGATTTAGGCTTTCATTGTAGCATTTCCTTGCTAACTTTTGATCTCCCCTTACCGTTGCTATTCCCGCTGAGGTCGGGAATTTCATGCAGAAGTGGGGAGTGGATACCACTGCTCCAAGCCGATTAAGGGTGGCTCTGCCGATCAAAGCATTGTATGCTGACCCTACATCTATGACTATGAAGTCTATGCTCAGAGTTTTTGATTTTTCCCCTCTCCCAAAAGTGGTGTGGAGGGGCAAAAATCCCAGTGGTTTTATTGGAGTGTCCCCTAATCCATATAGGGTGTCGGGGTAGGCTCTTAGCTCTTTCTCGTCTAACCCTAACTTGTCGAAAGCCGGCTTGGAAAGAATATCCGCCGAGCTTCCTTGGTCTACTAGGGTTCTGTGGAGATGGGCATTTGCTAGGATCATAGTTATGACCACTGGATCATCGTGTCCAGGGATTATTCCTTGCCCATCTTCTTTTGTGAATGAAATGGTAGGGAGGTCGGGTGACTCCTCTCCAACCTGATAGACTCTTTTGAGATGCCTTTTGCGAGAAAATTTGGTGAGTCCCCCTCCCGCAAATCCTCCTGAGATCATATGGATATGTCTCTCTGGGGTCTGTGGTGGTGGGTCTCTTCTATCCATATCATCTCGCTTTCTCTTTCCGTGATTGTCCGACCTTTCCATGAGGTATCTATCAAGCCGACCTTCTCTAGCCAGCTTTTCTATCACGTTCTTAAGGTCGTAACAATCTTTAGTGGAGTGACCATATATTTTATGGTACTCGCAATAATCGCTACGGCTCCCCCCTTTTTTGTTTTTAATGGGTCTAGGAGGTGGCAGCCTTTCAGTGTTGCAAATCTCTCTGTATACATCCACTATAGAAGCTTTCAGAGGAGTATAAGAGTGATATTTCCTGGGCCTTTCAAGACCGAGTTCCTCCTTTTTCTTGGCTTCCCTTTCCCTCTCTTTAGTTGAGGGAGGGGGTCCAGGTCGCCAACTCAGGTCCCTTAATTTGGCATTCTCTTCCATATTGATGTACTTTTCAACTCTTTCTTGTACATCACTTAAAGAAACGGGGTGTCTTTTAGATATGGACTGTGAGAAGGGACCTTCTCTAAGTCCATTGACCAACCCCATTATGACTGCCTCTGTGGGCAAGTCTTGGATCTCCAAACAAGCTTTGTTGAACCTTTCCATATAGGCTCGTAAAGATTCTCCGACCTCCTGTGTTACTCCCAGGAGGCTCGGTGCGTGCTTCACCTTGTCTTTCTGAATTGAGGACCTCATCAAGAATTTTCTTGAGAGGTCTTCAAAGCTAGTGATCGATCTTGGGGGAAGGCTATCGAACCACTTCATCGCCGCTTTCGATAAAGTGGTCGGGAAAGCTTTGCATCGAGTAGCGTCGGAAGCATCAGCTAGATACATCCGACTTTTGAAGTTGCTTAGATGATGCTTTGGATCCGTGGTTCCATCATAGAGGTCCATATCAGGGCTTTTGAAGTTTCTCGGAACTTTTGCCCTCATTATGTCCTCGCTGAAAGGGTCCTCTTCACCCAAGAGCGACTCTTCTTGTTCGTCGCGGGAGTTGTGATTCTTGAGGGAAGATTCGAGCTTTAAGAGTTTTCTTTCTAACTCTTTTCGCCGTTCCATCTCCTCTTTTAGGTATTTTTCAGTTTCCTTCTGCCTCTCCCGCTCTTGTTCTAATTGTTCCAGGCGGCTGTGGACTAACCCCATTAGTTCAGTCACGTGGGATGGTCCGCCTTTTCCTGATTCGTGCTCGTCTGAGAAATTTATCTTCGGGTTTTTTTACCCCGGAGGTGCCCTCTCTCTGCTGATTGTTAACCTCTTGGTGGAGGGCTAAGTCCTCATCGTTATTGCCTGTGTCAAGATTCTCTTGTTCGGAATCTGTTTCCACATGACCTTCTTCGTGGGATCTGTCCGCCATCAATGGATGATCTCTCGGGTCCCCGGCAACGGCGCCAATGTTACGGTGGGTAACCGGAGATTGGCTGAATGGATGGCGTTGGCTGGCCCAAACGTATGAAGGAGGAGACTTCCGTATGCGTATGCGGCTCGGGAAACTCCGTCCGACTTGTGTCCGCGAGTGAATGGGAGGTGGTACCTGCAAAGACACTCCGATGCCTAAGTTAGCAAGGGTGTGAGCAGGTCTAGAGAGTATTGGGACTTAGAGATACCTGAGGGGTGTCAGTGTATTTATAGTGGTGAGCCAATAACCACCGTTGGAGTAGTGCCATATTTTTAGGGTGTTTAACCGCCCCATTATCTTAGGGAGGTTAAGATATGGCTTTGGGAAGCGGTTAGAGAAATTTTAGGGGCGGTTACTCATTTGAATGAGTGTTTATCTGCCAACTAATCTCATGCCCGACTTCTTTAGAGTAAGTCGTAGTTGACACTGACTTCTTATGTGGAGGTCGGTGCTTAGTTAGGCCTAATCCTTCGGGCTAGGCTTTTTATCCAGATCTGGGCCTTTGACATTGGGCCAGGGTATGAACAATAATAATAATAATAATAATAATAATAATAATAATAATAATAATAATAATAATAATAATAATAATGTCACTAACAATACAAGAGATTAATTTGCCTATTAATAACAATAATAATATAATAACAATATTAAAAAAATTAAACCGTAATGAGAAATAAATAACAACGTAATATTAGTTATAATAATATCTATAACAATATATAATGGGAAAACCCATTTTTGGTGTCCAATTTTTCTTTCCATTTTTATCCTTTTTAGTAACCTACCTCCAGTTACAGCATTCTGCTATTTCATTTCCATCCACGTTCACCTCAATATAACTTCTCCACGTTAATTTCTCTCACATCACGTTACTGCATCAGTTACAAAATTCTACTACTTAATTCTCCACTACTGCATCAGTTAATTCCTCTCACATCAATTACTCCGTCAATTGTATTATTCCCAATTTTTTCTTTTAATCTCTCTCACTTCACAGGTTACTCCATATCTCTCCGTAATAGAAAAAATTTCTTTCATTTTTCCTCTGTCTTCTCCTGCATTCTTCTCACTTCGCCTAAATATAATGTAAAATCTTCTGTAATTTATTTTTTGTCCTTAAATAAAAGTGTATAATTGTTTTTATATGTTTCTTTGATTAATTATAGTTGACAACATACCAATGGAAGATTCACGTGGGAGTGGTCGACGAACTTGGCAAGATTATGCCAGACAATGAAGACAAAATATGAGTGAAGAACAGAGGCAGCAACACCTTGCCAGAAGGCATGCCAGTTACCGAGAGAGTATTAGACGAGGAAAACAAATCGATACATCAAGTGGACCAACTAACATGGCAACACCATTACAAGATATCATAAATATACCTCCTCAACAATACTCTATATCAGGTACTCTAAATTATACTTCTCAAAAATAAATTTATATTGTTAGTTTATTATTTAATATGAATTATTTTTTACGATATATTTATGTTACTGGACTCTTAGTACGTACCAATTATGTATAATCTATTTCTTGAGTGTATCCTTAAATTATCAAATTACATTATTTTCATCTTAATAATGAATTTTTTACATATACAGATATTCACAATAACACCGGAGCTCGTTCAAGTAATATACCAAACGATCCAAATATGAGTAGGAATCTTATATTTATATTTATTTAATTAATAATAATTTATTTTTCCATAAATTTTGATTCAATAACTCTTTTATTATTGGCCTAAATAATATTATTATATTATCTTAAATGTAATTTACATCTATACCAATATATAAATCCAATACCAGAGTTTGGTGTCCAATTTTTATAGACACCATTTACCTTCAAATAATTTATTTTACAAATCAAATTTATGGACAAAATAGTAATAATATATTTTTGTTTATAATTAAAAAAAAGTCATTAACCCATTAAATAACTGCTGCAATCGTGAGGAAATTAAATAACTGTTCCACTTACAAATATTCCTCACTGTTGTCGATCCTTTTTTCTGCATCTTACTATCTTTTGGTTCTGACATACATTTACTATGAAAGAGACACCTGCAAATCATCGTGAGAGGATTTGACAAAGAAGATGATACAATTTCTATGCCAATTCCATTGCCAAATACAGTTGCCTTTTGAAAAATAATAATAGACGTCATGATAATACAAGTGATTGGTATTTTATATTTACGGTTTATTTTATTTTTTAGTACTAATTTTTAATTTTTAAAAAAAGATTCAAAGGACAAGTACTCCTTATCTTATTCCATTTTTACATCTAAAGTTTATATTGTTTTGTATAATTATAGATCCAGCACTACTACTCAATATATCCTATAATACTAAATTTTATCTATAAATATATTCTATATTTATTAAAATTTATCAATATTTTTTTGGCATTGTTTGATACGTATTATTAAAGTCTATGTTTATAATTTCCTAAACTATCTAAACTATTAATTATGTAAAGTATTGAATTTGACATTTATTTATAAAGAGTACTAAAATTGACATTTACTAATTGTTTAAATTATTGCAAAAAGATTAATTAATTTAATATTATTCATCTGTCATACGATTGGCATATAAAAGATGTAAAAAAATTTATACTTACCAATGGTAGAATGAAAAATCTCTAAATATATTTTGTTAATTTTTTCTTTATTTTTAATACGTTCTATATTAAAAAATATTATTTTTTATTAATTATTAGATTGACATATAACACAATAAATATAATAAATATAGTAAGATACGAACTTTGTTAATTGATTTTTTAAATAATCTGGCAACTTGATAAGAACTTTGTTAATTGATTTTGTTAATCTCTTTCTTATTTTTAATTTATTTTACATTGGATAATATTATTTTTCTATACCAATATATAAAGCCAATACCAGAGTTTGGTGTCCAATTTTTATAGACACCATTTACCCTCAAATAATTTATTTTACAAATCAAATTTATGGACAAAATAGTAATAATACATTTTTGTTTATAATTAAAAAAAAGTCATTAACCCATTAAATAACTGCTGCAATCGTGAGGAAATTAAATAACTGTTCCACTTACAAATATTCCTCACTGTTGTCGATCCTTTTTTTCTGCATCTTGCTATCTTTTGGTTCTGACATACATTTACTAAGAAAGGGACACCTGCAAATCATCATGAGAAGATTTGACAAGGAAGATGATATAATTTCTATGCCAATTCCATTGCCAAATACAGGTGCCTTTTGAAAAATAATAATAGACGTCATGATAATACAAGTGATTGGTATTTTATATTTACGGTTTATTTTATTTTTGAGTACTAATTTTTAATTTTTAAAAAAAGATTCAAAGGACAAGTACTCTTTATCTTATTCTATTTTTACATCTAAAGTTTGTATTTTTTTGTATAATTATAGATCGAGCACTACTACTCAAATATCTATAACAATATATAATGGGAAAACCCATTTTTGGTGTCCAATTTTTTTTCCATTTTTATCCTTTTTAGTAACCTACCTCCAGTTACAGCATTCTGCTATTTCATTTCCATCCACGTTCACCTCAATATAACTTCTCCACGTTAATTTCTCTCACATCACGTTACTGCATCAGTTACAAAATTCTACTACTTAATTCTCCACTACTGCATCAGTTAATTCCTCTCACATCAATTACTCCGTCAATTGTATTATTCCCAATTTTTTCTCTTAATCTCTCTCACTTCACTGGTTACTCCATATCTCTCCGTAATAGAAAAAATTTCTTTCATTTTTCCTCTGTCTTCTCCTGCATTCTTCTCACTTCGCCTAAATATAATGTAAAATCTTCTGTAATTTATTTTTTGTCCTTAAATAAAAGTGTATAATTGTTTTTATATGTTTCTTTGATTAATTATAGTTGACAACATACCAATGGAAGATTCACGTGGGAGTGGTCGACGAACTTGGCAAGATTATGCCAGACAACGAAGACAAAATATGAGTGAAGAACAGAGGCAGCAACACCTTGCCAGAAGGCGTGCCAGTTACCGAGAGAGTATTAGACGAGGAAAACAAATCGATACATCAAGTGGACCAACTAACATGGCAACACCATTACAAGATATCACAAATATACCTCCTCAACAATACTCTATATCAGGTACTCTAAATTATACTTCTCAATAATAAATTTATATTGTTAGTTTATTATTTAATATGAATTATTTTTTACGATATATCTATGTTACTGGACTCTTAGTACGTACCAATTATGTATAATCTATTTCTTGAGTGTACCCTTAAATTATCAAATTACATTATTTTCATCTTAATAATGAATTTTTTACATATACAGATATTCACAATAACACCGGAGCTCGTTCAAGTAATATACCAAACGATCCAAATATGAGTAGGAATCTTATATTTATATTTATTTAATTAATAATAATTTATTTTCCTTAAATTTTGATTCAATAACTCTTTTATTATTGGCCTAAATAATATTATTATATTATCTTAAATGTAATTTACATCTATACCAATATATAAAGCCAATACCAGAGTTTGGTGTCCAATTTTTATAGACACCATTTACCTTCAAATAATTTATTTTACAAATCAAATTTATGGACAAAATAGTAATAATATATTTTTGTTTATAATTATAAAAAAAGTCATTAACCCATTAAATAACTGCTGCAATCGTGAGGAAATTAAATAACTGTTTCACTTACAAATATTCCTCACTGTTGTCGATCCTTTTTTCTGCATCTTGCTATCTTTTGGTTCTGACATACATTTACTAAGAAAGGGACACATCGTGAGAGGATTTGACAAAGAAGATGATACAATTTCTATGCCAATTCCATTGCCAAATACAGTTGCCTTTTGAAAAATAATAATAGACGTCATGATAATACAAGTGATTGGTATTTTATATTTACGGTTTATTTTATTTTTTAGTACTAATTTTTAATTTTTAAAAAAAGATTCAAAGGACAAGTACTCCTTATCTTATTCCATTTTTACATCTAAAGTTTATATTGTTTTGTATAATTATAGATCCAGCACTACTACTCAAATATATCCTATAATACTAAATTTTATCTATAAATATATTCTATATTTATTAAAATTTATCAATATTTTTTTGGCATTATTTGATACGTATTATTAAAGTCTATGTTTATAATTTCCTAAACTATCTAAACTATTAATTATGTAAAGTATTGAATTTGACATTTATTTATAAAGAGTACTAAAATTGACATTTACTAATTGTTTAAATTATTGCAAAAAGATTAATTAATTTAATATTATTCATCTGTCATACGATTGGCATATAAAAGATGTAAAAAAATTTATACTTACCAATGGTAGAATGAAAAATCTCTAAATATATTTTGTTAATTTTTTCTTTATTTTTAATACGTTCTATATTAAAAAATATTATTTTTTATTAATTATTAGATTGACATATAACACAATAAATATAATAAATATAGTAAGATACGAACTTTGTTAATTGATTTTTTAAATAATCTGGCAACTTGATAAGAACTTTGTTAATTGATTTTGTTAATCACTTTCTTATTTTTAATCTATTTTACATTGGATAATATTATTTTTCTATACCAATATATAAAGCCAATACCAGAGTTTGGTGTCCAATTTTTATAGACACCATTTACCCTCAAATAATTTATTTTACAAATCAAATTTATGGACAAAATAGTAATAATACATTTTTGTTTATAATTAAAAAAAAAAGTCATTAACCCATTAAATAACTGCTGCAATCGTGAGGAAATTAAATAACTGTTCCACTTACAAATATTCCTCACTGTTGTCGATCCTTTTTTTTTGCATCTTGCTATCTTTTGGTTCTGACATACATTTACTAAGAAAGGGACACCTGCAAATCATCATGAGAAGATTTGACAAGGAAGATGATATAATTACTATGCCAATTCCATTGCCAAATACAGGTGCCTTTTGAAAAATAATAATAGACGTCATGATAATACAAGTGATTGGTATTTTATATTTACGGTTTATTTTATTTTTGAGTACTAATTTTTAATTTTTAAAAAAAGATTCAAAGGACAAGTACTCTTTATCTTATTCTATTTTTACATCTAAAGTTTGTATTTTTTTGTATAATTATAGATCGAGCACTACTACTCAAATATCTATAACAATATATAATGGGAAAACCCATTTTTGGTGTCCAATTTTTTCTTTCCATTTTTATCCTTTTTAGTAACCTACCTCCAGTTACAGCATTCTGCTATTTCATTTCCATCCACATTCACCTCAATATAACTTCTTCACGTTAATTTCTCTCACATCACGTTACTGCATCAGTTATAAAATTCTACTACTTAATTCTCCACTACTGCATCAGTTAATTCCTCTCACATCAATTACTCCGTCAATTGTATTATTCCCAATTTTTTCTCTTAATCTCTCTCACTTCACTGGTTACTCCATATCTCTCCGTAATAGAAAAAATTTCTTTCATTTTTTCTCTATCTTCTCCTGCATTCTTCTCACTTCGCCTAAATATAATGTAAAATCTTCTGTAATTTATTTTTTGTCCTTAAATAAAAGTGTATAATTGTTTTTATATGTTTCTTTGATTAATTATAGTTGACAACATACCAATGGAAGATTCACGTGGGAGTGGTCGACGAACTTGGCAAGATTATACCAGACAACGAAGACAAAATATGAGTGAAGAACAGAGGCAGCAACACCTTGCCAGAAGGCGTGCCAGTTACCGAGAGAGTATTAGACGAGGAAAACAAATCGATACATCAAGTGGACCAACTAACATGGCAACACCATTACAAGATATCACAAATATACCTCCTCAACAATACTCTATATCAGGTACTCTAAATTATACTTCTCAATAATAAATTTATATTGTTAGTTTATTATTTAATATGAATTATTTTTTACGATATATCTATGTTACTGGACTCTTAGTACGTACCAATTATGTATAATCTATTTCTTGAGTGTACCCTTAAATTATCAAATTACATTATTTTCATCTTAATAATGAATTTTTTACATATACAGATATTCACAATAACACCGGAGCTCGTTCAAGTAATATACCAAACGATCCAAATATGAGTAGGAATCTTATATTTATATTTATTTAATTAATAATAATTATTTTTCCTTAAATTTTGATTCAATAACTCTTTTATTATTGGCCTAAATAATATTATTATATTATCTTAAATGTAATTTACATCTATACTAATATATAAAGGCAATACCAGAGTTTGGTGTCCAATTTATATAGACAACATTTACCCTCAAATAATTTATTTTACAAATCAAATTTATGGACAAAATAGTAATAATATATTTTTGTTTATAATTAAAAAAAAGTCATTAACCCATTAAATAACTGCTGCAATAGTGAGGAAATTAAATAACTGTTCCACTTACAAATATTCCTCACTGTTGTCGATCCTTTTTTCTGCATCTTGCTATCTTTTGGTTATGACATACATTTACTAAGAAAGGGACACCTGCAAATCATCGTGAGAGGATTTGACAAAGAAGATGATACAATTTCTATGCCAATTCCATTGCCAAATACAGTTACCTTTTGAAAAATAATAATAGACGTCATGATAATACAAGTGATTGGTATTTTATATTTACCGTTTATTTTATTTTTGAGTACTAATTTTTAATTTTTAAAAAAAGATTCAAAGGACAAGTACTCCTTATCTTATTCCATTTTTACATCTAAAGTTTGTATTTTTTTGTATAATTATAGATCCAGCACTACTACTCAAATATATCCTATAATACTAAAATTTATCTATAAATATATTCTATATTTATTAAAATTTATCAATATTTTTTTTGCATTGTTTGATACGTATTATTAAAGTCTATATTTATAATTTCCTAAACTATCTAAACTATTAATTATGTAAAGTATTGAATTTGACATTTATTTATAAAGAGTACTAAAATTGACATTTACTAATTGTTTAAATTATTGCAAAAAGATTAATTAATTTAATATTATTCATCTGTCATACGATTGGCATATAAAAGATGTAAAAAAATTTATACTTACCAATGGTAGAATGAAAAATCTCTAAATATATTTTGTTAATTTTTTCTTTATTTTTAATATGTTCTATATTAAAAAATATTATTTTTTATTAATTATTAGATTGACATATAACACAATAAATATAATAAATATAGTAAGATACGAACCTTGTTAATTGATTTTTTAAATAATCTGGCAACTTGATAAGAACTTTGTTAATTGATTTTGTTAATCTCTTTCTTATTTTTAATCTATTTTACATTGGATAATATTATTTTTTCTATACCAATATATAAAGTCAATACCAGAGTTTGGTGTCCAATTTTTATAGACACCATTTACCCTCAAATAATTTATTTTACAAATCAAATTTATGGACAAAATAGTAATAATACATTTTTATTTATGATTAAAAAAAGTCATTAACCCATTAAATAACTGCTGCAATCGTGAGGAAATTAAATAACTGTTCCACTTACAAATATTTCTCACTGTTGTCGATCCTTTTTTTCTGCATCTTGCTATCTTTTGGTTCTGACATACATTTACTAAGAAAGGGACACCTGCAAATCATCATGAGAGGATTTGACAAGGAAGATGATACAATTTCTATGCCAATTCCATTGCCAAATACAGGTGCCTTTTGAAAAATAATAATAGACGTCATGATAATACAAGTGATTGGTATTTTATATTTACAGTTTATTTTATTTTTGAGTACTAATTTTTAATTTTTAAAAAAAGATTCAAAGGACAAGTACTCTTTATTTTATTCTATTTTTACATCTAAAGTTTGTATTTTTTTGTATAATTATAGATCGAGCACTACTACTCAAATATATCCTATATATATTCTATATTTATTAAAATTTATCAATATTTTTTTTGCATTGTTTGATACGTATTATTAAAGTCTATGTTTATAATTTCCTAAACTATCTAAACTATTAATTATGTAAAGTATTGAATTTGACATTTATTTATAAAGAGTACTAAAATTGATATTTACTAATTGTTTAAATTATTGAAAAAAGATTAATTAATTTAACATTATTCATCTGTCATACGATTGGCATATAAAAGATGTAAAAAAATTTATACTTACCAATGGTAGAATGAAAAATCTCTAAATATATTTTGTTAATTTTTTCTTTATTTTTAATATGTTCTATATTAAAAAATATTATTTTTTTATTAATTATTAGATTGACATATAACACAATAAATATAATAAATATAGTAAGATACGAACTTTGTTAATTGATTTTTTAAATAATCTGGCAACTTGATAAGAACTTTGTTAATTGATTTTGTTAATCTCTTTCTTATTTTTAATCTATTTTACATTGGATAATATTATTTTTTCTATACCAATATATAAAGTCAATACCAGAGTTTGGTGTCTAATTTTTATAGACACCATTTACCCTCAAATAATTTATTTTATAAATCAAATTTATGGACAAAATAGTAATAATACATTTTTGTTTATAATTAAAAAAAGTCATTAACCCATTAAATAACTGCTGCAATCGTG
This sequence comes from Arachis hypogaea, assembly GCF_003086295.3. Classification (NCBI taxonomy): domain Eukaryota; kingdom Viridiplantae; phylum Streptophyta; class Magnoliopsida; order Fabales; family Fabaceae; genus Arachis; species Arachis hypogaea. Next base: position 26,559,122 of record NC_092042.1, read on the forward strand.
AGAAAATTAAATAACTGTTTCACTTACAAATATTCCTCACTGTTGTCGATCCTTTTTTTCTGCATCTTGCTATCTTTTGGTTCTGACATACATTTACTAAGAAAGGGACACCTGCAAATCATCATGAGAGGATTTGACAAGGAAGATGATACAATTTCTATGCCAATTTCATTGCCAAATACAGGTGCCTTTTGAAAAATAATAATAGACGTCATGATAATATAAGTGATTGGTATTTTATATTTACGGTTTATTTTATTTTTGAGTACTAATTTTTAATTTTTAAAAAAAGATTCAAAGGACAAGTACTCTTTATCTTATTCTATTTTTACATCTAAAGTTTGTATTTTTTTGTATAATTATAGATCGAGCACTACTACTCAAATATATCCTATATATATTCTATATTTATTAAAATTTATCAATATTTTTTTTGCATTGTTTGATACGTATTATTAAAGTCTATGTTTATAATTTCCTAAACTACCTAAACTATTAATTATGTAAAGTATTGAATTTGACATTTATTTATAAAGAGTACTAAAATTGACATTTACTAATTGTTTAAATTATTGCAAAAAGATTAATTAATTTAATATTATTCATCTGTCATACGATTGGCATATAAAAGATGTAAAAAAATTTATACTTACCAATGGTAGAATGAAAAATCTCTAAATATATTTTGTTAATTTTTTCTTTATTTTTAATATGTTCTATATTAAAAAATATTATTTTTTATTAATTATTAGATTGACATATAACACAATAAATATAATAAATATAGTAAGATACGAACTTTGTTAATTGATTTTTTAAATAATCTGGCAACTTGATAAGAACTTTGTTAATTGATTTTGTTAATCTCTTACTTATTTTTAATCTATTTTACATTGGATAATATTATTTTTTCTATACCAATATATAAAGCCAACACCAGAGTTTGGTGTCCAACTTTTATAGACACCATTTACCCTCAAATAATTTATTTTACAAATCAAATTTATGGACAAAATAGTAATAATACATTTTTGTTTATAATTAAAAAAAAGTCATTAACCCATTAAATAACTGCTGCAATCGTGAGGAAATTAAATAACTGTTTCACTTACAAATATTCCTCATTGTTGTCGATCCTTTTTTTCTGCATCTTGCTATCTTTTGGTTCTGACATACATTTACTAAGAAAGGGACACCTGCAAATCATCATGAGAGGATTTGACAAGGAAGATGATACAATTTCTATGCCAATTCCATTGCCAAATACAGGTGCCTTTTGAAAAATAATAATAGACGTCATGATAATATAAGTGATTGGTATTTTATATTTACGGTTTATTTTATTTTTGAGTACTAATTTTTAATTTTTAAAAAAAGATTCAAAGGACAAGTACTCTTTATCTTATTCTATTTTTACATCTAAAATTTGTATTTTTTTGTATAATTATAGATCGAGCACTACTACTCAAATATATCCTATATATATTCTATATTTATTAAAATTTATCAATATTTTTTTTGCATTGTTTGATACGTATTATTAAAGTCTATGTTTATAATTTCCTAAACTATCTAAACTATTAATTATGTAAAGTATTGAATTTGACATTTATTTATAAAGAGTACTAAAATTGACATTTACTTATTGTTTAAATTATTGCAAAAAGATTAATTAATTTAATATTATTCATCTGTCATACGATTGGCATATAAAAGATGTAAAAAAATTTATACTTACCAATGGTAGAATGAAAAATCTCTAAGTATATTTTGTTAATTTTTTCTTTATTTTTAATATGTTCTATATTAAAAAATATTTTTTATTAATTATTAGATTGACATATAACACAATAAATATAATAAATATAGTAAGATACGAACTTTGTTAATTGATTTTTTAAATAATCTGGCAACTTGATAAGAACTTTGTTAATTGATTTTGTTAATCTCTTTCTTATTTTTAATCTATTTTACATTGGATAATATTAGTTTTTATTAATTATTAGATTGACATATAACATTTAAATGTGTTAAGATAAGAACTGTGTTATATATTTTTCGTTATTTCAACTTTCATGATTATGTCGTTCTCTTTATTTTTCTATGTCATAGGCCAAGTAAGTTTTTATTTATTATTTTTCTTATATATATATATATATATATATATATATATATATATATATATTCTATTTTAAAACTTATTTTAATTTTTTAGGTTTTCTAATATGTTTTATTGTATTTTTCTTTTACTTTAAAAATTGTATGGTCTGAAGATATTCTGTTAAACGATTCTAACCATATGATCAAGGAAGAAGTTTAAGATAATAAGTTTGAATTTTGGTAATGAGCAATGCTAGGGGGACAGCAACTTTTGTGATTGTTAGCCATCAACTAGCCATCAATGATGATTTGATGGTGTGAGATTTGTGTGAGATTTCATCCAATGACTCACCTTTCTCTGCTGGTTACATGCTGATTTGTGTGAGATTTGTTTTTTTTTCTTTCTTTGTTTTTTTTCAGGTCATAAATCAAGCCATTAGTAACGAGGAGGTAGATCCCGAGGAGGGAATGTGCTTCGGCACATTAGAAGATGCGCGTGCATATTATTACCGATATGCGGCTAGGACTGGATTTGTCGTCAAAATAAGAACCACCGGCTGGGAGACCATAAACGATCAGAGGGTGGTTGTTAATCAAGCTTTGCATTGTAACAGAGATGGATACCGCACATCCCGTGTAAAGGCACCCCAGAGAAGGAAAACAGTGGCCTCAACAAACTGCAAAGCCCGTTGCTATTTGGCATTATATAAAATGACAGGGCAGTGGAGAATTTCTCGAGTAGAGGTATCCCACTCACACCCGCTTAATCCGAAGCTATCTAGAATGTTCTCAACAAACCGTCAGCTAAGTATGCATGTGAAGGACCTGATACAGCAAAATGACCAAGCTGGCATTAGACCGAGTAAGACGTACCAGGCACTAGCCAATGCAGTCGGTGGCCCTGCCAACCTCACCTTTACAGAGAAGGATGTTAGAAATTACATTAGTCGTCACTTACGCATTTCCGGGGATGAGACGGATCCAAAAGAGTTACTTAAGCACTTCTCACGGATGAAGGAGCTCAATCCAAACTTTTTCTTTGAAATAGATGTGGACGAAAACCATAGCATTAGAAATGTGTTTTGGGCCGATGCTCGGTGTAGAGCTGCATGGGAATATTTTGGTGATGTCGTGACGTTTGACACTACTTACAAGACTAATAGGTATGGAATTACTATTTTTTCTGTTGTACTTAATTAGACTTTTTTCCATCCATGGCATTTGGAATTTCCACCTACATATCATGTTTTTATATTTTCATTGTTTAGGTACGACATGCCGTTTGGGTCTTTCGTAGGTGTCAACCACCATGGGATGTCTACGCTTCTTGGGTGCGCATTATTGCGGAATGAGGACACTCGTACATTCGAATGGCTTTTTCGTACTTGGTTGAAGTGTATGGGTAAGGCCCCCATATGTATTATAACAGACCAATCGCTGCAGATGCGTTCTGCATTAGAGACCACATTACCACACACACGCCATAGATGGTGCATATGGCATATCCTAAACAAGATACCAAACAAGCTGGTAGGTTACCGTCATTTCGATCAGCTCATCACATGCATGAAGAGGATTGTGTTTGAATCCAAATCTAAGGACTCATTTGAGAGAGATTGGCACGATTTTATTGAAGAGTATGACCTCCACAATTCTAGGTGGCTAAATGGTAGTATAATCTTCTGGTTCCTTGCTGCCTCTGTGTGGCTACTTTATAGATGTTATTTTATAGTCATTATGGATGTTGCACTTAGAGGTTAACCGACGTTATTTTTGTTTTTTTGCATTTTTTGGTCTTTCCTGTTCATTTGCAGATATGTTTGCTGACCGACACATGTGGGTGCCAGTATTTTTCAAGGACGAATTCTGGGCTGGCATGAGGAGCACACAGCGTAGTGAGAGCATGCATTCAGTTTTTGATAAGTACTTAAACAGTAAGAGCTCTTTGTTGTAATTTGTTCGCCAATACCAAAACTGTGTTATAGACAAGGAGCAAAAGGAGCTTGAGTGTGACGCTGCTGATTTAAGGGGTATTATCCCTTGTGTTTCCAGCTCACCAATAGAGAAGCAGTTCCAGAGAGAATATACAAACTCCATGTTTCGAGACGTTCAGGATCAATTTATAAAAAAGGCTGATTGTGACATCTCCTTAATCAACCATCATGGCACAAGTATAGTTTGTGAAGTTGACCAACAAAAGATGGTGTTTGACATGTCAGTGTACAGCAGATACCAAGTCGTGTATTGCTCGCAATCATCAGACGTTCAATGTGATTGCTTTATGTTCCAATCGAATGGTATTCTATGCTGCCACAGTCTTGCTGTTCTTCTACATTTTCGTGTGACAGCAGTGTCCTCACAATACATTCTATCCCGATGGAGTAAGAATGTTAGTTGGAGACACACATACATCAGGAGTAGCATTGACATGGACCGTTCTGATGAAAGCATGACAATTTTTAGGCAATTGTGTTCTGATTTTTACAACATCGCTCAGGATTTTGTGGCTACTCCAGAGGTTGCTGCTATATTGCGTGATGCCATGGACAGTGCTCGGGAGAAGCTCAGAGAACACAAGGAATTCGAGCATCAAGCTGCACCTGTACCAAGTGCGATTTACTCACATACGCATGATGAGTGTCCCGTTAGCATGGATGAGCTACATGGCCCACGTCGTGTTCCTACGCGAGGTCGTCCAACTTCCACCAGACTTGGGGCAGATCTGGAAAAATCTATTAAAAAGAGGGCACGCAAAAACAAGAATACTCACAATCACAACAAGGTAAATATGAGATCTACCCCCCTTTTCATGTTATTTGTTTATTTTAAGTTGGTTGAATGGATAATAAGTGATGGTGTTATCTTTCAATATGATTTGTGTGTTAAGGGACCTAATGGTAATGCACAACCATCTCCTATAAATGTGGCAACTTCCTACAAAGATACGCAACCGGCTTGTTCAGAAATGACAAACAATTTGGCTATGCACTCTGGCTCCTTCATATCACTATTGAATTCATTCCATAACGCTGAACAATTGTGTATGTGTACCTAGTGTATTTTTCATAGCATTAATGTCATGTCCATTTACTAATTGTTTCCTCTTTTGTTTTGTTTTTAAATTTTTTTTTTCACAGGAAACATTCTTGGAGGATTCGAAGTTTAACATTACTACATATCATAAGCATTAGAGTTTAACAACTACTATGTACTTTGCCCATGCTTCAACTTTATTTCACGTTATCATGATTTTGGTGGTTTATTGGATTTATTTTATGTAAATCACTATACTCAACTTTATTTTAACTTGCTACTGCTTTATCTACCATTATTAAACAAAATACAATAACAGACTTGGGCAACTAATATACAACTTTTTTATTCTTTTACTCTTTGTTACCGTTATTATTTGTTACTAATATTAAAAATAATAAATGTTTAGTTGATAATTTAATCATTATGATAATGTGGTGCAATACATGAAGTTTAAATTTGAATATCCAAAAGTATCCGTACATAATAAGGTCTTTCTTTTATTATTTAAAAAATTAGACATCAAAAAGTCATATCCAGACATGTATTTTATTTACATCCAATAACATCCTTTAATTTATTAGAATAACATCCACGATCGAGCATTTATTGCTTGGGCATAAATATTTTTAGCTGCCTGTTAAGCATGAATAATTGTATATTAGAAACATAATTCAAAATTCAGTCAATGTGTTCTCGATTTGAGCAAAAACAAGCCAAACATGTATAAAAAAATAAACTAACAATTTAAAAACAATTTTTTTATACATAAATATTAACTGGGATATTGAATTATTGTATTTTTTTTAATCCAGTCCAAATCCAAAACCTTTCGCAAATATTTCATGATAAAATCACGTAAATTCTGCAAGCATATCAACCATATCAACAAAAAGATGCACCCAGTTTTGATTTATATCCAATAACATCCATCTGTATATAAAAATAACATCCTCTAAATCCTGAAATCAAATTAACAAAAAACACACACTGACCAACTCTAATCTCAATTTATGGCTTATAGTTCCGTTTAGCTTTCTTAGCCAGTTCTGCCCTTCGAACCAGTGATCTTGTCCGTGGGTTCGTCCAAGGATCTTCAAGAGTTTTTTTCTTTCCCCTATCCTCCACATGACGACATGGTACATTGAGTACACCATCTACCTCACTCCTAGAGATGTTGTCTTTGCAAATTAGAATGTCAGTTACAATTTCTTTCCAAATTTGTTGCAGCTGGGCCTGTGATCACATACAGATGTATTTGTGTTTGGTATAGAATACAATAAAGAAGCAAATATAAATCCAGCCAGCATAAGTAGAATTCATCCAAGAAGAGTTATTTATCAATTATTAAATACGCAAATAAGCATCAACATATGTTTTGGATTTCACTAACCGTCGTCCAAATAGGCATATTCAATTCATCCTCTGCCAAGCTCTTTGGATCCCACATTTCCATCCATTTAATGACGTATACGCCACAGTCCCACCTATGCAACACAAATGACAAAAAGTCGTGCCAACATGTTAAAATTTGTGTGGGTTGATTTTTTAATCCCTTTTTTGTTTTCACCTCTAGACTTACCCATTAGGCTGTTTTTGGAGCCTTGTTTCATATCAACATTCATAGCCCTCAGCTGTGAATACTACATTCGGGTCTACAGTTGCTGCCAACTCTTGGAGAAGAAAGCCCTTCGACAAGCCAAAGAGAAAGAATTAGGGAGGAAAATAGAAGAAAAAAACATGGAAGGCAACACCTAACATCCGAAAAAATATGCATCATCAAATCTATTCTCACTTACTACATATTTATCTATTTTCTCTCGGCGCTCCGAGTGTGGGCTATTGTGCATAGAGTCTAACACCCATAGGTTATCAGTCTTCCGATGGAGTACATATAGCCACCAGTGATCATCTCGGCACACTGGAACAAACCACTTCATCGTTGAATAAAGCATGTTAGTATATAGTTATTTTTTCCATATTCTTGTAATGAAAAAATAGATTTTGTGTGTGGATTAGTAAGTATATAAATTACTGACATAATCAACTTTTTTCGCTTTCTCCGCATCAAACCAGTGCTGCCCGCGGCCCATGAATTTGCTAAGAACAGGGACAAAACCAGTGTTCGTCCCGGCAAATCGTTCAATGTTAACATCAGTCAATATTATGGCCTGTAAACCCATTTTGCATTAGTTAAACACCTAAAGTAATAATTTAGAGTATCCTTCACCGAGGCAATTATGGTATTAATTAATATTAAGTGGGTAAGGAAAGATTGCACTAACCATTAGTCTCGGTGGAATACAGTAAAAATGCGTGCAGAACCTTGCGTTGCTCGAAGTATTGAACATGGCACAGCAGTAATCAACCACCTGAATAGAGTAAACGTATTACATTTTCATGGCACTTTAATGCATAACACATACATAGCAATTTATTACAGTTTTTTTGTTTGCTCTTACTGTATCGCTTACTCTTCTACGCCATCCCAGTGATTGAAGATCCGCTCGCTGCAGCTGAACATCATCGCCATTGCGAATCCACGCAAGTGTGGTATTCTTTGCACCCCTCCGATCTGTCACCCACTTGTATATCCTGTTCATGTCATCACCTGTCGGCCTTGCAACACCCCCAGATGGCATCAGTGTGTCCACCACAGCCTTTGTTTTTATGTTTTCTGGTGATTCAGGTTCCGGAGTCGCATTTTGATCATTTGTTACCGGAGATCTGGGCGGTGAGTCTGGTATGTGCATCTGAGTGATGCCAAGCGAGAATGACGGGATTGAAAAGTCTAATTGATTTTTTAAATAATCTGGCAACTTGATAAGAACTTTGTTAATTGATTTTGTTAATCTCTTTCTTATTTTTAATCTATTTTACATTGGATAATATTATTTTTTCTATACCAATATATAAAGCCAATACCAGAGTTTGGTGTCCAACTTTTATAGACACCATTTACCCTCAAATAATTTATTTTACAAATCAAATTTATGGACAAAATAGTAATAATACATTTTTGTTTATAATTAAAAAAAAGTCATTAACCCATTAAATAACTGCTGCAATCGTGAGGAAATTAAATAACTGTTCCACTTACAAATATTCCTCATTGTTGTCGATCCTTTTTTTCTGCATCTTGCTATCTTTTGGTTCTGACATACATTTACTAAGAAAGGGACACCTGCAAATCATCATGAGAGGATTTGACAAGGAAGATGATACAATTTCTATGCCAATTCCATTGCCAAATACAGGTGCCTTTTGAAAAATAATAATAGACGTCATGATAATATAAGTGATTGGTATTTTATATTTACGGTTTATTTTATTTTTGAGTACTAATTTTTAATTTTTAAAAAAAGATTCAAAGGACAAGTACTCTTTATCTTATTCTATTTTTACATCTAAAGTTTGTATTTTTTTGTATAATTATAGATCGAGCACTACTACTCAAATATATCTTATATATATTCTATATTTATTAAAATTTATCAATATTTTTTTTGCATTGTTTGATACGTATTTTTAAAGTCTATGTTTATAATTTCCTAAACTATCTAAACTATTAATTATGTAAAGTATTGAATTTGACATTTATTTATAAAGAGTACTAAAATTGACATTTACTAATTGGTGGACGAAATTGTGATAAAAGAGTTTCAAGCACTGTTAGAGAAGCTCACAACTCCGTTCAACTAACCAGCAAGTGTACTGGGTCGTCCAAGTAATACCTTACGTGAGTAAGGGTCGAATCCACAGAGATTATTGGTTTGAAGCAATCAATATTTATTTTATTAATCTTAGTTAGGATGTCAATAGGATTATTTGGATTAAAAGTGAAATTACTAGATTTGATAAAAGAGGGAACAATGTTACTTTGATTTGCAGCACTGGAGAATATGTTGGAGTTTTGGAGATGCTTTGTCCTCTGACTTCAACTCTTCCTTGAAATCCTCTTCTCACACGCAGGTTCCTTCCATGGCAAGCTCTATGTAGGGTGTCACCGTTGTCAGTGGCTACTTCCCATCCTCACAGTGAAAACTATGCTCACGCACTCTGTCACAGTACGGCTAATCACCGGTTGGTTCCCGCTCCTACTGGAATAGAATCACTCTTTTGCGTTTGTCACTAACGCCCAGCAGGTTAAAGTTTGAAGCACGTCACAGTCATCCAATCCCGGAATCCTACTCGGAATATCACAGACAAGGTTTAGACTTTCCGGATTCTCATGAATGCCGCCATCAATCCGGCTTATACCACGAAGATTCTGTTGGGGAATCTAAGAGATATTCATTCAATCTGATGTAGAACGGAGGTGGTTGTCAGGCACACGTTCATGGGTTGAGGAAGGTGATGAGTGTCACGGATCATCACCTTATCCACAGTTAAGCGCGAATAAACATCTTAGATAAGAACAAGCGTGTTTGAATGGAAAACAAAGGAATTGTATTAAATCATCGAGACGCTGCAGAGCTCCTCACCCCCAACAATGGAGTTTAGAGACTCATGCCGTCACAAAGTGTATAATTCAGATCTGAAAATGTCATGAGGTACAAGAAATGTCTGTAAAAGTTGTTTAAATAGTAAACTAATAACCTAGGGTTACAGAAAATGAATAAACTAAGATAATTGGTGCAGAAATCCACTTCTGGGGCCCACTTGGTGTGTGCTGGGGCTGAGACTAAAGCTTTCCACGTGAAAAGGCCTTTCTTGGCGTCAAACTTCAGGTTATGACGTGTTTTGGGCGTTCAACTCCGGATAATGACGTTTTTCTGGCGTTTAACTCCAGACAGCAGCATGAACTTGGCGTTTAACGCCAAGTTACGTCGTCTATCCTCGCTCAAAGTATGGACTATTATATATTGCTGGAAATCCCTGGATGTCTACTTTCCAACGCCGTTGAGAGCGCGCCAATTGGACTCCTGTAGCTCCAGAAAATCCATTTCGAGTGCAGGGAGGTCAGGATCCAACAGCATCAGCAGTCCTTTTTCAGCCTAAGTCAGATTTTTGCTCAGCTCCCTCAATTTCAGCCAGAAAATACCTGAAATCACAGAAAAACACACAAACTCATAGTAAAGTCCAGAAATATGATTTTTGCCTAAAAACTAATATTATTTTACTAAAAACTAACTGAAACATGCTAAAATCTACATGAAATTACCCCCAAAAAGCGTATAAAATATCCGCTCATCACAACACCAAACTTAAACTGTTGCTTGTCCTCAAGCAACTAGATGAATAAAATAGGTTCTAACAGAAATAAAGAAATAATAATATTCTCGAGTTTTAAATGAGGCTCAGATTCTTATTAGATGAGCGGGGCTTGTAGCTTTTTGTCTCTGAATAGTTTTGGCATCTCCCTGTATCTTTAAATTTTCAGAATGATTGGCATCCTTAGGAACTCAGAATTCAGATAGTATTGTTGACTCTCCTAGTGTAGTGTGTTGATTCTTGAACACAGTTATTTTATGAGTCTTGGCTGTGGCCCTAAGCACTTTGTCTTCCAGTATTACCACCAGATACATAAATGCCACAGACACATAACTGGGTGAACCTTTTCAGATTATGACTCAGCTTTGCTAGAGTCCCCAGTCAGTGGTGTCCAGAGCTCTTAAGCACACTCTTTTGCTTTGGATCACGACTTTAACCACTCAGTCTCAAGCTTTTCACTTGGACCTTCATGACACAAGCACATGGTTAGGGACAGCTTGGTTTAGCCGCTTAGGCCTGGATTTTATTTCCTTGAGCCCTCCTATCCATTGATGCTCAAAGCCTTGGATCCTTTTTATTCTTGGCTAGTGCCCATGGCTTGTGAATATTGTGTTTTTTTTTTTTTACTGCTTTTTCTTGCTTCAAGAATCAATTTCATGATTTTTCAGATCATCAACAATATTTTTCGTGTTCCTCATCCTTTCAGGAGCCAATATTCATCAAATTCAAAGTACATATTATGCACTGTTCAAGCATTCATTCAGAGAACAAAAAGTATTGCCACCACATATAATTAATTATAAATTTTATTATTAAGAACTCGAAAAATATAAATACTTCTTTATTCTAAAAGAAAATCTACTACTTTATTCATGCCTCATGATGATGAGAAAAATAAATTATAGCTTAATTGGAAATAAAATCAAAATAGACATCCTAATTACTACTAAATATCTTCTAAGGTCAATTTCTAAAATAATACTATCACAGAGTTAAAGCTGGAATTAGAACTTAACAACCTGTATTTTGGGAAGTGGATGTTCCTCTAGTCTGTGGGGTGCCTTCAAGAATTAATTTCTGACGCTTCAGCTCCCTTAAGTTCACATCCTTGCTCTTCCTGTTCTCTTAGGTGCCATGGTCTTAATGAGTTTTAGCTCAGTGATCATGGCAAATCACACCAAACTTAGAGGTTTGCTTGTCCTCAAGCAAAAGAAAGGAAAGGAGAGGAGTAGAAGGAAAGGCATTTTCAAATAAAGATAAGATGAGTTGAAAAAGATTTGAAAAAGATTTTAAAAAGATAATTGAGTTTTTAAAACAAACTTAAAAGAGTTTGATTGGATTGAAAATTAATTTGTTTTTATGGATTAAGATACATGTGATAATTTTTGAAAAAGGGATTTTAGAAATTAGGATTTTTAGAACACTAATTTGATTTGAGGGATGATAATTTGAAATATGTTTATGCAAGAAAACATGAATTGAAACATAAAAAATTAGAAAATTTGTAAAGAGAGACGAATTTTACCTCCTCCCCACCATCCTGGCGTTAAACGCCCAAACGATGCATGTTTTGGGCGTTTAACGCCCAAATGCTGCTTCTCCTGGGCGTTCAACGCCCAGCTGATGCTTCTTTCTGGCGTTGAACGCCCAGATGGCTACCCTTACTGGCGTTGAACGCCCAGTGGGTGCTTCTTTTGGGCGTTCAACGCCCAAAATGTTTCTTACTGGCTTTTTCACGCCAGTGAGCTTCCAAATTTCCCTGTAACTCTGTGACTTCAACCAATTGCTATTTCACCTTTTGAAGATACTGTAGCATCTACCTGTAAAAAAAATCAATACGAATAAAATTAAATTTTGTGATTGGCTGGGTTGCCTCCCAGCAAGCGCTTCTTTAATGTCATTAGCTGGACTGAGTTTTAATCAAGTCTCAGTTTTGAGCATTCTTGCTCAAAATTGCCTTCAAGATAATGTTTGACTCTTTGTCCATTAACAATGAACTTTTTGTTAGAGTCATTATCCTGAAGCTCTATGTATCCATATGGTGATACATTTGTAATGACATATGGACTTCTCCACCGGGATTTTAATTTCCCAGGGAATAATTTGAGCCTAGAATTGAATAGCAGAACTTTCTGCCCCGGCTCAAAGACTCTGGATGACAATTTCTTATCATGCCATCTTTTTGCTTTCTCTTTGTAAATCTTTGCATTCTCGAAAGCATTGAGTCTAAATTCCTCTAGCTCTGATTCGAGACTCTCAGCCATATTGACCTCTCTTACCAGAGAGTCAATAATATCAACACTCATGCAGTCATTTGGGGTGTCTGGATGTTGCATGGCTTTAACAACATTCAGCTTGAACTCTTCCTCATTGACTCTCAAGGTTACTTCCCCTTTTTGGACATCAATGAGGGTTCGGCCAGTTGCTAGGAAAGGTCTTCCTAGAATGAGAGTTGCACTCTTGTGCTCCTCTATTTCCAGCACCACAAAGTCAGTAGGAAAGGCAAATGGCCCAACCTTGACTATCATGTCCTCAATCACGCCTGATGGGTATTTAATGGAGCCATCAGCAAGTTGAAGACATATCCTGGTTGGTTTGATTTCTTCAGTTAAACCAAGCTTTCTGATAGTAGATGCAGGCATTAGGTTGATACTTGCTCCAAGATCACATAAAGCTTGTTTGGTGCAAGTGCCCTCTAATGTGCATGGTATCATAAAGCTCCCAGGATCTTTAAGCTTCTCAGGTAAGCTTTTCAGAATGACTGCACTGCATTCTTCAGTGAGGTAAACTTTTTCAGTTTCCCTCCAATCCTTCTTATGACTTAAGATCTCTTTCATGAACTTAGCATAAGAGGGTATTTGCTCAAGTGCTTCTGCAAACGGAATCTTTATTTCAAGAGTTCTGAGATAGTCTGCAAAGCGGGCAAATTGCTTATCCTGTTCCGTTTGGCGGAGTTTTTGAGGATAAGGCATTTTGGCTTTGTATTCCTCAACCTTAGTTGCTGCAGGTTTATTACCTACAGAAGTGGGTTGGGAAGCCTTTTTAGAAGGGTTGTTATCAGCACTTGTATGTGACTGATTCCCCACTGGTATTTGAATGCCAGTGGTGGGAGCTGGAGTGGCGTTAGACGCCCCTTCCTTGTTTGTTACTGGCGTTTGAACGCCAGAACCATGTTCCCCTTGGGCGTTCAACGCCGGATTCATGCTTGTTTCTGGCGTTGAACGCCAGGAATGAGCATGGTCTGGGCGTTCAGCGCCAGCTTTGTCCCTTTCTGGGCTTGGACTGTCTTCAGGAGGATTTTGAGTATCCACTTGTTCATTTCTTGGTTTCCTGCTGCTTTGAAGTGAGGTATTTAATGTTTTCCCACTTCTTAATTGAACTGCTTGACATTCTTCTGTTATTTGTCTTGACAGTTGTTTTTCTGTCTGCTTTAATTGTACTTCCATGTTCCTGTTAGCCATTCTTGTTTCCTGTAATATTTCCTTGAATTCGGCTAGCTGTTGAGTTAGAAAGTCCAATTGCTGATTGAATTCATTAGCCTGATCCACTGGACTGAGTTCTGCAGTTACTGTTTTAGCTTCTTCTTTCATGAAAGATTCATTGCTTAAGTACAGATGTTGATTTCTGGCAACTGTATCAATAAGCTCTTGAGCCTCTTCAATTGTTTTTCTCATATGTATAGATCCACCAGCTGAGTGGTCTAGAGAAATCTGAGCTTTTTCTGTAAGCCCATAGTAGAAGATGTCTAATTGCACCCATTCCGAAAACATTTCAGAGGGGCATTTTCTTAGCAACTCTCTGTATCTCTCCCAGGCATCATAAAGAGATTCATTATCTCCTTGTTTGAAGCCTTGGATGCTTAGCCTTAGCTGTGTCATCCTTTTTGGAGGGAAATAGTGATTCAGGAATTTTTCTGACAGCTGTTTCCATGTTTTTATGCTGTTCTTAGGCTGGTTATTTAACCACCTCTTAGCTTGATCTTTTACAGCAAATGGAAACAGTAGTAATCTGTAGACATCCTGATCCACTTCCTTATCATGTACTGTATCAGCAATTTGCAGAAATTGTGCCAGAAATTCTGTAGGTTCTTCATGTGGAAGACCAGAGTACTGGCAGTTTTGCTGCACCATGATAATGAGCTGAGGATTCAGCTCAAAGCTACTAACTCCAATGGAAGGTATACAGATACTACTCCCATATGAAGCAGTAGTGGGGTTAGCATATGACCCCAGAGTCCTCTTGGACTGTTCATTCATAGGTGCTTCCGTGTTGGACCAAAAGAAAGGGTATATATGTTGATATTATTTATTTTATAAAAATTAAATTTTTTTTTTAAAATAAAATAAAAACGAAATAAATAAAAGAAAGTGGAAATATTTTGAAATTGAAAATTGAAAATTTTTTTTATAAAAGATTTTCGAAAAAAAATTGTTCAAAATTAGTTAGAAAGATAAAAATTTTTGAATTTTGAATTTTATGATGAAAGAGAAAAACACACAAAAGACACAAGACTTAAAATTTTTAAATCTAATGCTCCTTAATTTTCGAAAATTTTTGGAGGGAAAACACCAAGGAACACCAAACTTAAAAATTTTAAGATCAAGACACAAGAAAAACTCAAGAACACTTTGAAGATTCACAAGAACACCAAGAACAAAAGGAAGAACACCAAACTTAAAATTTTTAGAAAATCAAAATAAATTTTCGAAATTTATGAAAAGATTAACAAGAAAACACCAAACTTAAAGTTTGGCACAAGATTAAATCAAGAAAAATTATTTTTGAAAAAGATTTTTGAAAGTATTGGTGCTCCCTTATCAAGAATATGACCCTTCTATTCTAGCCAAATAGGCAGAAAAGGTAACAATTGTTCTGGGCAGGTATATTCTTTTTGAAAGACTAATGCTTTGGATTAGTAAAAGAAAAACAAGAAAAGACACAGAACAAGAAAAACTCAAGATCAAATAAGAAAAATAAACAAGAACAACTTGAAAATCAATGAAGAACAAAGACACAAGTCGAAAATTTTGAGAAAAATATAAAATATGCAATTGACACCAAACTTAGAACAAGACACTAAACTCACAAAGGATTAACAATTAATTAAGGAAAATAATATTTTTGAAGAGAAATTTTTGAAAAGAAACTATCCTATCAAGATTTAATGACTCTATAAAAATAAGAATAAAAATAAAAATAAATTATTCCTAATCTAAGAAATAAAATAAACCTTCAATTGTCCAAACGCAATAATCCCCGGCAACGGCGCCAAAAACTTGGTGGACGAAATTGTGATAAAAGAGTTTCAAGCACTGTTAGAGAAGCTCACAACTCCGTTCAACTAACCAGCAAGTGTACTGGGTCGTCCAAGTAATACCTTACGTGAGTAAGGGTCGAATCCACAGAGATTATTGGTTTGAAGCAATCAATATTTATTTTATTAATCTTAGTTAGGATGTCAATAGGATTATTTGGATTAAAAGTGAAATTACTAGATTTGATAAAAGAGGGAACAATGTTACTTTGATTTGCAGCACTGGAGAATATGTTGGAGTTTTGGAGATGCTTTGTCCTCTGACTTCAACTCTTCCTTGAAATCCTCTTCTCACACGCAGGTTCCTTCCATGGCAAGCTCTATGTAGGGTGTCACCGTTGTCAGTGGCTACTTCCCATCCTCACAGTGAAAACTATGCTCACGCACTCTGTCACAGTACGGCTAATCACCGGTTGGTTCCCGCTCCTACTGGAATAGAATCACTCTTTTGCGTTTGTCACTAACGCCCAGCAGGTTAAAGTTTGAAGCACGTCACAGTCATCCAATCCCGGAATCCTACTCGGAATACCACAGACAAGGTTTAGACTTTCCGGATTCTCATGAATGCCACCATCAATCCGGCTTATACCACGAAGATTCTGTTGGGGAATCTAAGAGATATTCATTCAATCTGATGTAGAACGGAGGTGGTTGTCAGGCACACGTTCATGGGTTGAGGAAGGTGATGAGTGTCACGGATCATCACCTTATCCACAGTTAAGCGCGAATAAACATCTTAGATAAGAACAAGCGTGTTTGAATGGAAAACAAAGGAATTGTATTAAATCATCGAGACGCTGCAGAGCTCCTCACCCCCAACAATGGAGCTTAGAGACTCATGCCGTCACAAAGTGTATAATTCAGATCTGAAAATGTCATGAGGTACAAGAAATGTCTGTAAAAGTTGTTTAAATAGTAAACTAATAACCTAGGGTTACAGAAAATGAATAAACTAAGATAATTGGTGCAGAAATCCACTTCTGGGGCCCACTTGGTGTGTGCTGGGGCTGAGACTAAAGCTTTCCACGTGAAAAGGCCTTTCTTGGCGTCAAACTTCAGGTTATGACGTGTTTTGGGCGTTCAACTCCGGATAATGACATTTTTCTGGCGTTTAACTCCAGACAGCAGCATGAACTTGGCGTTTAACGCCAAGTTACGTCGTCTATCCTCGCTCAAAGTATGGACTATTATATATTGCTGGAAAGCCCTGGATGTCTACTTTCCAACGCCGTTGAGAGCGCGCCAATTGGACTCCTGTAGCTCCAGAAAATCCATTTCAAGTGCAGGGAGGTCAGGATCCAACAGCATCAGCAGTCCTTTTTCAGCCTAAGTCAGATTTTTGCTCAGCTCCCTCAATTTCAGCCAGAAAATACCTGAAATCACAGAAAAATACACAAACTCATAGTAAAGTCCAGAAATATGATTTTTGCCTAAAAACTAATATTATTTTACTAAAAACTAACTGAAACATGCTAAAATCTACATGAAATTACCCCCAAAAAGCGTATAAAATATCCGCTCATCACTAATTGTTTAAATTATTGCAAAAAGATTAATTAATTTAATATTATTCATCTGTCATACGATTGGCATATAAAAGATGTAAAAAAATTTATACTTACCAATGGTAGAATGAAAAATCTCTAAGTATATTTTGTTAATTTTTTCTTTATTTTTAATATGTTCTATATTAAAAAATATTTTTTATTAATTATTAGATTGACATATAACACAATAAATATAATAAATATAGTAAGATACGAACTTTGTTAATTGATTTTTTAAATAATCTGGCAACTTGATAAGAACTTTGTTAATTGATTTTGTTAATCTCTTTCTTATTTTTAATCTATTTTACATTGGATAATATTATTTTTTATTAATTATTAGATTGACATATAACATTTAAATGTGTTAAGATAAGAACTGTGTTATATATTTTTCGTTATTTCAACTTTCATGATTATGTCGTTCTCTTTATTTTTCTATGTCATAGGCCAAGTAAGTTTTTATTTATTATTTTTCTTATATATATATATATATATATATATATATATATATATATTCTATTTTAAAACTTATTTTAATTTTTTAGGTTTTCTAATATGTTTTATTGTATTTTTCTTTTACTTTAAAAATTGTATGGTCTGAAGATATTCTGTTAAACGATTCTAACCATATGATCAAGGAAGAAGTTTAAGATAATAAGTTTGAATTTTGGTAATGAGCAATGCTAGGGGGACAGCAACTTTTGTGATTGTTAGCCATCAACTAGCCATCAATGATGATTTGATGGTGTGAGATTTGTGTGAGATTTCATCCAATGACTCACCTTTCTCTGCTGGTTACATGCTGGCCATAATTCAATAGAATTGCTGGTCCCCTAGACTTTCCCTTTGGTAATTTATTGAGTCTAATTGAAATAAACACATTGAAATATAATAAATAGAATCATTAATGCAACATTTATTAATGAATAATTACTAAAAAAATATTATCTATACCAATATATAATGGAAAAAGTTTGGTAACCAAAATTTTTCAGCCATATTCAACCAAAACTTTCCATATTTTACTTCATTTATATCACTTAATAACAGTTTTATTTTTTACTTCACTCTCTTATCATTCTACTTATCACCGTTCATTCTACTTATCATCGTTCTTATCAAATCTGCTAATTAATGATATTAATTAAAAAATCATATCCTTTTTATTAGGCACTATTGTAATTAATACTTAATATTCCTTTTTATAATTTGATTTTTATATATAAAAATACAATAAAGATTAATAATAATTATATTTAAGAACGGTAATTATAATATCAATTACATTAAATAATTGCAATTGATTCTTTGTCCGTTATGGTATTTATCATCAATTATTGGAGATATGAAACATGAAACCTATCCTAATATATACTTTATGTTAATTCAATCATATTCATTCAAAAATCACAAGAATAACACCATTGCAAGCACAATAGTGTATAAGCCAAGGAATTTTACAAGAAAAGTATTTTTATCATTGTAATTTGTATGGCAATTGATTTCGACCTTAATACAGTACCTATGGCAGAAGGTGCTGAAGAATTTGTACAACAGACGGACTCACCCAATGAAATTGTTGCCAGTCAATCAATTTCTGAGAATATAGAAAACTACACTAGCTCTGATGAGGTATGGTAATAACTCGGATTATTTTTTTTATGTATTTTTTAGCACTTTAGTTATATGCGTAACATTCTTGATCATTATTTGTTTGCTATTTATCTCAAAAAAAAAATTATTTGCACCGGCAAATAAGTTTTAGCATCATCACAAACAATATAACCAAGACTATCATATATCATCACGCTTTCGTACACATAGCATTCATTGATATTCTAATTAATTTAAAATTTCATTCAATTCTCAAATTGTAAATTTTACCTTTAATTTTGTCAAAGAATTACAAAATAATTTTTTAAATCAAAATTCGAGTTAATAAAAATATTGAAAAACAACTTTGGATTTATCCTATAATCTAACTATTTAAAATAAAATGTTTTTCAGAGAAAATTTATTTGAAAGATTTTAAAACAAAATCTGGAGAAATAGAAGCTATGGTCCCTACTATGTCTTCCGTATTATTCCTCTTTCATTTTCATAAATATGCCTTTTTTTTGTCGTTTATGCCTTGTACAATTGATATCTTTTATTATTATTATCATTATTATTATTATTATCTATACCAATATATAATGGGGATACGGAATTTTGGTATCCAATTCTTTCTTCCTATTTTACCCCTATTCTCTCTTTATTAGAAACTGTCCCACGACACGACAGAACTTAAAAACTGATTTCAATAAAAAAAACTGTTACTACGTACTCAATTTTTTTATTTTATTCACTTTCAATAAAAAAAAACTATTAATACATACTCAATTTAAATACCGATTCATTTTCAATAACAAAATAACAGACGTCAAAGTAACATAATTAATTGGTATTCTATAACAAAATTAATTAAATTAATATACACTCTTATGCTTATTATTTAACTTAAAAAAATTACATATCTATAACAATATATAATGGCAATACATGGGTTTGGTGTCCAAAATTTTTTTCCAATATTATCCTTTTTAATCAACTTCTCCACTTAATGTCAATTATCTCTGAAAACTTTCATCACTTCACTTGGCCACTTGACGTAATTCTCACCTGTCACTTCTTACCCATTTTTCTCTTCTCATCTCATCTCTTATTAATATTATTGAATACATTGATAGATTTTAAAAATACATTAGACTCATGCCAATAATAGATTTGCTTTTAATTATTTAGATATTCATAATAGTAATAAAATTGGTCCAAATTTTTTAATAGATAGAACGGTAATAATATTAGTGGGTATAAATTATTATTCTTAGTAAACTTTTAATTATTTCTAATATACTATGTTACATATATCTATAATACAGTATATTATGATTGTTAATTGTTCACTTAAAAAATTTACACTATTAATTTAATATTTAAATTTTTTTTATTATGGTACTATTTTAATGTACTCTAAATTTTTATTATGTATTTATAATTTTGATAAAAATCATTCTTAAAAGAAATATTAATCTTATTTTTTAATTTTTTGTCCAGATAATATTAAATTATTTATATTAAAAGATTTACGAAATTCAAAAAATATTATTTATATAATAAAAATCTGGTTTTAGATATTCAAATATTAGAATTGGTCCAAATAATATTCTGAATGATGATAACATTGGTTAGTTATGCATATATATTGCATTGGTTTGTTAATTTTATCTTTTGAATTATTTTTTATTATGGTACTATTTTAATGTACTCTAATTTTTTATTGTGTATTTATAATTTTAAAAATAATCATTAAAAGAAATATTAATTTTATCTCTTAAATTTTTTAGCTTTGACAATATTAAATAATTTATATTAAAATATTTAGATAATTCTAAAACTATTATTTATACTATAACAAAATAAAAATATACAAAAAAAAATATGGAAGTTTGATGTTCAATTTTTTTTATTCAATGAGTCCTGTTTGACAGTTGTTATATAAAATATTTATTTAAAATATTGGTAATTTTTTATTTAATTTATACGGTAAATAATAATTTTTATGTAATTTTATTTTATTTAATATTAAATTAATTTAGATTTGAATTTTTTTTATTCTTTTCGAATTGAAATAGTCCCATTGCATGATTGACAACTTTAATTTCTATTATAATAACTATTTTTTCTATTATTTTCTATTTACTATTTTTTTATTTTTGTCATAATAACTATTTTTTTATCTATACCAATATATAATGGGATAGAAAAGTTTGGTATCCAATTTCTTCTTCCTATTTACCTCTATTTCTTTTTTATTTTTGTTACACACTGAATTCAATATAACAAACTGTTACCACATCTTCAATTTTTTATTTTTTTATAAAAAAAGAATTTATCTCACGATAGAGTATTAAACTGATTCATTTTCAACCCACGACCTATTTTAAAACTGATTTACTTTCAATAAAAAACTGCTCCCACTACGTACTAAATTTAAAAACTGAAACCCCAACAGAATTAAATACTTTTTCACTTTCAATTTTGGTATCGCAAACCTTTTTCGTCTCTGCATCTTGCTATATTTCTGACAAATAAAAATGGAAACTTCACAAAATCAACAATCACGTCAACGTCGATCCACTTGAACACTAGGCGGAAATTTCACAAAATCAACAATCACGTCAACGTCGACCTACTTGAACAGAATATGCTAGGCGAAGAAGACAACATGATCGAAGAACAAAGACAGCAACTTATCGGGAGATGATTAACTACCACCCATCATTAATTTGATACCGGTAATACGATAACTAATTTTCTTTGTTATGAATTCAATTAGTTTTTAATAATTATATTTTACTTTTGAAACATATAGGAATGGAAGCGCATGACAATGAAACGGGTACAAGTAACAGAAATCTATAACAATATATAACGTAGATATGGAGTTTTCGTATCCAAAAATCTCCCGTACATGCGTCAGTTACTTTAGATAAAAGAACTTTTACCGTTAACAGCAACACGTGTTCTTTTATCTTATTTTCATTATATATTTCACTAATAGTTGTAGAAACCGTAACTTCTCCTTCAATTCTTTATTCCAATAATTTATCCATTTAATTAATTTTATCCGTTTTCAATTTTTCTTACTTTTCTTTCCAAGTCTGAATATACTTCTCTGTATGTAACAATTATTTGGATGAGTTTTTGTAATTTTTTGAACTAGATAATAACTATGCCAAATGTTGATTTTGGACGCCATGTATGAAAGGAGGAAAAAAATAATTAGGGGTGATAAATAATTTTTTATGGATCTTATCGTTTTATTTTGGATATATTCTTTATGTGACTACTTTATACCAAGTTTGATCTCATTATTCAATTTTTAGTACTTCTCCTCTCACCATTAGGTGCACTCTTATTATTACTGTTGCCATCATTCTCCTTCCTTGAATATCGTGATTGTATCGTCTCCAGTTTTTCTTCGCTTTCATTTACTACAATTGCAAATTTTATACCATTTTACTACGTATATTAATTTCACGCATAACTTTCACCTTCATTTTCCTTTCTCTTCAGTTTACTTACCAAATTGTATTCATTCTTATATATTTTTAATCTGTCTTTCACATACAAAGTTTTCTCTTATCAATTTAATTTAAAAAAATGATTATTTTTTTATCTGATATTTATTTTTTAATTTTTTTGACATGTATATACCTATCAATAATGAACTGAAGAACTCTCATAAATTATTTTGTAAACTCATTCTTATATATTTTTAATTTGTCTTTCACATATAAAGTGATGAACAAAAATGAGAGCTGCCATAATGGTATTATGGTAATTGATTGCGGTGGTGGTTAATAGAAGAAGAAAACAAGAAAATAATAAAACAAGACAACATAATAGTGACGGTGAGACGATAATACTAATAGTTATTCATGTAAAAAGAATGATAAGAAAAAATGATAGTGTATAATATGATGAGATGATATAATCAAAATAAAAGTTAATAATTTTAAAATAATAATAAAATAAAAAATAATTAAAGATGTTTAATATAAGATTAAAAAAATATTTTTTTATCTATTTGAATTATACATAAAAATAAAGAGTATTTTGAATATAAATTTTTAAATTTGCTTCAAATTAAATAAGATTGAGAAAATAAATAAATTTAATATATAAATAACTAATTTGTAAACCATGTTAGTAAATCTTTATCTTAATTTTAGTATACATAATAATAATATAACTTTTTACCTTTTTTAATTTAAATTTAATTATTTTATATTTTTACATATCTTAAATAATATAAAATATTTTATGTTTTATAATTAATTTTTATTTATTGATCAAATTTATAATTTTAAAAATAAAAAAATAAAAATATTTTTTTAACTCAATAAAAAAGTGGCTGAATAGGCACTTTGCTTTTCTATTGTTTTTAAGAAATTAATTTTATTTTTTTGTTAATATATCATCCACTCTTCAAATTTATTAGATAAGTATTTTTTATTTTAATATTGATGTGACTTTATTTATATCATATTTTATTAAAATTAAAATTACTATAAACCAAAATATAATTCAAAAAATAATGATAATAACATTATTCTGATTCAAAAAGAGTATATATAAACTAAAATATATGTTAGTTATTTACAAAAGATAATTTTTACTTAAATAATAGATAAAAGTACTATTATTTTAATATTAAATTAAAAAATATATTTTTTATCTATTAGAATTATTGATGGAGATAAAAAATATTTTGGATATAAATTTTTAAATTTGTTTCTAATTAGATAAGATTAAATAAATAAATAAATTTAATAATATTTATAAATAATTAATCTTTAAATAATATCAATAAATTTTTATATTAATTTTATTACACATAATAGTAAATTAATATTTTTTTAATCTTACTTTTTAATTTAAATTTATTTTTTTAATATTTTACATGTTAAATAATTTAAGATATTTTATATTTTTATAATTTTTTTAATTATTATTAAATTTATAATTTTAAAATAAAAATATAAAATTAATTTCTTAAACTCAATAGAAAAGTGGCTCAACAGGCACGACAGTGCCTGGTGAGCCGCTAGTTATTATTATTATTATTAGAACACATAAGCAACCATTGCGCCTGTTCTCCAAAAGAAACGTTAGGACATGGATGTTTTCATCCTCTTGTCTGTGTTTTAATTTAAATGAGAGATAAATCATAGAAATAAGTATTTTAATGAACAATAACTTTTTTATAATATTTAATTTTAAATTACTTAAAATATAATAGAGAATTTAAATAAAAAAATTAAAAATATACGTAAATCCAAAAATAATTACATTAAGTTAACATCTACGTTAACATACATAATAAAACGAAATTAGGACCTAGAAGTATAGTATTGTGTTTTATTTGTTATACTCGATAGTGAAATTAGCCACTTTTGTATAGTTAACTATTATGTAGAGTTTTATTTGTTTTTTTTTTCTTTCTTTGTTTTTTTTTCAGGTCATAAATCAAGCCATTAGTGACGAGGAGGTAGATCCCGAGGAGGGAATGTGCTTCGGCACATTAGAAGATGCGCGTGCATATTATTACCGATATGCGGCTAGGACTGGATTTGTCGTCAAAATAAGAACCACCGGCTGGGAGACCATAAACGATCAGAGGGTGGTTGTTAATCAAGCTTTGCATTGTAACAGAGATGGATACCGCAGATCCCGTGTAAAGGCACCCCAGAGAAGGAAAACAGTGGCCTCAACAAACTGCAAAGTCCGTTGCTATTTGGCATTATATAAAATGACAGGGCAGTGGAGAATTTCTCGAGTAGAGGTATCCCACTCACACCCGCTTAATCCGAAGCTATCTAGAATGTTCTCAACAAACCGTCAGCTAAGTATGCATGTGAAGGACCTGATACAGCAAAATGACCAAGCTGGCATTAGACCGAGTAAGACGTACCAGGCACTAGCCAATGCAGTCGGTGGCCCTGCCAACCTCACCTTTACAGAGAAGGATGTTAGAAATTACATTAGTCGTCACTTACGCATTTCCGGGGATGAGACGGATCCAAAAGAGTTACTTAAGCACTTCTCACGGATGAAGGAGCTCAATCCAAACTTTTTCTTTGAAATAGATGTGGACGAAAACCATAGCATTAGAAATGTGTTTTGGGCCGATGCTCGGTGTAGAGCTGCATGGGAATATTTTGGTGATGTCGTGACGTTTGACACTACTTACAAGACTAATAGGTATGGAATTACTATTTTTTCTGTTGTACTTAATTAGACTTTTTTCCATCCACGGCATTTGGAATTTCCACCTACATATCATGTTTTTATATTTTCATTGTTTAGGTACGACATGCCGTTTGGGCCTTTCGTAGGTGTCAACCACCATGGGATGTCTACGCTTCTTGGGTGCGCATTATTGCGGAATGAGGACACTCGTACATTCGAATGGCTTTTTCGTACTTGGTTGAAGTGTATGGGTAAGGCCCCCATATGTATTATAACAGACCAATCGCTGCAGATGCGTTCTGCATTAGAGACCACATTACCACACACACGCCATAGATGGTGCATATGGCATATCCTAAACAAGATACCAAACAAGCTGGTAGGTTACCGTCATTTCGATCAGCTCATCACATGCATGAAGAGGATTGTGTTTGAATCCAAATCTAAGGACTCATTTGAGAGAGATTGGCACGATTTTATTGAAGAGTATGACCTCCACAATTCTAGGTGGCTAAATGGTAGTATAATCTTCTGGTTCCTTGCTGCCTCTGTGTGGCTACTTTATAGATGTTATTTTATAGTCATTATGGATGTTGCACTTAGAGGTTAACCGACGTTATTTTTGTTTTTTTTTTGCATTTTTTGGTCTTTCCTGTTCATTTGCAGATATGTTTGCTGACCGACACATGTGGGTGCCAGTATTTTTCAAGGACGAATTCTGGGCTGGCATGAGGAGCACACAGCGTAGTGAGAGCATGCATTCAG
This sequence comes from Arachis hypogaea, assembly GCF_003086295.3. Lineage (NCBI taxonomy): Eukaryota > Viridiplantae > Streptophyta > Magnoliopsida > Fabales > Fabaceae > Arachis > Arachis hypogaea. The sequence continues at coordinate 26,584,895 of NC_092042.1, forward strand.
TTTTTGATAAGTACTTAAACAGTAAGAGCTCTTTGTTGCAATTTGTTCGCCAATACCAAAACTGTGTTATAGACAAGGAGCAAAAGGAGCTTGAGTGTGACGCTGCTGATTTAAGGGGTATTATCCCTTGTGTTTCCAGCTCACCAATAGAGAAGCAGTTCCAGAGAGAATATATAAACTCCATGTTTCGAGACGTTCAGGATCAATTTATAAAAAAGGCTGATTGTGACATCTCCTTAATCAACCATCATGGCACAAGTATAGTTTGTGAAGTTGACCAACAAAAGATGGTGTTTGACATGTCAGTGTACAGCAGATACCAAGTCGTGTATTGCTCGCAATCATCAGACGTTAAATGTGATTGCTTTATGTTCCAATCGAATGGTATTCTATGCTGCCACAGTCTTGCTGTTCTTCTACATTTTCGTGTGACAGCAGTGTCCTCACAATACATTCTATCCCGATGGAGTAAGAATGTTAGTTGGAGACACACATACATCAGGAGTAGCATTGACATGGACCGTTCTGATGAAAGCATGACAATTTTTAGGCAATTGTGTTCTGATTTTTACAACATCGCTCAGGATTTTGTGGCTACTCCAGAGGTTGCTGCTATATTGCGTGATGCCATGGACAGTGCTCGGGAGAAGCTCAGAGAACACAAGGAATTCGAGCATCAAGCTGCACCTTACCAAGTGCGATTTACTCACATACGCATGATGAGTGTCCTGTTAGCATGGATGAGCTACATGGCCCACGTCGTGTTCCTACGCGAGGTCGTCCAACTTCCACCAGACTTGGGGCAGATCTGGAAAAATCTATTAAAAAGAGGGCACGCAAAAACAAGAATACTCACAATCACAACAAGGTAAATATGAGATCTACCCCCCTTTTCATGTTATTTGTTTATTTTAAGTTGGTTGAATGGATAATAAGTGATGGTGTTATCTTTCAATATGATTTGTGTGTTAAGGGACCTAATGGTAATGCACAACCATCTCCTATAAATGTGGCAACTTCCTACAAAGATACGCAACCGGCTTGTTCAGAAATGACAAACAATTTGGCTATGCACTCTGGCTCCTTCATATCACTATTGAATTCATTCCATAACGCTGAACAATTGTGTATGTGTACCTAGTGTATTTCTCATAGCATTAATGTCATGTCCATTTACTAATTGTTTCCTCTTTTGTTTTGTTTTTAAATTTTTTTTTTTCACAGGAAACATTCTTGGAGGATTCGAAGTTTAACATTACTACATATCATAAGCATTAGAGTTTAACAACTACTATGTACTTTGCCCATGCTTCAACCTTATTTCACGTTATCATGATTTTGGTGGTTTATTGGATTTATTTTATGTAAATCACTATACTCAACTTTATTTTAACTTGCTACTGCTTTATCTACCATTATTAAACAAAATACAATAACAGACTTGGGCAACTAATATACAACTTTTTTATTCTTTTACTCTTTGTTACCGTTATTATTTGTTACTAATATTAAAAATAATAAATGTTTAGTTGATAATTTAATCATTATGATAATGTGGTGCAATACATGAAGTTTAAATTTGAATATCCAAAAGTATCCGTACATAATAAGGTCTTTCTTTTATTATTTAAAAAATTAGACATCAAAAAGTCATATCCAGACATGTATTTTATTTACATCCAATAACATCCTTTAATTTATTAGAATAACATCCACGATCGAGCATTTATTGCTTGGGCATAAATATTTTTAGCTGCCTATTAAGCATGAATAATTGTATATTAGAAACATAATTCAAAATTCAGTCAATGTGTTCTCGATTTGAGCAAAAACAAGCCAAACATGTATAAAAAAATAAACTAACAATTTAAAAACAATTTTTTTATACATAAATATTAACTGGGATATTGAATTATTGTATTTTTTTTAATCCAGTCCAAATCCAAAACCTTTCGCAAATATTTCATGATAAAATCACGTAAATTCTGCAAGCATATCAACCATATCAACAAAAAGATGCACCCGGTTTTGATTTATATCCAATAACATCCATCTGTATATAAAAATAACATCCTCTAAATCCTGAAATCAAATTAACAAAAAACACACACTGACCAACTCTAATCTCAATTTATGGCTTATAGTTCCGTTTAGCTTTCTTAGCCAGTTCTGCCCTTCGAACCAGTGATCTTGTCCGTGGGTTCGTCCAAGGATCTTCAAGAGTTTTTTTCTTTCCCCTATCCTCCACATGACGACATGGTACATTGAGTACACCATCTACCTCACTCCTAGAGATGTTGTCTTTGCAAATTAGAATGTCAGTTACAATTTCTTTCCGAATTTGTTGCAGCTGGGCCTGTGATCACATACAGATGTATTTGTGTTTGGTATAGAATACAATAAAGAAGCAAATATAAATCCAGCCAGCATAAGTAGAATTCATCCAAGAAGAGTTATTTATCAATTATTAAATACGCAAATAAGCATCAACATATGTTTTGGATTTCACTAACCGTCGTCCAAATAGGCATATTCAATTCATCCTCTGCCAAGCTCTTTGGATCCCACATTTCCATCCATTTAATGACGTATACGCCACAGTCCCACCTATGCAACACAAATGACAAAAAGTCGTGCCAACATGTTAAAATTTGTGTGGGTTGATTTTTTAATCCCTTTTTTGTTTTCACCTCTAGACTTACCCATTAGGCTGTTTTTGGAGCCTTGTTTCATATCAACATTCATAGCCCTCAGCTGTGAATACTACATTCGGGTCTACAGTTGCTGCCAACTCTTGGAGAAGAAAGCCCTTCGACAAGCCAAAGAGAAAGAATTAGGGAGGAAAATAGAAGAAAAAAACATGGAAGGCAACACCTAACATCCGAAAAAATATGCATCATCAAATCTATTCTCACTTACTACATATTTATCTATTTTCTCTCGGCGCTCTGAGTGTGGGCTATTGTGCATAGAGTCTAACACCCATAGGTTATCAGTCTTCCGGTGGAGTACATATAGCCACCAGTGATCATCTCGGCACACTGGAACAAACCACTTCATCGTTGAATAAAGCATGTTAGTATATAGTTATTTTTTCCATATTCTTGTAATGAAAAAATAGATTTTGTGTGTGGATTAGTAAGTATATAAATTACTGACATAATCAACTTTTTTCGCTTTCTCCGCATCAAACCAGTGCTGCCCGCGGCCCATGAATTTGCTAAGAACAGGGACAAAACCAGTGTTCGTCCCGGCAAATCGTTCAATGTTAACATCAGTCAATATTATGGCCTGTAAACCCATTTTGCATTAGTTAAACACCTAAAGTAATAATTTAGAGTATCCTTCACCGAGGCAATTATGGTATTAATTAATATTAAGTGGGTAAGGAAAGATTGCACTAACCATTAGTCTCGGTGGAATACAGTAAAAATGCGTGCAGAACCTTGCGTTGCTCGAAGTATTGAACATGGCACAGCAGTAATCAACCACCTGAATAGAGTAAACGTATTACATTTTCATGGCACTTTAATGCATAACACATACATAGCAATTTATTACAGTTTTTTTGTTTGCTCTTACTGTATCGCTTACTCTTCTACGCCATCCCAGTGATTGAAGATCCGCTCGCTGCAGCTGAACATCATCGCCATTGCGAATCCACGCAAGTGTGGTATTCTTTGCACCCCTCCGATCTGTCACCCACTTGTATATCCTGTTCATGTCATCACCTGTCGGCCTTGCAACACCCCCAGATGGCATCAGTGTGTCCACCACAGCTTTTGTTTTTATGTTTTCTGGTGATTCAGGTTCCGGAGTCGCATTTTGATCATTTGTTACCGGAGATCTGGGCGGTGAGTCTGGTATGTGCATCTGAGTGATGCCAAGCGAGAATGACGGGATTGAAAAGTCTACTTGAGCTGGGTCCTCTGGTGCAACATACACTACCATTGCAAGCTCTCCGGATTCCCTGCACAGTCATTAACAATTAAGTGCTCTTAACTGAGTGCTCTTAACAATTAAGTGCTCTTATCTGAGCCAAAACTAAAATAAAGAAAGTTGTGTAACCAGCATAAGATTATATGGATAACATCTATTATTGATTAAATATTTCACCTCAAAAGAAGGAAAGAGTCAGAAGTAAAAGAGTCATGCAACTACTATAATCTTCAATAATTCATATTATTGTTAAAATCATCTATCTAACTTGCCTTTGATTCGAAGGTCCTTCATCAACATTATCATCTATTCCGTTTTCAACAGGTGTGTCAGACATTGTCTCATCCCCTTTGGGCATTTCAGGACATGTCCACCTCAGACTCATAGTATTCCCCCTAATGGACCTGTTTTGGGACTCTTAAATAAATTAGAAGTTGAGCACCTATAAGTGATAATAACAAAAGACACCTTATACAAATATGAGTTAATCAAGTAAATGTAGTACGCTTAAATTCGTAAATGATGTTAAATCTAAAGTTTACCCAAAGCTTCTTCGTGCAGAATAAAGTAAAGAATGGATAGTAACATCCTCATTACCAACCAGTTAGCAACCATTATGCTAGAAAGATAACATCGGGTATGAGGCACGCATAACATCCAAATTTAAATGATAAAATATTAGATAATCAAACTCCTATTCAAGATAAATATACCAGTTACAACCCCTAATTTTGCCATTCTTCTCAAATAAGCACAATATTATACGTAGGTAACGTATATTAAAATTACTTTATATATGGTAAAATGTTATATGCAAACAAATATAATGATAAATTATGTCAACGCAGTTGCCCAAAAAAAATTATGCTAGTATATTGTTACAATGAGGCAAGTTAAAGCATTAAAACTTCATACGATAACTAAAATTTCAATAACTTGCCTTTCCTTTGAATGCCCGTCCTTAACATTATCATCTGTTGCATTTACCACTGGCATGTCGGCCAATGTCTCCTCCCCCGTAGGCATTTTGATACATGTCTTGTTCATAAACACTTTATCCCCCTCAATGCATCCGTTTTGTGAAGCTTGGCTACATTTTCTGTTTAAATAAATTGGAAGATGAACAACTATAAGTGATAATTAAAAAGGTCACCTAGCACAAATATAATCCGACCAAGTAAATCTACTATACCCAAGTATAGTACAGAATGGTCAATAACTTCCGTAATTTAAATAAGTTAACATCCAGAAAGCCACACGAATAACATCAGGAGTATTATATACATAACATCCAAACTAATGAGACAAGATTTAGCTATTCGTAATACTATTTAAAGTCACTAGTATTGGCATTACTTAACGGGAGAGGACACATAGTCATCAAATTTATTATGTTATGAAATTAATGCTAAAACAGGAAAAGATGTATTTACATGTGTAAGGTCTATTGCCATGCTCAAAATAAGTATCTCCAACAGTTTTTAAAATATAGATTTACCAACTACAGCATCAATATCACACTTCTAAAATTAGATAAATAATGAATTACTCTATACATGGTAAAACTTTATATATGATTAAAAAGACACAAAATCTAAAAGATATTTATTTATACTATAATAATATTAAAAAGACACAGGTTAGAGCAATAAAAGTTTATAACAAAAGTAATAAATCTTTGAATTGCCTTTTTTTGGAAGGTTGTTGATCAAATCCAGCAAGTGATTCATTGTCAGCCGGTATGTCGGTCTCGTTTTCATCTACCGTGGGAGCTTTTTTACGAGTCTTTCTATCAGACTTTGTTTTTTTCTTGATGCATCTTCTCTTTGATACACGATTGTACTTTTTCGATGACCCATACATCTTTCCAATTAAATTTAGAAGCCCCTACAGTGGACAACGTATAAGTTTTATTCACGTTAGAGCTTAAAAGCAGTGATCCGATTAACATATCTTTCACACTTATGTCTCACCGAGTGAGATGTGCTTTCCTCTTCATCCATCTTCTTCAGATCAACAAGCGACCAGTCTCTGATCCACGGTTCTCTCCCATTATATCTTCCTAAATCTCCATGCTTGTTAGCATGGAGATATATAATCTAAAAGTTATAGTAATTGCTATAAACAAGGTATACTATAAAATAACAAACAACAAATCAAAAGTTAGGGATATATGGCTCACCAATAATGCGAACATACATCCATCAACTATTTTCTTCCCTACATCCTGAAACCTCAGAACTCCTTCAATTAAAAAATCATAAATGTACCTCGCCCAATACATCTTCCTTGGGTTCGATACATCAATGGCAGCGCGTATATGTATGTCTGAAACAGTGGCTTTCGGCGAGGGAAAGAAGAAACACTTGGCTATCAACATGATGAACTGTCTCCGAAAGTTCATTCTATCGACATCGGACTGCATCGAGCATGTGATAACATCCCTTTTTAAATCTGCTTGTGTCTTTCCTGTGAAGCTGTTAACAACTCGGTGCTCTGCTGCTGTTTTTGGACTTTTGAAACTATCCCCTGTCAAGCACAAAATTGAGTCGATGCAGTCCAAATATTTAATGGCTAATTTAACCGAAAACATATAGTCAACGAAAGTACAGTGGATAATTTTTTTCCCTTTTCTCCCTATTTTATTTGAGAATTGCGTACCATGGTTCGGTAGTCCAAAACACCGTGCAATTAATTCAACTGATATGGGAATTTTTCTTGTTCCGACGATCAAGGAATTCTCATCCCGATTATATGATGATGCTAATGCAACCATCATATCTTGGTTGACAGCCCATTCAGGCACATATTGCAGCCAGCCAAGTCCCATGTTCTGCACCTCCATTAGTTTCTCTCTGCCCGTGCCTGAGTCTAATTGCTTCATAACTGAAGCCACGCAACATGGCGAGCACCTAGATACTAGTGTTTTCTACACAAAAATTCATAATCAGCACAAAGTAACAACAAAGGAGAATGTGGGATTTAGCATTTACTATCAAAACACAATATCCCAAGTTTACAGTTAATTCACCGCTAACCATCCAAGGTACCTTTTTTGGTCCAACAATTTTTTTTGCCATCTTCTTTCGGGATTGTTATTCTTCTGTGTCTCTTTTTTGCTCCTGGTACGAGCCATAGCTACTTCTTGTTTTTCGAATACCTGTTCACAAACAACTGCTATATATACTCAAATAACTCACTTAAATTAATCATTAACATACCAACATGTTTATCAATAGCATAGATACGCCAATATTATTATTGTTTATAATTTATTAGACATCACGATGCCCAAACCCATTTGTCAAATCCCTTTGGCACACTTCAAACCTGCTCTTTTGCATACAAAAAAATTTAAATAGCTGTATTCGTTTTCAAATTCTAATGTATGGAATTGCAAAGAACACAATTTAGGTGTATGATGAATATATAAGTCACAAATTATTAATTATTGAACTTATTATAGGGAGTTTTAAATTTCGTTGACAAAATCTAAGTCATCTGTCCTAGTTAGTACTTAAAATAAATATCAGATTCAAGTTTAAATGTTTTAACATTAACGCTAAGCAATATATAACAATACAAGGGTTAAAGTTAATCAAAAATAAAAAATGAATAAAAAAATAATAAAAAGTAGGAACGAAACTAGAGTAACTAACATCATGTAAATTATTATAGAGAGTAAATAAACTTTATTTTATTTCAGAAGGTGTAATTATACATTTTGACTATATATATATATATATATATATATATATATATATATATATATAACTAATAGTAATTTATGTTATTTAATTTGAGTGGTCCCAAATTGCACCGCCCATACTTTCATATAGGAAAATGAACGACGTTATGCGTACCATTTACAAGTACTGTATTTTTTCTGTATATTTCTTTTTGTATTTAACATTAACAATAATTAATAAAGAATAGAAAATGATAAAAATTTTTGTGTTTCATTCTATGCCGATGGATACAAGCATTGATGGTGGAAGAATAAGAAGAAATATAGACAACAATTTTTATTAGTCTCCATCGCTGTATATTATATTCTTCCCTTCCCTAATTCATTACTGCTCTCTGTCTCTCTTTGGTGATCGAGGGTTCTATGATTATTTGATTTTATTAGTAGTGGAGATAATTAAGGAATGGATGGAGGTGTAAAAATATTTGTTTGGAATTATAAGTTAGGAAAAGTGATTGGACTTGGATAGTTTTAATAAGGTTAGAATTGCTCAAAATTAACCAACCGGTCATAAAGTTGCTATCAAGCTCCTAAACCGTCACAAGATCAACCAAATCAAAATGGAAGTAACTAATCAAAAATCAGTTTAATTTGTTTAACTACATACCATTACTTAAATAGTCATATATGTATGTATGTTCACACTAAAAAATTCCATGCAAAATTCCAACTCAACATTTTATAAAGTTAAAGCAATTCAAACTAAAAAGAATTAAGGCATAACATCTCTATTGAACCGTATCTAGATGGATTTTTTTTCTTTCACATGAATAAAAAAATTAATAAATTACCAATAACTTTAAGTACTCCTAATGTACTTCCACCATAGTTAACTACCATAATTAGTCAACTACTAACAAATACATAATCTAAGTGACACACATGATAAAAAAAAACCCTTTTTTGGTGTCTTCTCTTCATCTCCAGCCCAAAATACCATCTTTGCAAGTTTATCCCATTTTCAAAACCCCTCAAAGTGAGATTACGAACAAAAATTTCATCGTTAACATCCTTAACACACATGAAACATAATTAATAGAAAAATAAAACTAGATAACATACCTAGAGGAGTCGGAGATAAGGCTATAAGATGCTCAGCTTTTTCAGTGTAGACTTTTGAAATATGGAGACAACTTGAACGAAATGGCTGCTTCGTATTTGTCACTGTATTAATTTCTTGAAAGAAAGCACAACACCAAGAATGAAAAATACTTATTCAAACCACATAACATATAAAAAATCAGGGAACCATGACACACCAGAAAATTAATGTCTACTCATCACGGTTTGACTTAGCCTAATTTTGATGCTTAATCACAATGCACCCAAGCAAGTTCTTAGCATTTTTTTTTCAATTGTTAAAAAAAATATTCATAGAAAATGGGGAATTAAAATATTGATATAAGGTTTTCATAAATAAATTGTCATATTGTATAACATCCATGAAAGATACACCAAATCCCGTTGAGGAGTTACGACAAGAATTTTTGAATGGTGTCTTGCCATATCCATAATCAATTAAGAGGAAATATTCTCTTCCAAAATAAAAACAAAAAATATACAACTCCACCTAACACACAATATCAAAATTCAAGAGTAACATATACTGTAACATATAATCAGAGCATGTCATTCACATTGCAAAACGATTCAATGAGTTTCACAGAAAATGCTTTCAGATAATCAAAGTCCAAAGTCCCAAAAAGAGAAACTGAGCGAGCAAGAAAAGGGTTTTACTTACCGAGGAAAAACGCCGGTGAATGCAATTATGGTGAAGATGAGATTGTGACAGTGAGAACTGGAAATTGCATTGAAACCTTGGGTGCGAGAATGGCGCAGAAGAAAAAGGGATTAGAGAACGAAACACGAAACGGCGTGTTATTGCAGAACAGAGGCGCCGGAAACAACGAAAACACCCCTTTTCTGCTACCTTCCCTTCATCTTTACTCCTAAAACGTGATCTTTTTCGGCTATTCCCTTTTCCCTATTCCCAAACCCATCACCATGAGATAAAAATCAAAACTTTCATCCTTAACATCAACTCCAACCACATGCAACAACAGATACTGTACTCTCAACATGCCAATTAACGGAAAAATTATACTAAATAACATACCTATATGAATCGGATACAGTGCTATAGAATGCTCCGATGATCTTGCTGCTGGGTTTCTCCTCCCTGCATCTTTTCGTTTTCCTTGTTTCTGGGGTTATGGAAGGAATGAGAAGGGGGAGGAAAGTTTTGATCTTTAACTCTATGTAATTTCTTCGTATATTTGGATGTTAATTTACTGGACTGAAATTGCATGTTATTAGAATTAAATGTTGATGAGAGATTTTTAGGGATTTGATTGAGATGAGACAGAAATTAATTTTAGGAATGAAATTAATTACTATAGAAATGAAGAAGAAAAAACGGTGATAAGTATGTTATTGATAAGCAAGTGGAGTACACTCTCTTATCATGAGAGTGAAATTTAGTTTGTACTATATCTATAATATACTCTTTTTTTGGCTACGTAGCACTTCCCTATATAATGGGATATGGAATTGTGGTATCCAATTTTTTCTTCTTATTTTACCCCTGTTTTCTTTTTATTAAAAATTGGCTTTATCCTATGACAGGATTTAAAAATAGATTTCAATAAAAAAAACCGCTACTACGTACTCAATTCTTTTTATTTTATTTTATTTTTTCAAAAACTGGCTTTAACCCACGACAAATTTAAAACTGATTCACTTTCAACCCACGACAGAATTTAAAGTTGATTCACTTTCAATAAAAAAAACTAATATAACTCCTATTTAAATACCGATTCACTTTTAATAACAAAAATTTCTGCGTCTTATATCAACTAATATAATTCCTATTCCAAATCCATTGTCAAGTACAGAATTAACTACAATTAGACAAATGGTAAGAGCCACCCATCATCATCATCATCATTTTGTTTCAGGTAACAAAAAACTTAACATGTATTATGATAATTTAATTTTTTCGGCTATAAATTCAATTTTTGCTTAATATCTGTTTCTACTCTTTGAAAAATCTAGAATTGAAAGCGCATGATAATGGAGTTGGTCCAAATAACAGACGTCATAGTAACATAATTGGTTGGTATTCTATAACAAAATTAATTAAATTAATATACACTATTCATATATTTCTGATACTTATTATTTAACTTAAAAAAAATTACATATATAACAGAGCACTCTTTAATAAAAAATACAAAAAGTTACTAGAATTTAGTGTCCAATTTTTTTAGACTTCGTATATCCTTACATAATTTATTTTATAAAATAAATTTAGTAGACAAAATAATAATTTTTTTAATATTTCATCTTTATCATATAATATATAGTATATAAATAATTAAAAAATTAAAATAGACAATGTATTCATAAAACTAATAATAACAAATAGAATAAAGAGAAAAAATATTAACATATCGCTTATTTTTTGTCATGTGTATTTTTTAATTTGATTGATTAAATATATTTTACAAAGTAAAAACTATAAAATGAAAATAAATTTATTGCTCTAAATTATTAAAAGAAGCATTGAGTACTCTTTAACTAAAACTTTTATTATAAATTTATTACAAAAAAAATATATTTATATTTCAAATTAATGTAGATGCTTGGGATAAAATATTAAAAATAAAAAAAATGTGCATTTACATTCTCATATTAAAAAAATAAATGAAGTCATCTTAAACAAAAAAATACTACGTTATAAGATAATTATAAAAAGTTTTCAAACATAATAATTTTATTATCAAAATAGTATTTATATATTGTGTTAAATTAATGTAACATAATTTAACAAATGCCAAAATTTGATCACGGTAAAATGGGTCATAATTTTATAAAAAATCTAAATACTATACTAAATATTACAAACAGTGATTGGATATATAATTTTCAAATTCTAAAATTAAAAACATAGATAACGCTTTACATATTTATATGAGTTACTGAATCAATTTTTATTGAATAACTATCTTAAATATCAATTATAAAAAAATGCTACTATATCAGCCAATAATAATAATAATAATCATGAGACACGTAACATTATTTATTATTAAAAAATATATTAATTTAATAATATTAAATATGTAATAAATTCCTAATGTGAAATGTTAAAATATAAATACAAAAAATAAAGATAAATTAGAGTATAACAAATAAACTATTTTTTAAAAAATATTTCTGCAATCTTAACGGACAAAATACTCATCATATTGTTAATGTATCATAATAAATTAAAAAAATAAATTTAAAAATGTCACAAATTAATGGACGATATTCAAACTTTAAAAAAAATCAATGAAAAAAATATAATAGAAGAATATTATTTTTAAAATATTTTCTGTTTCAGAATAAAATTAAACAAATTAAAAATAATTAAAATCACCTTTATACGCGACATAAAAGTTAACTTTAATCATGATAACTAATTTTAATCTTATGAATTCAAATTATGCTTATTGTCTGTATTGCTCTTTAAAAATATAGGTCTGAAATCACATTATAATGAAGTTGTTCAAGTAAAAGATGTGGTGATGTCCTAACTGGTTAGTACTCTATATATTCAAAACATGTAATAACGTCGTTTTAAGTCATTTTGCCTATACATTAAATCTTAATATAGAAGATCAATAAAATTAATTAACTTAATTTACGCGATTTTATTTGGTTTCTGAGAACTAATTTTTAATTCTTTTAAGATAATCTAAAATATATTAAGTTTGTTTTTTTTTTGTATTAGTGTAGGTCGAGACATACACCACTGCTACTAATTCAATGCCTCAATCAATCTCTTATAATGAATCAGTTACAAACAATACTAAAAGCCATGCAAATATGAAGTTAGTACTCACTTACTCTACTTATATTTTTAATATTTTATCTTCATCGCATAATATTCATTTAAAATATTTTTTGTATTGAATAAATTAAGAGGTTTGATATTGTGCACTACTATATAAAATGCCTTCTGTTAAACAAAATTATGAATTCTATAATAAAAAAAATAAAACAAATAATTAACAAATATTATAAATTTTAAATAGGCAATACATTCATAAGACTAATAATAACAATAACTTTGTAATAAAATTTTGGTAACAACATATATCTTTTAAAATTAAATAGTAAAATTAGAAAAGATCTACCTTAAACACAAAATAACAACTATTGTAAAATAGTACAAAAATATGTCTTATTTTATCTCATGTATTTATTAATGTATTGTATAAATTATATGGATCCTTTTTATTATAGAATCTTTACTCAATTAAAAATTTAATAGATAGTAAAATTTGGTCATGGCAAAATGTGTTCTAATTTTTTAAAAAATATCAAAACACTATATTAAATATTATAAGTCAATAGGTAACTAAACTAAAAATCCTCAAATTAAAAATATAGATAACATTGTATATATTTTTATGAGTTACCGGATAAATTTTTGTTGAATAACTAATTTAGGTACAAACTAAAAAAATGCTACTACAAATATTATTTAATATTATTTAATGGCAATAACCGTAATACACATAACATCATTTAGTGATGAAAAATAAATCTTAATTAAATTACAGTAACTAAATAATAAGTCCTTGATGATAAAAAAGTTATCAAATTAAAATTTAATAATGTATGGAATATAACATAAACGCCCAAAAAAAATAAAGTACAATAAATAAACTAATTTTTAAAAAATATTTTCACAATTTTAGCGGACAAAAACTTCATCATATCGTTATTTTGTCATAATAAATTTAAAAATTAAATTAAAAATATTATAAATTAATAGACGGCATTCAAAACTTTTAAAGAAATACAATAGAAGCATTATCATTCTGAAAATGCTTTTTGTATATTTTAGAATAGTTGAGAATAAAAATTTATTCTATCGAATATTTCACCTCATATATTATCTAGAACTTTAAACTATGACGATTTTATATTACCTCTTTATTGTGTGGTTTTATAGTTTAACATTTTAAAGTGTTTTATAGTAATTTTAATTTCAACAAAATATGATATAAATAAGATCACGTCAATATTAAAATAAAAAAATATTTATCTAATAAATTTGAAAAGTAAATAATATATTAACAAAAAAAATTAAATTCTTCAAAACAATAGAAAAGCGGCTGAACAGGCACGATAGTGCCTGTTGAGCCGCTAGTATTAATAACCCTAATACTATTTATTACAACACAAATAAATAAAATTCGAATAAATCTATATATTTATTGTTAAATATTAAAAAAAATTACTTACAAATTGAGGATGATACAAATACTTAATAATATATTCTTCTGATTTGGTATAGTCACGCACCATTTTTTTTCTTATACTGTGCAGTTCTTCTTCAGCAAGCTCCTTCCCAGTTAACTCTTGCTTCCTCACTTTCCTTCAACTATTTCTCACTTTGCTTCAATAACTAGTTTTTTACTTTGCTTCCCTTTCATCTGCGTTTTTCGCTTATAAGGACCAAACTGAACACCCTTCGAGAACGCGCATGTAGCTAGGGAGCCTGCAAAACAGAACATGCGTTTGGCTCTGTTGCGCTGACAAACGCATCTTGCATTTTGCGCAATCCCAAATTAGTCAACACCTGCTCCTGTCGGCATGCAGGGCACGTTTCGCTTGCTGGTTCCCTTCCCTCACCAATCGCAACCTATGTTTTGCAGGGCCTGTATTTTTCTGATTCCAACACCTGCAAAACGTTACATGCATTTTGCAGGTTTCTGATCAACGCAGGTCTACAATTGTGGACAACACACCATGCATCCATATACTAGTTTATCACTAATCTTTTATCCATAACCAAATTAATTTCTGTGCCATTCTGCTTGGATATGAGATTTGAATTTTATGTATATTTTATGTTTCTTTTAGTTATAAAAAACTATTTTAGATAAATTTTTATATAAATAATATATATTATTTTTATTTTTATAATTATAATCCAAGAAAAAATTTTAAAGAAAGGAAGGAAAGTCCAAAACAATAATAATAATAATAATAATAATAATAATAATAATAATAATAATAATAATAATAATAATAATAATAATAATAATAAATTAACTAAAAGTTATTTATCTAATAATTTAAAAATTAAAGAATAAATTATTTTTTCCATATATTAGTGTGATTTAAGGAATTATTTTTATTCAAATTTTAAATATGTATTAGATTTGATTAAATGCCTGGTTATTTTATCTGTTAGAACTTAGAAGTATATAAAATGGTACAATCTTATCACATAATAATTAACAAAGAGAATAATTTCTCATTTAACTTTTAAAAAATACCAGAGCAATTACTAATGAATTAAACTCTAATTGAAACCTTACCCCTTAGGGGAAAAAGTAGAAAAATAGAAAAAAAAATAAATAAAAAATGTTGGAACCAACTTTTTTTGTTAATATGTTATTTCCTTCTTAAATTTTTTTATCTGTCTTTAATATTTATTTGTTCACTATTTTGGTAATAACTGATACTTGGTTATTGAAAAATTATTTCTTAACAAAACAGATTAAATAAAAAATAGGGTGAAGTATGTAAATGTCTTAAATTGAATTTGGTTATATGTATGTTTTTTTTATTTTCTATATAAATTAAATTAATTAAATTCGATTTATATCTTTTTAATGTGAATTCGATTTAGTCTGTTTCATGCTTCTGGCATAGTCAATCGACACAGTTAGAATCGACTTACTAGCCATAAGCTTTTGACAACGCACAACAATGGTAAATTGAATCAAATGAGTTTGATTTATAGAAGAAGGTAGTCAGTAATAAATCGATACAATTTGTTTCGATTTACTAAACTTGTTGCTCCAAGATAAGTCGAATCTAATTAATTCGAATTACTAGCTAAGATTTCGAAATCAATATTTCGAATTTACTTAATTCGATTTAGTTACGAGTATAGCCTATATATAAATACAACTAGAAAGTTGTTCTTCATAAGAGTGGCACTCATAATGGCTAGTGATGATAGTTTTTTAGTTCTTGTGCACTACAGAAAGACGATTAAAAACAAAATACGAGAGAGAATAAAATTTACTGGTAAAGATCTATTGAGAGTGTTTATTAATCCTTCTACAAGTTTTGCTTAGATTCAGAATACTATAACCCAGAAATTGAGAGTTAATGGCACGAACAGGTAGAGAAATTATTTTATAGGATTTTGATTTCTGTTGTCCTAGATGGTGCGAAGTACGACTCCTTTGTAATATATAGTGAAGATTTGCAAGTTTTGTTTTACTGTCGTTGTTAATTTCCTGAGGTCAGAATCCATGAGGCCAAGCTTGGAGACGTGGTCTCTAGTTCAAGAAGATTGAATCGGATTCCTCAATCTGTATAGCAATGCTAGAAGTATTTAGTTTAATTTCTGTTGTTGCCTCTTCATCTGTACCTGTAATTGCACCAGAAGTAGTTTTGGTGACATCTCTGTCGTATGTAGTTGACCTCAACTGCGTTAATAATGGAGAAATTGGAGATAATCGATCTTTTGGTGAGCTTGCAATTACGATGGCAGATACTCATGTTATGATCCCAGTTCCAGGGGAGGATAGAGAACCGAATCCCATGGAGGATGTACTGCGGAATGACGATGATGTGGAATCTGCCATGATAGATGAGGATAGCGATGACGATCTAGTGAGAAGTAGTCCAATTAGTTGGGGTGGGTCATCAAGTTCAGGAACTTAGCAATATCCCCTTACTGTATTCTCATGTGCATCCTGAGGAAGCTCACTAAATGTATCCTGGATCCAAGTACACTTTACAGTGAACTTGTCAATACAGTCTGTAGGAGGTAACATACCCAGTGGCTTCTCGAACTAAGTCCATGCAAGTTAGCCGTTTTCGATATACTTTTCAAAGTTTGTTAGACATTCACTAACATAATCTCCATCTATCGGGAGGCAAACTAGTACGCTACATCTAGTAGCGTAATTGTGCACTCCCCAAATGACATATGAAAAGTATGTGTCTCTGAATGCTATCTCTCTACAAAAGTACTAACTAACGGCTCATCTAACCTACATCAGTGGTCGTTGAGTCTCACATGATAGTATAACTCAGCCATTTGCAAGTACGTATGATCTGATCGTCCAGAGATATACCATGAAGCCTCCTCATGTTAAAAAAACATTGGGTGGAATGCATAATGATAAAAAAAAATACTAAGAACTATAATAAACTTTATCGTAATTAACAAAAAAATACATTAAACGAATTTTAAATTATATATACCCTTTTAGAAAAAGTACCAATAGCTAAAATTATAATCTTACAATATATTAACCTTATTCATAAAAATCAAATTCTCACTAAAGCTAAATCCACCTAACACGAATATTTCTAATAAAAAAAACTTTAATGTACAATCCTAAATCATTATTATCCCCCCACATTTCTAATTTAAAAATTCTAACAAACTTCTAACAAATACTCCAACTAACATTTCTAATCAAATACTCTATGTTACTTCTAACAAATACTCCAACTAACATTTCTAATCAAATACTCTATGTTACTAAGTATTGTTAATATTTTTAATTTAATTTGAAGAAAAAAATTTCATATACTAACATCTTTATTGATGCTATATCCATAGTTTTGAATCTTATCGTTTAAAAGTCTAAGATTTCTCTCTCGCATAAGGTATTATGGAAGGAATAAAATGGAGATGTAAATCGTATCAAACTAATTCGAATTGTTATATAGAGTATGCCAAAACTAAATTAAATTAATTGATTTTAATTTTATAATTAGCATCTCTTACTAATTCGTATCTATTTGATTCGATTTACTTTGAGTTTCTCTTTTGTAAATCAAATTTAATAGCTTCGATTTATTATAGGCTTTATCAAGAATAAAGCGAATTTAATAAATTCAATTTTACTATGTATTACATAGATCAAATTTTGCTGTTTTGATTTGGCATGTGATTTTAACATATACTAAATTCGATTTATATTAAAAATAAGTATAAAATTCAATTTACATAAAACATCAATTAAAATATGTATGTAATCAAATTCAATTTAAAATATATATCTAATTTTAATCCACACACTCTATATAAATTACTCAAAAAACATCATCATCTCAGTAGGTGCATCAGCTTCCACGCCATTTGCGCTTTAACGGTTAACAACGAAGCTTCGAGAGAGAGAAAGAAAGAGTTGGGTTTTCAGTTCAGTAGGGTTTCGCTATCTACATAGTACATACCAGAGACACACACAGCGAAGAACCATCATCGCTTCTGACTCCGTAATCTACTAACCCTTTTTCTATTTACAATATTTGAAAACCTTGTAATTTCTTTTCCCTCAATTTTTCCATCTGGAATTTTCGGTGACGCATTGCATGCGACTTGTGATATTTCAAAACTGTTTTCTTATTAATAGCATTCTGAATTTCTTTTTCCCCTATTAATTTATCTTTCAAAACACGAGTTGCATGTTGTACTTTTCGTTGTTGTTTCTTACAATGCAAGCTCATGGAGTTTCTGGCTTTAGCCGAAATGTTTCTTAGTAGCTATTCTTTCCTTAGAAGAAAGAAACAACTACCTACATTATTGGTTTCATGCAATTTGTTATACGGTACTTTTTCATATTGATTTTTAATTTTGATGATAACTTGTTCAATCATATGTTATATAACTTGTGCAAATTTTTTCTGTCCCAAAGATAGAAAGTTCTTGTATTTTCCTGCTTTCTGAAAGTAGGGACAAAAAAAAATTCTCTCTCCAAAGGCAACC
Source organism: Arachis hypogaea (assembly GCF_003086295.3). Classification (NCBI taxonomy): domain Eukaryota; kingdom Viridiplantae; phylum Streptophyta; class Magnoliopsida; order Fabales; family Fabaceae; genus Arachis; species Arachis hypogaea. The sequence continues at coordinate 26,603,386 of NC_092042.1, forward strand.
TTAAGAAGCCTTAGAAAACAGTTATATGATCAGGATTTAATCCCATTTGTGTGTTATTTCGTTGACCTTTTTGTGTTCTAATATTTTCGTGATGTGTTTGCAGCACTGGTTGATAAATAGCAGTTGGTTGGAACAATAAGAGAGACAATCCAAGTAACAAAAGGTTGGAAGAGGGATGAAAAGATATAAAATAGTTTACAAGTAAAAAAGAAGAGGAAAGAATGGATACTAGCAACAATATTGTTGCTATTGTGTATTTTGATGGTTCCATTAGTACAGCCACAAATGAAGGTGTAACATTTATATGTGATGAACCAACATTTTTCACAATTCCCCAAACCATGTCCTTCGTGGAACTAAACGCTGGTCTTTGTCAAGATATAAATGGCGGCAGTAAAAGGGAAGTGGTGAAAATAAAATACAGGTGTCCAATATCAATTGTTAATGGAAATATAAAATATCAAGCAGTTAAAATAAGCAGTGACAATGATATGAGACTACTGTGTATGACATATAGACAGTTTCAACCACACATTACTGTCATTGAGCTATATGTAGAGTTCGAAGATGTTGCTAAAGCCAATGACGATGGAGCTGGTCCCAATTCATGTCCGGTCAAAGAGCAGTGTGATGAAGAAGTTTCGACATCATGTCCAGCTAATCAGCAGTGCAATGAAACAGTTCTGAGATCATGTTCAGCTAACAAGCAGCGCGATGAAACAGTTCCGTGTGTATCTCCAGCTAACCATCAGTGTGATGAAACAGTTCCTAGTTCATATCCAGTGAGTTATAGTTTATTTTGTCTCATTAATGTTTTGATGTTCTTGTGGAATGTTATTTTTATGTTTTCTTTTTTGGGTACAGAATTCTATAATTTTTTTATTCTTGTGAATAATGATATCTGTTGTTTACATTTTATTTTTATTTTCACTAATATATTATTTTTTTGTTTTTAATTAATATTTTCCTACAAGCCAGCAACTTGAAGAAGTTAAGCCAAGCCCATTTCCAATAAGAGGTACAGAGTGTGAAATTAACAATAGTGAAATTGATAATTTCTTAGAACAAGAACATAGAAGTGGTGGCAATGGTGCAGATGATACTGATGGTTGTGAAGATGAGGAGAATGTACCAAATAGAGTGGCTATTGAGCATCCATTCAAGCCTGTACCATTCATGCGTACTTTAGATCTTGAAGCTATGCATGCCCCTGAGTTTCCAGAGTATGTAAATGTGAGTAAGAATTATGCTGCAAATGGTAAATTGTGTGTTGGAATGCTATTCAAGAATAAAGAGGGTGTAGTACAAGCAATTAAAAATTACAGTTTATCTAAATCAGTGGATTACAAAGTTCATGAGTCAGAACCAGCAACTTTTTATTGCATGTGCAAGTACTTTGGTTCAGGGTGCAAATGGCTTGTTAGGGTCAGTTTCATAAAGAATAAGGATGTTTGGGAAATCAGGAGATACAATGGACCACACACCTGTAACTCAGAGATGGTCTCTCAAGACCATACAAAGTTGGATTCTGACATGATTGCACAACATATAGGGCCTATGGTCCGAGATGATCCATCTTTCAATGTAAATCATGTGATTTCAGAGATTCAATCTCGGTATGGATACACAACAACATACCGTAAAGCATACTTGGCAAAACAAAAGGCAATTGAAAATGTTTATGGTAGTTGGGAGGGCTCATTTGAAATTCTGCCGAAATGGTTGGAAGCATTGTCTCTTATTGTTCATGGTTCAATTGTTGAACTTGAAACACTACCAGCCTACCATGGCACTGAGCTGTTGCCGAATGTTCGATTATTCCATCGATTGTTTTGGACATTTGGGCCTTGCATAAAAGCGTTTGAACATTGCAAACCAATAGTCCAGGTAGATGGGACACATTTGCATGGAAAATATGAAGGGATTTTATTGGTTGCAGTTGCACAAGATGGCAATCAAAGTCTATTGCCAATCGCATTTGCAATTGTTGATGATGAGACCGTAGATGCATGGTATTTTTTTCTATTTAACCTACGTAAGCATGTAGTGATGAAGGATGGGGTTACCATCATTTCTGATGACCACGAGTCAATTAAAACAGCAATAAATCGATGTCATGATATGTGGGCACCACCGAAAGCATTTCACATGTATTGCATTCGACACATAGCTTCTAATTTCTTGAGGAAATTTGAGAAGCCCTACTTGCATCGACTTGTTGTGAGCATAGGTAACATACATTTTGTTTTTGTTTGTGACTTATGATCTTTTCAAAATATCTCAACCAACTACATCTTGTTTTGCAGGGTATTCAAGGACTGAGCGTGAATATAATTACCACTACAAGCAAATGCGTCAACATGGCGATGCATATACCAAGTGGCTTGATGAAATTCCTCGAGAAAAGTGGGTTCAAGCCTTTGATGGTGGACACCGATATGGACATATGACGACGAATCTTGTTGAATGTATAAGTTCTGTGTTAAAAGGGGTTCGTAATCTTCCCATTGCAGCCTTGGTTAGAGCAACATACCTTCGGTTGTGTGAGTTGTTTGCTTCCAAAAGTAGAGAGGTATATGCTCGAAAAGATACGGGAAATGTTTTCTCAGAAATGCTGATGACACGCCTACAAAAAAACCAGCTCGCAGCTGAAAGTGTACTTGTTACTGCATTTATAAGTGAAAATGAGATATTTTATGTTCAAGAGCTATCAAGCAAGGAAGAACTAAAAGTTGATTTAAGGCATGGATACTGTGACTGTGGTGATTTTCAAACTGATCGATATCCATGCCCTCATGTAATTGCGTGCTGCTCCAATCAAAACATCAATTGGGAAGTCTATGTTAATGATATTTATAGGATTGATAAAGTTTGCAAGTTGTATGAGAAAGAGTTTGAGGTGGTGGGGCATCAAAGTACATGGCCAGTATATAATGGCCCAAGAATTCAGCCGAACTCCTTGTCAAAGCGCAATATGAAAGGTCGGCCCAAATCAACTAGTTTTCTAAACGAAATGGATGAGCGTGAAATACACCAACTCAAGCGTCGCCGTCGTGAAGGACTTAGAGGCAAACGAGTTCGACGCAGAGTTAAGTCAAGTTTGCAGTTATGAGTAAGTTCTTGATGATCTTTGTATGTATTGATTAATGCAAAATGGACTTTCATTTATTACTTTTTCAATCTTGATGCGATGATTTATTAAATAGATATATTAATATAAAGGATTGCTCTTTAAATAACGGTAGTGTTGCTCTTAATCTTTTAAGGACCATTCTGACTGTTAATCCAAAATATTAGTTTTTTTCCCTCACGATGATGGCTTTTACCTTAGCTATGATGCGCTTTTGTATGGCTTTGGTTATTATCTGTCTGTGGATAACTACTTGGTACTTGTAGCTTGATCTGGGAGAGAGGAGTTTCTCCACGACGCCCACCTGCACCACAGTCATGACTCACCGTTAAGTCTTCACTCCAATCTCGTTCTACTAGGAGGGTGCTAGCCTTGTATTTCTATGATAATGTTAAAAATAAAATATGCAGAAGATGAAAAAGGGTATGTTACATGTGCTTTGCACCACGTTATTTTTGTTAATTTTGCTTGTCATGATTTATGCTTGGTATGCATTATGCATAAACTTGCAACCAAATGTGATCTTTGACTATTGATGGTGAATTTGAATTTATGAGTTCTTAAGGAATCAATCAATTAATCTATGTCTTGCTTCTTATGTTAAGCTCTGGCTTTGAGATTTTAGGTTAAATTCTTTTCTGATGTCTAATGTGGTGAGTTTTACTGCTTGATCTTCACTGCAAAGCAAATTCTTCACCAAGAATGTTTTGAACAACTAGATGTTGCTACAGATCAGAATCATAAAAGGATCTAACAACGAAAGAAAATCAGGAGTGAAATAATTCAACAACTTAGACATGTGACTCGGTGCTAAGTAAGGTGTATGGTTCACAAGTTGAGCTAGAAGCAGCTTGAAGAAACTTTGGTGTTAATTTGCCTTAAAGTATGGTTTTCATCCTAATATGAATGTGAAAGAAACTCGAGAACATTTGAAAGTGCAAATGGAGTTTATCGTGCTACTCAAATCCAATTTCTCTTTTGACTAAATCTAGTAGTAATGTTTCTTTAATTTTCTGCTTTTCCTTTTTATGTTTCATTTTTAGGCCAACATTAATACTTTGACCTTGAGTGAACACCCAATTCAATCTCTCGGCATTATTTCGAAGGACGAAGTGTTCCCTAACAGAGAAAGACTCATTTAAGTTCTAGTTCCTTAATAACATGATTTTTCCGTCATTTTTTACTGTTAATTCGTAATGAAAATTGCTTAGGTGGCACGTTTAAGTGATAAGTGTCATATATTCATATTATCATTGTCAAATTGGTTAAGAATTTATTTGTTTTTAAATTTAAATTAGTCAAAAATTTATTTGTTTCTATTCACTTATACAAAATATTGTTTTAATGTTAAATTAGTTAGAGGTTTGTTTGTCATGAATTTATTTGTCTTAAAAAGATTTGATGCAATATTTTTTTAAAATTAATTTTTCATTATTGTGAAATTCATTATATTAATATTTTTTAGTAAATTCTTGAATATATAGTATAATAAATATTAATTAATTCATAAATTATTCAAATTAAAAAATATTATTTATTAGAAATCTAAATAAATAATTTTTAGTGAAATTTTTAAATATATAAATAAAAAATAATACAATTAAGAACAAGGAATATTAGTGAAAATTGACAATTTATAAACTAGTAAACACGCATATATAATAATAATAATTATAATATTTATACTAAACCTTGATATGTACAAAATTTTTTGAGTAATAGGAAATTCAGTTTGTCATCACTTTAAATTTAATTGCATTTGACTAACTTTTATAAAGAATCTGCTAGTCATCCTTATTGACTTGATGTCACTTCTTGTGGTTACTTATCATGTAATTTTGGCAATTCTTTTATGTAGGTTTAAGTGTTTTTACATAAAAAAATTATAATATAAAAATTACTATTTTTGTACATTAAGGATGTTATTATTTATTGTCTAATAATTCACTCATATATCAAATAGTAATATATTACACAGTTACTTTTTTTTAAATTATATTACTAATTTATTAATTGTATTTTAATTTTTATTAATATTCTTTGTTCTTAATTGCAAATTTTTTATTTATATTGTTAGAAACAAGAGACTAAGAGAGTAATATGAAGAGTGTATTATTCAGTGTGATCAAAGGTATAATATACAAGAAATATTTATAGGTGCTAAATAAATCAGAGTAATAAAGGTATAGAATCCTATAATTAATATACAGATATACTATATAAATATAGACGATACTAATTGATCCTAATTGATGCTAATGATTCTCTAACATCCCCCCTAACATCCCCCTCAAACTCAAGTGGGAGCTAAGGATACCAACTTGAGTTTGGATAACAAAGTCCGGAAACGAGTCGGGTGATGAGCTTTCGTAAAGATATCAGCAGTCTGATCTAGTGTTCCAACAGCAATGAGACGAATAACATCAATAAGGATACGTTGCCGAACAAAGTGACAATCAAGCTCAATGTGTTTGGTGCGTTCATGAAAGACATCATTATGAGCGATCTGAATAGCACTGCGGTTATCACAAAAACATCAGTAGGGGACGACTGAGGAGCACCCAAATCTTCGAGAAGCCAACGAACTGAGACAACTTCAGCAGTGGTGTCAGCGAGGGCACGGTACTCAGCTTCTGTGCTTGAGCGAGCAGTGAACGTTTGCTTCTTAGCACGCCAAGAAATGAGAGCGTCGCCAAGAAACAAACAGTAACCAGTAGTAGAACGACGATTAGTGGGATCACTAGCCCAATCAGCATCGGAGTAAGGCTGAAGAGACAAAGAGGAATGGGCAGAAAAATAAAGACCATGAAAGAGAGTGCCTTTGATGTAGCGAAGAATGCGTAGAACTGCCGCATAGTGAGTAGTACGAGGAGCTGACAAGAACTGGCTAAGTACATGAACCGGATAGGCGATGTCTGGTCGGGTGACAGTCAAGTAGACGAGACTGCCAACTAACTGTCGATAGAGAGTCGGATTATCCAAAACAGTGCCATCCATAGGGGTAAATCGAACATTAGGCTCAAGAGGAGTAGACTCAGTGCGATTATCTGTAATCCCAGCACGAGCAAGAAGATCTGAAGCATACTTAGCCTGAGAGAGATATATGCCATCATCGATGGAGATGACCTCGAGACCAAGAAAATAGTTGAGAGAACCAAGATCTTTCATCTCAAAAGTACGGTGAAGTGAGGCCTTAAGATTAGAAATACCATTAACATCATCCCTAGTAATTATCATGTCATCAACATACAAAAGTAGAAGAACAACTCCACGTTCGCTTTTACGAATGAAGAGCGCATTCTCATGAGGGCTAGAAGTAAAACCAAGACTGCATATGGTAGTGCTGAACTTGTCAAACCATTCACGAGGAGCTTGCTTAAGTCCATAAAGTGCCTTGCGAAGGAAACAAACCTTATTAGAAGGACAAGGATATCCTGGAGGTGGTTTCATATAGACTGTCATTTTCAAATCCCCATTAAGAAATGCATTCTTCACATCCATCTGACTGAGAGACCATCTTTTAACCGCGGCAATGGCAAGAAGAGCTCTAACAGACGTAAGACGAGCGACAGGGGCAAAAGTCTCTTCATAATCAATACCATACTCTTGCGTATAACCTTGAGCAACCAAGCGGGCCTTATAACGGTCAATAGAGCCATCAGAGCGAGTCTTGATCTTGTATACCCATCTACTGCCCACAACTTCCTGATCAGAAGGAGGATCAATGATGAGCGGATAATTTGTACGCTTTTTGGCATTGTTTTTAGTATGTTTTTAGTATGTTCTAGTTAGTTTTTAGTATATTTTTATTAGTTTTTAGTTAAAATTCACTTTTCTGGACTTTACTATGAAGAGTCTCTACACGCCCAAACTGGCACAAAAGCTAGCGTTTAACTCCAAGAAGAGTCTCTACACGAAAATGCTTCATTGCTCAGCCCAAGCACACACCAAGTGGGCCCGGAAGTGGATTTTTATGTCATTTACTCATCTCTGTAAACCTTAGACTACTAGTTCTCTATAAGTAGGACCTTTTACTATTGTATTTTCATCTTTGGATCTTTGGAATCTTTTGATCTTTAGATCTTTTGATCATTGGGAGGCTGGCCATTCGGCCATGCCTAGACCTTGTTCTTATATATTTTCAACGGTGGAGTTTCTACACACCATAGATTAAGGTGTGGAGCTCTGCTGTACCTCGAGTATTAATGCAATTACTATTGTTCTTCTATTCAATTCCGCTTGTTCTTGTTCTAAGATATCACTTGTTCTTCAACTTGATGAATGTGATGATCCGTGACACTCATCATCATTCTCACCTATGAACGTGTGCCTGACAACCACCTCCGTTCTACCTTCGATTGGGTGAATATCTCTTGGATTCCTGATACACGATGCATGGTTGATCGCCTGACAACCGAGTGCTCGCCTGACAACCGAGCCAACCATTCCGTGAGATCAGAGTCTTCGTGGTATAGGCTAGAACTGATGGCGGCATTCAAGAGAATCCGGAAGGTCTAACCTTGTCTGTGGTATTCTGAGTAGGATTCAATGATTGAATGACTGTGACGTGCTTCAAACTCCTGAAGGCGGGGCGTTAGTGACAGACGCAAAAGAATCAGTGGATTCTATTCCGGCCTGATTGAGAACCGACAGATGGATAGCCGTGCCGTGACAGGGTGCGTTGAACATTTCCACTGAGAGGATGGGAGGTAGCCACTGACAACGGTGAAACCCTTGCTTAAGCTTGCCATGGAAAGGAGTAAGAAGGATTAGATGAAGACAGTAGGAAAGCAGAGAGACGGAAGGGACCAAGCATCTTCATGCGCTTATCTGAAATGCCCACCAATGAATTACATAAGTATCTCTATCTTTATCTTTATGCTTTATTCGTATATCACCATATCCATTTGAGTTTGCCTGACTAAGATTTACAAGATGACCATAGCTTGCTTCATACCAACAATCTCCGTGGGATCGACCCTTACTCGCGTAAGGTTTATTACTTGGACGACCCAGTGCACTTGCTGGTTAGTTGTGCGAAGTTGTGTTTATGCCATGGTATTGAACACCACGTTTTTTTGGGGTTCATTATTGGGGATTATGAGAGTTGTGAAAAGTATTGTTCACAATTTCGCGCACCAAGTTTTTGGCGCCGTTGCCGGGGATTGTTCGAGTTTTCGGCAAGCTTTTAGTCCGGTAACATCAGTGCCAAATTTCTGATCCGGCAACAGCACCAAGTTTTTGGCGCCGTTGCCGGGGATTGTTGAGTTTGGACAACTGACGGTTCATCTTGTTGCTTAGATTAGGTATTTTTTTTTCAGAGTTCTTAAGAATGAATTCTAGTGTTTCAAGATGATCTGTGGAAGTCTGGCTGGCTGTGAAGCCATGTCTAATCTTATTGGACCGAGGTTTCAACTTATCATCACAAGGGCTTGTTGATTTCTATCAATCTTGCTGTTGGAGCAGTGATCTGCTAAGGCTTGGCTGGCCTTTGGCCATGTCTAGTGTTTTGGACCGAAGCTTTCTTTGAAAGCTTGGCTGGCTGTGAAGCCATGTCTAATTCCTGGACCAGAGTCTTAGACTAAACGTTGCATGATTCCTGGAATTCTCATTAAGAATTTTGATACCTTTATTTTCTTTTCCACTTAATTTTCGACAAAGCACAAAAAAATTTACAAAAGCATAAAATTCAAAAATATTTCTTGTTTGAGTCTAGTGTCTCATTTTAAGTTTGGTGTCAATTGCATGCATTCATTCATGTGTCTTAAGTGATTTTCAAGTTATTCTTGATGATTTACTTGCTCTGATCTTTGAATTCTATTGACTTGAGTATTTTGTGTTTCTCATATGCATTCTCATGTTGTTAGTGTCAGTAGTATACAAACTGCTAAGTTTGGTGTCTTGCATGCATTGTTATTTGATTTTAGTTGTATTTTGATTATTCTTCATTATTAAAAATCCAAAAAATTTTTAATTTGTGTCTTTTCAAGTCAATAATACAGAGAATTGAAGATTCAGAACATTCAGCAGAAGAATTGCACAGAAAAAGCTGGGCGTTCAAAACGCCCAGTGAAGAAGACAGACTGGCGTTTAAACGCCAGCCAGGGTGCCTGGTTGGGCGTTTAACGCCCAAAAGGGTAGAGTTTTGGGCGTTAAACGCCAGAATGTGCACCATTCTGGGCGTTTAACGCCAGGATGGCACAAGAGGGAAGATTTTGTTTTTAATGCAGATTTTTTTTAGGTTTTCAAAATCTTTTCAAAATCAAATCTTTTTCAAATCAATTTTTCAATCAAATCTTTTTCAAAATCAATTTCTTTCCATTTTCAAAAATACTTGCTATCAACTAATGATTTGATTCAATACTTCAAGTATGTTGCCTTTTCTGTTGAGAAAGGTTTAATGTTTGAATCAAATCTTTTTAAAATGTTTTTCAAATCATATCTTCTCAATCACATATTTTTTAAAAAAAAAACCAATCATATCTTCTCAATCACATCTTTTTCAAAATAATTTTCAATCAAATCTTTTTAACCTCTAATTTCAAATTCTTTTTCAAAAATCCTTTGATTCCTTTCCCACTTTTATTTTCGAAAATCAATTAATGTTTTTCAAAATGTTTTCAAAATCTTTTACTTAATTTTCGAAAATTACTTCCCTTCTTCTCATATCCTTCTATTTATGGACTAACACTATTCCTTAATGCACAGTTCGAACTCCATCTTCTTTGATAAGTTCGAATTTTCTACCTCTGTCTTCCATTTTTCTTTTCCTCTGACTCCTCAAGGAATCTCTATACTGTGACATAGAGGATTCCATATTTCCCTGTTTTCTTCTCTTTCATATGAGCAGAAGCAAAGACAAAAGCATTCTTGTTGAGGCTGATCCTGAACCTGAAAGGACCTTGAAGAGAAAGCTAAGAGAAGCCAAGGCACAACTCTCTGTAGAGGACCTAACAGAAATCTTCAAAGAAGAAGAACCCATGGCAGCCGAAAACAACAACAATGCCAACAATGCAAGGAAGGTGCTGGGTGACTTTACTGCACCTACTCCCGACTTCTATGGGAGAAGCATCTTTATCCCTGCCATTGGAGCAAACAACTTTGAGCTTAAGCCTCAATTAGTTTCTCTAATGCAACAGAATTGCAAGTTCCATGGACTTCCATTGGAAGATCCTCATCAGTTTTTAGCTGAATTCTTGCAAATCTGTGACACTGTCAAGACTAATGGGGTTGACCCTGAGGTCTACAGACTTATGCTATTCCCTTTTGCTGTAAGAGACAGAGCTAGAATATGGTTGGACTCACAACCTAAAGAAAGCCTGAACTTTTGGGAAAAGCTAGTCAATGCCTTCTTGGCAAAGTTCTTTCCACCTCAAAAATTGAGTAAGCTTAGAGTGGAAGTCCAAACCTTCAGACAGAAGGAAGGAGAATCCCTCTATGAAGCTTGGGAAAGATACAAACAATTAATCAGAAAGTGTCCCACTGATATGCTTTCTGAATGGAGCATCATAGGTATTTTCTATGATGGTCTCTCTGAACTATCCAAAATGTCTTTGGATAGCTCTGCTGGAGGATCTCTTCATCTGAAGAAGACGCCTACAGAAGCTCAAGAGCTAATTGAAATGGTTGCAAATAACCAATTTATGTACACTTCTGAAAGGAATCCTGTGAACAATGGGACTAATCAGAAGAGAGGAGTTCTTGAGATTGACACTCTGAATGCCATATTGGCTCAGAACAAAATATTGACTCAACAAGTCAATATGATTTCTCAAAGTCTGTCTGGAATGTAAAATGCACCAAGCAGTACTAAGGAAGCTTCATCTGAGGAAGAAGCTTATGATCCTGAGAACCCTTCAATGGAAGAGGTGAATTACATGGGGGAACCCTATGGAAACACCTATAATCCTTCATGGAGAAATCATCCAAATCTCTCATGGAAGGATCAACAGATACCTCAACAAGGTTTCAACAACAATAATGGTGGAAGAAATAGGTTTAGCAATAGCAAGCCTTTTCCATCATCTTCTCAGCAACCGACAGAGAGTTCTAAGCAGAATACCTCTGACTTAGCAACCATGGTCTCTGATCTAATCAAAACCACTCAAAGTTTCATGATTGAAACAAGATCCTCCATTAGAAACTTGGAAGGACAAGTGGGTCAGCTGAGCAAGAAAGTTACTGAACTCCCTCCTAGTACTCTTCCAAGCAATACAGAAGAAAATCCAAAAGGAGAGTGCAAAGCCATCAACATGGCCGAATTTGGAGAGGAGGAAGAGGCAGTGAACGCCACTGAGGAAGATGCAGTGAACGCCACTGAGGAAGACCTCAATGGGCATCCACTGGCCTCCAATGAGTTCCCCAATGAGGAACCATGGGAATCTGAGGCTCAAAATGAGACCATAGAGATTCCATTGAATTTACTTCTGCCATTCATGAGCTCTGATGAGTATTTTTCCTCTGAAGAGGATGAGTATGTCACTGAAGAGCAAGTTGCTAAATACTTTGGAGCAATCATGAAGCTAAATGACAAGTTATTTGGAAATGAGACTTGGGAGGATGAACCTCCTTTGCTCACCAAAGAACTAGATGACTTGTCTAGGCAGAAATTACCTCAAAAGAGACAAGATCCTGGGAAATTTTCAATACCTTGTACCATAGGCACCATGACCTTCAAGAAGGCCTTGTGTGACCTAGGGTCAAGTGTAAACCTAATGCCTCTCTCTATAATGGAGAAGCTAGGGATCTTTGAGGTGCAAACTGCAAAAATCTCACTAGAGATGGCAGACAACTCAAGAAAACAAGCTTATGGACTTGTAGAGGATGTTTTGATCAAAGTTGAAGACCATTACATCCCTGCTGATTTCATAGTCCTAGAGACTGGGAAGTGCATGGATGAATCCATCATCCTTGGCAGACCCTTCCTGGCCACAGCAAAGGCTGTGATTGATGTTGATAGAGGAGAATTGACCATTCAAGTGAATGAAGAATCCTATGTGTTTGAGGCTCAAGGATATCCCTCTGTCACCATGGAGAGGAAGCATGAAGAGCTCCTCTCAAAACAGAGCCAAACAGAGCCCCACAGTCAAACTCTAAGTTTGGTGTTGGGAGGCCACAACCAAACTCTAAGTTTGGTGTTGAACCCCCACATTCAAACCCTAAGTTTGGTGTTGGAAGGTTCCAACATTGCTCTGAGCATCTGTGAGGCTCCATGACAGCCCTCTGTCAAGCTACTGACATTAAAGAAGCGCTTGTTGGGAGGCAACCCAATGTTATATTTTATCTATTTTCCTTTGTTATTTTATGTTTTTGTAGGTTGATGATCATGAGAAGTCACAAAAACAATTGAAAAAGCAAAAACAGAATGAAAAGCAGAAAGAAAAACAGCACACCCTGGAGGAGAGCGTGCTGGCGTTTAAACGCCAGTAAGGGTAGCTGTTGGGCGTTTAACGCCCAGTCTGGCACCATTCTGGGCGTTTAACGCCAGAAAGGGGCACCAGACTGGCGTTAAACGCCAGAAAAGGGCAAGAACTTGGCGTTAAACGCCAGAAATGGGCACCAGCCCGGCGTTTAACGCCAGAATTGGCTAAAAACGCAATTTTGCATGTCATTTGGTGCATGGATGACTTTTCCTTGACACCTCAGGATCTGTGGACCCCACAGGATCCCCACCTACCCCACCACTATCTCTCTTCTTCACCAATCACCTCAACACCTCTTCCCCAAAAACCCATCACCTATCCAATCCCATCTTTCTCTTCACCACTCACATCCATCCTTCATAAAACCCCACCTACCTCACCCTTCAAATTCAAACCACTTTCCCTCCCAAACCCACCCATACATGACCGAACCATGAGCCCCCCTTTCCTATATAAACCCTTCTTCACTCCTTCATTTTCACACAACCTAAACACCACTTCTCCCCCTCTTTGGCCGAACACAAATCCATTCCCTTCTTCCTCATTTCTTCTTCTTCTACTCTCTTCTTTCTTCTTTTGCTCGAGGACGAGCAAACCTTTTAAGTTTGGTGTGGTAAAAGCATTGCTTTTTGTTTTTCCATAACCATTTATGGCATCCAAGGCCGGAGAAACCTCTAGAAAGAGGAAAGGGAAGGCAAAAGCTTCCACCTCCGAGTCATGGGAGATGGAGAGATTCATCTCAAGGGTGCATCAAGACCACTTCTATGAAGTTGTGGCCTTGAAGAAGGTGATCCCCGAGGTCCCTTTTTCACTCAAAAAGAGTGAATATCCGGAAATCCGACATGAGATCCGAAGAAGAGGTTGGGAAGTTCTTACCAACCCCATTCAACAAGTCGGAATCTTAATGGTTCAAGAGTTCTATGCCAATGCATAGATCACCAAGAACCATGATCAAAGTGTGAACCCGGACCCAAAGAATTGGCTTACTATGGTTCGGGGGAAATACTTGGATTTTAGTCCGGAAAATGTAAGGTTGGCATTCAACTTGCCTATGATGCAAGGAGATGAACATCCTTACACTAGAAGGGTCAACTTTGATCAAAGGTTGGACCAAGTCCTCACAGTCATATGTGAAGAGGGCACCCAATGGAAGAGAGATTCAAGAGGAAAGCCGGTTCAATTGAGAAGGCATGACCTCAAACCTGTGGCTAGGGGATGGTTGGAGTTCATCCAACGCTCAATCATTCCCACTAGCAACCGGTCCGAAGTTACTATAGACCGGGCTATCATGATTCATAGCATCATGATTGGAGAAGAAATAGAAGTTCATAAGGTCATAGCCCAAGAACTCTATAAGGTGGCGGACAAGTCCTCTACCTTGGCAAGGTTAGCCTTTCCTCATCTCATTTGTCACCTCTGTTATTCAGTTGGAGTTGACATAGAGGGAGACATCCCCATTGATGAGGACAAGCCCATCACTAAGAAGAGGATGGAGCACACAAGAGATCCCACTCATCATGAGATCCCTGAGATTTCTCAAGGGATGCACTTCCCTCCACAAAACTATTGGGAGCAACTGAACACCTCCCTAGGAGAACTGAGTTCCAACATGGGACAACTAAGGGTGGAGCATCAAGAACACTCCATCATCCTCCATGAAATTAGAGAAGATCAAAGAATCATGAGAGAGGAGCAACAAAGACAAGGAAGAGACATTGAGGAGCTCAAGCACTCCATAGGATCTTCAAGAGGAAGAACAAGCCGCCATCACTAAGGTGGACCCGTTCTTTAATCTCCTTGTTCTTTATTTTCTGTTTTTCGAATTTTTGTGCTTATGTTTATCTATGTTTGTGTCTTGTGATCATTAGTGTCTTAGTGTCTATGCCTTAAAGTTATGAATGTCCTATGAATCCATCACCTCTCTTGAATAAAAAATGTTCTTAATTGAAAAAGAAAAGAATTGCATGAATTTTGAATTTTATAACAGTTTGATTATTTTGATGTGGTGGCAACACTTTTGTTTTCTGAATGTATGCTTAAACAGTGCATATGTCTTTTGAATTTGTGGTTCATGAATGTTGGCTCTTGAAAGAATGATGAAAAAGGAGACATGTTACTGAGGATCTGAAAAATCATAAAAATGATTCTTGAAGCAAGAAAAAGCAGTGAATACAAAAAAAAGAGAGAGAAAGGAGAAAAACGAAAAAAAAGAAGAAAAACGAAAAAAAAGAGAAAAAAAAATAATAAAGTTGTGATCCAAGGCAAAAAGAGTGTGCTTAAGAACCCTGGACACCTCTAGTTGGGGACTCTAGCAAAGCTGAGTCACAATCTGAAAAGGTTCACCCAGTTATGTGTCTGTGGCATGTATGTATCCGGTGGTAATACTGGAAGACAGAGTGCTTTGGGCCACAGCCAAGACTCAATAAGTAGCTATGTTCAAGAATCATCATACTTAACTAGGAGAATCAATGACACTATCTGGATTCTGAGTTCCTAAAGAAGCCAATCATTCTGAATTTCAAAGGATAGAGTGAGATGCCAAAACTATTCAGAGGCAAAAAGCTAAAAGCCCCGCTCATCTAATTAATACTGATCTTCATAGATGTTTTTGGAATTCATTGCATATTCTCTTCTTTTTATCTTATTTGATTTTCAGTTGCTTGATGACAAGCAACAATTTAAGTTTGGTGTTGTGATGAGCGGATAATTTGTACGCTTTTTGGCATTGTTTTTAGTATGTTTTTAGTATGTTCTAATTAGTTTTTAGTATATTTTTATTATTTTTTAGTTAAAATTCACTTTTCTGGACTTTACTATGAGTTTGTGTATTTTTCTGTGATTTCAGGTATTTTCTGGCTGAAATTGAGGGACCTGAGCAAAAATCTGATTCAGAGACTGAAAAGGACTGCAGATGCTGTTGGATTCTGACCTCCCTGCACTCGAAGTGGATTTTCTGGAGCTACAGAAGCCAAATTGGCGCGCTCTCAATGGCGTTGGAAAGTAGACATTCTGGGCTTTCCAGCAATATATGATAGTCCATACTTTGCCCAAGATTTGATGGCCCAAACCGGCGTTCAAAGTCACCTTCAGATTTTCCAGCGTTAAACGCCGGAACTGGCACCAAAATGGGAGTTAAACGCCCAAACTGGCACAAAAGCTGGCGTTTAACTCCAAGAAGAGTCTCTACACGAAAATGCTTCATTGCTCAGCCCAAGCACACACCAAGTGGGCCCGGAAGTGGATTTTTATGTCATTTGCTCATCTCTGTAAACCTTAGGCTACTAGTTCTCTATAAGTAGGACCTTTTACTATTGTATTTTCATCTTTGGATCTTTGGAATCTTTTGATCTTTAGATCTTTTGATCATTGGGAGGCTGGCCATTCGGCCATGCCTAGACCTTGTTCTTATGTATTTTCAACGGTGGAGTTTCTACACACCATAGATTAAGGTGTGGAGCTCTGCTGTACCTCGAGTATTAATGCAATTACTATTGTTCTTCTATTCAATTCCGCTTGTTCTTGTTCTAAGATATCACTTGTTCTTCAACTTGATGAATGTGATGATCTGTGACACTCATCATCATTCTCACCTATGAACGTGTGCCTGACAACCACCTCCGTTCTACCTTCGATTGGGTGAATATCTCTTGGATTCCTGATACACGATGCATGGTTGATCGCCTGACAACCGAGTGCTCGCCTGACAACCGAGCCAGCCATTCCGTGAGATCAGAGTCTTCGTGGTATAGGCTAGAACTGATGGCGGCATTCAAGAGAATCCAGAAGGTCTAACCTTGTCTGTGGTATTCTGATTAGGATTCAATGATTGAATGACTGTGACGTGCTTCAAACTCCTGAAGGCGGGGCGTTAGTGACAGACGCAAAAGAATCAGTGGATTCTATTCCGGCCTGATTGAGAACCGATAGATGGATAGCCGTGCCGTGACAGGGTGCGTTGAACATTTCCACTGAGAGGATGGGAGGTAGCCACTGACAACGGTGAAACCCTTGCTTAAGCTTGCCATGGAAAGGAGTAAGAAGGATTAGATGAAGACAGTAGGAAAGCAGAGAGACGGAAGGGACCAAGCACCTTCATGCGCTTATCTGAAATGTCCACCAATGAATTACATAAGTATCTCTATCTTTATCTTTATGCTTTATTCGTATATCACCATATCCATTTGAGTTTGCCTGACTAAGATTTACAAGATGACCATAGCTTGCTTCATACCAACAATCTCCGTGGGATCGACCCTTACTCGCGTAAGGTTTATTACTTGGACGACCCAGTGCATTTGCTGGTTAGTTGTGCGAAGTTGTGTTTATGCCATGGTATTGAACACCACGTTTTTTTGGGGTTCATTACCGGGGATTATGAGAGTTGTGAAAAGTATTGTTCACAATTTCGCGCACCAATCAACTAGATCCCAAGTGTGTGCTTTTTCAAGTGCCTGTAATTCTTCTTGCATTGCTTGTTACCAATTTGGGTTTGAGGAGGCTTCTCTGAATGTCTTGGGTTCATGTTGATGAAGAATAGTAGAAAAGCAATGGTAATCAAGAAGATGAGGAGGTAGATTCCTTACCCTAGAAGAACGAGCGGGAGGAGGAGGCATGACGGTAGGAGCAGGATCATCGTCCGGTCTGGAATCATCGGGAGATGGAAAAGGCGGAGGAACAGGAGGCTGTGGAGGGTCACTCGAGATAGGACCTGTAGAATCATCACTAGGAAAAAGATCAACATTGAGGTTAGTAAACAAAGGTGACTGAGTAGTAGGAATCGACTCAAAGGATGAGAACCGAGAAAACATGTGATGCTTCCAGAAGACAACATGACGAGATATACGAATACGTTTAGAGAGAGGATCCCCACAACGATAACCCTTGTGTTCAGTGCCATAACCAAGAAAACAACACATACGAGCCCGAGGTTCAAGTTTACTATGTTCATGAGGCTGAAGAAGAACAAAACATACACAACCAAAAACTCGAAGAGAACTGTAATCTGGAGGGGGTATGATAAAGACGCTCAAAGGGAGTAACATTACCAAGAACAGAAGAAGGGAGTCTATTGATAACATGAACAGCAGTAAGAACAGCTTCACCCCAAGTACGCTCAGGACACGAAGAAGAAAGGAGCATTGCACGGACGGAGTCAAGAATATGACGGTGTTTGCGTTCAGCTCTACCATTTTGTTGAGACGTACCAGGACAAGAAAATTCAGACAGAGTATCCTGTTCTGCAAGAAAGGCTAAGAGTTTGGAATCACGGTATTCCATAGCATTATCACGTCGGAAAACCTTATTGACCTTGGAAAACTGAGTTTTAATCATAGTAGCAAAGTTGATATAGATCTGAGGTAACTCATGGCGATTAGTCATCAAATAAACCCAAGTAAAACGGGAATAATCATCAATGAAAACGACAAAGTATCGAGCTCCGCCCATAGAGGCAGTGGGAGCGGGGCCCCAAACATCAGAGTGAATGATATCAAAAGGAGAGCAAGCAAGAGATGAATTATTGTGAAAAGATAAAGCAGGTTGTTTGGCAGTTTGGCAAGAAATGCAGTCAAAAGATTCATTCGGAACCTGACCTAAAACACCCTGAGACACAAGAGGACGCAGTTTTCCTAAGGAGGTGTGGGCAAAACGTTGATGCCATAAGTGAAGGGTAGAAGGAAAAGAAGCAGCACAGAGATTTGGTACAGGAGGAATATGAAGACTTTCGAGTTCAAGCAACCTTCCGACCTTACGTCCAGTCCCGATGATTTGTCCCGTCTGAGGATCCTGTACACGACAACCAGAAATAGAAAAGGTGACATCAAAACCCAAATCAACAAGTTGACCAATAGAAATAAGATTGAAGTTTAATTTGGGAATGTAGTAAGTATCAGGAAGATTAAGAGATGATTGGGATATAGAACCCTTGTGTGTTGCATGCAAGAGGGAGCCATTTGCAGTGTTGACAGAAGGTCCATTTGTAGTTGTAGACATGGACGAGAAAATATTACGCAACAGAGACATGTGATTAAAGCAACCAGAGTCAAAGTACCATTTAGAATTACCTGGAAGGGTCGATAAAGCAGCAGGGGTATTACCAGAAACAGAGAGAAGACGCTGTAGAAGAGATACAATATCAGATAGAGAGACAGGAGACGGGTTGAAAAGTGCAGAGGTGGTAGGTTCAGTAGTAGCAGCAACAGCAGAAGCAGGCGCAGGACGTGGTGGACGAGTAGGACAGGTAGTAATCAAATGTCCCGAGAGCTTACAATAACGGCAGAACAACTGTGAACAATGGTAGCTAATATGCCCTTTCTGGTGGCATGTGTGACATTCAACAGTGGGGCAGACAGAGAAAAGGTGCCCAAAACGGTTGCAGTTTCGACGACTGTATCCTTTCTATCTGTGGCAACAGAAACATCCGACTTTTCCATAACAGTAGTCACACAAATCAAAGAGAGGAGAGAAAACTGCAATTTCGAAGCAGAAAATGAGAAATCGGAGTGCAAAATCAGAAAGAGCTCACCAAAAAACCTTAGGGAGGGTCCCACAGGTCAGCCACGTTAGCGCCACGTCAGCAGTGACGTCAGCCCCACATCAGGGCAACGGAGACACGTGGCAGCCCGTGAGAGGATGAGAAGGACGAGCTGGCGTCGAGGTGGTGGTTGGGTCAATGCGCGGGCCGGGTCGGGTCAAGAGCGGTGCACGGGTCGCAGGGAAGGCTGGTGGCGTAACACGTGGCGGCTTCAGGATCGTTGGATCAACAGCAAGATCCAACGGCTACTGAAGCATCTCGGGAGAGGATCAATGGAGGTGGACAGCGAGCTTCTAGCGGCGCATGGCGGCGCGTCCCGGGGCTTCTGGCGGCGATCTCGGCGGCGTTGGAAAGCTGACGACGAGAGGATCACAATGGTGCCGGAGGTGACGAACCAAAGTATCGGAAACAGATCGAAAAAGGCGAGCAAAGAGGCACAGGTGGAAGCTGGAAGGAAGAGCAACCTGGTCGTGGCAGCGTCTTTCGGCGGCGCGTGGAGGGGCGTCTGGCGGCGTATGGCGGCGGTTCTGGTTGCGTTGGAATCACAGCGACAAGACGGACAAGATGGTTATGGGGGTGACGAACCAAAGCGTCGAAAAGAGAATGAAAAAAGAGGCCAAAGAACGCTGCCGGAAAGGAAAAACAATGGGCTATGAACTAATATTCATTGAAAAAAAAAGGCATAAGCTCTTGATACCATGTTAGAAACAAGAGACTAAGAGAGTAATATGAAGAGTGTATTATTCAGTGTGATCAAAGGTACAATATACATGAGGTATTTATAGGTGCTAAATGAATCAGAGTAATAAAGGCATAGAATCCTATAATTAATATACAGATATACTATATAAATATAGACGATACTAATTGATCCTAATTGATGCTAATGATTCTCTAACATATATATTTAAACATTATAGCAAGAATTATTTACTTAGTTTCATAATAAATAATATTTTTTAATTTAAATAATTTATTAATTTATACTTATTATATCATATATTTAAGAATTTATTAAAAAAATATTAATATAATAAATACCATAAAAATAAAATATTAATTCAAACAAAATATTGTATCAATTTTTTTTTAAAACAAATAGGTCTTTGACTAATTAGACGTCAAAACGACGTCGTTTTATCTGAATAAATAAAAACAAATAAGTCCGTGATTAATTTGAATTTAGAGACATATAATTTCTTAACTAATTTGACAGTGACAATATAACACTTAACATACTAGTTTATTATCTAAACATGACATTTAAATAATTTCCATTATAAATTAACGGTAGAAATAACGAAAGGATCTAGTTGTCTCCAAAATATTAAGGGCTGAATCGAATTTTATTCCTTTGACCTTTTAAGCTATGGTTGAGAGTATTTAATATTTGATTAATGATAAAAAGTTTTAATTAATTTTCTTAGTTATTTCATAATTTTTAAATTAGTAAAAATTGACATATATATTTTATTTTTTTTAAAAATTATAAAATTAAAAATTAAAATTTGTTTAAAAATAAAAATAATTAAAAAAGAATTAAAATTTTGAATTATTTAGTGTTATTTAGAGATTGAATTTGTTACTTTTAATATACTTTTTAGGATTTAACTATTTTCTACGCTAAAAATTTAATGTATTAGCTTAATAATAGAAAATTTTCAAATTTATTTATATATTTAGTTAATTGAAAATATAAACAAATTATCTTTTAAATAATTTTTAGTAAAATATTTTACTTCATGATATTCTTAAAATATATCCTTTATGTTAGTAAAATCCTAATTTTATTACATGGTTATAGATTTTGATTACTGAATCATCATTTTGAGAGGATTTTTTACTTATGTAAGTATGTAACAGATACTGGTCCAAAATTACTTCAATAACACCGTAAGACAAAAATATCACGAGGATCCTCATCCACAGTTTTGTATGTATTCATAGAATATTTGTATTGTAGTATATATGTCACTATATCAAAACCAGTGATGTGTGCCTTGTCCATATTTTCATTTTCCAGACTGGAAGATTAGAAAATCAGTATGAACATATACAGATTTGGAAACATTCGTGATGTCATTAAAAGAAAGAGAGAAAAAAAAATGAGCAAGGCAAAAATATTTTTTATAAACAAAAAGAAAAAAAACAACATTGATACATGCTTAATGTTTTAGAAATACAAAAATATTATTTGATGAACATAATTCTTTAGATATACAATCCTCGTTATATATTTAATAAAGACAATGACGGTTGTTTCCTACAGATAAACATTAGCATTTTTCTATATTTAAATGATAGATAAAGACAAAATTAAAATAAAAATGAAAAACTCTTTTGTGTTGTCTTTTTCTAGCATTTTATTTTCAGATAATAATGCTGTTAAAAATACATTTAGTTATTTATTTTTATTTTTTTTCATAATTCTACACGTAGAAATGAAAAAATGCTTGTAAATATTTCCAAAGCATATATTAAATATGTTATAATAGGTATCCAATATTTTTTCTATTATGATAATAATATATATAATGGAACAAAAAGTATAAGCTAAAGTGTTACTTATATTAGAAGGAGTACAGTGAGTATATTTCTATTTTAGGATTAAAGTATATTCTTTATTTATAAAATTTGTTAAAAATTTAAAAAATTCATAAATTTTATTTTATTTTAATTTATTCTAAACATTTTCAATTTATATTAAATATACTCCTGCAACTCAATTTGAATAAGTTTAGAATCAATTAATTTTTTAATAATTAGTCTCTAATTGTATCTGATTTGTTTGTGTGAAAAATTATTCTTGTAAAATTATCATTAAATTAGTCTTAATTTTTTTAAAAAATTAATTATCAATAATATATTTAACATAAATAAAAATTTATAAACAAATAAAATCAAAATAAATTTTTGTAGTATATTTAAAATTTTTAATAAATTTTAAAAATAAAAAATATACTTTAAATATTGGATTTAGCTAAGAATATATTTAAAAATTATTCTTAGTAGAAGATTTTTAAATTTTTATTTTAATAACTACATAATAAATATATTAAAAATTTAAATATCATATATTTTTTATAAAATTGTTTTCAATTAATATTTTGTAAAAGATATATGTTGACTATATTTTTAAATGTTTTAAAATGGCAACGGATCAACTTCTATTGTATATAACTATATAACTAAGATTTGAAAATTTTCATTTTTTTACATTACAATTGTATTTACTTATTTATGGATTACTAATAAAATAGAGATTTACATACCATTTTTTTATATGAATTTAATAGTTAAAAATTATTAAATAATAATTTAATTAAATTTATCGAATTATTTAATAATTTTTAAATATTAATTTAACATAAAATAAGTTTTCACTTAATAATAATTATACTGTGCATTAGTACCCAAGAAAAAAATAATAAAAAAAAGGTTAACCATGGTTAGAAACACGTTTCGAGGAACAAAAGGGGTGGCTAACTAACCATGGTTAAAGGAGTGTGGTTAGTTGGCCCAAAATGCCAATTATCAGTGTTTGGAAGGTGGTGGGGTTCCTCTATCTATAAAGCAAAGAGAGAAATTCAGAGTTTCATTAATCAAAAACCCAGAAAACCCGTAATCTTCAAAATCCAATCTTCCAACTTGTAAGTCTCAAAAGCGCAATCTTTTTCTTCTGGGGTTTTGGTTTTCTCTTCTGGGTCATCTCTGAAATCAATCATGATTCATATTGAATTGTTTTTAGAAAAAATATAAAAATGCTAGATCGTGTGAATTATGTGTGTGTTCTTGTTCTGTTGATATGTGAAGTTTTGATTTTTATTGCTCCTGTAGTATTTATTATGTGCAATTTTAATGAATATTCTATTACATGAATGCTTCTTTTAGTTGGTTTCTGTTAGATCTCGCTGATGAAGAAGCTACCCTGAAATGCTTGTTACTTATTTTCCTCAATTTGTTCAATCTGGATTTTTTTACACAAAATTGCATGCTACTTAGGATTTTGTTTTTTTTTTAATTTGTTGCATCATTCTCATATTTTAATTTCCTGGTCTTTTGAAACACAGAATTTGTGCTTTCATTGATTTTTCCTTCTAATTCAAGCTCATGGCATGTGTCATGTGTGTGACTTTTTATTGTTCTTCTAATTGCTATCATGTTTTTTCTTTCATATTGCTTTAGAAATTAACTAGTGAAATCAGATACTATGTATAGAACTAAATAAGGAACCATAGAAAATAGCTATAATATGTTCAGGATTTAACCCCAATTTGTATGCTATTTCAATCTATAATTTTTATTATTCATCATCTTATTCAACTTGTTTTAGTTTATTTTAAGTTCTCTAATAATTTCATTAATATGATTACAGGTCAAAGCTGTTTTACCTTCCTCGGTGGTTGAACAAGTTTTCATATCAATTTGGTTCACTCTTTCCATGTTTATTGATCCTTCTTGATTCAGAAACAATCTGTTGTTCTAAATTGGTGTTCGAATCGGCATTGATAAAGAAAATGGGCCTCTCAAGTCTGCCATCGCCGTCCGAAGGAGTGCTATGTGCACTTCTTGTTAACACTGTGCTCTCAGTCTCCATATTTAAAGGCATTGTTAGGACAATCCTTCACATTGTTGGCATCCACCTTTCATCATCCTCTTCGCCGAACGCCACCTCCCAGAGCCATCAACCATCCGAGTCATTCGAGTTCCTCCTTAGCCCCTCAGAAACATTCATCGAAGAGTTTAGGAGCCGGACGCCTACAATCCGCTTCGACAGCATGTTCTCCTGTGGGAAACCTGAACATGACTGCTGTGTGTGCCTCTCTCAATTTGAGCCGGAATCTGAGATAAACCGCTTGCCCTGCGGCCATCTCTTCCACAAAGTGTGCTTGGAGAAGTGGTTGGATTATTGGAACATCACATGCCCACTTTGCAGGAACCCTTTGATGCCTGAAGACAATGATCCATGGCTCTTAGTAAGCAATGAATGAGTGAAATCATGCTTTTGCTAAAGGAATGAGTGTGAATGTTTCATTATCATTGTACAGTTTTTAGTGTACATATCCTTTTTTTCTTTCTTTTTTTTGATGTTGATGCATCTTGATACCCTTTGCCACTTTATATGATCTTAGTTTGGAGTTTGGGGTGGGGTTTGTTTTCCCTTTATCTATGTTTTGTTTGTGCTCTTCAAGCACAGACTGAGGGATACATACTTTTTTGCTTGAAACTTGAAAGTTATATCTATGTTTGCTCATAATGGCCCTCCTCTTGTTCTGAGCTTTAAATTCCATATTGGGAATTTGATCCTGTATGAAACCCAAAAAAAATGTATTCCTTTTTTGGAGCACTTTGATGAGTTTGATCACCATGTATCTATAGTTTAGTAACCTGTAAATTAAATGTGGTTGGCAATAAGTTTGCATAACAACTAAACTAGGTGATTTGCCGTGTTAATGTTGATCAATAATTATGTTATTAGATATAGTGGGTTCCTTAGTACTTGGTATGTATAAGGTAGTAGCTTGTAAATTAATGTGGTTTGCAATTACTTGTAAAGTTATTATAAAATAGGATTGGATTTTTTTTTATGGGCGATTAGTGTAAAATTTACGTCTAAATATAATTATATATTGGTGGAATCTATTATTCTTATAGTTATAGAAGTTATATAAGAGTATTGTTAAGGTTTTCTTATAATGGATAAGGAGAAATTGAAAAGTTTAAGAGATCAATTCACAGATAAACTAAAGGTTTTGATAGTTTTTTGAGAGATGGTATAAGAACAATTTTAGTAACATGATATGAAAATGATAAAGTTTGAAAAAAAGATAGATGATATTGTAAGCAATGAGGTATATGATGAAATAGTAAAAGTAAAAAAAGATGGTAGTTACTTGCTGTAAAAAATAGTACGTGAAAAAAGAAATACATTAAAAACGGATGTTGCAGTTTTGGTATGCAGAAGATATAGACAAAAACATAAGATATTTTCATAACATAATTTCAGCGAGGAGGAAAAATAATAGGATTAATGCGGTAGTAATTAATGGAAGATTGGTAAAGAATTAAACTAGAATAAAAATTGTTATCAAGGAGTTTTATAAGGATTTGTATTATCAGGAGATATCTTTTATAGTGGATTTTAGAGATGGATTGACGGATAGGATAGATGAAGAGGATTCTGTAGCTTTAGAGATGATGTCGTCGGTTGAGGAGATTAGAGAGATAGTATGAAACTATAAATTATCTAAGGCGCCAGGAAGTGATGGTTACAATATGAATTTCATTAAGAAATGTTGGGATGAAATTGGGTTCAAGTTTACAATAGTTATGATGGATTTCTTTCAGATTTTTAGGTTATCTTCATATTCTAATATCACGTGGGTGATATTAACACCTAAGTTTATTGGAGTTAAGGATATCAAAAACCTTCGACCAATTAGTATAGTTGGGTTTGTGTATAAGGTGATTTCGAAGGTGTTGATTAGGAGGATCAGATCAGTGATGTCAGGATTAGTAGGGAAGACTTAAAATGCTCTTGTAATGATCTGAATCCTAATGAGCTATTATCCACTTAAGTATTATACCTACTAGAGGAATTTCATGAAAAGATATCTGTCAGTTACAGATTAAGGAGTAACATGTAAGAAATAAGATAATTATTGGATGATAGAGAGGATAGAGTCGTGTGAAAGTTTGATAAAAAAAAGTGTATTTTTTACTAACTTATTTGTACAAGTATTGCAAGAAGAAATGTTTTTGGAGAATGTAATAAGCTATAGTTTCATTAGGACTATTTGAATAGGTTTAGTTCTACCAAGAATAGAGTTATTTGTTTAGTCTCTCTTGATAGGCAGGGTGAATAACATGAAAAAATAAGTCGGTTAGAGATTGTTAATTAAGAAAATAATGCCTGTGTATTATATAATAAGGATATTGAATATATTCATTATGTATTTTTTTATTGTAAATTTACTTACCAAATATAATTCACATAATTATTTGATTTTGGCAGGCAATAATTTTTTTTATGTACCTTAAAGGAACATTTATAAAGTTAGACATGAGTAACTAATAGAAAGGAGGAGCCCAAAAAATTATGGATGTGTTTCTTTGAAATTATTTAAAATATTTAGATGGAAAGAACTAAAAAAATATTTTAAAATAAAAAAACAAATGTTAAAAAAAATATCAATAAATCTTTTTTTTTAGCTATAAAGAATAAAGTGATGTGAATTTTTTTTTTGTTGTTGATAGTAATATCAAAATAATAATGGAATAAGTCTTTGTGTTTTTATGTTATTTTGATTGTTTGGGTTATTTGTTGTGTTTGCTTTTTTTTTTTTTGGGTTGTTTTATTCTACTTTACTGTGTTGAATTCTTTTGTTAAGAGAAAAACACCTCTCGCTATATATAAAGTTATAAACACCAAACGTAATGCGTTGTTTTTGGTTATAATTTTTGTTGCCATTATTGATCATCTTATGTTATTAAAACTAATTGGTTCATTTGGAAGTAACTTTCTTCTTCGGTCAGAA
Organism: Arachis hypogaea; assembly: GCF_003086295.3. Classification (NCBI taxonomy): domain Eukaryota; kingdom Viridiplantae; phylum Streptophyta; class Magnoliopsida; order Fabales; family Fabaceae; genus Arachis; species Arachis hypogaea. The sequence goes on from NC_092042.1 coordinate 26,630,008, forward strand.
TCTTAATTCTTAAGAGAGACACTTAGACTTAGCGGCTTGCCAGAGAGAGCACGATTAAGAAAACAAATCCAGCATTTGACTTATTATATGTGTATTTGATTAATAAAAAACCTATATTGGTTTTCAAAATTTTTTTAGTAATTATCTTATCGTTATTATTTGTTAGTCTTTGAATTTTTAAACTAAGACAAAACAGTTTCTTTTTTTTAATATTTAGTTTTGCAAGTTTATGAAATGATTAGGCCAATTGCTTATAAATAAAATTAAGGATTAAAATAATAATCATTCAAAATAAGTTTGGGAGACCAATTTGAGATTTTATTATATATGTATTTGACATTTTTATCTTTAAATTTTTTTATTACGTTAAAATCTTTAAAATTTACAAAAGTAAAATATATAAATTATTTCATCACATTTTTAAAAATTTATGTCTAAATAAAAATAATAAATTTGATTAAAATAAAAATTTATATATTTTATTTTTATAAAATTTAAAAATCTTAATATAATAAAAAAATTTAGGAACAAAAACGCCCTATGCAAAAATCTTTAAAAACATGCTTTGGTAAAATACTCATCTTTTAAACATGTAAGTGGTGCTAGTTTACAAGTTGGAACGTGAGTCGGTGTTTGATTAAATGTCTTTGTAACAATTTTAATGTAGAAGATTCATGTACACAGGGAATTAGCTTAGAGCCTGTTTAGAATGTGGTGAGAGAATATGATATTTTAAAAAAGAGTTTAATTAGAAATCAATTATTTATCGATGAATATCATTATATCAATTAATTCTTTTAAATTTTATTTTTAATTTATTAATATTCAAATGAATTTAAAATAATATATCAAAAGAATATTTCAAATTCTACTAAAAAAATATTAGAAAATAAAATAAAAAATTCAAAATCAAATGATGATTTTTGTAAAAAATCATAAAAAAATGAATGATATGTATTTAGAACTGAAATCATATCAATGAATATGGGTAAAAGAAAAGAAAAGCAGAAAAAAGTCATTTTATTTTTCTGGTCATATAATACGAATAAGCATAATTGATAAGTCTTTGTTATCATAAAAGTATAATATGTATGCATATGTATGATTATATGATTTGTTTATTTTGTTATGACATTTTGTGAATTTAATTAAAGCTATGTTTCTACTTATATACTGATTATCACATTACGGTAATTGCATGTAATGTTTAGTGTGACAGCATATTATTATATATCTTCTCGTATAAAAGTTGAGTTGAGTTGATTTTGTGATATATAGAAAGAACTATATCACTAATAGTCATAATCCCATTAATTCAATTTAAGTAAGAATGACGATTTAATTATTTTAACGTAAATTAGTGTGCTTTTATGATTGCCGAATCTTCAAGTCATATATGAATCAAATGAAAAATTGTAAATTATTTTATTAAAATAATAATGTAGTCCATGTAATTAATAAAACTAATTATAATGAGTTAAATATGATGTTTGTTACTAAATAAAAGAAATAGAATTAGTGAGAATTTTAAATAATAAAATAAAGAATATCTTTCTCATGTCTCTTCAGAATAGAAGAATAGATGTTACATTTTTCAAAAAGAAATACGTAAAAAGAAAAGAAAAAGACCTTTGCTGAACAACAATTTTCTCTGTGCCATCAATGAGAAAGTGAAAAGGTAGAAGAAAGGGAAAAAAATATATAAAAACAGGAACTTATTAGGAGATTGCACAATAATTTGGTTGATTAAAGCGTGGTGTGCCTGCAACACAAAGGTAATTAGAAGCACCAGAAGCATAGTGTGCCCACAACCCACAAATCCCCGAATATAATTAGGACTAAGCTCTAATATTAAAGAACAACCACAAGGCAAAAACAACATTTTAATACTTACTGACATGGATTGGGATATGTTTTGATTTATGTTCTTATGATGTGATAATCTTAAATTTCAAGATCTTCTATTAGTGTTAGAAATAGTTTCTGAAGTGATTGTAGAAATAAAAACTAACATTGTATTTTTAGAAATTATAAGGGGATTGAATGAGCAAGATGCATAATAAAAACGCAGATTATGTTAATGAAGCCATTGCCTAATGTCAATCATACATTTTTCTTACTTATACAACGTAACAAGATAATAACGATTCATAGATGCCACTAGTTTGAAAGCTCTATTATCTACTTCTCAGACTAGTGAACAAAAGCAAGAATTAATTTCTTGCTCCAACAAGAAAATTGAAGCGTCTTGGTGTCATTCTTTCTTCAGAGTCAAGTATAAATTCATAACTTTACATTTGAGCATTCACATCTCAAACATTTTGTCAATGAAGTCTTTCTATTCTATATATTGGATCTTAGATTCAGGAGTCAGGGATCATGTTTGTCATAAACTTGCCAATTTTATGAGTTAACACATAAAGTCAATTTTAGTCAAATTTTCAAATGGTTCTCATACCATTACATCCATACTATGTTGCACCATATCTTTTTCAAAACACTTATACCTAAAAATTGTATTTTATGTTTCATCATTTAATTTTCATCTTCTATTTATGTCTACGTTAACAAGGAATTTGCAATGCAAATGCTCTTTCATTGACAAAATGTGCAAGATACATTATTAGAAAATATAGAAAATGATTGGCATAACTCAGAAGGTAGGAGAATTGTATATCTTGGTATCAAACACAAATAAAGAATCATTTCAATATTTTCTACACATTCACAATTCACAACTACAAAATATACAATCACAAAGCACTCATTCAAGCATACATGACATTAACACTACTCAAAATTTTAAGTAAAACATCATGCAACACAAACCAAATAAACTACATTCGCGGTGAGTGTAATAAAAATAGAACATGACATCTTAGATTATGACATGCTCCACAAGAAATATTGCATGTATTAAGAAAAAGTAAGAATGGACAAAAATATATATAAATTTTTACACGGTGGACAAATGTACATTCTAATTTTTTAATGAGTCATGTGTATACACTAATATCAAGCTTCGTTGGTCATTTTTATCCTTTTGTCGCCTGAGTATTTCAGTGTCACAAACTGTTTAGTTTTCGGTTTTTACACCGGAAAGGTTTAAACAATATTTATGTTATGCAAGAATATATATATATATTCTAACTATTTGAAAAAAAAAAAAGACACTTTGGGATTGCTGAAGAACAGACGAAATAATAAGCTACCAGGTGGCACCTTATTTGCCATGATAGCACTGTGCATTATGTGACATGGCTATTTTGATGACACAGTGAAAAATAAGTGTTAAATTATTGAATTTGTTAAATTAGAATTAAAAAAAAGATTTACAAGTTACAATGTTTTTTCATTCTTTTCCCTCTCAAAAGTTACTTTGAACAGAGCCTTAGTAGAGAGTGAACAAGAAATTCTTCATTTTCTTCATTATCTTCCTTCGTGATCTTTGTTCTATGAGATTAAAGAGAAATTCTCTCTCTAAACCTTTTTCGCATCTCTCATAACAAGGATTTGTAAACCCTAAGGTACCAAAATGTCACAATCTCAATGAAGGAAGAACATAACTCATGCTTATGCGAGTACTTTGTGGTGATTCCTCTTCTGCGCCGAAGAATGGGAAGAAGAAGTTCGACTACACAACAGCAAGTGTCTGCATAGACTTGACGCAATGATGCTTAAGTCTGCGAAGTGGAACCCAGGGAGATTGTTTCTTCGTTGTCCATTATGGGAGGTATGTAATTTTTTGTTCTGTTTATGATGATAAATGCTATGCATCTTATGTGAAAAGGTTGAAATTGTTCTCAGATTCATGAATGTAGAAGGTTGAATTGAGGTGTGATTATTTTATTTGGGCTGATAAAGTTATTAATGCTAGAAAAGATTGGAGGATTCAGGAGCAAAGTGAAGAAAGTAAACGAAAGTCTGTAGAAGAAAGAAAATGGAATGTGAAAAAAAATGAAGAAGATGTTACAGATAATTGATGGGATTAATCAAGAATTGAAGAGTATTAGAAAATGGGTACAACGTGTATGCTTAGGAATAAGTACCTATATTTTGTAGTTGTGCTTTTCATCAGTAATTGTAATGCCCTGTAAGTAAAAGTAAAAATATGTGATAAGATTGTTTTGTAGCTTTCATTTGCATCAAATTTGAATAAAAATATTTGTTTCAATGTTATTTCTAGAGCAAGTCCAATTCAATAAACAATTGATTGCTAATTCATAATAATCAACACTTATCAACAATTGGATGGGTAATAAATAAGCATAACTGGAAATTGTTATTAAAAACTAACTAAAACACAAATAATGAAGACAGAGGCCTAAACACCAAACTACAATTCACATTACAAAATAGCAAACAATAAATCTATGCTTATCATCATCAAAATAGAGGACTAAAGTTGCTTGTTCTTCCACTGTGGTGGCTCTTAAGTTGTGGTAGCTTTGCAACACTCCTACACTACCCTTTTGAGTTGTTTGTTCTTTCATCTCTTTGTAAAATTATTTCAAATGTGTATAGCACAAAACCGATTATGAACTCTAGACATCACTTGTTGCATTGCCGGAATAAGACCATGTTCAATTAATATTTGAATTATTAACACAATTCAAGGTCATTTGAATTTAATGAAGATTAACTACATATCTTCTGTTGGTCACTAACAAAGTTCCAACTATGCACGCTGTGGTTATCCAAGTCATTGCGTAAATTCTCCAAGAACCATTTCTAGTTATCTCTGGTATCTAAATCCACCACAACATAGGCAATTGAAAAATTTTGATTATTTACATCTTGACCTATTCTTGTGAGTAGTTGTCCACCATAGAAGTCCTTCAAAAATGTGCCATCAAGGCCAATGAATTGTATACACCCTTGCACAAAACCCTTCTTACATGACTTAAAAGAAATGTAAATTCTCTTGAACAAGGATAAAGAGTCAGGCATTTGAGTGGTATCCAAATGAACATTTGATATTAGATTTGCAAGCAATAATTGGTTAAGATAATCCCTCAACTCAGCATAGTGTTCCCTCTTTGAACCTTCAATATTTTTCCTTGCCTTTTTCATGGCTCTTTGGATCTTGTAATTAATAGCCACATCTAACTCCTTCTTAAACCAAGTTTCAGCCTCAGCACAAGTGATTTTTCGTTAGTCTCTAATTTTTTCTTCTAGCATCTCAGTAACTCACACCCTATTTGCAGACTTGTTACATGTCTTCTAACACAGATGTGCTGATCCACAAAAATCTTCACTTGATAGCTCCTCGACTCATTTGACATGGAACAATATATTTTCCAAGGACAATTCTTGTCCCAACAAATTTCCTTATATTTTGTAAGATCTACCCTACTGAATTTGATGTTTTTTCTATTCTCATTGTCCTCTTAAACTCATCCATGGTGGCAAACTCCATTCCAAGCTAGATGAAATTGGCCAAAAGGTGCTTATGGGTTTTTGTAAGGCCATACATTGTGATCACTATCATATTCATCCTCACAATTAGATGACATTGGACTATGTAAATCTTCAGATTCATACTAATGGTAGTTAGTGTTAGAGTCACTATCATCATCAGATTTAGAAGAATCAGGCTCCACACGAGAAATAAAGATCTTTGGTGCCTGATTTCTTTCTCCTTGCACAAATATTTGACCAGTGGGAGCTAGCCTCTTATATGATGCTTTTCTGTTCCTCTAACTGACTTTTGATTACTGGGTGGGCACTTCATTCTAGTCTTGATTTTGTTGTATTGGCTAAGTCCCTAACACAGAACTTATTTGTGAAGTTGGACCTATTGCATTATTGACTCCAGATTCAGGTTATGTTTGGGCTTCACTTTGTCCTTTGGTGGGCTTTTGGGATACATTATGGGTTTGGACTTGGGCTTTACTCTACTATTAGGTAGTGTTTTGGTTAACATTTGGGATCTTGAGATATAGGGATTGTGGGATTGGTTGGTTTGCAAGTACAGGCTTGGGAGATGGATCTTTTTGGCATTGATCTGCTCTTTGGCTGGTTCTGTTGTCCTTATTTTCATTCTTACCATTTACCTTCTTTTTTGGACTTGAATTTCTACGGGTTCTCATCTTAGTCCTTCTTTTTGGAGTTTCTTGTGGTATAGGTTGTTCAATAGAGTTAGGAATCGGGTTTGGCTCATAATCTACAACATCTACCACTTCAATCTCCTAAGCTAAATGCCTAAATCAATAGTATGCACCCAATAAACATGACACAATGTCCCATTCTCAATAGCAAATTCATACATTCGAACTACATCACTGTCAAACTTAATTAAATGCAAATCATTAGCTATTTCATTCTCAGCCTAGTAAAAATCCTTAAATAACCCCTACCATGAAAAATGTATTAAGGGTTTCGATATTCACCCTTGGAATTGCAACAACCTTCACTCCAACATATTTCAGAACTCTATTCGTGTTTCTCTCAAATTGTCCCTTATGATGATATACACATGTTATATGATTTGTCATATGTTTATGGAAAAACTCCCAATCAAACTATAGAACAACCAAAACCTAAATTAACATCAATCACTAATGAACAACCTTTTTCAGTAAATCATAAACTAGAGTCAACAATTAACAAGGGAGAAAACATTACCTTGATCGCGTCTGCTGCTCAACTCTCCTTGTTCGCCTACTACTTTGCGTGTGTAAGAAATCCTTCTCACCTTTTCATGTTTGTCTTCAAAATAGAACGAAGATCACAAATAGCAACAAACTCAAATGCGAAAACTTCATCAATTCACTTTCATTGTTCACTCTTTATTAGGGTTGTGTTTGCAGTAATTTTTGAGAAGGAAGATAATGAAGAGACGTTGTAACTTGTAAATTTTTTTATTCTAATTTAACAAATTCAATAATTTAACACTTATTTTTCATTGTGTCATCAAAAGGGTCATATCACACAATGTACAGTGTCACCATGGCAAATAAGATGTCACCTGTCAGTCACTATTGTTAAAAAAGTTACTCAGACGACAAAAGAATAGAAATGACCAACGAAATTTGATATTAATGTGTATACGTGACTCATTAAAAAAATTAAAATATACATTTATTCACTATGTAAAAATCTATGTGTACTTTTGTCCATTCTTCCTAAAAAGAATCATATCCATTCATTGCTTGTAAGTAAATTATTGAACCTTGCGTTGCTTTCTATTATATAAAACAAAGGAGACTATCGTATTGTACTTGCTCAAGAGTTTCTAATGAAATATTTTATATGCGTCACTTTTAACATTTGGGATCCCATTTCAATTATATTGCTGGTTTTGGATATTTTCTTACCATTGTTAATGATAAAAAAAGGTTTACTTCAAAAAAAATTATGAAGGTTAAATCTAAAGCATCTATCTTTATTCAAAGTTTCATTTCATATGTAAAAAACTCAATTTGGCAAGATTGTTAAAAAGGTTAGGTCAGATAATGGATCTAAGTTCAAACTCAAAAATTTTTAAACTAACGATATCTTATACCAAATTTTCATGTGTAACTCGATAACAAAATACAATTGTAGAACAAAAATAATATCAGCATATACTAAATTTTGCTAGAATACTCATATGTCACTCAAATCTACATAATCTGGAATGCTTATGTAGTGGCGTTGAGGTGAATGAGTATTGGATAGTAGTTTATGTATCGTTCGATTTGTTGCTCTACTCTTTCAATGCCAGCGAGTTAAGCGAGATAGAATAAGTGGGCTTTTTTCAAGACGGATTTAATTTTCTAGTCCGAATAATCTTTTATGACAGATTAAATATGTCAACAGACAATTAAGTTGGATTAGTTTAGTGATTAGTTTAAATCCTGTCTTGTGATTGGCCAGCGACAAACTCTTAAATAGAGTTCCGTACTGCAATGGAGCAGTCCTAATCCTGTCAAGCTAAGAGATACCGTAAAAAAAAAAAATTTGTCAACAGACTTCAATATATTTGTCATCCTTAATTGATGGATTTTATTTTTATAAATTAAATAAATATAATAATTACCAAAATAAATAATGTTTAAAATATTTATCAAAATAATACCCTTTTTTATCTCGTTTACTGTGTAAACGAGATAAGAGAAAGGTATTTATTTCGACAAATATTTTTAAAATTATTTATTTTAATAATTATTATATTTATTTAATTTATAAAAAAATCCCTTAATTGATAAAAAAAAAATAAGATTAAGAATGGATTAAAAGACTTTTATTCTCTACTTTAATATATTACAAAAAATCTTATAAAACTCCTCCGATTAATTGAATCCAAACCTTCAATTCTTTTAAATTCATATTGAAACATCAAGTAATATGTTTTCTTTTCTCTCTATAAGTAAAATATTAAGCTCAAAATAAAGTAAAATATTTAAAAAACAAATTGTATAATCTTAGAACACCAATTTTTTACAACTTCAAACACAATCATTTGAAAATAACTTTTTTTTATTTCAAAAAATGCACCGTTAAAAAAACAACATACTATAAATTCGATGTACCGTACGAATTACAAATATAGGCATATTAAATTGATAAGTTTGAAAAACTCTAAGTTAATATTAATGATGACTAAACATTATTAATATAATTATTTATAAAATTATTAATTTGATCTTAATTCATCCTTATTTAATTAATAATTTTGTTGGTGCAGATTTTGCCATTAGGCCAAAAAAATAGCAAGCCTAAGATGTTGGAAGTGAATCAGCCTTGATTTCAAAAATTGTTAAATGTTGTGGCTGAAGCAATTTTTTATTATTGGGTCAGATTGATTTAAGCAAGCCCAAATTAAAATTAATATTCAGCATTAATACAAAATTCCTTTGATTTTTATGGCTGAATTGATTGTTATGTTATTTGGGTCAGAATTCAATCATTACTATGAGCACAAATTATTTTGCTTGCTTGGTCTGAAACTAATTGAGAGAGAAAGCAAATATTTTTCGCTTCATGCTTCCAACGGATTCCATTTCCATCATGTGGTGGATTTTAAAATTTTCTTTGCTTGAGTTAATTACCTTGGAAACATGAAAGAGAACATGTCAAAGTGATTTGATGGCAATTAAGTGTAGCTTACACGCTACTACACAAAGCATGGAGAGTTGCACCTAATTAATTTATTTGTGATAACACTCATAGCTTTGCTTTTTTCACTTTCTTCCCTCTCTACTCTCTTCTCTTCTCCTTCGGTCATTTCAATAGAGAAGGCATGGAAGCTAAAGCTAACTACCGAAAGGAAGAAGAAACAAGCAACAAGACCATTGTAATGATGGCAAGAAAAAGAAAACAAAAAGTATGTTGTGGATAAGATCTTCAACCAAAAAGGTAGGATTTGGTGAAGAGATCTCAACCTCTCCATACCAAAAATGGAAGAGAAGATCTCGGTTAGAGGAAGAAGATCCTTGGAGGGATGGCTTGTCTCTGATTCTGCTCAACCACTACAGAAGGTAGTTACAGTGGCTATGTGATGGAAGAGGCAGAGGATGGAGCAGATGAAGCTATCATCATCATGAAGCATCAAGGGCTAAGAGTCCATCTTGGAGTGCAAGGCGAGATGGAAGGCTCGGATTGATGATTATTGATGACCAAGGAAGAACTAGAGGTAATTGCATGTTGGTTATTGCATTCGGTTACTTCTCCTCTCTCTCTCTCTCTAGCCGAACCGGTTTGTATGAAGAAGAAGAAGATTAGCTTGGTTCTTTTGGTTTCAACCGTGGAGGCTTCTCCTTCTATAAATAGGAAAAATAGCCAGGGCTTGAAACAAGGATTGAGAGTGCAAGGCACAGTGTTCTCATAGCTACCTAATGATGACCCTCATTCACTACCCCCTTTTAAAAATTTAGTGAACGAGTCCTTTTGGCAAGCGCACCAAAATTATCACCAAGTAATAACCCACAGTGGAGTGGGATCGTATCCACAGAGATTGGCAAACCCAAGCAGTTTTAATTGATTGATGAATTAGTCAAGCGGATCAATAATAGTGTGAAGTGTAGAATTGTAAATGACATAAATGTAAATGACTAGAATGTAAAGAAAAGCGGTAAAGTGCAGGAATGGAAATTGCAGAATGTAAATTGATGAATCATAAATGACTTGAATGTAAATGGGAATAGGGGAATTGCTGAAAGTAAAATGAAGCTATAAAGAAATGGATAGATAAGAATGGGGGAATTCATTGAGATTGGGAGATGTTGCATCTTTGGATCAAATCTAGCTTAGATCTTCTTCAATCATGCAACTCACTGACCTCTTGGCAATCATGATTGATTGAGCCCCAATCCCTTGGTGACTCAATCTCTCAGATCTTGATCAATAGCCAATTCCTTGGTCTAATTGCTCATGAAGAGAGATATGCTTGGTCCTTGATTATACCACACACCTTTGTAGATCCAGGTAGAGGGGGATTATATGTCACGTATCCCATCACCAAAACCCATAATCTACTCAAATGTGAGAAGGGATTTCAAGCATGGTTTCATGTTTCCTTTCCCAAGGTTCCCATGAAACCCAATTGTATTCAATCTCTTTCCCAAGATAATTGAACACTAAGCATTAAGAACGAAATTCCTTCTAGCAAATCAAAGAGAAGATGAAGAGAAGAAGAATTTCACTATTATCAATTCATCAAGTACAATAGAGCTCCCTCTCACAATGAGAGGGAAGTTAACTACTCATAGCTTAGAAAGTACTCAAAAGTGGAATGTAATAGTGGATCTAGAACTAACTGCTTAACCCCTTTGATGAGCGGATAATTTGTACGCTTTTTGGCATTGTTTTTAATATGTTTTTAGTATGATCTAGTTAGTTTTTAGTATATTTTTATTAGTTTTTAGTTAAAATTCACTTTTCTGGACTTTACTATGAGTTTGTGTGTTTTTCTGTGATTTCAGGTATTTTCTGGCTGAAATTGAGGGACTTGAGCAAAAATCTGATTCAGAGACTGAAAAGGACTGCAGATGCTGTTGGATTCTGACCTCCCTGCACTCAAAGTGGATTTTCTGGAGCTACAGAAGCCCAATTGGCGCGCTCTCAACGGTGTTGGAAAGTAGACATCATGGGCTTTCCAGCAATATATGATAGTCTATACTTTGCCCAAGATTTAATGGCCCAAACCGGCGTTCAAAGTCACCTTTAGATTTTCCAGCGTTAAACGCCGGAACTGGCACAAGAATGGGAGTTAAACGCCCAAACTGGCACCAAAGCTGGCGTTTAACTCCAAGAAGAGTCTCTACACGAAAATGCTTCATTGCTCAGCCCAAGCACACACCAAGTGGGCCCGGAAGTGGATTTTTATGTCATTTACTTATCTCTGTAAACCTTAGGCTACTAGTTTTCTATAAGTAGGACCTTTTACTATTGTATTTTCATCTTCTGATCTTTGGAATCTTTTGATCTTTAGATCTTTTGATCATTGGGAGGCTGGCCATTCGGCCATGCCTAGACCTTGTTCTTATGTATTTTCAACGGTGGAGTTTCTATACACCATAGATTAAGGTGTGGAGCTCTGCTGTACCTCGAGTATTAATGCAATTACTATTGTTCTTCTATTCAATTCCGCTTGTTCTTGTTCTAAGATATCACTTGTTCTTCAACTTGATGAATGTGATGATCCGTGACACTCATCATCATTCTCACCTATGAACGTGTGCCTGACAACCACCTCCGTTCTACCTTAGATTGGGTGAATATCTCTTGGATTCCTGATACACGATGCATGGTTGATCGCCTGACAACCGAGTGCTCGCCTGACAACTGAGCCAGCCATTCCGTAAGATCAGAGTCTTCGTGGTATAGGCTAGAACTGATGGCGGGATTCAAGAGAATCCGGAAGGTCTAACCTTGTCTGTGGTATTCTGAGTAGGATTCAATGATTGAATGACTGTGACGTGCTTCAAACTCCTGAGGGCGGGGCGTTAGTGACAGACGCAAAAGAATCACTGGATTCTATTCCGGCCTGATCGAGAACCGACAGATGGATAGCCGTGCTGTGACAGGGTGCGTTGAACATTTCCACTGAGAGGATGGGAGGTAGCCACTGACAACGGTGAAACCCTTGCTTAAGCTTGCCATGGAAAGGAGTAAGAAGGATTGGATGAAGACAGTAGGAAAGCAGAGAGACGGAAGGGACACAGCATCTTCATGCGCTTATTTGAAATTCCTACCAATGAATTACATAAGTATCTCTATCTTTATCTTTATGTTTCATTCGTATATCACCATACCCATTTGAGTTTGCCTGACTAAGATTTACAAGATGACTATAGCTTGCTTCATACCAACAATCTCCGTGGGATCGACCCTTACTCGCGTAAGGTTTATTACTTGGACGACCCAGTGCACCTGCTGGTTAGTTGTGCGAAGTTGTGTTTATGCCACGGTATTTGATGAGCGGATAATTTATACGCTTTTTGACATTGTTTTTAGATAGTTTTTAGTAAGTTTGAGCTACTTTTAGGGATGTTTTCATTAGTTTTTATGTTAAATTCACATTTCTGGACTTTACTATGAGTTTGTGTGTTTTTCTGTAATTTCAGGTAATTTCTGGCTGAAATTGAGGGACTTGAGCAAAACTCTGAAAAAGGCTGACAAAAGGACTGCTGATGCTGTTGGAATCTGACCTCCCTGCACTCGAAATGGATTTTCTGGAGCTACAGAACTCCAATTGGCGCGCTCTCAAGAGCGTTGGAAAGTAGACATCCAGGGCTTTCCAGCAATATATAATAGTCCATACTTTATTCGAAGAATGACGACGTAACTTGGCGTTGAACGCCAAGTACATGCTGCTGTCTGGAGTTAAACGCCAGAAAAACGTCATGATCCGGAGTTGAACGCCCAAAACACGTCATAACTCAGAGTTCAACTCCAAGAGAAGCCTTAGCTCGTGGATTGATCAAGATCAGCCCAAACATACACCAAGTGGGCCCCGGAAGTGAATTTATGCATCAATTACTTACTCATGTAAACCCTAGTAGCTAGTCTAGTATAAATAGGACAAGTTACTATTGTATTAGACATCTTTGGTCTCAGTTTTATTTTATTCTTCATCTTAGGAGACTATTGATCACGTTAGGGGGGCTGGCCATTCGGCCATGCCTGAACCTTTTACTTATGTATTTTCAACGGTGGAGTTTCTGCACACCATAGATTAAGGGTGTGGAGCTCTACTGTACCTCAAGTATTAATGCAATTCCATTGTCTTTTATTCAATTCTCTTTTATTCTTATTCCAAGATATCCATTCGTACCCAAGAACATGATGAATGTGATGAGTTAGATAACCCTCATTATCATTCTCACTTATGAACGCACGTGATTGACAACCACCTCCGTTCTACATGCAACAAGAGCTTGAATGTGTATCTCTTAGATTCCCCAACAGAATCTTCGTGGTATAAGCTAGATAGATGGCGGCATTCATGAGGATCCGGAAAGTCTAAACCTTGTCTATGGTATTCCGAGTAGGATTCTGGGATTGAATGACTGTGACGAGCTTCAAACTCCTGAAGGCTGGGCGTGATGACAAGCGCAAAAGAATCAAGGGATTCTATTCCAACCTGATTGAGAACCGACAGATGATTAGCCATGCGAGTGACAGCCGCAGAGGACCATTTTCACTGAGAGGATGGGATGTAGCCATTGACAACGGTGATGCCCTACATACAGCTTGCCATGGAAAGGAGTAAGAAGGATTGAGTTGAAGCAGTGGGAGAGCAGGCGTCCTTGAGCCATACAGTATCTCCATATGCTTATCTGAAATTCCTACCAATGAATCTGCATAAGTATTCTATCCTTTTATTATTTATTTTCTTATTTCTATTTTCGAAAACCCACAAACTATTTTAATCTGTCTAACTGAGATTTACAAGGTAACCATAGCTTGCTTCATGCCAACAATCTCTGTGGGATCGACCCTTACTCACGTAAGGTTTATTACTTGGACGACCCAGTACACTTGCTGGTTAGTTGAACGGAGTTGTGTCCACTCGTGCCAAAAATCCTAAATTCCACAATTCTACAATAAATTCAAATCAAAGAATAGTGATCACAATTTCGTCCACCAAGTTTTTGGCGCCGTTGCCGGGGATTGTTCGAGTATGGACAACTGACGGTTCATCTTGTTGCTCAGATTAGGTACTTTTCTTTTCAAAAATCTTTTTCAAAAATTTTTCTTTTATTTTTCGTTTTTCCAAAAAATATTTTCGAAAACAAAAAAATAATAAAAATACAAAAAAAATTAGAAAATCATGAAAATAAAAAACATTTTGTGTTTCTTGTTTGAATCTTGTGTTAATTTTAAGTTTGGTGTCAATTGCATGCTTTTAAAATTTTTCTTGCATTTTTTCGAAAATCTCATGCATTCATAGTGTTCTTCATGATCTTCAAGTTGTTCTTGACAAGTCTTCTTGTTTGATCTTGATGATTTCTTGTTTTGTGTTGTTTGTTGTTTTTCATGTGCATCTTTGCATTCATATTTTCCATGCATTAAAGATTTCTAAGTTTGGTGTCTTGCATGTTTTCTTTGCATCAAAAATTTTTCAAAATTATGTTCTTGATGTTCATCATGATCTTCATAGTGTTCTTGGTGTTCATCTTGACATTCATAGCATTCTTGCATGCATTTTGTGTCTTGATCCAAAATTTTCATATTCTGGGTCATTTTTGTGTTTTTCTTTAAAAATTTAAAAATAAAAAATATCTTTTCCTTATTTCCCTCCAAAATTTCGAAATTTTGGGTTGACTTGGTCAAAAAAATTTTCAAAATTAGTTGTTTCTTACAAGTCAAGTCAAAATTTCAATTTTAAAAATCTTATCTTTTCAAAATCTTTTTCAAAAAAATCATATCTTTTTCATTTTTTATAATTTTCAAAAATTTCAAAAATCTTTTTCAAAATATTTTCAAAATCTTTTTCTTATCTTTATTTGATATTTTCGAAAATTCACTAATAATTAATATGATTGATTCAAAAATTTGAAGTTTGTTACTTTCTTGTTAAGAAAGGTTCAATCTTTAAGTTCTAGAATCTTATGTTGTAGTTTCTTGTTAGTGAAGTAAATAATTTCAAAATTTTAAAATTAAATCTTTTTACCTTTTATCTTATCTTTTTCAAAAATTTTTATCTTTTTCAAAATTTGATTTCAAAATATCTTATCTAACTTCTTATCTTCTTATCTTTTAAAAATTTGATTTCAAATCTTCTTCAATCAACTAACTAACTCTTTGTTTGTTTCTTATCTTTTTCAAAACAACCTAACTACTTTTTCCCTCTTCAATTTTCGAAAATACCTCCTTCTTTTTCAAAAATTCTTTTTAATTAATTAATTGTTTCAAGTTTTAATTTTAATTTTAATTCATCTCTAATTTTCGAAAACACTAACCCTTTTTTTTTAAATTATTTTCGAATTTTCTCCCTCTCTTCTCTTCTTCTATTTAATTATTTAATTACTAACACTTCTCTTCACCTCTCTTCATCCAAAAATCCGAATCCATCCTTCTTCTTTCTTATACCCCTTTCTTTTTCTACTAACATAAAGGAATCTCTATACTGTGACATAGATGATTCCTCTTTCTTTTCTTGTTCTCTTCTCCTTCATATGAGCAGGAACAGGGAAAAGGGCACTCTTGTTGAAGTTGATCCAGAACCTGAAAGGACTCTGAAGAGAAAATTAAGAGAAGTTAAATTACAACAATCCAGAAACAACCTTTCAGAAATT
This sequence comes from Arachis hypogaea, assembly GCF_003086295.3. Classification (NCBI taxonomy): domain Eukaryota; kingdom Viridiplantae; phylum Streptophyta; class Magnoliopsida; order Fabales; family Fabaceae; genus Arachis; species Arachis hypogaea. Next base: position 26,645,736 of record NC_092042.1, read on the forward strand.
TTCGAACAAGAGAAGGACATGGCAGCCGAAAATAATAATAATAATGCAAGGAGAATGCTTGGTGACTTCACAAAGCCAACGTCCAAGTTTGATGGAAGAAGCATCTCCATTCCTGCCATTGGAGCCAATAACTTTGAGCTTAAGCCTCAACTAGTCGCTTTAATGCAACAAAACTGCAAGTTTTATGGACTTCCATCTGAAGATCCTTATCAGTTCTTAACTGAGTTCTTGCAGATCTGTGAGACTGTAAAGACGAATGGAGTTGATCCTGAAGTCTACAGACTCATGCTTTTCCCTTTTGCTGTAAGAGACAGAGCTAGAATATGGTTGGATTCACAACCTAAGGATAGCCTGGACTCCTGGGATAAGCTGGTTACTGCCTTCTTAGATAAATTCTTTCCTCCTCAAAAGCTGAGCAAGCTGAGAGTGGATGTTCAAACCTTCAAACAAAAAGATGGTGAATCCCTCTATGAAGCCTGGGAAAGATACAAGCAGTTAACCAAAAGATGTCCATCTGACATGTTTTCAGAATGGACCTTATTGGATATATTCTATTATGGTCTCTCTGAATTTTCGAAAATGTCATTGGATCATTCTGCAGGTGGATCTATTCACCTGAAGAAAACGCCTGAAGAGGCTCAAGAACTCATTGACATGGTTGCAAACAACCAGTTCATGTATACCTCTGAGAGAAATTCCGTGAATAATGGGGTACCTCAGAAGAAAGGAGTTATTGAAATTGATGCTCTGAATGCCATACTGGCTCAAAATAAAGTGTTGACTCAACAGGTCAACATGATCTCTCAAAATCTGAATGGATTGCAACATGCATCCAACAGTATTAGAGAGGCAGCTTCTGAAGAAGCTTATGATCCTGAGAACCCTGCCATGGCAGAAGTTAATTACATGGGTGAACCATATGGAAACACCTATAACCCATCATGGAGAAATCATCCAAATTTCTCCTGGAAGGATCAACAAAAGCCTCAACAAGGCTTTAACAATGGTGGACGCACTAGGCTGGGCAATAGCAAGCCATATCCATCATCTTCTCAGCAACAGACAGAGAATTCTGAACAAAACACTTCTAATTTAGCCAATATAGTCTCTGATCTGTCAAAAGCCACTTTCAGTTTCATGAATGAAACAAGATCCTCCATCAGAAATCTGGAGGCACAAGTAGGCCAGCTGAGTAAGAAAGTAATTGAAACTCCTCCCAGTACTCTCCCAAGCAACACAGAAGAGAATCCAAAAGGAGAGTGCAAGGCCATTGATTTAATCAAAATGGCCGAATGCACAAGGGAGGAGGAGGACGAAAATCCTAGTGAGGAAGACCTCCTGGGACGTCCCTCAAGCAAGAAGGAGCTTCCTATTAAGGATCCAGAGGAATCTGATGCTCATCTAGAGACCATAGAGATCCCATTAAATCTCCTTCTGCCATTCATGAGCTCTGAAGACTATTCATCCTCTGAAGAGGATGAAGATGTGACTGGAGAGCAAGTTGCTCAATATTTAGGAGCTATCATGAAGCTGAATGCCAAGCTGTTTGGTAATGAGACTTGGGAAAGTGAACCTCCCTTGCTCATTAGTGAACTGGATACTTGGATTCAGAAAACTCTACCTCAAAAGAGACAAGATCCTGGCAAGTTCCTAATACCTTGTACCATTGGCACCATGAGCTTTGAAAAAGCTCTATGTGATCTGGGGTCAGGGATAAATCTTATGCCACTCTCTGTAATGGAGAAGCTGGGGATCATTGAGGTACAACCTGCCTTGTTCTCATTACAATTTGCAGACAAGTCAATGAGGCAAGCTTATGGAATAGTAGAGGACGTGCTAGTAAAGGTTGAAGGCCTTTACATCCCTGCTGATTTCATAATCCTAGACACTAGGAAGGAAGATGATGAATGCATCATCCTAGGAAGACCTTTTCTAGCCACAGCGGAGCTGTGATAGATGTCAACAGAGGCGAGTTAGTCCTTCAATTGAATGGGGACTACCTTGTGTTTAAGGCACATGGCCATCCCTCTGTGACAAAAGAGAGTAAGCATAAAGAGCTTCTCTCAGTTCAGAGTCAAGAGGAGCCCACACAGTCAAACTCTAAGTTTGGTGTTATGAGGCCACAACCAAACTCTAAGTTTGGTGTTAAGACCCCATATCCAAACTCTAAGTTTGGTGTTGGCAACTATACAACATTGACCTGATCACCTTGTGGCTCCATGAGAGCCACTGTCAAGCTATTGACATTAAAGAAGCGCTTGTTGGGAGGCAACCCAATTTTATTTATCTAATTTTATTTTATTTTGTTTTATTGTTATTTTGTGTTTTATTAGGTACATGATCATGAGGAGTCACGGAAAAATCAAGAAAAAATTAAAAACAGAGTCAAAAACAGAAGAAAAAATTTTTCACCCTGGAGGACACACGGGCTGGCGTTCAACGCCAGTAAGGTGCATCTGGCCGGCGTTCAACGCCAGAACAGAGCACCATTCTGGCGCTGAACGCCAGAAACAAGCAACATTCTGGCGCTGAACGCCAGGAATGTGCCCAGAGAGGAAAAACTGGCGCTGAACGCCAGTAACAAGCATGAAACTGGCGTTCAACGCCAGAAACATGCATTACATGGGCGTTGAACGCCCAAGATGTGCACCAATGGGCGTTTGAACGCCAGAATGATGCACGAAGGCATTTTACATGCCTATATGGTGAAGGAATGGTATTTCTTTTCACCTCAGGATCTGTGGACCTCACAGGATCCCCACCTACCTCGCCCTCTCTCTTTCCATTCATGGTCATCCCTTCTGTTTTTCATTCACCACCTACATCTATCCACTCTTCCCCATACACCCCGCCTAACTTTACAATTCAACTTCTCTTTCCCACCCAATCCCACCCATATAGCCGAATCCATCTCCCCTCACTCACCTCCATCTTCTTCTTCTTCTTCTCTTCTTTCTTTTCTTGCTCGAGGGCGAGCAATATTTTAAGTTTGGTGTGGTAAAAGCATAGCGTTTTTGCTTTTCCATTACCATTAATGGCACCTAAGGCCAGAAAAACCTCAAAGGGAAGACAAAAGCTTCCACCTCTGAGTCTTGGGAGATGGAAAATATAAGCCATCATAGCTCAGTGGTATAACATGTGGCTGCAAATCAAGAGATCCCTGAGATACCTCAGGGGATAAGTTGTCCTCCACACAAATATTGGAAGCAACTAAGGGTAGAAACACCAAAATTATTAGGAATCATTCAACAGCAACAAAGGCAAGGAAGAGACATAGAAGAGCTTAAGGACCTTGTTGGACCTTCAAGAAGAAGACGCCACTAAAGGTGGATTCATTCCTTGTTCTTTATTTCTTTCTGTTTTCGGTTTTTAATATTATGTTTATTTATGTTTTGTGTCTTTACTTCATGATCATTAGTATGTAACCATGCCTTAAAGATTATGAATAATTCCATGAATCCTTCACCTCTCTTAAATAAAAAGTGTTTTAATTCAAAAGAACAAGAAGTACATAAATTTTGAATTTATCCTTGAATTTAGTTTAATTATATTGATGTGGTGACAATACTTTTTGTTTTCTGAATGAATGCTTGAACAGTGCATATGTCTTTTGATATTGTTGTTTATGAGTGTTAAAATTGTTGGCTCTTGAAAGAATGATGAACAAAGAGAAATGTTATTGATGATCTGAAAAAAATCATGAAATTGATTCTTGAAGCAAGAAAAAGCAGTGAAAAAGCAAAAGCTTGTGAAAAAAAAAGTGGCGAAAAAAATAGAAAGAAAAAGAAAAAGCAAGCAGAAAAAGCCAATAGCCCTTAAAACCAAAAGGCAAGGGTAAAAAGGATCCAAGGCTTTGAGCATCAATGGATAGGAGGGCCCAAGGAAATAAAATCCAGGCCTAAGCGGCTAAATCAAGCTGTCCCTAACCATGTGCTTGTGTCATGAAGGTCCAAGTGAAAAGCTTGAGACTGAATGGTTAAAGTCGTGATCCAAAGCAAAAGAGTGTGCTTAAGAGCTCTGGACACCACTAACTGGGGACTTTAGCAAAGCTGAGTCACAATCTGAAAAGGTTCACCCAGTTATGTGTCTGTGGCATTTGTGTATCCGGTGGTAATACTGGAAAACAAAGTGCTTAGGGCCACGGCCAAGACTCAAAAGTAGCTGTGTTCAAGAATCAACATGCTTAACTAGGAAAGTCAATAACACTATCCCAAATTCTAAGTTCCTAAGAGACGCCAATCACTCTAAACTACAAAGGAAAAAGTGAGATGCCAAAACTGTTCAGAAGCAAAAAGCTACAAGTCCCGCTTATCTAATTAAATTAATATTCATTGGTATTTTGGACTTTATAGTATATTCTCTTCTTTTTATCCTAATTGATTTTCAGTTGCTTGGGGACAAGCAACAATTTAAGTTTGGTGTTGTGATGAGCGGATAATTTATACGCTTTTTGGCATTGTTTTTAGATAGTTTTTAGTAAGTTTGAGCTACTTTTAGGGATGTTTTCATTAGTTTTTATGTTAAATTCACATTTCTGGACTTTACTATGAGTTTGTGTGTTTTTCTATAATTTTAGGTAATTTCTGGCTGAAATTGAGGGACTTGAGCAAAACTCTGAAAAAGGCTGACAAAAGGACTGCTGATGCTGTTGGAATCTGACCTCCCTGCACTAGAAATGGATTTTCTGGAGCTACAGAACTCCAATTGGCGCGCTCTCAAGAGCGTTGGAAAGTAGACATCCAGGGCTTTCCAGCAATATATAATAGTCCATACTTTATTCGAAGAATGACGACGTAACTTGGCGTTGAACGCCAAGTACATGCTGCTGTCTGGAGTTAAACGCCAGAAAAACGTCATGATCTGGAGTTGAACGCCCAAAACACGTCATAACTCAGAGTTCAACTCCAAGAGAAGCCTTAGCTCGTGGATTGATCAAGCTCAGCCCAAACATACACCAAGTGGGCCCCGGAAGTGAATTTATGCATCAATTACTTACTCATGTAAACCCTAGTAGCTAGTCTAGTATAAATAGGACAAGTTACTATTGTATTAGACATCTTTGGTCTCAGTTTTATTTTATTCTTCATCTTAGGAGACTATTGATCACGTTAGGGGGGCTGGCCATTCGGCCATGCCTGAACCTTTTACTTATGTATTTTCAACGGTGGAGTTTCTGCACACCATAGATTAAGGGTGTGGAGCTCTACTGTACCTCAAGTATTAATGCAATTCCATTGTCTTTTATTCAATTCTCTTTTATTCTTATTCCAAGATATCCATTCGTACCCAAGAACATGATGAATGTGATGAGTTAGATAACCCTCATTATCATTCTCACTTATGAACGCACGTGATTGACAACCACCTCCGTTCTACATGCAACAAGAGCTTGAATGTGTATCTCTTAGATTCCCCAACAGAATCTTCGTGGTATAAGCTAGATAGATGGCGGCATTCATGAGGATCCGGAAAGTCTAAACCTTGTCTATGGTATTCCGAGTAGGATTCTGGGATTGAATGACTGTGACGAGCTTCAAACTCCTGAAGGCTGGGCGTGATGACAAGCGCAAAAGAATCAAGGGATTCTATTCCAACCTGATTGAGAACCGACAGATGATTAGCCATGCGAGTGACAGCCGCAGAGGACCATTTTCACTGAGAGGATGGGATGTAGCCATTGACAACGGTGATGCCCTACATACAGCTTGCCATGGAAAGGAGTAAGAAGGATTGAGTTGAAGCAGTGGGAGAGCAGGCGTCCTTGAGTCATACAGTATCTCCATATGCTTATCTGAAATTCCTACCAATGAATCTGCATATGTATTCTATCCTTTTATTATTTATTTTCTTATTTCTATTTTCGAAAACCCACAAACTATTTTAATCTGTCTAACTGAGATTTACAAGGTAACCATAGCTTGCTTCATGCCAACAATCTCTGTGGGATCGACCCTTACTCACGTAAGGTTTATTACTTGGACGACCCAGTACACTTGCTGGTTAGTTGAACGGAGTTGTGTCCACTCGTGCCAAAAATCCTAAATTCCACAATTCTACAATAAATGCAAATCAAAGAATAGTGATCACAATTTCGTCCACCAGTATTGAACACCACGTTTTTGGGGTTCATTACCGGGGATTATGAGAGTTGTGAAAAGTATTGTTCACAATTTCGCGCACCAAGTTTTTGGCGCCGTTGCCGGGGATTGTTTGAGTTTGGACAACTAACGGTTCATCTTGTTGCTTAGATTATGTATTTTTTTTTCAGAATTCTTGAAGATGAATTCTAGAGTTTCATGATGATTTGTTGAAGTCTGGCTAGCTGTGAAGCCATGTCTAATTTCATTGGACTGAGGTTTCAACTTATCATCACAAGAGCTTGTTGATTTTTATCAATCTTGCTTTTGGAGCAGTGATCTGCTAAGGCTTGGCTGGCCTTTGGTCATGTCTAGTGTTTTGGACCGAAGCTTTCTTTGAAAGCTTGGCTGGCTGTGAAGCCATGTCTAATTCCTGGACCGGAGTCTTAGACTAGCATTGCACTGATTCCTGGAATTCTCATTAAGAATTTTGATACCTTTATTTTCTTTTTCCACTTAATTTTCGAAAAAAGCAAAAAAAAATTTACAAAGTCATAAAATCCAAAAATATTTCTTGTTTGAGTCTAGTGTCTCATCTTAAGTTTGGTGTCAATTGCATGCATTCATTCATGTGTCTTAAGGATCTTCAAGTAATTCTTGATGATTTCTTACTCTAATCTTTGAATTCTCTTAACTTGAGTGTTTATGTGTCTCATATGCATTCTCATTAGTGTCAGTAGTATGCAAACTGCTAAGTTTGGTGTCTTGCATGCATTGTTATTTGATTTTAGTTGCATTTTGATTATTCCTTATTATTAAAAATCCAAAAATATTTTCAATTTGTGTCTTTTCAAGTCAAAAATACAGAGAATTGAAGATTCAGAACATACAGCAGAGGAATTACACAGAAAAATCTGGGCGTTTAAAACACCCAGTGAAGAAGGACAGACTAGCGTTTAAACGCCAGACAGGGTACCTGGTTGGGCGTTTAACGCCCAAAAGGGTAGTATTTTGGGCGTTAAACGCCAGAATGTGCACCATTCTGGGCGTTTAACGCCAGGATGGCACAAGAGGGAAGATTTTGTTTTCAAATCAAATTTTTTTTTCAAGTTTTCAAAGTTTTTCAAAATCAAATCTGTTTCAAATCATATATTTTCAATCAAATCTTTTTCAAAATCAATTTCTTTCTATTTTCAAAGATACTTGCTATCAATTAATGATTTGACTCAACATTTCAAGTATGTTGCCTTTTCTGTTGAGAAAGGTTTAATGTTTGAATCATATCTTTTCTTGTTAGCCAAGTTTTTAATTTTCAAAATCAAATCTTTTAAAATGTTTTTCAAATCATATCTTCTCAATCACATCTTTTTAAAACTAATCATATCTTCTTAACCACATCTTTTTCAAAATAGTTTTCAATCAAATCTTTTTTATTTTTAATTTCAAAATCTGTTTTCAAAAATCACTTGATTTCTTTTCCACTTTCATTTTCGAAAATCAATTAGTGTTTTTCAAAAATGTTTTCAAAATCCTTTACTTAATTTTCGAAAATTACTTCCCTTCTTCTCACATCCTTCTATTTATGGACTAACACTATTCCTTAATGCAAAATTCGAACTCCATCTTCTTTGATAAGTTCGAATTTTCTACTTCTGTCTTCTACTTTTCCTTTCCTCTGACACCTAAAGGAATCTCTATACTGTGACATAGAGGATTCCACATTTTCTTGTTCCCTTCTCTTTCTTATGAGCAGGAGCAAGAACAAAAGCATTCTTGTTGAGGCTGATCCTGAACCTGAAAGGACCTTGAAGAGAAAGCTAAGAGAAGCCAAATCACAACTCTCTGTAGAGGACCTAACAGAAATCTTCAAAGAAGAAGAACACATGGCAGCTGAAAACAACAACAATGCCAACAATGCAAGGAAGGTGCTGGGTGACTTTACTGCACCTACTCCCGACTTCTATGGGAGAAGCATCTCTATCCCTGCCATTGGAGCAAACAACTTTGAGCTTAAACCTCAATTAGTTTCTCTAATGCAACAGAATTGCAAGTTCCATGGACTTCCATTGGAAGATCCTCATCAGTTCTTAGCTGAATTCTTGCAAATCTGTGACACTGTCAAGACTAATGGGGTTGACCCTGAGGTCTACAGACTTATGCTATTCCCTTTTGCTGTAAGAGACAGAGCTAGAACATGGTTGGACTCACAACCTAAAGAAAGCCTGGACTCTTGGGAAAAGCTAGTCAATGCCTTCTTGGCAAAGTCCTTTCCACCTCAAAAATTGAGTAAGCTTAGAGTGGAAGTCCAAACCTTCAGACAAAAGGAAGGAGAATCCCTCTATGAAGCTTGGGAAAGATACAAACAATTAATCAGAAAGTGTCCCACTGATATGCTTTCTGAATGGAGCATCATAGGTATTTTCTATGATGGCTTTTCTGAACTATCCAAAATGTCTTTGGATAGCTCTGCTGGAGGATCTCTTCATCTGAAGAAGACGCCTACAGAAGCTCAAGAGCTGATTGAAATGGTTGCAAATAACTAATTCATGTACACTTCTGAAAGGAATCCTGTGAACAATGGGACTAGTCAGAAGAAAAGAGTTCTTGAGATTGACACCCTGAATGCCATATTGGCTCAGAACAAAATATTGACTCAACAAGTCAATATGATTTCTCAAAGTCTGTCTGGAATGCAAAATGCACCAAGCAGTACTAAGGAAGCTTCATCTGAGGAAGAAGCTTATGATCCTGAGAACCCTTCAATGGAAGAGGTGAATTACATGGGAGAACCCTATGGAAACACCTACAATCCTTCATGGAGAGATCATCCAAATTTCTCATGGAAGGATCAACAGAGACCTCAACAAGGTTTCAACAATAATAATGGTGGAAAAAACAGGTTTAGCAATAGCAAGCCTTTTCCATCATCTTCTCAGCAACAGATAGAGAGTTCTAAGCAGAGTAACTCTGACTTAGCAACCATGGTCTCTGATCTAATCAAAACCACTCAAAGTTTCATGACTGAAACAAGGTCCTCCATTAGAAATTTGGAAGGACAAGTGGGTCAGCTGAGCAAGAAAATTACTGAACTCCCTCCTAGTACTCTTCCAAGCAATACAGAAGAAAATCCAAAAGGAGAGTGCAAGGCCATCAACATGGCCGAATTTGGAGAGGAAGGAGAGGCAGTGAACGCCACTGAGGAAGGCCTCAATGGACGTCCACTGGCCTCCAATGAGTTCCCCAATGAGGAACCATGGGAATCTGAGGCTCAAAATGAGACCATAGAGATTCCATTGGACTTACTTCTGCCATTCATGAGCTCTGATGAGTATTCTTCCTCTGAAGAGGAAGAGTATGTCACTGAAGAGCAAGTTGCTAAATACCTTGGAGCAATCATGAAACTAAATGACAAGTTATTTGGAAATGAGACTTGGGAGGATGAACCCCTTTGCTCACCAAAGAACTAGATGACTTGTCTAGGCAGAAATTACCTCAAAAGAGACAAGATCCTGGGAAGTTTTCAATACCCTGTACCATAGGCACCATGACCTTCAAGAAGGCCTTGTGTGACTTAGGGTCAAGTGTAAACCTCATGCCTCTCTCTGTAATGGAGAAGCTAGGGATCTTTGAGGTGCAGGCTGCAAAAATCTCACTAGAGATGGCAGACAACTCAAGAAAACAAGCTTATGGACTTGTAGAGGATGTTCTGGTAAAGGTTAAAAACCATTACATCCCTGCTGATTTCATAGTCCTAGAGACTGGGAAGTGCACGGATGAATCCATCATCCTTGGCAGACCCTTCCTAGCCACAGCAAAGGCTGTGATTGATGTTGATAGAGGAGAGTTGATCATTCAAGTGAATGAAGAATCCTTGGTGTTTAAGGCCCAAGGATATCCCTCTGTCACCATGGAGAGGAAGCATGAAGAGCTCCTCTCAAAACAGAGCCAAACAGAGCCCCCACAGTCAAACTCTAAGTTTGGTGTTGGGAGGCCACAACCAAACTCTAAGTTTGGTGTTGAACCCCCACATTCAAACTCTAAGTTTGGTGTTGGGAGGTTCCAACATTGCTCTGAGCATCTGTGAGGCTCCATGAGAGTCCTCTGTCAAGCTACTGACATTAAAGAAGCGCTTGTTGGGAGGCAACCCAATGTTATATTTTATATATTTTTCTTTGTTATTTTATATTTTTTGTAGGTTGATGATCATGAGAAGTCACAAAATCAATGAAAAAAGCAAAAACAGAATGAAAAACAGCAAGAAAAACAGCACACCCTGGAGGAGAGCATGCTGGCGTTTAAACGCCAGTGAGGCTAGCTGTTGGGCGTTTAACGCCCAGTCTGGCACCATTCTGGGCGTTTAACGCCAGAAAGGGGCACCAGACTGGCGTTAAACGCTAGAAAAGGGCAAGAAGCTGGCGTTAAACGCCAGAAATGGGCACCAGCCCGGCGTTTAACGCCAGAAATGGCTAAAAACGCATTTTTGCATGCCATTTGGTGCAGGGATGACTTTTCCTTGACACCTCAGGATCTGTGGACCCCACAGGATCCCCACCTACCCCACCACTCTCTCTCTTCTTCAACCATTCACCAATCACCTCAACACCTCTTCCCCAAAAACCCTTCACCTATCAAATCCCATCTTTCTCTTCACCACTCACATCCATCCTTCATAAAACCCCACCTACCTCACCATTCAAATTCAAACCACTTTCCCACCCAAACCCACCCTCACTTGACCGAACCCTACCCTTCCCCCCTCCTATATAAACCTTCCTTCACTCCTTCATTTTCACACAACCTAAACACCACTTCTCCCCCCCTTTGGCCGAACACAAAGCCATTCCCTTCTTCCTCATTTCTTCTTCTTCTACTCTCTTCTTTCTTCTTTTACTCGAGGACGAGCAAACCTTTTAAGTTTGGTGTGGTAAAAGCATTGCTTTTTGTTTTTTCATAACCATTTATGGCATCCAAGGCCGGAGAAACCTCTAGAAAGAGGAAAGGGAAGGCAAAAGCTTCCACTTCCGAGTCATGGGAGATGGAAAGATTCATCTCAAGGGTGCATCAAGACCACTTCTATGAAGTTGTGGCCTTGAAGAAGGTGATCCCCAAGGTCCCTTTTTCACTCAAAAAGAGTGAATATCCGGAGATCCGGCATGAGATCCGAAGAAGAGGTTGGGAAGTTCTTACCAACCCCATTCAACAAGTCGGAATCTTAATGGTTCAAGAGTTCTATGCCAATGCATGGATCACCAAGAACCATGATCAAAGTGTGAACCCGGATCCAAAGAATTGGCTTACTATGGTTCGGGGGAAATACTTGGATTTTAGTCCGGAAAATGTAAGGTTGGCATTCAACTTGCCTATGATGCAAGGAGATGAACATCCTTACACTAGAAGGGTCAACTTTGATCAAAGGTTGGACCAAGTCCTCACAGTCATATGTGAAGAGGGCGCCCAATGGAAGAGAGATTCAAGAGGGAAGCCGGTTCAATTGAGAAGGCATGACCTCAAACCTGTGGCTAGAGGATGGTTAGAGTTTATCCAACGCTCAATCATTCCCACTAGCAACCGGTCTGAAGTTACTATAGACCGGGCTATCATGATTCATAGCATCATGATTGGAGAAGAAATAGAAGTTCATTAGGTTATATCCCAAGAACTTTATAAGGTGGCGGACAAGTCCTCTACCTTGGCAAGGTTAGCCTTTCCTCATCTCATTTGTCACCTCTGTTATTCGGTTGGAGTTGACATAGAGGGAGACATCCCCATTGATGAGGACAAGCCCATCACTAAGAAAAAGATGGAGCACACAAGAGACCCCACTCATCATGAGATCCCTGAGATTCCTCAAGGGATGCACTTTCCTCCACAAAACTATTGGGAGCAACTAAACACCTCCCTAGGAGAATTGAGTTCCAACATGGGACAATTAAGGGTGGAGCATCAAGAACACTCCATCATCCTCCATGAAATTAGAGAAGATCAAAGAATCATGAGGGAGGAGCAACAAAGACAAGGAAGAGACATTGAGGAGCTCAAGCACTCCATAGGATCTTCAAGAAGAAGAACAAGCCGCCATCACTAAGGTGGACCCGTTCTTTAATCTCCTTGTTCTTTATTTTCTGTTTTTCGAATTTTAGTGCTTATGTTATCTATGTTTGTGTCTTGTGATCATTAGTGTCTTAGTGTCTATGCCTAAAAGTTATGAATGTCCTATGAATCCATCACCTCTCTTAAATAAAAACGTTCTTAATCGAAAAAAGAAAAAGAATTGCATGAATTCTGAATTTTATAACAGTTTAATTATTTTGATGTGGTGGCAATACTCCTGTTTTCTGAATGTATGCTTAAACAGTGTGATGAGCGGATAATTTATACGCTTTTTGGCATTGTTTTTAGATAGTTTTTAGTAAGTTTAAGCTACTTTTAGGGATGTTTTCATTAGTTTTTATGTTAAATTCACATTTCTGGACTTTACTATGAGTTTGTGTGTTTTTCTGTGATTTCAGGTAAATTCTGGCTGAAATTGAGGGACTTGAGCAAAACTCTGAAAAAGGCTGACAAAAGGACTGCTGATGCTGTTGGAATCTGACCTCCCTGCACTCGAAATGAATTTTATGGAGCTACAGAACTCCAATTGGCGCGCTCTCAACGGCTTTGAAAAGTAGACATCCAGAGCTTTCCAGCAATATATAATAGTCTATACTTTATTCGAAGAATGACGATGTAACTTGGCGTTGAACGCCAAGTTCATGCTGCTGTCTGGAGTTAAACGCCAGAAAAACGTCATGATCCGGAGTTGAACGCCCAAAACACGTCATAACTCGGAGTTCAACTCCAAGAGAAGCCTCAGCTCGTGAATTCATCAAGCTCAGCCCAAACATACACCAAGTGGGCCCCGGAAGTGGATTTATGCATCTATTACTTACTCATGTAAACCCTAGGAGCTAGTTTATTATAAATAGAACATTTTACTATCATATTATCATCCTGGATTGTATATTGGAATCCTGTGATCACGTTTTTGGGGGCTGGCCTCTCGGCCATGCCTGAACCTTTCACTTATGTATTTTCAACGGTGGAGTTTCTGCACACCATAGATTAAGGGTGTGGAGCTCTGCTGTACCTAAAGTACTAATGCAATTCTATTTTCTTTTATTCAAATCTCTCTTATTCTTATTCCAAGATATTCATTCGTACCCAAGAACATGATGAATGTAATGATGAAAGTGATGATCATTATCATTCTCACTTATGAACGCACGTGATTGACAACCACTTCCGTTCTACATGCAACCGAGCTTGAATGTGTATCTCTTAGATTCCCCAACAGAATCTTCGTGGTATAAGCTAGATAGATGGCGGCATTTATGAGGATCCGGAAAGTCTCACCTTGTCTGTGGTATTCCGAGTAGGATCCTGGGAATCCGGAAAGTCTAACCTTGTCTGTGGTATTCCGAGTAGGATTCCGGTAATGAATGACTGTGACGTGCTTCAGACTCGCAAGTGCTGGGCGTTAGTGACAGACGCAAAAGAATCAAGGGATTCTATTCCAGTAGGAGCGGGAACCAACCAGTGATTACCGTGCTGTGACAGAGTGCATGAGCGTAGTTTTCACTGCGAGGATGGGATGTAGCCATCAACCATGGGTGATGCCTCCAGACGATTAGCCATGCGAGTGACAGCCGCAGAGGATCATTTTCCCGAGAGGATTGAAAGTAGCCACCGCTGATGATGAACCCCTATACACAGCTTTCCATGGAAAGGAGTAAGAAAGACTGAGTTGAAGCAGTAGGAAAGTAGGCGTCCCTGAGACATATAGTATCTCCATATGCTTATCTGAAATTCCCACCAATGAACCTGCATAAGTATTCTATCCCTTTTATTATTTCTACTTTCTTATTTCTATTTTCGAAACCCAAACTATTTTATCTGCCTAACTGAGATTTACAAGGTAACCATAGCTTGCTTCATACCAACAATCTCTGTGGGATCGACCCTTACTCGCGTAAGGTTTATTACTTGGACGACCCAGTACACTTGCTGGTTAGTTGAATGGAGTTGTGTCCACTCGTGCCAATTTCTAAATTCCAGAATCTTACAATAAAAACAATTTAAAGAATAGTGATCACAATTTCGTCCACCAAGTTTTTGGCGCCGTTACCGGGGATTGTTCGAGTATGGACAACTGACGGTTCATCTTGTTGCTCAGATTAGGTAATTTTCTTTTCAAAAATCTTTTTCAAAAAATTTTTCCTTTCTTTTTCGTTTTTGCAAACTTTATTTTCGAAAAAAATAAAATAAAAATACAAAAAAATTAGAAAATCATAAAAATCAAAAATATTTTGTGTTTCTTGTTTGAGTCTTATGTCATGTTTTAAGTTTGGTGTCAATTGCATGCTTTTAAAAATTTTTCTTGCATTTTTCGAAAATCTCATGCATTCATAGTGTTCTTCATGATCTTAAAGTTGTTCTTGACAAGACTTCTTGTTTGATCTTGATGATTTCTTATTTTGTGTTGTTTGTTGTTTTTCATGTGCTTGTTTGCATTCATATTTTTCATGCATTAAAGATTTCTAAGTTTGGTGTCTTGCATGTTTTCTTTGCATCAAAAATTTTTCAAAATTATGTCCTTGGTGTTCATCATGATCTTCAAAGTGTTCTTGGTGTTCATCTTGACATTCATAGCATTCTTGCATGCATTCATTGTTTTGATAAAAAAAAAAAAATTTTCATGCATTGAGTATTTTTGTTGTTTTTCTCTCACATAATTAAAAATTCAAAAATCAAAAAAATATCTTTTCCTTATTTCCCTCCAAATTTTCAAAATTTTGGGTTGACTTGGTCAAAAATTTTTAAAATTAGTTATTTCTTACAAGTCAAGTCAAAATTTCAATTTTAAAAATCTTATCTTTTCAAAATCTTTTTCAAAAATCATATCTTTTTTTTATTTTTCGAAAATTTCAAAACATTTTTCAAATTATTTTCAAAATCTTTTTCTTATCTTTACATCTAATTTTCGAAAATTAGCTAACAATTAATGTGATTGGTTCAAAAATTTGAAGTTTGTTACTTTCTTGTTAAGAAAGGTTCAATCTTTAAATTCTAGAATCTTATCTTGTAGTTTCTTGTTAGTTAAGTCATTTTAAAAAAATTAAATCTTTTTCAAAATATCTTTTTCTTAAAATTTTTATCTTATCTTTTTATCTTATCCTTTTCAAAAAATTTTATCTTTTTCAAAAGTTGATTTCAAAATATCTTATCTAACTACTTATCTTCTTATCTTTTTCAAAATTTGATTTCAAATTTTTTTCAATCAACTAACTAACTTTTTGTTTGTCTCTTATCTTTTTCAAAACCACCTAACTACTTTTCCCTCTTCAATTTTCGAAAATACCTCTCTCTTTTTCAAAAATTCTTTTTAATTAATTAATTGTTTTAAATTTTAATTTCAATTATATTTTATCTTGAATTTTCGAAAATTACTAACCTTTTTTTTTCAAAATTGTTTTCGAAATTTCCCTTCTCTTTTCTTCTTCTATTTAATTATTTAATTACTAACACTTCTCTTCACCTCTCTTCACCCAAAAATCCGAATCTCCTTCTTCATTCTTCTACCCCCTTCTTCTTCTACTAACATAAAGGAATCTCTATACTGTGACATAGAGGATTCCTCTTTCTTTTCTTGTTTTCTTCTCTTTCATATGAGCAGGAACAAGGATAAAGGCACTCTTGTTGAAATTGATCCAGAACCTGAAAGGACTCTGAAGAGAAAATTAAGAGAAGCTAAATTACAACAATCCAGAAACAACCTTTCAGAAATTTTCGAACAAGAGAAGGAGATGGCAGCCGAAAATAATAATAATAATGCAAGGAGAATGCTTGGTGACTTCACAAAGCCAACGTCCAAGTTTGATGGAAGAAGCATCTCCATTCCTGCCATTGGAGCCAATAACTTTGAGCTTAAGCCTCAACTAGTCGCTTTAATGCAACAAAACTGCAAGTTTTATGGACTTCCATCTGAAGATCCTTATCAGTTTTTAACTGAGTTCTTGCAGATCTGTGAGACTGTAAAGACGAATGGAGTTGATCCTGAAGTCTACAGACTCATGCTTTTCCCTTTTGCTGTAAGAGACAGAGCTAGAATATGGTTGGATTCACAACCTAAGGATAGCCTGGATTCTTGGGATAAGCTGGTCACTGCCTTCTTAGATAAATTCTTTCCTCCTCAAAAGCTGAGCAAGCTGAGAGTGGATGTTCAAACCTTCAAACAAAAAGATGGTGAATCCCTCTATGAAGCTTGGGAAAGATATAAACAGTTGACCAAAAGATGTCCATCTGACATGTTTTCAGAATGGACCTTATTAGATATATTCTATTATGGTCTCTCTGAATTTTCGAAAATGTCATTGGACCATTCTGCAGGTGGATCTATTCACCTGAAGAAAACGCCTGAAGAGGCTCAAGAACTCATTGACATGGTTGCAAACAACCAGTTCATGTATACCTCTGAGAGGAATCCCGTGAATAATGGGGTACCTCAGAAGAAAGGAGTTCTTAAAATTGATGCTCTGAATGCCATATTGGCTCAGAATAAAGTGTTGACTCAACAGGTCAACATGATCTCTCAAAATCTGAATGGATTGCAACATGCATCCAACAGTACTAGAGAGGCAGCTTCTGAAGAAGCTTATGATCCTGAGAACCCTGCCATGGCAGAGGTTAATTACATGGGTGAACCATATGGAAACACCTATAACCCATCATGGAGAAATCATCCAAATTTCTCCTGGAAGGATCAACAAAAGCCTCAACAAGGCTTTAACAATGGTGGACGCAATAGGCTGAGCAATAGCAAGCCATATCCATCATCTTCTCAGCAACAGACAGAGAATTCTGAACAAAACACTTCTAATTTAGCCAATATAGTCTCTGATCTGTCAAAGGCCACTTTCAGTTTCATGAATGAAACAAGATCCTCCATTAGAAATTTGGAGGCACAAGTGGGCCAGCTGAGTAAGAAATTCATTGAAACTCCTCCCAGTATTCTCCCAAGCAATACAGAAGAGAATCCAAAAGGAGAGTGCAAGGCCATTGATTTAGTCAGCATGACCGAATGCACAAGGGAGGAGGAGGACGAAAATCCTAGTGAGGAAGACCTCCTGGGACGTCCCTCAAGCAAAAAGGAGTCTCCTATTAAGGATCCAAAGGAATCTGAGGCTCATATAGAGACCATAGAGATTCCATTAAATCTCCTTCTGCCATTCATGAGCTCTGAAGATTATTCATCCTCTGAAGAGGAGGAAGATGTGACTGGAGAGCAAATTGCTCAATACTTAGGAGCTATCATGAAGCTGAATGCCAAGTTGTTTGGTAATGAGACTTGGGAAAGTGAACCTCCCTTGCTCATTAGTGAACTAGATACTTGGATTCAGAAAACTCTACCTCAAAAGAGACAAGATCCTGGCAAGTTCTTAATACCTTGTACCATAGGCACCATGAGCTTTGAAAAAGCTCTATGTGATCTAGGGTCAGGGATAAATCTTATGCCACTCTCTGTAATGGAGAAGCTAGGGATCATTGAGGTATAACCTGCCTTGTTCTCATTACAATTGGCAGATAAGTCATTGAGACAAGCCTATGGAATAGTAGAGGACGTGTTAGTAAAGGTTGAAGGCCTTTACATCCCTGCTGATTTCATAATCTTAGACACTAGGAAGGAAAAGGATGATTGCATCATCCTTGGAAGACCTTTCCTAGCCACAGCAGGAGCTGTGATAGATGTCAACAGAGGTGAGTTAGTCCTTCAATTGAATGGGGATTACCTTGTGTTTAAGGCACATGGCCATCCCTCTGTGACAAAAGAGAGTAAGCATGAAGAACTTCTCTCAGTTCAGAGTCAAGAGGAGCCCACACAGTCAAACTCTAAGTTTGGTGTTGTGAAGCCACAACCAAACTCCAAGTTTGGTGTTAAGACCCCATATCCAAACTCTAAGTTTGGTGTTGGCAACTATACAACATTGACCTGATCACCTTGTGGCTCCATGAGAGCCACTGTCAAGCTATTGACATTAAAGAAGCGCTTGTTGGGAGGCAACCCAATTTTATTTATCTAATTTTTATTTTATTTTGTTTTATTGTTATTTTTGTGTTTAATTAGGTACATGATCATGAGGAGTCACGTAAAAGTCAAAAAAAAAATTAAAAACAGAGTCAAAAACAGAAGAAAAATTTTTTTACCCTGGAGGACGCACGGGCTGGCGTTCAACGCCAGTAAGATGAATCTGGCTGGCGTTCAACGCCAGAACAGAGCACCATTCTGGCGCTGAACGCCAGAAACAAGCAACATCCTGGCGCTGAACGCCAGGAATGTGCCTAGAGGAGACAAGCTGGCATTGAACGCCAGTAACAAGCATGAAACTGGCGTTCAACGCCAGAAACATGCATTAAATGGGCGTTGAACGCCCAAGATGTGCACCAATGGGCGTTTGAACGCCAGAATGATGCATGAAGGCACTTTACATGCCTATTTGGTGAAGGAATGGTATTTCTTTACACCTCAGGATCTGTGGACCCCACAGGATCACCTCAGGATCTGTGGACCCCACAGGATCCCCACCTACCATATTCCCACCTTACCTTTTAATCCTAATCACACTCTCCTAATCCTAATCTCATTTCACTCTTTCCCATATCACACTTCCCAAAAACCTTCACCAATCACCTCAATTTCTCTTCCCAATTACCCCATTCACCATTCACATCAACCCACTCTTCCCCATAAACCCCACCTACCTTCATCAAATTCAAATTCAATTTCCCACCCTTTCCCACCCAAAAATGGCCGAACCCACACCCTCCCCTCTCCCTATAAATACCCTTCCATTCTACTTCATTTTCACACAACACAACCCCTTCTTCTCCCACATAACCGAACCTACCTCTCTCCCTCTCTACCATCTTTTCTTCTTCTTCTTCTACTCTTCTTTTCTTTCTTGCTCGAGGGCGAGCAAAATTTTAAGTTTGGTGTGGTAAAAGCATAAGCTTTTTGTTTTTCCATTACCATCAATGGCACCTAAGGCCGGAGTATCCTCTAGAAAAGGAAAAGGGAAGAGTAAAGCTTCCACCTCCGAGTCATGGGAGATGGAAAGATTCATCTCCAAGAGCCATCAAGACCACTTCTATGATGTTGTGGCAAAGAAGAAGGTGATCCCCGAGGTCCCTTTCAAGCTCAAAAAGAATGAGTATCCGGAAATCCGACATGAAGTCCAAAGAAGAGGTTGGGAAGTCCTAACCAACCCCATGCAACAAGTCGGAATATTGATGGTTCAAGAATTCTATGCCAATGCATGGATCACTAGGAACCATGATCAAAGTATGAACCCGAATCCAAAGAACTACCTCACAATGGTTCGGGGGAAATACTTAGATTTTAGTCCGGAAAATGTGAGGTTGGCGTTTCACTTGCCCATGATGCAAGGAGATGAACGCCCCTACACTAGAAGGGTCAACGTTAACCAAAGGTTGGACCAAGTCCTTATGGACATATGTGTGGAAGGAGCTCAGTGGAGAATAGATTCCAAAGGCAAGCCAGTTCAACTAAGAAGACTGGATCTCAAACCTGTGGCTAGAGGATGGTTGGAGTTCATTCAACGCTCCATCATTCCTACTAGCAACCGATCTGAAGTTACTGTGGATCGGGCCATCATGATCCATAGCATCATGATTGGAGAGGAAGTAGAAGTTCATGAGGTCATCTCCAATGAACTCTACAAAATAGCCGACAAGCCCTCACCCATGGCACGGCTAGCATTCCCTCACCTTATATGCCATCTATGTTACTCAGCTGGAGTCATCATAGAAGGAGATGTCTCCATTGAAGAAGACAAGCCCATCACCAAGAAGAAGATGGAGCAAGCAAGAGAAGCTCCTCACGGCCCTCAAGAAGTGCATGAGGAAGCTCATCATCAACAAATTCCTGAGATGCCTCAAGGAATGCACTTTCCTCCCAACAACTATTGGGAGCAACTCAACACCTCCTTAGAAGATTTGAGCCACAATGTGGAATAATTAAGGGTGGAACATCATGAGCACTCCATCATTCTCCAAGAAATAAGAGAAGATCAAAGAGCAATGAGGGAGGAGCAACAAAGGCAAGGAAGGGACATAGAAGAGCTGAAGAACATCATTGGTCCTTCAAGAAGAAGACGCCACTAGAGGTGGATTCATTCCTTGTTCTTTATTTCTTTCTGTTTTCGGTTTTTAGTATTGTGTTTATCTATGTTTTGTGTCTCTACTTCATGATCATTAGTATGTAACCATGCCTTAAAGCTATGAATAAAATCCATTAATCCTTCACCTCTCTTAAATGAAAAATGTTTTAATTCAAAAGAACAAGAAGTACATAAATTTCAAATTTATCCTTGAATTTAATTTAATTATATTGATGTGGTGACAATACTTTTTGTTTTCTGAATGAATGATTGAACAGTGCATATGTCTTTTGATATTGTTGTTTATGAGTGCTAAAATTGTTGGCTCTTGAAAGAATGATGAAGAAAGAGAAATGTTATTGATGATCTGAAAAACAATCATGAAATTGATTCTTGAAGCAAGAAAAAGCAGTGAAAAAAGGAAGCTTGCGAAAAAAAAATTAGAAAGAAAAAGAAAAAGCAAGCAGAAAAAGCCAATAGCCCTTAAAACCAAAAGGCAAGGGTAGCAAGGATCCAAGGCTTTGAGCATTAATGGATAGGAGGGCCCAAGGAAATAAAATCCAGGCCTAAGCGGCTAAATCAAGCTGTCCCTAACCATGTGCTTGTGTCATGAAGGTCCAAGTGAAAAGCTTGAGACTGAGTGGTTAAAGTCGTGATCCAAAGCAAAAGAGTGTGCTTAAGAGCTCTGGACACCTCTAATTGGGGACTTTAGCAAAGCTGAGTCACAATCTGAAAAGGTTCACCCAGTTATGTGTCTGTGGCATTTATGTATCCGGTGGTAATACTGGAAGACAAAGTGCTTAGGGCCACGGCCAAGACTCATAAGTAGCTGTGTTCAAGAATCAACATGCTTAACTAGGAAAGTCAATAACACTATCCCAAATTCTAAGTTCCTAAGAGACGCCAATCACTCTAAACTACAAAGGAAAAAGTGAGATGCCAAAACTGTTCAGAAGCAAAAAGCTATAAGTCCCGCTCATCTAATTAAATTAATATTCATTGATATTTTAGAATTTATAGTATATTCTCTTCTTTTTATCCTAATTGATTTTCAGTTGCTTGGGGACAAGCAACAATTTAAGTTTGGTGTTGTGATGAGCGGATAATTTATACGCTTTTTGGCATTGTTTTTAGATAGTTTTTAGTAAGTTTAAGCTACTTTTAGGGATGTTTTCATTAGTTTTTATGTTAAATTCACATTTCTGGACTTTACTATGAGTTTGTGTGTTTTTCTGTGATTTCAGGTAAATTCTGGCTGAAATTGAGGGACTTGAGCAAAACTCTGAAAAAGGCTGACAAAAGGACTGCTGATGCTGTTGGAATCTGACCTCCTTGCACTCGAAATGAATTTTATGGAGCTACAGAACTTCAATTGGCGCGCTCTCAACGGCGTTGGAAAGTAGACATCCAGAGCTTTCCAGCAATATATAATAGTCCATACTTTATTCGAAGAATGACGACGTAACTTGGCGTTGAACGCCAAGTTCATGCTGCTGTCTGGAGTTAAACGCCAGAAAAACGTCATGATCCGGAGTTGAACGCCCAAAACACGTCATAACTCGGAGTTCAACTCCAAGAGAAGTCTCAGCTCGTGAATTCATCAAGCTCAGCCCAAACATACACCAAGTGGGCCCCGGAAGTGGATTTATGCATCTATTACTTACTCATGTAAACCCTAGGAGCTAGTTTATTATAAATAGAACATTTTACTATCATATTATCATCCTGGATTGTATATTGGAATCCTGTGATCACGTTTTTGGGGGCTGGCCTCTCGGCCATGCCTGAACCTTTCACTTATGTATTTTCAACGGTGGAGTTTCTGCACACCATAGATTAAGGGTGTGGAGCTCTGCTGTACCTAAAGTACTAATGCAATTCTATTTTCTTTTATTCAAATCTCTCTTATTCTTATTCCAAGATATTCATTCGTACCCAAGAACATGATGAATGTAATGATGAAAGTGACGATCATTATCATTCTCACTTATGAACGCACGTGATTGACAACCACTTCTGTTCTACATGCAACCGAGCTTGAATGTGTATCTCTTAGATTCCCCAACAGAATCTTCGTGGTATAAGCTAGATAGATGGCGGCATCTATGAGGATCTGGAAAGTCTCACCTTGTCTGTGGTATTCTGAGTAGGATCCTGGGAATCCGGAAAGTCTAACCTTGTCTGTGGTATTCCGAGTAGGATTCCGGTAATGAATGACTGTGACGTGCTTCAGACTCGCAAGTGCTGGGCGTTAGTGACAGACGCAAAAGAATCAAGGGATTCTATTCCAGTAGGAGCGGGAACCAACCAGTGATTAGCCGTGCTGTGACAGAGTGCGTGAGCGTAGTTTTCACTGCGAGGATGGGATGTAGCCATCAACCATGGGTGATGCCTCCAGACGATTAGCCATGCGAGTGACAGCTGCAGAGGATCATTTTTTCGAGAGGATTGAAAGTAGCCACCGCTGATGGTGAACCCCTATACACAGCTTGCCATGGAAAGGAGTAAGAAAGACTGAGTTGAAGCAGTAGGAAAGTAGGCGTCCCTGAGACATATAGTATCTCCATATGCTTATCTGAAATTCCCACCAATGAACCTGCATAAGTATTCTATCCCTTTTATTATTTCTACTTTCTTATTTCTATTTTCGAAACCCAAACTATTTTATCTGCCTAACTGAGATTTACAAGGTAACCATAGCTTGCTTCATACCAACAATCTCTGTGGGATCGACCCTTACTCGCGTAAGGTTTATTACTTGGACGACCCAGTACACTTGCTGGTTAGTTGAATGGAGTTGTGTCCACTCGTGCCAATTTCTAAATTCCAGAATCTTACAATAAAAACAATTTAAAGAATAGTGATCACAATTTCGTCCACCACAGTGCATATGTCTTTTGAATTTGTGGTTCATGAATGTTGGCTCTTGAAAGAATGATGAAAAAGGAGAAATGTTACTGAGGATCTGAAAAATCATTAAAATGATTCTTGAAGCAAAAAAAAGCAGTGAATACAAAAAAAAATCGAAAAAAAAGAGAAAAAGAAAAGAAAACGAAAAAAAAGGGAGAAAAAGAAAGAAATAAAAGTTGTGATCCAAGGCAATAAGAGTGTGCTTAAGAACCCTGGACACCTCTAGTTGGGGACTCTAGCAAAGCTGAGTCACAATCTGAAAAGGTTCACCCAATTATGTGTCTGTGGCATGTATGTATCCGGTGGTAATACTGGAAGACAGAGTGCTTTGGGCCACAGCCAAGACTCAATAAGTAGCTATGTTCAAGAATCATCATACTTAACTAGGAGAATCAATGAAACTATCTGGATTCTGAGTTCCTAAAGAAGCCAATCATTCTGAATTTCAAAGGATAGAGTGAGATGCCAAAACTATTCAGAGGCAAAAAGCTAAAAGCCCCGCTCATCTAATTAATACTGATCTTCATAGATGTTTTTGGAATTCATTGCATATTCTCTTCTTTTTATCTTATTTGATTTTCAGTTGCTTGAGGACAAGCAACAATTTAAGTTTGGTGTTGTGATGAGCGGATAATTTGTACGCTTTTTGGCATTGTTTTTAATATGTTTTTAGTATGATCTAGTTAGTTTTTAGTATATTTTTATTAGTTTTTAGTTAAAATTCACTTTTCTGGACTTTACTATGAGTTTGTGTGTTTTTCTGTGATTTCAGGTATTTTCTGGCTGAAATTGAGGGACCTGAGCAAAAATCTAATTCAGAGACTGAAAAGGACTACAGATGCTGTTGGATTCTGACCTCCCTGCACTCGAAGTGAATTTTCTGGAGTTACAGAAGCCCAATTGGCGCGCTCTCAACGGTGTTGGAAAGTAGACATCCTGGGCTTTCCAGCAATATATGATAGTCTATACTTTGCCCAAGATTTGATAGCCCAAACCGGCGTTCAAACTCACCTTCAGATTTTCCAGCGTTAAATGCCGGAACTGGCACAAGAATGGGAGTTAAACGCCCAAACTGGCACCAAAGCTGGCGTTTAACTCCAAGAAGAGTCTCTACACGAAAATGCTTCATTGCTCAGCCCAAGCACACACCAAGTGGGCCCGGAAGTGGATTTTTATGTCATTTACTTATCTCTGTAAACCTTAGGCTACTAGTTTTCTATAAGTAGGACCTTTTACTATTGTATTTTCATCTTCTGATCTTTGGAATCTTTTGATCTTTAGATCTTTTGATCATTGGGAGGCTGGCCATTCGGCCATGTCTAGACCTTGTTCTTATGTATTTTCAACGGTGGAGTTTCTACACACCATAGATTAAGGTGTGGAGCTCTGCTGTATCTCGAGTATTAATGCAATTACTATTGTTCTTCTATTCAATTCCGCTTGTTCTTGTTCTAAGATATCACTTGTTCTTCAACTTGATGAATGTGATGATCCGTGACACTCATCATCATTCTTACCTATGAACGTGTGCCTGACAACCACCTCCGTTCTACCTTAGATTGGGTGAATATCTCTTGGATTCCTGATACACGATGCATGGTTGATCGCCTGACAACCGAGTGCTCGCCTGACAACCGAGCCAGCCATTCTGTGAGATTAGAGTCTTCGTGGTATAGGCTAGAACTGATGGCGGCATTCAAGAGAATTCGGAAGGTCTAACCTTGTCTGTGGTATTCTGAGTAGGATTCAATGATTGAATGACTGTGACGTGCTTCAAACTCCTGAGGGAGGGGCGTTAGTGACAGACACAAAAGAATCACTGGATTCTATTCCGGCCTGATCGAGAACCGACAGATGGATAGCCGTGCCGTGACAGGGTGCGTTGAACATTTTCACTGAGAGGATGGGAGGTAGCCACTGACAACGGTGAAACCCTTGCTTAAGCTTGCCATGGAAAGGAGTAAGAAGGATTGGATGAAGACAGTAGGCAAGCAGAGAGACGGAAGGGACACAGCATCTTCATGCGCTTATCTGAAATTCCTACCAATAAATTACATAAGTATCTCTATCTTTATCTTTATGTTTCATTCGTATATCACCATACCCATTTGAGTTTGCCTGACTAAGATTTACAAGATGACCATAGCTTGCTTCATACCAACAATCTCCGTGGGATCGACCCTTACTCGCGTAAGGTTTATTACTTGGACGACCCAGTGCACTTGCTGGTTAGTTGTGCGAAGTTGTGTTTATGCCATGGTATTGAACACCACGTTTTTGGGGTTCATTACCGGGGATTATGAGAGTTGTGAAAAGTATTGTTCACAATTTCGCGCACCACCCTTCTTCAGTACTCTTTTGGGGTATATATACTACTCCTAGTAAAATAAAAGAATTACAAAAGTGAAAAAGGGAAAATTACATTCTGGAGGGAAAGAAAGCACTCAATAAACGTGACCCCTTAGCTGGTGTATGGCTGGCGCTTCTCAGGCGTGTCACGTGCCCTTCAAAATGGCTTGGCGTGCCACGCTCAATCCCTCAAGTGGCACGCTCGTCTCTCTTTCAACCTTGGCGTGCCACGCCTTCGAACTCAAGTGGCACGCCGAAGTGGAATTCTTGTGTTGGTGTGCCACGCCTTCGAGCTCAAGTGGCACGCCCTTTGATTTCTCCACTTTCCTTGCCTCTGGAAAATTGAACTGGCGTGCCACGCCCTTGTTAGGTGAATGGCCTCTCTGCCTGGCATGCCACGCCACGAACTCAAGTGGCACGTCCCAATGCTTCTCTGCCTCTGAATGACACTGGCGTGCCACACCTTGTTGCTCAAGTGGCACGCCCCATGTAATTGGCCTCTTCCACTCTCTCTAAAAAGTTATACCAGCGTGCCACGCCTGCAGGTTGGCGTGCCACGCCCATGATCTTGTCTTGTTCTAGGGGTTGGCGTGCCACGCCTTGACCTTCAAGTGGCACGCCAAAGTGACTTTTTGGAACTAGCGTGCCACGCCTTCGACACCAAGTGGCACGCCCAGTTCTTGCTTGTGTTGTCTTATGCATTAGTGTGCCACACCTGGTTGCTCAATTGGCACGCCTAAGTGAGGTTGAGAGGTTGGCGTGCCACGCCTTCGACTTCAAGTGGGCACGCCCAGTCTTTGTTCACTCTTCAAGCTTGGCGTGCCACGCCTAGGTCTTCAAGTGGCACGCTAAAGTGACTTTCTGGAGCTGGCGTGCCACGCCTTCGACTTCAAGTGGCGTGCCCATAGTAGTTGATGGATCTGGTGTGCCACGCCCAGCCTGGCATGCCACCCCCTTCTTGTGTCCCCCCTTTTTGCTCTCTGAAATTTATTACTAGCATGCCACGCCCATTCCCTGGCGTGCCACGCCCACATGCATGCTTGGATCTACCTTCTGGAATTTAGTACTGGCGTGCCACGCTTAGTTCCTGGCGTGCCACGCCAGTACATTTTTGTGGCGTTTGTCCTCAAGTGGCACGCCAATTTCACACGCCCAGCTTCTTGCTTGTCTCCTACCCATTTTTGATACCTTTTTCACCTGCAATTCATCACAACTCATCTCAAAGTAGTGTACCATAATATTCATCAAATAATTCATGAATTGTACTGATCAAATGAGATTTGTGCTCTTTTATAGTCTTCTTTATGCAAGAAAGAAGGGTAGATGATGCAAGTCATCACAACACCAAACTTAAGTTTTGCTTGTCCCAAGAAAATTAATGTGAGTAAACTTTTATATATTGAGGCCTTGGCTTCAAAAGATTACAATACAACTAAGAGTAATACTAAGTGTCTAACACATGTATGAATGTTTTAATTGTCATGGAAAGCTCTTGGATCCTTGAGGGTTCACTCAGGTATAGGCCTTAGGGGTCCTTTCTATTGATTGTCACCTTGAAGTAGTAAGGGTTATTTTGCTTTCTTGACCACGACTCTAAGTGTTTTGTCTCACGACAACCCTTTAATTAGGCTTTCAATTAGCACTCCCAAACCAGTTGGTTTTAGGGTACTAGGTGTTGAGACACCCGTAAGAATTTACTTGCCCAGATCTCTCCTTGACACATCTTCACCACGAGCATCTACTAGGATTACTTCTTTTTGAGCCTTTTAATGTTTCTTTTTCTTTTCTATCCTAGTAGTTGATGATCAGAGCCTTGGGTCTTTATTGCTTACTACCTCTTGGTTCTATGGATATTCAAGGAACACCCCTTAGCCTTCCCTTTGTTATACCTTCTAGGAATAGTTCTCTCCGTGATTCATTTTCTTTTTAGTTCATCCAAGGTTCTACACTTAACTTTTTGTTTCTTAGTTTGTTTGATGATCCCTCTTGGCCTTGTTCTCTTTTATTGTTTTTACACAACTCACAGTAACTCTTATAGAGACAAGTTCTACTTTTATTTAATTGAAGTGAAGACTTGAAATACATTGCATTTTCTTTCTTGTTAAAGAAAAACTCATAAAGACTTTAAGTAGAAAAAAACTAAGCATGAAACATAAACTATCCTAGCATGATTATTCAAAAAGTAAATAAAGCAAAACTTAAACATAGTGCAGAAATTCGAAAAGTGTCAACCATGGGAATCCTTGAGCAGCTTCATCTCCAGTTCATTGGCCCCTTCCCTTTGTCCTTCTTCTTGGGAGGGGATGAGCCACCTTCATCTGGCTTGGAGGAACCTTCTTGAGCCTTGGCATCCTTGGGCTTCCAAAATCCTAGCCTCCTCATGTAGTTCTTCTCATCTTCCTTATGTTTGGCTAAGATTTCCTCTTGTCTTGCACTTAGCTCTTCCATCCCTTGCATGAAAGTTGGGTATCCTGGGTTTAGAGCGGCAACAACGTTACACAAGTGATTCAGCTTCGCTTGTGTGTTGATGTCATACTGTCTCCTGGATAATGTCCTGGCATCATAGAGATGCCTGAATTCGGCTAAGTTCCTCTGTTGCCACTTGCCTTGCTCTCCTATTTTGTCTAGTGCACTTTGCACTTCTCCCCAATCAAATTATTCTTGCTGTTCCTTCCTCATTTGTTTCCAATTCTCTTGGAGTTGTTGAACATTTTGGTTGACTTGGCTCCATTGTTGTTGCTGAGCCTCCTTGAATTGGTTGACATATTCCCTCAAATGGTGTAGATCTCCCCTCATTTGGTGTACATATCCTTGCAGTTGCTCCCAATTGAAACCTTCTGAAAATTGTTGATATTGGTGGTGTGGTGGTGGTTGAAGTGCTAGGAATTGAGGTTGCTCTTTTGCCTCTCCCTCTGCTTGTTGTTGTTGTAGTTCATGAGCATGGGCTCTTCTTTCTCTAACCCTGTTGAATGGGTGGACAGCCACCACTTTTGCCATCTTCTTGGTAGTGATGAACTTGTTCTGCTTCACAAGCACTTCATCAATAATCTTTTCAACTCCAACCTCATCACACAGCCTTTGTATGATGCTGGAAAATGCCAACGTTGTGTTGTCATTGGTGCTTTTCAGCACTTTGTTGATGTTGTTGGCAATCATCTCTCCCACATTGATGTTATCTCCTCTCATGATGCTGTAGATGAGCACAGCTCTCTCCTTGGTCACCTCTGAAGTGTTGGATGTAGGGATTAGGGATCTCCTCACAAACTCTAGCTACCCTCTAGCTTGGGAGCTCAAATCTCTTCTCCTCAATTGGTTGGGTACCTCATCCTTGTCATTGATCTACTGCACATTCATCACACATATTTCGCTTAAAATCTCCTCAAACACAGGGTCTCGTTGCTTCATTCTCTCTTCATAACTCCGAGTGGAGCTTGTCCTCTTCACCGTTAGCATTCTCTCTATGCTAGAGGGATTGTAGTCAATGGATTTCCCCCTCACATAGCTAATATAGCCATATTGTTGCTTTGGTTGAGGTACCGCATTGGCATGGAACTCCCTCACCAAGCTTTCAACCACTTTCCTTGGTGGGTTGCATAGAAGTGACCAACCCCTTTGCTCAATCTCAATGTTGATCTCGATGTGTTCATTCCTCCCTAGTTGAAATCCAACTTCTGGGATGATTTCTCTCTCACTCACCCAACCATAAAACTAATTTTGGTTGAATGCGAAGAGGAACTTGTAGGTGTTGAAAGAGCTTGAGGATCTAGAGGTAGGTTCCCTTGTTCTTCTTTTTTTTTTTGAGGTTGAGCCTTTTGGTGGTGCTATTAGGTTGGGAGAGTGTGAACAAAAATAGGAGGTTCGAAAGAAAAAGAAGGCAAAACAAGGTTTTGCTCCAACACCAAACTTAGGACTTGATTGTCCCAATCAAGAAAAGAAGGAAGAAAGTAAGGGATAATAGAAGATGAGAGGATATGCGAAGGTGAGTGTTGTAGGGGTTGTTGAAGTGGGAAAGGAGATGGGGAGTGAGGCTTTTATAGTGGGTGAATGGTTGTTGTTCGAAGGTGGGAAATAAAAGGGATTAAATGTTTTCCCACTTTGGGAAGTGGCGCCTAGCGTGGGAAGAGGCGCCAACTCTTTTTCTCACTGTGTCTTCTGCGTGTGTTGAGTTCCAAAGTGCAAGTACACTTTGACTTCCGTGGTTTGTGAGTTGTTCCCCATGTGGGCTCCATCTTCTTTCCTGAAAATGAAACTGATCCCATTAGTAATGACAAAATACCCATTCACATTTCTTCTCATCAAGAATAAATTGGGTTGCAACCAAACTTAATTCCTTGGCATCTTAATAAATTGGTTTCATCATTGTGAATTTAATGTGTTCATAAGAGTGGAGCAACATAAATCCTTTCATTTTCTTTTGATTCCAACTCCATTGAACTCATTAACTCACGTTCATTTCTTATCCAAAGTATTAAGTGCTTTCAGCTTGGGTGAATTGGGTTGCTCTGTGATTATTGGTGGTGGCCACACCAAACTTAATCTCTAGGCTTACTCTTCAAAATTATGCTTTCAATTGTGTAAGCCTAGATTAAGTGGGTGAGATGCCACACCAAACTTAGCACTTTAGTTAGTCCTCAACCCATTCACTCATCATTAGTCATGCATTTATCAAGTTGCAAATCCCAAATAGAAATAAAAAGTGTAAAAATGATCTACTATCAAAGCAAATATCAAACTTCCTAATCTTACAATTATAAACTAGTCCTAAAAAAATGAAACTATCACAGAATTTAAACTACTTTTAAGAAAGCAATTAAATCAAAAGGATAAAGTGTTGGGGTGCCTCCCAACTAGCGCTTCTTTATTGTCATTAGCTTGACATTTCTTCATCTTTAGCTGAGCTTGTAGCTCACTCTCTGCTCCTCCAATGAGCCTCCCAAGTAGTGTTTGAGTCTATGGCCATTGACAGAAAAAGTTCTCTGAGTCTTGTCTTCCATGAGCTCCACATGACCATAGGGAAACACCTTGAGTATGGTGAAAGGTCCTGACCATCGAGACTTAAGTTTTCTAGGGAAGAATTTGAGTATTGAGTTGTAGAGTAACACCTTTTGTCCTTCAGTGAACTCTCTTCTTGCTATCTTTTGGTCATGCCACCTTTTTGTGTTCTCTTTGTAAATTTTTGCATTCTCGTATGCTTGATTTCTAAACTCTTCCAGTTCATTGAGTTACATTAATCTCTTTTCTCCAGCAGCCTTTTCATCAAAATTGAGTAGTTTTAGAGCCCAAAAAGCTCTGTGCTCTAGTTCAACTGGTAAGTGGCAAGCCTTGCCAAATACTAGTTGGTATGGTGACATCCCAATGGGGGTCTTGAAAGCTGTCCTGTAGGCCCATAGAGCATCGTCTAGCTTTCTAGACCAGTCCTTTTGTGAGCTTCCAACATTTTTTCAAGTATCCATTTCAGCTCTCTGTTGGAGATCTCGGCTTGCCCGTTGGTCTGTGGGTGGTATGGAGTTGCCACTTTATGTTTTACTCTATATCTGAGAAGGAGTGCTTCCAATTATTTGTTGCAGAAGTGTGACCCCCCAATCACTAATGAGAGCTATGGGAACTCCAAATCTGCTGAAGATGTTCCTTCTCAAGAAGCTTATCACAACCTTGTTGTCATTTGTTGCAGTAGCTATGGCCTCTACCCATCTTGAAACATAATCAATAGCCACTAATATGTAGCTATTTGAGTAGGAGGTTGGGAAGGGTCCCATGAAATCTATTCCCCATACATCAAATAGTTACAGCTCTAGTATGTATTGCTGTGGCATCTCATTCCTCTTGGTTAGATTAACAGCCCTTTGACATTCATCACACATTGATACCATTTCCTTGGCATCCTTAAACACTGTTGGCCAGTAAAATCCGAATTGGAGCACCTTTGCTGCTGTCCTTTCTCCACTGAAGTGACCTCCATATGCTGATCCATGGCATTGCCATAACACTTCCTGCCCTTCTTCATGGGATATACACCTTCTTAGGACACCATCAGTACACTTTTTGAACAAATAGGGGTCATCCTAGATGTAGTGTTTGGCATCCTTGATTAGCTTCCTCCTCGTGTGCTTGTTGATGTTTGTTGGTAACTCCCCAATAGCCTTGAAGTTAGCTATGTCTGCGAACCAAGGGGATACTTGAATCATCATCAATTGTTCATCAGGAAAGCTTTCATTTACTACAACTTGCTGCATTTCTTCTTCTTGTGAAATCCTTGAGAGGTGGTCAGCTACTTTGTTCTTTGCTCCGCTTCTATCTTTAATCTCAATATCAAATTCTTGGAGCAGTAAGATCCATCTTATCAGTCTAGGCTTAGATTCTTGTTTGGTAAGCAAGTACTTGAGTGCTGCATGATCAATGAACACACTTTGAGCCAATAAGATATGATCTAAACTTATCAAAAGCAAAAACTATGGCTAAATGTTCTTTCTCTGTGGTGGTATAGTTCCTTTGATTCTCATTAAGGACCTTGCTAGTATAGTAGATTACATGTACTAGCTTGTCTTTCCTTTGTCCTAGGACAGCACCAACAGCAAAATCAGATGCATCACACATTAGTTCAAAAGGAAGATCCCAACATGGTGGTGCTATGATAGGTGCAGAGGAGAGTCTCTTTTTAAGTTCATCAAAGGCTACCATGCATTCTCTATCAAAAACAAAAGGAGTATTTGAGACAAGTAGGTTGCTAAGGGGTTTTGCAATCTTTGAAAAGTCTTTAATAAACCTCATATAGAACCCATCATGTCCCAAAAAGTTTCTGATTGCTTTGACATTGCAAGGTAAAGGTAATCTTTCAATTACTTCTACTTTTGCTCTGTCTACTTCTATGCCATCTTTTGAAATTTTGTGTCCAAGAACCACCCCTTCAGTCACCATAAAATGGCACTTCTCCCAGTTCAAAACAAGGTTGGTTTCTTGACACCTTTTTAGCACAAGAGAAAGATGGTATAGGCAATCTGAATATGAGTTCCCAAACACAAAGAAGTCATCCATGAATACTTCTATGAACTTCTCAATCATATCCGAAAAAATAGAGAGCATGCACCTTTGGAATGTTGCAGGTGCATTGCACAATCCAAAGGGCATTCTCCTATAAGCAAATACACCATATGGACAAGTAAATGAAGTTTTTTCTGATCCTTGGGGTCTACAACAATTTGGTTGTAGCCCGAGTATCCATCAAGGAAATAATAATACTCATGTCCTGCTAGTCTTTCAAGCATCTGGTCTATGAATGGTAGGGAAAGTGATCCTTCCGGGTGGCTTCATTAAGCTTTCGATAGTCAATGCACATACGCCATCCAGTTATCGTTCTTATGGGTATCAATTCATTCTTCTCATTTGTCACAACAGTGATCCCCCCTTTCTTAGGAACTACTTGCACCGGGCTTACCTAAGGACTGTCCGAGATGGGGTAGATCACCCTTGCTTGCCACAATTTCAGAATTTCTTTCTGAACCACTTCATTCATAGTTGGCTTTAGCCTCCTTTGTTGCTGTCTTGAGGGTTTGGTATCCTCTTCAAGCAGGATTTTATGCATGCACATTGAAGGACTGATCCTCTTTAAATCTGAAAGTGTCTAGCCTATGGCATCCTTGTGTTGTCTCAGCACTTGGATAAGTTCCTCTTCTTGCTCCTTGTTCAGACTTGAATTTATGATTACTGGGTAAGTGTTATTGGCACCCAGATATGCATACTTCAAGCTGGGTGATAAGGCTTTCAGCTCTAGTTTTGGTGATTCTGCATCTTTGTTGTCTGTGGTAGTTGGAATGATCGAGCTCCTTATGCCATGTGGTAGTTTTCCATCTGGTGGTGCTTGCTCCAGCTCACTATTTTCTTTATATTGTTCTTCTCCCATGACTTCTTGGACTATCTGTTCCATGGTATCTACCATCATGCATTCTCCTATGGGTTCCTTGGGATAACTCATTGCTTTAAAGACATTGAAGACCATTTTCTCTTCATGCAATCTCAAGACTAGTTCCCCTTTTTGTACATCAATGATGGCTCCAGCAGTGGCTAGAAATGATCTTCCTAGGATAATTGATGTGTTGGCTTCTTCTTCTATGTCCAGCACAACAAAATTAGCAGGGAAAATAAACTCTCCCACTTTCACTAGCAAATCTTCCACCACCCCATGTGAAAACTTAAATGTTCTGTCAGCCAATTGGAGTGCCATTCTTGCTGGCTTTGCTTTCTCAATCTTCATGCTTTTTATCATGGTTAGGGACATGAGATTTATGCTAGCTCCCAAATCACAAAGCTTTCTCAATAGTGATGTCCCCTATGATGCAGGGAATTTGAAAACTCCCTGGGTCTTTCAGCTTTTGAGGTAACTTCCTCTGTATGATGGCGCTGCACCCCTCAGTCAACACTATGGTTTCTTTTTCTCCCCACTTCCTCTTTTTGGTTATAAGCTCCTCAAGAACTTAGCATAGAGTGGCATTTGTTCTAATGCCTCAGCAAATGGTATATTGATTTGGGGCTTCTTGAAGATCTCTAGAAACTTAGAGAATTGGCCATCCTTCCCATCTTTTCTCAATCTTTAAGGGTATGGTGCCTTTGGCACATAAGGCTTCAAAACTGGTTTTGGTGGAGGTGAAGCTGGGATCTCCCCTTTATCCTCTTTTCCATGTTTTGGTGTAACTTCTTCATGATTATCTTTGCTTGGGGCTCCTTCCTCTACAACCTTCCCACTTCTTAGAGTTATGGCTTTGCATTCCTTTCTTGGGTTAGCCATGGTATCACTGAAAAATGTGTGAGTGGAAAGTGGGATTTGTTTGGAAAGAATCCCTACTTGTGCTTCCAACTTTGAGATTACTGCATCTTGATTTTTCAGATTTGACCTGCATTCCTCTTGATTAGCATCTATCTTTCTGTCAGTTTGTGGTTGTCTGTCCATGAGGGAGGAGACTGCTCCTGAAATCTGGGATAAAACTTATGCTATTGCAACCTCCATCCTCTCAAAGTTGCTCTTGATTTCTCATGATTGCGTGGTTGAGGATGGTGCGTCTTGATTGAGGTTATTGTGTATGGGTTGGTTGTTATGGTATGAATTATTTTGTGAGTTATGGTAAGTTCTATGGTTCCCTGTTTGATGGTTGAGGTTGTGGGTTTGTTGATTTGATGGATAAGGCTTATTGTGGTCCTGGTTATGGTTTTGTTGATTTCCCCATCCAAAATTTGGGTGGTTCTTCCAACCTGGGTTGTATGTCTTAGAGTGTGGGTCATATGGTGTTCTGGATGAATTGTGCACATAATTAACTTGTTCCCAGTCACCTTCAGATTTTGATGCATTTTCTTCTTATTGAGGAGTTTGGTCTTGAATAACTGAGGCTTGGTTGGCTTCCATCCTCTTGGTTAGGGCTGCTATTTATGCTGCAATTGCTTTGTTCTGAGCTAACAAAGCATCCACAGAGTTGAGTTCTATCACTCTCTTCTTCTGAGTCCTTTCTGAGGCATAGAAATATTCATTTTCAGCTATGATTTCAATGACATCTATGGCCTCTTCAATGGTTTTCTTTTTGTTGAGTGAGCCTCCTAAAGAATGGTCCACTGATTTCTTTGCTTCATAGGATAGTCCCTCATAAAAGATGTGTAGTTATACCCATTCATTGAACATTTCTGGTGGACATCTTCTTGTCAAATCTTTGAAGCTCTCCCAGGGCTCATAGAGTGTTTCTCCATCTTGCTGTTTGAAAGTTTGCACCTCAGCTCTCAGCCTATTGATTCTTTGTGGAGGGTAAAATCTTGCAAAGAATCTGTTCACGACCTCCTACCATGTAGTTAGGCTGTCTTTGGGGAATGATTCCAACCACTTTGCTGCCTTATCTCTGAGTGAGAAAGGGAACAAGAGTAGTTTGTAGATGTCGGGGTGTATCCTATTGGACTTTACAGTATCACATATCCTCAAGAACGTGCTGAGATGTTGATTAGGATCTTCTTGGGCACTTCCTCCATATGAGCAATTATTCTGAACGAGTGTAATGAGCTGAGGCTTCAGCTAAAAATTATTGGCATGAATTGTTGGCTTTAGGATGCTGCTGCCACAATTCCCTGGATTTGGGTTAATGTAAGAGCCTAAGACTCTCCTTTCTTGCCCATCATGATTGACTGGGCCTCTCCTGACATGGTTATGAACTTCCTCCTCATGATGATTCTCCATATTCTCATCTATGTTTGTCTCGAAATACTATTCCTTTTCCTTAGCACCAAAGACTCTTTTCCCTCTTGCTTCCCTTCTTAATCTAAAGAAGGTTCTCTTAGGTTCAGAATCAAAGGAAGTTGAAGCTCCGCTTTTCCTACCTATCATACAACCAATCAAGACAAAAAAAAGCAAGAAAGAAAGTGGGTGAATGAATTACTTTGTTAGAGTGGTTGTTAGTGTGAGTGGTGCAATTGATCAAACAGTTAGAAGAGTGGAAATAGGGATAATCAAAGAAAAAGGAAATAGAGCTCAAAATAAAAAAATAAATAAAATAAAATAAAAAATGCTAAATGAAGGGAATTAAAATAACAAGGAAATTAAATTGCTTAATCTAGCTCTCTAATCAATTTAATCACTGTCAAATTTAAGCCAATCCCCAGCAACAGCGCCATAAAACTTGATGACCCTCATTCACTACCCCCTTTTAAAAATTTAGTGAACGAGTCCTTTTGGCAAGCGTACCAAAATTATCACCAAGTAATAACCCACAGTGGAGTAGGATCGTATCCACAGAGATTGGCAAACCCAATCAGTTTTAATTGATTGATGAATTAGTCAAGCGGATCAATAATAGTGTGAAGTGCAGAATTGTAAATGGCATAAATGTAAATGACTAGAATGTAAAGAAAAGTGGTAAAGTGCAGGAATGGAAATTACAGAATGTAAATTTCTGAATTATAAATGACTTGAATGTAAATGGGAATGGGGGAATTGCTGAAAGTAAAATAAAGCTATAAAGAAATGGATAGATAAGAATGGGGAAATTCATTGAGATTGGGAGATGTTGCATCTTTGGATCAAATCTAGCTTAGATCTTCTTTAATCATGCAACTCACTGACCTCTTGGCAATCATGATTGATTGAGCCCCAATCCCTTGGTGACTCAATCTCTCAGATCTTGATCAATAGCCAATTCCTTGGTCTAATTGCTCATAAAGAGAGATATGCTTGGTCCCTGATTATACCACACACCTTTGTAGATCCAGGTAGAGGGGGGATTATATGTCACGTATCCCATCACCAAAACCCATAATCTACTCAAATGTGAGAAGGGATTTCAAGCATGGTTTCATGTTTCCTTTCCCAAGGTTCCCATGAAACCCAATTGTATTCAATCTCTTTCCCAAGATAATTAAACACTAAGCATTAAGAACGAAATTCTTTCTAGAAAATCAAAGAGAAGATGAAGAGAAGAAGAATTTCACTATTATCAATCCATCAAGTACAACAGAGCTCCCTCTCTCAATGAGAGGGAAGTTAGCTACTCATAGCTTAGAAAGTACTCAAAAGTGGAATGTAAAAGTGGATCTAGAACTAACTGCTTAACCCCTTCTTCAGTACTCTTTTTGGGTATATATACTACTCCTAGTAAAATAAAAGAATTACAAAAGTGAAAAAGGGAAAATTACATTCTGAAGGGAAAGAAAGCACTCAATAAACGTGACCCCTTAGCTGGCGTGCGGCTGGCGCTTCTCAGGCGTGTCACGTGCCCTTCAAAATGGCTTGGCGTGCCACGCTCAATCCCTCAAGTGGCACGCTCGTCTCTCTTTCAACCTTGGCATGCCACGCCTTCGAACTCAAGTGGCACACCGAAGTGGAATTCTTATGTTGGCGTGCCACGCCTTCGAGCTCAAGTGGCACGCCCTTTGATTTCTCCACTTTCCTTGCCTTTGGAAAATTGAACTGGCGTGCCACGCCTAAAGGTTGGGGTGCCATACCCTTGTTAGGTGAATGGCCTCTCTGCCTAGCGTGCCACGCCACGAACTCAAGTGGCACGCCCCAATACTTCTCTGCCTCTGAATGACACTGGCGTGCCACGCCTTGTTGCTCAAGTGGCACGCCTAAGTGAGGAATAGTGAATGGCGTGCCACGCCTTCGAGCTCATGTGGCACGCCCCATGTAATTGGCCTCTTCCACCCTCTCTGGAAGGCTATACCAGCGTGCCACACCTGCAGGTTGGCGTGCCATGCCCATGATCTTGTCTTGTTCTAGGGGTTGTGATGAGCGGATAATTTATATGCCTTTTAGCATTGTTTTTAGGTAGTTTTTAGTATGATCTAGTTACTTTTAGGGATATTTTCATTAGTTTTATGCTAAATTCACATTTCTGGACTTTACTATGAGTTTGTGTATTTTTCTGTGATTTCAGGTATTTTCTGGCTGAAATTGAGGGACCTGAGCAAAACTCTGATAAAAGGCTGACAAAGGACTATTGATGCTGTTGGGTTCTGACCTCCCTGAACTCAAAATGGATTTTCTGGAGCTATAGAACTCCAATTGGCGCGCTCTCAACGGCGTTGGAAAGTAGATATCCAAAGCTTTCCAGCAATATATAATAGTCTATACTTTATTCGTGATTAGACGACGTAAACTGGCGCTCAACGCCAGTTCCATGCTGCATTCTGGAGTCAAACGCCAGAAACACGTCACGAACCAGAGTTGAACGCCCAAAACACGTTACAACTTGGCATTCAACTCCAAGAGAAGCC
Organism: Arachis hypogaea; assembly: GCF_003086295.3. Lineage (NCBI taxonomy): Eukaryota > Viridiplantae > Streptophyta > Magnoliopsida > Fabales > Fabaceae > Arachis > Arachis hypogaea. Next base: position 26,684,020 of record NC_092042.1, read on the forward strand.
TCAGCTCGTGGATAGATCAAGCTCAGCCCAAGCACACACCAAGTGGGCCCCGGATGTGAATTTATGCATCAATTACTTACCTCTGTAAACCCTAGTAGCTAGTTTAGTATAAATAGAACTTTTTACTAGTTTATTAGATATCTTTGATTGTATTATTCAATCTTTGGATGTTTAGTTCTTAGATCTGGGGGCTGGCCATTCGGCCATGCCTGGACCTTTCACTTATGTATTTTCAACGGTGGAGTTTCTACACACCATAGATTAAGGGTATGGAGCTATGCTGTACCTCAAGTTTTAATGCAATTACTACTATCTTCTATCCAATTCGATTTATTCCTGTTCTAAGATATTCGTTGCACTTCAACTTGATGAATGTGATGATCCATGATACTCATCATCATTCTCACCTATGAACGCGCGTGACTGACAACCACTTCCGTTCTACCTTAGACCGGGCGCATATCTCTTGGATTCCTTGATCAGAATCTTCGTGGTATAAGCTAGAATTGATGGCGGCATTCATGGGAATCCGGAAAGTCTAACCTTGTCTGTGGTATTCCGAGTAGTGACAGACGCAAAAGAATCACTGGATTCTATTCCAACCTGATTGAGAACCGACAGATGATTAGCCGTGCTGTGACAGAGCATTTGGACCATTTTCACTGAGAGGATGGGATGTAGCCATTGACAACGGTGATGCCCTACATACAACTTGCCATAGAAAGGAGTGATGAAAAACCAGAAGGAAGAAGTAGGAAAGCAGAGATTCAGAAGGAACACAGCACCTCCAAACATCTATCTGAAATTCCCACCATTGGATTACATGAGTAACTTTATCTTTATTTTCTATTTATTTTATTATCATTATTTAAACCAATAATCTCTTAATCCTTTTAAATCCGCCTGACTGGGATTTACAAGATGACCATAGCTTGCTTCATACCAACAATCTCTGTGGGATCGACCCTTACTCACGTAAGGTATTACTTGGACGACCCAGTACACTTGCTGGTTAGTTGTGTGGAATTGTGACAAAGTGAGATTCACGTTTGAGAGCACCAAGTCTTTGGAGCCATTGTTGATGATCACAATTTCGTCCACCAAGTTTTTGGCGCCGTTGCCGGGGATTGTTCGAGTATGGACAACTGACGGTTCGTCTTGTTGCTCAGATTAGGTAATTTTCTTTTTATTTTTCTTTTCAAAAAGTTTTCAAAAATATTTTTCAAAATCCTTTTTTCTTTGTTTTCGAAAAAAAAAATTATTCAAAATTTTTAAGAATGAATTCTAGTGTTTCATAAAGTATGGTGAAGCTTGGCTGGCTGTAAAACCATGTCTAACTCAATTGGATTGAGGCTTCAAAACCATCAGCATAGAGGCAAGTTAATTGGAATATCAATTGTTACATGCCTGATTTATATCTTCTAAAGCTGGCTGGCTATTAAGCCATGCCCAACCCTTGGATTGGAACTTTAGGCTAATATTGAAAGATTCCTGGAATTCTTATTAAAAATTTTGGATTTCTTATTTTCTTTTTTTCTATATGTTTTTCGAAAAAATTAAAAGAAAATCCAAAAAAAATCATAAAATCATAAAAATAAAAAATAATTTGTTTTTCTTGTTTGAGTTTTGAGTCAATTTTTAAGTTTGGTGTCAATTGCATGCTTTAAAAATCTCTTGCATTTTTCGAAAATTCATTCATTCATAGTGTTCTTCATGATCTTCAAGTTGTTCTTGGTAAGTCTTCTTGTTTGATCTTGATGTTTTCTTGTTTTGTATCTTTTGTTATTTTTCATATGCATTTTTTGTTTGTTAGAGTCCAAGCATTAAAGAATTCTAAGTTTGGTGTCTTGCATGTTTTCTTTGCATCAAAAATTTTTCAAAAATACGTTCTTGATGTTCATCATGATCTTCAAAGTGTTCTTGGTGTTCATCTTGATATTTATAGTGTTCTTGCATGCATCTTGTGTTTTGATCCAAAATTTTTATGTTTTGGGTCATATTTGTGTTTTTCTCACTCATCATTAAAAATTCAAAAAATAAAAAATATCTTTTCCTTAATTTTCTCATAATTTTCGAAAATTTGAGTTTACTTAGTCAAAAATTTTTAAAATTAGTTGTTTCTTACAAGTCAAGTCAAATTTTCAATTTTAAAAATTTTATCTTTTCAAAATCTTTTTCAAAAATTAAATCTTTTTTATATTTTTTTATTTTATTTTCGAAAATCTTTTTAAATATTTTTCAAAAATCTTTTTCTTAATTTTATCTTGATTTTCGAAAATTATGCTAACAATTAATATGATTGATTCAAAAATTTGAAGTTTGTTACTTTCTTGTTAAGAAAGGTTCAATCTTTAAATTCTAGAATCTTATCTTTTAGTTTCTTATTAGTTAAGTAATTAATTTTAATTTTAAAAATTAAATCTATCTTATCTTATCTTTTGTATCATATCTTTTTCAAAATTTTATATTTTTTAAAAATTTGATTTTAAAATATCTCATCTAACTTCTTATCTTCTTATCTTTTCAAATTTGATTTTAATATCTTTTTCAACTAACTATTTGACTTTTTGTTTGTTTCTTATCTTTTTCAAAACCACCTAACTACTTTTCCCTCTTTAATTTTCGAAAATATCTCATCTCTTTTTCAAAAATTCTTTTTAATTGTTTTAAATTTTAATTTTAATTATATCTTATCTTTAATTTTCGAAAATCATTAACTACTTTTTCAAAATTATTTTCGAATTCTCTCTCTCTTCTCCTCTTCTATTTATTTATTTATTTACTAACAGTTCTCTTCACCTCTCTTCATCTCCAATCACTGCCTCTATCCTCACTCTTGTGATTGGATTCTCCACTCTTATTCCTTTCTTCTTCTACTAATAATAAGGATCCTCTTTGTCCAGATATAGAGGATTCCTTTTTCTTTTTCTTTTTCTCTTCTCTTTCATATGAGCAGGAATAAGGAAAAAGGCATCTTTGTTGAAACTGATCCAGAACCTGAAAGGACTCTGAAGAGGAAACTAAGAGAAGCTAAATTACAACAATTCAGAGGCAACCTTTCTGAAATTTTCAAACAAGAGAAGGAGATGGCAGCCGAACCCAACAACAATAATGCAAGGAAGATGCTTGGTGATTTTACTAAACCCACGTCCAAGTTTGATGGAAGAAGTATCTCAATTCCTGCTGCCATTGGAGTAAACAATTTTGAGTTGAAACATTAATTAGTTGCTCTAATGCAACAGAACTGCAAGTTTCATAGACTTCTATCTGAAGATCTTTACCAGTTTTTAACTGAGTTCTTGAAGATTTGTGAGACTGTCAAGACAAATGGAGTAGATCCTGAAGTCTACAGGCTCATGCTTTTCCCTTTTGCTGTAAGAGACAGAGCTAGAACATGGTTGGACTCACAACCTAAAGATAGCCTGGACCCCTGGGATAAGCTGGTCACGGCCTTCTTGGATAAATTCTTTCCTCCTCAAAAGTTGAGCAAGCTTAGAGTGGATGTTCAGACCTTCAAGAAAAAAAATGGTGAATCCCTCTATGAAGCTTGGAAAAGATACAAGAAGATGACCAAAAAGTGTCCTTCTGACATGTTTTCAGAATGGACCATATTAGATATATTCTATTATGGTCTATCTGAGTTTTCCAAAATGTCATTGGACCATTCTGCAGGTGGATCCATTCACTTAAAGAAAACGCCTGCAGAAGCTCAAGAACTTATTGACATGGTTGCAAATAACCAATTCATGTACACTTCTGAGAGGAATTCCGTGAATATTGGGACGCCTTAGAGGAAGGGAGTTCTTGAAATTGATACTCTGAATGCCATATTGGCTTAGAATAAAGTGTTGACTCAACAAGTCAACATGATTTCTCAAAGTCAGAATGGATGGCAAAATACATCCAACAGTACTAAAGAGGCAGCTTCTGAAGAAGCTTATCATCCTGAGGACCCTGCAATAGCATAGGTAAATTACATGGGTGAACCTTATGGAAACACCTATAATTTATCATGGAGAAATCATCAAAATTTCTCATGAAAGGATCAACAAAAGCCTCAACAAGGCTTTAATAATGGTGGAAGAAACAGGCTAAGCAATAACAAGCCTTTTCCATCATCTTCCCAGCAACAGACAGAGAATTCTGAGCAGAGCCCCTCTAATTTAGCAAATTTAGTCTCTGATCTGTCTAAGATCACCTTAAGTTTCATGAGTGAAATAAGGTCATCCATCAGAAATTTGGAGGCACAAGTGGGCCAGCTGAGTAAGAAAGTCACTGAAACTCCTCCCAGTATTCTCCCAAGCAATACAGAAGAAAATCCAAAAGGAGAGTGCAAGGCCATTGATGTAATCAATATGGCTGAATGCACAAAGGAGGAGAAGGATGAAAATCCTAGAGAGGAAGACCTCCTGGGACGTCTCTCAAACAAGAAGGAGTTCCCTATTGAGGACCTAAAACGAATCTGAGGCTCATATAGAGACCATAGAGATTTCATTAAATCTCCTTCTACCATTCATGAGCTCTGAAGATTATTCTTCCTCTGAAGAGGATGAAGATGTAACTGGAGAGCAAGTTGCTTAATATCTAGGAGCCATCATGAAGTTGAATGCCAAGTTATTTGGTAATGAGACTTGGGAAGGTGAACCTCCCTTGCTCATTAGTGAACTTGATACATGGGTTCAGCAAACTCTACCTCAAAAGAAACAAGATCCTGGGAAATTCTTAATACCATGTACCATAGGCACCATGACCTTTGAAAAAGCTTTGTGTGACCTAGGGTCAGGCATAAATCTTATGCCACTCTCTGTAATGGAGAAACTGGGGATCATTGAGGTACAACCTGCCTTATTCTCATTATAATTGGCAGACAAGTCAGTAAGACAAGCTTATGGATTAGTAGAGGACGTGTTGGTAAAGGTTAAAGGCCTTTACATTCCTGCTGACTTCATAATCTTAGACACTAGGAAGGAGGAGGATGAATGCATCATCCTTGGAAGACCTTTTCTAGCCACAGCAGAAGCTGTGATAGATGTTAACAGAGGAGAATTAGTCCTTCAATTGAATGGGGACTACCTTGTGTTTAAGGCACACAGCTATCCTTCTGTAACAAGGGAGAGTAAGCATACAGAGCTTCTCTCAGTACAGAGTCAAACAGAGCCTCCACAATCAAACTCTAAGTTTGGTGTTGGGAGGCCACAACCAAACTCTAAGTTTGGTGTTGAACCCCCATATCCAAACTCTAAGTTTGGTGTTGGGAGTCCACAACATTGACCTGATCACCTTTGTGGCTCCAAGAGAGCCCACTGTCAAGCTAGTGACACTAAAAGAGCACTTGTTGGGAGGCAACCCAATTTTTATTTATCTAATTTTATTTTATTTTTATTGTTCTTTTATGTTTTATTAGGTTCATGATCATGTGGAGTCACGAAAAAATATTAAAATTAAAAACAGAATTAAAAACAGCAGAAGAAAAATCACACCCTGGAGGAAGGACCTACTGGCGTTCAATGCCAGTAAGGAGCATCTGGTTGGCGTTCAACGCCAGAACAGAGCATGGATCTGGCGTTGAACGCCAGAAACAAGCAACATCCCGGCGTTCAAACGCCAGGAATGCACCCTGAGGAGAGCTGGCGTTGAACGCCAGTAACAAGCATGGAACTGGCGTTCATCGCCAGAAACATGCTACACATGGGCGTTAAACGCCCAGAATGAGCATCACTTCGGCGTCTAAATGCCATAATTGCATGCAAAGGCATTTTACATGCCTAATTGGTGCAGGGATGTAAATCCTTGACACATCAGGATCTGTGGATCCCACAGGATCATCTCAGGATCTGTGGACCCCACAGGATCCCCACCTACCATATTCTCACCTTACCTCCTAATAATCCTATAACACACTTTCCCAAAAGCCCTTCACCACTCACATCCTTCCACTCTTTCCCATAAACCGACCTGCCTTCAAATTCAAATTTTTTCCCACCCAAACCCACCCTAAATGGCCGAACCTACCCCCTCTCCTCTCCCTATATAAACCCCTTCATTCTTCCCCTTAAGTTTAGTGTGGTAAAAGCATAAGCTTTTTGTTTTTCCATTACCATTGATGGCACCTAAGGCCGGAGAATCCTCTAGAAAAGGGAAAGAGAAGACAAAAGCTTCCACCTCCGAGTCATGGGAGATGGAAAGATTCATCTCTAAAGCCGATCAAAACCACTTCTATGATGTTGTGGCCAAGAAGAAGGTGATCTCCGAGGTCCCTTTCAAGCTCAAGAAAAATGAGTATCCAGAGATCCGACATGAGATCCAAAGAAGAGGTTGGGAAGTTCTAACCAACCCCATCCAACAAGTCAGAATCTTAATGGTTCAAGAGTTCTATGCCAATGCATGGATCACTAGGAACCATGATCAAAGTAAGAACCCGAACCCAAAGAATTATCTTACAATGGTTCGGGGGAAATACTTAGATTTTAGTCTGAAAAATGTGAGGTTGGCGTTCAACTTACCCATGATGCAAGGAGATGCACGCCCCTACACTAGAAGGGTCAACTTTAATCAAAGGTTGGACCAAGTCCTTATGGATATATGTGTGGAAGGAGCTCAATGGAAAAGAGACTCCAAAGGCAAGCCGGTTCAACTAAGAAGAATGGACCTCAAGCCTATGGCTAGAGGATGGTTGGAGTTCATTCAACGCTCCATCATCCCCACTAGCAACCGATCTGAAGTTACTATGGATCGGGCCATCATGATTCATAGCATCATGATTGGAGAGGAAGTAGAAGTTCATGAAGTCATCTCCCATGAATTCTATAAAATAGCCGATAAGTCCTCTACTTTGGCAAGGCTAGCTTTTCCTCATCTTATTTGCCATCTATGTTACTCAGCTGGAGTTATCATAGAAGGAGACATCCTCATTGAGGAGGACAAGCCCATCACTAAGAAAAGGATGGAGCAAACAAGAGAGCCCACTCATGGAACCCAAGAGATGCATGAGGAAGCTTATCACCAAGAAATCCCGGAGATGCCTCAAGGGATGCACTTTCCTCCCAACAACTATTGGGAACAACTCAACACTTCCTTAGAAGATTTGAGTTACAATGTAGATCAATTAAGGGTGGAACATCAAGAGCACTCCATCATTCTCCATGAAATTAGAGAAGATCAAAGAGCAATGAGGGAGGAGCAACAAAGGCAAGGAAGAGACATAGAAGAACTCAAGGACATCATTGGTTCTTCAAGAAGAAAGCATCACCATCACTAAGGTGGATTCATTCCTTGTTCTTATTTTTTTCTGTTTTTTGGTTTTTATGCTTATTATGTCATCTATATTTGTGTCTCTACTTCATGATCATTAGTGTTTAGTAACTATGTCTTAAAGTTATAAATAAATTCCATGAATCTTTCACCTCTCTTAAAAGAAAAATGTTTCTAATTCAAAAGAACAAGAAGTACATGATTTTCGAATTTATCCTTGAATTTAGTTTAATTATATTGATGTGGTGACAATACTTTTTGTTTTCTGAATGAATGATTGAACATTGCATATTTTTTATATTGTTGTTTATGAATGTTAAAATTGTTGGCTCTTGAAAGAATGATGAATAAAGAAAAATGTTATTAACAATCTGAAAAATCATGAAATTAATTCTTGAAGCAAGAAAAAGTAGTGAAAAAGCAAAAGCTTGCGAAAAAAAATAGAAAGAAAAAGAAAAAGCAAGCAGAAAAAGCCAATAGCCCTTAAAACCAAAAGGTAAGGGTAAAAAGGATCCAAGGCTTTGAGCATCAATGGATAGGAGGGCCCAAGGAAATAAAATCCAGGCCTAAGCGGCTAAATCAAGCTGTCCCTGACCATGTGCTTGTGGCATGCAGGTCCAAGTGAAAAGCTTGAGACTGAGTGGTTAAAGTCGTGATCCAAAGCAAAAAGAGTGTGCTTAAGAGCTCTGGACACCTCTAACTGGGGACTCTAGCAAAGCTGAGTCACAATCTGAAAAGGTTCACCCAGTCATGTGTCTGTGGCATTTATGTATCCGGTGGTAATACTGGAAAACAAAATGCTTAGGGCCACGGCTAAGACTCATAAAAGTAGCTGTGTTCAAGAATCAACAAACTTAACTAGGAGAATCAATAACACTATAGAAGCCAATCATTCTAAACTTCAAAGGAAAAAGTGAGATGCCAAAACTGTTCAGAAGCAAAAAGCTACAAGTCCCACTCATCTAATTAGAATTAACATTCATTGATATTTTGAGATTTATAGTATATTCTCTTCTTTTTATCCTAATTGATTTTCAGTTGCTTGGGGACAAGCAACAATTTAAGTTTGGTGTTGTGATGAGCGGATAATTTATACGCTTTTTGGCATTGTTTTTAGGTAGTTTTTAGTATGATCTAGTTACTTTTAGGGATGTTTTCATTAGTTTTTATGCTAAATTCACATTTCTGGACTTTACTATGAGTTTGTGTGTTTTTCTGTGATTTCAAGTATTTTTTGGCCGAAATTGAGGGACCTGAGCAAAACTCTGATAGGAGGCTGACAAAGGACTGCTGATACTGTTGGAATCTGACCTCTCTGCACTCAAAATAGATTTTCTGGAGCTACAGAACTTCAAATGGCGCACTCTTAATGGCATTTGAAAGTAGACATCCTGAGCTTTCCAGCAATATATAATAGCCAATACTTTATTCGAGATTTGATGAGATAAACTGGCGCTCAACACCAGTTTCATGCTGCATTCTAGAGTCAAACGCCAGAAACACATCACGAACCAGAGTTGAACGCCCAAAACACGTTACAACTTGGCGTTCAACTCCAAGAGAAGCCTCAGCTCATGGATAGATCAAGCTCAGCCCAAACACACACCAAGTGGGCCCCGGAAGTGAATTTATGCATCAATTACTTACCTTTGTAAACCCTAATAGCTAGTTTAGTATAAATAGAACGTTTTACTAGTTTATTAGATATCTTTGATTGTATTATTCAATCTTTGGATGTTTAGTTCTTAGATCTGGGGACTGGCCATTCGGCCATGCCTGGACCTTTCACTTATGTATTTTCAACGGTGGAGTTTCTACACACCATAGATTAAGGATGTGGAGCTCTGTTGTACCTCAAGTTTTAATGCAATTACTACTATCTTCTATCCAATTCGATTTATTCCCGTTCTAAGATATTCGTTGCACTTCAACTTGGTGAATGTGATGATCCGTGACACTCATCATCATTCTCACCTATGAACGTGAGTGACTGACAACCACTTCCGTTCTACCTTAAACCGGGTGCATATCTCTTGGATTCTTTGATCAGAATCTTCGTGGTATAAGCTAGAATTGATGGCGGCATTCATGGGAATCCAGAAAGTCTAACCTTGTCTGTGGTATTCCGAGTAGGATTCCGGGATCGAATGACTGTGACGAGCTTCAAACTCCTGAAGGCTGGGCGTTAGTGACAGACGCAAAAGAATCACTGGATTCTATTCCAACCTGATTGAGAACCGACAGATGATTAGCCGTGTTGTGACAGAGCATTTGGACCATTTTTACTGAGAGGATGGGATGTAGCCATTGACAACAGTGATGCCCTACAAACAACTTGCCATAGAAAGGAGTGATGAAAAACCAGAAGGAAGAAGTAGGAAAGCAGATATTCAGAAGGAACACAACACCTCCATACACCTATTTGAAATTCCCACCATTGGATTAGATGAGTAACTTTATCTTTATTTTCTATTTATTTTATTATTATTATTTAAACCAATAATCTCTTAATCCTTTTAAATCCGCCTGACTGGGATTTACAAGATGACCATAGCTTGCTTCATACCAACAATCTCTGTGGGATCGACCCTTACTCACGTAAGGTATTACTTGGACGACCCAGTACACTTGCTGGTTAGTTGTGCGGAGTTGTGACAAAGTGAGATTCACGTTTGAGAGCACCAAGTCTTTGGAGCCATTGTTGATGATCACAATTTCGTCCACCAGGTTGGCATGCCACGCCTTGGCCTTCAAGTGGCATGCCAAAGTGACTTTTTGGAACTGACGTGCCACACCTTCGACACCAAGTGGCACGTCTAGTTCTTGCTTGTGTTGTCTTGTGCATTGGCGTGCCACACTTGGTTACTCAAGTGGCACGCCTAAGTGAGGTTGAGAGGTTGGCGTGCCACGCCTTCGACTTCAAGTGGCACGCCCAGTCTTTGTTCACTCTTCAAGCTTGGCGTGCCATGCCTAGGTCTTCAAGTGGCACGCTAAAGTGAATTTCTAGAGCTGGTGTGCCATGCCTTCGACTTCAAGTGGCACGCCTATAGTAGTTGATGGATCCGGCATGCCACGCCCAGCCTGGCGTGCCACGCCCTTCTTGTGACCCCCCCTTTTTGCTCTCTGGAATTTATTACTAGCGTGCCACGCCCATTCCCTGGCGTCCCACGCCCACATGCATGCTTGGATCTACCTTCTGGAATTTAGTACTGGCGTGCCACGCTTAGTTCCTGGTGTGCCACGCCAGTGCATTTTTGTGGCGTTTGCCCTCAAGTGGCACGCCAATTTCACACGCCCAGCTTCTTGGTTGTCTCCGACCCATTTTTGATACCTTTTTCACCTACAATTCAGCACAACTCATCTCAAAATAGTGTACCATAATATTCATCAAATAATGCATGAATTGTACTGATCAAATGAGATTTGTGCTCTTTTATGGTCTTCTTTATCCAAGAAAGAGGTGTAGATGATGCAAGTTATCACCTAAGCTAGCAGAGTTTCTTCTCCTTCAATGTTATTCATTTTGTATTTTTCTGTTTAATTTTGTCTGTCTTGAGTCTCATGGAAAAAGGCAAACAGTGAGGTTTGTATGAAAAATCCATAGAGCAGAAAAAGGCAGAGTGTGCAAAATTAAAAGAAAAAGCCATAGATTTCCTAGAGGTCCTTTGTACATCTGTGTTGTATTTCATGATTCTGTGATAATTCCCTTGCAAGTTGGGTTAGCACTTAGTAGTTGAAAGCTTGGCAGTGACCAAGTCAAGTTCAGTCTTTGGGTTTAGATTCTAGACTTGTCCCAGATAGGAAGGGTAGTTCCTAGGGAGAATTGGTGTTTGTAATAAAAAAATGATTATAGTGAAATTCCATCATTTTTGTGATAGAGACTGGATGTAGGCTGCACTGCACTTAGCAGCTGAACCAGGATATATCTGGGTGTAATTTTCTCTCTCTTCTATTCCATTTCTGTTTCTGCTGCACAGGAGATAAAACTGAAAAATATCTCGTACCGGGTCATGACATAAAAAGAAAAAGTCTCGTGGCTAGGTACAAGACAAAAATAAAAAATTCTCCAGAAGTTGTTTCAAAGACCAGCAGGTTTTATTAAGTGAAAAAGGGGTTGAATCTCCTTCTCTTAGCCACTGAAACCATCAATTGGTATCAGAGCTTGGTCTCAAAGAGATCAAGCTTTGCCGCTTGGAGAAAAGATCCAGATGGTAGAAAATAGTAGCTTAAATCTGGTCTCCTACAACCTGACAAAGGGACAGTCAAGCAATAGACCTCCTCTTTTCAATGGAAAAACTACACCTATTGGAAGGAGAGAATGAAGATTTTTGTGCAAGCAGTAGACTACAGACTTTGAAAGATCATCCTGGAGGGTCCCCAATTCCCAACCACCACAAGTGTTGAAGGAGTAGTCTCTCTTAAATCCGAAGCAAGCTGGACCAAGGAAGACAAAAAGAAGGAGGAGCTAAATGCCAAGGCTATCAATCTGCTCAACCGTGCTATCAACTTCGAGAAATACTGACGGGTATCACGATGCACAACGGTAAAGAAAATCTGGGACAAACTTCAAATCACCCATGAAGGAACCACCATAGTGAAGAAGACCCGGATAGATATGTTGAACAGAGAGTATGAATGTTTGCAATGAAGGAAGGAGAATCTATTGATGAGCTGTTCGAAAGATTCAACATCATCATTTTTGGCTTGGATGCTATGGTAATTACGTATCTTGATTCTGTGCTTGTGAGAAGAGTGTTGAGATGTCTCACTAAAGAGTGGAAAACTAAAGCATTAATCATTTCTGAGAGCAATAGTTTAGATTCCATGACATATGATGACTTGAGAGGAAACCTACTTGCTTTTGAAAACACTTATTTGAAAAATGATTCAAAAAAGAAATGAATTACTTTTACATCTATTACTAACCCCCTGGATGATGATTCCAGTGATAATTCCTCTAAAAATGAATTTGTGTTGTTTGCCAAAAAATTCAGGAAAATGGTGAAGTTCAAGGAAAGAAGCAAGGGAAGCAGCTCAAGAAAACAAAAGAAAGATTTCAGCAAAGTGACATGCTACAACTGTAAAGAGACTGGGCATTTTAAATATGATTGCCCTAAATTGAAGAAGGAGGAGAAGCCAAAGAGAGGAAAGAAAAAGGGACTGATGGCTTCATGGGAGGACTTGGAAAATGACTCAGAGGATGATGAAGAATCCGAGACCAAGTCACAACCATGTCTCATGGTAGATCATATTGATCAGGTAATCTTTCAAAACCCTGACACTGAAGATCTCCATCTTATGATAGACCACCTTTCTGAAAAAGTTAGATGTTTCCTACTTGATAACCAAGATCTTGAACAACAAATCACCATTCTTAAGGCAGAAAATGGTTTTCTCAAAGACAAGCTAAGGGAGGCCGAAACTGCTTGTGATCTTGTTGAAGAAAATAAGCAGTTAAAAGCCCAACTTAGAAGCTGTAAAAGTAACCATTCTGTTGTTGCATATGTAAGCTGTTTTAAAGAACATGAAGAGTTGCTGAAAAAGATTAAAAATCTTGAAAATGACTTAGCCAAGTTTACTCAAAGTTCTGAAAATTTAAATCAAATCTTGGCTAGTCAAAAACCATTGTATGATAAAGCTGCCTTGGGGTTTCACAAGAATTTCAAATCTGTTGAAAAACCTTATTTCGAAAACATAGCCTCATCTTCAAATGATACAAGGTTTCAAAACCCAACAAGCTTTAACAAAATAGCAACTCCAAGGTTTTGTAAACTATGCAACCGAAATGGCCACTTTCCCATTCAATGTTTTTTTTTTTTGTGAAAGAATGATTGGTGACAAAATTTACAAAGTGGTTTTTGACTATAATGACTTGGGACATAGGAGATGGTTTAACATGAAACGATCCAAGAAGATTTGAATACCTAAGATCACTTGAGCTCATTTTGTAGGTTTGCCTAGCATCCAAGCAGAAAGACAATATGTAGTATATGGACAACGGATGTTCTAGGCATATGACCGGAAAGGCAACCTTCTTCATAAACCTTGATGAATATGATGGAGGGTTTGTCACTTTTGGTGATGATGGTAAAGAAAAATAGTGACCATTGAAAAAGTTGGTAAAAGTTTTTCTTCTTGTATAAATGATGTTCTTCTTGTTGATGGTTTGAAACATAATTTACTTAGTGTTAGCCAATTGTGTGATCTTGGCTTTGAAGTTGTCTTTAGAAAGTTTGTGTGTTTGGTTGTATGTGAAAAATCTGGGAATATTTTGTTTGAGGCTAAAAGGTGTAATAACGTGTATGGATTAACTCTTGAGGACTTGAAGGATCAAAAAGTAACATGTTTTACCTCTCTTGAATAAAAAAAATGGCTATGGCATAAGAAATTGGGTCATGCTAGTATGTACCAAATTTCTAAGCTGGTTAAGGAAAACTTGGTAAGAGGAATTCCAAATATTAAATTTGATAAGGATCTTACTTGTGATGCTTGTCAATTAGGCAAACAAGTAAAATCCTCTTTTAAAGTAAAAGATGGAATTTCAACCAAGAGGCCATTAGAGATGTTACACATTGATCTCTTTGGACCAACAAGAACTTAAAGTTTAGGAGGGAAACACTATGGCCTAGTAGTGGTGGATGACTACTCTAAATTCGGTTGGGTACTTTTTCTTGCTCATAAAAATGATGCTTTTCATGTCTTTTCAACCCTTTGCAAAAGAATTCAAAATGAAAAAGATTTAAAAGTTGCCCATTTGAGAAGTGATCACGGAAAGAAATTTGAAAACCAAGACTTTGAAAAATTATGTGATAATTTTGGAATTGCTCATAATTTTTCATGCCCTAGGACACCTCAACAAAATGGAGTTGTTGAAAGAAGGAATAGAAGCCTTCAAGAAATGACTAGGGATATGTTGTGTGAAAATGAGGTACCAAAATTTCTATGGGCTGAAGCTGTGAATATAGCTTGTTATATTTTGAATAGGACCATATTAAAAAGGGGTTGAAGAAAACTCCTTATGAGCTATGGAAAGGAACCCCTCCTAATCTTAAGTATTTTCATGTTTTTGGATGCAAATGTTTTGTGCTTAATAACAAAGAAAATCTTGGTAAATTTGATCCAAAATCGTATGAGGGAATATTTGTTGGATACTCCACTACTAGCAAAGCTTATAGAATTTACCTCAAAGAGCATAAAACTATAGAGGAATACATACATGTATCATTTTGTGATTCTAACTCAATTCCCAGTGCTGTGATAGAAAATGATTCAGATTATGAAGATGTTGTCAATAAAGAAACCAATAAAGAAAATCACAAGTCTGTTCAAAATGAAGAATCTGTCCGTCCAGTTTTGTCTCATCAAAATGGAGGAGACATTTCCATTTTGTCTCCTGAGCCAGCAAGAGAATCCGGAACAGAGCAACCCACAGAAGCTCATCAAAGCTCAACACCACTCTGAAAGCCAAGAGAATGGAAGTCCATGAGGGGTTATCCTCATGACTTTATCATTGGTGATCCCTCTCAAGGTGTAACAACAAGATCCTCAACAAAAGGCAATCCGAACCTAGCAATTTTTCCCTCTTGTCACAAATGGAGCCCAACAATGTAAAATAAGATCTTGAAGATCCATCATGGGTCAAAGCCATGCAAGAAGAGCTTGCTCAATTTGACAAGAATGAGGTTTGGATATTAGTACCTCATCCGAATGGTAAGAAGGTAATGGGTACTAAGTGGGTCTTTGATGAATGAATTTTTGCCGGTATAGAAATTATCAAGTAATCAATCGTAGTATAGTCTAAACCGACGCAAAATCCATCATCAAACAATTCTACAATCTATAACCGAGAGTATTAGTCCCGAGTCGTTCTTCCCTAGGAATGCTACAAGGATGCATGTTATTGGTTAAATGGTCTTTTGTGGCTTGAAAAGTGTGGCATAAAAGTGCTAATAAAAGAAAACAACAATCAATCAATATTAAAAGCCTTGGCCAAGGTTGAACATTGGAAGTTCCATCACTATAGCTTCCTTTAATTGTGATAACAAAGGAGTGTTGCTTCACTTAGTTAACCCCTAATTATAGAGGAAAGTCAAGTAAAAGTAACTAACTTGAGTCACAAGTCCTAGTCTTACCCTAAGGAAGTCTAGCTTTAGTGCACTCTAAGTCAATTAGCAATTCTCAATTCTTAATCAACAATTGACATCCATTATTCAAGTGTCTCCAATGACTCAACCACTAGGCCAAGTGAGGGGATGCTACTCCATATCTAAAGTTGGCATTTTCTCAAACATTTGGAGAGCAAGAATGAAAGACATAGTAAAATTGAGAAGAGGTTTAGAATCAAAGTGATTCAACATAAGAGATTAACAAGAATCAACAATGAACAACAATGAAAATGAGATCTTCAATGAATTAATAGAACCCAAAACAACAAAGTTAAATCTAAGATCTAAGAGAATTGAACAATTACAAACACTAATTGAGATTAGAGAAGATGATCTACAACATGAACAAAGTAAAGTGAGAGTTGCAATAGATCTCACCAAGGAATGGTTGAGAATTGAGAAAATGAAGATGAATCCTAGAGAGAGGTTGGAGTTTCTCTCTCTACAAATGTAACTAACTAAAAATATCTAAGAAAACTTGTAAAATGAGTCTATGGATGTGAATGTGTGTTAATCCCCTTCAATCCTTGGTTTTTATATGCAATTTGGCGCCAAAGTTGGTTGCTGAAACCTTCCAAAATCGCCAGGCACGTGTTGCAATAACAGAATCACGTGCGGACTATGACGCGTGCGCGCACGGTACGCGTGCGCGTCCCTGGCCGATTCTGCAATGTGCGCGCGGGAGCCTGGTGCGCATGCGCGTGCTCGGTCGAGATTAATTCTTTGGCTTTTGTGCTTCTCTCCACTTGCATGCTTTCTTCCTTGCTCCTTTGATCCATGCCTAGCCTATTTCAACCCTGGAATTACTAGCAAATACATCAAGGCATCTTATGGAATCAAGGAGAAATTAGAATTCATCAAAATAAGGCTTAAAAAGCATGTTTTTACACTTAAGCATAAATACGGGAGAGATAACAAAACCATGCTAATTCATAGGCTAAATGCGAGAAAAGGTTATCAAAATACTCTAAATTCAATACAAGATAAACCCTAAAAATGGGGTTTATCAGTCTTTAAAAATAAACTTGGTGAGAATGGACAAGTTGTTCGTAACAAGGCTAGATTAATGGCCCAAGGTTACGATCAAGAAGAGGGTATAGATTTTGATGAATCTTTTGCACCGGTAGCTAGAATGGAAGCAATTAGGTTGCTTCTTGCCTATGATGCCCATAAGGGTTTCAAAATGTTTCAAATGGATGTTAAATGTGTTTTCCTTAATGGCTTTATTGATAGAGAAGTGTTTGTGGCACAACTCCCCGGTTTTGAAGATAAAGAATTTCCAAACCATGTTTTCAAAATCTCTAAGGCTCTTTATGACCTTAGACAAGCTCCAAGAGCTTGGTATGAAAAGCTTAGTGCTTTCTTATTGGAAAATCAATTTCAAAGGGGTACCACGGATACTACTTTATTTATTAAAGTATCTGTTCCGAGGGTTACCTGAAACGTGTAACTCGATCGTCTGGAAAGGCCCGAGGTGGGGGTTCAGGGACCCGAGCTTGATATGTAGAGTGGTTGGTGGTTGTACCTGCAATGACACTCCGATGCTTAAGTTAGCATGGGTCCAAGCCGATATGTGTAGAATGTGGAATGAATGTCATACCTGGGTGCTCCAGTGTATTTATAGTAGTTGGCCGTGATCTTCCCTGGATAAGATATTCTTATCTTATCTTATCTTTTGGGAGTTTTATCTCTATCTTTGTGGAACCGCCTTTTCTAGGCCTTTTCGGCCTTTAGGTTTTGGGCTGCGTTCCTTTTGATGGGCCTTCCTTGCTTTATTGTCCGAGGTCCGACCTTTAGGCGTGAGCCTTAGGACGAGGTCGGACCTTTTATGAATTGACCGAGTTTGGAGGAGCCCGGTCAGGGTATGAACAGTGCCCCTACCCGAGTTCGTCCTTTTTGGGAGGTCGAGCTCGGGCATAGTAGTTTTTCAAAATTCAAAAATGGTCGTTCCTGCATTTATTGCATTTTACCGTTTTTTCTCGATTTCCGTTCGGGCCTTGTGAAGGCTTTATTTATTTGCCCCTTTCCTTCTTTTCTGCGTTTAGTTTTTCTTTATCCTTTTTCGAGCACTGCTTCTCCGAATCTCTCCGTGTGCCTTTCTGGAGTTTCCTCTGTGCCGTCGTTTCGTTCTCCTTGCTTCGGAGCTCGTCGTCTTCGTTTCTTTCTTTCCAGGTTTGTTCCCATGCTTCTCCTTTCTTGTGCACATATGCTTCTGTCTTTTGTGTGGCTCTTGTTTGTTTCTTTTTCTTTATGCCTGGGTTGCCCCGAAAAGAGGCGCCGTCATTGCTTGCTTTGTTTGTATATGGGGGGGTCTCTTTTTGTTCTCTGGTATTTTTTGTTCCGGGTTGCCGCATTTTCTTCGTGGGGTTTTTGTTTCTCGTTTTGCTGAATGGGTTTTTGCTGTCTTCTTTATGTGATTTTTGCTTGCTGTTGTATTCTTCTTTGTAGGTAAGAATTTTATGTCTCGAAAGGTTCTTCAAGCGATGTCGACTAAGATTCCATGTGGTCTTGGTTGGGTAGACCCTCTTCCTCTAAGAGTCCCTTCTGTGGTAGATTCTGAGTATTTAGCTAGGTTCCGTAGGCACTGTAGCATATGTGAGAATAGGGAGTCTGAGAGGGATTACGAGCTAGTGGCCCCGGAATCCGAGGAGAGAGTGTGCTTCCCGCCCTTAGATAGTTCCGAGAAGCTCTTCTTTTATGCTTATGATTTTTTCTCTAAGCTGAGTGTCCGACTTCCCTTTACCGATCTGGAGTCCGAGGTGTTATGGTCTTGTAACCTTGCCCCTACGCAGCTCCATCCAAATTCTTGGGCGTTTTTAAAGCTGTTTCAACTTTTGTGTCAGTTCTTGGGCGTCTCTCCCTCTATTTCTCTTTTTTCCTATTTGTTTGTGTTGACGAAGCCGGGGTCGGGTGGAGGGAAGGTATCTTGGGTCTCTTTTAGAGCTAACCAGGGGAGGAAGTTTTGTACCTTGTATGATGAGTCCTTTCATGATTTTAAGAACTTTTATTTCAAGGTCCGGGCTACTGGAGACGTCCGACCTTTCTTTCTAGACGAGAGTGGGGAGCCTTCTTTTCCTCTTTGTTGGCAGGAGAATGTAGTGTCTGTTAAGTATACCTTTGAGAGTCTAGATGAGGTGGAGCAGGCTTTTGTGGGTGTGGTGAGCAGTTTATGGGGTCGGGCACCTCACTTGGACACGAAGAAAATGTTGGGAGATCCAAGCCTTCTCCGTTCCGAGTTAGGTAGTTCCCGACCTCTCAGAGATTCATCTTTTTTAGTATTTTGGTTTTCCTTGTTTTAGTGGAATTTCTGTTGTGGTAATCCTTTTTCTTTTATTTCTTGCAGAGATGTCTTCTCAGGCGGATTCCATGAAGTTCCTTCGTTGGACGAAGAAGTCTGTGGCTGCTCGAAATATCGAGGCTGGGGAGGCTTCTGCCCGATCTTCTCCGAAGAAGACTACTGTGGGTGTCACTACTCGGTCGAAGACTATTCCGACTCCCCAGTTCCGAGCTATAAATCAAGATCCTCCGACCTCTGGACCCGGTCACTCTTCCCCGCCTTCGTCCTCGGGTCCTCCTCCCAAGAAACAGAAGACCTCTCAAGAGCTTGCGGGTTTTAATGACAAGGATTTTGATGCTCTTGGTTGGATTGAACAGCATATTCTCCCACAGACCTTTATTTCTACTGATGATGTGTCTATGGAGCACCATTTTCAGTATATGGCGCGGAGTTGTGTCCGGATGGCTAGTCTTCATGCCGCTATTGCCCCGGGAGTTCAAGAAATCCCCCATTGGTGCGACCAGCTCCCGACTTGAGAAGGCTCAGTCTGAGTTTGAGAAGATTAGTGAGCTGAAGGCTGCTAGGATTACTGAGCTGGAGGCATCTTTGGAAAGAGAGAAAGCTAAAGCTACCGCGGCTGTGGCGGCAGCGAAAGCATCTGAGGAGATGGCGAAGGCGGCGACGGAGAATTATACTCGGATATATGCCGAGCTTGTGGAGACGAAGGAGAGGTTGCAATCCGCTCAGGATGATTTTTACGAGCTTGAAGGTCATGTGGCTAAGGGTATGGATGCTATGTTTGAAAATTTGAAGGCTCAGGTCCGGGTTCTTGCTCCTGACCTGGATCTGAGCTTATTTAGTACGGATAACGTTGTTGTGGAGGGAAAGATTGTTCCTGCTCCCAACGAGGATGAGGTTCCGGTGTCCAACCCCAAAGTTCCGGTTGCGAACCCGACTTCACCTTTGGCCGAGGAGGGATCTGGTGTGGAGGTTTTGAACCGCGATGACGGTGCCGTCAATGCTGTCCCGATTTCTATGTTTCCTCCGCAGCCTTCTGTTGATGTGGAGTCCGGAAAGGACCTTGAATCTCTGTAATCCTTTTATCTTTGGTTTTTTGCCCGGCCTGTGGGCTCTTTTGTTTTTGGATGGTTTCTGTGGACGCTTTGGACACCTTTTTGCTTTTAGCTACTTGTAGTAACTTTTTAGCTTATTATGCGGTGTTTTGCTCGCGTTTTGACTTTTTGTTCCGCTTTTATGCTTTTTAGTTGTTTTTGGATAACAACCTTTTAGCTAGCGCTTTTTGAACTTTCCTTTGATTTCGTTTTTTCGCTTGTACTTTCTAGTTGTTTTTGTATAGCAACTTTTTAGTAAGCGTTTTCGAAATCTTTTGCTTTCGCCGTTTTAAGGCTTCTTTCTCGGATCCGGGCTTTTTCTCGGTCCTCGGGTGGGGCGGTCGAGTACTTCCCTTTGTTGGGCCCAACCTTGTCGTTGGTCGGCCTTTTAAGTTATTTTTGTAATCTCTTTTTATTCGGCCTTTTGGGCCTTTTCAGAGTTGCTTTTATAACTTCTCACATTAATTTGAACCTCGTCGCTTTATCTTGCCGACCTTGTATGGTCTCTTGGCAATGATTTTTTGCGTTTTGTCGAGCATAAATTAATGCGCCTTGGGGGGGTACTTTTCAGGATTTGTTTCGACGCGAGGAAGAAGAAAAGAAAATAGAAAAATTTGATTAGTATTAAAAAAGAAAGAATATTTACAGAGTGTTTACCCTTGACTAGGTCGGGTGTCTTTTTGACCGGGTGTCTCATTAAAAAACCCTTGTAGGGAAAAAGAGTACACCTCGGGTTATCTTTTTTCTAGCTGTAGTATCGTCTTAGATTGCAGGCGTGCCAGGCCCTGGGCAACTCGTTGCCCTCTAGGTCGGATACTTTGTAGTAGCCTGTTCCTAAGACTTCTGTTACCTTGTAGGGCCCTTTCCAATTTGCAGCTAGCTTTCCTTCTCCCGACTTTTGTGTTCCAATGTCGTTTCGGATTAGAATCAGGTCGTGAATGGAGAAGCTTCGTTTTATTACTTTCTGATTGTATCTGAGGGCCGTTCGCCGTTTTAAGGCTTCTTCTCGGATCCGAGCTCTTTCTCGGACCTCGGGGAGGAGGTCGAGTTCTTCCCTTTGTGCCTGCGGGTTACCTTTTTCGTTGTAGAAGATGGTTCTAGGTGACCCTTCATCTATTTCAATAGGGATCATTGCCTCCATCCCGTAAGCTAGTCGGAAGGGCGATTCTCCTGTTGTAGAGTGCGGAGTTGTCCGATATGCCCATAGCACCTGGGGAAGCTCCTCGGCCCACGCCCCTTTGGCCTCTTGGAGTCTTCGTTTTAACCCGGCCAAGATGACTTTATTTGCAGCCTCTGCTTGTCCATTGGCTTGTGGATGCTCGACTGAGGTGAATTGCTGTTTGATTTTTAGTTCGGTCACCAAGTTCTGAAAACTTGTGTCCGTGAACTGTGTTCCATTGTCTGTTGTGATGGAGTAGGGGACTCCGAACCTTGTGACAATGTTTTTGTATAGGAATTTGCGACTTTTCTGAGCCGTAATGGTGGCTAAGGGTTCAGCTTCGATCCACTTTGTGAAGTAGTCGACCCCTACTATGAGGTATTTGACTTGCCCCGGTCCTTGGGGGAACGGGCCGAGTAGGTCAAGTCCCCATTTGGCGAAGGGCCATGGTGCGGTGATGCTGATAAGGTCTTCGGGTGGTGCCTTGTGAAAATTGGCGTGTTTTTGGCAGGGGGGGCATATTTTCACAAATTCCGTTGCGTCTCTTTGTAAGGTCGGCCAGTAGAACCCGGCTCGGACTACTTTCTTAGATAATGCCCGAGCTCCGAGATGGTTTCCACACATGCCTCCGTGGACTTCTTCGAGGACGCTCTTTGTTTCTGAGGTCGGGATGCACCTAAGGAGGGGGTTTGAGAATCCTCTTCTGTATAATACGTCGTGAATTAGTGTATAATTCTGGGCGTCTTTCGTGAGTCTTTTAGCTTCCTTTCTTTCGGCGGGGAGAGTTCCCGACTTCAGGTAGTTGAGTATGGGGGTCATCCATCCCTGCTGTTGGTTGGATATATTTAGCGTTTCTTCCTCTCTTAGCACGGAGGGAGATTGTAAGGTTTCCTGGAGGAGACTTCTGTTGTTGCCTCCGGGCTTGGTGCTGGCGAGTTTTGAGAGGGCGTCTGCCCGGGCGTTTTGTTCCCGAGGTATGTGCTGGATCTGTATTTCTGAAAAGTGGCGTAATTGTGCCTGTGTTTGGTCCAGGTATTTTTTCATAGTTGGGTCTTTGGCCTGGTAGCTTCCATTTACTTGTGATGTGACGACCTGGGAGTCGCTGAAGATCGTGATTCTCTGGGCCCCGACCTCTTCGGCTAGCTTTAGACCTGCTAGTAGGGCCTCGTATTCGGCTTGGTTGTTCGAAGCCTGGAACTCGAATTTTAGGGATAGTTCTATCCGCGTTCCTTGGTCGCTTTCGAGTATAACCCCGGCTCCGCTTCCTGTTTTGTTTGAGGACCCGTCGACATACAGGTTCCATGAGAGTGGGGTTCCAGGGGTCTCAGTGTATTCTGCGATGAAGTCGGCTAGGTACTGAGATTTTATGGCAGTTCGGGCTTCATAGTGGAGGTCGAACTCGGACAGTTCCACCGCCCATTGTAGTATTCGTCCTGCCAGGTCTGTTTTTTGCAGGATGTGTCTCATGGGTTGGTTTGTCCAGACTTTGATGGTGTGGGCTTGAAAGTAGGGACGGAGCCTCCGAGCTGTGAACACTAGGGCGTAGGCGAATTTTTCTATCTTCTGATAGTTTAATTCGGCCCCTTGTAGTGCCTTGCTTACAAAGTATATGGGGTGTTGTCCTTGGTTATTTTCTCGTATTAACGCTGAAGCGACTGCTCGATTTCCAACTGAGAGGTATAGTACGAGTTCTTCTCCTTTTAAAGGTCGGGTTAGGATTGGTGGCTGCCCGAGGAATTCCTTGAATTCTTGAAAGGCTTTTTCGCACTCCGGGGTCCATGAGAAGGATTTCCCTTTCTTTAGGAGTGAGTAGAGAGGTAGTGATTTTATCGCTGATCCTGCCAAGAATCTTGATAGGGCGGCTAGCCTTCCATTCAGTTGTTGTACTTCTTTGACACACGTCGGGCTCTTCATATTGAGTATCGCTTGGCATTTGTCCGGGTTTGCTTCGATACCCCTTTGAGTCAGCATGAAGCCTAAGAACTTTCCAGCTTCTGCGGCGAAGGTACACTTTGTCGGGTTAAGCCTCATGTTGTGTTTTCTGAGGGTGCCGAAGACACTGGTGAGGTCGGTCAGCAAGTTTCTGTCTTCTTGTGTCTTTACCAGCATATCGTCGATGTACACCTCTAGGTGTAGTCCGATGTGCTCTGAGAACACTTTGTTCATTAGCCTCTGGTAGGTTGCCCCTGCGTTCTTCAGCCCGAAGGGCATTACTACGTAGCAGTAGTTTGCCTTTGGGGTTATGAACGAGGTCTTTTCTTGGTCGGGTCCGTACATCGGGATTTGATTGTATCCCGAGTATGCGTCCATGAAGGAGAGATATCTGTAGCCTGAGGCTGCGTCTACTAAGGCGTCGATGTTTGGTAGTGGATATGGGTCTTTGGGGCAGGCTTTGTTGAGATCCGTGTAATCGACGCACATCCTCCATTTTCCGTTGGGCTTTTTTACCAGGACCACGTTTGCGAGCCATAGGGGGTATTTTACTTCCCTAATGAACCCTGCATCTAGCAGTGCTTGTACTTGTTCTTCTATTGCTTGCATGCGCTCGGGTCTGAGCTTTCGTCGTCTTTGTTGGACAGGTCTGGATCCCGGGTATACTGATAGCTTATGGCACATCAGGTCGGGGCTTATGCCTGGCATGTCGGAGGCTTTCCAGGCGAAGAGGTCGGAATTCTCCCTTAAGAGGGTTATGAGTTCCTCTTTTAGGCCTGCCTCGAGGTTTGCTCCTATGCTTGTTATTTTTTCAGGTGTGCTCCCAATCTGGACTTTTTCGGTTTCTCCCTCTGGTTGTGGCCAAAGATCTTCTCGGGTTTGAACTCGTCCGAGTTCTATTGTGTTGACCTCTTTCCCTTTTAGGCTCAGGCTTTCGTTGTAGCATCGCCGCGCTAATTTTTGGTCGCCTTTTAGGGTAGCGATTCCTTTTGCGGTAGGGAACTTCATACAGAGGTGTGGGGTCGAGACTATAGCTGCCAGTCTGTTTAGGGTTGGTCGCCCAATGAGGGCATTGTATGCTGAAGTGACGTCGACTATAATGTAGTCGATGCTTAATGTTTTAGATTGCTCGCCTTTTCCAAAGGTAGTGTGTAGCGAGATGTATCCTAAGGGATGGATCGGGGTATCCCCTAGCCCAAATAGGTCGGTGGGATAGGCCTTTAGTTCTTTTTCTTCAAGTCCGAGCTTGTCGAAGGCCGTTTTGAACAGGATATCTGCTGAGCTTCCCTGGTCAATCAGGGTTCGATGTAAGTTGGCGTTTGCTAGGATAATGGTGATTACCATTGGATCGTCGTGCCCGGGTATTATCCCTTGAGCATCTTCTCGGGTAAATGAGATAGTAGGTAATTCGGGCAGGGGACTGTCTTCTCGGACGTGATAGATTTCTTTGAGGTGTCTTTTTCGCGAGGATCTGGATGTTCCTCCGCCTGCAAAACCTCCATTTATCATGTGAACGTGCCTTTCAGGGGTTCGCGGTGTTTGTTCGGCCCGATCTTCGTTATCTCCCCGCCTTCTCTTCCTGGTTTCTTCTCTTTTTTCTGCTATGTATCTGTCGAGTTTTCCTTCTCTAGCTAGCTTTTCTATAACATTTTTTAGGTCGTAGCAGTCGTTAGTAGAATGGCCGTAGAGCTTGTGATATTCACAGTATTCGGACCGATCTCTCCCCGCTCTCTTGTGTTTCAGCGGTCGGGGCGGTGGGATCTTTTCGGTGTGGCATACTTCTCTGTAGACATCTACCAGGGAGACTCGGAGGGGGGGTGTAGTTGTGGTACTTCCGTGGCTTGTCCGAGTTGGGTTCTTCTTTCTTCTTCTGTTCCCGATCTCGATCTCGGAATGGGTAGGTTGATTCCTTCCTAGAAGAGTCTCTTAGCTGGGAGGTTTCCTCCATGTTGATATATTTTTCCGCCCGCTCCTGCACCTCGTATAGGGAGGTCGGGTATCGTTTGGATAGGGATTGGCTAAACGGTCCCTCTTTTAGGCTGTTTGCTAGTCCCATGATGGCTGCTTCAGTGGGCAAGTGTTGTATGTCCAGGCAGGCTTTGTTGAATCGCTCCATGTATTCTCGGAGAGTTTCTTGGTTACCTTGTTTGATCCCGAGTAGACTGGGGGCATGTTTTGTCTTGTCCTTTTGAATAGAGAACCTTGTTAGGAATTTTTTGGTTAGGTCTTCGAAGCTGGTGATTGATCTTGGTGGCAGGTTGTCGAACCACTTCATGGCTGACTTGGTGAGAGTGGTGGGGAAGGCTTTGCACCGAATCGCGTCGGAGGCGTCGACTAGGTACATTCTGCTTCTAAAGTTGCTGAGGTGGTGACTTGGATCGGTGGTGCCGTCGTAGAGATCCATATCGGGTGGTTTGAAGTTTCGCGGTACCTTCTCCTTCATGATCTCTTGCGTGAAGGGATCATGGTTGCCTTCGGGGGTGGTGCCGCGTCTTGTCCGGTCTTTCAGGTTGGCCTCTATTTTCCGCAGTTTTTCTTCTAATTCTCTGCGCTTTCGAGTCTCCCTCTTCAGATCTTGTTCAGTTTCTTTCTGCTTCTTTATGTCCTCTTCGAGTTGTTTCAGTCGGTTTTGTTGTGCCCGGACTGCTTCTAGAATTTCTGAGCTCTTCTCTTTTTCGGAATTTTGTGGATCTTTGTTTGGGAGTGATGTCTTTGGGCGATTCTGTTTGTTTCCTCCTGGAGTGCGTGGTGATAGAGGGCTGTCCGGTCGTTCTCCGGTGTCAACTTCATCCTCTTGTTCGGATGCAGCGTGGTCATTGTTGAGAGGGTCGTCCGCCATGGTAAAGGAATGACTTCCAGGTCCCCGGCAACGGCGCCAATGTTCCGAGGGTTACCTGAAACGTGTAGCTCGGTCGTCTGGAAAGGCCCGAGGTGGGGGTTCAGGGACCCGAGCTTGATATGTAGAGTGGTTGGTGGTTGTACCTGCAATGACACTCCGATGCTTAAGTTAGCATGGGTCCAAGCCGATATGTGTAGAATGTGGAATGAATGTCATACCTGGGTGCTCCAGTGTATTTATAGTAGTTGGCCGTGATCTTCCCTGGATAAGATATTCTTATCTTATCTTATCTTTTGGGAGTTTTATCTCTATCTTTGTGGAACCGCCTTTTCTAGGCCTTTTCGGCCTTTAGGTTTTGGGCTGCGTTCCTTTTGATGGGCCTTCCTTGCTTTATTGTCCGAGGTCCGACCTTTAGGCGTGAGCCTTAGGACGAGGTCGGACCTTTTATGAATTGACCGAGTTTGGAGGAGCCCGGTCAGGGTATGAACAGTATCTAATGATGATATTTGATAAACCCATATTTTATGGTTTATCTTGTGCTTATTTGAGTGGATTTTATCAACTCTTTACCCACTTATTCATACAATTCGTATGTTTTACATTTGCCTTCCTAATTATGTGCTTTGATTGAAAACATGCTTCTTTGATCTTATATTTGCTTATTATTAATCCTCTCTTATGATCATTAGATGCCTTGATATGTGTGTTAAGTGTTTTCAGATATTATAGGGCAGGAATGGCTTGGAGGATGGGAAGGAAGCATGCAAAAGTAGAAGGAATACAATAAGTCGGAGAAATTGCTAAGCTGTCCAGCCTGACCTCTTCGCACTCAAACAGTTATAACTTTTGCTACAGAGGTCCAAAAGACGCGATTCTAGTTGCGTTAGAAAGCTAACGTCCGGGGCTTCGATTTGACAGATAATTTGCCATAGCTGCCCTGCACAAATCGTCCCACGTGACCACGTCGCTGACGCGACCGCGTCATATGGGAAGAATGGCCTCCCACGCGACCGCGTGCCGCACGCGGTCGCGTGCCTTGAGTTTTCGACGTAAAAGGGTGCACAATGAAATATTGTGCGAGAGTGGTGCTGGAAGCACAATCCTTATCACGCGACCGCGTTGTCGATGCGGCCGCATCCTCCATTTCCTGAAGCACACTCACACGATCGCATGACCCACTGATGAGCGGATATTTTATACGCTTTTTGGGGGTAATTTCATGTAGATTTTAGCATGTTTCAGTTAGTTTTTAGTAGAATATTATTAGTTTTTAGGCAAAAATCATATTTCTGGACTTTACTATGAGTTTGTGTGTTTTTCTGTGATTTCAGGTATTTTCTGACTGAAATTGAGGGAGCTGAGCAAAAATCTGACTTAGGCTGAAAAAGGACTGCTGATGCTGTTGGATCCTGACCTCCCTGCACTCGAAATGGATTTTTTGGAGCTACAGGAGTCCAATTGGCGCGCTCTCAACGGCATTGGAAAGTAGACATCCAGGGCTTTCCAGCAATATATAATAGTCCATACTTTGAGCGAGGATAGACGACGTAACTTGGCGTTAAACGCCAAGTTCATGCTGCTGTCTGGAGTTAAACGCCAGAAAAACGTCATTATCCGGAGTTGAACGCCCAAAACACGTCATAACCTGAAGTTTGACGCCAAGAAGGGCCTCCACACGTGGAAAGCTTTAGTCTCAGCCCCAGCACACACCAAGTGGGCCCCAGAAGTGGATTTCTGCACCAATTATCTTTGTTTATTCAATTTCTGTAAACCTAGGGTACTAGTTTACTATTTAAACAACTTTTACAGACATTTCTGGTACCTCATGACATTTTCAGATCTGAATTACATACTTTGTGACGGCATGAGTCTCTAAACTCCATTGTTGGGGGTGAGGAGCTCTGCAGCGTCTCGATGATTTAATACAATTCCTTTGTTTTCCATTCAAACACGCTTGTTCTTATCTAAGATGTTTATTCGCGCTTAATTGTGGAGAAGGTGATGATCCGTGACACTCATCACCTTCCTCAACCCATGAACGTGTGCCTGACAACCACCTCCGTTCTATATCAGATTGAATGAATATCTCTTAGATTCCCCAACAGAATCTTCGTGGTATAAGCCGGATTGATGGCGGCATTCATGAGAATCCGGAACGTCTAAACCTTGTCTGTGGTATTCCGAGTAGGATTCCGAGATTGAATGACTGTGACGTGCTTCAAACTTTAACCTGCTGGGCGTTAGTGACAGACGCAAAAGAGTGATTCTATTCCAGTAGGAGCGGGAACCAACCGGTGATTAGCCGTACTGTGACAGAGTGCGTGAGCATAGTTTTCACTGCGAGGATGGGAAGTAGCCACTGACAACGGTGACACCCTACATAGAGCTTGCCATGGAAGGGACCTGCGTGTGAGAAGAGGATTTCAAGGAAGAGTTGAAGTCAGAGGACAAAGCATCTCCAAAACTCCAACATATTTCCCAGTGCTGCATATCAAAGTAACATTGTTCCCTCTTTTATCAATTCCAGTAATTTCACTTTTAATCCAAATAATCCTATTGACATCCTAACTAAGATTAATAAAATAAATATTGATTGCTTCAAACCAATAATCTCTGTGGATTCGACCCTTACTCACGTAAGGTATTACTTGGACGACCCAGTACACTTGCTGGTTAGTTGAACGGAGTTGTGAGCTTCTCTAACAGTGCTAGAAACTCTGTTATCACAATTTCGTCCACCAAGTTTTTGGCGCCGTTGCCGGGGATTATTGAGTTTGGACAATTAAAGGTTTATTTTATTTCTTAGATTAGGAATAATTTATTTTTATTTTTATTGTTATAGAGTCTTTAAATCAATATTGATAGGATAGTTTTTTTTCAAAAATATTATTTTTCTTAATTAAGTGTTAATTTTCGTGAGTTTTAGTGTCTTGTTCTAAGTTTGGTGTCAATTGCATGTCTAATATTTTTCTTTAAAATTTTCGACTTGTGATTTTTGTTCTTCATTGATCTTCAAGTTGTTCTTGCTTATTTTTCTTGTTTGATCTTGAGTTTTTCTTGCTTTGTGCCTTTTCTTGTTTTACTTGTGTTCCTTTTAAAGCATTAATTGGAACATCTGCATCAAGTGTCATATTTATTCCCAATTGGCTAAAGCATTGGCTTATATTCTTGATGAGGAAGCACCAGTACTTTTGAAAATCTTTTTCAAAAATAATTTTTCTTGATTTAATCTTGTGCCAAACTCCAAGTTTGGTGTTTTATTATTAATTTTTATAATTTTCGAAAATTTTCTTAAAGTTTTCTAAAAATTTTAAGTTTGGTGTTCTTTCTTTTGTTCTTGGTGTTCTTGTGAATCTTCAAGGTGTTCTTGAGTTTTTCTTGTGTCTTGATCTTAAAATTTTTAAGTTTGGTGTTCCTTGGTGTTTTCCCTCCAAAAATTTTCGAAAATAAGGAGCATTAGATCTAAAAATTTTAAGTCTTGTGTCTTTTGCATGTTTTTCTCTTTCATCATAAAATTCAAAATTCAAAAAAATTTTATATTCTCCAACTACTTTTTCGAATTTTTTTTTAATTTTTAGATTTTAATTTCATTTTTCTTTCGAAAAAAAAAATATATTTTTAACTTCTTTTTATTTATTCCATTTTTATTTATTCCATTACTATAAATTCTCAACTTGTATTCAATAATGGAAGCAAGTAGGAATGAACAGTCCAAGAGGACTTTGGGGTCATATGCTAACCCCACTACTGCTTCATATGGGAGTAGTATCTGTATACCTTTCATTGGAGTTAGTAGCTTTGAGCTGAATCCTCAGCTCATTATCATGGTGCAGCAAAACTGCCAGTACTCTGGTCTTCCACATGAAGAACCTACAGAATTTCTGGCACAATTTCTGCAAATTGCTGATACAGTACATGATAAGGAAGTGGATCAGGATGTCTACAGATTACTACTGTTTCCATTTGCTGTAAAAGATCAAGCTAAGAGGTGGTTAAACAACCAGCCTAAGAACAGCATAAAAACATGGAAACAGCTGTCAGAAAAATTCCTGAATCACTATTTCCCCCCCAAACGGATGACACAGCTAAGGCTAAGCATCCAAGGCTTCAAACAAGGAGATAATGAATCCCTTTATGATGCTTGGGAGAGATACAGAGAGATGCTAAGAAAATGCCCCTCTGAAATGTTTTCAGAATGGGTGCAATTAGACATCTTTTACTATGGGCTTACAGAAAAAGCTCAGATTTCTCTAGACCACTCAGCTGGTGGATCTATACACATGAGAAAAACAATTGAAGAAGCTCAAGAGCTTATTGATACAGTTGCCAGAAATCAGCATCTGTATCTAAACAGTGAATCTTCCATGAAAGAAGAAGCTAAAACAGTAACTGCAGAACTCAGTCCGATGGATCAGGCTAATGAATTCAATCAGCAATTAGATTTTCTAACTCAGCAGCTAGCCAAATTCAAGGAAATATTACAGGAAACAAGAATGGCTAACAGGAACATGGAAGTACAATTAAAGCAGACAGAAAAGCAACTGTCAAAATAAATAACAGAAGAATGCCAAGCAGTTCAATTAAGAAGTGGGAAAACATTAAATACCTCACTTCAAAGCAGCAAGAAGACAGGAAATGAACAAATGGCTACTCAAAATCCCTCTGAGGACAAGCAGAGCCCAGAAAGGGATAAAGCTGGCGCTGAACGCCCAAACCATGTTCATTCCTGGCGTTCAACGCCAGAAACAAGCATGGATCTGGCGTTGAACGCCCAAAAGGAACATGGTTCTGGCGTTCAAACGCCAGAAATAAGCAAGGAGGTGGCGTTTAACGCCACCCCAGCTTCCACCCCTGGTATTCAACGCCAGTGGGTGATCAGTCACATACAAGTGCTGATAACAATCCTTCTAAAAAGGCTTCCCAACCCACTTATGTAGGTAATAAACCTGCAGCAACTAAGGTTGAGGAATACAAAGCCAAAATGCCTTATCCTCAAAAACTCCGCCAAGCGGAACAGGATAAGCAATTCGCCCGCTTTGCAGACTATCTCAGGACTCTTGAAATAAAGATTCCGTTTGCAGAAGCACTTGAGCAAATACCTTCTTATGCTAAGTTCATGAAAGAGATCTTAAGTCATAAGAAGGATTGGAGGGAAACTGAAAAAGTTTACCTCACTGAAGAATGCAGTGCAGTCATTCTGAAAAGCTTACCTGAGAAGCTTAAAGATCCTGGGAGCTTTATGATACCATGCACATTAGAAGGTGTTTGTACCAAGCAAGCTTTATGCGATCTTGGGGCAAGTATCAACCTAATACCTGCATCCACTATCAGAAAGCTTGGTTTGACTGAAGAAATCAAACCAACCAGGATATGTCTTCAACTTGCTGATGGCTCCATTAAATACCCATCAGGCGTGATTGAAGACATGATTGTCAAGGTTGGGCCATTTGCCTTTCCTACTGACTTTGTGGTACTGGAAATGGAGGAGCACAAGAGTGCAACTCTCATTCTAGGAAGACCTTTCCTAGCAACTGGCCGAACCCTCATTGATGTCCAAAAAGGGGAAGTGACCTTAAGAGTCAATGAGGAGGAGTTCAAGTTGAATGTTGTTAAAGCCATGCAACATCCAGACACCCCAAATGACTGCATGAGTGTTGATCTTATTGATTCTCTGGTAAGAGAGGTCAATATGGTTGAGAGTCTCGAATCAGAGCTGGAGGACATCTTTAAAGATGTTCAGCCTGATTTGGAGGAATCAGAGAAGATAATAGAACCTCTGAAAATTATTCAAGAAGAGGAGAAACCTCCAAAACCCGAGCTCAAACCATTACCACCATCCCTGAAATATGCATTTCTGGGAGAAGGTGAAACCTTTCCTGTAATTATAAGCTCTACCTTAGATCCACAGGAAGAGGAAGCACTAATTCAAGTGCTAAGGACGCACAAGACAGCTCTTGGGTGGTCCATTAGTGATCTTAAGGGCATTAGCCCAGCCAGATGCATGCACAAAATCTTGTTGGAGGATGACGCCAAGCCAGTGGTTCAACCACAAAGGCGGCTGAACCCAGCTATGAAAGAAGTGGTGCAAAAAGAGGTCACTAAGTTACTAGAGGCTGGGATTATTTATCCTATTTCTGACAGCCCCTGGGTGAGCCCTGTTCAAGTTGTCCCTAAGAAGGGTGGCATGACAGTGGTTCATAACGGAAAAAATGAACTAGTTCCTACAAGGACAGTTACAGGGTGGCGTATGTGCATTGATTACAGAAGACTCAATACAGCCACCAGAAAGGATCATTTTCCTTTACCATTCATAGACCAGATGCTAGAAAGACTAGCAGGTCATGAATACTACTGCTTCCTGGATGGATATTCAGGTTATAATCAAATTGCAGTAGATCCCCAGGATCAGGAGAAAACGGCATTCACATGCCCATCTGGAGTATTTGCATACAGAAGGATGCCATTTGGCCTGTGCAATGCACCTGCAACTTTTCAAAGGTGCATGCTCTCTATTTTCTCTGATATGGTGGAAAAATTTCTGGAAGTCTTCATGGATGACTTTTCAGTATTTGGAGACTCATTCAGCTCCTGCCTTAACCATTTAGCACTTGTTCTGAAAAGATGCCAAGAGACTAACCTGGTTTTAAACTGGGAAAAATGTCACTTTATGGTGACTGAAGGAATTGTCCTTGGGCACAAAATTTCGAACAAAGGGATAGAGGTGGACCAGGCTAAGGTAGAAGTAATTGAAAAATTACCACCACCTGCTAATGTTAAGGCAATCAGAAGCTTTCTGGGACATGCAGGGTTCTATAGGAGGTTTATAAAGGATTTTTCAAAAATCGCCAAACCTCTGAGCAACCTGCTAGCTGCAGACACGCCATTCATCTTTAATGAAGAGTGTCTGCAGGCATTTGAAACTCTGAAAGCTAAATTGGTTACAGCACCAATCATCTCTGCACCAGACTGGACATTACCATTTGAACTAATGTGTGATGCCAGTGACCATGCCATTGGTGCAGTGTTGGGACAAAGGCATGACAAGCTTCTGCATGTCATTTACTATGCCAGCCGTGTGCTAAATGATGCACAGAAGAATTACACAACCACAGAAAAAGAGCTACTTGCAGTGGTTTACGCCATTGACAAATTTAGATCCTACTTAGTAGGATCAAAAGTGATTGTGTACACTGATCATGCTGCTCTTAAATATCTACTCATAAAGCAGGATTCAAAACCCAGACTCATCAGATGGGTGCTGCTTCTGCAAGAGTTTGATATAGAAATAAGAGACAGAAAAGGGACAGAAAATCAAGTAGCAGATCACCTGTCCCGAATAGAACCAGTGGAAGGGGCGTCCCTCCCTCTCACTGAAATTTCTGAAACCTTTCCGGATGAGCAATTACTAGCCGTCCAGGAAGTGCCATGGTTTGCAGACATTGCAAACTACAAGCCAGTGAGATTCATACCCAAAGAGTACAGTAAGGTGCAATCAAAGAAACTAATCACAGATGCAAAGTACTATCTTTGGGATGAACCATATCTCTTTAAGAGATGTGCAGACGGAGTAATCCGTAGATGTGTGCCTAAAGAAGAAGCACAGAAAATCCTTTGGCATTGCCATGGATCACAATATGGAGGACATTTTGGAAGTGAACGAACAGCCACAAGAGTCCTCCAAAGTGGCTTCTACTGGCCTACTCTCTATAAAGACTCCCGAGCATTTGTGCTTAACTGTGATAGTTGCCAAAGATCAGGCAACCTGCCTCACAGTTATGCCATGCCTCAACAAGGAATCTTGGAGATTGAGTTGTTTGATGTATGGGGCATTGACTTCATGGGACCTTTCCCACCATCATACTCAAACACCTATATTCTGGTGGCAGTGGATTATGTATCCAAATGGGTGGAGGCTATTGCAACACCCACTAATGACACTAAAACAGTGTTAAAATTCCTCCAGAAACATATCTTCAGCAGATTTGGTATCCCTAGAGTGTTAATCAGTGATGGGGGTACTCATTTCTGTAATAAACAGCTCTACTCTGCTCTAGTACGTTATGGAGTCAACCACAGGGTGGCTACTCCATATCACCCACAAACTAATGGGCAGGCTGAAGTCTCAAATAGAGAACTTAAAAGAATCCTGGAACGGACTGTAATCAACCGTAGAAAGGATTGGGCAAGAAGCTTGGATGATGCTCTGTGGGCATACAGAACAGCATTTAAGACCCCTATAGGAACCTCTCTATACCAGCTTGTGTATGGAAAGGCATGTCACTTGCCAGTGGAACTGGAACACAAGGCCTACTGGGCAACCAGATTCCTGAATCTTGATGCCAAATTAGCTGGAGAAAAACGATTGCTCCAGTTAAATGAGCTAGAGGAGTTTAGACTCAATACTTTTGAAAATGCGAAAATCTACAAGGAAAAAGCAAAAAGATGGCATGATAAGAAATTGTCATCCAGAGTCTTTAAACCAGGACAAAAAGTTCTGCTATTCAACTTCAGGCTCAGATTATTCCCTGGGAAGTTAAAATCCCGGTGGAGAGGTCCATATGTGATCACAAGTGTATCACCATATGGATACATAGAACTTCAGGATAGTGACTCTAACAAAAAATTCATTGTCAATGGACAAAGAGTTAAACACTATCTTGAAGATAATTTCGAGCAAGAATGCTCAAGACTGAGATTACATTGAATATCAGTATCAGTCCAGCTAATGACATTAAAGAAGCGCTTGCTGGGAGGCAACCCAGCCATTTACAAAGTTTATTTACTGATTAAATAAATTTTCTTTTCTTTACAGGTTTAAGTCCAAGTATTTTCAAAGGTGAATTAGTAATTGATTGAAGTCCCAAGAGTTACAGAGAAATTTGGAAGCTCACTGGCATGAAAAAGCCAGTAAGAAATACTTTGGGCGTTAAACGCCCAAAAGAAGCACCCACTGGGCGTTCAACGCCAGTAAGGGTAGCCTTCTGGGCGTTAAACGCCAAGAAGAAGCATCTTCTGGGCGTTAAACGCCAGAAAGATGCACCTTCTGGGCGTTAAACGCCAGAAAGATGCACCTTCTGGGCGTTAAACGCCAGAAAGATGCACCTTCTGGGCGTTAAACGCCAGAAAGATGCACCTTCTGGGCGTTTAACGCCAATCTGCTAGCATTCTGGGCGTTTAGAAAAACGCCCAGTAAAGAAGGACCTCCTGGCGTTCAACGCCAGGAAGAAGCATCACATGGGCGTTGAACGCCCAGGAGAAGCAACATGTGGGCGTTAAACACCCAAACCATGCACCATATGGGCGTTTAACGCCAGGATGGTGGGAGGAGGTACAATTTCGTTTTTCTTTGCAATTTTTCAAAATTTTTATGTTTCAATTCATGATTTCTTGCATAAACATATTTTAAATTATCACTTTCAATTCCAAAAAGTTTATCCTAATTTCTAAAATCCAATGATTGCAAATTTTTTTAGATTTATCTTAACCCAAAAGAACAAATGGCTTTCCAATTCAATCCATCATCTTTTCAAATTTGTTTCCAACACATCTTTAACTCCTTTTAAAAATCCTTTTCAAAATTAAAATTCAATTCTATCTTTTAAATTTTGATTCATATCTTTTCTTTTTTTAAAATTATATCTTTTTCTGATCATACCTTTTAAAATCATATCTTTTATCTTATCTCTTTCTGATTTTTTCGAAAATTTCCCACCCCCCATCCCTTTATTTTATATTCGGCCTCCCCCTCCTCCTCTTCATCCCAAACTTGCTCTCCTTCTATCCCTCTTCTTTCTTCTCCTTTGCTTGAGGACAAGCAAAACTCTAAGTTTGGTGTGCTTATCCGTGATCACAAAAGAATACTCACTTAAGATCATGGCCCCTAAAGGAAAGCAAACCGTCCCAAGAGGGAAGAAAGAAAGCGCTCCAAAGCCACTTTGGAATCAAGGGAAGTTCTTAACTAAAGAACATTCAGACCATTACTACAAGATAATGAGTCACAGATCAGTGATCCCGGAAGTCAGATTTGATCTGAAAGAAGATGAATATCCGGAGATCCAAGAGCAAATTCGGAACAGGAATTGGGAAATTCTGGCCAATCCTGAAACGAAAGTGGGGAAGAACATGGTTCAGGAATTTTATGCTAATATATGGCAGACAGAAAGGCAAAGAATCATTGGAGCTGCTATCTTTGACCATAAGACAGTGGTCAGAGGAAAAATCATTCATACCAATTCTGACAGGATCAGGGAGATATTCAAGATCCCTCAACTAAAAGATGACCCAGACTCCTTTAATAGGAGAATGATAAGGGTCAATAAAGGGTTGGACAAGGTTCTGGAGGATATATGCATCCCTGGAGCCAAGTGGACTACCAGTACAACTGGCATCCCAGTTCAACTCAAAAGAGAGGATCTAAAACCAGTAGCCAGAGGCTGGCTGGATTTTATTTGTCGTTCCATATTGCCCACCAGCAACCATTCTGAAGTTACCATCAAAAGAGCTGTCATGATTCACTGCATCATGTTGGGAAAAGAAGTGGAAGTCCATCAGCTGATCTCCTGTGAGCTATATAAAATAGCAAACAGGAATTCTAAGGACGCCAAATTGGCTTATCCAAGCCTAGTTTCTATGCTTTGCAAAGAGGCTGGAGTAAAGATGGGAATAACTGAATATATCCCAATTGAAAAGTCCATTACTGGAACATCAATGATCAGGCAACAGCAACAAGAGGATCCTGTCAGAAGGAGAGCACAAGAAGCCCTCCCAGAACTGCCCCAATTCGAATATTGGGAACAGCTTGAGGCTTCTGTTTCCAGATTGCAAGAAGCTATGAATCAAATAAAGGAAGAACAGAATAATCAAGGTAGCATGATTTGCAAACTGCTCAAGGAACAGGAGGAGCAAGGGCGTGATCTAAGGGAGCTGAAGCGCCAAAAATTAATCCTTGAACCACACCCCAAAGAATTAGAGGAGCATCCACTCCTCAAAACAACAGGTTGCTGAGTTCCAATTTCTCTGTTTTAACTTAGAAGATATTTAGTAGTAATTAGGATGTCTATTTTGATTTTATTTCCAATTAAGTTATAATTTATTTTTCTCATCATCATTAGGCATGAATAAAGTAGTAGATTTTCTTTTAGAATAAAGAAGTAATTTATATTTTTCGAGTTCTTAATAAATAAAATTATAATTAATTATATGTGGTGGCAATACTTTTTGTTCTCTGAATGAATGCTTGAACAGTGCATAAGATGTACTTTGAATTTGATGAATATTGGCTCCTGAAAGGACAAAGAACACGAAAAATATTGTTGAGGATCTGAAAAATCATGAAATTGATTCTTGAAGCAAGAAAAAGCAGTTCAAAAAAAAAATCACAATATTCACAAGCCATGAGCACCAGCCAAGAGAAAAAAAGGATCCAAGGCTTTGAGCATCAATGGATAGGAGGGCCCAAGGAAATAAAAATCCAGGCCTAAGCGGCTAAACCAAGCTGTCCCTAACCATGTGCTTGTGTCATGAAGGTCCAAGTGAAAAGCTTGAGACTGAGTGGTTAAAGTCGTGATCCAAAGCAAAAAAGTGTGCTTAAGAGCTCTGGACACCACTGATTGGGGACTCTAGCAAAGCTGAGTCATAATCTGAAAAGGTTCACCCAGTTATGTGTCTGTGGCATTTATGTATCCGGTGGTAATACTGGAAGACAAAGTGCTTAGGGCCACGGCCAAGACTCATAAAATGACTGTGTTCAAGAATCAACATACTACACTAGGAGAGTCAACAATACTATCTGAATTCTGAGTTCCTAAGGAAGCCAATCATTCTGAAAATTTAAAGATACAGGGAGATGCCAAAACTGTTCAGAGACAAAAAGCTGCAAGCCCCGCTCATCTAATAAGAATCTGAGCCTCATTTAAAACTCAAGAATATTATTACTTCTTTATTTCTGTTAGAACCTATTTTATTCATCTAGTTGCTTGAGGACAAGCAATAGTTTAAGTTTGGTGTTGTGATGAGCGGATATTTTATACGCTTTTTGGGGGTAATTTCATGTAGATTTTAGCATGTTTCAGTTAGTTTTTAGTAGAATATTATTAGTTTTTAGGAAAAAATCATATTTCTGGACTTTACTATGAGTTTGTGTGTTTTTCTGTGATTTCAGGTATTTTCTGACTGAAATTGAGGGAGCTGAGCAAAAATCTGACTTAGGCTGAAAAAGGACTGCTGATGCTGTTGGATCCTGACCTCCCTGCACTCGAAATGGATTTTTTGGAGCTACAGGAGTCCAATTGGCGCGCTCTCAACGGCATTGGAAAGTAGACATCCAGGGCTTTCCAGCAATATATAATAGTCCATACTTTGAGCGAGGATAGACGACGTAACTTGGCGTTAAACGCCAAGTTCATGCTGCTGTCTGGAGTTAAACGCCAGAAAAACGTCATTATCCGGAGTTGAACGCCCAAAACACGTCATAACCTGAAGTTTGACGCCAAGAAGGGCCTCCACACGTGGAAAGCTTTAGTCTCAGCCCCAGCACACACCAAGTGGGCCCCAGAAGTGGATTTCTGCACCAATTATCTTTGTTTATTCAATTTCTGTAAACCTAGGGTACTAGTTTACTATTTAAACAATTTTTACAGACATTTCTGGTACCTCATGACATTTTCAGATCTGAATTACATACTTTGTGACGGCATGAGTCTCTAAACTCCATTGTTGGGGGTGAGGAGCTCTGCAGCGTCTCGATGATTTAATACAATTCCTTTGTTTTCCATTCAAACACGCTTGTTCTTATCTAAGATGTTTATTCGCGCTTAATTGTGGAGAAGGTGATGATCCGTGACACTCATCACCTTCCTCAACCCATGAACGTGTGCCTGACAACCACCTCCGTTCTATATCAGATTGAATGAATATCTCTTAGATTCCCCAACAGAATCTTCGTGGTATAAGCCGGATTGATGGCGGCATTCATGAGAATCCGGAAAGTCTAAACCTTGTCTGTGGTATTCCGAGTAGGATTCCGGGATTGAATGACTGTGACGTGCTTCAAACTTTAACCTGCTGGGCGTTAGTGACAGACGCAAAAGAGTGATTCTATTCCAGTAGGAGCGGGAACCAACCGGTGATTAGCCGTACTGTGACAGAGTGCGTGAGCATAGTTTTCACTGCGAGGATGGGAAGTAGCCACTGACAACGGTGACACCCTACATAGAGCTTGCCATGGAAGGGACCTGCGTGTGAGAAGAGGATTTCAAGGAAGAGTTGAAGTCAGAGGACAAAGCATCTCCAAAACTCCAACATATTTCCCAGTGCTGCATATCAAAGTAACATTGTTCCCTCTTTTATCAATTCCAGTAATTTCACTTTTAATCCAAATAATCCTATTGACATCCTAACTAAGATTAATAAAATAAATATTGATTGCTTCAAACCAATAATCTCTGTGGATTCGACCCTTACTCACGTAAGGTATTACTTGGACGACCCAGTACACTTGCTGGTTAGTTGAACGGAGTTGTGAGCTTCTCTAACAGTGCTTGAAACTCTGTTATCACAATTTCGTCCACCACCCACGCGATCGCGTCACCCTATTTTGACAAATAAATTAATTTGAATAGAGAGTCGTGCTGGCGCGAGGCTGCACTCGCGCCAAAAGTATAACATGGGTCACACGACCGCGTGACCGACGCGATCGTGTGACCATACTTAAAGCGCATCCACGCGAACGCGTGCCCCACGCGGCCGTGTCACATGCGCCGCACAGCTCAACCTAAATTTGCCAAATATCTTATCTTTTCTTCCCCAATCCTAATTTTTCCTTTCCTCCTTTCTTACTCAGTTCTTTCCCTTCTCATTCTCCTTATCTTTCATTTTCTTTTACTTAATTGCATACTTTCATTCATTGCATTATTTTCATTGGTGTTGGAATTTTACTTGGGTCATTGCTTTTCTATATTTTTGTGGATTATTTGACAATTATATATTACTTTTTAAAGGATTGCTTGCATGTTCAATTTAATACTTTCAAATAGCTTATTTACCATGCATGTTATGTGTTTGTAAAAACGCCCGTATGGCATTGTGCACTATTTTTAAGATTTCTTTTAATCTACTACTATAAATGCCTGCTTTTCACAAATTCCCTTTACTATTTTATTAATTAAATATAATTGTTAATACAAACGTTATTGTTAGTTTCTCACGACTAACAATACATTAAAGCTTTTGATGCTTGATCTATGCTACTCATGCCCTTGCCGGCATGCTAATAAACATCTTGCATCCAATACTCCCCATGCCTTGCTATATTTCCATTGATGAACTGATCACATGGAATCGCGACCATGTCTTTCATTCGCTATTTCCTTTGCTTGGCATGATTATCACTCGTACCGCCCTCCTCTTTGCTCCATCCCTTTGACTTCATGTGCCTTTCTCTTCTCCCTTTTTCAGGCTGGCCACCAAAACGGGTAAAGAGAAAGCCTCTACAAGAGAGCACCAGCTGAGGAACCACAACCCCCCTCCACCTGCACATCTCAGCATGCACCGAGGACGGTGCAATCTTTAAGTGTGGGGAGGTCGATACCGATCTCCACAGCTTAGCTAATCCCTTCTCAACACCAATGTTAATTTGTTAATCGTTGCATTTGCATGTTTGTTTGATTTTGTGCATTTAGTTACTACTTGGTTGAAGTAATATTTTCTTTTTCAAAAAAATTTTTATATAGTATTTCACTAATTTGA
Organism: Arachis hypogaea; assembly: GCF_003086295.3. Taxonomy (NCBI): domain Eukaryota; kingdom Viridiplantae; phylum Streptophyta; class Magnoliopsida; order Fabales; family Fabaceae; genus Arachis; species Arachis hypogaea. The sequence continues at coordinate 26,724,500 of NC_092042.1, forward strand.
ATAAAACTTTTTGAAAAACTTGTTTGAAGAAATATTATTTTGGAACATGGTTTAAAGCTTGAACACAAAACCAGTGAGATTTTGAGCCTATTTGATTGGTTGCATTCTATCAACCAATATTTTAATTTTGGTGTGTGTTTTTCTCTCTAAAATTGTGATCTTTGTCTTGCTTAATTCTATATTTCCATTATTTGATGTATGCATACACTTATATGATTGAGGCCTTTGTTTCACTGAGCTTACATACCCATATGACCTTAACCCTTCATTACCCCTTGCAAACCAATTTTGAGCCTATTTTACCCCCTTTGTTCTTTATTTTAGCACATCATTAACTCTAAGCGAAAAACAATAATGTCCTTAATTTGAATCCTTGGTTAGCTTAGACTAGTGAGAATGCTTATGAATTAAGTGTGGGGAAGAGTGGGTTTGAAAACACCTGGTTTGAGAATTGAGTATGTTAGAATTTTTTGAAAATGTGAAAGAAATGTTTAGGACATGTTCATGCATTCAATAAATTAATCATATGCATTGAGAAAAACAAAAGAAAAAAAAAATATATATATATATATATAAAAAGAGAGCAAAATAAGTGAAAGGGGACAAAATGCCCCAAAGTAAGTGGTGAAAGCAATGCATATGAGTTGTACTTGAAATTAGAATGCATGAATATGTGGAAAACATAGTTAATGGGAAGCCAGATTTTATATTATGATTACATGGATTGTCCTAAGTTAAGTGGAATAGTTTATGTTAATTAAGGATTCAAATTTTAGTCCACTTGGCCAAATACAATCCTACCTTGAGCCTAACCCCATTACAACCCTTAAAAGACCTCTTGATTTGTGTATTGGTGCATTAAATTTTTGTTGATTGTTAGATGAAGAGCAAGCTATAGAAAGCAAGATCAGTAGAGAATTGAGAGAATTGACCCTAGACACTTGAGAGTTAGAATGATATACACTACCAGTAAGGATTCAGTGCTCAATTCTATGTTCCTTGCTTTCATGAGCTATCTTCTTCTTGCAAATTATTTGTGTTGTATTTTATGATTTGAATTAGTGAAATCCAGTTCATATTTGTCTTGAAGAACTTATTTATTTTTAACCAAGTAGGTAGAAACATTTTGCATTTAGTTGCATTCATAGGTTGCATCTCATACATTCTATCATTCCTCTTCATTCCTTTATAGCTTCTCTTGAGCTTAGCATGAGGACATGCTATTGTTTAAGTGTGGGGAGGTTGATAAACCCATATTTTATGGTTTATCTTGTGCTTATTTGAGTGGATTTTATCAACTCTTTACCCACTTATTCATACAATTCGTATGTTTTCCATTTGCCTTCCTAATTATGTGCTTTGATTGAAAACATGCTTCTTTGATCTTATATTTGCTTATTATTAATCCTCTCTTATGATCATTAGATGCCTTGATATGTGTGTTAAGTGTTTTCAGATATTATAGGGCAGGAATGGCTTGGAGGATGGGAAGGAAGCATGCAAAAGTAGAAGGAATACAATAAGTCGCAGAAATTGCTAAGCTGTCCAGCCTGACCTCTTCGCACTCAAACAGTTATAACTTTTGCTATAGAGGTCCAAATGACACGGTTCTAGTTGCGTTGGAAAGCTAACGTCCGGGGCTTCGATTTGATATATAACTTGCCATAGCTGCCCCGACGCCAGGCGACGCGAACGCGTGACCTGGTAGGAACGCAACCCGCGCGGCCGCGTGAGCCGTGTGGCCGCGTCACTTGTCCGCGACCTGTACGGACCAGAAAGCGCTGGAAGTGACTTCTGGGCTGTTTCTGACTCAGTTTTTGGCCCAGAGAACTCAGATTAGAGGCTATAAAGTAGAGGGATTGCATCCATTCAGATCATGCTTTCATAATTCACTTTTCATGTTTTAGATGTAGTTTTAGAGAGAGAGGTTCTCTCCTCTCTCTCTCTCTCTCTCTCTCTTAGGATTAGGATTTAGGACTTCTCTTTGTTTTTAAGAGTAACTCTCGATCCCAGGTTTAATATTCCTTTTACTTTATATTTTTCTTCCATTTGGAATACTCTAATGCTTTTACTTGTATCTGATTTATGTTGCCCAACTGGCTTGTGAACCTTTCATGTTATGATTTTCTTTGAATTAATATTATTTGAGGTATTTCAGTTATTATTGCTTTCTTTTATTTACATGATTATTGCTTCCTATCTGAAGATATTGTTATTCTAGTAGACTTAGTTTCCTTCCTTTTGGTTTTGGGTAAGAAATCAGTAACTCAGGAAGTTATCCAACTCAACAGCATAACTGATAATTATTATCTCCTCTAATTGAATTGAATCTCAATACTCCTAATCTTTTCTTAGGAATTAACTCGGATTTGAAGATCAAACTAATTAGTCACTTGACCTTCCTCTGCTTTAAGCAAGGGTTAACTAAGTGAAATTAAGATTCAATTGTTATTATCATTGATAAGGATAATTCGGTCTGGACTTCCAATTTCTCATACCTTGCCAAAAGTTTATTTTACAGTTATTTATTTATTTTAATTGCAATTTAAATTACTTACTTCCTATTCTCAAAACCCCAAATTTACAATCTCCATAAACAATAATAAGAACATACATCCCTGCAATTCCTTGATAAGACGACCCGAGGTTTAAATACTCGGTTAACAATTTTTAAAGGGGTTTGTTACTTGTGACACCCAAACGTTTGTACGAAGGGATTTCTGTCGGTTTAGAGACTATATCTACAACGCGACTGTTTTTATGAAATTCTATACTGGCAAAAATCCCGACGTCAATATTCTCTTAGTTCAAGTTTATGTGGATGATATTGTGTTTGGATCGGCCAATGAGTCCTTATGTGAAGAGTTTAGAAAACTCATGACTAGTGAGTTTGAAATGAGTTTAATGGGAGAGCTAATTTTCTTTCTTGGCCTCCAAATTAAACAAACTCTTAGTGGCACCTTCATTCACCAAGGAAAGTATGCGCTAGAACTAATCAAGAAATTTGGCCTAGAAAATTCTAAACCAATGGGAACACCAATGCATTCTAACACTAAACTTGAAAAGGATAATAATGGGAAAGACGTGGATGAAACAAGGTATAGAGGAATGATAGGTTCACTCATGTACTTTACCTCCTCTAGACCAGATATTGTTCAACGTGTCGGTGTATGATCAAGGTTTCAATCTCACTCAAAAGAATTTCATCTTTTAGCCGTTAAACGCATCATTAGATACATTAAGGGAACTAGTGATTATGGCTTATGATATCCAAAATCTGATGATTTTTGTGCAGTAGGATTTTGTGATGCAGATTATGCGGGAGATTGGGTGGATAGAAGGAGCACATCTAGCATGTGTTGCTTCCTTGGAAGCTCACTCAACATGTGGTCAAGCAAAAAGCAACCCACAGTGTCTCTATCCACAGCTGAAGCTGAATATATTTTTGCATCTGCATGTTGTTCACAACTAATTTGGTTAAAAACGCAGTTGGAAGATTACAAATTAAATATCAATAGTATACCCTTATTTTATGATAATATGAGTGCCATAAACATTTCTAAAAACCCTGTTCTATACTCACGAACCAAGCACATAGAAATTAAATATCATTTTATTAGAGAACATGTGCAAAAGGGTACTATTGATATTCAATTTATAAAATCTGAAGACCAACTTGCTGACATTTTTACAAAACCCCACTGTGAAGACAGATTCTGTACTTTGAAAAAAAGTTTGGGAATGATAGACTTAAGCTTTATTGATAACTTGTGAATTTTTTTGATTCTGTTCAATTTTGTCTCATAGGAAAGCAGGAGATAAAAATCAGGATGTGATGAATGGGCCATGAGATAGGGGGAGACAGTGCTTGTATTAAATAACTTGGTCCCAAAAAATCTCCTTGATCTTGGCCTGGCTCGTTTTCAGTTTGAAGTTGCCTTAACCATGATCTTGGAAGTTTTCTTGTCAAAAGAGGAAGTTGTGTGTCAAATCAAATCTTCATCCTCCCATTATCCCTTGATTCAAGGAACAAATATTTTAGTTATTTTTAATTTTAAATTCTTCTTTGGTTAATAACCGCGCCTTTGATGGTCATTAACTCCCTCCATTATCTCTCTCCAATCAACATTTAATGTACCTCTAACCTCCCTCCACTCACCACAACCTTTGGCCTTCTCTTCATCTTCCTCTCCAATTCACCTTCTTCATATCATGAAAAAGAAAGTTGCTGTGAGAAGGAGTAGCCGAACCAAAAATCCCCCATTCTCAACCCCTCAAACCCATACAAATATCCACATACACTTCACATCCTCTTCATCTCACTCACCTCCATCCAAACAAACCGAGACCATGCGCAAGAAAGTGATAGCCCAAAAAACCTCAGGAAGAAGAAAATCTGAAAAGAATAAGGAACCAGTCGTGGAAGAAGAAGAAGAGGAGTCTCACACATCACCTCTCCCCTCACCACCGAAAAGGACTAACCCGCATGCATCAGGAAAAAGTTCACAGAAGACCAAGAGTTTCGTGTTACACAACACGACGGAACCGGCCAACCTGGAATCTTTGGATTTCAAAACTAAGTTCAACAAACTTCATTCACACTATGACCCAGCCATATTCAATTCATGTTCCTCCTATGAATTACACAAAGAAGTGTTGGAGAAATGCCACCTCTGTGCCACCTACCTAGTGAACTTTGACTCACTCACAGCAAAAGGAATCAACGTCTCTCCTCTGTTTGAAAATCTGAAATGGACTTCTCTGCTCCACATTCAGAAACATGTTTATCCTGGATTGGTACGAGAATTCTATGCTAATATGAGACTGATCGATGGTACCATTCACTCTTATGTGAAGCGGGTATACATGACTCTGAATTCAGAGACTATCAGCGCTGCCCTAGGCTATACAGATGAGGAACCAAGAGCGTACATGACTGAGAAATGTAATTCTCAGGTTGGAGTCACACACAAGGTTGCCCTGCAACACATTTGTGCTAACTTATCTGGCTTGGATGGCTCTATTCCCACTCACAAGGCACTCAGTCCTACAAACTCATTACTACACAGGATCATCACTCATATTCTTACTCCTCAAAGTGGTTCACATAACAGAGTAACTGTTTCTGACTCTCTTGTACTCTTTGCTCTTGTTATTTTCTCCCTTATCTCTTTTCAGTTATCTTATGATAAGGCACATGTGGAAATCTGTTAAGAGTACCAAAAAGGCAAATCTGCCTTATGGCATGTTTCTTACCAGTATCTTTGAATATTTTAAAGTTGATTTAACCAATGAAGCTGTAGAGAATAAGGTCTCAATGATTAAAGGAGGTGGAGCTATGAAGGGAACCAAAGGGAAGAAGTCAGTCCTCTCTGACAGTGAGTTTAAAAGTCGGCTTGAGTCTTCCAAGACAACAGAATCGATCAAAGAAATCCTCACTGAGTTCTCAAACATGACAAAGCTAATGGTGAAATCATACAAGGAAGCCCGCAAACTAGCCTATGAAAATGAAAGGGCTTGGGTCAAGTGCAAAGACAGGGTGGATCTAATGCTATAGAGTTTTGAGGAAGAGATGGATGCTGCCAGTGATGATGATGCAGATGGTTCTGAGTACAATTTATCTGATGATTAATCACTGTGGTTTTCTTTTGTTGATAGTTGGCTTGTTTCAGCTCAATTTGATACAGTAGTCGTTTGCTTAGATACTTTAGACCTATGACACTGTGATTCACTCTTGGTATTTTGGTTATACTTTGAATATTTTGCTTCCAATGTTATTTTTTTACAGGTGCCCCTTTGATGACAAAAAGGGGGAGAAAATGACTGAAAAATTGAAATTAAAAAAACAGGGGATGAAATCCTTTGTGGATTTATGATCACCCTTGTTGTGGTGATCTGGTTGATGCTTGTGCTTATTGCTTGTGATGCAGTTTTATCTTTGTAGATATGCCTGCTGTATTTTGGGTTAGAGATATGCATTTGATTTGTCTTGATTTATCTTGTGGATGCATCTAATTTACCTTGGTAAATATGCTTTGGATTAGGAATATATTTGATTTACCTTGGTGAATATGTTTACTGTTTTGGATTAAGAATATTTTATTTTTGACAGTTCCTTTAAGCTGTGATATGTAAATAAATTTCGATAGTTGCCATTGATGAGCGGATAATTTGTATGCTTTTTGGCATTGTTTTTAGTATGTTTTTAGTATGATTTAGTTAGTTTTTAGTATATTTTTATTAGTTTTTAGCTAAAATTCACTTTTCTGGACTTTACTATGAGTTTGTGTGTTTTTCTGTGATTTCAGGTATTTTCTGGCTGAAATTTAGGGTCCTGAGCAAAAATCTGATTCAGAGACCAAAAAGGACTGCAGATGCTGTTGGATTCTGACCTCCCTGCACTCGAAGCAGATTTTCTGGAGCTACAGAAGCCCAATTGGCGCGCTCTCAATGGCATTGGAAAGTGGACTTCTTGGGCTTTCCAGCAATATATGATAGTTCATACTTTGCCCAAGATTTGATGGCCCAAACCGGCGCTCAAAGTCACCCTCAGAAATTCCAGCGTTAAACACCGGAACTGGCATAAAACTTGGAGTTAAACGCCCAAACTGGCATGAAAGCTGGCGTTTAACTCCAGAAAAGGTCTCTACACGAAAATGCTTCATTGCTCAGCCCAAGCACACACCAAGTGGACCCAGAAGTGGATTTTTACGTCATTTACTCATTTCTGTAGACCCTAGGTTACTAGTTTACTATTAATAGGATCTTTTGACATTGTATCAGAACCTCATGACACTTTACACGTTTTCTTTGTGTACTTTCCACGGCATGAGTCTCTAAACCCCATGGTTGGGGGTGAGGAGCTCTGCTGTGTCTTGATGGATTAATGCAATTACTACTGTTTCTCATTCAATCATGCTTGCTTCTATTCCAAGATATTACTTGTTCTTAACCCGGATGAATGTGATGATCCGTGACACTCATCATCATTCTCAACTATGAACGTGTGCCTGACAACCACCTCCGTTCTACCTTAGATTAAGTAGTTATCTCTTGGATTCTTTAATCGGAATCTTCGTGGTATAAGCTAGAACTGATGGCGGCATTCAAGAGAATCCGGAAGGTCTAAACCTTGTCTGTGGTATTCTGAGTAGGATTCAATGATTGAATGACTGTGACGAGCTTCAAACTCCTAGCAGGCGGGGCGTTAGTGGCAGACGCAAAAGAATCGATGGATTCTATTCCGGCCTGACCGAGAACCGACAGCTGATTAGCCATGCTGTGACAGAGCATAGGAACATTTTCACTGAGAGGATGGGAGGTAGCCATTGACAACGGTGAAACCCTACATACAGCTTGCCATGGAAGGAGACTTGCGTGCTTGAAGAAGAAGACAGTAGGAAAGCAGAGATTCAGAAGATGGAGCATCTCCAAAACCTCAACCTATTCTCCATTACTGCAAAACAAGTACTTATTTCATGTTCTTTTGCTTTTCACAATCAATCCTGATAATTTCTGATATCCTGACTAAGATTTACAAGATAACCATAGCTTGCTTCAAGCCGACAATCTCCGTGGGATCGACCCTTGCTCACGCAAGGTATTACTTGGACGACCCAGTGCACTTGCTGGTTAGTTGTGCGGGATTGCAAAAGTGTGATTGCAATTTCGTGCACCAAGTTTTTGGCGCCGTTGCCGGGGATTGTTGAGTTTGGACAACTGACGGCTTATCTTGTTGCTTAGATTAGGACTGTTTTATTTTTGTTGGTTTAGAGTCTTTTAGTTGAGTCTAGTTTCATATTTTAAGTTTGGTGTCAGTTGCATGCTTTTGTTTTTCTTTTAATTTTCGATTTTGCATGTTCTTAGTCCCTTTTTGATTCATAAAAATTCTAAGTTTGGTGTCCTCTTTGTGTTTTTCCCTTAAAAATTTTTGAAAATTTGTGTTTGATTTTCTAAAAATTTTAAGTTTGGTGTCTTTTTGTGTTTTTCTCTTTCCTCTTTTTAAAAAAATCAAATCTTTTTCATAAAAATTTTTCAATCATATCTTTCTAATTGCTATTTTCAAAATCTTTTTAATTAACTAATTGATTCAGTTTTCAATTTGCTTTGATCTTATTTTCTTTTTGATTTTCGAATTTTTATTTTTATTTTATTTTGTTTTATTTTTTTTTTTTGTTAATTCAAAAAAAAAGAAAAAAAAACAAAATTTATCTCCTTGCAATCATTATCATTTCCCTTTTGTCCATTATGGACTTAAGTGGGATTAATCAGTCCAAAAGGACTCTGGGGTCATATGCTAACCCCATTACAGCTGCATATGGGAGTAGCATCTGTACACCTCCCATCAAAGCAAGCAGCTTTGAACTAAATCCTCAACTCATTATCATAGTGCAGCAAAATTGCCAGTATTCCGGTCTTCCACAGGAAGAACCTACTGAGTTTCTGGCACAGTTTTTACAAATTACTGACACAGTACATGATAAAGAGGTAGATCAGGATGTCTACAGACTATTATTGTTTCCATTTGCTGTAAAAGATCAAGCTAAAAGGTGGTTGAATAACCAACCTACAGCAAGTATAAAGACATGGAAACAGTTGTCAGACAAATTCCTGAATCATTTTTACCCTCCAAAAAGGATGACACAGTTAAGGCTGGACATCCAAGGCTTTAAACAAGAGGATAATAAATCCCTTTATAATGCCTGGGAGAGGTATAGAGGTATGCTAAGGAAATGTCCCTCTGAAATGTTTTCAGAGTGGGTACAGTTAGACATTTTCTACTATGGGCTTACAGAAAAAGCTCAGATGTCTTTAGACCACTCAGCTGGTGGATCTATACACATGAGGAAGACAATTGAAGAAGCTCAAGAGCTTATAGACACTGTTGCTAGAAACTAATATTTGTACTCTAGCAATGAGTTCTCTCCAAAAGAGGAAGTCATGGCAGTAGTCAATGACCCTCATCCTCAAGAACAGATAATTGAGCTTAATCAACAGTTGCTCCTGATGACAGAACAGTTAGCAGACTTTAAAGAAATGCTCTATGAAACTAAAGTTGCTAACAAGAGCATAGAACTGCAGTTGAATCAAGCAAAACAGCAAATATCTAAACAGTTAACAGAGGAATGTCAAGCAGTTCAATTGAGGAGTGGGAAGACCCTGAATAACACTGCTCAAAAGAGTAAAAAGCCAAACAAGGAACAATTGACAGAGGACAACCAAACCACTGTTCAAAATCCCTCTGAGGACAGTAAGAGCCCAGAGAGGAATGCTATTGGCGTTCAAACGCCAGAAAAGGAAGGAAAGCTGGCGTTAAACGCCCATTCCTTGCCCAGTTCTGGCGTTCAGACGCCAGAAAAGGGGGAAAAGTTGGCGTTAAACGCCCAATTTCCACCCAATCCTGGCGTTCAGACGCCTAGGGAGAATCAGACACCTGAGAGTGCTGACAGTAATCCCTCTAACAAGGCTTCTTCAACCACTTCTGTAAGGAATAAACCTGCAGCATCTAAGGTTGAAGAATATAAAGCCAAAATGCCTTATCCTCAAAAACTCCGCCAAGCGGAGCAGGATAAGCAATTTGCCTGCTTTGCAGACTATCTAAGGACTCTTGAAATAAAGATTCCGTTTGCAGAGGCACTTGAGCAAATACCTTCTTATGCTAAGTTCATGAAAGAAATCTTAAGTCATAAGAAGGATTGGAGAGAAACTGAAAAAGTGTTTCTCACTGAAGAATGCAGTGCAGTCATATTAAAGAGCTTACCAGAAAAGCTTCAAGATCCAGGAAGCTTTATGATACCATGCACATTAGAAGGTGCTTGCACCAAGACAGCCCTATGTGATCTTGGAGCAAGCATCAATCTAATACCTGCATCCACTATCAGCAAGCTTGGGTTGACTGGAGAAGTCAAACCAACCCGGATATGCCTCCAACTTGCTGATGGCTCCATTAAACACCCATCAGGCATAATTGAGGACATGATTGTCAAGGTTGGGCCATTTGCCTTTCCAACTGACTTTGTGGTGCTGGAAATGGAGGAGCACAAGAGTGCAACTCTCATTCTAGGAAGACCCTTCCTAGCAACTGGACGAACTCTCATTGATGTACAAAAAGGGGAAGTCACCTTAAGAGTCAATGAGGATGAGTTCAAGTTGAATGCTGTAAAAGCTATGCAGCATCCAGACACACCAAATGACTGCATGGGTGTCGACATTATTGACTCTCTGGTGGAAGAGATCAATATGACTGAAAGCCTAGAATCAGAGCTTGAGGACATCTTCAAAGATGCTCAACCTGATCAAGAAGAACTAGAGGAAGCAAAGGAATTTTCGAAAATTTCTCAGGAGGAGGATAAGCCTCCCAAGCCTGAACTCAAACCACTACCACCATCCCTGAAATATGCATTTCTGGGAGAGGGTGACACTTTTCCAGTGATTATAAGCTCTGCTTTAAATTCACAGGAAGAGGAAGCACTGATTCAAGTGCTAAGGACACACAAGACAGCTCTTGGGTGGTCCATAAGTGATCTTAAGGGCATTAGCCCAGCTAGATGCATGCACAAGATCCTATTGGAGGATAATGCCAAACCAGTGGTCCAACCACAGAGGAGGCTAAATCCTGCCATGAAGGAGGTGGTGCAGAAAGAGGTCACTAAATTACTAGAGGCTGGGATTATTTATCCTATTTCTGATAGCCCCTGGGTGAGCCCTGTCCAAGTTGTTCCCAAAAAGGGAGGCATGACAGTGGTTCATAATGAAAAAAATGAACTGGTTCCTACAAGGACAGTCACAGGGTGGCGCATGTGTATTGACTACAGAAGGCTCAATACAGCCACCAGAAAGGATCATTTTCCTTTACCATTCATAGACCAAATGCTAGAAAGACTAGCTGGCCATGATTATTACTGCTTTTTGGATGGCTATTCAGGCTACAACCAAATTGCAGTAGATCCTCAGGACCAAGAGAAAACAGCATTCACTTGCCCTTCTGGCGTGTTTGCCTACAGGAGGATGCCTTTTGGTCTGTGCAATGCACCTGCAACCTTTCAGAGATGCATGCTCTCTATCTTCTCAGACATGGTAGAGAAATTTCTGGAAGTCTTCATGGATGACTTTTCAATATATGGAGACTCATTTAGCTCCTGTCTTAATCACCTAGCACTTGTTGAAAAGGTGCCAAGAGACTAACCTGGTTTTAAACTGGGAGAAATGTCACTTTATGGTGACTGAAGGAATTGTCCTTGGGCACAAAATTTCAAGCAAGGGAATAGAGGTGGATAAGGCAAAGGTAGAGGTAATTGAAAAATTACCACCACCTGCCAATGTTAAGGCAATCAGAAGCTTTCTGGGGCATGCAGGATTCTACAGAAAGTTTATAAAGGATTTTTCGAAAATTGCAAAACCTTTGAGTAACCTATTAGCTGCTGACACACCATTTGTGTTTGACACATAGTGTCTGCAGGCATTTGAGACCCTGAAAGCTAAGTTGGTCACAGCACCAGTCATCTCTGCACCAGATTGGACATTGCCATTTGAACTAATGTGTGATGCCAGTGACCATGCCATTGGTGCAGTGTTGGGACAGAGGCACAACAAGCTTCTGCACGTCATTTACTATGCCAGCCGTGTTCTAAATGACGCACAGAAGAACTACACAACCACAGAAAAAGAGTTACTTGCAGTGGTCTATGCCATTGACAAGTTTAGATCCTATCTAGTGGGATCCAAAGTAGTTGTGTACACTGACCATGCTGCTCTTAAATACTTACTCACAAAGCAGGATTCAAAACCCAGGCTTATAAGATAGGTGTTACTTCTGCAAGAGTTTGATATAGAAATAAGAGACAGAAAAGGGACAGAGAACCAAGTAACTGATCATCTGTCCCGAATAGAACCAGTAGCTGGGGCGTCCCTCCCTTCTACTGAGATCTCTGAGACTTTCCCAGATGAGCAACTCTTTGCCATTCAGGAAGCTCCATGGTTTGCAGATATTGCAAATTATAAAGCTGTGAGGTTCATACCCAAAGAGTACAGCTACGTGCAGAGAAAGAAATTAATTTCAGATGCCAAGTACTACCTCTGGGATGAACCATATCTCTTTAAGAGATGTGCTGACGGAGTGATCCGCAGATGTGTACCCAGAGAAGAAGCACAAAGGATCCTATGGCACTGCCATGGATCACAGTATGGAGGACATTTTGGAAGTGAGCGAACAGCCACTAAAGTCCTCCAATGTGGCTTCTACTGGCCTACTCTCTATAAAGATTCCCGAGAGTTTGTGCGTAACTGTGACAGTTGCCAAAGAGCTGGTAACCTGCCTCATGGATATGCCATGCCTCAACAAGGGATATTAGAGATAGAATTGTTTGATGTATGGGGAATTGACTTCATGGGGCCATTCCCACCATCATACTCAAACACTTACATTCTGGTGGCAGTGGACTATGTATCTAAGTGGGTAGAAGCGATTGCTACACCCACTAATGATACCAAGACCGTACTGAAATTCCTCCAGAAAAACATTTTCAGCAGGTTTGGTGTTCCCAGAGTGCTAATCAGTGACGGGGGCACTCATTTCTGCAATAGACAGCTACACTCTGCTATGGTTAGATATGGAATTAGCCACAAAGTGGCAACTCCGTATCATCCACAGACAAATGGGCAAGCTGAGGTCTCTAACAGAGAGCTAAAAAGAATCCTGGAACAGACTGTGATAGCCCGAAGAAAGGATTGGGCAAAGAGCTTGGATGATGCTCTGTGGGCATACAGAACAGCATTCAAGACTCCTATAGGAACCTCCCCATACCAACTGGTGTATGGGAAGGCCTGTCATTTGCCCGTGGAACTGGAACATAAAGCCTACTGGGCAACCAGATTCCTAAACATGGATGCACAGTTAGCTGGTGAAAAAAGATTGCTCCGGCTAAATGAGCTAGAGGAGTTCAGACTCAATGCCTTTGAAAATGCAAAAATCTATAAGGAAAAGGCAAAGAAATGGCATGACAAGAAGTTGTCAACCAGAGTCTTTGAGCCAGGACAAAAAGTTCTGCTCTTCAACTCTAGGCTCAGACTGTTTCCAGGAAAACTCAAATCCCGGTGGAGGGGACCGTATGTGATTACAGGAGTGTCACCATATGGATATGTTGAGCTTCAAGATACTGATTCTGACAAAAGGTTCATTGTTAATGGACAGAGAATCAAGCATTATCTTGAAGGAAATTTTGAGCAGGAATGCTCAAAACTGAGACTTGAGTGATTCTCAGTGAAGGTCCAGCTAAAGACAGTAAAGAAGCGCTTGCTGGGAGGCAACCCAGTCATTAGGAGGTTATATAAATTGTTCTTACAGAGGCAAGGATCAAAAATGAAGGAATTCACAGAGTTACAGAAGGATTCAGCTCAAAAAGCAGAGAAAAAGAGCTTACTGGCGAAAAAACGCCAGTAAGGGGCATTTTGGGCGTTAAACGCCAAAATGGGTATCATTCTGGGCGTTTAACGCCAGGAATGGTGCCATTTTGGGCGTTAAACGCCAGAATGGGCACCATTCTGGGCGTTTAACGCCAGGTGTGCAGCATCCTGGGCGTTCAGAAAAACGCCCAGTGATAAAGGATTTCTGGTGTTTAACGCCAGCCAGGGCACCTGGCTGGGCGTTAAATGCCCAAAAGGGGCATCAATTGGGCGTTAAACGCCAGAATGGGTGCCATTCTGGGCGTTTAACGCCAGAAAGGTGGGGGGACCACAATTTTGTTTTCAAATCAAATTTTTTTTAAACTTTCCTTTTCTTACCCATATTTTTCTACAAAAATACATTTCAATCTCTCATCATTTACTTTCAAATTTTCAAATATCTAAAATCACTCTTCAAATCTCTCAAATCATTCCCAAATTTTGTTCAAAAAATTCACCCTTTTCTCAATTTCTTTCCATATCTTCTCAAATCTCCTTTCAAATCTCTCTTTTTTTTTCGAAAACTCCCCTCCCCACCTTATAAATTCAAGTTTGGCTCCCCCTTTCCACCACACCATTCGAATTTCCTCTTCCTCTCTCTCTCTTCTTTCTTTTCTTTTGCTTGAGGACAAGCAAACCTCTAAGTTTGGTGTGCTTTTCTGTGATCACTAAGCCAAGATTCATCAAGATCATGGCTCCTAAGGGAAAACAAACCAATTTAAGAGGAAAGAAAGAGACTAATCCAAAGAATCTTTGGAATCAAGAGAAGTTCTTAACCAAAGAACATAAAGACCATTATCACAAAATAATGGGTCTGAGGTCAGTGATCCCGGAAGTTAAATTTGATCTGAAAGAAGATGAATATCCGGGGATCCAAGAGCAAATTCAAAACAGAGGATGGGAAGTTCTAACCAATCCTGAAATAAAGGTTGGAAGGAACATGGTTCAGGAATTCTACTCAAATCTGTGGCTAACAGATAAGCAGAGAATGACTGGAACTGCTTACCATACCTACAGAACCATGGTCAGAGGGAAAGTTATGTACTTCCATCTGGACAAAATAAGAGAAATCTTCAAACTACCTCAACTGCAAGATGATCCTGAATCCTTTAATAGGAGGATGGTGAGAGCAGATAAAGGGTTGGATCAAGTTCTAGAGGACATATGCCTCCCTGGGACTAAGTGGATAACCAATTCAAAGGGTGTCCCAAACCAACTCAAGAGGGGAGACCTCAAGCCAATTGCAAGAGGTTGGCTAGACTTTATTGGGCGTTCCATATTGCCCACTAGCAACCGTTCTGAGGTCACTATCAAGAGAGCAGTGATGATTCATTGCATTATGCTTGGAAAAGAAGTGGAGGTCCATCATGTGATTGCTTGTGAGATCTACACAATTGCAAATAAGAATTCCACTGAAGCCAAACTGGCTTACCCAAGCTTGATCTCCTTGCTCTGTAAAGAGGCTGGGGTGAAGATGGGAGTAGATGAGTTCATACCCATTGAACACCCAATCACCAAGAAGTCAATGGAAGGACAAATGCAAGACAACTCTATCAAGAGGAGGGCGCAGGAATTCCTCCCTGAATTCCCAAGAAGTGACTATTGGACCAGCCTAGAAGCATCTATCTCCAAGTTACAAGAGACTATGGAGCAACTGAAGGAAGAACAGCAGAATCAGAACTGCATGCTCTGCAAATTGCTGAAGGAACAAGAGAAGCAGGGGCGTGAACTCCAAGAGTTGAAACGCCAAAAGCTCTCCTCTCAAGTTGAGGGAGCATCCACTTCTCAAAATCAAGGTTGTTGAGTCCTAACTCTGTCAAAACCTCTATCATTAGGAGCCTATGTTTTTGCGTTTTTTTTTCTCTTTTATTTTGTTTTCTATTTTTATTTTTACTTTTTAGTCTCATCTTATATTTATCTTTGAGTCTTGTTCTTAATTCATAATTAATAAAATTGAAATTTTATGCCTTAAAGATATGAATGTCCTATGAATCCATCACCTCTCTTAAATGAAAAATGCTTTAATCACAAAAGAACAAGAAGTACAGGATTTCGAAATTTATCATTGAAACTAGTTGAATTAGTTTGATGTGGTGACAATACTTTTTGCTTTCTGAATGAATGCTTGAACAGTGCATATGTCTCTTGAATTTGTTGTTTTGAGAATGTTAAAAATTGTTGGTTCTTGAAAGAATGAGGAAAAAGAGAACTGTTATTGAGGATCTAAAAATCATTAGACTGATTCTTGAAGCAATAAAAAGCAGTGGATACAAAAGAAAAAAAAAATATTTCGAAAAAAAAAGAGAGAAGGAGAAAAGAAAAAGAACAAGAAAGAAATAAAGTTGTGATCCAAGGCAACAAGAGTGTGCTTAAGAACCCTGGACACCTCTAATTGGGGACTTTAGCAAAGCTGAGTCACAATCTGAAAAGGTTCACCCAATTATGTGTCTGTGGCATGTATGTATCCGGTGGTAATACTGGAAGACAGAGTGCTTTGGGCCACAGCCAAGACTCATACACTAGCTATGTTCAAGAATCATTATGCTCAACTAAGAGAATCAATAACACTATCTGAGTTCTGAGTTCTTATAGATGCCAATCATTCTGAACTTCAAGGGATAGAGTGAGATGCCAAAACTGTTTGGAGGCAAAAAGCTACTAGTCCCGCTCATCTAATTGGAGCTATTTTTCCTTGATATTTTGAAGTCTATAGTATATTCTCTTCTTTTTATCCTATTTTGATTTTCAGTTGCTTGGGGACAAGCAACAATTTAAGTTTGGTGTTGTGATGAGCGGATAATTTGTATGCTTTTTGGCATTGTTTTTAGTATGTTTTTA
Organism: Arachis hypogaea; assembly: GCF_003086295.3. NCBI lineage: Eukaryota > Viridiplantae > Streptophyta > Magnoliopsida > Fabales > Fabaceae > Arachis > Arachis hypogaea. Next base: position 26,740,778 of record NC_092042.1, read on the forward strand.
GTATGATTTAGTTAGTTTTTAGTATATTTTTATTAGTTTTTAGCTAAAATTCACTTTTCTGGACTTTACTATGAGTTTGTGTGTTTTTCTGTGATTTCAGGTATTTTCTGGCTGAAATTTAGGGTCCTGAGCAAAAATCTGATTCAGAGACCAAAAAGGACTGCAGATGCTGTTGGATTCTGACCTCCCTGCACTCGAAGCGGATTTTCTGGAGCTACAGAAGCCCAATTGGCGCGCTCTCAACGGCATTGGAAAGTGGACTTCCTGGGCTTTTGGTGCACGAAATTGCAATCACACTTTTGCAACCTCGCACAACTAACCAGCAAGTGCACTGGGTCGTCCAAGTAATACCTTGCGTGAGCAAGGGTCGATCCCACGGAGATTGTCGGCTTGAAGCAAGCTATGGTTATCTTGTAAATCTTAGTCAGGATATCAGAAATTATCAGGATTGATTGTGAAAAACAAAAGAACATGAAATGATTACTTGTTTTGCAGTAATGGAGAATAGGTTGAGGTTTGGAGATGCTCCATCTTCTGAATCTCTGCTTTCCTACTGTCTTCTTCTTCAAACACGCAAGTCTCCTTCAATGGCAAGCTGTATGTAGGGTTTCACTGTTGTCAATGGCTACCTCCCATCCTCTCAGTGAAAGCGATTGCATATGCTCTGTCACAGCATAGCGGAATTCATCTGTCGGTTCTCAATCAGGCCGGAATAGAATCCAATGATTCTTTTGCGTCTGTCACTAACGCCCCGCCTTCAGGAGTTTAAAGCCCGTCACAGTCATTCAATCATTGAATCCTTCTCAGAATACCACAGACAAGGTTTAGACCTTCCGGATTCTCTTGAATGCCGCCATCAGTCTAGCTTATACCACGAAGATTCCGGTTAAAGAACCCAAGAGATAACTACTTAATCTAAGGTAGAACAGAGGTGGTTGTCAGGCACGCGTTCATAGTTGAGAATGATGATGATTGTCACGGATCATCACATTCATCCGGGTTAAGAACAAGTATTATCTTAGAATGGAAGCAAGCATGATTGAATGAGAAACAGTAGTAATTGCATTAATCCATCAAGACACAGCAGAGCTCCTCACCCCCAACCATGGGGTTTAGAGACTCATGCCGTGGAAAGTACACAAAGAAAGGTGTAAAGTGTCATGAGGTCATAAGGTACAGATACAATGTCAAAAGATCCTATTAATAGTAAACTAGTAGCCTAGGGTGTACAGAAATGAGTAAATGACGTAAAAATCCACTTCTGGGTCCACTTGGTGTGTGCTTGGGCTGAGCAATGAAGCAATTTCGTGTAGAGACCTTTTCTGGAGTTAAACGCCAGCTTTCATGCCAGTTTGGGCGTTTAACTCCAAGTTTTATGCCAGTTCCGGCGTTTAACGCTGGAATTTCTGAGGCTGTTTTGCCACGCCGGTTTGGGCCATCAAATCTTGGGTAAAGTATGGACTATCATATATTGCTGGAAAGCCCAGGATGTCTACTTTCCAACGCCGTTGAGAGCGCGCCAATTGGGCTTCTGTAGCTCCAGAAAATCCGCTTCGAGTGCAGGGATGTCAAAATCCAACAGCATCTGCAGTCCTTTTTGGTCTCCGAATCAGATTTTTGCTCAGGACCCTGAATTTCAGCCAGAAAATACCTGAAATCACAGAAAAACACACAAACTCATAGTAAAGTCCAGAAAAGTGAATTTTAGCTAAAAACTAATAAAAATATACTAAAATCTAACTAAATCATACTAAAAACATACTAAAAACAATGCCAAAAAGCATACAAATTATCCGCTCATCAGCTTTCCAGAAATATATGATAGTCCATACTTTGCCCGAGATTTGATGGCCCAAACCGGCGCTCAAAGTCACCCTCAGAAATTCCAGCATTAAACGCCGGAACTGGCATAAAACTTGGAGTTAAACGCCCAAACTGGCATGAAAGCTGGCGTTTAACTCCAGAAAAGGTCTCTACACGAAAATGCTTCATTGCTCAGCCCAAGCACACACCAAGTGGACCCAGAAGTGGATTTTTACGTCATTTACTCATTTCTGTACACCCTAGGTTACTAGTTTACTATTAATAGGATCTTTTGACATTGTATCAGAACCTCATGACACTTTACACGTTTTCTTTGTGTACTTTCCACGGCATGAGTCTCTAAACCCCATGGTTGGGGGTGAGGAGCTCTGCTATGTCTTGATGGATTAATGCAATTACTACTGTTTCTCATTCAATCATGCTTGCTTCTATTCCAAGATATTACTTGTTCTTAACCCGGATGAATGTGATGATCCGTGACACTCATCATCATTCTCAACTATGAACGTGTGCCTGACAACCACCTCTGTTCTACCTTAGATTAAGTAGTTATCTCTTAGATTCTTTAATCGGAATCTTCGTGGTATAAGCTAGAACTGATGGCGGCATTCAAGAGAATCCGGAAGGTCTAAACCTTGTCTGTGGTATTCTGAGTAGGATTCAATGATTGAATGACTGTGACGAGCTTCAAACTCCTAGCAGGCGGGGCGTTAGTGACAGACGCAAAAGAATCGATGGATTCTATTCCGGCCTGACCGAGAACCGACAGCTGATTAGCCATGCTGTGACAGAGCATAGGAACATTTTCACTGAGAGGATGGGAGGTAGCCATTGACAACGGTGAAACCCTACATACAGCTTGCCATGGAAGGAGACTTGCGTGCTTGAAGAAGAAGACAGTAGGAAAGCAGAGATTCAGAAGATGGAGCATCTCCAAAACCTCAACCTATTCTCCATTACTGCAAAACAAGTACTTATTTCATGTTCTTTTGCTTTTCACAATCAATCCTGATAATTTCTGATATCCTGACTAAGATTTACAAGATAACCATAGCTTGCTTCAAGCCGACAATCTCCGTGGGATCGACCCTTGCTCACGCAAGGTATTACTTGGACGACCCAGTGCACTTGCTGGTTAGTTGTGCGGGATTGCAAAAGTGTGATTGCAATTTCGTGCACCAGCCATATTTTGAGATGATCATGCTTGATTAAAAATATTTTCCATGCTCTGATTATTTTGTTTTGATATGTTGATTGGAAAATATTTTCGAATATTTTCAATAGCAACTTCTTGAAGCATCAAAAATATTTTTGGTTGATATGTACTCAATTGCTTTGTATGTTTGAGGAGAAAATCAATTTTATGATAACAAATGAGTTTTCCTTATCACTCAAATTTTGCTCATAAATCAAGCATTCAACATTACAAAATTTCATATGTTGAATAAGATAGTTGCCTTAAGCTTGATTTCAAAAGTTACAGGTAAAGCTCCCTTGGGAAAATAGCATACATTGAGGGGAAGCCTTGTAACAATTGGAAAGGAAGGAATCCAAGTATTCAAAAGGGAGTACTCTAAATTTTGAAGCTCTTTCCATTTCAATTTTTAATAATGTTTGTCATTAAGGGGGAGATTGATGAGTTTGGAAAACTCTAAGTTAATATTAGTGATGACTAAACATTATTAATATAATTATTTACAAAATTATTAATTTGATCTTAATTCATACTTATTTAATTAATAATTTTGTTGGTGCAAATTTTGCCATTGGACCGGAAAAATAGCATGCCCAAGATGTTGGAAGTGAATCAGCCTTGATTTCAAAAATTGTTAAGTGTTGTGGCTGAAGCAATTTTTTATTATTGGGTCAGATTGATTTAAGCAAGCCCAAATTAAAATTAATATTCAGCATTGATACAAAATTTCTTTTATCCTTATGGCTGAATTGATTGTTATTTGGGCCAGAATTCAATCATTACTGTGAGCCCAAATTATTTTGCTTGCTTGGTCTGAAACCAATTGAGAGAGAAAGCAAATATTTTTTTGCTTCATGCTTCCAACGGATTCTATTTCCATCATGTGGTGGATTTCAAAATTTTCTTTACTTGAGTTAATTACCTTGGAAACATGAAAGAGAACATGTCAAAGTGATTTGATGGCAATTAAGTGTATCTTACACGCTACTACACAAAGCATGGAGAGTTGCACCTAATTAATTTATTTGTGATAACACTCATAGCTTTGCTTTTTTCAATTTCTTCCCTCTCTACTCTCTCTTCTTCTCCTTCGGTCATTTCAATAGAGAAGTCATGGAAGCTAAAGCTAGCTGCCGAAAGGAAGAAGAAACAAGCAACAAGACCATTGTAATGATGGCAAGAAAAAAAACAAAAAGTATGTTGTGGCTAAGATCTTCAACCAAGAAAGATAAGATTTGGTGAAGAGATCTCAACCTCTCCATACCAAAAATGGAAGAGAAGATCTCGGTCAGAGGAAGAAGATCCTTGAAGGGATGACTTGTCTTTGATTCTGCTCAACCACTATAGGAGGTAGCTACAGTGGCTACATGATGGAAGAGGCAGAGGATGGAGTAGATGAAGCTGTCATCATCATGAAGCATTAAGGGTTAGGAGTCCATCTTGGAGTGCAAGGCAAGATGGAAGGCTCAGATTGATGATTATTGGTGACCAAGGAAGAACTAGAGGTAATTGCATGTTGGTTATTGCATTCGATTACTTCTCCTCTCTCTCTCTGACCGAACCAGTTTGCATGAAGAAGAAGAAGATTAGCTTGGTTCTTTTGGTTTCAACTGTGGAAGCTTCTCCCTCTATAAATAGGGAAAATAGCCAGGGCTTGAAGCAAGGAGTGAGAGTGCAAGGCACAATGTTCTCATAGCTACCTAAGCTAGCAGAGTTTCTTCTCCTTCAATGTTCTTCATTTTGTATTTTTCTTTTTAATTTTGTCTGTCTTGAGTCTCATGGAAAAAGGCAAACTGTGAGGTTTGTATGAAAAAGCCATAGAGCGAAAAAAGGCAGAGTGTGCAAAATTAAAAGAAAAAGCCATAGATGTCCTAGAGGTCCTTTGTACATCTGTGTTGTGTTTCATGATTCTGTGGGAATCTCCTTACAAGTTGGGTTAGCACTTAGCAGTTGAAAGCTTGACAGTGACCAAGTCAAGTTCAGTCTTTGAGTTTAGATTCTGGACTTGTCCCAAATAGGAAGGGTAGTTCCTAGGGAGAATTGGTGTTTGTAATAAAAAATGATTATAGTGAAATTCCATCATTTTTGTGATGGAGACTGGATGTAGGCTGCACTGCACTTAGCAGCTGAATCAGGATATATCTAGGTGTAATTTTCTCTCTCTTCTACTCCATTTCTGTTTCTGCTGCACAAGAGATAAAACTGAAAAATATCTCGTACCAGGTCACGAGATAAAAAAAAAGTCTCGTGGCTATGTACGAGACAAAAATAAAAAAGTCTTTAGAAATTATTTCAAAAACCAGCAAGTATTATTAAGTAAAAAAGGGGCTAAGATTCAGCCCTTATTCTCTTAGCTACTCAAACCATCATAAATTATTGTAACTTGCTTTGACTTAAAAATATTTTAAAACTATTTATCTTAAGGGTAAAAACATGATGACATTTTAGTGATGACTAAAATGCATTGCTATCAAACCATGTAGTTATTTTCTTTAATTTTATTGAACTAAGAAAAAATTTGAAATCATAAAATAATATTCTATTTGTTTCAAAATATATATCTAAAAAAAAGTTGATATTTTCAACATAAGAGTTTATTTCTAATATCAAAATATCATTGATTAATATTTTCAATAGCATCTTTACTTAATTTGTAAAGTAGATATTTTAGAATTTTGAGTATATTCTTAAAATTTTGGTAATTCTATAAACTATAATTCATTTTTTATGATACAACGTCAGTTTTTTTTATATATAGAATTGTTTGCATTTTGAATATTTAAAAGAATAAATAGTAGTTTATGAATAAAAAAGTTACTCAAATAAAGACGTTTAAAACATCTTTTTTAAATATATTTTTTAGTAATTAAAATTTAACACATATAATCGATTAAACCGTATTATTTTTATCAAAATTAGACCAGATAAGTCAATTTGACCAAAAAAATAGTGAATTAAACTTTGAACGGGTCTAAATTAATATTTTTTTGTAAAAAATAATTATAATATATTTATTATAAAAAATAATTAAAACTCTTATTATATATATTAATTTTGAGAATCGTAAATTCTAACTCTTTATTTTTATGTTATCATAGAATTAAAATTTAGAATTTTTAATATATATATATATATAAAATAAAAATATTTTAGTTATTTTTTATAAAAAAATAATATTAATTTAAACTGACTTAAAATTTAGTGATAAATTTTAATTATTAAATTTTTTTTTAAAATAATATTTTAAACGTTTTTATATAAATAAATAAAAAATATAAAATATATAATAAATAAGTGACAGAAGAAGGCGCCAAGTAAACCATTATCTTCAGGGTATATGAGAGTATCAGGTATCAGCAAAGAGATCAGGTATCAGCAAAGAGCAGAGCACCCCGTCCCCAGCACCACTACCATTTCCTATCTTAGTATGTTATCCATCGAGACATAGCATTTCATAACAATAACAACACTTAAAGGAACACTTTTTGCTTTACCCTTTCGAAGCTTCAATCCTCCGCGACCCCCAAGTGATGAAATTGCACGCTCTAACTCTCATATATCACCTCTTGTGCCCACTGTAGCACTTTTTACCCAAGTGGGGGGTTTCATGTTGTTTTCATGGAGCTCATTGCTGAGCTTGGTTTGATGCACCCTCATCATCATCATCATCTTCACTACCGCCACCAGCACCTTTTTCGCTGTGCTAGTAGTCCTTTTCTCTATACCCCTTTTGTGTTTCCTCCAAAGAGGTTCCTCTCACTGTAAGTTTTTTTTTTTTTTTTTCTACACACCACCTGTTTGATGTGTTGTCTCTGAGGGAGTGTGTCATTGTTTTTTTTATAATTATTGCTGTGCTCTTCCTGAATTTCCCTTGATTATATATTTGTAACGTGGGATGGTATATCAATTCATGTTGTGGTGCCTTGTGCATTTTAATGTTATTATCAATCTCTTGCATGTTGTATAGAAGCTTTCTCTATTTCTTCCAGATTTTGAGGAATACTGTAGCTTAGCCTATATTGGAATGGTTTGTGTTTAGTTTCCAGCACAAGGTTTATGCAGTCTTTGCACAATAGTGTTTTGTGGGAGGTTTACATGATTTTTACCTGAGAGGGAATTATTACTTTCCTATGCATGTATGAGATGGAAATGTGGAAAACTGAGAGCAGAGACAAAATGGGGCTAGATGAAAAGGGTTTAGATTTTCACTCTTGGTTGCTTGGTTAAGGGTGGAAAACGAATTTGAATTAACTTTGTTCTATATGGAGTTTCTGAGTTGGAATGTAACGTCTTGTGCTTTCCCTTTCAACATTACTGCAATTTTGTAGTATGAAGCAATTTGAAGTGTTTTCTACACTTGATTTTTTGCACTTTTCATGTCCTGCCTACTCAAACATGCGTATTTTTTGTTGTAGTTAGTTTGCTATGGAAAAAAAAGGGGAAAAGAAAAAGAATATTGCGATGGATGTATTTTAGGAGAGGCTTTCCTTTATAGTTGACAGAAATTGATGCTGATTGCAATTTCACCATCTTAGATACTTGGATAGTTATAAGCTTTAGATTCTACATGTGTTGAATTAGAGTTGATCTCATTGTTTATATTTCATCATATGATTAATGTGTTGAAAGAAAGCAGTGCTCTTGGTTACTAAAATTCATTACCTGTGTCACATCACTCATAATTTTGGCTGAGCACAGCAAATAGTTATGTTGACCACTTGGTAGTTAATTTAATCCATATACCCGACATATGGTTTACATTAAGAACTGAATGTGTTTTAGGGTGACCTACACTCTTGACATATGTACGCTCTTTAAAGCGTCAACACCATGCTCCTTCTTTTCTTTTGTTAGATCTTGGTTGTGCTTATATATCATATTATTTGGACAGGGACATATGCCATACCATACCACTGCATGGCGTATACAGGATCATATACTGTATGAAGAACCACAAATCAGTGAGAAGATTAACAGCATTGCCAGCATCAAAAGGTAATTCAATCATAATTTTTTCTACAAGGAGTTTACGGATATATATCAGTGGAATCTATTTTGTGTTTGGCTTGTCACAGAATCACAGGGTCACAATTCGGATTATGTGCTTCATGTTAAGATATTGTACTTTTTGCAATATAAACCACTAGGTGCTTTACTCTATATAATGGAAGGGTACTGTATTTACACATGTTTGCGGACTATCAAATAAGGGATCTAACAGCCTTATGGATTCTGTGCGGGTGCAGCATCTGCCTTTCTGCATTTATTTGTGATTTCTCCTCAGCATAGAATAAATAATGAATCTTGACAATCTGATATCTCAGGGAAGCAAACCAAAAATGTTGATGAACTATGCAAGATTATTTGGACTGTAGAAGCTGATTTAGAAGATGGTCACCTTCTGTACATAACCGGTGACCCAGCTGTATTGGGCTGCTGGAAACCAAAGAAAGCTGTTCTAATGTCTCCTACAGAACATGCAAATATATGGAAAGCTGAATTTGAGGTAATTTAACTGTTTAATCCTGTTTATTTATTTTTTCTGCTTTTGTGTCAGTAGAAATGTCTGAGATTTGTTGCAACAATGATGGTGGGTTTTAATTGCCACTAAGTTTTGTATCGTCCAGATCAATGCCCCTTGTGTTTATATATAGGTTTATATGAAACTACAATCTTCTTGAAATGTGAATGAAAATTGAAATGCATATTTTTTATGAGTTAGTAACTCGACTATAACTTTGTGCTCACAGATTGCTTCAGGCTTGAACTTCAAATATAATTATTTCATTAAGGGAAAATCGAAATCCTCAAGCAATGTTATTTGGAAGCCAGGACCAGCATTCTCTCTGTCATTACCCCTTACAGTCCTTGGTGAAAATAAAGTTATGGTGAGGGATGTGTGGATTAGGACTAGTTCCCATGTGTCTTCAGCTCATACTTGGTTCCCCTGGATAGAGGAAACATATTTTCCGGAGCATCCATCTAGTCATTTACCAGTCAAAGGTACTTCTACATCTTTTTGCAATACTATAAATATATTGGATTTTGCAAATATGTTTTCTGAACACTCAAATGCTTCCAGTGGTTTGACAGATGATGGAGAGATTGCGAGTCTCTTTAAAAATGACGTGTTAAAGTCAGATATATTCAGTTTGGAAGATCAATTGTGCTACGACGATGACAATATGGACATGGAGAGCATGGATGATGAGGATTCACATTCTACTAATATTCTTTCTGAGAATTACCAGCCTCTGGAGGAACCCTGGCTACCCCTTTCACCCCCTTTTTCTGTCTCTAAGGATAGAAAGGAATCCAATGAAGTTGAAACTGATAACACTGTAGAAGAGCCAGTGAAGTTGGTTGATACAGAAAAATTATTACCTGAAGACAGTACTAATGTAACTTCAAAAGATCCTGTTTCTACTGTTATACTTATTAACTCTTCAATATGTACTATGCAAAGAATTGCAGTATTGGAAAATGATAAATTGGTTGAGTTATTATTGGAACCTGTCAAGAGTAATGTGCAGTGTGACAGTGTATATGTTGGGGTAGTCTCAAAACTTGTTCCTCATATGGGTGGGGCTTTTGTGAACATTGGGAGTTCTAGACCTGCCCTTATGGACATTAAGCAAAACAGGGAGCCATTTATATTCCCACCATTTCGTCAAAAGACGAAGAAGCAAAAACTTGATATCAAGGATAAAAATGATCATGAGTCTCATGATGCTGATGTCTCTGATGGAATATCAGACATCTATTCTGAGGATGGTTGCTTAAAATCTGTACACAATGCCTATGATGAGCATGAAGGAGAGGATGATTTTTATATTACAGAAGTTCTTAAGGAAAATGTGAATGGTAGCTTGATTGATGATGAAGTAGAAGCTGACTTTGAGGATGACATAGAGGGAAGTGAAATCCATATAGACGAAACTAGCAACAGCCTTCTTGATTTTGGCATGAATGGTTCAGTCAACTCTCATATATTACAAACAAAAGATACAGAGAAAGCAGCTCATGTGGCTTCTGAAGAAAACAAATGGATCAAAGTTCGCAAGGGAACCAAAATCATTGTCCAAGTTGTTAAAGAGGGCCTTGGTACTAAGGGTCCCACTCTGACTGCTTATCCTAAACTAAGAAGTAGATTCTGGGTATGTATGTTTTTATGCATCCACCTTCTGTAAAGTTTGATTCTATAGCATTCTTGTTCTTTCTCATAATTTTTATTTATCATTTCATGTATTGCTTAATTAAACTCTTTCACCTGCAGGTGTTGATTGCACGTTGTGATAAAATAGGAGTCTCCAAAAAGATCTCTGGTGTTGAGCGAACAAGGTTGAAAGTTATTGCAAAGACACTGCAGCCTAAGGGTTTTGGTCTCACTGTAAGAACTGTTGCTGCTGGTCATTCTTTAGAAGAGCTGCACAAAGACTTGGAAGGTTTGCTCTCAACATGGAAAAATATAGTCGAACATGCAAAATCTGCTGCTCTTGCTGCGGATGAAGGTGTGGAAGGAGCTGTTCCTGTTATTTTACACCGGGCAATGGGTCAGACTCTCTCAGTGGTTCAGGATTATTTCAATGAAAATGTTAGTTATGTTGCTAATTTTATATCACTTTCCAAAAGATCTTATAGCTTTTTAATTGTATCTATGTATATCAAAAAGAAAGTCCGGGTTAGCACTCTGTATCCTGAATACATTTTATGATATACTTCAGGTTAACAGGATGGTGGTTGACTCTCCAAGAACATTTCATGAGGTAATTATTCTGCTAATTGCAGAATGTTAAGTTTCCATGTAGCAGATCAGTTTGTGCATTTAAACAAAATTGGCTTTTTCTTCCTCCGTTGATAGAGGTAATCTAGAAGAGTTGAGTAATTATCTGCAACCAATAGTTTGCAAACCCAAATGTAGGATAGGCTGTCCTAGATTGGTCTGTCATCAATTGCTAGTCAAAGCCTGGAAAACGAGAAGAACTCTATCATTAGCATGCTACTTCTATATTAGTATGATGAACCAGTTGTTTTAATCTTATAGTGCTACTTCTATATTGTTAGAGATATAACCATTTATGTGGCTCCTCCTATCAACTTAGCTTTTGCGATAAATGGTTCATGAGCTTCTATTACCAAAAGGTTTAGAGTTCGATATTTGTTATTCCCGAAAAAAGAAATTCAACATAAGGCAAACTATAAAGGAAAAAAAAAAGGTTTATGCACAATCATGCTTCAAACCCAATAGTGCCTTTTGCTAAGGGGTGTGTTAGAGATATAACTATACATATGCCTCCTTTTATCAGCTTAACTTTTGAGATAAGTGGTTTCATGACATATATGAATAGTAATATCTTTTGCGTTGCAATTTGCAACACTTGTATTGGCGACTAATATAAAATTCAGCATACAAACGGATATGATAATTCTGATTTGGTGATTTTTACCTTTTCCATTGAGCCTCAGGTGACCAATTACCTGCAAGAAATGGCCCCTGATCTATGTGATCGAGTAGAGCTGTATGATAAAAAGGTTCCCCTTTTTGATGAATTCAACATTGAGGGAGAGATTGACAATATCCTTAAGAAAAGGTGAAATATTGTTACTTCTCTTCTTACTTAATATTAATCATCATGTGTGGCTTCTAGTGTGTTATTGTTTATTCTCTTTCCTTCCCATCTTCTAGATATGTATTTTGACTCCTCATATGAAACTAACCTAGTGACATACAATATTCTAGAGGATTATTTGGGAAATTTTTAAGCTGATGATAAAAAGTAATGGATGTTAATCATGTAATCACTGATTTTATATGAGAAAAATCATAACTGAGTTTTGTCAATAGCCAAATACAACTGCTTAAGAAAATTTGGTTTTGATTTCTAATGAACCTCCTTATTTGAAGGGCACTGCAAATCCTATATGCTTAACTTAGAATTTAATTAGTTGAATTTTTGGGGGGGGGGGGGGGGGAGGAGGATTTGACTGTTGACTATGGCTGGTCATAAAGGCTCCAATATCATGTCAAGACTCAAATGAATCCAAAAGCATAAGTGTCTTACATAGGCCAACCTGGTTACGTCTTTGGACTGGCAAATAGGAATTTGCAGATGCTCTACTATAGCTTTGTAGCTATAGTTTTAATCTAATATTTATTTAATTTTTCATTACTTTAAGTCTTTTATCAAACTGAACAACTGCAGTTCAGAGGATATGACTTTCAAAAAACTCGTAAAATAAATAAACCATAAAAATATGCAAGAGTAGCCTTCTAAGTTCCAGACTTCAAGTCATGTGAATTCCTCTTTTAAGAAAATATTCAGAAACAACAAAGGCAGAACTCTATAGCAAGTGAGTTTATAGTGAGTAAAAAAATGTTCTTTTATTTCAAAATAATCAATTGAAAAAGTGTCTTTCCTGCCTTTAAATTTCTCCTTTCTTGAATTACTTTTCAGTGGAATATTATAAGAAACGAAAGCGAAAGCCCAAACCTTGAACGACATTCTCTTAGCCAATATTCTTATATAAAATGACAAATGTGAACTGATTTAGGCATCCTTGAAAAGCTTAATGATAACATTTCTAACTTGTATTTTGATCATTTTATAGGGTTCCACTTGCTAATGGAGGTTCTTTAATCATTGAACAAACTGAGGCATTAGTTTCTATTGATGTGAATGGAGGACATGGGATGTTTGGTCATGGAACATCACAGCAGAAAGCTATTTTAGATGTCAACCTTGCAGCTGCAAAACGAGTATGTTAGATGTCATTCTATTAATTATTATTTATCTGTACTTCACAAATGCTTTAGGATGACTGGCAGTACATTTAACAATTGTGGCACAGAAGATTTAGATAATTCTATATTTACATTGAAAAATAATATAGGATTTCTTTTCCTTTTATCTTGAGACATTATTTCGCATAAACTTTGCAGTTCAAGCTCTTAATGAAAACAATGTGTTACAGATTGCAAGGGAGTTGCGATTACGGGACATTGGAGGGATCATTGTAGTAGATTTCATTGACATGACAGATGAAGGTAAATAGAAATATCCCACTTTTTGTGCAATGGAATTATACATCAAGTCATACAAGCTACGAGATCTCAAATATACTTTAGAATATATTTAATATCACTGACTTGAGTACCAAATCATTGCCTAAAAGATTTCTGTCTGCTTAATCCTTTTTTTTTTTTTTTGTGTTGTGCCTCACTATGCAAAATTTGCCAACTTATTCTGTAGGTCATGAATGTGTAATTCATATATGCATAATTCTGGATTGTCATAGTTAGAGTTTCAAACTTGTAAGCAAATGGAAAAACAATGTAAGGGGAAATATTTTGCTGGGAAAAAAAAGTAAATTGACACTAGTAGCTGGTTGACCTAAGCTTTGCATTCCGGTATGTGGTTGCCCTTATACCACAAATAACAGACATTGGGTTATTTTGGGACTTTCTAGTTAAAATGTTACTAATGCCACAAGAGATATAAAGTTTTTCAACTGTTGCTCTCACAACATACTTTCATGGAGTGATATTTTGAAATTTCAAGTAAAGCAATGATATTTAGATTAAAGATGTTCACCTTTTGTGCCACTCGGAATTGGCATTTCCTGTTGTTAATGTAGTCCATACAAATAATATATTTCTTGAATTTGCAATCTTTATCAGCAAATAAAAGATTGGTATACGAAGAAGTCAAGAAAGCTGTTGAGAGAGACAAATCCATGGTGAAAGTCTCTGAATTGTCAAGACATGGACTCATGGAAATAACACGAAAGAGGGTATGGCGTTGTATTTTAGTGTACCATGATGATGATTCTACTTTGATGTTGCCACTATGCCATAGTTGATTTTTCAAAAAGGAAAAATAATTGACAAATTTAGAAATAGATAGATCGTTTCATGATTCTTCTAATGATTTATTTATGGTTTTATCTAATTTCTCAAACAATGTGACAACTTCACTTCATTTGTGTTATTTTACTGAACATGATCCTTTGTAGTTGACTCAAATCCAAAAAAGAAAACAACTATGGTTTGGAAAAGAATAATGCATAGATTACAACTTCTCAAAGTTTGTTGTCCTCTAATTCTGATTATTGTTTTATTCAAGGTTATTAAAATAATTTTTTAAGGCTTTACTGATGTTTGGCAGGTTCGACCAAGTGTGACATTCATGATTAGCGAACCATGTGCTTGTTGCCATGCCACAGGGAGGGTTGAAGCTTTAGAGACATCGTTCTCCAAAATTGAACAACAAATCTGTCGGTTTATTGTAAGTAGACATTTTCAATCCGAAAATTATGTTTAAGCCTTAAGATGATGCAAAAAGAAACAGAAAGAGAATTAAAAAAAAAAAAACTTTCAAAAGCTCTAATTTATATTATAATTCCTTGAGCACCTGGAATCAACTAGGTTTATGTTTTCTGTCAGATGGATTTCGGCATCTCCTTATGAATTTGTCTTAGTGCATGTCACTTGCTGTAATATTTTATCTTTGTACTATTTCTCCTTATAGTTACTGGCGAATCGTCAATCATTTACTTAGATTTTAACAATGTTTTATCCACTTCCCCTAATCTTGTTAGCTTGTTATCCTTGTAGTGAGTGTGGTTTCTTGTTTCTACTGTGATATCTCAGGCAACAATGGACATTAAGGCAGACAGTATAAGCCCCAAGTCATGGCCAAAATTTATTCTGAGAGTTGACCATCATATGTGTGAGTACTTAACTTCAGGGAAAAAGACAAGGCTTGCAACATTGAGTAGTTCCCTCAAAGTCTGGATTCTTTTAAAGGTATAAATGATCAACAAATTTCTTTTTAATCATTTTTGAAGCTTACTTTATCAAATAACCTGCTATTGCTTAAGGAAATGGATTTACATCACAGTGTGGGAGGAATGCCCTCACTGCCCACTATTTACAAAACAAAACATCTTGTCTTTTGTTTATCACTTTAGCGCCGGTTATTTATACAAAATTGATTCGATGAAGATAAATGGGGTGAGTTTCAGCAAAATGGTAATGTTGCATTGTGACATCTGGTCTGGGTTCAAAGTCTTGACCCAAAATAAGTTTCAACATGGAAATATAACATGTCTCTGAAAGGGTGCAAAACTAACTATGAAGCTGTAGAGTAACCTTTTAAGGTATACGAACAAGCGCTTAAATGACAATGACTTAACCCCAAAGTTGATCATGTAAGGTTTAAATGAGAGCCTGTAGGCAATACTTGTGACATGAAAAACCGGCAGCCGTACAATCTTTTTTGAAATAAGGGGACAAGTATGTATAGTCACTGAATTGCACATATGTTTATGCAAGGTAGTTTAGGTTTGATTCTGTACTAGATATACATTTAATGATGCATGTACCCTCCACGAAGCAAAGAGGGGAGGACGGCCCTGGCACAATAGTAACGTTGCTGCCTTGTGATCCGGAGGTTACAGGTTTAAATTCTTCTGAAAGGGGAGTGAACTCTTTGACCCGACTAGGCAGGTGGCTCGTGCACTTGCTCACTCTTTTAATAAGAAACGAGTGGTGAATTTTTTTAATTTTCAGAAGTTACAAGCCACTATATCTGAATTAAAATTTCATCAATTAAGTGGATACGAGCAGGCTGCAGTCTGATGGGGGTTCATCTACAGTCTTAAGTCAGAAACTCTTTGAAGGACTAGGAATTAAAAAGCTTTTAGTTGGATTTTTTATTTGATGGGCCATTTCTTTTTCCTTTGTTCCATCTATGATATTTGTGGTAAATCCTATTAAATATGGTTTTGGGTAAGATAAAGAACTGCTTTGCTTGCCATTGATGTATCAATTATTTTCAGATACATATATAACATTGCTGAAGATTACATTGACAGGCTGTTTTTAATCCTTCAGGTTGCTAGAGGGTTCACGAGAGGAGCGTTCGAGGTTAAACCATTTGTAGATGACAAAGGAGAGAAAAACCAGCATCAAGCTCCAATTTCAATGCTGAGATCCTCAGAGGCCAGTACCAAAAAACCTGGCCAAAAGTTGACAATTGTTCCAGTTAAGAAATCAAAAGCTAGGGGAAAATAAATATCCCTTTTTTCCCCTGGGGTGGTTCTTGAAACAGGCTTATTCTTCCCCTCTGTACACATTTTTTTTGTTTATGCTATATATATCATGTTAGGATGAAGGAAACCGCAGCTGCAGGTCGAAGATCCGAAACAGATTTGGTTAGACCTTTGAGGGTGAAGTTACAGGGAACAGCTGAGGCAGATATATACCATCCACATGTGAGAAAATTTTGGTTGTAAATTGCAATTTGTAACGGTTCATTTCATGAGTAGTTTCTAGCCAAAGTCTAGGCATTCACTTCACTAGTTATCTACAAAAATAATGAGAAGATTAACTAGAAAAAAAATCAGATTTTGTTCAGGGCTGCTGGCCTTTTATCATAATGAACAATAGCTTGAGTAGAGTCATTCAATGGCATGGCGTTTGTAAATTTGTATAACTAACGAAATTTGAAGACCAGTTACCTTGTTAATGTTTTGTCTGTGCCATCTTTTTGTACATTTTTTTTTCAAAAATAGTAGGTTATATTTCATTAATTATTGAAAAATAAAATACAAAAATATTCAAAAGTAAGACAGTATAATAAAAGGTGGGAATTTCCCAAAACAATATATTGAAGATATTCATCCAACGGTGCATGGTTGAATAACGAAGAAAAATCTTAAAGAAGAAAGAATGATAAATCAAATTGAATGAAATTAAGAGTTTAACTCATGGAGATGATGATCTAAATTAGGAGTTTTTTGGATTTTACGGAGTAACTTGATAAAGCTTGCTAGAATGGCAGACGGCATTGAAGTAAAACTTTCAAAAATTAACTGGTTGTGAGCTTTCCAATAGTTCCAACAAATGATGGCAAGCAATTGAGGATTACGGTCATCATTCTTCAACGGGTTAAGCATCTCTATTATTGCAGTCCACCATGTCCAAAAGTCGTTAGGACTCTGAGGGGGAAGACAGTCACGAAGATAACTTTGAGACCATACTTCTTTAATTCTAGAGCAATTGATCAAACAATGAGTGAGTGTTTCTGTTACTTCATGACAGCAGGGGCATATTGGCGATATAGATGGGATGCGGTGATGAATCTGAGCAAGCACCGGAAGCCGTTCATGGAGAGCTTTCCAGATAAATAGCTTAATTTTGTGAGACAAGTTCAACTTCCATAGATCAATCCACAGTTTTTTCTGCTGCATATAATTAAGGCAAAGCTCCAGAGGCGGATGGTAAAATAAATAGCCAATTCTATAACTTGAAACTGTATCGTATTGCTTGGATTTGTTCAAATCCCATTGCAATTTGTCCATACTCTGCTGAATTTTAACTAACAAAATTCTGTCTGCCGTCTTGGAAAAATAATTCTTGAATGAGATTCTGATTCCAATTTTTATCTTCAATAATTAGATCTTTAACTCTTAGAACCAACTCAGAAATATCTTGTTTGTTTGGCATGTCAGAAATCATTAAAGGATACGGAGGAGGCAGCCAAGGATCCTCAAAGGTTCGGATATTCTCTCCAGTACCCAAAGCCCAATTAAGACCTTTTTCAACAACTTTTCGGTCTTTCAGTATGCTCCTCCATCCACAAGAAAGTAAGACTCCAATTTCTGCCGTTATAGCATTACCATTGCTAAAGTATTTACCTATTAGGATTTTGGATAGTAAGAAAGTAGGCTGTGTCATGAGTCGCAAAAACTGTTTGCCTAAAAGTGTCAGATTTTGGATTTTGAGATCTTTAAATCCGAGGCCTCCTTCTCTTCGTAGGCGAGTCATAGTATCCTAACTAATCCAAACTATCCGCCTTTCAGAATCTTTTTGCCCCCACCAGAACTGTGAAAGTAGATAGTGAATTTTCAAAATTAATCCATCAGGCAACTTGAAGCAAGACAATATATAAATAGGAATAACTTCTCCCACTGCCTTAAGCAATACCCGTCTACCACCTGATGATAGAAGATTGCGCTTCCACCCTTGGATTCTTTTTCGAACATTCTCTTTGATCATACTAAAAGAAGCATTTTTCGATTTAGAGACTGTAGAAGGCAAATCAATGTATCTATCCTGATCCCCAATATGATTAATATTCATAGAGTTAGCCAGTAGTGTACGAGTAGTGGAGGGAGTGTTGTCGCTAAAGAATACAGCAGATTTATTAAGATTTACCCTCTAGCCACTGATGCTCTCATAAAAATTCAATAAATGCAAGATGTTTGAACATGCTTCAGGATTAGCCTTACAGAATAAGATAGAATCGTCAGCAAAGAGGAGGTGATTGACCTTAGGACATCGCTTATATATCTGAAGACCCTAAATTAGTCTGTTTTGTTCTGCCTTGTGTAGTAAGAAGGAGAGACCTTCTGCACAGAAAAGAAAAAGATAGGAGATAGAGGATCTCCTTGTCGAATACCTCTATTTGGTTTGAAGAAACCATAGGGTTGTCCTTCCACAATGATAAAATAGGAAACAGTTGTCACTAATTCTCGAATTCACATGATCCACCGGGAGTTAAAACCAAACTTCTCCAATATAAACCAAAGAAAGTGCCATTCCACCATATCATATGCCTTACTCATCTAATTTTAGCGTCATTTCATTTTCGAGTCCCTTTTTTTGTTCTTCAAGTAATGCATACACTCATGAGCAATTATGATATTATCAGAGATTAATCTGTCTTTTATAAAAGCACTCTGTGTAGGGCTAATTAGTCTATTCATCATACCCTGAAGTCTATGTACAAGTACTTTAGAGATAATCTTGTAAAAGACTGAGGATAGGCTTATTGGTCTTACTTAAATCATATCTTTAGCATCAAAAATCTTGGGAATAAGACAGATTTGAGTGTGGTTAAAACCCTACAAAATTCTGCCCCCTGAAAAGAAGCTCTTAACTGCTCAGAACACATCACCACTAAGTATGTTCCAGAAGCTTTGAAAAAAATTTGCTATCATACCATCATCTCCTGGAGCACTTTGAGGATGAATGCTAAATGTTGTACGTTTCACTTCTTCCACAGTCACTGGTTTTTGAAGCCTACGGTTCATGTGAGCTATAACCTTAGGTTCAAATTCAGTAAATAGAGGTTCAGGGTTCTTATGACAAGTGGAGGAGAAGATGTCCTTGAAATAAGATTCAGCCACAAAAGCAATACCAGCATTTGAAGTAGCCACTTCACCATCACTGCCAGTTAGTTGCCAAATTTTATTCCTTCGGATTCGATTTCTAAATTTCGGATGGAAGAAAGTTGTATTCTAATCACTGGATTTGAGCCATTTGACTCTAGACTTATCTTTTCAATAAGATTCCTCATTTTGCAATGCTTTTTCAAGTTTGTCCTCTATTTCTAAAATGATGTCGCC
This sequence comes from Arachis hypogaea, assembly GCF_003086295.3. Lineage (NCBI taxonomy): Eukaryota > Viridiplantae > Streptophyta > Magnoliopsida > Fabales > Fabaceae > Arachis > Arachis hypogaea. The sequence goes on from NC_092042.1 coordinate 26,760,210, forward strand.
TCCATGAATTCCTGCTAAACGAAGTTCTTCTAATTCAGATTGTAGTAAATCAATCTCCACCTTCAAATTAAATTTGTGTTCTTGCTACCATCTGACAATCTGATGCCAACAGTACTTTATTTTTTGAGTTAGAATATACATGACTGAACCATCAATCTATTCGTGCCAAACTTCTCTGACAATCTGCCTTATTTCATCATTAGCCACCTTTCTGTACATTAGTCTTTCAATTTCTCACAATTTTATGGTAATGTATAAGTTCTCTGTCCTCTCATAACTATTGGTCTATTGCTCCAATAACATTAGTGTTACCGTTCACACAATGCTAAATACCCGCCTCTTTCTTTCTTTCTTTTTAATTTTTTGGTTGATTGGTCAATACCGACCAATTAAAATAAACAAATACCCTGCTTGCCGCAATAAATCAAATACGAAAATTCAGTTTGATAAAATTATTAAAATATAATTTTTTAAACATTGTAGCATATATATTTAATAAATCATTAAAAATAATTTTCAATAAGTATAAGCAATAATAATTATATTTGATAAAATAATTTTTAAAATTTAAAAATACTATAATAATATATGAAATTATATTAGACTTTTTAATTTCAATAAGTACAAGTCAATTTTAAAAAATTCAATTTTTAGTGTTCTCAAAAGTTCGGTATTTTTTAAAAACTATAAATATAAATATATTATCTTTTTTATTTATCAAAAATAAAATGAGAAGTTTGTGTTTTTAAAAAGTATAAATACTTTTCCAAACCAAGACGAACTCTTTTGCTTTTGGTTGATGACTTGATGTTGTTGTCCAAGTTTTCTTGGTTTCTTTCTTCCGTAAATGTATTGTCCCTTTTGATAGTGTCCAAAGGAGTAAAGAGAGTTATCAAGAGAGCAATTATTTTGTTAAAATACTTATTTTGCTAATTACTAATTAGTGATCTAAAAATATTTTATTTTTTTTTTTTGGTTGTTGTGGGGGGGGGGGGGGGGGATTCAACTTTATTCATAGCTAGATCTAATTATATGTTGCTTAGAGGGATAGCTGAAAATGGGTAGGATACTAATTTCTTAAGGTTATACCACTTTTAGATCTTTGCTTTCTTTGGAGGTAGATAATCGAGTTCGTTTTAACTTTTGGAAGGACCCACTTAGTGAGAGATTCCTCTTCTAGTTCTAGTTTAACTTTTCTTCGTCGACGTAATTTATGAAATTTCCCTATATAATTTAGTATTTTAGTTTAACCTTTTCTTGGGATGGAACTTGGTGCCTGCATCTACTTTGTGGAAGCCTACTACCAAAAACAAAGCAACAAGATCTTTTTGCCCTTTTGAATTTTTAGCTTTATTCTTATCAATGGCCCAGTTTTCTTATAAATAAATCATAAAATTGACATCAATAGTGAAAAGAGTAGTTTGATGAAAATTGATGTTGTGTGCATTTAGTTCACCTACTCCTCCCAAAGTATACCCCTTAAGATTTCCTTTTAGTATTATAGTGAAAGCTTAACTGACACATGATTTTCTACATATAATCATCAACCTACCCTGCCTGTACCCACCACAAACCTCAGCCAAATATTGAAAAGATATATGTCATAATGGTAACAAGAATACTACTATATCCTTAGTTTCTATGTTGTCTTTTATGATAAATATTTTTCCAAAAAACCACTCAACAACTTTGAAAAGTGCTGTTTTCAAATCACTGAATATCCAGAGAATTGGTATGGATTTAGCAAGAGGAAAAAGAATGAAAATATGATAAAATTGTATAAAACAAAGGATTTACTTTGTATCTATTCAATATAAATATAAAAAATACTATAATAGTATAGAAGAGTTTCACCATTTACGTGACACTTAAACTTCTCAGATGAAAGATTTAGGCACCAAAAAGACTTCAATTTAGATCTATAGAGTCAACGAAAGAAGGTGAAAAGGACTTCAAAAATCTCCAAGTAGAAAAGTAAACACTACTCTTACAATACAAAACGTTTTTACTCATTGCTAGGGACTAGTAACTGTGGTTACAAACTCTCAAATTCAACACAAATAGCAACTAAAAGTACAAGTATATCTCAACCAAAACATTGGAATCTCAAGTTTCTCAGATATTTTAGTTTGTTTGAACATTACAGGTATTGATACCATCCTTGCAATCACTGGTCAAATCGTTGAAAGTTTCAATCTGCTTTTTACCTCTCAAGAACACTTCCGTATCAATGGAGACTCTCATGTAACCATCGAATTCTACCGGAACACCGTTATTGAGCTTTGTTGTATCTGAGTTCCATTCACTGGTTTCATCCCAAAGATCCTTATATTCATCAAGAAAATGAGTGGTATACTTATCTTTCAGGGGATCAAAGAAGGAAGTATCGGGTTCATTTGTTGCGATGTAAAGGTGCCTTCCATCGTCAATCTTGTCCCGCAAGGTTGAGAGAAGTGCGTCCGGGGAGGTATGCGCATCGAGATTTGGCCAAAGCTCTTTGTTCCTCGCCTTTTCCCCTCTCACAATATGAACAGCATCATAGTCCCAGTTCAACCTTGAAGCTATTGCGGACACTATATCCATCAACCTCTTCGATTTCCATATCAAATGCCACGGCCTTTTAACGACAGATTCTGTCTCTCCCTCACAGACCCTGTACCAATAGTTATCCGGTTCAACTTCACCAAACTTCCTCATGATCAAAGAATCCTTCACTTCCTTGAGCTTCATCGGTGTGATTTTGTAATCCTCCACAAGATGAAGACCCATCCCATCCTTTTCGTGCCACTTATTCCAATCTGTCCAAAACTGTTCCTTGTCCAACACAGATGCTGCCTCCTTTAAATGCTCAAAATCAAAGTAAAATCTGAAATCTTTGCCTTCCTCGTCCTGCTTCGACGAAGTGTAAATCGAAGATAGGCAAATGCTCAAATCCATAACCAATGTTCGATTTAGGTACTGAGCTTCCCCAAGAGCACACAAGAAACTCCACAAGTAATGATTCATGCTCTTACACCGATCTCCACCTCCAACATATATCAGGTATTTACCATGACTAAATGAACTCTCAGACTCAACCACGGGGAGGCTGTCGTTAACATTGGTCTCACCAAAAACAGGTAATGCAGTCACCTGATCCACCTTTGGTGGAGCCTTCTCAAGCCCAGGTTTCTGATTCTTCTTCCTCTTCCTAGCATTTAACCCACTATGATATTCACCAATGCTAACAATGCTAAGTGAGCAATTCTCGGCCCTCTGAATAACAAACCTCCTATAATCCTTATAAAATGCAGCAGCCTTCCCTTCCTTTGGCCTGAACCGCCATGCCATATCGCAAGTACTATCATTAGAGCCAGGAACCGCTTTCCCGAACCGGTAGAAATGGATATCCTTAAACTTCTCAATTGTGGCCCTCATCAACATATGAAAAACCTCAGGGTCCCTACAATCAATAGGGCCAGTGGTCTCACATTCAGAGGCCACGGTAGCAGCCTCGCCCCCGGATTCAGCATTAGCCGAGTTATTAACATCCTCCATGTTAATAATCGAGCCGAAAACAGTCTCGTTGGCAGCAACAAAATCCTCCCCGGTCTTAACAACAGTGTTATCGGACTTGAAAGTGGCATTGGATTCAGAAGTGAGGAATGTGGTGATCTTGGTTGAAGGGTGGAACAAAGGGTCCTCAGGTTCATAAGTTGCAGCTATAATTGTGAAAACCAAAACCCCAACAACAAAGACAGAGAAACAAACATTCCCAATCATGGCCAATGCACTGTGACCCAAATTCTCTGGCCTGAAGCTTCCAGGTCTGGAAAACACAGACCTACCCAACATTTCTAATGCCTAAAAGATCAACCCCAATATATGTATCCTACACAAAAATCAACAAACAAGAATACCAAGTTAACTAGAATACAAGAATACAGCACCCAAAGGTTCAAAGTTCTCATTTTTAATTTTGTTTACGCAATGAAGAGGAACAAGAAGTAATGGATCTGAAAAAGCTAAAAAGAGAGAAACATTTTAATCTCGAAATTTGCAAGATCTGAATGCAGATTATGGTGACTAACCTGTTTAGTGTTGCTACCTTGAAAGACGAAGAATGGAGCAAAAGCGCATCACTGAAATCTATCGCGCTATGTTATGTGGCTCACTCACTCACACGCATAAGGTCAAGGTCCCTTGCCTTCATGAGCTGTGTCTTCTTCTTAGCTCAAAATCAGATCTTTATAGATCTAACATTAAAGATAAAAAAATGGTCGTAGAAAAGAAAAATGAAACGCTGGCTTTATACTTTATAGTAAAAATGAGAAAAGAATAAAAATAGGTACTTGACCCATGGATATTTAAACACAAGGATAAGAGTGTTTTTAAAATGAGACAAATTAAATTTAAAGATTGATATGTCTAAATTAAAAAAAAATCAGTATTTTAAATGTATTTTAAAATTTTAAAGAATATAAATATTCACGGACTAAAAGATCAAACACTTATTTATCTTTTTTTCAAAATAATTATCTACATTCTTTTATATGCACCAAAATTATTAAATCACTTACTAAAACCAATTATTAAAATAAATATATATTAAAATATAAAATATATATTAAAATAAATTAAATTATATATATATATTTATATATAATAATTAATTTTAGTATATAAATAATATTTTTAAATAACTAAATAATGACTTAAAAACCAAATCAAAGTGTTCAAATGAAAATCAACTTATTTAGTATAAAATCACAAGACATAGTATTTGAATTGTTTAAACATCTAAAAATATTACGTCTACACAAATAATTAATCATAAAACTAATTATATTTTTATATATAAATATATTTTTAATTTATTTTTAATATATAATTTATATTTAATAATTAACTTTTACTGTATACGTACCATAGTTATTAAACATCCCATGTCTTCAGTTTTCATAGAAAGTGTGTATGTAATATATTTTACAGTTTTTTATACACCAAAAAAATGAATTTAGTTGTGAGAATTTAAATTTAATGACTTAAAATTATTTAATATAAAATATGGATATATTTAAATGTAATACTTTCAACTTGATTTTTTTTTCCTTTTATGACAAAAATTGATTTAACTATAATTTAATCGAAACTTGATTATATGTTTAACTCGACTCAATAACTGGTTTCTAAGATAAAATTATTGCTAAGACTTAAAAAGGTAAAATTATTGCTACTTGCTAATTGAATTGTAAATACAAATTTATTAATGGAAACGTTAGTACCAGAAGAAATCAAACTGATATTGAACATGAGTCACATTGACTAGATTTTGATGAATTTACTTTCAACTGTTGTTTTACGCTAATTAAACACAATTATTTTCAATACTAAAATACATGTTAGGAAAAAAATTAAATTAAAAAGTGTGTGAAGAGAGTAAGATAGAGTAAGCAGCGAGCGAAATGCGCACCATGGAGGCATTGGGATTTGGAACAATGAATCTAAAGGTAAACAAAAATATTACGATTATAGTTAAGGAAACTTTTCACGTGTACTTTCTGGAATATGGCTATTCCATTTGTTGTTACCACCAGATTTAATATAAAAAAATACAGATGATCTAGATTTAAGAAAAAAAATTTTGTAGACATTCACAAAGAAAGTGTATGGTGGGTATGCAACCATTATATCTTTTGGACAGGTTATATATTATATGTATTTTCTATAATTAACATCAACAATTAAAAATTATTAAAATACTAATATATTGATACACTTAAAATTTTTTCTATATTATATATATTAAAACTGCATCATTAGATGAATTAAGTTGATGGTTTTGTTATAAACTTTTTTTTCATATAAAAAATGAGCTTACATATTTACTTAATAAAAAAAAGTTGTTTAATAGAAAATGATACTATACTAGTAAATAAGCGTTATTAATTTGTTTCATTGGAAAAAAAAATATGATATACTGACTGGAATTGTCACTAAATATATTTTTAATTTAATTAATTAAATGTAAAATAAATTTTTAAAAAAATATATTTTCTTTAAATGCATAAAATAATAAATACGATAATTTTAATACTAGTATAAATTAAATTTAATTGTTTAAGTAAATACTACTGTAATAACATTAATAAAAATTTGTGTATAAATAATATTACTTATATTTTAATTTTATTGATTAAACTCATTTCAAAGTATGAGTATTAAATTTATTGTGCTAAAATTTTAAGGATAATATAAAATTTCACAATAAATTAAGTTTACCTAATATTCATTAATTAAATAAATAAATTTATTAAAATCTTTTTTAATTAATTAATTAATGATAAGCCTTAGAAAAAACACCAATCTCATCAATCTTGTTAACTAAATTGTAATATATGATAGTTGATAGTTTCATGAGCAGAAATGATCAAGAAATAACATAGAAATTAATAATGGATAAGTAATAAGGGATTGATAGAAAAAATAAATAATAATTTTGTGCATGGTTAATATTATTTGTGAGAAATATTTATTAAGAAAAATAAAATATTAATTATTAATTAATATCTTTAAGTGAAAAACATATGTAGTCAAATTAAAAAAAATCAGAACTAGATCTGCGAATTTTTTTAGTTGCCTACGGTATTATTAATGTTTTGAAAATCGGACCGAATCGGCCAATTCAATCGAATTAATTGGAAATCGGTCACCTAGTCAGTCCGGTCCACCTGTAAAATTGTCCTGTAAAAAATCGGTAAAAATCGATCAAACCGATAGTTAATTGGCAAACCGAACGAACCGGCCAGGTTTCAGCAAGCACCCGTTTTCCTCCCTAAATAACGAAACGGCATTGAAAGGTATAGCATTATCAGTGTATATTAAACTTTCATCATATGACGGTTCCTTGAAACCAGGTCCAATTGCAGCAATACCATCCAATGCAAGTTGAAAGTAAAGTGATTGAATTGCATTGAAATGAATACGTGCATCAACAATCCATTTGGCAAGTCCCAACTTAGCCTTGTGTACAATTTCTTTAGTAGCCAAAATATTTTTCAAAGTCGGTTGAGATCGTGGAGTAGTCCTTTCTTTAAAGTAACTTCCAATTTGTGTAGCTACTATAGCTCTTCTCTTTCCTTTGTCTTCCGTTGTTGTAGGAACATCAACTTGTACAGGGTTAGGCGATTCAGGCTCTTGTGCATGTGTTTTTCCACCATAAGACTCCTCTTCAAATTTTTTTTTATCTTATTTTTTTTGTTTTCCATCAAAATCCTTTTGAATTGAAGTTCAACTTCTTCGGGGACTTTGTTACATACTTTAATTTGTCCATGAATTTTCGCAAGATGATATTTCATCCAATATATCCCCCTTCCATTATAAGTATTCAAACAAAAGATAAATGTATATTGTGCCTTATGATTTTTATCATACTTCACAATGAAATATTCCCAAGCCGGGTCAAATTTTTCTCGAACGGAACCTGAGATTCTTGTACCGCATTATGTTGTTGTTGTTGTTGATCATTTTGTGACTGTTCCATCTAAATTCATAATGCCAGAAATCCAGAATCCAGACCAACGTATCAATTCATGTTCATACAATTCATATGGCATTCAACATAATTAAATTCAGCAATTTATCTAGTTAATTCAATATAGTAGAATTGAAAAATAAAAAAATTGAACCCACATCAACATAGCAGAATTCTAAAATTGAACATATATCAAATTTATTCAACATTACAGAATAATTAATCATATAATAAACAAAATAAAAAAATTAAAAAACAGAAAAAGAGAGCAGAAGAACTCTGCATCTGAAGAACATGAACCTACTTTAAATCTGCCTTAAATTCTTCCCTGAATAAAAATTTACATGAAAAAAATCACAGTACTCAAAACAAAAACTCAAAAAGATTGAAAAAATGAAAAATAGAAGAAGAGCTAGAACTAACTGCAAAAGAGCACAGAAGGCCAGAGCGATGGTGCACGAAATTGCAATCACACTTTTGCAATCCCGCACAACTAACCAGCAAGTGCACTGGGTCGTCCAAGTAATACCTTACGTGAGTAAGGGTCGATCCCACGGAGATTGTCGGCTTGAAGCAAGCTATGGTTATCTTGTAACTCTTAGTCAGGATATCAATAATTCTCAGGGGTGATTGTAAAAAGCAAAAGAACATGAAATAAGTACTTGTTTTGCAGTAATGGTGAACAGGTTGAGGTTTTGGAGATGCTCTATCTTCTGAACCTCTGCTTTCCTACTGTCTTCTTCTTCAAGCACGCAAGACTCCTTCCATGGCAAGCTGTATGTAGGGTTTCACTGTTGTCAATGGCTACCTCCCATCCTCTCAGTGAAAATGTTCAACGCGCCTTGTCACGGCACGACTAATCATCTGTCGGTTCTCAATCAATCGGGTTGGAATAGAATCCAGTGATTCTTTTGCGTCTGTCACTAACGCCCAGCCCTCAGGAGTTTGAAGCTCGTCACAGTCATTCAATCCTTGAATCTTACTCAAAATACCACAGACAAGGTTTAGACCTTCCGGATTCTCTTGAATGCCGCCATCAATTCTAGCTTATACCACGAAGATTCTGATTAAGGAATCCAAGAGATATCTACTCAATCTAAGGTAGAACGGAGGTGGTTGTCAGGCACACGTTCATAGGTGAGAATGACGATGAGTGTCACGGATCATCACATTCATCAGGTTTAGGAACAAGTGATATCTTAGAATAGAAGCAAGCGTGATTGAATGAAAAATAGTAGTAATTGCATTAATCCATCAAGATACAGCAGAGCTCCTCACCCCCAACCATGGGGTTTACAGACTCATGATGTAGAAGATACAATGAGAAACGTGTAAAGTGTCATGAGGTGTAGATACAATGTCAAAAGATCCTATTAATAGTGAACTAGTAACCTAGGGTATACATAAATTAGTAAATGACGTAAAAATCCACTTCCGGGGTCCACTTAGTGTGTGCTTGGGCTGAGCATTGAAGCTTTCATGTGTAGAGACTTTTTCTTGAGTTAAACGCCAGCTTTTATGCCAGTTTGGGCGTTTAACTCCAATTTTTATGCCAGTTCCGGCGTTAAACGCTGGGAATTCTGAAGCTGATTTGCAACGCCAGTTTGAGCCATCAAATCTCGGGCAAAGTATGGACTATTATACATTGCTGGAAAGCCCAGGATGTCTACTTTCCAACGTCGTTGAGAGCACGCCAATTGGGCTTCTGTAGCTCCAGAAAATTCACTTCGAGTGCAGAGAGGTCAGAATCCAACAACATCTGCAGTCCTTTTCAGCCTCTGAATCAGATTTTTGCTCAGGACCCTCAATTTCAGCCAGAAAATACCTGAAATCTTAGAAAAACACAAAAACTCATAGTAAAGTCCAGAAAAGTGAATTTTAACTAAAAACTAATAAAAATATAATAAAAACTAACTAAAATATACTAAAAACATACTAAAAACAATGCCAAAAAGCGTATAAATTATCCGCTCATCACAACACCAAACTTAAATTGTTGCTTGTCCCCAAGCAACTGAAAATCAAGATAGAATCAAAAGAAGAGAATATACTATAGACTCCAAAATATCAAAGAAATTTAACTCCAATTAGATGAGCGAAACTAGTAGCTTTTTGCTTCTGAACAGTTTTGGCATCTCACTTTATCCTTTGAAGTCTAGAATGATTGGCATCCATAGGAACTCAGAACTCAGATAGTGTTATTGATTCTCCTAGTTAAGTATGATGATTCTTGAACATAGCTACTTTATGAGTCTTGGCTGTGGCCCAAAGCATTCTGTCTTCCAGTATTACCACCGGATATATACATGCCACAGACACATACTTGGGTGAACCTTTTCAGATTGTGACTCAGCTTTGCTAGAGTCCCCAATTAGAGGTGTCCAGGGTTCTTAAGCACACTCTTTTTGCCTTGGATCACAACTTTATTATTTATTTATTATTATTATTATTATATATATATGTATAATTTTTTTTTGCAAGTTTTTCATTGCTTTTTCTTGCTTCAACAATCATTTTTATGATTTTCCAGATCCTCAATAACATTTCTCCTTTTCCATCATTCTTTCAAAAGCCAACAATTTTAACATTCTTAAAACAACAAATTCAAAAGACATATGCACTGTTCAAGCATTCCTTCAGAAAACAAAAAGTATTGTCACCACATCAAACTAATTCAACTAGTTTCAGAGATAAATTCGCAATCCTGTACTTCTTGTTCTTTTGTAATAAAAACATTTTTCATTTAAGAAAGGTGATGGATTCATAGGACATTCATAGCTTTAAGGCATAGACACTAAGATACCAATAATCATGTAATAAGACACAAACATAGATAAACATAAGCATAAAAATTCTAAAAATAGAAAATAAAGAACAAGGAGATTAAAGAACGGGTCCACCTTAGTGATGGCGGCTTGTTCTTCCTCTTGAAGATCTTATGGAGTGCTTGAGCTCCTCAATGTCTCTTCCTTGCCTTTGTTGCTCCTCTCTCATGATTCTATGATCTTCTTTAATTTCATGGAGGAGGATGGAATGTTCTTGGTGCTCCACCCTTAGTTGTCCCATGTTGGAACTCAATTCTCCTAGGGAGGTGTTGATTTGCTCCCAATAGTTTTGTGGAGGAAAGTGCATCCCTTGAGATGAATATCTCCATCTCCCATGGCTCGGAGGTGAAAGCTTTTGTCTTCCCTTTCCTCTTTCTAGAGGTTTCTCCGGCCTTAGGTGCCATAAATGATTATGGAGAAACAAAAAGCAACGCTTTTGCCACACCAAACTTAGAAGGTTTGCTCGTCCTCGAGCAAAAAGGAAAGAAGAGAGAGAGTGGTGGGGTTGGTGGGGATCCTGTGGGGTCCACAGATCCTGAGGTATCAAGGATAATTCATCCCTGCACCGAGTGACGAGCAAAAAATGCTCCTTCTGCCAATCATGGCGTTAAACGCTGGGCTGGTGCCCATTTCTGGCGTTTAACGCCAGCTTGGTGCCCATTCCTGGCGTTTAACGCCAGTCTGGTGCCCCTTTCTGGCGTTAAACGCCCAGAATGGTGCCAGACTGGGCGTTAAACGTCCATTTGCTGCCCTTACTGGCGTTTAAATGCCAGCAAGTTTTCCTCCAGGTTGTGCTGTTTTTCTTTATATTTTTCATTCTGTTTCTGCTTTTTCAATTGATTTTGTGACTTTCCATGATCATCAACCTATAGAAAACATAAAATAATAAAGGAAAATAATAAATATAACATTGGGTTGCCTCCCAACAAGCGCTTCTTTAATGTCAGTAGCTTGATAGTGGGTTCTCATGGAGCCTCACAGATACTCAGAGCCATGTTGGAACCTCCCAACACCAAACTTAGAATTTGACTGTGGGGGCTCTGTTTGACTCTGTTTTGAGAGAAGCTCTTCATGCTTCCTTTCCATGGTTACAGAAGGAGAACCTTGAGTCTTATAGTTTGCACTGTCTGCAAGCCACGGAGCTTCCTGAATAGCAAATAATTGCTCATCCGGAAAGGTTTCAGAGATCTCAGTAGGAGGGAGGGATGCTCCTACTACTGGTTCTATCCGGGACAGGTGATCAGCTACTTGATTCTCTGTCCCTTTTCTGTCTCTTATTTCTATATCAAACTCTTGCAGAAGCAACACCCATCTTATGAGTCTGGATTTTGAATCCTGCTTTGTGAGTAGATATTTAAGAGCAACATGGTCAGTGTACACAATCACTTTTGATCCTACTAAATAAGATCTGAACTTGTCAATGGCATAAACCACTGCAAGTAACTCCTTTTCTGTGGTTGTGTAGTTCTTCTGTGCATCATTTAGAATACGGCTGCCATAATAAATGACGTGTAGAAGCTTACCATGCCTTTGTCCCAATACTGCACCAATGGCATGGTCACTGGCATCACACATTAGTTCAAATGGTAATGTCCAGTCTGGTGCAGAGATGACTGGTGCTGTGACCAGCTTAGCTTTCAGAGTCTCAAACGCCTGCAGACACTCCTTATCAAAGATAAATGGCGTGTCAGCAGCTAGCAGATTACTCAGAGGTTTGGCAATTTTTGAAAAATCCTTTATAAACCTTCTGTAGAATCCTGCATGCCCCAGAAAGCTTCTGATTGCCTTAACATTGGTAGGTGGTGGTAATTTTTCAATTACTTCAACTTTAGCTTGATCCACCTCTATTCTTTTGTTTGAAATTTTATGCCCAAGGACAATCCCTTCAGTCACCATAAAGTGACATTTTTCCCAGTTTAAAACTAGGTTGGTCTCTTGGCATCTTTTCAGAACAATTGCTAGATGGTTAAGGCAGGAGCTAAATGAGTCTCCAAATACTGAAAAGTCATCCATGAAGACTTCCAGAAATTTCTCTACCATATCTAAGAAGATAGAGAGCATGCACCTCTGAAAGGTTGCAATTGCATTGCACAGACCAAAAGGCATCCTTCTGTAGGCAAATACTCCAGAAGGACATGTAAATGCTGTTTTCTCTTGGTCTTGAGGATCTACTGCAATTTGGTTGTAACCTGAACAGCCATCCAAAAAGTAGTAATATTCATGACCTGCCAGTCTCTCTAGCATCTGGTCTATGAATGGTAAAGAAAAATGATCCTTCCTGGTGGCTGTGTTGAGCCTTCTGTAGTCAATACACATACGCCACCCTGTAATTGTTCTTGTAGGAACCAGTTCATTCTTTCCATTATGAACCACTGTTATGCCTCCCTTCTTGGGGACAACGTGGACAGGGCTCACCCAGGGACTATCAGAAATAGGATAAATAATCCCAGCCTCTAGTAACTTAGTGACCTCTTTCTGCACCACCTCCTTCATGGCTGGATTTAGCCGCCTTTGTGGTTGAACCACTGGCTTAGCATCATCCTCCAATAGGATCTTGTGCATGCATCTTGAGGGGCTAATGCCCTTAAGATCACTTATGGATCACCCAAGAGCTGTCTTGTGTGTCCTTAGCACTTGAATTAGTGCTTCCTCTTCCTGTGGATTTAAAGCAGAGCTTATGATCACTGGAAAAGTGTCACCTTCTCCCAGAAATGCATATTTCAGGGATGGTGGTAGTGGCTTGAGCTCGGGTTTAAGAGGCTTATCTTCTTCTTGAGGAATTTTCAGAATTTCTTTTATTTCTTTTAGTTCCTCCAGATCAGGCTGAACATCTTTAAAGATGTCATCTAGCTCTGATTCAAGACTTTCAGTCATATTGACCTCCTCCACCAAAGAATCAATAATATCAGTGCTTATGCAGTCATTTGATGTGTCTGGATGCTGCATAGCTTTGACAACATTCAACTTGAACTCATCCTCATTGACTCTCAGGGTTAATTCCCATTTTTGGACATCAATGAGGGTCCGTCCAGTTGCTAGAAAAGGTCTTCCTAAAATGAGAGTTGCACTCTTGTGCTCCTCCATTTCCAGCACTACAAAGTCAGTGGGAAAGGCAAATGGCCCAACCTTGACAATCATGTCCTCAATTATGCCTGATAGGTATTTAATGGAGCCATCAGCAAGTTGGAGACATATCCTGGTTGGTTTTGACTTCTTCAGTCAAGCCAAGCTTTCTGATAGTGGATGCAGGTATTAGGTTGATACTTGCTCCAAGATCACATAGAGCTTTCTTGGTACAAGTACCCTCTAATGTGCATGGTATCATAAAGCTTCCAGGATCTTTAAGCTTCTCTGGTAAGCTCTTTAATATGACTGCACTGCATTCTTCAGTGAGAAAAACTTTTTCAATTTCTCTCCAATCCTTCTTATGACTTAAGATCTCTTTCGTGAACTTAGCATAAGAAGGTATTTGCTCAAGTGCCTCTGCAAACGGAATCTTTATTTCAAGAGTCCTTAGATAGTCTGCAAAGCGTGCAAATTGCTTATCTTGTTCCGCTTGGTGGAGTTTCTGAGGATAAGGCATCTTGGCTTTATATTCTTTAACCTTAGTTGCTGCAGGTTTATTTCCTACAGAAGTGGTTGGAGAAGCCTGCTTAAGGGGGTTGTTATCAGCACTTGCAAGTGTCTGACCCCTTTGTTGCGTTTGAACGCCAGGATTGGGTGCTTTTTGGGCGTTTAACGCCAGATTGCAACCCTTTTCTGGCGTTTGAACGCCAGAAGTGGCTACCCATTGGGCGTTTAACGCCACTTTCTTACCCTTTTATGGCGTTTGAACGCCAGAACTGGGCAGGGAATGGGCGTTTAACGCCAGCTTTTCCCCCCTTTCTGGCGTTTGGACGCCAAGAGTATTCCTCTTTGGGCTCTTACTGTCCTCAGAGGGATTTTGGACAGTGGTTTGGTTATCCTCTGTCAATTGTTCCTTTATTGGCTTTTTGCTACTTTGAGCAGTGTTATTCAATGTCTTCCCACTCCTCAGTTGAACTGCTTGGCATTCTTCTGTTATCTGTTTAGATAACTGCTGTTTTGCCTGATTCAACTGTGATTCTATGTTCTTGTTAGCAATTTTAGTTTCTTGGAGCATCTCTTTAAATTCTACTAACTGTTTTGTCATCAGGTGTAATTGCTAATTAAGCTCAACCATCTGTTCTTGAGGATTAGGATCAGTGGCTACTGCCATAACTTCTTCTTTTGTAGAGAACTCATTGCTAGAGTACAAATGGTTATTTCTAGCAACAGTATCTATAAGCTCTTGAGCCTCTTCAATCGTCTTCCTCATATGTATAGATCCACCAGCTGAGTGGTCTAGAGACATCTGAGCTTTTTCTGTAAGCCCGTAATAGAAGATGTCTAACTGTACCCACTCTGAAAACATTTCAGATGGGCATTTTCTTAGCATACCTCTATACCTCTCCCAGGCATTATAAAGGGATTCATTATCCTCTTGTTTAAAGCCTTGGATGTCCAGCCTTAGCAGTGTCATCCTTTTTAGAGGGTAAAATTGATTCAGGAATTTGTCTGATAACTGTTTCCATGTCTTTATGCTTTGTTGTAGGTTGGTTATTCAACCACCTCTTAGCTTGATCTTTTACAGCAAATGGAAACAGTAATAGTCTATCGACATCCTGATCCACCTCTTTATCACGTACTGTGTCAGCAATTTGTAAGAATTGTGCTAGAAACTCAGTAGGTTCTTCCTGTGGAAGACCGGAATACTGGCAATTTTGCTGCACCATGATAATGAGTTGAGGATTTAGCTCAAAACTGCTTGCTTTAATGGGAGGTATACAGATGCTACTCCCATATGCAGCTGTAATGGGGTTAGCATATGACCCCAGAGTCCTTCTGGACTGTTCAATTCCACTTAAGTCCATGACGGAGAAAGGGAATAAGATATGGATTCGCAAGTAAAGTATTTTATTTTTTTTTGATTTGATCGAAAATAATAAAATAAAACAAATGGAAAATAAAATCAAATTTCGAAAAATAAAAGAAAATAAGATCAAAGCAAATTGAAAACTAAATCAATTAGTTAATTAAAAAGATTTTGGAATTAGCAATTGAAAATATATGATTGAAAATTATTTTGAAAAAGATTTGATTTTTTTTTTAAATGAGGAAAGAGAAAAACAACAAAATGACACCAAACTTAAAATTTTTAGAAAATCAAACACAAATTTTTGAAAATTTAAAGGAAGACACAAAGAAGACACCAAACTTAGAATTTTTAAAGAACAAGAAAGAACTAAGAACATGCAAATTCGAAAAATTAAAAGAAAACAAAAGCATGCAATTGACACCAAACTTAAAATATGAAACTAAACTCAAATAAAAGACTCTAAACCAACAAAAATAAAATATTCCTAATCTAAGCAACAAAATAAACCGTCAGTTGTCCAAACTCGAACAATCCCCGGCAACGGCGCCAAAAACTTGGTGCACGAAATTGCAATCACACTTTTGCAATCCCGCACAACTAACCAGCAAGTGCACTGGGTCGTCCAAGTAATACCTTACGTGAGTAAGGGTCGATCCCACGGAGATTGTCGGCTTGAAGCAAGCTATGGTTATCTTGTAACTCTTAGTCAGGATATCAATAATTCTCAGGGGTGATTATAAAAAGCAAAAGAACATGAAATAAGTACTTGTTTTGCAGTAATGGTGAACAGGTTGAGGTTTTGGAGATGCTCTATCTTCTGAACCTCTGCTTTCCTACTGTCTTCTTCTTCAAGCACGCAAGGCTCCTTCCATGGCAAGCTGTATGTAGGGTTTCACTGTTGTCAATGGCTACCTCCCATCCTCTCAGTGAAAATGTTCAACGCGCCCTGTCACGGCACGACTAATCATCTGTCGGTTCTCAATCGGGTTGGAATAGAATCCAGTGATTCTTTTGCGTCTGTCACTAACGCCCAGCTCTCAGGAGTTTGAAGCTTGTCACAGTCATTCAATCCTTAAATCCTACTCAGAATACCACAGACAAGGTTTAGACCTTCCGGATTCTCTTGAATGCCGCCATCAATTCTAGCTTATACCACGAAGATTCTGATTAAGGAATCCAAGAGATATTTACTCAATTTAAGGTAGAATGGAGGTGGTTGTCAGGCACACGTTCATAGGTGAGAATGATAATGAGTGTCACGGATCATCACATTCATCAGGTTTAGGAACAAGTGATATCTTAGAATAGAAGCAAGCGTGATTGAATGAAAAACAGTAGTAATTGCATTAATCCATCAAGATACAGCAGAGCTCCTCACCCCCAACCATGGGGTTTAGAGACTCATGCTGTAGAAGATACAATGAGAAACGTGTAAAGTGTCATGAGGTGTAGATACAATGTCAAAAGATCCTATTAATAGTGAACTAGTAACCTATGGTATACATAAATGAGTAAATGACGTAAAAATCCACTTCCAGGGTCCACTTAGTGTGTGCTTGGGCTGAGCATTGAAGCTTTCATGTGTAGAGACTTTTTCTGGAGTTAAACGCCAGCTTTTATACCAGTTTGGGCGTTTAACTCCAATTTTTATGCCAGTTCCGGCGTTAAACGCTGGGAATTCTGAAGCTGATTTGCAACGCCGGTTTGGGTCATCAAATCTTGGGCAAAGTATGGACTATTATACATTGCTGGAAAGCCCAGGATGTCTACTTTCCAACGCCATTGAGAGCCCGCCAATTGCGCTTCTGTAGCTCCAGAAAATTCACTTCGAGTGCAGAGAGGTCAGAATCCAACAGCATCTGCAGTCCTTTTCAGCCTCTGAATCAGATTTTTGCTCAGGACCCTCAATTTCAGCCAGAAAATACCTGAAATCTCAGAAAAACACACAAACTCATAGTAAAGTCCAGAAAAGTGAATTTTAACTAAAAACTAATAAAAAATATAATAAAAACTAACTAAAATATACTAAAAACATACTAAAAACAATGCCAAAAAGCGTATAAATTATCCGCTCATCAAGCGACCCGACGACGCTTCGGTGACGGTGACAACAAGAAGCCGACGACCCGCGATAGTAAGGCTTCGACCCATGACGGTGAGGCTTCGACCTGCGATGGTGAGAATTCTTCCCGCGGCAGTGGCGCTTGGCTCCGGCGTCTGTTTCGTTTGATGGTGGTGGTTGTCCTTCGTAGGCAGATGGTCGAAAAGATTAGGATTGGAAATGGGAGATGATCAGGAGTCTTTTTCGAAGAGATTAGGGTTGGAAACTGACTACAATACATTCAAACTTCACTTCAGTCTTCTTTTTTTTTCAGCGCCAAACGACGCCGTTTCGTTACTTAGGGAGAAAAACCGGTGCCTATTGAAATTCCGCTGATTTATCCGGTTCGTTGGTTAATTATTGGTTCAACCAATTTTTACCAATTTTTTACAGAACAATTTTATAAGTAGACCGAACTAGTTAGGTGACCGATTTTCAGTTAATCTAATTAAATCGGTCAGTCCGATCTAATTTTCAAAACATTGGTTTTATGTCTAAACAAAATTTTTTTTTATCAGACTTTACAAACAATATAACTTATAATAAATAAGAAATAAAATTTCTGCACCTAGTTTTACTGTGCAAGTTTCTTCGGACTAATTATGTTACCTTTTTGTCTTTTATTCTTTATAATTAAAGGACTATTTTCGTCTTTTTATAAATAGCTACAAAATAAAAAATCAATTTACAATTTAATTTTACATAGAACATTAAAATTTCAATAAAGTAAGTAAAATACTTAAAAAAATTTCAATAATTAATACTAAAAATTAATTATTATATATTTTTATATAATAATATATTTTATTTCATTTATTTTTAATATATATTTTATACAAATAATTAATTATTATTAATTTTTTATATATACATGACATAGTTATAACCTAAACAATCGACGCGAACATGTAAAGCAGTGGCGTAATGCGCAACCATCGCCGGTGCCCATAGAAATGAATATTTTTCTTTTTCTTTTGGTCGAAATATGGATTATTAAATCACATTGATTTATTGATGTCACAGTAATAGTCATGCACATGGACATGCGTATCGTTCTTCAGAAGATAATGACAAATAATCAAATAGAATATATATTGGTCACCGACAGTGGCATCATGGTAAATTTAGATGTTAATTTTTTTTACCATTATTTAGATATTAATTAAAAAATATAAAATTTACTAAAATATTATTTTTAATTATTTATTAGTTTTAATATTTAAAATTTATGTAACACCCTAACCTTTAGCACGTCATGATCGTACAAAAAATAAGGAGTTACTAACCTGTTCTCCTTATTTACTACTTAATATTAAGCCTTTAAGTTGATATCGCGTTTCAGTTTATAAGAAAATACCAGAAAATTATTTGTAGTAATTCAAATCACACAATTATTAATAATTTAAATGCTATACAAATAAATTCAATATAAAACTCAAATACAATACCTATCCCTCTGGATAAAATAAAACTTAAAGCAACAAGGGCGAAGAAACTCTATAAAAATAACAGGAATTACAAGTAAATCTACTAGTCGTCTGTATCTTCTAACTGAATCTTCGAACCTGTGTCACTAAAAGGGTGGAAGATTTTGGGGTGAGAACAAACCACACGTTCTCAGTAGGGACTGAGAACGGAAATGCCGTAAAAGTAATGAATTTAATGCAAATAATTAACTTACTTAGTAAAACTATTTTGTTAACCCTTTGGAAATACTTTTATCTCTACTCTAGATAAATAATTACTTTTCTTAAAATTTCTAAACTCAAAACAAATTTTAAATATAAAACTAGTCACATTTTCTGTCTCTTAGCCACATAGTTAATCCTCAGTCAAATGTCAACTCGTAATCACTTAAATACACTCACAAACAAATAGTGCAAGCAAGAGATTCAATTCAATGTACAAACAAGTCACAACAAGACAAATAATACAATCACAAAGTAATAAAACAAGCAAGCGCAATCAAATGCAAATGTGCAAACAACATGATGCATGTCTATCTCTAACGCAGGCCATGAGCTCATGTGTCGGTTGCCTACCCGCTCCCGACATTACCCGGGCACAAGTCCCAGATATGGCTTTCCAGATGCATCAGTGTGCTTATAAGTCGTACGGCTAGGCCGCATCAGTGTGACTTTCCAAATCAATAAGTGTACATCTGGAAAACAGTTCTCAGTGTGTGGGCGTCCCCACTTTACATTTGGCACTAAGGCCTAAACAATGTCACATCTGCTCTCCTGTGGCAGACGCTTCATTAATTAATATATTCCTTTAATCTTTGTTCTCTGCTCTCCTGTGGCAGAGATTCCTTTTCTTAAAAAAAAACAAACTCAAAACAACACTTAGAACAAAATCTCTCCTTACAAAATTGGATTTAAAACATTATGTTTTTCTTAATAAATCTAGTTTAAAAATAGAATACACCTTTTCTCAACTAAATAAATCTCAAATAATTTAATTTTCCAAAACCAAATCTTTTAAAATAACTTTTCAAATAAAACCTCAGATTTTTATAAAATTTCGGCAGCACTCCCCTAAAATTCGGGGTTAGCCACCCTTTTTCGGGTCCCAACTGAACCATTTTCAACCTCTTTTCAATCAAGAAATCAAATACATATTCATCAAATTCAATCACAAACACAACTCAAACTCATCATTCAGTCATTTCAAACAATCATAAATTATTTACAAATACCCACTAGACTTCCATGGCATTCATAGTTTAAAAACAGTTAATCTCAAAACAAAATTCCCTACCTCCGTATGAAATCAAAATCAACGAAAGTTCCGGAGAAACTTTCTGACCGAACTGCTGAAGAGGAAAGCTTCAGAAATCATATGTGCCTCCTAGAACTCCAGTTGGCCGAACTCAAGGGGAAGAGGAGCTACGTCACCGTCAATTTTCACCGATCAAAAGTGACGCCAATACGTAGAGAAGGAGGATACGAACATTTTTACCGGATTAGATTTTTTATTGGAGTTACGGATCTCAAGAAATCGAAGTCGGAAACCTTATGGTCATGGAGGTTCTCTCTTCTCTCTCTCTCGGTTCTTTCTTTCTTCCTTTATTCAAAAATGAAGCATGCAAAGCCGGTTAGGAGCTAATGATCATGCTTTAGGAAAAATGTGACACGTTAGACGGGTTTAGGTGTCATGCTTACTGTTCATACCCTGGCCCAATAGTAAAGGCCCAGGTCCAAACGAAAGGCCTAATCCAAAGGATTGAGCCTCACCCAGCACCGATCTTCGTCTTACGAAGTCGGTCATCACCACGACTTGCTCCAAAGAAGTCGGGACGAAGGTTAGCTAGCAGATAAGCACTCATTCAAATGAGTAATTGTCCCTAAAATCTCTCTACCCACTTTCAGGAGCCATATCTCAACCTCCCTAAGATAAAGGGACGGTTATTCACCTGAAAAGGTGGCACTACTCCAACGGTGGTTATTGGTTCACCACTATAAATATGCTGACACCCCTCAGGTATCACTAAGTCCCAATACTCTCTAGACTTGCTTACACTCTTGCTGACTTAGGCATCGGAGTGTCTTTGCAGGTACCACCCCCATTCTCTCTCACACAAAACTCGGAGGCGGCTCCCAGACGTAAACCAAGTCGGAGACCACACTCCTCCAACGCTTGGGCCTCATAAACAAGCCCAACTACCGTTCGATTCTAGGTAAGCCCCGAAACATTGGTGCCGTTGCCGGGGACCCGAGAGATCAACCAGTGATGGCGGACAGATCCCCAGAAGAGGGTCATGTGGAATCAGATTCGGAACAAGAGAATCTGAACACAGGAAACAATGACGAGGACTTGACCCTTCGCCAAGAAACCAATGATCAGCACCGAGAAGGTACCTCCGGAATAAAAAATCCGAAGGTAAATTCTTCAGAAGGACACGAATCGGAGAAAGATGGACCATCCCATGCAACTGAACTCATGGGATTAGTCCACAGTCGCCTAGAACAGTTGGAACAGGAACGGGAGCGACAAAAGGAAACAGAAAACAGCCTAAAGAGGAGATGGAACGACGAAAAGAGTTAGAAAGAAAACTCTTGAAGTTGGAATCCTCCCTCAAAGGTCGGAACTCCCGTGACAAGCGAGAAGAGTCGCCCCTAGGAGGAGAGGACCCTTTCAACGAGGACATAATGAGAGTAAAAGTTCCGAGGAACTTCAAAAGCCCCGACATGGACCTCTATGACGGAACCACGGATCCAAAGCATCACTTAAGCAATTTCAAAAGTTGGATGTACCTGGCTGATGCTTCCGACGCTACGCGATGCAAAGCTTTCCCGACCACCCTAACGAAAGCAGCATTGAAGTGGTTCGACAGCCTCCCTCTGAGGTCGGTCACTAGTTTTGAAGACCTCTCAAGGAAATTTCTGATGAGGTTCTCTATCCAGAAAGACAAAGTGAAACATGCACCAAGCCTCCTGGGAATAAAACAGGAGGTCGGAGAATCCCTACGAGCCTATATGGAAAGGTTCAACAAAGCATGTTTAGAGATCCAACACCTGCCCACCGAGGCAGTCATAATGGGGTTAGTCAATGGGTTTAGAGAAGGACCCTTCTCACAGTCCATATCCAAAAGACACCCCATCTCTTTAAGTGATGTACAGGAAAGGGCTGAAAGGTACATCAACATGGAGGAAATGCTAAGTTGAGAGATCCGAGTTGGCGACCGGGACACCCTCTCCCAACAAAAGAAAGGGAGAGGGAGCCCAGGAAAAAGGAAGAGCTCGGTCTCGATAGACCAAGGAAATACCACTCTTATACTCCTCTAAAGATTTCCATAGTGGATGTATACAGAGAAATTTACAATACTGAAAGACTGCCACCTCCCAGACCCATTAAAAACAAAAAAGGGGGGAGCCACGGCGACTACTGTGAGTACCATAAAATATATGGTCACTCCACAAATGACTGTTACGACCTCAAAAATGTGATAGAAAAGCTGGCCAGAGAAGGCCGGCTTGACAGATATCTCATAGAAAGGTCGGACAGTCATGGGAAGAGAAAGCGAGATGATATGGATAGAAGAGACCCACCACCGCAAACGCCGGAGAGACATATCCATATGATCTCAGGAGGATTCGCGGGAGGGGGACTCACCAAATCCTCTCGCAAAAGGCATCTCAAGAAAGTCTACCAGGTCGGAGGAGAATCATCCGACCTCCCTACCATTTCATTCACAAAAGAAGACGGGCAAGGAGTAATCCCTGGACACGATGATTCAGTGGTAATAACTATGATCCTAGCAAATGCCCATCTCCACAGAACCCTAGTGGACCAAGGAAGCTCAGCGGACATCCTTTTCAAGCCCGCTTTTGACAAACTAGGGTTGGATGAGAAAGAATTAAGAGCCTACCCCGACACCTTATACGGATTAGGCGACACGCCAATAAAGCCACTGGGATTTTTGCCCCTTCACACCACTTTTGGAAAAGGGAAAAAATCAAAAACTCTGAGTGTAGACTTCATAGTTGTCGATGTAGGGTCAGCATATAACACTTTAATCGGCAGAGCTACCCTTAATCGACTCGGAGCGGTGGTATCCACTCCCCACCTTTGTATGAAATTCTCGACCTCAGCGGGAATAGCAACGGTAAGGGGAGATCAGAAATTGGCAAGGAAATGCTATAATGAAAGCCTAAATCTGAGAGGAAAAGACAGAAAAGTTCACACAATAGAGCTCGGTGGTGCAAGGACCAGAAAAGAGCTGCGACCACAACCGGGAGGAAAAACCGAGGAGATACAGGTCGGCAAAGAGGAAGGAAAAATACTCACATAGGAGCCAACCTAGGGGAAACGCTAAAACAATGATTGATTAAGCTCCTAAGAGAAAACTCCGACCTCTTTGCTTGGAAGGCTTCTGATATGCCTGGGATAGACCCCGAGCTCATGTCCCACAAACTCTCGGTCTACCCGGGGTCCCGACCTGTACAACAAAGAAGACGCAAGCTCGGCCCAGAACGAGCCCTAGTAGTAGAAGAACAAGTACAGGCGCTCCTAGAAGCTGGCTTCATCAGAGAAGTCAAGTACCCAACATGGCTAGCCAATGTAGTGCTAGTCAAAAAACAAAATGGCAAATGGAGAATGTGTGTCGACTATACCAACTTGAATAATGCATGTCCCAAGGACCCTTATCCACTGCCAAATATTGATACTCTAGTAGACTCCAGCTCGGGGAATCAATACTTGTCGTTCATGGACGCCTACTCGGGGTATAATCAAATCCCGATGTATGAGCCAGATCAGGAAAAGACATCCTTCATCACGCCCAGAGCAAATTTTTGCTATGTGGTCATGCCATTTGGATTAAAAAATGCAGGGGCCACATACCAAAGGCTGATGAACAAAGTGTTTGCTCCTCACCTTGGGAGCCTAATGGAAGTATACGTCGACGACATGCTAGTAAAAACCAAGAAAGAAGTCGACCTCTTATTAGACCTCTCGCGAGTCTTTGACACCATAAGGTTACGGGGGATGAGACTAAATCCCGCAAAGTGTGCCTTCGCGGTAGAGGCGGAAAAATTTTTAGGGTTCATGCTGACACAAAGAGGGATTGAAGCCAATCCCGATAAATGTAGAGCTATCCTGAAAATGAAAAGCCCGACCTGTTTAAGAGAAGTCCAGCAGCTAAATGGCCGACTTGCAGCCCTCTCCAGATTCTTGGCAGGATCAGCACTAAAATCCCTTCCACTGTTCTCCTTATTGAGAAAGGGATGTCAGTTCGAATGGACTCCTGAATACGAGGAGGCATTCTAGGAGTTCAAAAGATTCTTGAGCCAACCGCCGATTCTGACCCGACCTATAGCAGGAGAAGACCTCGTCTTATATTTATCTGTAGCAGACAAGGCCGTCGCGTCAGCCTTGATAAGAGAAGACGAGGTCGGACAGCATCCAGTGTATTTCATTAGCAAAGTTCTACAAGGGCCCGAGCTAAGATACCACAAACTAGAGAAGTTTTCCTATTCCTTAGTAGTGGCATCGCGAAGGCTACAGCCCTACTTTCAAGCACATACCATAAAAGTCCGCACGAACCAACCCATGAAGCAAATCCTCCAAAAGACGGATGTTGCAGGGAGAATGGTTCAATGGGCAATAGAGCTCTCCGAGTTCGACTTAAAGTATGAAACTCAGACGGCGATTAAAGCCCAGTGCCTCACCGACTTCATCGCAGAATACACAGGAGACCAAGAGGAAAAGCCAACTACATGGGAACTTTATGTAGATGGATCCTCAAATAAGACAGGAAGCGGTGCAGGAATAATATTAGTGGATGAAAGACGGACCCAAATAGAGGTTTCCCTCAAATTTGAATTCCCAGCTTCAAATAATCAGGCAGAATATGAAGCGCTGATTGTTGGGCTGAAGCTAGCAGAAGAAGTCGGTGCTACAAAGGTGATGATATACAACGACTCACAAGTGGTGACCTCCCAGATAAGTGGAGAGTATCAGGCAAAAGACCCAAATATAAAGAGGTACTTGGAAAAAACTCTGGAACACCTTGAACGCTTTGCAGAAACCGAGGTCAAACACATAACTCGGGATCTGAATAGCAGGACAGATGCCCTATCCAAGTTAACAAGTACCAAGCCAGGAGGGAATAACAGAAGCCTGATCCAGGAAACTCTCTAGGAACCCTCCGTAGTAAAAGCAGAAGACAAACAAGAGGTCCTTGAGGTAACCGGGTTAAGCCTCGGATGGATGAACCCCTTGGTCGAATACATGAAATTCGACATCCTTCCCAAAGAGGAAAAAGAAGCCAAGAAAATCCGGAGGGAAGCACAACATTATACTTTGGTGAGAAATATTCTCTACAGAATGGGGATATCAACACCATTGCTAAAATGCGTGCCGACCTCAAGGACCACCGAGGTGTTAGAAGAAGTCCACAGTGGGATCTGCGGAAATCATCTCGAAGCAAGGTCACTAGCCAGGAAAGTGATCCGAGCTGGATTTTACTGGCCGACCTTGCAGAAAGATGCCATAGAATTTGTGAAAAAGTGTCAACCATGTCAGATGCATGCAAATTTCCATCTGGCTCCCCCGGAAGAGCTCATCAGTATCACTTCTCCATGGCCCTTCGCAAAATGGGGAATGGATTTGTTAGGTCCTTTTCCCCAAGCGCCATGACAAGTCAAATACCTGATCGTGGGAATAGATTACTTCACAAAGTGGATAGAAGCAAAACCATTGACCACCATCACCGCTCAAAAAAGCCGGAGGTTCCTCTACAAAAATATCATCACAAGATATGGGATACCTTATTCCATTACCACAGACAATGGAACCCAGTTCACCGACTCCACCTTCAGAAGCCTAGTAGCCAGTTTGAAAATTAAACACCAGTTCACCTCGGTAGAACATCCGCAAGCCAATGGACAAGCCGAGGCAGCCAACAAAGTCATACTGGCAGGATTGAAGAAAAGATTACAAGATGCAAAAGGAGCCTGGGCTGATGAGCTCCCACAAGTGCTATGGGCCTACAGGACAACCCCTCAATCCGCCACTGGAGAAACGCCCTTCCGACTAGTCTATGGCGTAGAAGCCATGATACCAATAGAAATCAATGAACAAAGCCCAAGGGTGATTCTCCATGACGAAGTCGGGAACATACAGGGACACAAAGAGGAACTCGATTTACTCCCCGAAGTCCGAGAAGAAGCCCAAATAAGAGAAGCAGCGTTGAAGCAAAGGATGACTACAAAGTACAACAAAAAAGTCATTCGAAGAACATTTGCCCCGAATGATTTGGTCTTGATCAGAAACGACATTGGAGTCAACAAATCAGGGGAAGGAAAACTCGTTGCTAACTGGAAGGGACCATACAAAGTCAATGAGGTCCTAGGAAAAGGTTATTATAAAGTGACCGACCTGAACGACACCGAGTTACCGAGGTCGTGGCATGCTTGCAATATGAAAAGGTACTATAGTTAAAAGCGAACTCTACTCCCTGATGTACTCTTTTCCCAACTTCATGATTTTTTCCTAAAAATAAAGGGTTTTTTCTGGAGGGGGTTTTTAACGAGGCATCATAGTAGGGGCTAAGGGAAATAGATTGGCAAAAACCCTTAGTAGCAATAAAAGTACCTCCCCAATAAATAAAGATCTTTTTCATTTATCTCTCATAAAAATTCCTTCTCGTTTATTTTCTTTCCTACGAAACGTGCCAACTTAAGCTCGACAAAACGTGAAAATCCCATGAACCGACCTAGATGGTCGTCAGGATAAAACGACGAGGTACAAGTCGGTGTAAAGAGGTTATAAAAGTTGATCGTGGAAAACTCGGAGACGTTCCGACTTATAAGTCGAAATGAAAAACCGAGTAGAAACGAAAACGAATCGCAAAAATAACCTAAATCATAAGAACTCAATAAAACAAAATTGAGTATAAGGAATAACAAAAAAGAGATTAAAAAACCTAGGAAAAAGCTTAAAAGCTGTCCTAAAATCCTTAAAGCGAAAAGGTTCAGAAAGACAGACAAGCCAAAGGTTTTCAGAAAAGATCAAGGAGACTTCGAAAAGTCAAAACCAGAAAAGCATGCACGCAAAAAGGTAGCTGAAAACCCTTATATCAAAAAGGGTATTTTTTGTTAAACAAAACCCTTATCCAAAAAAGGGCAATAATAAATATTTTGTTTACGGCCTTTAAAGGCCAGAAGAAATTGTTCAGTTACCACTACCACCAACAACAAATATAAAGAGTTTAAAAAAGGGGGGACCCACAGGCCGGACCCCATATAGCCAATAAAGTTATTTTTTCAGAGGAGTAGACGGATCACCACTAGAACCAGGAAGAGGAGTCGGAGCGCCATCAGGACCAGGGAGAGAGGCACCTACAGGAGTTGGAAGAGAAGTCTCAGGAGTCTCGGAAGAACTCGGAGCATTATCTGGACGGGGAGGAGACTCTATGATTCTTTGACCCCGAGTCTTCAACTCGGACTCAGATACAGGTCGGGGAGGAGACACAATGGCCCCATTAATAACAATTTTGTCAGGGTCCAAAGGAGAGAGATCCAAATTGGGAGCAAGGACGCCGACTTGCTCCTTGAAAATCCTCCAAGCCTCCTCGGCTCCCTCAGCAATAGAGTCCTCCAACTCGGCATAAGCAGTCCGAGAATTCAACAAGTCCTTCCTCACCTCCACGAGATCCTTGAACAAGCTTGAATAACTCTCCTGCGCCTTCTTCCTCAAGCCCTCCTCCATATTGCATTGGGCTTGTAACTTGCTCCCCTCCTCCCGAAGGTCATCCCTCTCCTTCCTCAATTTAGCGACCTCCTTCTTCAACTCCTTCTTATGTTTCTGATATATGAGAAGCCTTTTCTCCAACTCTTCAACCCTCGAAGTTGAACCCAGAGAGCTAAGAGGAGTCTTCTCAAAAATATCAAGAAACTTGGTACATACCGCCGCTGCCCTGACACTCTCCTGAGCCAGAATAGTGAGGTGGTTCCGGACAGAAATATCATCCATACCTATACGGGTATGGGGATAGATGTGTTTCCGGACAAATGCAGGTGCATCCACCTTAGCCTCACCTTTAAAAGAAGAGGAAGACTCTAAAGTTTTACGCTTCTTTTTCTCTGGCTCAGGAGAAGATTGGGGGGAAGGGGTGGCTGGGAAGAAGCCAAAGAGGAAATAACAATAGGCCGAGAAGGGGTCCCCAAAGTTTGAGGAGGAGGAGGAGGAGGAAGAAAGGAGCTAGTTACCCTGGCACCGCCGGCCCTGGCGCGAGATCTTGCCCTGGCCTCCTGGACTCTCTGGTAAGATTCGCTGGAATTCTTCTTCGCCATCTCTGTAATAGCAATTATTAGCCAAAAAATTCAGACAAGTCGAAAAAACAAGATACAAGTCGGAAACAAAGTATAAAAGATAAAGGCTACCTAATTGTGCCTGGACAAAGGCCGGCGACCCCTGGAGAAATTTTTTGGTATCCAGATATGGGGCCCTCCCCCACACTTCTCGGAGGAACCCCACAATGGCTGCCTCCACCTCATCCAAGTCATCCAAACCATATTTCTTGCAGGGAGAGGCCTCCAACCAATACAGAGGAAAGCGAGGAACAGAATTTTCATCCAGAAAAAAGGGGTGGTGACCCTCTACACCTTGAACTTTGAAAAAATAATTTTTAAAGTCATGGAAGGATTCATCAAAAAGGGTGAAAACTCTCCGACCTTGTATGGCTCAAAAAGACACCCATTGTTGCTTGTTATTTAACCCACTGAAGGGCTTGGTCATATGGAAAAGATAGAAAAAAAATCCTCAAAGAGGTCGAAAAATCTAAGGCGTGGCTGATAAACTGGTAAATTTTCAGAAAACCCCAAGAATTGGGGTGAAGTTGGGTAGGAGCAACTCGGCAGTGACGCAAAACAGCTATTTCAAAATCAGAAAATGGAAGAAAAACACCCAAACGGGTAATCATGCTTTCATACATATATAAAAAATGAGGAGCCTCCTCAGTATCCCTCCCAAAACAAACCCGGTCTTCCAGACCCAGGACCACCAATTCTTACTTCGGCTCATCCTCCTCAGAAGTACAAATATGGTGATGAGTGCGAAGGTTGGTGATGAACGCGGCATCGACCAAGGGTTCCTCCCCCAAGACCGTAACATCAACCCACTGAGCAAGAACTTCTACAGAAGACATTTTTTTCCCTAGGGTACGATGTAAACCTACAAAGGGAAAAGGAAAAAGAATAAAAAACGAGAGTCCCTAAGGGACATGAAATTTAAACAACCTACGACGTCACCCTCTCCCTCGCCAAAGAAAATAAAAGGCATGCAGAAGCACTTGATAAAAGGGAAGAAAGAACCAACCTTTGCCTGAAAAGAAGTAGAGGAAGATGAAAGCCTTCAACGAAGAGTACCCCACGAATAGATACGAAAGTATTCCACGAACAGATGAAAGGGGAAAATTTTTTGAAAATTCGAAGAAACGAAACAACGAAGGAAGAGGGAAGCATTTATAAGTACGTTAGGGGCATAATGGTAAAAATAGAAGCGGTCATTAATGAATGCACCGTTACCAAGGTAATTAATACCTACACACACCCCTAACGGACGTGACGTTTGATTAGATGTAACTATAAAAATAAAAAGTCACGGAAATTCACGTCGGCTGCAAACGAATCACGTCGGTTCCCTCACAAGTCGGTTACGACCCCGAGTAAAATACTCGAACCCAAACCTTAAAGGAAATTGGGCTCGAGTAGGGGCACTGTTCATACCCTGTCCCAATAGTAAAGACCCAGGTCCAAACGAAAGGCCTAATCCAAAGGATTGAGCCTCACCCAGCACCGATCTTCGTCTTACGAAGTCGGTCATTACCACGACTTGCTCCAAAGAAGTCGGGACGAAGGTTAGCTGGCAGATAAGCACTCATTCAAATGAGTAACTGCCCCTAAAATCTCTCTACCCACTTCCAGGAGCCATATCTCAACTTCCCTAAGATAAAGGGACGGTTATTCACCTGAAAATGTGGCACTACTCCAACGGTGGTTATTGGTTCACCACTATAAATACGCTGACACCCTTCAGGTATCACTAAGTCCCAATACTCTCTAGACTTGCTTACACTTTTGCTGACTTAGACATCGGAGTGTCTTTGCAGGTACCACCCCCCATTCTCTCTCTCACACAACTCGGAGGCGGCTCCCAGACGTAAACCAAGTCGGAGACCACACTCCTCCAACACTTGAGCCTCACAAACAAGCCCAACCACCGTCCGGTTCTAGGTAAGTCCCGGAACACTTACTATGATCCACGGTTCTTGTTTTGGCTTTGGCAAAAAGAATGAATGGAATCAAGGAATGATAATAATTAGTGTTATTAATGAATGCAAACGGGGAGGTAGGTGTCACATTGTGTATATATATACATATATGAATCCAAGCCTTAGCTTTCTTTCTTTACTTCCTTAAGGCCTTCGGCCACTTTCTCCCCATTTTTTTAATAATAATAATAATAATAATAAATTTAATTTTTGTTTTATTAAATTATTTTTGGATAAATAATTTTAAATTTAATGAATAAATAATAATTAAATTAAACTTCAATAATTATAAAATTCTATTTAATTATTTTTGTTAAAAATAGTTTTCTTAAAAATTACATCTCAATATAATATATTAACTCATAAATAACTTATTATTTAATTTTTAAAAATATGAGGTCTTACAATTTAAATGGTAAAATTTATTATTTTTAATTATTAATTAGTATTAATATTTTAAAATATAAAATAAAATATATTACTAAAATATTAAATTAAAAAATTAAATTAAAAAATAAATTAATAACTAACAAATACTTAAAATTTTAAAATAATAAATTTTGATACTCCTAATATTTTTTCATAATTATTATGATATAGTCTTTTACGGTGGTGTTATAACTTATAACTTCACTTCTTATTTTTATTATTGAGATTGTGATGGTATTTTTAAATAATGTAAAAAATTAGTATGTTTTTTTTATGGATGATCACAAATCTCAAATTTGTAGTTTTAATTGTTTTTTAAAAAAATTTACAAATCTAACCTTCAAATTTATGCTTTAACATTAAAAATTTTTTAAAACATGTTTGGGGGATTTTGAATTTTTTTTATTTTTTTACTCAAAACTTATCCTCAATTTTTTCTCCCTACTCAAAACCGACATTCAATTTTTTATTCTACCCAAAATCTGACCTTCAATTTTCTACCTCTATCCAAATCTGAACCTTCGATTTATAATTTCTAATTTAAAAAAATAATTATTTCTATATCCATAAAAAATACACCAACTTTCTATAACTATGTATAACATATCTCTCCAATTCATTGCCAAAAAAATTAGCCCTTATAACTTTTTCTGGTGCAGCTGCTACTTAGTGGCATACTTGTCTGTACATTTTAAATTTGTGCAACGTAGAGTCCTAGGCTATCAAAATAGTAATTAAAATTTAAAAGTCTCTATACATAGTCAAATAAAAAATTTAAAAAACATACATAATACATAAATTCCCAAAAAACTTTAAATGGGATAAAAATAATAAAACGTTAATTTATAAATAATAAATTATTTTTATATTTAAAAATATCTTATTTATTTACTTTGAATTTGTATAAAACTTTTAAATAATTATTTAAAAATACAAATAAAAAATAGATAAAATTTTTATATTTAAATTTCTTTTCAAAAATTTTTTAAAACTCGATCACTTAAAAAAAATATTCACAAAAATTCATTTGATATAAAACAACCAAATTTTAAAATGAAAATGTCTTTATTTTTTTAATAAAGTAGTACAATGTAATAATAATAGCTTCTGTTATTAATCGAGAAAATCTTAATGATAAAGACAATTTAACACTTTTAAAATACTAGTTACTTAAATACAATAACAAATTTAAAAAAATTTGACAATAGAATTGAAATATATATAATATGATAATTTTTATAATAAAAATAATATGTTTATATAAAAAATTAGTTATCGAATTATTTACTATAAATTTATAGATAAATATATTATTTAATTTATTTTTAATGTATATTTTATATTTTAAAATTTATTCTGTATAAGTGACTATTTTTAGGGTTAATTGTCAAATTGGTCCTCAAAAGATCACGCGATCGTCATTTTCATCCCTGAATAATTTTTTTAATCAAATTAATCCGCAAAAGATTTAACATAAGTCGCATTGGTCCTTCCATTAATTGTTTAACCCATTCCGTTAACGTTATTTCCTGTGTAGCGTTAAGTGAAACGACGCCGATTGTGGTAATAGTGGGTTATGCTTAAAACGTCGTCGTTTCTTACTTCCTGAGCCCCCATTACTCTTCACTAAAAATAAACGAAACAAACACAGAGAAGAAGAAGAATCGACGATCGTAGGAACGGCGGAGGCACCCCTTCATCGATGACGGTTCACCAACTGCAACTGCGTTTGGGCGGGCCGGTCTCTAGGCCACTGTTGCTTGGGTGTCTTGGACTCGGTCTTCTCCTCCCAGTCAAGAGAAACAGAGAGAGAAGATGAAGAATCGACGATCATTGAAAGGGTAGAGGTGTTGTCATCGGCTAAAATCATGTTTCTTGATAAATTAGTATTACTCACATGCATTATTTATGATAATTGATTTGTTTCCCTAGCCTTGTACAAAAGCTTTATACCTGACGAGCATAGTCAAATTGGTCAAATTATTCTGCACATGTCCACGGATTAAAATTAATGAACATAGCCAATTAATCATGGAAAGTATTATTTCTTTGGTCGTCACAATCTATCGTCACTTAAATTAAAAAAAAATATACCGAATAACAAAGCATAAAAAACAAAAAACAGAAAACAGAAAACACAAATTTTAATCAACTTGTAACAAATTAACCAAATAACAAAGAAAATCAATCAAAACCCCAACATTACCATCATGCACTAGCAAAAAAAAAAAAACCTGAAACCCATTGAAGGAAACACTGATTATCTCTCTCGCAGATGATAGTGCCTTCCACGACGGTGAGATGGTAGCCTCTCACGCACAACGAATGCAATCGCACTACTCACTGC
Organism: Arachis hypogaea; assembly: GCF_003086295.3. Lineage (NCBI taxonomy): Eukaryota > Viridiplantae > Streptophyta > Magnoliopsida > Fabales > Fabaceae > Arachis > Arachis hypogaea. The sequence goes on from NC_092042.1 coordinate 26,793,139, forward strand.
GTTGCCGATGATAGCACCGTCTTCTTCCCTTTGATCGGAGCTTTGTCGTCTTCTTTCTTCGTTCTTTGAGTGGTTAAAGAATAGAGAGTGACAAAGTGAAGCTATAAATAGAAGGAGATGAAACTCTACTAAATGCTAAACGACATTGTGTTTGAACCAGAGACTTATAATAATCAAAACGACATCGTTTTAATGTCACTGTTAGTAACTTAACATCCACGTAGCCAAATGTTAACGGAATCTGTTAATCCATTGACAGAAGGACCAACGCGATTGATTTTAAATTATATGGGGACTAATTTGATTAAAAAAATTATTCGGAGACGATTTTAAAGAATGACTTATCTCTCAGGAATCAATTTGACTATTAACCCTTATTTTTTATGTATATGTAACATAATTGTTATTATAATTATATTTTGTTATTATAAAATATAATTAATCTTTAAAATATCTAATTATAAATTAAAACACTAAAATAATAATTTAATTAATCACATATAATTTAGAATTCTATATTTTTATATTTTAAAAAGTTTGAATAATTTTTTTTCTTGACAATATAATTAAAATGTCTTTTTATATATATATATATATATATATATATATATATATATATATTGTTAAATAATTATTTAAAAATTCACCTTTTATATAATTAGTTCTGATCTTAATGATATTTATAATTGAAAAAATTCATTTAATTAGTGTAGTTATTGTAAAGAAAATTAAATCTAATTTCAAATAAGAAAACACCAATAGATAAATAATATTCTTTCGAGTTAATTTTTAAAAAAGAACAGTAATTTCATTTAAATTTGAGAATTGATCATTATAATAACATCTAATATAAAATTCTTAAATTGACTATAAATATCAAAAGTTAAATATCAAATTTAATAATTTAATGAAAATAACTGAATAAATAATAAAATTATTATTATTATTGTTATTATTATTATTATTATTATTATTATTATTATTATTTAAAAAAAATTTAAATTATAATAAGAACAAATGCCTCCAGTACGATCCAAGTAAATCCATCTCTACCTAGATGAGTTTACACATATTTCAAATGATGTGCATTTGAGATGTGCTCAATTTTATAAATATGTTTTTCAAACTCCTCGCCAAATCAATCATAGTCTCTCTTTTAGAGAATATCGAATTTTTTTTAGTTTTTTATAATATCTCTCAACTTAACAGGTCAAGGACTAATCTGTTACAGTATTGAGTTTTATTTAAGCGCATCTATCCCTTTCAAGAATTCTATTCTCAAACTTACTTTTTCTGTAGAGGTTTTTTTCTTAAGTTTTTTTTCCTTATATATTGGAAATGAAACAAAGTGGCTAAGAGAATATAGAGATTGTTAGATTATGCACACCGAATAACGCAATTAAAATTTGTACATAAAAAATAGATAAAATTAAACTAAATAATTTAAATAATAATAAAAATAATAATATAATTAAGAGACAAATATTACAATATTTAATTTCTTTTCTAGTCAAAATACATCTTAATTCTTAACACAAATCCGTTTCTTTTTCATAGGTTTCATATATTATTTTTAGGATAAAACACCTAAATAAATAAACTAAGGAGCTACTAATATTACTCAATAGTTCTAAAATAAAAAACGTTACATAAATGTCCTAATGCATATATTTATGTAAATCGAATTGGTTTAATTCGAATTACACATTCTGGTACTAAATCGAAGTTATTTGATTCGAATTACCAAGGATTGATATTCGAAATATAGTCAATGAGTAGTAAATCGAATAAACTAGATTCGATTTACTATTGAACAATCCATATATAGTAAATTGAATAAGCTTAATTCGATTTAGCATTGATAAAGATTATTGACATTTACTACTTTTATTAACTTTAAAACATAAATATCAATAAGAAAATACTCTCATTTGGATTCAAATAAAATATTAAAAAAATCAAAACGAATAAAAATAGGAATCCAATTTTTGTGTTTTAGTTCAATAAATGATTTCTAAAAATTCACTAAAAATCATTCTTTGACTCATTAGCATCTAAAGAATTATTACCGAGACAACTATATTTATACAATATGTAATTTGAAACTTTAAATGTACCATTTCTCAAGGTTTAAATATATTTATACAATATGTAATTTGAAACTTTCAATTAATTTTGAGAAACTTTGAGAAACTTTAAATTTAAAGTTTCAAATTTACATATTGTATAAATATATTTAAACTTTGAGAAATAATATATTTAAAGTTTTAAATTACATATTGTATAAATGTAGTTAGTCTTTTTATATTGTATAACTATTTGTTATTTCTGATTCTAAAAAAAATTTAAGTTTTAACCCCTATGCCACCTTAGAGAGCTATATTTTATATTAACTTTTTCAACATAAAAAATCTCGGTAATGATTCTTTAGATGCTAATGAGTCAAAGAATGATTTTTAGTGAATTTTTAGAAATCGTTTATTTTTCCGTTTTAAATTTATAAGTTTATAAAAATATAGATTTTCTGGAATTTGAACTAAAATACAAAAATTATATTTCTATTCATATTCGTTTTGATTTTTTTGATATTTTATTTGAATCCAAATGGGAATATTTCCTTATTGATATATTAACTTTAAAGTAGCAAATGTCAATAATCTGTATCAATACTAAATCGAATTAAACTGATTCGATTTACTATATATGGGTTGTTCAATAGTAAATCGAATCAACTAGATTCGATTTATATAAATCGAATCTAGTTGATTAAATTTATTACTCACGGGCTATATTATGAAAATCAATCATTAGTAATTCAAATCAAATAACTTTGATTTACCAATAACTCTACTAATTCGAATCAAATTAATTCGATTTAGTATCAAAATTTATAATTCGAATTAAATCAATTCGATTTATATAGATATATACATTATACGTAACATTTTTTACTTTGGAACTATTAAGTAATATTGATGGCTCATTGATTTATTTAAGTGTTTTACTTTTATTTTTAGTCATAGCTTTAAACTTGGTACACTTTATAGTTGTTATTGGTCCAGATCTTGTAGTACAGATTATAATATCCCAAAATATATAAATAAATTCATTCTCTTTTATATGATGAAAATTTATTTTAAAAGATTATACATATGAGTAATCATATTAATTTTCTTTTTATTTTCACTCACTCATTTTTATACATACTTGACATCTAATAATAAATATCTTAGTTACCTATATATAGTTTGCTAAAAATAATAATAAAAAATAAATAAAATATAATTTTATTAAATTTATTAAATTATATGACAAGCTGATAAAATATTATTTTTTTATCAAAAAATAAAATATCAACTTGAACCTTTTCATCTAATAAATTATGAAATTGATTAAAGTTAATTATTATTGATTAATTATCTGTATAAGATGTAATGATTATGGTTTGTTCTACTTGTTTTGGGTTAGGATTTGAGGCACCTAAATAAGATGTAAGGATTGTAATTTGTGCTACTTGTTCCGGATTAAGATTTTAAACTCCTACCTAGATAAGATGCAAAGATTGTGGCTTTGTCCTACTTGCTCCGAATTAAGTGGAGATGGTAATTTCGTCCCGTCGACAGTGAGGATGGTGGTGTTATTCCGTTCACAAGAAAATATAATTGATTAATTAAAAAAGAATTTGGGTTAATGAATCTAATAACTTGTAAAATTGATTAAAGTTAATGATAATAGCTGATTGTGGTCTCGACAAAGATGGAGGTTTGTCCCGCTTGTGTGGCAAGGTTGTGGGTTTTGTCCCGCTTGCATATTTAGTTTGGCGTCTGCACCCGATAGGGACAGAGGTCTCATCCCGTTTGCTCATGGTTACAGTATGACGTGGGGAAAGTGACAAGGTACTCTTCCTCTGAGACAAAATGATACTCCCAATGAGAAAGTGATAGGACACTCTCCCTCTAAGACAAGTGACAGGACACTCTCCCTCTGAGACAAGTGATAGGACACTCTCCCTCTAAATCCAGCTTGTGATAAGCTTGGAATGCTCCTTTTAGGGATGTGGTGGGTTGTTTTGCTCACGTTCTCTCTTATTATAAGGTGACAGGGCACTCTTCCTCTGAGACCGGCTTGTGATAAGTTCAGATATTTTCCTCTTGGGATGCACAATCGAAAGACAATGTCTGGGTTAGCTACTGGATATGTCGGGTTATGCTAGTTTAACCGACATATGAGCTCATGGCCAGTAAGACCAGCATGTATCGTGTGCATTTGTTTGTAATTGCTTGGATGTGCATAATTGTTTGGTTTGCCTACTTGTTCATCTATCTGCTACTTGTACTACTTGAACTAATTGCATTCTGTTGTAATTGACTTGGATGTTTTGATTGTGTTTGATTCTATTGAGAATTTGACACTAGAAATACGAGATGGATGATGAGACGAGATTTATGAATTTGAATCGTGGCCAAGTTTGTCGAGTTGATAAATGTTAAAGATTGAGATGATTAACGGATGAAAAAGATATTATGGTGGCGTTGGTTTAATGCTAATGAGTAAGTTGTTTGATTTAAAGTTATTAGTCTATAACTGTGAGAGAATTGGTATCACATTAAGAATTTCGTTAATAAATGGCCCGTTTGGTTACTGTCCATGTCTATCAAAGATATAGATACGGTGACACACGTCCACTGTTTGTTGTATAAGACACAAAAAAGTGAAAGACACGGTTACACACAAGAATACATGGAATACGTGTATTTTGTGTCTCTTCCAATGGTCAGACACTGATTTTTAAAGGTGGACATAAATTATATCATTTTTTGGACAATTTTATCCTTACTAATTTTATAAAATTCCTAACATTACCCTCCTTCCTACTTTATCTCCTTCCACTTCATCTTTCTCAGTGAATCTGAACTTTTCTATATCCTCACTTCCATCTTTTTCTTTTTCTTCATCATGGTCTATTTCTTTTCCAGAATAGCTACACATTTTTCTCTTTCTCCTTTTCATCTTTGTCTATTTCCCTAATCTCTTTTTTTTATTCTTCTTCTTCTTCACCTATTTCTCTGCCTCTTCTACTTCTTGTTGTATTTACCTTTGTTTATGCCCAAATCCGCCATTATTACTGCTCCATATCGCATTTATCATCATCTTTAATGTCATTAATTTCTAGATCTGCTATTCTTCTTCTCCTTTTCTCAATTTGCTTCCACCTTTGTCTCTCTTGTTCAAGAGTTTCATCGTTTTCATCATTTTTGAAATCATGGTTACAACAATGGCTACTGGCCTTGCTGGTAGATCTTTAAACTGAAGACGGAAGGAATATTTTGGTATTGTTGGAGACAAATGGTTAGGACTATTTGTTGATGGACTGTTCTTTGCATTTTTAAAAATAAATTATATTTTATTAGAGGTTGGTTAGGACCATTTGTTAAATATCTTGGGTTATTTTATTTGATTAATTTTTTTATTAGTTCAAGAGTTGTTAATGGTAGTAAAAAAGTGGAGATGATTGTTTAAACAATGATAGAGAAAAAATGGTGATGGTGGTGGTGATATTTTATGGTAAGGACAATGTTAACATTTTCTGAAGAGTTAATTTATTGTTGTGTCTTGTGCTTACTTATCAAACAAATTAAAAAAATACATGTATCATTATGTTTATGTCTTTAATATCTATGTATTTGTGTATATGTCTCAAACTACACTTGAACCAAACACAGCCAAAGTGACAAGTAAGAGGATTAAGTGAGTTATATCAAACTTAAAGTAGCTATAATATACTTTTTCCTAAACGGATTAGAGAGAATCCTAGGCTTGAATTTGTGTGTTTAGAGACTAGGATTACTTAGAAGGTTCATGTAGTTTTATATAGTCTCTGTTTAGAATTATTACCTTACTGGGAACCTTCAGGTTCTCACCCGTTGTGAAATTTGTTGATTTTCATATACAGGTCGTGACACTTCTCGTTGAGTGTATAGGAATTCCTTGTGGCAAGCAAAGAAGACTTATCTTTTGTTGAGATCTATTTACACATAGTTTTATTCTCCATTTTTAAAAATATTATTGTACATCCCTCTTAGAGGTTTTATTTTGGAGAAACAGGATTGTATTTTATACTTCTGGTTTTGAAATATTTTCTAGTCCACCTTGTCTTCGCAGGTCGAGACTAGTGATTATTATGTATCTTATTTTAAAACCTATGTATATATATACATTCTGTTTTGGTATATGACATTCACTCATATTAACGATTTCCATGTGTGAGTATCGGTCATTCAATGTTTTAATTTCTTCAAGGGCTCCTAATGACTCTCTCTCTCTCTCTCTCTCTCTCTCTCTCTCTCTCTCTCTCTCTCTCTCTCTCTCTCTCTCTCTCTCTCTCTCTCTCTCTCTCTCTCTCTCTCTCTCTCTCTCTCTCTCTCTCTCTCTCTCTCTCTCTCTCTCTCTCTCTCTCTCTCTATATATATATATATATATATATATATATATATTTCTTTTAGGTGTCGTAATATCTAATCACCCTTTGATTTATGACTTAAGCAATGTGTGGTAAAATGTTATAAAATACATGACTTCTTTTTTATAGGGAATATCCATAATTTTCTTGAGCAATCATATGTAAAAGAGACAAAATACTTTACCTTGAGTGATAATTTTAGTGATTCCCATATATTAGAACGAATTAAGTCAACTATGCGCTTTCTTCTATCAATATAGATCTTTCAAACTTTAATTTATGTTGCTCACTTATCACCTAATACTTACTGATTGGTAGATTCACTAATTTGAGCCTTGGAAGGAGATTAGGTTCTTTACCAATTTGAACCTTGAAAGGAGATTATATTCTAAAGAATATGTAGATATGTTGTGACTTGTGGTATATTTTATGATGCAACAATATCGTCGTGTCTTCTGAATTTGCATATGCAACCAATATCTTCATGTCTTGAATTAAATTTCTAAATTTTAAATATTGTGATCATATTTCTAACACCAATTTACCTATTTACAATGGAAGATTAAAAAACTAAAGCTCTGATACCAGTGTTGGATTATCTGAATTAATAAGATTAAATAATACAACTAAAATTTATAGATGAAAAATAGATAGAACTTAACCAAATAATTTAGGTAATAATAAAAATGAGATGACTAATTGGCAAATATTACAATCTCTCAAAATATAAAGTTTGTAATACTCTCTTGTATATTATAAATATTCGTAGAAAGAAATTATATATACAAGAAACTTTACTAATTTTTTCTCTAACTTTCTCTCACTAATTCTTATAAAAAAATTATCATTCAGTTGCAAATGTCTTAATCACTGATGAGCGGATAATTTATATGCTTTTTGGTATTGTTTTTAGATAGTTTTTAGTATGTTTTAAGTAGTTTTTATTAGATTTTTAGTAGCTTTTAAGCAAAACTCACATTTCTGAACATTACTATGAGTTTGTATATTTTTTTATGATTTAAGGTATTTTATGACTGAAATTGAGGGACCTGAGCAAAAATCTGATTCAAAGGCTGAAAAATGACTACTGATGCTGTTGGATTCTGACCTCCTTGCACTCGAAATGGATTTTTTAGAGCTACAGAAATCCAAATGGGGCGCTCTCAATTGCGTTGGAAAGTAGACATTCAGGACTTTTCAGACATATATAATAGTCCATACTTTGCGCGAGTTTTGATGACGCAAACTGGTGTTCAAACGCCAACTTCCTGCCCTATTCTGGCGTTAAACGCCAGAAACAGGTTACAAGCTAGAGTTAAACGCCCAAAACAGGCTGCAAACTGGCGTTTAACTCCAAGACAAGTCTCTACACACAAAAGCTTCAATACTCAGCCCAAGCACACACCAAATGGGTCTGGAAGTAGATTTCTGCATCATTTACTTATTTCTGTAACCCTAGTAACTAGTTTAGTATAAATAGAACTTTTTACTATTGTACTCACATATTTGGATTATCCTTAGATCCTCTTTGGACGATCTTTTGGAATATCTTTGAGATCAATTTTAGTCCTTAGGAATTGGGGGCTGCCCTTACGGCCATGCCTGGACTATTATCACTTATGTATTTTCAACGGTAGAGTTTCTACACACTATAGATTAAGGTGTGGAGCTCTGCTGTTCCTCGAGTATTAATGCAATTATTAATGTTTTCTATTCAATTCAAACTTATTCTTATTCTAAGATGTTCACTCACACTTCAACATGATGAATGTGATGATCCGAGACACTCATCACAATTCTCACTTATGAACGCGTGCCTGACAAACACTTTCATTCTACCTGCGAAAGCTAGAGTGTGTATCTCTTGGATTCCTTGTCCATGCGTTTGAATGCCTCTCCTAACAACAGAGCTTTCAATTCCTTGAGGTCAGAGTCTTCGTAGTATAAGCTAGAATCAATTGGCAGCATTCTTGAGATCCGGAAAGTCTAAACCTTGTCTGTGGTATTGCGAGTAAGATCTGGGATGGGATGATTGTGACGAGCTTCAAACTCATGACTGTTGGGTGTAGTGACAGACGCAAAAGGATCACTAGATCCTATTCCTACACAAGTGAGAACCGACAGATGATTTGCCCTATGTAACCCGTAGCTGGACCATTTTCACTGAGAGGACGGGAGGTAGCCATTGACAACGGTGATACCCGAACATACAGCTTGCCATGGAAAGGAGTATGAAGGATTGGATGAAGGCAGTAGGAAAGCAGAGATTCAGAAGGAATAACGCATCTCCATACGCTTATATGAATTTTCCACCAATGAATTACATAAGTATCTCTATCTTTATTTTATGTTTATTTATCTTTTAATTTTCAAAACTCCATAACCATTTGAATCCGCCTGACTGAGATTTACAAGATGACCATAGCTTGCTTCAAGCCGACAATCTCCGTGGGATAGACTCTTACTCACGTAAGGTTTATTACTTGGACGACCCAGTGCCCTTGCTGGTTAGTTGTGTAAAGTTGTGAAAAAGAGTTGAGATTACAATTGTGTGTACCAAGTTGTTGGCGCCATTGAGATCACAATTTCGTGCACAAAGTTTATGGCGCCGTTGCCAGGGATTGTTCGAGTTTGGACAACTGACGGTTCATCTTGTTGCTCAAATTAGGTAATTTTCTTTCTGTTTCAACCTTTATTTTATTTTCAAAAAAATTTCAAAAATCTTTCCAAATTTTTCTTCTTTTTCTTTTTTTCAAAATTAATTTTCAAAAAAAAAATCCAAAAAAATTAATAAATCATAAAAACCAAAAAGATTTTGTGTTTTGTTGTTTGAGTCTAGTGTCAGTTTTTAAGTTTGGTGTCAATTGCATGTTTTTAAAATTTGTGCATTTTTCAAAAAAATTCATGCATCGGATTCTTCATGATCTTCAAGTTGTTCTTGACAAGTCTTCTTGTTTGATCTTCATATTTTCTTATTTTGTGTCTTACGTTGTTTTTCATATGCATTTTTAGTTTGTTAGTGTCTAAGCATTAAAAATTTCTAAGTTTGGTGTCTTGCATATTTTTCTTTTCTTGAAAATTTTTCAAAAATAAGTTCTTGATATTCATCATGATCTTCAAAGTGTTCTTGCTATTCATCTTGACATTCATAGTGTTCTTGCATGCATAATTTGTTTTGATCCAAAATTTTCATGTTTTGAGTGATTTTTGTGTTTTTCTCTCTCCTCATTAAAAATTCAAAAATAAAAAATATCTTTTTCTTATTTCACTCATAAATTTCGAAATCTTTGGGTTGACTTAGTCAAAAATTTCTAAAATTAGTTCCTAAAAATTTCAAAAATTTATCTTTTCAAAATCTTTTTCAAATAAAATCTTTTCTTTTTCTTTTTATTATTTTTGAAAATTCTTTAAAATTAATTTTCAAAAATCTTTTTCTTAATTTTATCTTTTATTTTCGAAATTAATACTAACAATTAATGTTTTGATTCAAAAATTTCAAGTTTGTTACTTTCTTGTTAAGAAAGATTCAAACTTTAAATTTTAAAATCATATCTTTTGATTTCTTGTGAGTCAAGTCATTAATTCTGATTTTAAAAATTAAATCTTTTTCAAAATAAATTTCAATAATATCTTTTTAATCATATCTTTTCAATCATATCTTTTTCAAATCATATCTTTTTCAAAATCAATTTCAAAATCTTTTCTAACTTCTTATCTTTTCAAAATTGATTTTCAAATCTTTTTCAATTAACTAATTGACTTTTTGTTTGTTTTACTATTTCTTATCTTTTTCAAAACCACCTAACTACTCTTCTCTCTCTAATTTTCGAAAATTACCTTCCTCTTTTTCAAAAATCTTTTTTATTTAACTAATTGTTTTAACTTTTAATTTTATTTCCTCTCTTAATTTTCGAATTCTAACTAAATTTTAAAATAAAAACAAAAATATTTTTCTTTTCCTTTTAATTATTTTCGAAAACTCTCCCCTCTCTCCTTCTATTTATTTTATTTATTTACTAACACTTCTCCTCCACTCATAAAAAATTCGAACCCTCTCCCTCTCTCTAAGTTCGAAGTTTTCTCCTTCTTTCCTCATTCGTATTCTTCTTCTCTTCTACTCACATAAAGGAATCTCTATACTATGACATAGAGGATTTCTCTTCCTTTTCTGTTCTCTTCTTTTTCATATGAGCAGGAGCAAGGACAAGGGCATTCTTGTTGAAGCAGATCCTAAACCTAAAAGGACTCTGAAGAAGAAGCTAAGAGAAGCTAAAGCACAACAATCCAGAGAAAACCTTACAGAGAATCTCGAAAAAGAAGGAGACATGGCCGAACCCAACAACAATGCAAGGAAGATGCTTGGTAACTTCACTGCACCAAATTCCAACTTCCATGGAAGAAGCATCTCAATCCCTGCCATTAGAGCAAAAAATTTTGAGCTAAAGCCTCAATTAGTTTCTCTGATGCAATAGAATTGCAAGTTTCATGGACTTCCATCAGAAGATCCTTTTCAGTTCTTAACTGAATTCTTGCAGATCTGTGATATTGTTAAGACCAATAGAGTTGATCCCGAGGTCTACAAGCTTATGCTTTTCCCTTTTGCTATAAGAGACAAAGCTAGAACATGGTTGGACTCTCAACCTACAGATAGCCTAAACTCTTGGGATAAGTTGGTCACGGCTTTCTTAGCCAAATTCTTTCCTCCTCAAAAGCTGAGCAAGCTTAGAGTGGATGTTTAAACCTTTAGGCAAAAAGAAGGTGAATCCCTCTATGAAGCTTGGGAAAGATACAAGCAACTGACCAAAAAGTGTCCAACTGACCAAAAAGTATCCTTCTGACATGCTCTCAGAATGGACAATCCTGAATATATTCTATGATGGTCTGTCTGAATTGTCTAAGATGTCATTGGACCATTCTGCAGGTGAATCTATTCACCTGAAGAAAACGCCTACAGAAGCTCAGGAACTCATTGAAATGGTTGTAAATAACCAGTTCATGTACACCTCTGAAAGGAATCCCGTGAGTAATGGGACACCTCAGAGGAAGAGAGTTCTTAAAATTGATGCTTTGAATGCCATATTGGCTTAGAACAAAATGTTGACTTAGCAGGTCAATATAATTTCTCAGAGTCTGAATGGTTTGCAAAATGCATCCAACAGTACTAAAGAAGCATCTTCTGAAGAAGAAGCTTATGATCCTGAGAACCCTGCAATGGTAGAGGTGAATTACATGGGTGAAGCCTATGGAAACACCTATAATCCCTTATGGAGAAATTATTCAAATTTCTCATGGAAGAATCAACAAAAGCATCAACAAGGCTTTAATAATGGTGGAAGAAACAGGTTTAGCAATAGCAAGCCTTTTCTATCATCCTCTCAACAATAGACAGAGAATTCTGAGCAGAGCCCCTCTAGCTTAGCAAACATAGTCTCTGATCTATCTAAGGCCACTCTAAGTTTCATGAATGAAACAAGATCTTCCATTAGAAATTTGGAGGCATAAGTGGGCCAGCTGAGTAAAAGAGTCATTGAAACTCCTCCTAGTACTCCCCCAAGCAATACAGAAGAGAATCCAAAAAGAGAGTGCAAGGCCATAACCTTACTTGGTGTGGCCGAACCTAGAGAGGAGGAGGATGACGTGAATCTCAGTGAGGAAGACCTCATGGGACGTCCTCTGGACAAAAAGGAGTTTCCAATTAAGGAACCTAAGGAATCTGAGACTCATCTAGAGACCATAGAGATTCCATTGAACCTACTTCTGCCATTCATGAGCTCTGATGACTATTCCTCCTCTAAAGAGGATGAATATTACTGAAGAGCAAGTTGCTAAGTACCTTGGAGCAATCATGAAGTTGAATGTCAAGTTATTTGGTAATGAGACTTGGGTGGATGAACCCCCCTTGCTCACCAATGAACTGAATAACTTGATTAGGCAGACATTACCTCAAAAGAAAGAGGATCCCGAAAGGTTCTTAATACCTTGTACCATAGGCACCATGACCTTTGAGAAGGCTCTGTGTGACCTAGGGTCAGGCATAAACCTCATGCCACTCTTTGTAATGGAGAAACTGAGAATCTTTGAGGTTCAAGCTGCAAGAATCTCACTAGAGATGGCAGACAAATCAATGAAACAGGCTTATGGACTAGTAGAGGACGTGCTAGTGACGGTTGAAGGCCTTTACATCCCTGCTAATTTCATAATCCTAGACACTGGGAAAGATGAGGATGAATCCATCATCCTTGGCAGACCTTTCCTAGCCACAGCAAAAGCTGTAATTGATGTTGACAGAGGAGAGTTGGTCCTTCAATTGAATGAGGACTACCTTGTATTCAAGACTCAAGGTTCTCCTTCTGTACACATGGAGAAGAAGCATGGAAAACTTCTCCCAATACATAGTCAAATAAAGTTCCCACATTCAAACTATAAGTTTGGTGTTGGGAGGCCACAGCCAAACTCTAAGTTTGGTGTTGAGAGGCCACAACCAAACTCTAACTTTGGTGTTAGGAGGCCCCAACCATGCTCTGAATATCTGTGAGGCTCCATGAGAGCCCACTGTCAAGCTATTGACATTAAAGAAGTGCTTATTGGGAGGCAACCCAATTTTATTTATCTATGTTATTTTATGTTTTCTTTAGGTTGATGATCATGTGGAGTCACAAAAACAACTGCAAAAATCAAAGCAAATTCAAAAACAACACACCCTGGAGGATAAGTCTACTGGTGTTTAAATGCCAGTAAGAGTAGCAGAATGGGCATTAAACGCCCAGTCTGGCACCATTATGGGCGTTTAACGCCAGAAATGGGCACCAGACAGGCGTTTAACGCCAGAACAGGGCACCAACCTGGCGTTAAACGCCAGGAAAGGTATAAAAGCTGGCATTTAACGCCAGAAACAAGCAGCAGTCTGGCGTTAAATGCCAGGATTGCACATTAAGGGCATTTTTGCACGTCTAAATGGAGCAGGGATGAGAAGTCCTTGACCCCTCAGGATCTGTGGACCCCACAGGATCCCCACCTACCCCACCTTTCTCTCTCTCCCTCACACATCTCTATAACACTCTACTTAAAACAACACTCACCAATCAAATCCTATCATTTTCCCTATATTCTCTTCACCAATCACCTCCATATCTCTTCCCCAAAAACCCCACCTACCTAACCTTTCAAATTCAAACACTTTTCCCTCCCAAACCCTCCCAATTCCATCCGGCCACTCTCCCTCTCTTTTCCTATAAATATCCCTCTTCACTCCTTCATTTTCACACATCACAAACACTCTCATATCCCCTTGGCCGAACCTATCTCTCCCTTCATCTCCTCCATTTTCATCTTCTCCCCCTTCTTTCTTTCTTCTTTTGCTTGAGGACGAGCAAACCTTTTAAGTTTGGTGTGGTAAAAATATTGCTTGTTGTTTTTCCATAACCATTTATGGCACCTAAGGCCGGAGAAACCTCTAGAAAGAGGAAAGGGAAGGCAAAAGCTTCCACCTCTGAGTCATGGGAAATGGAGAGATTCATCTCAAAGGTCCATCAAGACCACTTCTATAAAGTTGTGGCCAAGAAGAAGGTGATCCCTGAGGTCCCTTTCATGCTCAAGAAAAATGAGTATCCAGAGATTCAACATGAGATCCGAAGAAGAGGTTGGGAAGTTCTCACCAACCCCATTCAACAAGTCAAAATCTTAATGGTTCAAGAGTTTTATGCCAATGCATGGATCACTAGGAACCATGATCAAAGTATGAACCCGAATCCAAAGAATTGGCTTACAATGGTTTAGGGAAAATACTTAGATTTCAGTTAGAAAAATATAAGGTTGGCGTTCAACTTGCCAATGATGCAAGAAAATGCACGCCCCTACACTAGGAGGGTCAACTTTGATCAAAGGTTGGACCAAGTCCTCATGGACATATGTGTGGAAGGAGCTCAATGGAAAAGAGACTCAAGAGGCAAGCCGGTTCAATTAAGAAGACCGGACCTTAAGCCCGTGGCTAGAGGATAGTTGGAGTTCATCCAACGCTCTATCATTCCTACTAGCAACCGATCTGAAGTGACTGTAGATCGGGCCATCATGATCCATAATATCATGATTGGGGAGGAAATGAAAGTTCATGAGATCATACCTCTAGAACTCTACAAGGTGGCTGACAAGTCCTCCACTTTGGCAAGGTTAGCCTTTCCTCATCTCATTTGTCACCTATGTAATTCGGCTGGAATTGACATAGAAGAAGACATCCTCATTAAAGAGGACAAGCCCATCACTAAGAAAAGGATGGAGCAAACAAGAGAGTCCACTCATGAACCTCAACAAGAGCATGAGGAAATTCCTCATAAAAAAATCCCTAAGAGGTCTCAAGGGATGCATTTTCCTCCACACAACTATTGGGAGCAGCTCAACACCTCTTTGGAAGGCTTGAGTTACAACATGGACCAACTAAGGGTGGAGCACCAAGAGCACTCCATCATTCTCCATGAGATTAGAGAAGATCAAAGAGCTATGAGGGAGGAGCAACAAAGGCAAGGAAGAGACATAGAGGAGCTCAGATGTTCTATTGGATCTTCAAGAGGAGGAACTAGCCGCCATCACTAAGGTGGACCCGTTCCTTGATTTCCTTGTTCCTATTTTTTCATTTTTTGAATTTGATGCTTTATGTGTTATCCATGTATGTGCCTTCATTACATGATCATTAGTGTCTAGTGTTTATGTCTTAAAGCTATGAATAATTCTATGAATCCTTCACCTCTCTTAAATGAAAAATGCGCCTAATTATAAAAGAACAAGAAGTACTTAGATTTTAAATTGTATCTTGAAATTAGCTTAATTATTTTGATGTGGTGGCAATACTTTTTGCTTTTTAAATGAATACTTGAACAGTGCATATTTTTGATAGTGAAGTTTATGAATGTTAAAATTGTTGGCTCTTGAAAGAATGATGAACAAAGAGAAATGTTATTGATAATCTGAAAAATCATGAAATTGATTCTTGAAGCAAGAGAAAGCAGCGAAAAAAAGAGAAAAAATGGCAAAAAAAAAAAAGAGAAAGAAACAAAAAGAAAAAGCAAGCAGAAAAAGCCAATAGCCCTTAAAACTAAAAGGCAAGGGTAAAAAGGATCCAAGACTTTGAGCATTAATGGATATGAGGGCCCAAGGAAATAAAATCCAGGCCTAAGCGGCTAAATCAAGCTGTCCCTAATCATGTGCTTGTGGCATGATGGTCCAAGTGAAAAGCTTGAGACTAAGTGGTTAAAGTTGTGATCCAAAGCAAAAAAAGAATGTGCTTAAGAACTCTGGACACCTCTAACTGGGGACTTTAGCAAAGCTGAGTTACAATCTGAAAAGGTTCACCCAGTTATGTGTCTGTGACATTTATGTACCGGTGGTAATACTGAAAGACAAAGTGCTTAGGGCCACGGCCAAGACTCATAAAGTAGCTGTGTTCAAGAATCAACATACTGAACTAGGAGAATCAATAACACTATACAAAATTCTGAGTTTCTATAGATGCCAATCATTCTGAATTTCAAAGGATAAAGTGAGATGTCAAAACTGTTCAGAGGCAAAAAGTCTAGAGAGAATCCTGGGCTTGAATTTGTGTGTTTAGATACTAAGATTGCTTAGAAGGTTCATGTAGTTTTATATAGTCTCTATTTATAATTATTACCTTATTGAGAACCTTCATGTTCTCACCCATTGTGAAATTTGTTGATTTTCATATGCAAGTCGTGACGCTTCTCGTTGAGTGTGTAGGAATTCCTTGTGGCAAGCGAAGAAGACTTCTCTTTTGTTGAGATCTATTTACACATAGTTTTATTCTCCATTTTTAAAAATATTATTGTACATCCCTCTTAGAGGTTTTATTTTGGAGAAACATGATTGTATTTTATACTTCTGGTTTTGTAATATTTTCTAGTCGACCTTGTCTTCGCAGGTCGAGACTAGTGATTATTATGTATCTTATTTTGAAACCTATGTATATATATACATTCTGCTTTGGTATATGACGTTCACTCATATTAACGATTTCCATGTGTGAGTATCGGTCATTCAATGTTTTAATTTTCTTCAAGGGCTCCTAATTATGATGTTATTCTCTCTCTCTCTCTCTCTCTCTCTCTCTATATATATATATATATATATATATATATATATATATATATATTTCTTTTAGGTGTTGTAATATCTAACCACCTTTGATTTATGACTTAAGCAATGTGTGGTAAAATGCTATAAAATACATGACTTCTTTTTGATAGGGAATATCCATAATTTTCTTGAGCAATCATATGTGAAAGAGACAAAATACTTTACCTTGAGTGATAATTTTAGTGATTCCCATCTATTAGAACGAATTAAATCTACTGTGCGCTTTCTTCTATCAATAGATCTTTCAAACTTCAATGTATGCTGCTCACTTATCACCTAATACTTATTGAATGGTAGATTCACTAATTTGAGCCTTGGAAGGAGATTAGGTTCTTTACCAATTTGAACCTTGAAAGGAGATTATATTCTAAAGAATATGTAGATATGTTGTGACTTGTGGTATATTTTATGATGCAACAATATCGTCGTGTCTTCTGAATTTGCATATGCAACCAATATCTTCATGTCTTGAATTAAATTTCTAAATTTTAAATATTGTGATCATATTTCTAACACCAATTTACCTATTTACAATGGAAGATTAAAAAACTAAAGCTCTGATACCAGTGTTGGATTATCTGAATTAATAAGATTAAATAATACAACTAAAATTTATAGATGAAAAATAGATAGAACTTAACCAAATAATTTAGGTAATAATAAAAATGAGATGACTAATTGGCAAATATTACAATCTCTCAAAATATAAAGTTTGTAATACTCTCTTGTATATTATAAATATTCGTAGAAAAAAATTATATATACAAAAAACTTTACTAATTTTTTCTCTAACTTTCTCTCACTAATTCTTATAAAAAAATTATCATTCAGTTGCAAATGTCTTAATCACTGATGAGCGGATAATTTATATGCTTTTTGGTATTGTTTTTAGATAGTTTTTAGTATGTTTTAAGTAGTTTTTATTAGATTTTTAGTAGCTTTTAAGCAAAACTCACATTTCTGAACATTACTATGAGTTTGTATGTTTTTTTATGATTTAAGGTATTTTATGACTGAAATTGAGGGACCTGAGCAAAAATCTGATTCAAAGGCTGAAAAATGACTACTGATGCTGTTGGATTCTGACCTCCTTGCACTCAAAATGAATTTTTTAGAGCTACAGAAATCCAAATGGGGCGCTCTCAATTGCGTTGGAAAGTAGACATTCAGGACTTTTCAGACATATATAATAGTCCATACTTTGCGCGAGTTTTGATGACGCAAACTGGTGTTCAAATGCCAACTTCCTGCTCTATTCTGGCGTTAAACGCCAGAAACAGGTTACAAGCTAGAGTTAAACGCCCAAAACAGGCTGCAAACTGGCGTTTAACTCCAAGACAAGTCTCTACATACAAAAGTTTCAATGCTCAGCCCAAGCACACACCAAATGGGTCCGGAAGTAGATTTCTGCATCATTTACTTATTTCTGTAACCCTAGTAACTAGTTTAGTATAAATAGAACATTTTACTATTGTACTCACATCTTTGGATTATCCTTAGATCCTCTTTGGACGATCTTTTGGAATATCTTTGAGATCATTTTTAGTCTTTAGACATTGGGGACTGGCCTCACGGCCATGTCTGGACTATTATCACTTATGTATTTTCAACGATGGAGTTTCTACACACCATAGATTAAGGTGTGGAGCTCTGCTGTTCCTCGAGTATTAATGCAATTACTACTATTTTCTATTCAATTCAAACTTATTCTTATTCTAAGATGTTCACTCGCACTTCAATCTGATGAATGTGATGATCCGTGACACTCATCACCATTTTCACTTATGAACGCGTGCCTGACAAACACTTTCGTTCTACCTGCGAAAGCTAGAGTGTGTATCTCTTGGATTCCTGGTCTGTGTGTTTGATTGCCTCTCCTAACAACAGAGCCTTCAATTCCTTGAGATCAAAGTCTTCGTGGTATAAGTTAGAATCAATTGGCAGCATTCTTGAGATCCAGAAAGTCTAAACCTTGTCTGTGGTATTCCGAGTAGGATCTGGGATGAGATGACTGTGATGGGCTTCAAACTCATGACTGTTGGACGTAGTGACAGACGCAAAAGGATCACTGGATCCTATTCCAACACAAGTGAGAACCGACAGATGATTAGCCCTACGTAACCCGTTGCTGGACCATTTTCACTGAGAGGACGGGAGGTAGCCATTGACAACGGTGATACCCGAACATACAGCTTGCCATGGAAAGGAGTATGAAGAATTGGATGAAGGCAATAGGAAAGCAGAGATTCAGAAGGAATAACGCATCTCCATACGCTTATCTGAAATTTCCACCAATGAATTACATAAGTATCTCTATCTTTATTTTATGTTTATTTATATTTTAATTTTCAAAACTCCATAACCATTTGAATCCGTCTGACTGAGATTTACAAGATGACCATAGCTTGCTTCAAGCCGACAATCTCCGTGGGATCGACCCTTACTCACGTAAGATTTATTACTTGGATGACCCAGTGCACTTGCTGGTTAGTTGTGCGAAGTTGTGAAAAAGAGTTGAGATTACAATTGTGCGTACCAAGTTGTTGGCGTCATTGAGATTACAATTTCGTGCACCAATCACCAATATATAGTTTGCTAAAATTAGTAATAAGAGAAACAAATAAATTATAATTTGTTCAATTTTATCAAGTTATATGACAAATTGTTTAATTTTATCAAGTTATATGACAAGTTGATAAAATATCAACTCGAATCTTATCATCTTGTACAACTTTATCAAATTATCTGAACCTTATATCTTTCTTATTTATAACATACGGTTTGTCTTTTGACTAAATCAAAAATTGCAACTAACTAGCTTACCGAAATCATCTCTAAAGTGCTTCAAGATTTTTCATTTAGAAAGCCTTCTTTGTGCTTATCAAGTTGTCTGTTTAACAATCTTATGTTCTAGCATTTGTTACTACTTGTAGTCACAATTTTTTGCTTTAAAACTAAAAGAATAGCCACAATTCTTGTTAGCATAACCAAAGAAGATATACGTTTTGGATATACGTAAACATGAAATTCAAACACATGTAAAAAAGAGAAAAATTGGGTGTGTTATCTTGTCCCATCACTATTTACATTTTTAACCAATTGCAGATTGGTTAATCACTAGCAAGCTAGATTTATTATTTTTGTCTAGAAAGACTTTGCTAATCCTGTAATCTGCAACATAGATTGAATTCTTTCTAGAATAATTCTATTAATTATTTCTGGTACACCATTTTGTTGAACTGTATAAGCAATTGTAAATGATTTCTAAAAATTTTATGCTTGCAAAATGCAATAGAATCCCCATTAGTATATTCTCTTCCATTGTCTTTCCTCAAGCACTTGATTTTCTTTTCGATTTCAAGCTCTATTCGTGTTTTTTACTTCTTGAATAATGGAAACATATATGACTTCTTCTTGATGGAGAACACTCACAATCTTTTTGAGTAATCATCTATAAAAGAGACAAAATATTTTGCTTCTAGAGATAATTTTGGTGATTCCGAACATTAGAATGAATCAAGTCTACTATATACTTATTTCTGTCATTAGAACTTTCAAACTTCAATTTATACTGCTTGCTTGTCCTGTAGTTCTCACTTAATGGTAGATTCACCAATTTGAGCTCTAGAAAGAAATTATGTTATGAAAGATCCTTAGACCATGTTCTGATTTGTGGCCTATTTTGTGATGCAGCAACATCATCGTGTCTTTTTAATTTGCAGATGCAACTGATGCCTCCACGTCTCAAACTGAATTTCTGGCTATTAGGTATTGTGGCCATATTTCTAACAGTAAGTTGCCACTTTGCAGCGAAAAATTAAGAACTTGAAACTCTAATACTAGTGTTGGGATACCTGAGCTAACGAGGTAGAATAACACTAAAATTTGTTTATGAGAAGCGAATGGAACTTTATCAGATGATTTAAGTAATAATGAAAATGGTATGACTAAGTGGCAAATATTACAATCTCTCAAAAATATATGAAGTTCGAATACTCTTTTGTATCTTACTAATTTTCTCTTTAATTTTCTCCCACTAATTCTTATAAGGATAAAGTATATTTTTTGTCCTTGAAATTTGTTAAAAATTTTAAAAATACTCCTAAATTTTATTTTGTTTCAATTTTGTCTCAAAAGTTTTCGTTTTGTATCAAATATATCATTGACAGTCAAATTTATGATTAATTTAGCAACAATTTCACCAACCTTCAACACAAACAAATCAGACATAGATGTCATTTCTTATTGTTAGATTGGTCCTAAACTTTATGAAAATTTAGCTGTCAAAAGTATATTTGATGCCAATCGAAAACTTCAAAAACAAAATTAAAACAAAATAAAATTTAAGAATTTTTAATATTTTTGACAAACTTTAAAGACAAAAAATATACTTTACCCTTCTTATAAAAAGAAATTTGGCATCCAATAACAAATGTCACAAGTCATTCAACTTTATCAAGTTGTATGACAAGTTGATAAAATATCAACTTGAATCTTATAACTTTATGAAGTTACTTGAACCTTATTATCTTGTTTATAATATATAATTTGTTCTTTGACTAAGTCAAAAATTATAACTAGCTAACTTATCCAAATCACCAACATAGATAGTGCTTCAAGATTTTTCCATTAGAAAATGTTCTTTGTGCAACTAGTTATCTTCTCAATTTATGTTTTTTGATCTATTATTGTTGTTGATTATGTTTTTGGATGTTAATGACGGTGATAAAAGGATTAGAGTTGGTCATTTCGCAGTAGAGGTTGGGGAGGTGGTGGTTGGGGTTGAGGTAGTGACAATGTTTGGTACAATGGTGCTGGTAGTGATGATGATGATGATATCAGTGAATGGGAGGCAATGGGATGAGTAATGACAGATAGATGTGATGGCCAAACTAACGAGTGGAATTAAATCGATGAGGGTGATGATGATGAAAGTGAAGAATTGGTAATTTTCTTAAAATTTAACTGTTGACTGAATAAATTAATCATTGACTAAATATTTGAATCATTTTATTAAATAGAATATATTTTTTGAAAATCAATTTGTCATTACCATCTTTTGAATATTATTTTATCAAACTCGAAATTTTATATATGCCAAAATGACTATTTACTCATATTCATTTTACACAATTTTTTTTATAAGGTTTTCTTCCCCTCTTTAACCTTTAGGCACGAAGTGCTTGTAACAAATTAATATAAAGAATTAAAGACAAGAAGTAACTAAAATATTCGAAGGTTAGAAAAGTAAGAAATAGAAACATTTTGGAACAGATACATGAACACATATTTTTGTAATTGAAAGAAATAAAAAAAAAAACAAAAGTTATTTGAGTGTTGTTCTTCTTTTTATCAGTGCTGCTCTAACTTCTATATATAAGAATTAAGAACTGAGGTAAAAGAACAAACTGCTTGAAGATGTGCACATTTCCATTATGGAGGTCAAGGTGTACAACCAAATTATGAGTGATGAGGTCAATAGATTAAACCCAAGTTAGCCTTTGTAAACATCACTGGACTAGCTATGCAGAGCAAGATTAAAACTAGATATATACAGATTAAAACTCATTTCTTAGTTGCTTGTTGAGTTGTAAGGAAAAAAGAGTATGCATCAAGTGGAAGGAATCACAGAAGGATTACAAGATGCTGCTCTATGCTGAATGCAGTTCAAGCTTTGTTCCATACTCCTCTGAACCATGTCTTGTAATAACCTTTTAGCTGTTTCAGCAGCTTTGTCTGCTCCATCTACGCGTTCAGCGATGTCATAAACAATTTTCTCCAAAACCGAGGAGGCTAGTCTTCTTTCCGGGGGAGAATCTCTAAGCAAATCCAGAAGCACACGTGCTCTATCTTGTGCTTCTGATGTGCCCTCCACTGTAAGCCGTAACAAACCTGGGATTGCTCCTTCTTTGAGGATAAGTTCCCGGTATTTGTCTCGGCAGCTTAGACACAATGACAGCAGAGCTCCAACAGCATGTTGTGTGCTGACTAGTGATCCATCTTCAACTGTCTCTACTAAGGTTAAAATCCCGCCATCTGCAACTGAGATTGCGGTTCGTCCCTCTTCAAAGTTGGAGAGAATTTCGAGTAGCGCAGTAGCTTTCTCGGCAAACTTGGAGTATTTCTTGCACTCTTTAAGGAGGTTGATGAGAGGAGAAACAGCACTAGCATTAAGGAGTTCAGTAGAATTCTTCTTGATGATGGTGGAGAGATTATAGAGGGCTGTAACGGCATCAACTCTGCCTTGAACACTTCCAGAGTTGAGGATCTTAACAAGCAGAGGCGCAGCTCCAGAAGCAACAATTATGGGCTTATTGGGAGCTGCAGCTGAGAGTGACAAGATTGCCGCTGTCGCTAATTCCCTTATACTACTATTTTGCGTTTTGAGGAGTTCCACCAGAGGAGGGATAGCACCA
This sequence comes from Arachis hypogaea, assembly GCF_003086295.3. Taxonomy (NCBI): domain Eukaryota; kingdom Viridiplantae; phylum Streptophyta; class Magnoliopsida; order Fabales; family Fabaceae; genus Arachis; species Arachis hypogaea. Next base: position 26,816,155 of record NC_092042.1, read on the forward strand.
GCTGTCACTATTTTGACCTTGTTTCTAACAAATCAAAATAAACATCCATACTTATGAGTTGCATGACTCATGGAATTTAAAAATGATATATATATATATAGTGAAGAGTGAAGAGAATCAGCCAAAACCATAAATTCACACATGTAATATTAGAGATAGTGGAACATGCCTTATGGTTGTTATGCTCAACATACCCAGTACACATGCAACTTTTTAAAGTTGAAATCGAAACCAAAATAACCCAATTGATATATGCATAACGAGACCAAGCAACGTTGTTCAAAGATATATAAAAGCACTACTGTTGGATTATATAATGACAATTGTCTCAATTGCCAGCACAGTATCACTATAAGATTAATATACTTTAATAAAAAACAGAACATGACTAGCATCTTTATCATAACCACAGAGAAAGTAATCCCACCCATTACAGTTTACACTGGGATGAGATTCACAAGTTAACAATATTGAGTAAACTCAACCAATTTCACACCTAAACATGAACCTTAAATCTCTCTCTGTACTAACAAAGGTAGTAAGTAATCACCCATAGTTCCATACAACCAAATGACAAGCAAAATGTACAAAAGAATCAGCAAGCAAACATACTGCACTGACTTTTATAGTTTTTGGGTAGAAAATCGAGAAAAAGGGTTGTGATTGAGCATTTAGATACAAATTGGAAATAAGATTTACAATTATACAATCCAGATGTATCAACCGATCACAATCTTTTATCATCGAGGTTAGAGGACAGAGGAGCAACATTAAGCAGACCCAAGAGAAAGAGTGCAGGTAAAAATAATTTCAGTGTGTGGAATTATTTATCAACTAGATTTTGTGAAGATTTATTAGTAAAATAGTGCCTTCATTTTGACAAAATTAGTGAGTTCAAGACATCATCATGAGCCGAAGCCATTATCTCTGTCCCATTCATCGATGCAATTATCAGGCTGCCTATATTACACCTTTATGGTGCGGCCCTTCTCCGGATCCTACCTTAACATGGGATGCTTTTGCACTGGGCTACCCCTTTATGTTCCACATCCATTCTACATGTTATTCTATAGTTAGGTTTCCTATGGTTATGGTGCTGATTTATAGGTGCAAAGCATGTTACAATTTGGTTAGAGCAGAACTACATTTATTTTTAATGAGGTTCGGTTTAGCTCTAGTTAGTGTAAGAAGCAGGAACTCATGACCCTAATAATGGATTCCAGAAAAAAAAGAATGCCTAATTCCACCAAATTCCTCTTTCATCTTTGCTCCTTTTCTTTCACACACACACTCTTCTCTTCTTTTTTAGTTTCCACTTTTTTCTTCCCTTTTGGATTGGTCTCAGAAATTCCTTTTTCTTAAATTTTGTCCATTCCACCTAAAACTCCACTTAAACACATACACAAAAGAAACAAGATATTAAAATAATTAACAGTAACCAAATCGAAGCACTACATCAGATTCCAACTAGTTTCCTCAGACTCGCACACTACACAATAACACAAAGCATAAACATGTTGCAGAGAGAGGGATGAGTTAGTTACAGATTAGTTACCGTTCGTTGCGGACGGCGAGGTTGAGGAGAGCGAGGAGGGAGGAGTAACGGGCATCGGGGTTGGATGACGACAGCATGAAGACGAGAGGCTGGACCACTCCAGCCGCGCCCAGCCTGGACCTCGTCTTAGAGGACGAAGGCGATTTCCTGACGAGCTTACGGATCTCTCTGGCTGCTTCTATCTTCCACTGAAGGCTGCCGCTCACCAGCTTGTCCGACACCTGCTGGACCACCGCGCACTCCTGCTGCTGCTGCCTCTGCCTCTGCCCTTTCCCCTTCGCTGACAGACCCAATGCTATCGCTGTTCTTGTGTCGGACAAGCCTTCGTCTTCTTCTTCCACGTCGTCGTCGTCTTCTTCTTCCTCTTCTTGGTGGCGGTGAACATCTTTCGGTTCGGGTTCGGGTTCAGGTTCGAGTTTTGTGGTCTCTCCCACGCCCATCTCTCTCTCAGCCTCTTTCTCGCCAATAGTTCAATGTCCAGAGATGCGGTGCTTTCGTTGCTCCCAATTCCGGGTTTTGTTCTGATTTTTTTTTTCTCCCATCAATAATATTAGTCGGACTCGGATAGGCTCTCAGCCTCTCACACACTACTATTTTTTTTTCCTTTTTACAAAAAAAAAAGGAACAAATATCCAAAATTTTTGTCCAAAATAAATTTCTGTTTTAAATAGTTATGTAAAAATAAATTTCCATATTAAATTAGCGTGTGCGGATAACATAAGATAGATTAGTAAAAAGCAAGTGTGAAAACTGAAAAGAAATTATTAAGAACGATAATGTTAATGTTATACTATATTTTAATTTAATTTATTTAAAGATATTTCTAATACTTTTCTTAGTTTGTGTATATAATGCTGAGAATGAGACAATAATTCATGAATAGAATCTGCTTGATGAAACTAAGCGGATGAATTTGAGAGTTGAGTTATAACCTAAATTTGAATTTATATATTAAAAGAGTCAAATTTAAATATAAATGTCATTATCTCATGACTTGATTTTTTATTAATTTCTAAACAAAAATAGTGGTTCAACTTGGACAACAATAATAAAAAGTGATAAATACTAAAAATATACATTAAAAAAATATTAAAATAAGAAAGGTAAATGTTTAATTATTTTGTTGGTCCTTATAGTTTCGCAAAATTTTTAATTAGGTTCCTATACTTTTTTTTTAATTGGATCTCTGCACCAATTTTTTTCAATTAAGTCTCTCTTAGTAATAATTGGCTTAATTTTATAGAGACCCAACTAAAAAAAATTGGTGCAGGGACCCAAATAAAAGGAAAAAAAGTGTAGAAACTCAATTAAAAAGAATGGTACAAGGACTCAATTAAAAGGAAAAAAAGTACAAGAACCTAATTAAAAATTTCGCAAAACTAAAAGGACCAACATAATATGTTCGCTTTTGGAAAAAAATATTAAAGAGTTCAGTAATAAGACTTTTTACTGTTGCAACTATTTTTTGTGGCTACATCTTCTTCTCAAAGATTAGTTAATTAGAACTAGACCAGATCTTCCATAAAGTTATTGTAATTATGAATTTCTATCGGGATTTGAACTTTTAATAGCAAACATAACACCGTGCTCTTCTAATACTGTCAGAAATCCAATTCTGCCGTGGGTATGTTCATTATTCCCAAATCTTATCAAACCTTTGTTGCCTGTAGACAATTAATTAAGCAGTGCATGATTGATTCTGGGATATTCTTGCATTTAAGACATATGACTGAAAAATTGGAGATTCTAGCTTGAACACACTGATTTATCAGAAGGTCTCCATAAATAGCTTTCCAAACAAAGAGTTTAAAAGGAGAAGTAGGCATTAATAAGTAATGAATTGCAGTGACTATTAGTCTGAAGTAAGTGTGAAACCTATTGAAGATTCTGGATAAGAGACAATTATTAAGGTCTTTAGATTATGCTGGTATTATGACTCCACACTTCTTCATAAATAGGAATTAGATTATCCCTACTTACTTATCATTTCAAACGTTTTTTCAGAACTCTACAACCTTCGAAGATACTTCTCCATTCTTAGGATAAATTAGTTTTTAGCTAGACTTTCATAAATGATGAGAAAGAAAAGTACTTACTTCTAAGTACTTTATAAACTAGAGAGTTTGTCCTAGAAATTAGTCTTCAATCTTATTTTCCTACATACCTAAGTTGAATACTTTCAGATCTTTAAAGTTTAATTCTCTCTAACTTTTATCCTGACATAGAATTCTTTTGAACCCACTAGAATTATATCAATTTTTTAAATATTTTTTATTATAATATCAGAGAGTTTAAAGCAACTTAAGGTGTAGATATGAATAGCAGTACCGATTGCTTTAACTAGAACCTCCCTTCTACTCGTGAATAGCATTGATTTTTTTCACACTTGAAACTTTTTTGAGACCTTATCTTCAATATATCTGAATGTGTCTTGTTTCAAATTGTTTACAATCGTAAAGAGACTAAGATATTTATCTTGTTAACCAACATAAAAAACCTGTAGGAGCTAAGTTAGGGCCACCTATACATACTCGGGGGTATTTTGGTTAAAGAACACCGGCGACTTATTCAGGTTACCAATCTAACCGTTAACTTGGCTATATTCTTGTAATAGATATAATGACATGTCAGATCTGTAGCTTTACTAAATAATATAGAGTTGTCAACAAAGAATATATGGCTGATAATGGAATCTCTTTGGTTAACTCTAAACTTAGTGAAAAATTACTTCTATTATCCTCTGTGGAGCAGATGAGAAAGACCCTTTGACCAAAATAGAAAAAGATAAGTGAAAGAAAGTCTCTTTAACAGAAATCTCTTGTTGGCTTAAAGAATTTATAAAAAAAAAACCATCTATAATAACAAAGTAGAAAACCGAAATGATATACTCTTTCATCCAATCTATCCATTTATCATAAAATCCCAATTTTTTCATAATTGCCTACACAAAATATTCATTCTACTCGATCATAAGCTTTATTCATATCAAGTTTCAATGCACATTCAAAATCACTAGTTCTCTTATTCTTCAGATAGTGCATGTACCTATGGACTATTGGTGGACGAAATTGTAATTCAATTGTTATTCCATTTTGCAAAATTCATTGCTTTTCATTCCCTGGTAATGGCGCCAAACACATGATGCCAATACCATAGTTCACAACTCCGTTCAACTTAACCAGCAAGTGTACTGGGTCATCCAAGTAATACCTTACGTGAGTAAGGGTCGATCCCACAGAGATTGTTGGTATGAAGCAAGCTATGGTTACCTTGTAAATCTCAGTTAGGCAGATTAAATTGGTTTATGGTTTCGAAAATTAATAATAAAAAGAAAATAAAAGGGATAGAAATACTTATGTAAATCAATAGTGGGAATTTCAGATAAGTGTGTGGAGATGCTGAGCTCCTCTTGAATCTCTATTTTCCTATTACAATCATCCAATCCTTCCTACTCCTTTCCATGGCAAGCTGTATGTAGGGCTTCACCATCAGCGGTGGCTACTTTCAATCCTCTCGGGAAAATGATCCTATGCGCTGTCACTGCACGGCTAATCGTCTGGAGGCATCACCCTTGGTTGATGGCTACATCCCGTCCTCTCAGTGAAAACGTTCCTATGCTCTGTCACAGCACGGCTAATCATCTGTCGGTTCTCAATCAGGTTGGAATAAAATCCATTGATTCTTTTGCGTTTGTCACTAACGCCCAGCCTTCAGGAGTTTGAAGCTCGTCACAGTCATTCAATACCGGAATCCTACTCGGAATACCACAGACAAGGTGAGACCTTCCGGATTCCCAGGATCATACTCGGAATACCACAGACAAGGTGAGACTTTCCGGATCCTCATGAATGCCGCCATCTATCTAGCTTATATCACGAAGATTCTGTTGGGGAATCTAAGAGATATGCGCCCGGCCTAGAGTAGAACGGAAGTGGTTGTCAGTCACGCGCGTTCATAGGTGAGAATGATGCTGAGTGTCACGGATCATCACATTCATCAAAGTTAAGTGCAACGTATATCTTGGAATAAGAATAGAAGAGAATTGAATAGAAAGTAATAATAATTGTATTGAAACTTGAGGTACAGCAGAGCTCCACACCCTTAATCTATGGTGTGCAGAAACTCCACTGTTGAAAATACATAAGTAAAAGGTTCAGGCATGGCCGAATGGCCAGCCCCCAAAACGTGATCACAGGATTCAAAATACAATCCAGGATCTGGTTAAAGACATCTAATAAAATAGTTAAATGTTCTATTTATAATAAACTAGCTCCTAGGGTTTACATGAGTAAGTAATTGATGCATAAATCCACTTCCGGGGCCCACTTGGTGTATGCTTGGGCTGAGCTTGATCTATCCACGAGCTGAGGCTTCTCTTGGAGTTGAACTCTGAGTTATGACGTGTTTTGGGCGTTCAACTCCGGATCATGACGTTTTTCTGGCGTTTAACTCCAGACAGCAGCATGTACTTGGCGTTCAACGCCAAGTTACGTCGTCAATTTCCGAATAAAGTATAGACTATTATATATTGCTGGAAAGCTCTGGATGTGTACTTTCCAACGCCGTTGAGAGCGCGCAAATTGGAGTTTTGTAGCTCCAGAAAATTCATTTCGAGTGCAGGGAGGTCAGATTCCAACAGCATCAGCAGTCCTTTTGTCAGCCTTTTTCAGAGTTTTGCTCAAGTCCCTCAATTTCAGCCAGAAATTATCTGAAATCACAGAAAAACACACAAACTCATAGTAAAGTCCAGAAATATGAATTTAACATAAAAACTAATGAAAACATCCCTAAAAGTAGCTCAAACTTACTAAAAACTACCTAAAAACAATGCCAAAAAGCGTATAAATTATCCGCTCATCACAACACCAAAATTAAATTGTTGCTTGTCCCCAAGCAACTGAAAATCAATTAGGATAAAAAGAAGAGAATATACTATAAATTCCAGAATATCAATGAATATTAATTATAATTAGATGAGCGGGACTTGTAGCTTTTTGCTTCTGAACAGTTTTGGCATCTCACTTTTTCCTTTGTAGTTTAGAGTGATTGGCGTCTCTGGGAACTTAGAATTTCGGATAGTGTTATTGACTTTCCTAGTTAAGCATGTTGATTCTTGAACACAGCTACTTATGAGTCTTGGCCGTGGCCCTAAGCACTTTGTTTTCCAGTATTACCACCGGATACATAAATGCCACAGACACATAACTGGGTGAACCTTTTCAGATTGTGACTCAGCTTTGCTAGAGTCCCCAGTTAGTGGTGTCCAGAGCTCTTAAGCACACTCTTTTGCTTTGGATCACGACTTTAACCACTCAGTCTCAAGCTTTTCACTTGGACCTTCATGACACAAGCACATGGTTAGGGACAGCTTGATTTAGCCGCTTAGGCCTGGATTTAATTTCCTTGGGCCCTCCTATCCATTGATGCTCAAAGCCTTGGATCCTTTTTACCCTTGCCTTTTGGTTTTAAGGGCTATTGGCTTTTTCTGCTTGCTTTTTCTTTTTTTTATTTATTTTTTATTTTTTTTTATTTTTTTTATTTTTTTTTCGTCACTTTTTTTTTTTCACAAGCTTTTGTTTTTTTTTCTGCTTTTTCTTGCTTCAAGAATCAATTTCATGATTTTTTTCAGATCATCAATAACATTTCTCTTTGTTCATCATTCTTTCAAGAGCCAACAATTTTAACACTCATAAACAACAATATCAAAAGACATATGCACTGTTCAATCATTCATTCAGAAAACAAAAAGTATTGTCACCACATCTATATAATTAAATTAAATTCAATGATAAATTCGAAATTTATGTACTTCTTGTTCTTTTGAATTAAAAACATTTTTCATTTAAGAGAGGTGAAGGATTAATGGAATTTATTCATAGCTTTAAGGCATGGTTACATACTAATGATCATGAAGTAAAGACACAAAACATAGATAAACACAACGTTAAAAACCGAAAACAGAAAGAAATAAAGAACAAGGAATGAATCCACCTTTAGTGGCGTCTTCTTCTTGAAGGACCAACAATGTCCTTAAGCTCTTCTATGTCCCTTCCTTGCCTTTGTTGCTCCTCCCTCATTGCTCTTTGATCTTCTCTTATTTCTTGGAGAATGATGGAGTGCTCATGATGTTCCACCCTTAATTGTTCCACATTGTGGCTCAAATCTTCTAAGGAGGTGTTGAGTTGCTCCCAATAGTTGTTGGGAGGAAAGTGCATCCCTTGAGGCATCTCAGGGACTTCTTGATGATGAGCTTTCTCATGCATCTCTTGAGAACCATGCATGGTCTCTCTTGCTTACTCCATCCTCTTCTTGGTGATGGGCTTATCCTCTTCAATGGGGATATCTCCTTCTATGATCACTCCGGCTGAGTAACATAGATGGCAAATAAGATGAGGAAAAGCTAGCCTTTCCATGGGTGAGGGCTTGTCGGCTATTTTGTAGAGTTCATTGGAGATGACCTCATGAACTTCTACTTCCTCTCCACTCATGATGCTGTGAATCATGATGGCCCGATCCACAGTAACTTCAGATCGGTTGCTAGTAGGAATGATGGAGCGTTGGATGAACTCCAACCATCCTCTAGCCACAGGCTTGAGATCCAATCTTCTTAGTTGAACTGGCTTGCCTTTGGAGTCTATTCTCCATTGGGCTCCTTCCACACATATGTCCATTAGGACTTGGTCCAACCTTTGATTAAAGTTGACCCGTCTAGTGTAGGGGCGTTCATCTCCTTGCATCATGGGCAAGTGAAACGCCAACCTCACATTTTCCGGACTAAAATCTAAGTATTTCCCCCGAACCATTGTGAGATAATTCTTTGGACTCGGGTTCATACTTTGATCATGGTTCCTAGTGATCCATGCATTGGCATAGAACTCTTGAACCATTAGGATTCTGACTTGTTGCATGGGGTTGGTTAGGACTTCCCAACCTCTTCTTTGGATCTCATGTCGGATCTCCGGATACTCATTCTTCTTGAGCTTGAAAGGGACCTCGGGGATCACCTTCTTCTTTGCCACAACATCATAGAAGTGGTCTTGATGGCTCTTGGAGATGAATCTTTCCATCTCCCATGACTCGGAGGTGGAAGCTTTTGTCTTCCCTTTTCCTTTTCTAGAGGATACTCCGGCCTTAGGTGCCATTGATGGTAATGGAAAAACAAAAAACTTATGCTTTTACCACACCAAACTTAAAATATTGCTCGCCCTCGAGCAAGAAAGAAAAGAAGAAGAAGAAGAAGAAGAAGAAGAGAATATGGTAGAGAGGGAGAGAGGTAGGTTCGGTTAAGAGGGAGAAGAGGGGTTTGGGTTGTGTGAAAATGAAGTAGAATGGAAGGGTATTTATAGGGAGAGGGGAGGGTGTGTGTTCGGCCATTTTGGGTGGGAATGGGTGGAAAATTGAATTTGAATTTTATGAAGGTAGGTGGGGTTTATGGGGAAGAGTGGGTTGATGTGAATGGTGAATGGGGTAATTGGGAAGAGGAATTGAGGTGATTGGTGAGGAGTGTTGGGATTTGTGACATGGGGGATACAAACCACAAAAATAGGATTAAGAGGTAAGGTGGGAATGTGGTAGGTGGGGATCCTATGAGGTCCACAGATCCTGAGGTGATCCTGTGGGGTCCACAGGATCCTGAGGTGTCAAGGAATTCCATCCCTGCACCAAATAGGCATGTAAAATGCCTTTGCACACCATTCTGGCATTTAAACGCCCATTGGTGCACATTCTGGGCGTTCAACGCCCATGTAAAGCATGTTTCTGGCGTTGAACGCCAGTTTCATGCTTGTTACTGGCGTTCAGCGCCAGCTTTTCTCCTCTAGGCACATTCCTGGCGTTCAGCGCCAGGATGTTGCTTGTTTCTGGCGTTCAGCGCCAGAATGGTGCTCTGTTCTGGCGTTGAACGCCGGCCAGATGCATCTTACTGGCATTGAACGCCAGCCTGTGCGTCCTCCAGGGTGAAAAATTTTTTTCTTCTGTTTTTGACTCTGTTTTTAATTTTTTTGATTTTTTCGTGACTCCTCATGATCATGTACCTAATAAAACACAAAATAACAATAAAATAAAAATTAGATAATTAAAATTGGGTTGCCTCCCAACAAGCGCTTCTTTAATGTCAATAGCTTGACAGTGGCTCTCATGGAGCCAAAAGGTGATCAGGTCAATGTTAGTGTAGTCCCAACACCAAACTTAGAGTTTGGATATGGGGTCTTAACACCAAACTTAGAGTTTGGTTGTGGCCTCACAACACCAAACTTAGAGTTTGACTGTGTGGGTTCTTCTTGACTCTGAACTGAGAGAAGCTCTTCATGCTTACTCTCTTTTGTCACAGAGGGATGGCCATGTGCCTTAAACACAAGGTAGTCCCCATTCAATTGAAGGACTAACTCACCTCTGTTGACATCTATCACAGCTCCTGCTGTGGCTAGGAAAGGTCTTCCAAGGATGATGCAATCATCCTCTTCCTTCCTAGTGTCTAAGATTATGAAATCAGCAGGGATGTAAAGGCCTTCAACCTTTACTAACACGTCCTCTGTTATTCGATAAGCTTGTCTCAAGGACTTATCTGCCAATGAGAACAAGGCAGGTTGTACCTCAATAATCCCTAGCTTCTCCATTACAGAGAGTGGCATAAGATTTATCCCTGACCCTAGATCACATAGAGCCTTTTCAAAGGTCATGGTGCCTATGATACAAGGTATTAGGAACTTGCCAGGATCTTGTTTCTTTTGAGGTAGAGTTTTCTGAATCCAAGTATCTAGTTCACTAATGAGCAAGGGAGGTTCACTTTCCCAAGTCTCATTACCAAACAACTTGGCATTCAGCTTCATGATAGCTCCTAAGTATTGAGCAATTTGCTCTCCAGTCACATCTTCATCCTCTTCAGAGGATGAATAGTCTTCAGAGCTCATGAATGGCAGAAGGAGATTTAATGGAATCTCTATGGTCTCTATATGAGTCTCAGATTCCTTTGGATCCTTAATAGGAAGCTCCTTCTTGCTTGAGGGACGTCCCAGGAGGTCTTCCTCACTAGGATTTTCGTCCTCCTCCTCCCTTGTGCATTCGGCCACATTGATCACATCGATGGCCTTGCACTCTCCTTTTGGATTCTCTTCTGTATTGCTTGGGAGAATACTGGGAGGAGTTTCAATAACTTTCTTACTCAGCTGGCCCACTTGTGCCTCCAAATTTTTGATGGAGGATCTTGTTTCATTCATGAAACTGAAAGTGGCCTTTGACAGATCAGAGACTATATTGGCTAAATTAGAAGTGTTTTGTTCAGAGTTCTCTGTCTGTTGCTGAGAAGATGATGGATATGGCTTGCTATTGCTCAGCCTATTGCGTCCACCATTGTTAAAGCCTTGTTGAGGCTTTTGTTGATCCTTCCAGGAGAAATTTGGATGATTTCTCCATGATGGGTTATAGGTGTTTCCATCTGGTTCACCCATGTAATTAACCTCTACCATGGCAGGGTTCTCAGGATCATAAGCTTCTTCAGAAGCTGCCTCTCTAGTACTGTTGGATGCATGTTGCCATCCATTCAGATTTTGAGAGATCATGTTGACCTGTTGAGTCAATACTTTGTTCTGAGCCAATATGGCATTCAGAGCATCAATTTCAAGAACTCCTTTCTTCTGAGGTATCCCATTATTCACGGAATTTCTCTCAGAGGTATACATGAACTGGTTGTTTGCAACCATGTCAATGAGTTCTTGAGCCTCTTCAGGCGTTTTCTTCAGGTGAATAGATCCACCTGCAGAATGGTCCAATGACATTTTCGAAAATTCAGAGAGACCATAATAGAATATATCTAATAGGGTCCATTCTGAAAACATGTCAGATGGACATCTTTTGGTCAGCTGCTTGTATCTTTCCCAAGCTTCATAGAGGGATTCTCCATCTTTTTGTTTGAAGGTTTGAACATCCACTCTCAGCTTGCTCAGCTTTTGAGGAGGAAAGAATTTATCCAAGAAGACAGTGACCAGCTTATCCCAGGAGTCCAGGCTATCCTTAGGTTGTGAATCCAACCATATTCTAGCTCTGTCTCTTACAGCAAAAGGGAAAAGCATGAGTCTGTAGACTTCAGGATCAACTCCATTCGTCTTTACAGTCTCACAGATCTGCAAGAACTCAGTTAAAAACTGATAAGGATCTTCAGATGAAAGTCCATAAAACTTGCAGTTTTGTTGCATTAAGGCAACTAGTTGAGGCTTAAGCTCAAAATTATTGGCTCCAATGGCAGGAATGGAGATGCTTCTTCCATCAAATTTGGACGTTGGCTTTGTGAAGTCACCTAGCATTCTCCTTGCATTATTATTATTATTTTCGGCTGCCATCTCCTTCTCTTGTTCGAAAATTTCTGAAAGGTTATTTCTGGATTGTTGTAATTTAGCTTCTCTTAATTTTCTCTTCAGAGTCCTTTCAGGTTCTGGATCAATTTCAACAAGAGTGCCTTTTCCCTGTTCCTGCTCATATGAAAGAGAAGAAAACAAGAAAAGAAAGAGGAATCCTCTATGTCACAGTATAGAGATTCCTTTATGTTAGTAGAAGAAGAAAAGGGTAGAAGAATCCAAACACAAGGGATATATGATGTTCGGATTTTTAGATGAAGAGAGGTGAAGAGAAGTGTTAATAAATAAATGATTAAATAGAAAAAGAAAAGAGAGGGAGAAATTTTGAAAATAATTTTTGAAAAAGAGGTTAGTGATCTCCGAAAATTAAAGATAATATATGAGATTAAAATTTAAAACAAAAAGAATTTTTGAAAAAGAGATGAGATATTTTCGAAAATTAGAGAGGGAAAAGTAGTTAGGTGGTTTTGAAAAAGATAAGAAACAAACAAAAAGTTAGTTAGTTGATTGAAAAAGATATTAAAATCAAATTTAAAAAAAAGATAAGAAGATAAGAGGTTAGATAAGATATTTTTGAAATCAAATTTTGAAAAAGATAAAGTTTTTGAAAAAGATAAGATAAAAGATAAAAAGATTTTTAAGGAAAAGATATTTTTGAAAAAGATTTAATTTTTAAAATTACTTAACTAACAAGAAACCAAAAGATAAGATTCTAGAACTTAAAAGATTGAACCTTTCTTAACAAGAAAGTAACAAACTTCAAATTTTTGAACCAATCACATTAATTGTTAGCTAATTTTTGATTTAAAGATAAGAAAAATATTTTGAAAATAATTTGAAAAATATTTTTGAAATTTTCGAAAAATAGAAAAAAATGAAAAAGATATGATTTTTGAAAAAGATTTTAGAAAGATAAGATTTTTAAAATTGAAATTTTGACTTGACTTGTAAGAAACAACTAATTTTTGAAAATTTTTGACCAAGTCAACCCAAAATTTCGAAAAATTGGAGGGAAATAAGGAAAAGATATTTTTTGATCTTTGAATTTTTAATGAAAAACACAAAAAGGACCCAAAACCTGAAAATTTTGGATCAAGACACAAGATGCATGCAAGAATGCTATGAATGTCAAGATGAACACCAAGAACACTTTGAAGATCATGATGAACATCAAGAACATAATTTTGAAAAATTTTTGATGCAAAGAAACATGCAAGACACCAAACTTAGAAATCTTTAATGCATGGAAAATATGAATGCAAAAATGCACATGAAAAACAAGAAAAGACACAAAACAAGAAAACATCAAGATCAAACAAGAAGACTTATCAAGAACAACTTGAAGATCATGAAGAACACTATGAATGCATGAGATTTTCGAAAAAAATGCAAGAAAAATTTTTAAAAGCATGCAATTGACACCAAACTTAAAACATGATATAAGAATAAAAAAAGACTCACAAAATATTTTTTATTTTTATGATTTTCTAATTTTTTTGTATTTTTATTAATTTTTTTCGAAAAACATGGTTAGAAAAACGAAAAAGAAAAGAAAAATTTTGAAAAAGATTTTTGAAAAGAAAATTACCTAATCTGAGCAACAAGATGAACCGTCAGTTGTCCATACTCGAACAATCCCCAGCAACGGCGCCAAAAACTTGGTGGATGAAATTGTGATTCAATTGTTATTCCATTTTGCAAAATTCATTGCTTTTCATTCCCTGGTAATGGTGCCAAAAACATGATGTCAATACCATAGTTCACAACTCCGTTCAACTTAACCAGCAAGTGTACTGGGTCATCCAAGTAATACCTTACGTGAGTAAGGGTCGATCCCACAGAGATTGTTGGTATGAAGCAAGCTATGGTTACCTTGTAAATCTCAGTTAGGCAGATTAAATTGGTTTATGGTTTCGAAAATTAATAATAAAAAGAAAATAAAAGGGATAGAAATACTTATGTAAATCAATAGTGGGAATTTCAGATAAGTGTGTGGAGATGCTGAGCTCCTCTTGAATCTCTATTTTCCTATTACAATCATCCAATCCTTCCTACTCCTTTCCATGGCAAGCTGTATGTAGGGATTCACCATCAGCGGTGGCTACTTTCAATCCTCTCGGGAAAATGATCCTATGCGCTGTCACTGCACGGCTAATCGTCTGGAGGCATCACCCTTGGTTGATGGCTTCATCCCGTCCTCTCAGTGAAAACGTTCCTATGCTCTGTCACAGCACGGCTAATCATCTGTCGGTTCTCAATCAGGTTGGAATAGAATCCATTGATTCTTTTGCGTTTGTCACTAACGCCCAGCCTTCAGGAGTTTGAAGCTCGTCACAGTCATTCAATACCGGAATCCTACTCGGAATACCACAGACAAGGTGAGACCTTCCGGATTCCCAGGATCCTACTCGGAATACCACAGACAAGGTGAGACTTTCCGGATCCTCATGAATGCCGCCATTTATCTAGCTTATACCACGAAGATTCTGTTGGGGAATCTAAGAGATATGCGCCCGGCCTAGAGTAGAATGGAAGTGGTTGTCAGTCACGCGCGTTCATAGGTGAGAATGATGCTGAGTGTCACGGATCATCACATTCATCAAAGTTAAGTGCAACGTATATCTTGGAATAAGAATAGAAGAGAATTGAATAGAAAGTAATAATAATTGTATTGAAACTTGAGGTACAGCAGAGCTCCACACCCTTAATCTATGGTGTGCAGAAACTCCACTGTTGAAAATACATAAGTAAAAGGTTCAGGCATGGCCGAATGGCCAGCCCCCAAAACGTGATCACAGGATTCAAAATACAATCCAGGATCTGGTTAAAGACATCTAATAAAATAGTTAAATGTTCTATTTATAATAAACTAGCTCCTAGGGTTTATATGAGTAAGTAATTGATGCATAAATCCACTTCCGGGGCCCACTTGGTGTATGCTTGGGCTGAGCTTGATCTATCCACGAGCTGAGGCTTCTCTTGGAGTTGAACTCTGAGTTATGACGTGTTTTGGGCGTTCAACTCCGGATCATGACGTTTTCTGGCGTTTAACTCCAGACAGCAGCATGTACTTGGTGTTCAACGCCAAGTTACGTCATCAATTTCGGAATAAAGTATGGACTATTATATATTGCTGCAAAGCTCTGAATGTCTACTTTCCAACGCCATTGAGAGCGCGCAAATTGGAGTTCTGTAGCTCCAGAAAATTCATTTCGAGTGCAGAGAGGTCAGATTCCAACAGCATCAGCAGTCCTTTTGTCAGCCTTTTTCAGAGTTTTGCTCAAGTCCCTCAATTTCAGCCAGAAATTACCTGAAATCACAGAAAAACACACAAACTCATAGTAAAGTCCAGAAATGTGAATTTAACATAAAAACTAATGAAAACATCCCTAAAAGTAGCTCAAACTTACTAAAAACTACCTAAAAACAATGCCAAAAAGCGTATAAATTATCCGCTCATCAACTATCATCATATTATCACTTACTAATCGGCCCTTAATAAATGCACTTTCATTCTCACTGATAATCTTGTTCATGACCATTTACATTTTATATACCGAGACATTAGAGATAATTTTGTAGAACATTGTGCTTAGGCTAATAGGTCTGATCTGACTCATGGTCTCGACACCTGGGATTTGGGGATTAAACATACCTGAATATGGTTTAGTGCCCTCAGTATTTTTATCCTATAAAAAACTCATAACTACTCAGATTATATCTTGTTTGATAGTATCCCAGTAAAACTAAAAATTTTTTGCTTTAAATCCATCTGCTTTGAAAGCTAAGAAGGGATTGACAGAAAAAATAACATGCTTAATTTTTCTTTCAGTTACTAGTCTTGTAAGAATTCAATTCTCCCTGCTTGTTATCTTAGCTGTCAAACCTTCTAAAATCTCAGTAGGGTCATATGGATTATAAGTAGTGAACAATTTCTCGTAGAAGGATTAAGCAATTCTACCATACCAATTGTGTTCGAATAATACTCACCATTCATATCTTTCAACTTTTCAATTCGACTGTGTCTAAAATTCATTTTGAACTTGGAGTAAAAGAATCTGGTATTTTGATGTCCCCTTATAACCACATTACTCTAGACTTCTCCTTCCAATACCTTTTCTCTTTCTCTATAAAATCTTATAGGGCGGATTCCAAAGAGAGGATAGTAGCTCTACCTGCCAGAACATTCTTAGCTTTTTCAGTTTCTAACTTCATCTGTCTCTTTAATTAGCTTTTTCGAATTACTTTGATTGCTAATCTACATTAGACAATGTTGTGACGACACTGTTTTAGTTTGTTAAACAATATGCACATTAGGAAACATGAGTATTCTGATTTCCAAGTCTCCTTGATCATGTTTGAAATTGCAGTTACGTCACACCACCTCTCTCGAAATCAAAATCTTTGTTTTGTCTTTCTACTATTCACAAATGAGTCTAACAAGATAGGGAAGTAGTCTGAGCCTTGGTTTATCAGATGAAGAACATGGCCATTACGGTGATCCCCGAGCTAGTTAGATGAAACCAGGCATCTATCAAGACATTCACATATAAGATTGCTTCCACATATTGTACTAAGTGAACTTAGGTCTTTCATATCCCAAATTTCTTAGTCCTCCTCCATTGACAAAATTAGTAAAGCTTTCAATAGAACTAGAGCTTTTAGGCTTACATCCGTCCTTCTCGTGATGGAAAAGAATAATATTGTAGTCACCAATAACCAAAAAAGTGATAAGAATTGAGGAAAGGATTTGAGTTACCCTTTCAAATTGTTAAAATTTTAAGATTTTTCTCACTATGAAAATGAACAGTCATCATATTCCATAATTTGCTATTACTGAAATCTAACCAGCTACAGTGTATAAAGAAACTTGCAAACTCAATCACCGAAATTTGAGATTCATCCTTTCAAGCTAGTACCAAACTCCCAGCTGTACTTTGAGGGTAAACATAGTAAGAGTTTCTAAAGCTTAATCTATCACCTTGACTCTCAACAAACAAAGCACTATTTTTAGTTTCACAAAGAAACAGAAGAATGAAATTGACAAATTCCTTTAATATTGTGAACTACATGGGTCTTTCCTAAACACTGGCAGTTTCACATAAGCATTTTTATTGAGATAGGGGTTCCAATTGTGGTTTGACACTCTCCCCTATTTCATCCATGATCATATCCTCCATATTATCTCACTTTTATCCATTCTCTCCTTCTAGTTCAGAGCATCATCATTTAGTTCCTGCTATTGAATTTCCCCCACCACAGTACTCCTTGTTAAATTCTTGAATGAAGTCTTCTGTTAGTTGAAACCAAGCTTTAGCATTTCCTATATCTCAGTTCTGATTAGAATGCAAAGTTTTTGCTGCAAAGCTAATTGTTTGTTGAAGAGAAAACTCAATGGTCTTGAGTGATCGATTAAGATTCTGCTCATTGTCTTCCATGACTTTATTTTCTATTGGCCCTTACTGCTAAACCACCACTCAACTTCATTTCACATATTATTATTGCCTCTCCCAGTCTGCAATGCTAGAGGTTGTCCACCTTGTTTATCTCACTTTTTTCCTCCATTGATAAGGCTTCTAAACTTTAAAGCAAACACACCGGAATAGGATTCTTTGATCTCTCTCCATGTTTCTAGCCAGATCTCGGCTTACTAGGATTAGTGTTTTCTTTCATAGCCTCAAATCTTTTCTCTGTCTAGTCTACCTTCAGCCATTCCCCATGTTCACCTTCTAGGCTATCACCTTCAGCACCACTCTCGTGAATATTAGAACAACTTCAAGCCTCGTGACCTAGATGGCCACATAAGGAAGAAAAGCATCCTATTTTTTCATATCGCAGCTGAATTGTCATTACTCTATCATTAGGGCCTACAATTTTTATTGATTGCTATAGTTTCTGAGTTGTATGTAAGGAGATTCTCACTTTTACTATCCTCTCTTCTTTTCTTTGACAAGGAAGACACCCACATTATGAATAGAACCGAGAGATTCTCCAATTTTCTTTCCTAATTTTTGTATTTTACAATACTCTGGCAGCCCCATAATTGGATCCAGATTGAAATAAAAGAGAAATCCTCCTTTGCCATCTCCATGTCCACCGACCACCTTTTAATATTCAGGATCTAATTTTTGAATAGCCACAATATTTCCTTTTTCACCTCGAATAAATCGGTCTCCTTTTCGAATTTTTTTTGGAAAGTATTATCACCATGGTCGAGAACTCGCAGCCCCTTCGATTGCCTCTAGATTGCATACATCGCAGTGTCAATGATGCCAAGGCTAAAAATTTTGTTTGCCAATAATCTACCAACCAAACTTCTCCTACATTCTTCAAATCCACCCTTAACTTTTGATTCATCAAAGAGGATAATCCCTTCTGTTTGTAGTCTTTTCCTATCCCTGACCTTCAGCCCTCTTCCTTCTTGATTATCCATATCACGATCAATGATTCTCAAGAAAAGGCTTAAAAAAGAGGAAGAATTAGGATTCTACTAATAAGGTTTAAAACGAGAGAAGAATTATGATTCCACTTATAAGACTTAGAATAAGAGAAGCAATATGATTCCACAAAGAATTTTCAGACCACGTAAATCCTAACAAAGCACACAGACCCTAAAGGGCACACTGTAGAGAGAATAGTCAAGTGTGCATGTATATAACTAGCTATGAGGGTACGTGTAAATGCAAGCATAACTTATACATTTATATTATCACAAGTGTTCATATCCTGTTTTTTCTACTTCTTTAGTTCTTAGTCTCTCTATTTAAAAATTTCTACATGGTATCAAGAGAGTTTTCGATCTACGGCTGAACCAGAAGAAATATCATCTTAGAATAATCAATCTTCCATCACAACCACTCAAGCAATTGCTTCTACTACAGCAAAACCACTTTTCATTCCTTTGGTTGAGAACCTCAGCAATGATAATTTCTTAACTAGAGACATCTAGTAATTCTTACAATTTTTTGGCTAAAAACTTCAAGATCACCTTGATGTTTGGTGCACGAATTTGTGATTCGCACAACTAACGAGCAAGTGCACTGGGTCGTCCAAGTAATACCTTACGTGAGTAAGGGTCGATCCCACGGAGATTATTGGTTTGAAGCAATCAATGTTTATTTTATTAATCTTAGTCAGGAGGCCAATGAAATTATTTGGATTTAATTTTAAGAAGTCAAAGTATTTAAAATTGTTGGACGAATAAAAGAGAATAATAGCGTTACTTGTTGTGCAGTAATGAGAAATATGTTGGAGTTTTGGAGATGCTTTGTCCTCTGACTTCAACTCTTCCTTGAAATCCTTCTCCACACGCAAGGTTCCTTCCATGGCAAGCTCTATGTAGGGTGTCACCGTTGTCAATGGCTACTTCCCATCCTCTCAGTGAAAACGTTCCTATGCTCTGTCACAGCACGGCTAATCATCTGTCGGCTCTCAATCAGGTTGGAATAGAATCCATTGATTCTTTTGCGTCTGTCACTAACGCCCAGCCTTCAAGAGTTTGAAGCTCGTCACAGTCATTCAATCCCAGAATCCTACTCGGAATACCACAGACAAGGTTTAGACTTTCCGGATTCTCATGAATGCCGCCATCAATCCGGCTTATACCACGAAGATTCTGATTAAGGAATCTAAGAGATACTCATTCAATCTGATGTAGAACGGAGGTGGTTGTCAGGCACACGTTCATGGATTGAGAAAGGTGATGAGTGTCACGGATCATCACCTTCTCCATAATTAAGCGCAAATGAACATCTTAGATAAGAACAAGCGTGTTTGAATGGAAAACAAAGGAATTGTATTAAATCATCGAGACGCTGCAGAGCTCCTCACCCCCAACAATGGAGTTTAGAGACTCATGCCGTCAAAAAGTATGTAATTCAGATCTGAAAATGTCATGAGGTACAAGATAAGTCTCTAAAAGTTGTTTAAATAGTAAACTAGTAACCTAGGTTTACAAAATGTGAGTAAACTAAGATAATTGGTGCAGAAATCCACTTCTGGGGCCCACTTGGTGTGTGCTGGGGCTGAGACTAAAGCTATTCACGAGTTGAGGCCTTTTTTGGAGTTGAACTCCAAGTTATAACGTGTTTTGGGCGTTCAACTCCGGATCATGACGTTTTTCTGGCGTTTAACTCCAGACAGCAGCATGTACTTGGCGTTCAACGCCAAGTTACGTCGTCTATCTTCGCGCAAAGTATGGACTATTATATATTGCTGGAAAGCCCGGGATGTCTACTTTCCAACGCCGTTGAGAGCGCGCCAATTGGACTCCTGTAGCTCCAGAAAATCCATTTCGAGTGCAGGGAGGTCAGAATCCAACAGCATCAGCAGTCCTTTTTCAGCCTAACTCAGATTTTTGCTCAGCTCCCTCAATTTCAGCCAGAAAACACCTAAAATCATAGAAAAACACACAAACTCATAGTAAAGTCCAGAAATATGATTTTTGCCTAAAAACTAATAATATTCTACTAAAAATTAATTAAAACATACTAAAATCTACATGAAATTACCCCAAAAAAGCGTATAAAATATCCGCTCATCAATGTTCAGAAGATTCCTCCAAGATTTTCTTCAACCACTGAAAAATCAACAAATACAGAATCAATGACTTATAAAAAATTGGCACACTAAAGATTATATAGTCTCATATCTTTGTTATATATATTTACACATATTCTAATAAGCCTTGTACCAGAATCTATAACTAATTCCAATACACACTTGGATATTCTCTCTACACACACATCATGTAACTTAAGAGCTGGTTTAATAACATATATTATAATTGTTCTCGGATGAATAACCTAGATATAAGCCAGCCCCTGACAGTCGATGCCAAGTTATTGTCCTCAACGCCGAGCTACAGGTTTTGAAGGTCTAAACTCTTCGTCCAGAGATATATCATGTGGTGGAGAGAAGAAAGGGGGAGTATACTTGCAAAAGGCACTCCGATGCTTAAGTTAGTATTATAAATTCAATCTATCTGAAAAAGGTGAGATGTCATACCTTTATAGGTGAAAAGAACAGATCAGTTATACTTCTGGCAATTGTTAATATTGAAAAGTGATTATGATTAGGTTGGAAAGTTATGATATATGGTCGGGCGTTTTATCCCAAATTCATACTGTTTCGCAGAGTTATAGCTTATTAAGCCGAGTTGTAACGTATGATGCCGAGTTATGATTTTTGGATTGTAACAGCCATATCATAGCCCCCAAGCTTATCCTGAGAATATTTTAATGAAGCAGGTTAAGCTTTTGATAAACTATAACTCGGTGAGTAGAATAGTTATGGAGCTCCCAGATCAACATACTTTATTAAAAATAATATGGAATAATAGTTTAGAAAAAGTGGCAGTTTTAAATGAAGAGAGAGAGAGAGAGAGAGAGAGAGAGAGAGAGAGAGAGAGAGAGAGAGAGAGAGAGAGTTATCGATGGCATTAAGAAGAGTTTGCTTTCCCAATATCATCTGAACTGTTGAGGTGATTAATGGGATGGTTTTGATGGAACCCCAATGGTCAAGGTGTCGTTTAGTTAACTGCTTTGGAAACCAAATGATTTTTGTCAATTATAATTTCACTTGCGTTAAGTGCTTGCATTGCAGGGTTTGCTGGAAATGAGTAAAAGAGGTACGCATTTACTTTTCATTTTCTCTGTGTTCTTGCTTCTTTATCTTTTCAGATTTTGTTTTTTGAATATAAGTTTTGAGAGAGAGAGAGAGAGAGAGAGAGAGAGAGAGAGAGAGAGGGAAAAGGAAAGGTAGATTGGTCATATGATTGGGTTAGTAAAAATGTCAAAATGCGGGCTTCCTTGTTTACTGATGTTGAGGCTGTGAAAGAAATAGATTTGAAGAAGGTAGTGAAGGTAGGATCTGGGGTGCCAGTTAAGTTGTTACCTTGTTCCAGTGAGGATCGTGTGTTTCACAAGGGAGAGGCTTCTGAGTTCTTTTACATACATAGTTGTGTCTTGGAGGAGCTGAAGGTGAAGCTTTCATTTTCTGATTTTCAATGTCAAGTTTTAAACCAATTGAACTGTGCTCCCTCCCAGCTTCATCCTAATGGATGGGCCTTTTTGCAAAGCTTTGAGGTTTTGATGGAGTATTTGGAAGAAGAACCCTCCTTAGAGCTATTCTTTTCTATGTTCCAGGCCAAAGGCATTTGGAAAGGTGGTTGGGTCAATCTGAACAGTTCTCCAGGGTTCGCTTTTCTTAAATTGTATAAGTTATCGTTTAAGGATTTCAAGGTAATGTATTTGAAGGTTAGAAGTGTTGAAGACTATTTCCTCTTTTACTTAGATCAAGACTTAGGGGAGAAGTTTCCTTTGTGGTGGTGTTCGGAGCCTCAAAATATTCTCAAATTTGAGATGATAAGCCCAAGGGTTGAGTGTGTGATTGAGTATTTGGTGGAAGTTATCAACCGAAAAGAATTGATCTCTATTTTTGATTTATTACAATAGGCTAATAATAGACAGGTTGCAGATCATAGTGACGATTTGTCTATTTGAGGGAGGGATTTCCCCTTCATGGCCATTGCTGATGATGTTTGTCAATCATCGTCTGATGTATTATTGGCGAATTAAATTGGGGATATTGGTGCAGAATTTATAACCCACAAACTAACCGGCAAGTGTACCGGGTCGTACCAAGTAGTACCTCAGGTGAATGAGGGTCGATCCCACGAGAATTGATGGATCAAGCAAACAATGATTGAGTGATTAGCTTAGTCAGACAAACAGAAAATAGTGTTTGAAGGTTCAAAAATATTAACAATAATTCAGAGAATCAGAAAAGCAAGTAGTAAACAAGTTGTGAATAATATATGGAGAAAACAGTTAAGGCTTCAGAGTTATCTATTTTCTGGATTGACTTTTCTTACTAACTATTTTAATCATGTAAGATTTAATTCATGGCAAACTATATGTGACTAAACCCTAATTCCTTAGACCTTTTTAGTCTCCTCTAAAGTTCATCAACTGCCAATTCCTTGGTCACTTAATTCCAATTAGAGGATGAAGTTCAATTCTAGTTTATATGCCACAGAAATCCTAATTACCCAAATATAAGAGGATTATATGTCACGTATCCCGTTAAGTCCAGATAATTAGAAATTTAGGAGAATATGTTTTCAAGCTGTTGTTCAAGTAAAGAGCTTTTCCAAGTTATACAAGAACTCAGTTAGAATATGGGTCATACTTCTGTTCCACCCAAATTCATAAAATAAAGAACGAAAACAATTCTTGAAATATAAATCAGTACATGAATTAAGATAGAAAAATAATAGTATCAATCCATACAATAGATAGAGCTCCTAACCTTAACAGTGGAGGTTTAGTTGCTCATGATTTAGAGAGAAAACTAGGATTAAGGTAAATTGTAAAGTACGGAATGAGGTCCAAGAACAAAGATCCCTAGAAGAGAAGTTTCTTTTCTCTTTTATATCTAATCCTAATTAATGTAAAAATATATTTTCTAAAACTAAAATAATATCTTTTCCTATTCAAAAATAATATACAAATTTAATAAAAATTAATTGATTGTTCGTGCAACCACGCTGACATATATGGGGACCACGCGGATATTGAGGATCCACGCTGAACTTGGAAAAAGCCAAGTTCAGCGTGGAGGAGGCAGTGTGATATTTAGCGCTCCCGTTTGAGTCTTCCAAGGTCAGCGTGGAGTGTTGCGCATGGTTTCCTGGAAGCTTTCAAGTTCCATGCTGAACTTGGCAAGGGCCAAGTTCAACGTGGAGGAGGCAGAGGTTGCTGGAGAATAAGTGTACACTATTATATATCATTAGAAAGCACTGGAAGTTAGCTTTCCAACGCCGCTAAAATCACGTCAATTGGACCTTTGTAGCTTAAGTTATTTCTATTTGAGTGCAGGGAGGTTAGGATTGACAACATCATTCGCTTTCCTCCTTTTCTGCTACAAAACTTCGTCAAATCCATTCTAATGCTACCTGAAATAAATAGAATTGTGGACAACTCAAAGTAGCATCTATAGTGACCAAAAGATATTTAATTTTTGATCAAACTTAGCAATTCAAGTGCAAATTCATAAGGAAAAGATAGATAAGATGCTCACACATCACAACACCAAACTTGAATTGTTGCTTGTCCTCAAGCAACTAAAATAAGTGCATGATTAAGATGTGAATTTGCATGAGAAGTGAGAGTTTAGTGATTCTCATGTCTATTCTTAAAATGGAGTTTATTCATTGTAACTCTAAACAGTTTTGGCATCTCACTCTCCTTTGAATCAGAGGAATGTCAGTATCATTCGGAATTGGAATCCGGATCATATTATGAATTCTCTGATCTTTATACTCTAGTTTAATCCTTGAACACAGCAAAATTTACTTTAATTCTCTTTTCTTTAGTGCTTTGCACCTTGAGCCTAACTGTGACTTTAAATATTTTGTCTCAAGTTTTACTTGACATAGAAACACCACAAGCACTTGACTGGGAAACTCTTTCTAAGTTCTGATTGCTTTTTCAGTTTCTCCTAGACAGTGGTGCTCAAAGCCTTTGGTATACTCTGATGAATGCATTTGGTCATGACTCTAAATATTCTGTCTGAAAGGTTACTTGAAACAAGAATACCACAAGCATATAATTAGGAAAACAACACTTTGAGCTTTTGATTATTTCAGACTCCCTAGTCATTGATGCTCAGAGCCTTGGACCTTGCTTTTATGCTTATTTTGCTGCCTCTTTTGCTTCAAGGATTAAAATTTTGTTTATTTCAGAGAAGTCATAATAATTCTCTAAATTCCTATTCCTCATACATCAACATCCCTTAATTCAATTTCAAATATGCTCTGTTTATGTCATTTATTTAGAGTTATAAATAACACCACCACATTTAAGTAAATAAGATTAATCTTAAATATAAACTCACTCTTTTCATGCATTACATCACTTCTTTCTTTTTTTTTTGACATTCAAGTTCAGTGAGAAATACATGAGACATTTTTTCAGCATAAAACTCAAATAACAAGATGAACAGTAAATAAGACTAGACCTTGGGAATTGAAATAGCTAGTAACTGATCATGCAATAATAGAATAAACAGAAAATACGAATATAACATAATAAGAATGAGAGAAAATATAGAATGAAAGGAACTCAACCACCTCAGTTATCCTAGAGGCCACCTCATTCTTCAGGCTGTGCTCCTCCGTGAAGATGATTCGTCTTCCTTTGGTGCCATTAAAATAAACAGAAAAGCCACAAGCAAAGTGACAACACCAAACTTAAAGGTTTACTTGTCCTCAAGCAAAGAAGAACTAAAAACAGAGAGGGACATAAAAAAGACAGACGGGGGAATAAAAATAAATATTAGTGTGAAAAAATAGAATAATAAAAGGACAAAAAAGATTAAAATAATTAAAATATATATATGTATGTATGTATGGGGGGAATGGGAATAAGGTATATATACGTAGGTAGGGGGTGGGGTAGTAATAGATATATATGTTATTGGTGGTGGGGGGAGGGGGTCATGGTTGGGAAGGGGACTAATAATCAAGAGATTTGACGAGGATTTGCATGCATAAGTGATGAGCGGATAATTTGTACGCTTTTTGGCATTGTTTTTAGTATGTTTTTGGTATGATCTAGTTAGTTTTTAGTATATTTTTATTAGTTTTTAGTTAAAATTCACTTTTCTGGACTTTACTATGTGTTTGTGTGTTTTTCTGTGATTTCAGGTATTTTCTGGCTGAAATTGAGGGACCTGAGCAAAAATCTGATTCAGAGACCAAAAAGGACTGCAGATGCTGTTGGATTCTGACCTCCCTGCACTCAAAGTGAATTTTCTGGAGCTACAGAAGCCCAATTGGCGCGCTCTCAACGGCGTTGGAAAGTAGACATCCTGGGCTTTCCAGCAATATATGATAGTCCATACTTTGCCCAAGATTTGATGGCCCAAACCGGCGTTCAAAGTCACCCTCAGGAATTCCAGCGTTAAACGCCGGAACTGGCACCAAAATGGGAGTTAAACGCCCAAACTGGCATAAAAGCTGGCGTTTAACTCCAAGAGGAGTCTCTACACGAAAATGCTTCAATGCTCAGCCCAAGCACACACCAAGTGGGCCCGGAAGTAGATTTTTATGTCATTTACTCATCTCTGTAAACCTTAGGCTACTAGTTTTCTATAAGTAGGACCTTTTACTATTGTATTTTCATCTTCTGATCTTTGGAATCTTTATCTTTAGATCTTTAGATCATTGGGAGGCTGGCCATTCGGCCATGCCTAGACCTTGTTCTTATGTATTTTCAACGGTGGAGTTTCTACACACCATAGATTAAGGTGTGGAGCTCTGCTGTACCTCGAGTATTAATGCAATTACTATTGTTCTTCTATTCAATTCCGCTTGTTCTTGTTCTAAGATACCACTTGTTCTTCAACTTGATGAATGTGATGATCCGTGACACTCATCATCATTCTCACCTATGAACGTGTGACTGACAACCACCTCCGTTCTACCTTCGATTGGGTGGATATCTCTTGGATTCCTGATACACGATGCATGGTTGATTGCCTGACAACCGAGTGCTCGCCTGACAAACGAGCCAGCCATTCCGTGAGATCAGAGTCTTCGTGGTATAGGCTAGAACTGATGGCGGCATTCAAGAGAATCCGGAAGGTCTAACCTTGTCTGTGGTATTCTGAGTAGGATTCAATGATTGAATGACTGTGACGTGCTTCAAACTCCTGAGGGCGGGGCGTTAGTGACAGACGCAAAAGAATCACTGGATTCTATTTCGGCCTGATCGAGAACCGACAGATGGATAGCCGTGCCGTGACAGGGTGTGTTGAACATTTCCACTGAGAGGATGGGAGGTAGCCACTGACAACGGTGAAACCCTTGCTTGAGCTTGCCATGGAAAGGAGTAAGAAGGATTGGATGAAGACAGTAGGAAAGCAGAGAGACGGAAGGGAAGGCATCTTCATACGCTTATCTGAAGTTCCTACCAATGAATTACATAAGTATCTCTATCTTTATCTTTATGTTTTATGCGTTTATCACCATACCCATTTGAGTTTGCCTGACTGAGATTTACAAGGTGACCATAGCTTGCTTCATACCAACAATCTCTGTGGGATTGACCCTTACTCGCGTAAGGTTTATTACTTGGACGACCCAGTACACTTGCTGGTTAGTTGTGCGAAGTTGTGTTTATGCCATGGTATTGAGCACCAAGTTTTTGGGGCCATTATTAGGGATTATTTGAGTTGTGAAAAGTATTGATCACAATTTCGCATACCAAGTTTTTGGCGCCGTTGCCGGGGATTGTTGAGTTTGGACAACTGACGGTTCATCTTGTTGCTTAGATTAGGTATTTTTTTTTCGAAATTCTTGAAGATGAATTCTAGAGTTTCATGATGATTTGTTGAAATCTGGCGGGCTGTGAAGCCATGTCTAATTTCATTAGACCGAGGTTTCAACTTATCATCACAAGAGCTTGTTGATTTCTATCAATCTTGCTTTTGGAGCAGTGATCTACTAAGGCTTGGCTGGCCTTTGGCCATGTCTAGTGTTTTGGACCGAAGCTTTCTTTGAAAGTTTGGCTGGCTGTGAAGCCATGTCTAATTCCTGGACCGGAGTCTTAGACTAAACATTGCATGATTCCTGGAATTCTCATTAAGAATTTTGATACCTTTTTCCACTTTATTTTCGAAAAAAGCACAAAAAAAAATTACAAAATCATAAAATCCAAAAATATTTCTTGTTTGAGTCTAATGTCTCATTTCAAGTTTGGTGTCAATTGCATGCATTCATTCATGTGTCTTAAGGATCTTCAAGTTGTTCTTGATGATTTCTTACTCTGATCTTTGAATTCTCTTGACTTGAGTGTTTATGTGTCTCATATGCATTTTCATTAGGGTCAGTAGTATACAAACTGCTAAGTTTGGTGTCTTGCATGCATTGTTATTTGATTTTAGTTGCATTTTGATTATTCTTCATTATTAAAAATCCAAAAATATTTTTAATTTGTGTCTTTTCAAGTCAATAATACAGAGAATTGAAGATTCAGAACATACAGCAGAGGAATTGCACAGAAAAAGCTGGGCGTTCAAAACGCCCAGTGAAGAAGGACAGACTGGCGTTTAAACGCCAGCCAGGGTACCTGGTTGGGCGTTTAACGCCCAAAAGGGTATAGTTTTGGGCGTTAAACGCCAGAATGTGCACCATTCTGGGCGTTTAACGCCAGGATGGCACAAGAGGGAAGATTCTGTTTTTCAATGCAATTTTTTTTCAGGTTTTCAAAGTTTTTCAAAATCAAATCTTTTTCAAATCATATCTTTTCAATCATATGTTTTCAAAATCAATTTCTTTCCCTTTTCAAAGATACTTGCTATCAATTAATGATTTGATTCAACATTTCAAGTATATTGCCTTTTCTGTTAAGAAAGGTTTAATGTTTGAATCATATCTTTTCTTGATAGCCAAGTCATTAATTTTCAAAATCAAATCTTTTTAAAATGTTTTTCAAATCATATCTTCTCAATCACATTCTTTAAAAAAAAAACTAATCATATCTTCTTAACCACATCTTTTTCAAAATAGTTTTCAATCAAATCTTTTTGGTTTCTAATTTCAAAATCCTTTTTCAAAAATCACTTCACTTCTTTCCCACTTTTATTTTCGAAAATCAAGTAGTGTTTTTCAAAATGTTTTCAAAATCTTTTACTTAATTTTCGAAAATTATTTCCCTTCTTCTCACATCCTTCTATTTATGGACTAACACTATCCCTTAATGCAAAATTCGAAATTCATCTTCTTTGATAAGTTCGAATTTTCTACTTCTGCCTTCAATTTTTCTTTTCCTTTGACACCTCAAGGAATCTCTATACTGTGACATAGAGGATTCCATATTTCCTTGTTCTCTTCTCTTATGAGCAGGAGCAGAGACAAAAGCATTCTT
Organism: Arachis hypogaea; assembly: GCF_003086295.3. NCBI lineage: Eukaryota > Viridiplantae > Streptophyta > Magnoliopsida > Fabales > Fabaceae > Arachis > Arachis hypogaea. Next base: position 26,844,990 of record NC_092042.1, read on the forward strand.
GTTGAGGCTGACCCTGAACCTGAAAGGACCTTGAAGCGAAAGCTAAGAGAAGCTAATGCACAACTCTCTATAGAGGACCTAACCGAATTCTTCAAGGAAGAAGAACTCATGGCAGCCGAAAACAACAACAATGCCAACAATGCAAGGAAGGTGCTGGGTGACTTTACTGCACCTACTCCCGACTTCTATGGGAGAAGCATCTCTATCCCTGCCATTGGAGCAAACAACTTTGAGCTTAAGCCGCAATTAGTTTCTCTAATGCAACAGAATTGCAAGTTCCATGGACTTCCATTGGAAGATCCTCATCAGTTCTTAGCTGAATTCTTGCAAATCTGTGACACTGTCAAGACTAATGGGGTTGACCCTTAGGTCTACAGACTTATGCTATTCCCTTTTGCTGTAAGAGACAGAGCTAGGACATGGTTGGACTCACAACCTAAAGAAAGCCTGGACTCTTGGGAAAAGCTAGTCAATGCCTTCTTGGCAAAGTTCTTTCCGCCTCAAAAATTGAGTAAGCTTAGAGTGGAAGTCCAAACCTTCAGACAGAAGGAAGGAGAATCCCTCTATAAAGCTTGGGAAAGATACAAACAATTAATCAGAAAGTGTCCTTCTGACATGCTTTCTGAATGGAGCATCGTAGGTATTTTCTATGATGGTCTCTCTGAACTGTCCAAGATGTCTTTGGATAGCTCTGCTGGAGGATCTCTTCATCTGAAGAAGACGCCTACAGAAGCTCAAGAGCTGATTGAAATGGTTGCAAATAACCAATTCATGTACACTTCTGAAAGAAATCCTGTGAACAATGGGACTAGTCAGAAGAAAGGAGTTCTTGAGATTGACACTCTGAATGCCATATTGGCTCAGAACAAAATATTGACTCAAAAAGTCAATATGATTTCTCAAAGTCTGTCTGGAATGCAAAATGCACCAAGCAGTACTAAGGAAGCTTCATCTGAGGAAGAAGCTTATGATCCTGAGAACCCTTCAATGGAAGAGGTGAACTACATGGGAGAACCCTATGGAAACACCTATAATCCTTCATGGAGAAATCATCCAAATTTCTCATGGAAGGATCAACAGAGACCTCAACAAGGTTTCAACAATAATAATGGTGGAAGAAACAGGTTTAGCAATAGCAAGCCTTTTCCATCATCTTCTCAGGAACAGACAGAGAGTTCTAAGCAGAATACCTCTGACTTAGCAACCATGGTCTCTGATCTAATCAAAACCACTCAAAGTTTCATGACTGAAACAAGGTCCTCCATTAGAAATTTGGAGGCACAAGTGGGTCAGCTGAGCAAGAAAATTACTGAACTCCCTCCTAGTACTCTTCCAAGCAATACTGAAGAAAATCCAAAAGGAGAGTGCAAGGCCATCAACATGGCCGAATTTTGGAAGGGAGGAGAGGCAGTGAACGCCACTGAGGAAGACCTCAATGGACGTCCACTGGCCTCCAATGAAATTCCCACTGAGGAACCATGGGAATCTGAGGCTCATAATGAGACCATAGAGATTCCATTGGACTTACTTCTGCCATTCATGAGCTCTATTTGAGTATTCTTCCTCTGAAGAGGATGAGTATGTCACTGAAGAGCAAGTTGCTAAATATCTTGGAGCAATCATGAAGCTAAATGACAAGTTATTTGGAAATGAGACTTGGGAGGATGAACCCCCTTTGCTCACCAAAGAACTGGATGACTTGTCTAGGCAGAAACTGCCTCAAAAGAGACAGGATCCTGGGAAGTTTTCAATACCTTGTACCATAGGCACCATGACCTTCAAGAAGGCCTTGTGTGACTTAGGGTCAAGTGTAAACCTCATGCCTCTCTTTGTAATGGAGAAGCTAGGGATCTTTGAGGTGCAAGCTGCAAAAATCTCACTAGAGATGGCAGACAACTCAAGAAAACAAGCCTATGGACTTGTAGAGGATGTTTTGGTAAAAGTTGAAGACCATTACATCCCTACTGATTTCATAGTCCTAGAGACTGGGAAGTGCATGGATGAATCCATCATCCTTGGCAGACCCTTCCTAGCCACAGCAAGAGCTGTGATTGATGTTGATAGAGGAGAGTTGATCATTCAAGTGAATGAAGAATCCTTGGTATTTAAGGCTCAAGGATATCCCTCTGTCATCATGGAGAGGAAGCATGAAGAGCTTCTCTCAAAACAGAGCCAAACAGAGCCCCCACAGTCAAACTCTAAGTTTGGTGTTGGGAGGCCACAACCAACTTCTAAGTTTGGTGTTGAACCCCCACATTCAAACTCTAAGTTTGGTGTTGCGAGGTTCCAATATAGCTCTGAGCATTTCTGAGGCTCCATGAGAGTCCTCTGTCAAGCTAATGACATTAAAGAAGCGCTTGTTGGGAGGCAACCCAATATTTTATAATTAACTATTTTCTTTTGTTATTTTATATTTTTTGTAGGTTGATGATCATGAGAAGTCACAAAATCAATGAAAAAAGCAAAAACAGAATGAAAAAACAGAAAGAAAAACAGCACACCCTGGAGGAAGAACCTGCTGGCATTTAAACGCCAGTCAGGCTAGCAGATGGGCGTTTAACGCCCAGTCTGGCACCATTCTGGGCGTTTAACGCCAGAAAGGGGCACCAGACTGGCGTTAAATGCCAGAAAAGGGCAAGGAGCTGGCGTTAAACGCCAGAAATGGGCACCAGCCCGGCGTTTAACGCCAGAAATGGCTAAAAACGCAATTTTGCTTGCCATTTGGTGCAGGGATGACTTTTCCTTGACACCTCAGGATCTGTGGACCCCACAGGATCCCCACCTACCCCACCACTCTCTCTCTTCTTCACCCATTCACCAATCAACTCAACACCTCTTCCCCAAAAGCCCTTCACCTATCAAATCCCATCTTTCTCTTCACCACTCACATCCATCCTTCATAAAACCCCACCTACCTCACCATTCAAATTCAAACCACTTTCCCACCCAAACCCACCCATACATGACCGAACCCTACCCTTCCCCCACTCCTATATAAACCCATCTTCACTCCTTCATTTTCACACAACATACACACCACTTCTCCCCTTCTTGGCCGAAAACAAAAGCCATTCCTCTCTCCTTCATTTCTTCTTCTTCTACTTTCTTCTTTCCTTTTTTGCTCAAGGACGAGCAAACCTTTTAAGTTTGGTGTGGTAAAAGCATTGCTTTTTGTTTTTCCATAACCATTTATGGCATCCAAGGCCGGAGAAACCTCTAGAAAGAGGAAAGGGAAGGCAAAAGCTTCTACCTCCGAGTCATGAGAGATGGAGATATTCATCTCAAGGGTGCATCAAGACCACTTCTATGATGTTGTGGCCTTGAAGAAGGTGATCCCCGAGGTCCCTGTTTCACTCAAAAAGGGTGAATATCCAGAGATCCGACATGAGATCCGAAGAAGAGGTTGGGAAGTTCTTACCAACCCCATTCAACAAGTCGGAATCTTAATGGTTCAAGAGTTCTATGCCAATGCATGGATCACCAAGAACCATGATCAAAGTGTGAACCCGGATCCAAAGAATTATCTTACTATGGTTCGGGGAAAATACTTGGATTTTAGTCCGAAAAATGTAAGGTTGGCATTCAACTTGCCCATGATGCAAGGAGATGAACACCCTTACACTAGAAGGGTCAACTTTGATCAAAGGTTGGACCAAGTCCTCACAGTCATATGTGAAGAGGGCGCCCAATGGAAGAGAGATTTAAGAGGGAAGCTGGTTCAATTGAGAAGGCATGACCTCAAACCCGTGGCTAGGGGATGGTTGGAGTTCATCCAACGCTCAATCATTCCCACTAGCAACCGGTCCGAAGTTACCATAGACCGGGCTATCATGATTCATAGCATCATGATTGGAGAAGAAATAGAAGTTCATGAGGTTATAGCTCAAGAGCTTTATAAGGTGGCAGATAAGTCCTCTACCTTGGCAAGGTTAGCCTTCCCTAATCTCATTTGTCACCTCTGTTATTCAGTTGGAGTTGACATAGAGGGAGACATCCCTATTGATGAGGACAAGCCCATCACCAAGAAGAGGATGGAGCACACAAGAGACCCCACTCATCATGAGATCCCTGAGATGCCTCAAGGGATGCACTTTCCTCCACAAAACTATTGGGAGCAACTAAACACCTCCCTAGGAGAATTGAGTTCCAACATGGGACAACTAAGGGTGGAGCATCAAGAACACTCCATCATCCTCCATGAAATTAGAGAAGATCAAAGAATCATGAGAGAGGAGCAACAAAGACAAGGAAGAGATATTGAGGAGCTCAAGCACTCCATAGGATCTTCAAGAGGAAGAAAGAGCCGCCATCACTAAGGTGGACCCGTTCTTTAATTTCCTTGTTCTTTATTTTCTGTTTTTCGAATTTTAGTGCTTATGTTTATCTATGTTTGTGTCTTGTGATCATTAGTGTCCTAGTGTCTATGCCTTAAAGTTATGAATGTCCTATGAATCCATCACCTTTCTTGAATAAAAAACGTGCTTAATTGAAAAAGAATAAGAATTGCATGAATTTTGAATTTTATAACAGTTTAATTATTTTGATGTGGTGGCAATACTTTTGTTTTCTGAATGTATGCTTAAACAGTGCATATGTCTTTTGAATTTGTGGTTCATGAATGTTGGCTCTTGAAAGAATGATGAAAAAGGAGACATGTTACTGAGGATCTGAAAAATCATTAAAATGATTCTTGAAGCAAGAAAAGGCAATGAAGAAAAAAAAAATATATTTTCGAAAAAAAAAGGAAAGAAAACGAAAAAATAGAGAAAAGAAAGAAATAAAGTTGTGATCCAAGGCAAAAAGAGTGTGCTTAAGAACCCTGGACACCTCTAATTGGGGACTCTAGCAAAGCTGAGTCACAATCTGAAAAGGTTCACCCAATTATGTGTCTGTGGCATGTATGTATCCGGTGGTAATACTGGAAGACAGAGTGCTTTGGGCCACGGCCAAGACTCAATAAGTAGCTATGTCCAAGAATCATCATACTTAACTAGGAGAATCAATAACACTATCTGGATTCTGAGTTCCTAAAGAAGCCAATCATTCTGAATTTCAAAGGATAGAGTGAGATGCCAAAACTATTCAGAGGCAAAAAGCTAAAAGCCCCGCTCATCTAATTAATACTGATCTTCATAGATGTTTTTGGAATTCATTGCATATTCTATTCTTTTTATCTTATTTGATTTTCAGTTGCTTGAGGACAAGCAACAATTTAAGTTTGGTGTTGTGATGAGCGGATAATTTGTACGCTTTTTGGCATTGTTTTTAGTATGTTTTTGGTATGATCTAGTTAGTTTTTAGTATATTTTTATTAGTTTTTAGTTAAAATTCACTTTTCTGGACTTAACTATGTGTTTGTGTGTTTTTCTGTGATTTCAGGTATTTTCTGGCTGAAATTGAGGGACCTGAACAAAAATCTGATTCAGAGACCAAAAAGGACTGCAGATGCTGTTGGATTCTGACCTCCCTGCACTCGAAGTGGATTTTCTGGAGCTACAGAAGCCCAATTGGCGCGCTCTCAACGGCGTTGGAAAGTAGACATCCTGGGCTTTCCAGCAATATATGATAGTCCATACTTTACCCAAGATTTGATGGCCCAAACCGGCGTTCAAAGTTACCCTCAGGAATTCCAGCGTTAAACGCCGGAACTGGCACCAAAATGGGAGTTAAACGCCCAAACTGGCATAAAAGCTGGCGTTTAACTCCAAGAGGAGTCTCTACACGAAAATGCTTCAATGCTCAGCCCAAGCACACACCAAGTGGGCCCGGAAGTGGATTTTTATGTCATTTACTCATCTCTGTAAACCTTAGGCTACTAGTTTTCTATAAGTAGGACCTTTTACTATTGTATTTTCATCTTCTGATCTTTGGAATCTTTATCTTTAGATCTTTAGATCATTGGGAGGCTGGCCATTCGGCCATGCCTAGACCTTGTTCTTATGTATTTTCAACGGTGGAGTTTCTACACACCATAGATTAAGGTGTGGAGCTCTGCTGTACCTCGAGTATTAATGCAATTACTATTGTTCTTCTATTCAATTCCGCTTGTTCTTGTTCTAAGATACCACTTGTTCTTCAACTTGATGAATGTGATGATCCGTGACACTCATCATCATTCTCACCTATGAACGTGTGACTGACAACCACCTCCGTTCTACCTTCGATTGGGTGGATATCTCTTGGATTCCTGATACACGATGCATGGTTGATTGCCTGACAACCGAGTGCTCGCCTGACAAACGAGCCAGCCATTCCGTGAGATCAGAGTCTTCGTGGTATAGGCTAGAACTGATGGCGGCATTCAAGAGAATCCGGAAGGTCTAACCTTGTCTGTGGTATTCTGAGTAGGATTCAATGATTGAATGACTGTGACGTGCTTCAAACTCCTGAGGGCGGGGCGTTAGTGACAGACGCAAAAGAATCACTGGATTCTATTTCGGCTTGATCGAGAACCGACAGATGGATAGCCGTGCCGTGACAGGGTGTGTTGAACATTTCCACTGAGAGGATGGGAGGTAGCCACTGACAACGGTGAAACCCTTGCTTGAGCTTGCCATGGAAAGGAGTAAGAAGGATTGGATGAAGACAGTAGGAAAGCAGAGAGACGGAAGGGAAGGCATCTTCATACGCTTATCTGAAGTTCCTACCAATGAATTACATAAGTATCTCTATCTTTATCTTTATGTTTTATGCGTTTATCACCATACCCATTTGAGTTTGCCTGACTGAGATTTACAAGGTGACCATAGCTTGCTTCATACCAACAATCTCTGTGGGATTGACCCTTACTCGCGTAAGGTTTATTACTTGGACGACCCAGTACACTTGCTGGTTAGTTGTGCGAAGTTGTGTTTATGCCATGGTATTGAGCACCAAGTTTTTGGGGCCATTACTAGGGATTATTTGAGTTGTGAAAAGTATTGATCACAATTTCGCATACCAATAAGATCCCACGCTGAACTTAAAAAAATTGAAGTTCAGCGTCACTTGCTTTATCTGTGATACGCTTGCTCCACGCTGTTTACCAAGTTCAGCGTGGGTATAGCAGTGGCAACTCTCACTTGGTACGCGTTTTCCACGTTGAACTTGAAAATTTCCAAGTTCAGCGTGGGTCTTGGCTCCTGGAACGCTAATTGACGTCGTTCTCCACGTAGAGACTCCCTTCCAAATTACACGCACATGCCACGCTGAACTTGGAAAATCCCAAGTTTAGCGTGGAACTGACAGACTCAACCTTCTCCAGAGTGTTCAAAAAATTTTCTAAGTGTCCGATTCCTGTTCTAAAAATTCTGCATGATCAAGCATACGTAAAACAAAGGAAAAATAGTAAAACTCAATAAAAATCAAATAAATAGTAAAATCAATGCAACGGAAAATTAACTAAGAATACGAAATTAACAGGTTACCTCCCGACAAGCACTTCTTTACTGTCACTAGCTTGACGATCAGCTCCTCTAAGAAGGAGGATCATAGGGGCTTAGCTCTTCTCCCCTCACTGTGAATCTTCTCCCTGTGTCCTCATAAAGTAGTTCAATATGATCCAGAGAGAGGATTTTGTTTACTGTATAAGTGAACACTGGATTGCTAATCAACACCACCTTCATTCCTGGGAAGAAGTCTTCAATGGGAATCTTTTTGTTTCTTCATCCCCTGGGTACTTTCTTCTTTTTGGGAACCTCCACCTTGGTGGATGATGCATTCCCGACACCAAACTTAGGTTTGGTGTTAGGAGGAATTTTGTTGTTTGTCACCAAAGGAGGTTTGAGCTGCAATTTCTGTTGTGTATCATCAGGGGTTTCTTGAAGATTTGGATCAATAAGCTCAGTCTGCATGCACCTCTCTTCTTCATCTGCTGAATGTATATCTTTGAAGACATGAAAGACTAGTTGCTCATTATGCACTCTAAGCACTAGTTCACCTTCTTCCACATCAATCAGAGCTCTTCCAGTGGCTAGGAATGGTTTTTCTAGAATTATAGAGGCATTCTTATCCTCCCCTGTGTCCAGAATCACAAAATCTACTGGGAGGAAGAACTTACCAACTTCGACCAAGATATTCTCCACTAATCCATATGCAGACTTTATAGATTTGTCTGCCATCTGTAATGCAATCTTTGTGGGTTGTGCCTCTTGGATTTGCAACTTTTTCATCACAGACAAGGGCATTAAATTGATGCTTGTTCCCAGATCACATAACGCTTTCTCAAAGGTTGTGCTCCTAATGGTGCATGGAATTTGAAAGCTCCCTGGATCTGGCATCTTCCTTAGCAAGTTATTCTGAATTATGGCACTGCATTCCTTAGTCAGGACCACTATCTCATCTCCCTTTAAAGGCTTCTTCTTTGACAACAACTCCTTCATGAATTTGACATAGAGAGGCATTTGCTCCAAAACCTCAGTAAAAGGAATATTGATTCGCAACTTTCTGAAGACTTCCAAGAACTTTGAAAACTGCTTGTCCTTGGTCTCCTTTTGAAGTCTCTGAGGATATGACATTTTAGCCTTGTACTCAGGAGCCTTTGGCAATGTAGGATAAATGTCAAGAGAGTCTAGGAATGGGTTGTCCGCACGCTTTGGAGGGACATGCTCTACTTCTTCCTTCTTCTCCTCTGGGGCTTCTTTTTCAAATGGCTCCTCATTAACTTGTGCTTCCATACTTGCCCCTTGTCCACTTATCAAGGTGATAACCTTGCATTCCTTTCTTGGATTTGGAATTGTGTTACTAGGAAGACTTTTAATGGTCCTCTTATCAATTTCATTAACTTTTGTGGCTAATTGACCCATCTGAATCTCCAAGTTCTGAATTGTATTTGCAGACCTCTCAGGTATTTACTTGCTCAGTTGGCCCATTTGCACCTCCAAGTTTCTAATAGAGGCTCTGATTTCCTGCATAAAACTCCTCATCATCTCCCAATTAGAATCTTGTTGGGATTGAGAATTTGCCTGCTGACGTGGTTGTTGTTGATGAGACTGAAATTGGCGATTATTATGATTGTTCTGTTGGAAATCGCCCTGAAAATTATTGTTGAAATTCTGAGATCTCTGAGGTTGGTCCATCCACCCAAGATTGTATGTCTTAGAGTATGGATCATTATTGGGGTTTCTAGGACCACTCTCCATGTAATTTACCTGTTCAGAAAAAGATTGAGCATAATCATAATTCTCATTTTGTACAAAATTACCTGTCATGTCATAAGAGATCTCTTGAGGAGGATTTTGGGTGTTGATAGCTGAGACTTGTATGCCACCCATCTGTTGAGTAAGTAGATTTATTTTCTGAGACATAAGCTTATTCTGGGCAAGAATAGTATTAAGAGCTTCTACTTCCATAACACCCTTTTTCTGAGGAGCCTCAGAGTTCACAGGATTCCTGTTAGATGAGTATAAATATTAGTTGCTAGCAACCAATTCAATAAGCTCAATAGTCTCCTCTGGTGTCTTCTTCTTGTGCAGTGAACCACCTGCAGAATTATCTAAGCACATCTTGGACATTTCACCCAAACCTTCATAAACGATATCTAGTTGGGTCCATTTGGAGAACATGTCAGGAGGGCATTTCCTAGCCAGTAGCTTGTATCTCTCCCAAGCTTCATAAAGAGTTTCACCATCCTTCTGTCTGAAGGTCTGAACTTCCACCCTAAGCTTAGTCAGCTTCTTTGGTGGGAAAAATTTAGTAAGAAACTCAGTAACAACCTTGTCCCAAGTATTCAAACTATCCTTGGATTGGAAATCTAGCCATAGCTTTGCTCCATCCCTCAGAACAAACAGGAAGAGCATGAGTTTATACACCTCAGGGTTCCCTCTGATGACAAGTCATCTTAGCCTAGTTTCACTAGTCTTTCTCTTTTATTTTCAATTGAATTATGCACTTTCTTGAGCCATAAGCAAGCCAATTGGGTAGATTTTCATGTTTCCTTTGATTTAATCAACCATAGATGAATTAATGCAATTTCATGAGGTTTTATGCCATTATTATCATATATTATGAAAGAATAAATATCTCATGATTTTGAGCATAGCTTTGATGTGTTTGGTTGATTAATGATAGGTGAAGAAAGCTTGGAGAAAGGTTGAAGCAAGAAGGAATGGCTAGGAGGAAGAGAGAACAAAAAGTTTGAGCAAAAGTTTGCCTCAAACTTTAGCTCAAAACTTTTGGAATAAGTGAAAATGAACCAGGGAGCAAAAAGCTTGAGCAAAAGTTTGCCTCAAACTTTTGTGCAAACTTTTGGGAGAAAAGCTTGAGCCAACGTTTGCCTCAAACTTTTTGGCAAACGTTGGCCTCATAAATCAACACACCCTGGAGAGCAAAAGTTTGCGCCAACGTTTGCCTCAAACTTTTTGGCAAATGTTGGCGCTATGAGTGTACATGAGGGGACCAACGTTTGAGCAAAAGTTTGACCCCAAACTTTGGTTCAAATGTTGGTAGCAGCAAAGAGAGGGTGGCTGATGTGAAAAGTTTGAGTAAAAGTTTGCCTCAAACTTTTACTCAAACTTTTACTCAAGCTTTCATGATTCCCAACCCGGTTCACTTCAGTTCTTCTCCAAACTCCAAGAGCAATCAACCAAGGCCTCTATCAACCCAATTCCATCAAGAGCAAAGGCCCAATTCAAGGCTTGAAGACCATTTGAAGAAAGTGTATAAATAGCTTAGGATTTAAGTTTTAGGGGAGTTTTTCCTTGGAGAATTCGTAGTACACTTAGTAGAGAGCTCACTTTACATTTTAGCATTGTTGTTTTTAATTCAGGGGAATTTGGGAGGAGAATTGATCTCTCTTCTTCCTTGTTCTTGCTTGAATACTCTTTACTTTTCTTGCTTCGGATCTTGGGTGGAGAATTGAAGAACTTCTGTTTCAATCTCACCTTGGGATCTTGTTTAATTTTACTACACAATTGAATTTCCGTTTCGGTTAATTGCTTCTTCATCTACTTTCTCTGTAATCTTCATTTCCTTTGCAATTTTTCTTGGTGGATCTAGGAAGGCATTGAGATCTAGACTTGGTTATCTAGTCTCTTGGGTCCTGAGATCTGAATTCCAATTTTACATTCTCTGTTTAATGCTTTTCAATCTCATTTACATTTCTGTTTTTAGATCCGATTCAATCCAAGTTATCTTCTACTTCTCTGTTTGTTGCAATTTACTTTTCCTTGTTTAATTTCTGCAAATCCAATTCCCAATTCCCTTATAATTCAAGCCATTTACATTTCTTGCAATTTAAGATTCTACAATTTACATTTCTTGCATTCTAAGTTTCTGCCATTTAATTTCTTGTTCTTTAAGATTCAGCACTTTAAATTTCAGTTCTCTTTAATTTCATGCAATTTACCCATTCCCTTTACTTTCCATGCAATTTAAATTCTATTAATCACAAATCTCTCAACCAAATCTTGATTCGCTTGACTAAACCAACCACTAAACTAAAATTGCTCAATCCTTCAATCCCTGTGGGATCGACCTCACTCCCGTGAGTTATTATTACTTGATGCGACCCGGTACACTTGCCGGTGAGTTTTGTGTCGGATCGTTTTCCGCACATCAAGTTTTTGGCACCGTTGCCGGGGATTGATTAGATTGACAATGATTAAGTGAAGTGGAGATCTAGATCAAGCACTTTTTCTTTAATTTTTGACTAACCCACTAACTGTTTGAATTTTTTCTTAAGCTAACTAAAACTTCATTCTAGCAGTAGATTGAAGTATCACTGGTTTGTGCGTTTCTTATGTTCTTCTTGTATGTCAGGTACAAGGAGAACCACACCCACCTTTCATGAACAAGACGAAAGAACTCTTAGGAGGTTAAGAAGAGCTGAAAGGGGGAAAAATATTGTTGGAGAAGAGGAATCCGAAGAAGAATTCCAAGATATGGAGGAACATTCAACCAATCCACCAGGTGGAGCAGACAACAACAATAACAACCTAACCCAGAGGAGAATTTTGGCCTCCTATACTTTTGCAAATCCCAGACACTGTGGAAGCAGCATCTTAGCTCCAAATGTCAATGCAAACAATTTTGAACTAAAGCCACAACTCATCACTTTGTTTCAAAATAATTGCTCTTTTGGTGGAGGACCACTTGAAGACCCCAACCAACACTTTCTTGAGGATTTGTAACACTGTCAAAACTAATGGTGTGCCTCCTGACAGCTACAAGCTATTGCTATTCCCATTTTCTCTCAGGGACAAGGCCACTCAATGGTTAGAATCTTTTCCAAGAGACAGCATCAACAATTGGGATGATTTGGTAACCAAGTTCCTTGCCAAATTTTACCCACCTCAAAGGATCATAAGGTTGAAGACAGAGGTACAAATATTTACACAAATGGAGGCTGAACCCATCCATGAGGCATGGGAGAGATACAAGGCTCTAATCAGGAAATGTCCTCCTGAAATGTTCACTGAGTGGGATAAGCTGCAGAATTTCTATGAGGGCTTAACATTGAAATCCCAGGAAGCTTTGGATCATTCAGCCGGAGGTTCTTTGCAACTCATGAAAACTGCAGAGGAGGCTCAAAATCTCATTGATATGGTGGCTAACAACCAATATTTCTTCGCTCATCAAAGAAACTGCCAACCATCACAAAGGAGAGGAGTAATGGAGCTAGAAGGAGTGGATTCAATCTTGGCTAAAAACAAAATAATGCAGCAGCAAATTCAACAACAATTTGAGCAAATGACTAAGAGGATTGATAGCCTCCAAGTTGCAGCAGTTAACACTAGCCAACCATCAAACACATGGGGGCAGAATGAAGAAATTCAAGAGGAGCAACAGCAAGAACAAGTCCAGTACATGCATTCTAGTCCAAATGAAGTCTATGGTGATACTTACAACCCCTCATGGAAGAATCACCCCAACCTCAGATGGGGAGATAGTCACAACCAAAACCAACAAACATGGCAGAGGAACTCAAACCAAAATAATTCAAGAAACAATCAAAACTACAACCAGCAGCAAACTAACCAAAACACTTACATAAAACCTCAAAACAACCACCCCAACCTCAACCAGTACCAATCCAATAACCAACCCACCAACCAAAATGCCTACCATCCACCACTCACATCTCACAACCCACCACAAGCACCACCTGAATCCCAAAGACTCACTAACTTGGAGACCTTGATAGACAAAATGTTGAAACACCAGGAAATGACAACCAAAAACCATGAAGCTTCCATGAAGAGCCTAGAGAGGCAAATCGGGCAAATCTCCAAGCAAATTTCTACTGAGAGACCTTCAAGCTCACTGCCCAGTGACAAGATTTTTCCAATAGAAAAAAAAGTTTGACCCCTCCCTCCCTATAATGTCTTAGTTTTCTTTATTTTTATTTGGGGGCTTATATATTCCATTTTTTTAATGTGCCTCACAATTCGAAAGAATTCGTGGGGAGGGGTCATTTCAGTTCATTTTTCGATCTATAACAAATAGCTTCAAGAGATGATAGAATTAAGAATACCCACAGTCGCCGTTCACCGGGGCTTCGGTCGCCGGCTCCCCTGTCATCAGGTCACCAACTTCCTTGACCTTCCGGCACTGGGCAGGCGTCAGCCCCCATACATGGTCTTACGACTTTGCGAATTCCAATTTGAATTCACTTGAACAATAACTCTAATTTTTTTTTAACCGGTAGTAGTAGTTCTAGCGGTTGACTCGAGTGAATTTTACGGGCCCACTGGTCCAGAAGCTTCTCAAGCTCAAGCATTTACTTTTCTAGTTAGAGACCAACGTCTTGGGGCTAATGTAGGATCCGCTAATCCCAAATTCTAAGGAGGAATGCAAGGCAATACAATTAAGAAGCGGGGAAAACTTGATGAGCAACAATGACACTACAAAGAAGCAAGCAGGAAGCAGCAAGAGGCCAACAGAAGAGGAGGAGCAAACAAAGGCAGATGAAGCTAAGGATCAAGAAGTGATGCCAAGCAAGAGCACTGAGAAACTCAAAGAGAAGGACAACCAACCACACAGTTTAAAAGAAGTGACTCAGGGACAGCAGCAAGTAGAAAAGAGCATCACACCTCCACTGCCATATCCCCAGAGGTTCAACAAAGAAACTAAGGACCAACATTTTCACAAATTCTTTGAGATCTTCAAGAAGCTGGAGATCAATATTCCCTTGGCTGAAGCACTTGAGCAAATGCCTCTGTATGCCAAGTTCTTGAAGGAGCTTATCAATAAGAAAAGAAGTTGGGATGAGAAAGAAACTATACTGCTTACTGAGGAATGCAGGGCCTTGATTCAAAAAGGGCTTCCTCCTAAGCTTGAGGACCCAGGGAGCTTCTTGTTGCCTTGCACCATTGGGGAATTGACCATCACTAAAGCAATGTGTGATCTAAGAGCAAGTATTAACTTAATACCGTCTTCCTTGGTGAGAAAACTGCGTATAGAGGAAGTTAAACCGGTACAGATGTCTCTAGAACTGGTAGATAAGTCAATGGTATACCCCAGGGGTGTGATTGAAAACCTTTTGGTCAAGGTGGACAATTTCATATACCCTGCTGATTTTGTGGTTCTAGATTCAGATGAGGATGATGGTGACTCTATTATACTGGGAAGGCCATTCTTGGCCACTGCTAGGGCTATCATAGACGTGGAGGAAGGAGAATTAACTCTCAGAATGCATGATAAGAGTGTCACTCTAAAGGTGTTACTAGAAGCATAGTTTAGTAATGAGAAGAGAGACTATATGGAACTTGACAAGGAAGAATCACAGTTAAAGGAAGAGAGTGACAAGGTGATTCACAGCAACATCCCAAGGCAAAAGATTGTGCAGACTGATGAAGAAGTCCAAGAGAATATTGGAGTATTAGCCACTGAGAAGAGAGATTCCCAAGGTAAGCCTATGGCCAGAGAAGAAAGATCAACAAAAGAAAGGATGAAACACAGAAACAAAACAAAAAGGGGTTGGAAGAACAGGAAGATTCCAATAGAGGGGCTTTCCAAAGGTGACAAAGTGCAACTGATATATCAACAGCTGGGAGCAAGCCAACAGACTGATGACTATTACACTGTCAGCAACATACTCTCATTAGAGCACGCTGAAATTGAACACCAGAGAACAAAGAGGAGGATCACAGTCAGGGGAGACAAGTTGAGGCACTACAAGCACCAACCACCATAAAAGAAAGCCCCAATGTCAAGCTAGTGACTAGGGGTGTGCAAAAAAACTGGTTTAACTGAACTGAACTGAAACTGAATTGAAACTGTTTTAAATAAACCAGTTTTTTTAAATAAAAAACCGAACTGAAACCATAGTTTTTTATAAAAACCAGTTTATGAAAAACCAGTTTTTATAGTTCATTTTAGTTTTAAACCAAATCAAAACTGGTTTATTCACATCAGTAACTTCAATTCAATCTTCCAAACTCAAAAATTGAAAATGTGAAAACTGAAAACGCAAAAACCCTAATCGCGTTTCAACATCCTCTCTCGTCTCTCCCCTTCTGCCGCCGCAATCAACCGACCGCTGCCACCGTCAGAGCCGCCGTCGTCGAACTATTCACCGCCGTCGCTCACTGTCGTTCACCATCGTCTGACACAGTATCCTCTCTCCCTTGCTGGTTGCTGTCGTCGCTACCATTCCTCTCTCGTCTCTCCCTTGCTGCCGCCGCTACCAACCCACCACCGCCATCATCACCGTCGCTACCAACCCCTGCTGCTGCCATCTAACACAGTAGGTAATCTCTTTTCTCTTATGTTTTACTATGATTGAAAGCAGGGGAGACAATACTTTTTTACATAGTCAATTAGTAAGCCATTTTTACAGTTACCCATTTCTCTTTTCTGATTCGGAAGCTTTGAATTGTTGATGTTTACTTGTTTTAGCCTGCTAGATCCAAAACCTGAAATTTGGTTGGTATGGTTTATGTACTTTTTGTGATTTGCTGTGCTGAATTGTGTTTTTGTTAGTGTGAGTTGAATGTATTTGGTGTTTTTTACATTAAGGATGTTAGAGAAAGTTTTGGATTGTTGAAGAAATCTCTAGTCAACCCGTTTGATCAGATGTTGATGGGAATGCAGTTTGAACTAGCTTGGTTGTGTAAAAGATTTCTCAATCTCTCCTTCCCTCCCTCTCTGTTTCTCTGGTTTTTCATGCTTTACCTTTTTTGAAGTAGAAAGTTTTCCATTATTGATGTGCTTTTTGCTTCAGTTAAAATGCTGTTAAATATAGCGTTGGTGACATACTATTGGACTATAATATGTGCCATTCATAATAGTATGTAGGGTTTGAATTTACAATTTTATTTTGTTGAGGCACTAAAAAATTGGGTAAAAACAAAAGGAAAAAAAGATTTCCACTTTGTTTAGATTAATTGAGTTGTTATGTTTGTTGTTTGTGTGTGTGATTAATTTCTTTTTTCTCTTTTCCTTGAGTTCAAACAAAGTACATTAAAAATACTCTGTATTTGGAATATTCTTTTATAAGAAGAAATAGTATTTGGTATCTTCCTGCTTTGTGTATGAATCAAGTTATTTCTCTCAATTGTAGTAGAGATGATGTTTAAAGAAGGAAGAATAAGAAAACAGTATAAATTATGCAAATCTGTACCACCATAAAATGAAAAAATGGATATAAGATATTATAAGGCAAGATTGTGAGAAATAGGGAATGTCATTATAGTCTATTTATACAGCTCACTTACTAGTTTTTCAAAGATTTGTTTAAGACTTTAAATATTTTTATATGGATTAAAATAATTTGGGCTCACGTGGTTAATAATCGCCTTAGTGAACATTTATTGAAAGTTGAATACAAAAATAATAGTATATGTCAATGTGTCTTTATCAAAAAGTTTGAATTAAATGCAGAACCATTTAATGGCCCTTATTTTTACATGATATGATATGATATGATGATAAATAAATGCTCATCAAGTTGCTTTTGGGTTTGTCCACTTGGCAGGCTCTGATGCATTTGTAGCTAAAGCTTCATCATCACCACCACTTTACAATTTTAAAGCCAAAACATTTGTGTGTGAATGAGTATATATAAGTAGTGAAGTTCTTAGGATTGTTTGTCCCTATTGCTAACTCCTGAGTGTGTTTGTGGCATTCTGCTTTGTGCTATACACATAGACATAATAGTTCTCTTTCTGGCCAATTAATGTGTTGGTATGCAATTTGTAGAAAAGCTTTCTGTCAGATCTTATAAACTTTGTTTTATAATTCTGGTCTATATAGTTTCATTCCAGTTCACTGTTAGTCTTAACTGCGCTATTTCTTCTGTTTGCTTTCCAGTACTCTTACGTTTGCTTATTGTTAATGTTGTTGTAGACTAGATGAGGTGAAAGCTCAGAGAGCTCTAGAATACCCTTGCATTGTTGACTTGCAAACTGGTTCCTGCGGCTTCCTTTTTTGAGGCGTTTCTCAGATTTCTAAAGAGAGCATTGCTGAAGAAAAAGTAAGTTCCAAACTTGGTCTAAGTAACCCTGTTAGTGTTAGCATGTAATGATGTATTTATTACTTCATAGTTTGTGTCATTTTATTTATTTATTTTCCTTTTTAAAGTGTTGTTGCTCCCTGCTTTTTAAACTTGGTCTAATTAGTTATTTAATTTACAATTAGGTTTATTGCTCATATTAAAAATGTCTGAGAGAGAGGAGTATTCAAATCCTGCTGTTCCTCCTGCTCATCTCTCATTACCTCCTCAACCTAGTGGATCTTTTGGGCGTAAGAATCGATCAGAGATATGGGAACATTTCATTCCAATCGAAGGGATAGAGAAGTATGCAAGATGTAAAAACTGCAACGGTCAAATAAAATATGCGGGGGGAGCAAGTGCTATGCGGCAACATTGGAAGCGATGTTTTGAATCGAACAACGAACAGAGCAAGAGACAAAGGATAGAAGGGGGAACAAGTGGTCTTATATCCTCACCGAGTGTTACAAAGTTTGACCAAGCAGTAACTCGAAGTATCCTTACTGAGATGTTTGTGACTGAAGAGCTACCTTTCCGAGTTTTAGAAAGAAATGTGTTTCGAAGGCTCTTGCATAGCATGCAACCTAAGTTTAAAATCCCTTCGCGTACTACATTGGCCCGTGATATACTTTCTTTTTATGAAACAGAGAAAATGAAGTTACAAAGTTATCTCTCTCATCATTGTCAAAAAGTGTGCCTTACAACTGACACTTGGACGACATCGAGTCAAAATTTGACTTATATGTCTCTAACGGCACACTTTATTGATAATGATTGGAAGTTGCAAAAGAAGATATTGAATTTTTGTCGGGTTGAGGATCATTCAGGAGAGGTACTTGGTAGAGCTATTGAAGGTTGTTTGGATGCTTGGAAATTGCATCAAGTTTTTACTGTAACGGTTGATAATGCAACTTCTAATGATGGTGCAATTTTATACTTGAAAAAGAGATTAAATGCATGGAATAGTCTTGTTTTAAAGGGGGACTATCTTCATATGCGTTGTTGTGCTCATATCCTAAATTTGATAGTAAAAGATGGCTTGAAAGAGATTGATGATTCAATTACAAGAATTCGTAATGCAGTCAAATATGTCAAGTCATCTCCTATGAGATGTGAAAGCTTCAAAGCGTGCATTGAGCGGGAGAGCATCAATTATAAAGGGCTTGTCTCTTTGGATGTTGAAACTCGGTGGAATTCGACATCTTTAATGTTGGAGGCAGCATTGAAGCTTCGAGCAGCGTTTGATTTGCTTGAGTTGCAAGATGATAAATATATTAATGAGATGAGTAAATCTTATGGTGTGCCTACAGATGATGATTGGACTTATGCAGAGTCAGTTTTACCATTCTTGAAAATATTTTATGATGCTACATTGCGCATTTCTGGGAGTTTGTATGTCACTAGTAATAAATATATGAAAGAAGTCTTTAGCATCGGAAGAAAAATCAAGTTGCATTGTGAAAATACTGATTTGAGCATAAGATTAATGGCGTCCAAGATGCAAAAGAAATATGATAAGTATTGGGGAACTCCAAATGTCATTAACATGTTGTTGTTAATTACAATTGTGCTTGATCCATGTCACAAGTTGGATTTTGTAAATTAGATTTTGGATGAGTCATTTGGTGTTGAAAAGGGAGGAGAACTCAAGTCAAAATTGTTTACTTGCTTGAATTCCCTTTATAATCACTACCAAGGCAAAGAAGATGAATCTCAAAGTAATCAAGATGCAATGATCAATGAAGAGGATGAAGATGATATCCTGAATATTTATTTGCAATCAACTGGACGTGATTCAGATGCTAAATCTGAACTTGACAGATATCTGAAAGAAGATTGTGAGCCTAGAAACAAGTCGGCAGAGTTGGATATTTTGGGTTGTGGAAGGGAAATTCAACCCGATTTCCTATTCTTGCACGTATGGCTCGAGAAGTTTTAGCCATACCGGTTTCTACAGTTGCTTCTGAGAGTGCGTTTAGTACAGGAGGAAGGATTATTGACCCTTATCGGAGCTCCTTGACACCATATATGGTGGAAGCTCTTGTATGCACTCAAGATTGGGTAATAGATGACCCTTTTGGACTAATTGAAAATTTTGAAGAGATTGAAAAAGCTGAACAAGGTAATATACTTTTTTTTTCTTATTGCTTGTTTGTTACTAATTGTTAGTTTTCTATAATTAATGAGATATTTTTTTCTATGTAGGGAGAAATTCTTCAAGAAATGTCGGCACGCTTGATTCTCTTGAAGATGATTAGAATATTGTAATGGGCCAAAATTGTGTATTTGTGTTAGATTTGAATTAGTTTATTTTAACTTCATTTAGGTTAGTGTCATATTATATCATATTTTGAATGTTGTCATTGAACAAAAAGTAAGACTATGCTTTAGTTTACTAGTATGTAAATATTTTATGATTCTTTTAACTTTTGATTTAGAGAGAGAGAGAGGAGAGAGAGAGAGAGAGAAAGAGAGAAGGAGGAGAGAGAAAGTAGAAGGGGGAGAGAGAGGGGGAAAGGGGGGAGAGAGAGAGAAAGGAAGGGGAGAAAGAGGGGGAGAGAGAGGGGAAGATGAGAGAAAGAGGAGGGAGAGAGGGGAAGGGGGGAGAGAGAGAGAGGAGAGAGAGTGTGGGAGAAGGGGGAGAGAGAGGGAAAGGGAGGGGGAGAGAGAGGAGAGAGAGAGAGATAGAGGGGGAGGGTAAGGGAGAGAGAGAGAGGGGAAGGGAGAGAAAAGGGGAGAGAGAGAGAGAGAGGAAAGGGAGAGAGAGAGAGAGAGGAGAAGGGAGAGAGAGTGGGAAAGGGGGAGAGAGAGGGGAAGAGGAGAGAAAGAAGAGGGAGAGAGGGGAAGGGGAGAGAGAGAGGAGAGAGAAAGTGAGTGAGAAAGGGGGGAGAGAGAGGGAAAGGGAGGGGGAGAGAGAAGAGAGAGAGAAATAGAGGGGGAGGGTAGGGGAGAGAGAGAGGGGAAGGGAGAGAAAATGGGAGAGAGAGAGAGAGAGGGGAAGGAGAGAGAGAGAAGGAGAGAGAGAGGAAAGGGAGAGAGGGAGAGAGAGGGTGTGAAAACTAGTTTTAGCCTATAAACCAGTTTAAACTGGTTTTTTTGAGGAGAGAGAGGGTGAGAAAACTAGTTTAGCCTATAAACCAGTTTTTTTTTATGAACTGGTTTAAACTGGTGCACTGTATTATAAACTGGTTTAAAACCAGTTTTTTATGTGACAAAGCAGTTTGGTTCAGTTTCTAAACCATTTAAAATGGTTTAGTGCAGTTTCAGTTCAGTTTAGGGAAAAACTGAACCATGCACACCCCTACTAGTGACAATAAAAGAGCGCTCCATGGGAGGTAACCCATGAGTTAAGATTCATGTCATTTTAAATCCAATAAGCTATGATCATTTGAGCATGAATTTTTTTTTCTTTTCATGAACATACCTACTGAATGCATGCACTGTTTTGAAACATATGCTGAGAATTCTGAGTTTGGTGTGCCTTCAAGCACACTAAACCAGTGTTACAAATAATTTCGTGCTATATGCTTAAGTGTCTTGATAAAGCATATGGCCAAACACTAAGTTTGATGTCTGCAAGGGTGGACACTCTCAGAGGATTCAATTCATTTCTTTTCTCCTCATGAAAATTTAAAAATTCATGCATCAATGATCATACGATTGTTATTTTCTAAAACTTTACAAATGAAAAAAATCATATTCTGTGATGAAGGCATCAATTGTGATTAATTGCTAGCATCTCACATTTACCCCTTAACAGGAAACAAGTTTGGTGTTCATCAAACCTTGATGCACCGATTTAGGGACAATTGATCCTTCATGAAAAAAAAAAAGAGAAAAAGAAAATTATGATGAAAGCAATTCTTATAAACATTTAACTATGAGTGACATTGGGATTTCACTAGTTGGAGGAAGAAACACATATTTTTTTCACTATATGACCAAACATTAAGTTTGGTGTCCTCCAAGGAAAGTCACGGTTCAAATGGATATAAGGATTGATGATTCATATAGTGTTAATGAAAGAAACACTCTTGCCACGGTTTGATAAAGCTAATGTGTGTTGTCTTGTTGTGATGACTAGGTGGTCAAAGAACACTCTATGAAAGAGACAAGATAAAGGAAAGCATAGCATGAGGACAAAATCTCATCACATGCCTTAAAAAGAGAATCTGCCACTCCTTGAGATGATCACGGCAAAGACAATTGACGAAGCAAGCTTTGTCTCCATTCATCCTTACATGCACACTTTTGATTCACATAGTATCTAATTGCATCCTAGCCCTTCATTGTTCATTTAAATAACACACCACCTTCAAGCCATGCATATGACCGAATCCTTGCACTCCAACCATTTAAACTCCATTCCCTTCATCACTTCTCAACATAATAAGCTCAACCTCGAACTTCTTCTTGCTTCAAACACACATCAAAATCTCCAACACTCCTCACACTCCCTCTAACCTCAAGAGGCTCAACCAATCAAGTGATCATGGCCTCTTCCTCAAGAACCAAACGAAGTAAAGGCAAAGAGCCCGTGGTGGAGGAGAGCACCCCTGAGTATGACCGATGGAGATTCAAATCTTGGTATCATCAGATGCAAATTGAATGGATGAACGAGAAGAAGATATATCCTGAAGTTCCACTCTTGCTGCCGGATGATGGATGCCAAGAAATGAAGGATAAAATTCGAAAGAGGAGGTGGGAGGAACTCATATCACCAATCACCCGGATCAATGCCAATATCATAAGAGAGTTCTACGCCAATGTCTCAAGGCTTGACATGCGTGAGGCCCCAACGTACAAGAGCTATGTGCGGGGAATGGAAGTAGACTTTAGCTCGGATGCAATTAAGAAAGTTTTGGGACTAAAGTCAGTCCGTTTTAGTGAACCGGGATACCACCAAAGGGTAAATGGACATCCGGATTATGATGGGATTGCTAGAGATATTTATATGGAGAACTCAGAGTGGGAAGGAGATGACAAGAACAAATACAAGTATCTGAAGAGAGGTAACCTTACCCCGGAAGCAAAGGGATGGTATGAGTTATTGAAAAGATCAATTCTGGGCACAGTAAACACTTCAGAAGTTAACAGGAAGAGAGCTGTTATGTTGCATTGCATCATTGTAGGAGGAGAGGTAAAAGTTCATGAAATCCTTGCAAAAGACATTCAAAAGCTTGCCGAGAAGAATTCGGCCGGGTCTTGGTTGTACTACCCAAGTACCATTTGGAGGTTGTGTGCAAAAGCTAAAGTGCCAATGGATGAGGAGAACCCAACATGGTTGAGCCAAGGCATGCCTATAACCATTGAAAGAATGATGATGGCACCCAAAGTGCATCAAGGCCGAAGACCACACGGAAGAAGGCAAAGAGAAGAACCAATGGAGGAAGATGAGTTACAAGAGGA
This sequence comes from Arachis hypogaea, assembly GCF_003086295.3. Classification (NCBI taxonomy): domain Eukaryota; kingdom Viridiplantae; phylum Streptophyta; class Magnoliopsida; order Fabales; family Fabaceae; genus Arachis; species Arachis hypogaea. Next base: position 26,867,809 of record NC_092042.1, read on the forward strand.
AGAAGAACCACAAGAGGAAGAGGAACAGCAATACATTCCCCCACATAACAATATGGATATGACTCAAATGCAGGAAGTAATTGGAAGATTATCACAACAGTACATGAGAATTCAAGAAAGGCAAGAGGAGTACCATTCACAATACATGAAACATCAACAAGGGCAAGAAGAATGGCAGCTGAAAATGATGAACCAACAAAGTGAGTTTGAGTCAAAATTCCTTGTGATGCAAGAAGAGCATGCTTTTCAATCTCACGAAGCATTTGGAAAGTTGGCACAAATGCAAGCCGAAACTATGAGGGCTCTCAATGAGTTTACAACCCTCCAAGATGCAAGATATGAAGTCCAAGCCGATTACAACATTAATAGTCAAATCAAACTGAACTATATTGGAGAACATCTGCACAACATGGATTCGGCATTCCCAACTTTCGATGAATTCTTCAAAAAGAGAAGTGAGGTAGAAGTAAGCAATGCTATGAGACTTGAAGATAGAGTAGAGGAGGCGATGAATAAAGCTGGGTTCTGGCGGGGTCAACAGACAACAAACATGGACACAGGGAACACCAGCAACCAAGTATATGAAAGAAGAAAGAAAAAGCATGACAAATGAAAGGTGGACTTGCTCCTTGTTCATCACTACAAAGAAAAAGCATGCATTTTATCTGTTTGAAGTGTCTTTGCATCTTTAAGTAGTTATTTTAATTAATAGTCTTTGCATTATGTTTGTTTCTCTTAAAATAAGTAAGCTAGTCTATGTGTGTGCTTGTGTATTTACTTTCACTTAACAAAAAGCATGTTATGTCCCCTGCATCTTTAATTCAATAAAAAAAATGTTTGAAGGTGAAGTGAAATAGTTCTCTGTTAGATAGAAGTATAATAAAAGTAAGTGGTGGTATGTGTGTGTGATTGTATAATAGCTCACTTTTAGTGAATAAAAAAAAACTAGGATATCTCCTTCTAAGTATAAAGTGGCCTACTGTCTATAAATCTCAATCAAATAAAAATCACTGGTTAGAAAGAAAAACAAAAAGAAAGAAAAAAAAGGGGAGAAACAAAAATAACCAAAGAGTGGCAGTAGAACAAAAGAAAACAAAAAGAAACAAAGCTGGACACCAATAGCTTGAACCTTAGAATATATTCCTGTGGTGTCTTTGTATGTTTTAGAGTATGGATCATTATTGAGGTTTCTAGGACCACTCCCCATGTAATTTACCTGTTCAAAAAAAGATTGAGCATAATCATAATTCTCATTTTGTACAAAATTACCTGTCATGTCATAAGAGACCTCTTGAGGAGGATTTTGGGTGTTGATAGCTGAGACTTGTATGCCACCCATCTGTTGAGTAAGTAGATTTATTTTCTGAGACATAAGCTTATTCTGGGCAAGAATAGTATTAAGAGCTTCTACTTCCATAACACCCTTTTTCTGAGGAGCCTCAGAGTTCACAGGATTCCTGTTAGATGAGTATAAATATTGGTTGCTAGCAACCAATTCAATAAGCTCAATAGTCTCCTCTGGTGTCTTCTTCTTGTGCAGTGAACCACCTGCAGAATTATCTAAGCACATCTTGGACATTTCACCCAAACCTTCATAAACGATATCTAGTTGGGTCCATTTGGAGAACATGTCAGGAGGGCATTTCCTAGTCAGTAGCTTGTATCTCTCCCAAGCTTCATAAAGAGTTTCACCATCCTTCTGTCTGAAGGTCTGAACTTCCACCCTAAGCTTAGTCAGCTTCTTTGGTGGGAAAAATTTAGTAAGAAACTCAGTAACAACCTTGTCCCAAGTATTCAAACTCTCCTTAGATTGGAAATCTAGCCATAGCTTTGCTCCATCCCTCAGAACAAACAGGAAGAGCATGAGTTTATACACCTCAGGGTTCCCTCTGATGACAAGTCATCTTAGCCTAGTTTCACTAGTCTTTTTCTTTTATTTTCAATTGAATTATGCACTTTCTTGAGCCATAAGCAAGCCAATTGGGTAGATTTTCATGTTTCCTTTGATTTAATCAACCATAGATGAATTAATACAATTTCATGAGGTTTTATGCCATTATTATCATATATTATGAAAGAATGAATATCTCATGATTTTGAGCATAGCTTTGATGTGTTTGGTTGATTAATGATAGGTGAAGAAAGCTTGGAGAAAGGTTGAAGCAAGAAGGAATGGCTAGGAGGAAAAGAGAACAAAAAGTTTGAGCAAAAGTTTGCCTCAACTTTAGCTCAAAACTTTTGGAATAAGTGAAAACGAACCAGGGAGCAAAAAGCTTGAGCAAAAGTTTGCCTCAAACTTTTGTGCAAACTTTTGGGAGAAAAGCTTGAGCCAACGTTTGCCTCAAACCTTTTGGCAAACGTTGGCCTCACAAATCAACACACCCTGGAGAGAAAAAGTTTGCGCCAACGTTTGCCTCAAACTTTTTGGCAAACGTTGGCGCCATGAGTGTACATGAGGGGACCAACGTTTGAGCAAAAGTTTAACCCCAAACTTTGGCTCAAACGTTGGTAGCAGCAAAGAGAGGGTGGCTGATGTGAAAAGTTTGAGTAAAAGTTTGCCTCAAACTTTTACTCAAACTTTTACTCAAGCTTTCATGATTCCCAACCCGGTTCACTTCAGTTCTTCTCCAAACTCCAAGAGCAATCAACCAAGGCCTCTATCAACCCAATTCCATCAAGAGCAAAGGCCCAATTCAAGGCTTGAAGACCATTTGAAGAAAGTGTATAAATAGCTTAGGATTTAAGTTTTAGGGGAGTTTTTCCTTGGAGAATTCGTAGTACACTTAGTAGAGAGCTCACTTTACATTTTAGCATTGTTGTTTTTAATTCAGGGGAATTTGGGAGGAGAATTGATCTCTCTTCTTCCTTGTTCTTGCTTGAATACTCTTTACTTTTCTTGCTTCGGATCTTGGGTGGAGAATTGAAGAACTTCTGTTTCAATCTCACCTTGGGATCTTGTTTAATTTTACTGCACAATTGAATTTCCGTTTCGGTTAATTGCTTCTTGATCTACTTTCTCTGCAATCTTCATTTCCTTTGCAATTGTTCTTGGTGGATCTAGGAAGGCATTGAGATCTAGACTTGGTTATCTAGTCTCTTGGGTCCTGAGATCGAATTCCAATTTTACATTTGCTGTTTAATGCTTTTCAATCTCATTTACATTTCTGTTTTTAGATCCGATTCAATCCAAGTTATCTTCTACTTCTCTATTTGTTGCAATTTACTTTTCCTTGTTTAATTTCTGCAAATCCAATTCCCAATTCCCTTTATAATTCAAGCCATTTACATTTCTTGCAATTTAAGATTCTATAATTTATATTTCTTGCATTCTAAGTTTCTACCATTTAATTTCTTGTTCTTTAAGATTCAGCACTTTAAATTTTAGTTCTCTTTAATTTCATGCAATTTACCCATTCCCTTTACTTTCCATGCAATTTAAATTCTGTTAATCACAAATCTCTCAACCAAATCTTGATTCGCTTGACTAAACCAACCACTAAACTAAAATTGCTCAATCCTTCAATCCCTGTGGGATCGACCTCACTCCCGTGAGTTATTATTACTTGATGCGACCCGGTACGCTTGCCGGTGAGTTTTGTGTCGGATCGTTTTCTGCACATCACCCTCTATTTGTCTTCACAGTATCACAAATCTGCAAAAAATTAGAAATAAATTGATTTGGGTCTTCGTGGGGAAGACCATGATACTGGCAGTTTTGTTGCACCAGGGTGACCAATTGTGGCTTCAACTCAAAGTTGTTCGCAGCTATAGGAGGCACCACAATACTTTTTCCATAAAGATTTGCAGTAGGAGCAGAATAAGAGCCAAGCACTCTTCTGGGTTGCTCATTCCCATCCGAATTTGCCGAATTGGCATTAACAATATTATTATGATCCATGTTGGACCCTGCAGCCTTGTAAAGTCTTGCTTGTTGTAAACGCCGCCTAAAAGTCCTTTCAGGTTCAGGATCAAAGTCTAACAGAGGTTCCTTGTCCCTGTTCCTGCTCATAAATAGACAGAAGACAAAAAAATATGGAACTCTCTACGTCAGAGTATAGAGAATTTCCAGTGAGGTAACCTGTATAAACAAATAGAATAAAAATACTAACTACTCTATAAAAAAATTTGAAAATTAGAGAGAAAATTAAATAGAAAAAAATTAAAACAAAATTAACTAGGTAACACCAAACTTAATTTCAGAAACTAAGGACAAATATTAGTACTAATTTTTTATTATTATTATTATTATTATTATTATTATTATTATTATTATTATTATTATTATTATTATTATTATTATTTATTTAAAACTAACTAACAAAAGAAGAGAAACAGAAAACGAAACAGGGGAGGGGGATGCTGAACGGAAAAGAAGAAAAAAATTAAGAAGAAAACAAAACGAAAAGAAAAATAATAATAATAAATAAAAAATAAAAATTAATAATACTAAAATAAAACTAATTAAATCTAATCTAAGCAATCAAACAACGAGCAGTTGTCAATCACAATCAATCTCCGGCAACGGCACCAAAAACTTGGTGTAGAATTTATAACTCACAGACTAACCGGCAACTGCACCGGGTCGTACCAAGTAGTACCTCAGGTGAATGAGGGTCGATCCCACGAGGATTAATGGATCAAACAACAATGATTGAGTGATTAGCTTAGTCAGACAAACAGAAAATGTTGTTTGAAGGTTCAAAAACATTAACAGTAATTCAGAGAATCAGAAAAGCATGCAGTAAACAAGTTGTAAATAATATATGGAGAAAACAGTTAAGGCTTCAGAGTTATCTATTTTCTGTATTGACTTTTCTTACAAACTATTTTAATCATGCAAGATTTAATTCATGGCAAACTATATGTGACTAAACCCTAATTCCTTAAACCTTTTTACTCTCCTCTAAAGTTCATCAACTACCAATTCCTTGGTCACTTAATTCCAATTAGAGGGTGAAGTTCATATCTAGTTTATATGCCACAGAAATCCTAATTACCCAAATATAAGAGGATTATATGTCACGTATCCCGTTAAGTCCAGATAATTAGAAATTTAGGAGAATATGTTTTCAAGCTGTTGTTTAAGTAAAGAGCTTTTCCAAGTTATTCAAGAACTCAATTAGAACATGGGTCATACTTCCGTTCCACCCAAATTCATAAAATAAAGAACGAAAACAATTCTTGAAATATAAATCAGTACATGAACTAAGATAGAAAAATAATAGTATCAATCCATACAATAGATAGAGCTCCTAACCTTAACAGTGGAGGTTTAGTTGCTCATGGTTCAGAGAGAAAACTAGGATTCAGGTAAATTGTAAAGTATGGAATGAGGTCCAAAAAGAAATATCCCTAGAAGAGAAGTTTCTTTTCTCTTTTATATCTAATCCTAATTAATGCAAAACTATATTTTCTAAAACTAAAATAATATATTTTCCTATTTAAAAATAATATACAAATTTAATCAAAATTAATTGATTGTTCGTGCAACCACGCTGACGTATATGGGGACCACGCTGATATTGAGGATCCATGCTGAACTTGGAAAAAGCCAAGTTCAGCGTGGAGGAGGCAGTGTGATATTTAGCGCTCCCCTTTGATTCCATGCTGAACTTGGCTTTTTCCAATTTCAGCGTGGAGTGTTGCGCATGGTTTCCTGGGAGCTTTCAAGTTCCACGCTGAACTTGGCAGGGGCCAAGTTCAACGTGGAGGAGGCAGAGGTTGCTGGAAAAGAAGTGTACACTATTATATATCGTTGGAAAGCCCTGAAAGTTAGCTTTCCAACATCGCTAAAATAATGTCAATTAGATTTCTTTAGCTCAAGTTATTTCTGTTTGAGTGCAGGGTGGTCAGGATTGACAGCATCATTTGCTTTCTTCCTTTTCTACTGTAAAACTCCGTCAAATCGATTCGAATGCTACCTGAAATAAATAGAATTGTGCACAACTCAAAGTAGCATCTATAGTGGCCAAAAGATATTTAAATTTTGATTAAACTTAGCAATTCAAGTGCGAATACATAAGGAAAAGATATATAAGATGTTCACACATCAGATGTCGCCATTGGTTAGTATATGCGGGTATTGCTTTTTTGTGAGCTTTGTTTGATTATTTGTATTCGGTCTATTGGTTTGAGTATTGGTCTTTGTCTTTATTAGGTTCTGGGATTGCGACTAGCTAGTTTGGGCTGTAGCCAAGAGGTTAAGCATAAAAAGCTTATTAGACAGAGAAAGGATCCGAGTTTGCTGAAAGAGAAGTTAGCTTTAAAGAAGAGCACTATTGTGGAGTTGGAGGCTAAGTTGTCTGAAAGTAACAAGGAGTTGAAGTTGATGAAAGAAAATTATGCGAAGGAAGTTGAGGATTTGAAGAAGAAGGAGGCCGATCTTTCCAATATGGAAGCTCGTGTGATCGAGGTGATTGCTAAGTTAAAAGATATGGAAAAGAATAAGGAAGCAGAAATACTTGATTCCTTTGTTGAGGGTTTTGAGCGTGCATCCCTCCAAGCGAAGTTCTTAGCTCCCGATTTTGATTTCTTCGAGATGGACCCGGGGAAGATTGTTCGTGATGGAGCGATGGTGGAAGATGATGGAGCAACCGAGGATGAAGATGAAAATGTTCAATGATTTGTATGTTTGAACTCTTTATTTGGTTTTGTTGGATTGTTTGGATTTGATTGCTCGATGAAGTGCTTTTGACTATTTATACTTTTGCTTTTGTTTTGCCAATTTAAAGGGTCAGTTTATCCGGTAGTAGTTTTTTTGTTTGACGATATATGCATAATTGTATGGTTGATATATGTTGGAGATTTTGTGGTAATATTCATTTTGAATATTTGAAGAACTGAGTGTCTGTTTGATTGGGTATCTCTTTAGAGATATTAATCAAAATTTTGGGTTTGTAATTATAGATCAATTTGTTTGATGGATTAGTTTGGATTTATACTCTAATAATTGTGATTGGAAATCCAGTTTGATCATGAGAGTTTGTTGTGTTTGAGATGTACAAATAATATGGAAACAGCTGAAAATGTGAATTTTATAATATTGATTGACATTTGCATACAAAGGTACAAGTAGGCAAGCCTTGTTAAAACCTCTCTAAGCAAAATCCATTTTGGAAAAAATCTTGTGAGTAGGAAAAAGAGTACAAGCCTGACCCTGTCTTTTAACTGTAATAATACTTTAAAGAGGAAACATTCCAAGTATTGGGTAAATTTGTACCATTTAGAGATTGTTGGCAATAAGCTTCGTTTTCGAGTACTTCAATAACTCGAAAAGGGCCTTCCCAGTTTGCGATGAGCTTTTCATGTGAAGGTGGTTTCCTTGCTTGCTCGATTTTCCGAAGAACCAAGTCATACGTTTGGAATGATCGGGGGTGGACCTTGGCATTGTGGTACTGAGCTATGATCTATTGCGTTGCTCGATGCCGGAGAGTTACAGTATCTCTGATTTCTTCAGGTATTTTGAGGTCTATTTGCCGAGCTTCATGTTGGTCGTCTATTTGAGTTTTGATTGAAGATTGAGATACCTCTAAGGGTATCATAGCTTCAGATCCGTATACCAACCGAAAGGGTGTTTCTTTTGTCGTTGACTGGATTATGGTGTTGTATCCCCAAACCACTTCCGGTATTAATTCGGCCCATAGTCCTTTTGTATCATCAAGTTTCTTTCGCAAATCATGTAAGATGACTTTGTTGGCGGCTTCTGCTAAGCCATTAGTTTATGGATGCTCTACCGATGAGAAGTGATGTTTGATTTTGAGATTCTACAAAAAAGAGGTAAACCTGTGATCGGCGAACTGGCGAGCATTATCAGTGATAATGTGCCGAGGTATGCCGAATCTGCTGATAATGTTCTTCCATACAAAGGATATCATTTGTTTTGATGTTATTTTGGCTAGGGGATGGACCTCTATCCATTTTGAAAAGTAGTCAATTGCAACTATTAAAAATTTTACCTGTCCTTTTGCTAAAGGGAATTGGGTTGAGGATATCGAGCCCCCATTGATTGAAAGGCCAGCTTATCTCGGAGCTATGAAGGTTCTTGGCCGGAAGGTGTGTGATTGGGTTGTTCTTCTGGCAATTGTCACAATGTTTTACTTTGTTGTTACAATCTTGTTGCAAAGTTATCCAAAAGAAACCAGCACGTAGTATTTTAGATGACAAGTTTCGTGCTCCAACATGAGTGCCACATATACCTTCATGTGCTTTGGCAAGCGCAAGCTCGGCCTCCGACCTGGACAGACACTTAAGAAGTGGACGAGAAAAGCCTCGTCTATATAGAGAATTGTTATGTATGGTAAAGAGAGATGCATGCCGACGAAATTGTCAAGCATTAGCAATTTTGTCTGGAATTACTCAAGTCTTGAGAAATTCTATGTAGGGTGTATGCCAATCTTCTTTCTGTGTAACACTTATAATTTCAGTTAGTTTTATGCTCGGTTCATGTAGCACAGATTGATATAAAGTAGAAGTTGGTGTTTGTGTGCTAGCTAGTTTAGATAAGTGGTGCACGAAATTGCAATCACACTTTTGCAATCCCGCACAACTAACCAGCAAGTGCACTGGGTCGTCCAAGTAATACCTTGCGTGAGCAAGGGTCGATCCCACGGAGATTGTCGGCTTGAAGCAAGCTATGGTTATCTTGTAAATCTTAGTCAGGATATCAGAAATTATCAGGATTGATTGTGAAAAGCAAAAGAACATGAAATGGTTACTTGTTTTGCAGTAAAGGAGAATAGGTTGAGGTTTGGAGATGCTCCATCTTCTGAATCTCTGCTTTCCTACTGTCTTCTTCTTTAAACACGCAAGTCTCCTTCCATGGCAAGCTGTATGTAGGGTTTCACCGTTGTCAATGGCTACCTCCCATCCTCTCAGTGAAAGCGATTGCATATGCTCTGTCACAGCATAGCGGAATTCATCTGTCGGTTCTCAATCAGGCCGGAATAGAATCCAGTGATTCTTTTGCGTCTGTCACTAACGCCCCGCCTTCAGGAGTTTGAAGCACGTCACAGTCATTCAATCATTGAATCCTACTCAGAATACCACAAACAAGGTTTAGACCTTCCGGATTCTCTTGAATGCCGCCATCAATTCTAGCTTATACCACGAAGATTCCGATTAAAGAATCCAAGAGATAACTACTTAATCTAAGGTAGAACGGAGGTGGTTGTCAGGCACACGTTCATAGTTGAGAATGATGATGATTGTCACGGATCATCACATTCATCCGGATTAAGAACAAGTATTATCTTAGAATGGAAGCAAGCATGATTGAATGAGAAACAGTAGTAATTGCATTAATCCATCAAGACACAGCAGAGCTCCTCACCCCCAACCATGGGGTTTAGAGACTCATGCCGTAGAAAGTACACAAAGAAAGGTGTAAAGTGTCATGAGGTCATAAGGTACAGATACAATGTCAAAAGATCCTATTAATAGTAAACTAGTATCCTAGGGTGTACAGAAATGAGTAAATGACGTAAAAATCCACTTCTGGGTCCACTTGGTGTGTGCTTGGGCTGAGCAATGAAGCTTTTATGTGTAGAGACGTTTTCTGGAGTTAAACGCCAGCTTTCATGCCAGTTTGGGCGTTTAACTCCAAGTTTTATGCCAGTTCCGGCGTTTAACGCTGGAATTTCTGAGGGTGACTTTGAGCGCCGGTTTGGGCCATCAAATCTTGGGCAAAGTATGGACTATCATATATTTCTGGAAAGCCCAGGATGTCTACTTTCTAATGTCGTTGAGAGCGCGCCAATTGGGCTTTTGTATCTCCAGAAAATCCACTTCGAGTGCAGGGAGGTCAGAATCCAACAGCATCTGCAGTCCTTTTTGGTCTCGGAATCAGATTTTTGCTCAGGACCCTAAATTTCAGCCAGAAAATACCTGAAATCACAGAAAAACACACAAACTCATAGTAAAGTCCAGAAAAGTGAATTTTAGCTAAAAACTAATAAAAATATACTAAAAACTAACTAGATCATACTAAAAACATACTAAAAATAATGCCAAAAAGCATACAAATTATCCGCTCATCACAACACCAAACTTAAATTGTTGCTTGTCCCCAAGCAACTGAAAATCAAAGTAGGATAAAAAGAAGAGAATATACTATAGACTCCAAAATATCAAGGAAACATAGTTCCAATTAGATGAGCGGGACTAGTAGCTTTTTGCCTCCGAACAGTTTTGGCATCTCACTCTATCCCTTGAAGTTCAGAATGATTGGCATCTATAAGAACTCAGAACTCAGATAGTGTTATTGATTCTCTTAGTTGAGCATAATGATTCTTGAACATAGCTAGTGTATGAGTCTTGGCTGTGGCCCAAAGCACTCTGTCTTCCAGTATTACCACCGGATACATACATGCCACAGACACATAATTGGGTGAACCTTTTCAGATTGTGACTCAGCTTTGCTAAAGTCCCCAATTAGAGGTGTCCAAGGTTCTTAAGCACACTCTTGTTGCCTTGAATCACAACTTTATTTCTTTCTTTTTCTTTTTCTTTTCTTCTTCTCTTTTCTTTTTTTTTTTCGAAAATTTTTTTTTTGTATCCACTGCTTTTTCTTGCTTCAAGAATCAGTCTAATGATTTTTAGGTCCTCAATAACAGTTCTCTTTTTCCTCCTTCTTTCAAGAGCCAACAATTTTTTTTTTAACATTCTCAAAACAACAAATTCAAGAGACATATGCACTGTTCAAGCATTCATTCAGAAAGCAAAAAGTATTGTCACCACATCAAACTAATTCAACTAGTTTCAATGATAAATTTCGAAATCCTGTACTTCTTGTTCTTTTGTGATTAAAGCATTTTTCATTTAAGAGAGGTGATGGATTCATAGGACATTCATATCTTTAAGGCATAAAATTTCAATTTTATTAATTATGAATTAAAATAAGACTCAAAAATAGATATAAAATGAAACTAAAAACGAAAAATAAAAACAAAACAAAGGAAAAAAAAACGCAAACATAGGCTCCTAATGATAGAGGTTTTCACAGAGTTAGGACTCAACAACCTTGATTTTGAGAAGTGGATGCTCCCTCAGCTTGAGAGGAGAACTTTTGGCGTTTCAATTCTTGGAGTTCACGCCCCTGCTTCTCTTGTTCTTTTAGCAATTTGCAGAGCATGCAGTTCTGATTCTGCTGTTCTTCCTTCAGTTGCTCCATAGTCTCTTGCAGCTTGGAGATAGATGCTTCTAGGCTGGTCCAGTAGTCAATTCTTGGGAATTCAGGGAGGAATTCCTGCGCCCTCCTCTTGATAGAGTTTTCTTGCACTTGTCCTTCCATTGACTTCTTGGTGATTGGGTGTTCAATGGGTATGAACTCATCTACTCCCATCTTCACCCCAGCCTCTTTACAGAGCAAGGAAATCAAGCTTGGGTAAGCCAGTTTGGCTTCAGTGGAATTCTTATTTGCAATTGTGTAGATCTCACAAGCAATCACATGATGAACCTCCACTTCTTTTCCAAGCATAATGCAATGAATCATCACTGCTCTCTTGATGGTGACCTCAGAACGGTTGCTAGTGGGTAGTATGGAACGCCCAATAAAGTCTAGCCACCCTCTTGCAATTGGCTTGAGGTCTCCCCTCTTGAGTTGGTTTGGGACACCCTTTGAATTGGTTATCCACTTAGTCCCAGGGAGGCATATGTCCTCTAGAACTTGATCCAACCCTTTATCTACTCTCACCATCCTCCTATTGAAGGAGTCAGGATCATCTTGCAGTTGAGGTAGTTTGAAGATTTCTCTTATTTTGTCCAGATGGAAGTACATAACTTTCCCTCTGACCATGGTTCTGTAGGTATGGTAAGCAGTTCCAGTCATTCTCTGCTTATCTGTTAGCCACAGATTAGAGTAGAATTCTTGAACCATGTTCCTTCCAACCTTTATTTCAGGATTGGTCAGAACTTCCCATCCTCTGTTTCGAATTTGCTCTTGGATCTCCGGATATTCATCTTCTTTCAGATCAAATTTAACTTCCGGGATCACTGACCTCAGACCCATTATTTTGTGATAATGGTCTTCATTTTCTTTGGTTAAGAACTTCTCTTGATTCCAAAGATTCTTTGGATTAGTCTCTTTCTTTCCTCTTGAGTTGGTTTGTTTTTCCTTAGGAGCCATGATCTTGATGAATCTTGGCTTAGTGATCACGGAAAAGCACACTAAACTTAGAGGTTTTGCTTGTCCTCAAGCAAAAAGAGAAGAAAGAAGAGAAGAGAGAGGAAGAGGAAATTCGAATGGTGTGGTAGAAAGAGGAAGCCAAACACGAATTTATAAGGTGAGGGGGAGAGTTTTTTTCGAAAAAAAAGAGATTTGAAAGGAGATTTGAGAAGATATGGAAAGAAATTGAGAAAAGGGTGAGTTTTTGAAGAAGATTTGGGATTAATTTGAAATAGATTTGAAGAATGGTTTTGATTTGTGAAGATTTGAAAGTGAATGATGAAAGGTTGAAGTGCATTTATGTAGAAGAGTATGGGTAAAAAGAGGAAAGTTTGAAAAAAATTGAGTTGAAAACAAAAATGTGGTCCCCCACCTTTCTGGCGTTAAACGCCCAGAATGGCACTCATTCTGGCGTTTAACGCCCAATTGGCACCCCTTTTGGGCGTTTAACGCCCAGCCAGGTGCCCTGGCTGGCGTTAAACGCCAGAAAGCCTTTATCACTGGGCGTTTTTCAAAACGCCCAGGATGCTACACACCTGGCGTTAAACGCCCAGAATGGTGCCCATTCTGGCGTTTAACGCCCAAAATGGCACCATTCCTGGCGTTAAACGCCCAGAATGGTACCAATTCTGGCGTTTAACGCCCAAAATGCCCCTTACTGGCATTTTTTCGCCAGTAAGCTCATTTTCTCTGCTTTTTGAGCTGAATCCTTCTGTAACTCTGTGAATTCCTTCATTTTTGATATTTGCCTCTGTAAGAACAATTCTTACAACCTCCTAATGACTGGGTTGCCTCCCAGCAAGCGCTTCTTTACTGTCTTTAGCTGGACCTTCACTGAGAATTACTCAAGTCTCAGTTTTGAGCATTCCTGCTCAAAATTTCCTTCAAGATAATGCTTGATTCTCTGTCCATTAACAATGAACGTCTTGTCAGAATCAATATCCTGAAGCTCAACATATCCATATGGTGACACTCCTGTAATCACATACGGACCCCTCCAACGGGATTTGAGTTTTCCTGGAAACAGTCTGAGCCTAGAGTTGAAGAGCAGAACTTTTTGTCCTGGCTCAAAGACTCTGGTTGACAACTTCTTGTCATGCCATTTCTTTGCCTTTTCCTTATAAATTTTTGCATTTTCAAAGGCATTGAGTCTGAACTCCTCTAGCTCATTTAACTGGAGCAATCTTTTTTCACCAGCTAACTGTGCATCCATGTTTAGGAATCTAGTTGCCCAGTAGGCTTTATGTTCCAGTTCCACAGGCAAATGACAGGCCTTCCCATACACCAGTTGGTATGGAGAGGTTCCTATAGGAGTCTTGAATGCTGTTCTGTATGCCCACAGAGCATCATCCAAGCTCTTTGCCCAATCCTTTCTACGGGCTATCACAGTCCGTTCTAGGATTCTTTTTAATTCTCTGTTAGAGACTTCAGCTTGCCCATTTGTCTGTGGATGATACGGAGTTGCCACTTTGTGGCTAATTCCATATCTAACCATAGCAAGGTGTAGCTGTTTATTGCAGAAATGAGTGCCCCCGTCACTGATTAGCACTCTGGGAACGCCAAACCTGCTGAAAATATTTTTCTGGAGGAATTTCAGTACGGTCTTTGTATCATTAGTGGGTGTAGCAATTGCTTCTACCCACTTAGATACATAGTCCACTGCCACCAGAATGTAAGTGTTTGAGTATGATGGTGGGAATGGCCCCATGAAGTCAATCCCCCATACATCAAACAGTTCTATCTCTAATATCCCTTGTTGAGGCATGGCATATCCGTGAGGCAGGTTACCAGCTCTTTGGCAACTGTCACAGTTACGCACAAACTCTCAGGAATCTTTATAGAGAGTAGGCCAGTAGAAGCCACATTGGAGGACTTTAGTGGCTGTTCGCTCACTTCCAAAATGTCCTCCATACTGTGATCCATGGCAATGCCATAGGATCCTTTGTGCTTCTTCTCTGGGTACACACCTGCGGATCACTCCGTCAGCACATCTCTTAAAGAGATATGGTTCATCCCAGAGGTAGTACTTGGCATCTGAAATTAATTTCTTTCTCTGCACGTGGCTGTACTCCTTGGGAATGAACCTCACAGCTTTAAAATTTGCAATATCTGCAAACCATGGAGCTTCCTGAATGGCAAATAGTTGCTCATCTGGGAAAGTCTCAGAAATCTCAGTAGAAGGGAGGGATGCCCCAGCTACTGGTTCTATTCGGGACAGAGGATCAGCTACTTGGTTCTCTGTCCCTTTTCTGTCTCTTATTTCTATATCAAACTCTTGCAGAAGCAACACCCATCTGATGAGCCTGGGTTTTGAATCCTGCTTTGTGAGTAGATATTTAAGAGCAGCATGGTCAGTGTACACAACCACTTTGGATCCCACTAGATAGGATCTAAACTTGTCAATGGCATAGACCACTGCAAGTAACTCTTTTTCTGTGGTTGTGTAGTTCTTCTGTGCATCATTTAGAACACGGCTGGCATAGTAAATGACGTGCAGAAGCTTGTTATGTCTCTGTCCCAACACTGCACCAATGGCATGGTCACTGGCATCACACATTAGTTCAAAGGGCAATGTCCAATCTGGTGCAGAGATGACTGGTGCTGTGACCAGCTTAGCCTTCAGGGTCTCAAACGCCTGCAGACACTGTGTGTCAAACACAAATGGTGTGTCAGCAGCTAACAGGTTACTCAGAGGTTTTGCAATTTTTGAAAAATCCTTTATAAACCTTCTGTAGAACCCTGCATGCCCCAGAAAGCTTCTGATTGCCTTAACATTGGCAGGTGGTGGTAATTTTTCAATTACCTCTACCTTTGCCTTATCTACCTCTATTCCCTTGTTTGAAATTTTGTGCCCAAGAACAATTCCTTCAGTCACCATAAAGTGACATTTCTCCCAGTTTAAAACCAGGTTAGTCTCTTGGCATCTTTTCAAGACAAGTGCTAGGTGATTAAGACATGAGTTAAATGAGTCTCCATATACTGAAAAGTCATCCATGAAGACTTCCAGAAATTTCTCTACCATATCTGAGAAGATAGAGAGCATGCACCTCTGAAAGGTTGCAGGTGCATTGCACAGACCAAAAGGCATCCTCCTATATGCAAACACGCCAGAAGGACAAGTGAATGCTGTTTTCTCTTGGTCCTGAGGATCTACTGCAATTCGGTTGTAGCCTGAATAGCCATCCAAAAAGCAGTAATAGTCATGACCAGCTAGTCTTTCTAGCATTTGGTCTATGAATGGTAAAGGAAAATGATCCTTTCTGGTGGCTATATTGAGCCTTCTGTAGTCAATACACATGCGTCACCCTGTGACTGTCCTTGTAGGAACCAGTTCATTTTTTTCATTATGAACCACTGTCATGCCTCCCTTTTTGGGAACAACTTGGACAGGGCTCACCCAGGGGCTATCAGAAATAGGATAAATAATCCCAGCCTCTAGTAATTTAGTGACCTCTTTCTGCACCACCTCCTTCATGGCAGGATTTAGCCTCCTCTGTGGTTGGACCACTGGTTTGGCATTATCCTCCAATAGGATCTTGTGCATGCATCTAGCTGGGCTGATACCCTTAAGATCACTTATGGACCACCCAAGAGCTGTGTTGTGTGTCCTTAGCACTTGAATCAGTGCTTCCTCTTCCTGTGAATTTAAAGCAGAGCTTATAATCACTGGAAAAGTGTCACCCTCTCCCAGAAATGCATATTTCAGGGATGGTGGTAGTGGTTTAAGTTCAGGCTTGGGAGGCTTATCCTCCTCCTGAGGAATTTTCGAAAATTCCTTTGCCTCCTCTAGTTCTTCTTGATCAGGCTGAGCATCTTTGAAGATGTCCTCAAGCTCTGATTCTAGGCTTTCAGCCATATTGATTTCTTCTACCAGAGAGTCAATAATGTCAGCGCCCATGCAGTCAATTGGTGTGTCTGGATGCTGCATGGCTTTTACAGCATTCAACTTGAACTCATCCTCATTGACTCTCAAGGTTACTTCCCTTTTTTGTACATCAATGAGAGTTCGTCCAGTTGCTAGGAAAGGTCTTCCTAGAATGAGAGTTGCACTCTTGTGCTCCTCCATTTCCAGCACCACAAAGTCAGTTGGAAAGGCAAATGGCCCAACCTTGACAATCATGTCCTCAATTATGCCTGATGGGTATTTAATGGAACCATCAGCAAGTTGGAGGCATATCCGGGTTGGTTTGACTTCTCCAGTCAACCCAAGCTTTCTGATAGTTGATGCAGGTATTAGATTGATGCTTGCTCCAAGATCACATAGAGCTGTCTTGGTGCAAGCACCTTCTAATGTGCATGGTATCATAAAGCTTCCTGGATCTTGAAGCTTTTCTGGTAAGCTTTTTAATATGACTGCACTGCATTCTTCAGTGAGAAATACTTTTTCAGTTTCTCTCCAATCCTTCTTATGACTTAAGATTTCTTTCATGAACTTAGCATAAGAAGGTATTTGCTCAAGTGCCTCTGCAAACGGAATCTTTATTTCAAGAGTCCTTAGATAGTCTGCAAAGCGGGCAAATTGCTTATCCTGTTCCGCTTGGCGGAGTTTTTGAGGATAAGGCATCTTGGCTTTATATTCTTCAACCTTAGATGCTGCAGGTTTATTCCTTACAGAAGTGGTTGAAGAGGCCTTGTTAGAGGGATTACTGTCAGCACTCTCAGGTGTCTGATTCTCCTCAGGCGTCTGAACGCCAGGATTGGGAGGAAATTGGGCGTTTAACGCCAACTTTTCCCCCTTTTCTGGCGTTTGAATGCCAGAACTGGGCAAGGAATGGGCGTTTAACGCCAGCTTTCCTTCCTTTTCTGGCGTCTGAACGCCAATGACATTCCTCTCTGGGCTCTTACTGTCCTCAGAGGGATTTTGAACAGTGGTTTGGTTGTCCTCTGTCAATTGTTCCTTGTTTGGCTTTTTGCTCTTCTGAGCAGTGTTATTCAGGGTCTTCCCACTCCTCAATTGAACTGCTTGACATTCCTCTGTTATTTGTTTAGATATTTGCTGTTTTGCTTGATTCAACTGCAGTTCTATGCTCTTGTTAGCAACTTTAGTCTCATGGAGCATCTCTTTAAAGTCTGCTAACTGTTCTGTCATCAGGAGCAATTGTTGATTAAGCTCAGTTATTTTTTCTTGAGGACTAGGGTCAGTGACTACTGCCATGACTTCCTCTTTTGGAGAGAACTCATTGCTAGAGTACAAATATTGGTTTCTAGCAACAGTGTCTATGAGTTCTTGAGCTTCTTCAATTGTCTTTCTCATGTGTATAGATCCACCAGCTGAGTGGTCTAAAGACATCTGAGCTTTTTCTGTAAGCCCATAGTAGAAAATGTCTAACTGTACCCACTCTGAAAACATTTCAGAGGGACATTTTCTTAGCATACCTCTATACCTCTCCCAGGCATTGTAAAGGGATTCATTATCCTCTTGTTTAAAGCCTTGGATGTCCAGCCTTAATTGTGTCATCCTTTTTGGAGGGTAAAAATGATTCAGGAATTTGTCTGACAACTGTTTCCATGTCTTTATGCTTGCTGTAGGTTGGTTATTCAACCACCTTTTTGCTTGATCTTTTACAGCAAATGGAAACAGTAATAGTCTGTAGACATCCTGGTCTACCTCTTTATCATGTACTGTGTCAGCAATTTGTAAAAACTGTGCCAGAAACTCAGTAGGTTCTTCCTGTGGAAGACCGGAATATTGGCAATTTTGCTGCACTATGATAATGAGTTGAGGGTTTAGTTCAAAGCTGTTTGCTTTGATGGGGGGTGTACAGATGCTACTCCCATATGCAGCTGTAATGGGGTTAGCATATGACCCCAGAGTCCTTTTGGACTGATTGATCCCACTTAAGTCCATAATGGACAAAAGGGAAATGATAATGATTGCAAAGAGATAAATTTTGTTTTTTTTTTTAATTTACGAAAAAAAAAAAATAAAACAAAAGAAAATTAAAGAAAAAAATTCGAAAATTAAAAAGCAAAAAAGATCAAAGCAAATTGAGAACTGAATCAATTAGTTAATCAAAAAGATTTTGAAAATAGTAATTAGAAAGATATGATTGAAAATTTTTTTGAAAAAGATTTGATTTTTTAAAAAAGAGGAGAGAGAAAAACACAAAAAAACACCAAACTTAAAATTTTAGAAAATCAAACACAAAACTTTCGAAAATTTTTAAGGGAAAAACACAAAGAGGACACCAAACTTAAAATATGAAACTAGACTCAACTAAAAGACTCTAAACCACAAAAATAAAACAGTCCTAATCTAAGCAACAAGATAAGCCGTCAGTTGTCCAAACTCAACAATCCCCGGCAACGGCGCCAAAAACTTGGTGCACGAAATTGCAATCACACTTTTGCAATCCCGCACAACTAACCAGCAAGTGCACTGGGTCGTCCAAGTAATACCTTGCGTGAGCAAGGGTCGATCCCACGGAGATTGTCGGCTTGAAGCAAGCTATGGTTATCTTGTAAATCTTAGTCAGGATATCAAAAATTATCAGGATTGATTGTGAAAAGCAAAAGAACATGAAATGGTTACTTGTTTTGCAGTAAAGGAGAATAGGTTGAGGTTTGGAGATGCTCCATCTTCTGAATCTCTGCTTTCCTACTGTCTTCTTCTTTAAACACGCAAGTCTCCTTCCATGGCAAGCTGTATGTAGGGTTTCACCGTTGTCAATGGCTACCTCCCATCCTCTCAGTGAAAGCGATTGCATATGCTCTGTCACAGCATAGCGGAATTCATCTGTCGGTTCTCAATCAGGCCGGAATAGAATCCAGTGATTCTTTTGCGTCTGTCACTAACGCCCCGCCTTCAGGAGTTTGAAGCACGTCACAGTCATTCAATCATTGAATCCTACTCAGAATACCACAGACAAGGTTTAGACCTTCCGGATTCTCTTGAATGCCGCCATCAATTCTAGCTTATACCACGAAGATTCCGATTAAAGAATCCAAGAGATAACTACTTAATCTAAGGTAGAACGGAGGTGGTTGTCAGGCACACGTTCATAGTTGAGAATGATGATGATTGTCACGGATCATCACATTCATCCGGATTAAGAACAAGTATTATCTTAGAATGGAAGCAAGCATGATTGAATGAGAAACAGTAGTAATTGCATTAATCCATCAAGACACAGCAGAGCTCCTCACCCCCAACCATGGGGTTTAGAGACTCATGCCATAGAAAGTACACAAAGAAAGGTGTAAAGTGTCATGAGGTCATAAGGTACAGATACAATGTCAAAAGATCCTATTAATAGTAAACTAGTATCCTAGGGTGTACAGAAATGAGTAAATGACGTAAAAATCCACTTCTGGGTCCACTTGGTGTGTGCTTGGGCTGAGCAATGAAGCTTTTATGTGTAGAGACGTTTTCTGGAGTTAAACGCCAGCTTTCATGCCAGTTTGGGCGTTTAACTCCAAGTTTTATGCCAGTTCCGGCGTTTAACGCTGGAATTTCTGAGGGTGACTTTGAGCGCCGGTTTGGGCCATCAAATCTTGGGCAAAGTATGGACTATCATATATTGCTGGAAAGCCCAGGATGTTTACTTTCCAATGCCGTTGAGAGCGCGCCAATTGGGCTTCTGTAGCTCCAGAAAATCCACTTCGAGTGCAAGGAGGTCAGAATCCAACAGCATCTGCAGTCCTTTTTGGTCTCGGAATCAGATTTTTGCTCAGGACCCTAAATTTCAGCCAGAAAATACCTGAAATCACAGAAAAACACACAAACTCATAGTAAAGTCCAGAAAAGTGAATTTTAGCTAAAAACTAATAAAAATATACTAAAAACTAACTAGATCATACTAAAAACATACTAAAAATAATGCCAAAAAGCATACAAATTATCCGCTCATCAATAAGATATAAGCTCGGCTGTTGTGCTCACGAGGTATATGAAGAATCTCAATTTTTGAGATGTTAGAAATAATCTTTTTGACAATATCCAAATATTTTGCCAATAGAGGGTCCTTCACTTGAAAGAAATCATTTACCTGTTAGACGACTAGCAAAGAGTCACAGTATACCTGTAAGTCCAACATTTTTAGTTCAGGTGCGAGCCTTAGGCTTGCAATTAGAGCTTCATATTCGGTGTGATTGTTGCTCACCTTGAAGGAGAGGCGTAGAGATTGTTCTAGGACTATGCCATTTCCATCTTCAAGTAAGACTCCGGCCCTATAACCTTGGGTTTTGATGCCCCATCGACATATAAAGTCCACTGTGGTGCGTTGTTCTCTGAGCCTGATATAGTGAATTCGGCTATGAAATCGGAAATATACTAAGATTTTATTGGACCTCGATTTTGGTATCTGATGTCGAACTCGGAGAGTTCTACAGACCATTTTACCAGTCGGCTAGCCAGCTCTGGTTTTTGTAGCACTTGTCTTAATGGCTGATAAGTTCAGATGTGGACGACGTGGCTTTGAAAATAAGGTCAGAGACGCCGAGCTGAGAAGACTAAAGCCAAGGCTAGTTTTTTTATATTTGGATAGCGAAGCTCGGCATTCTGTAAGAATTTACTAATGAAGTAATTCAATTGTTTCTGTTTGTTCCTTTCTGTAACAAGAACATAACTTATTGCCCAGTCAGTGACAGATAAATATAAATAAAGTTCTTCTCCTGAAGGGGTTTTTGTTAAATGGGTAGTTTTGAAAGAATTTTTTTATGCTAGTAAAAGCATCTTCACATTCATTAGTCTAAGTTGTTTTTCTTTTTTAGGGTTTGGAAAAAATAGAAAGATTTAGGTGCTAAACAAGGCAAGAATCTAGATAATGCAGTAAGTCTCCCTTCTTTGATTGTTTGTGGGCTTGCCATGTCCAATATAGCTCAGCATTTCTTAGGATTGGCTTTGATTCCCCGGTTAGTAAGCATGAAGCCGAGGAATTTTCCTCCCTGTATTCCAAAGGCGCATTTCTCTGGGTTAAGTCGCATATTATATTGCCATATTTGGTTGAAGATCTCTAAGAGGTAGTCGAGGTGGCTATGACCGAGCTTTGTTTTGGCCACCATGTCATCGACGAAAACTTCTAGGTTCTTACCGATTTGATCAGTGAATACCTTATCCATAAGGCGTTGGTATGTTGCCCTTGCATTCTTAAGTCCAAATGGCATAACTTATAACAGTAATTTCTATATTTAGTGATAAATGCTATTTTATTTTGATCAGATGGATGCATTAAAATCTGGTTATAACCAGAATATGCATCCATGAAGTTTAATGTTTGGTAACCTAAAGCATTATCTACTAAACAATCAATAGAGGGTAAAGGATATGAATTTTTTGGGCATGCTTTGTTGAGATCGGTGAAATCGACACACATGCACCATTTACCGTTATGATTTTTTACGATGACAACGTTTACCAACCATGTTGTGAAGTGGATTTCTTGTATGAAGCCAGCATTGATCAGTTTTTTGGTTTCCTCCAAGGATGCCTGCTTCTTTTCGAGACCGAGGTTCCGCTTTTTCTGGGCTATGGGTCGGAAAGATGGATTTAGTGCTAACTTGTGTGAAATCACTGATGGACTAATGCCGGGCATGTCAACAGGAGTCCAAGCAAAAAGATCGGCATGTTGCTGTAGAAACTTTTGAAATGAAGCTTTCTCTTCTGAACTAAGCGTGGTTCCTACATAAGTGAATTTGTTAGGATCATTGTTAAGATAAACCTTTTGTAAATCTTCTGTTAGGGTTGGTCTTTCGAGAGCATCGGCCCTTGGGTCAAGATCCGTAAGGGTTGGGAGCTCGACAGAGTTGCAGATGCTATTTACATGCGAACCCATAGTTCGGTTGGGCTTTTTCAAGCTGATGTCATAACACTGGAAAGCTTCACAATTGTCACTGTGAATAGTCACAATGAGGTCGTCCTGCATAGGAAACTTAACGCAAAGATGAATTGTAGATACTATAGCGTCGAACCGATTTAAAAATGGTCGGCCGAGGATTCAATTATATGGGCTAAAACAGTCGACAATTAAATATTGAACATCTGAAGTTTTTTACAATGGATGCTCACCCAGTGTGGTTTGTAACCACACAGATCCCATCACTAGGACTCTTTCCCTTGAAAAATCGACTAAATCTCCGTGGAAGGTTGAAGGATGTTGTTGCTTAACTTCATTTTTTGAAATGTAGAGTAGAAAAGAACATTGGCACTGCTTTCTGGATCCAATAGTACTTTTCATACCAAAAGCTCCCCTAGCTGAATGGTAATGACGACCGGGTCATCTAAGTTTGTGGTATTGGTGTTGAAATCAGAGGCTTGGAAGGTTATTTGAGGAAAATGCGAGGGTGCTTAGGTGTTGCTGAGGTTTCCCTCTACCGATAGCATAGCTCGGTATGAATGCTTCCTTGCCGAGTTTGTATCTCCTCCACCTGCAAAACCTCGAGAAATACAGTTAATAACTCCTCGGGGTTGATCGGGGTGACTTGAGGTTGCCCTTTCTATGTCACGGAAGTGTTGTCCTGCTGAGGAATTGTCAACAGGAAATGGGGTACGCCTTTGTATGTGGCCACTAATATACTTGTCCAAGTGACTTTGCCGAGCTAGTCGCTCTAGGAGGTCTTTGGCGATGACACACTTGTCAGTAGTGTGTCCAAGCTTCTGATGGAAAGTGCAATATTTGGATTTGTCGACATTTTTTGCATCCTGATAGGTGCCATCTTTTCGCGGAGGTTTGATCAACTTGGAGTTGAAAATTTCTCTGATGATGTCGTCTCTTTTTGTATTGAACTGAGTATATGACTCATAACGAGGGGTTAGCTTAAAATTCTTGTCTTTATACTGGGGTTTGTCCACCTTCCGAGCTTGTCGAAGTTCCTCAATAACCATTTGTCCTTTTTCTTTTTCACAGAACTCGGCCAGGGTCTTTGGCTTGGCTACTACAATTGCTTCTTGGAATTTTCTTGGTCAGAGTCCACTCTTGATGGCATGCAAATGCACCTCGGGATGGAGATCTGGTATGCTCATGGCGACTTTTATAAAATGAGTCATGTAGTCCTTCAAACTTTTATTCTGGCCTTGTTTGATTGTGTTCAGGTAGTCCGAGTCATGTAAGTAGATTACAGATCCAGCAAAGTGATCCTCAAAAAGCTTTGCTAGTTCCCGTAAATGAGAGATAGAATTTGCAGGAAATGAACAAAACCAATCAAGTGTAGGGTCGTCTAAATAAGATGAAAAACAACGACATAAGACAGAATCGGAAGCACCATTTACGATTATTATGGATCTGAATTTTTTGAGGTATTTCTTCGGATCTCCTAACCCATCTTAGGGGGTTAAGGTCAGTGGCAAAGTGAACTTTCTTGGTGGCTCGAAATTCATAACTTCGGTTGTGAATGGCCCTACAAAGTTATCGGGCTCAGTATCCTTGTTTTCTGGTTGAGCATCCTCGTTCCATGGAGGCTGAGCTTCTTCGTTCCGTGGAGGCCGAGCTTCTTCAATTCGAATAGTTTCAGAAATGTGCGTTGGATCAGATTGGTGCTCTTCCTCCTCTGGTTGTTCAGGATGATCATTGTTGTTTTCAATCTGAGCGTTTCGGCAATCTGATTCGCCATTCTTTGATTTTCTTCTATCATGCGTTGGTTCGCCTCCGCCATACGTTGGTTGGCTTGTTGTAGCTCAGTTACCATCCGAAGAAGTTCAGATGGTGTAGGTGGGGGTGCGTTAGCCATGGATACACATGACAATACTGAGGCCGATAAATAGGAAATACTTTATGTTCTTAGCACCACGGTGGGCGCCAATTGTTCTCGGATGAATAACCTGGATATAAGCCGATCTCTGACAGTCGATGCCAAGTTGTTGTCCTCAACGTCGAGCTACAGGTTTCGAAGGTCCAAGCTCTTCGTCCAGAGATATATCACGTGGTGAAGAGAACAAAGGGAGAGTATACCTTGAAAAGACACTCCGATACTTAAATTATAATTGTGAATTCAATCTATCTGAAAAAGGTGAGATGTCATACCTTTATAGGTAAAAAGAACATATTAGTTATATTTCTGGCAATTGTTAATATTGAAGAGTGATTATGATTCGGGGAGTTACAATATATGGTCGGACATTTTATCCCAAATTCATACCATTTCGCCGAATTATACCTCATTAAGTTGAGTTATACCGTATGATTAATGTTTGAATTGTAACAGCCATATCAACAATTATTTGTATGAAACTATATTATAAGTTGTATGTTTTTAATTTATAATAATATTACTTTTACACGGATAATTATTTCTCTCTTTTTTCTTTAACTTTTAATATGATAAATAAATATATGAAAATATATTGTTTTTTTATATATGAAATTTAATATCTTTGTTTATTTATTTTAGGTTAAATCAATGATAAATTAGACCATGATAAATCTGAATAAATTATTTTATGTTAAAAGAGAGTAATATATCTATATATTAATATTTTAATATGAAATCTTATAGTTGCTATTTTATATATGATTTTTGCAGAGAATATAAATTATAACTGATAGATTGACAACATATATAATTAATAATTTTTATATATAAATTATAATTTATTTATATTCATATTATTTGAATGAATTCATAAATTCGAATTTGTTGGAAAATTTTTTAGTCAAACTTGGATAAGCTAAGATTATTAATTAGTAGACACGTCGGGCGAACAAAATTCTCGTGAGCTGAATATAAGTTTGACCTTGTACGAGTGAGTACCTCATCTCACTTCGAGCGCTGTGTTATTAGCGGTAGCCGAATAGAATTAATTAGTCAAACAATTCTGGAATGAGTCACTTTCAGCGGTAATTGTTATTTTGATCACACACAAACTAACCTGAATCGGTACTAAAAATTAATTATGCGGAACAATTTGATAAAGCAAAATTGAGAGTCTATATATATAACTTACAAATTTACATTAGTAAGATAATACTATAATCATAACGTATACACTTTTTTTTTTTGTGAACGGTATAACCTATACCTATACACTTAAGAACATTGCATTTCACAAGCCATAAAGAATATACCCTAAGATTAGTACAAAGCCTACTTTATGTTGTTATTCACGTCGTAGTAGCAATCATAGTGATTTAATTATATTCTCGTACTAAATAACAATCCTAGTTTCTCGAGTGACCAGCAACCCTAATCGCATTAATCACAAAATACACATCTAACTTTTAGTTTAAACTTAAATTGCCTTAAATTTTCAATGAGGAAATCAATGAAACAATGGCATCAAAGACTATAGAAATGCCTCAACTCTTGGAAAGGCCAATTTAGCATTCATCACAGGAAAGAACATAACTGGGATTTCAGGAATCAAACATAGCCTAGATCTATATTTAAAAAATAAAAAAATAAAAATGAAGGAAGGAAACTAAAATGCACAAATGTTTCTAAATCCTAACCCCCACTTTTTCTTTTAAACATAAAAAGTTATAAATATATGATGCATCGTTTAGCTGAAACAATAGACAGTTTTTCTTAGCCCATAGCAATACAACAGCTTCAGTAAATAATTTTCTTGCTATCAAAAATTCTCACTTTACAGGTAAGACAAAAGAGGCACCATAAAAAGCTTCCCCCCCAACAACCTAAAACCTTCCAAACCCTATAAACCCACACTAGAAAAGAAAGAATGGACAATTTTCTCAACACTCAACAATACTCTTAATAGAGTTCAAGAACCTCAATGAAAAAGAAGGGAAGGGAGGAAAAAAAAAAAAAAAAAACTTGAAGCTATCAAAGAAGGGATAAAAAACGGCAGGAGCGAAAGCAAAAAGGGAATGCCTGCATACGTTTCTTTTCTAGCTCGTCTAATTTTTTTAACTGTCAATATCGGTTACAGGTGTCCTACCTTTCATGTCATCAACCCAAGCAATCAGAAGCTCCTATTGGCAAATTTTTCCCACCTTGTTACACTCAAATGCAGCCAATTATTGTCATTCGTGTCTTGTGGAACTCCAACCACAATTTTGGAGTTTTTCTCAAAATTTTTCCCCATATAAGGACTTCATAATATAAATGGTTTTATCCATCACGAAACATGTCCTGACCTTAATAGTTGCTTGGCCAATTGATCTGTGTGTGCTGAGGCTGCTGATAAACATTGCCTCCCGGTCCTACCATATCAACTGCTCCAGCCATTGTCTGAGATTGTTGTAGAAGGGGATGAACTGTTGC